>NC_088800.1:19768571-20969068 GCF_011386835.1 Chrysemys picta bellii
GGAAATAAAGTAATTATACTGGATTGCGGAATTAAAAGTCAGGACAATCTAGTGCAAGCTTTTGCCCAATTTGTAATTTTGACTGTAGCTCAAGTCTGGCTGGTTCAGTGACCTGGCAGAGTGCCTAGGCAAGTCATCAGCTTTCAATTCCACATACATCACCTGATGCAAAGGCCTCGTACTCAGTCATTCTACAGTAATATTAAAGGAATATTGCTGAGTTTTCTTCTTGCCCCTTTAAACATAAAACTATGCAGATTTGAGCCGGGTTAATCAAGCAACTTGGTTTCAATATGGCTTTTATATCTACAGGGCAACTGGACCAACATCAAGGGCACAGAGGAGTGTTCTGTTCCCAGAATTTGCTGAGATGAATGGTCTAGTGCGATGCATCACCAGTTGCTCAGTGCCCTTGCTTCACAGTATAAATTCTAGCACACTGCAGCCAGCAACCGGACAACGTTCTTTTAGAACTTTCCAAATCTTATGGAATCAACAGACAGCCAAAGGTACAATATGTATTTGATTTGACTGTATGTAAATACTGTTGTCATAATTCTGTAGTTTTATTTTCAAATGGATCATAATGTTGTGGAGGCTTATTTTCTGTTACAGAGGTCATCTGGAGGTCAATGTCATGTATAACAGAAAATCTCTACAGTGATTTGCATTTGTAAAAATACACTATATTTCATTCACTCAGATGTTGAACTGGCCCTTAATTTGAAAAGAGGTTGATCTATTTTTTTATTAATAGAAATACACAGGGTCAGTCTCTGACCTCAGCTACATTGACATACACCAGTATGAAAGGGAGAAGAATTTGATCTATTATGAGGCAGAAGTAAGTTTAGGCTCAAGAGCTCACTGAGCTTCAGAACGTTTTTTAAAATTGTGGAAATCCATCCATCTACTGCCAGTACTGTAGTTAAGTGACCACTGTACAGAATAATATTTAGGTTAATTTTTGAACTCACTGGACTTCCAATGACATGCCCAGTGAAGATTTTCTAAGTTATCGCTGGCCAGTTGCCAGGTACTGTTATTGCTAAAAATGATGTAAAGGAGCCAGCGGGTATTATTCCTATTGCACAGGACTCTGTAAACATGGCCTTAGAGCAGGGGTAGGCAACCTATGGCACGCGTGCCGAAGGCGGCACGCGAGCTGATTTTCAGTGGCGCTCACACTGCCCGGGTCCTGGCCACCGGTCCGGGGGGCTCTGCATTTTAATTTAATTTTAAATGAAGCTTCTTAAACATTTTAAAAACCTTATTTACTTTACAAACAACAATAGTTTAGTTATATATTATAGACTTATAGAAAGAGACCTTCTAAAAACATTAAAATGTATTACTGGCATGCGAAACCTTAAATTAGAGTGATTAAATGAAGACTCAGCACACCACTTCTGAAAGGTTGCCGACCCCTGCCTTAGAGTGAAAGACTCACTGTTGACAAAGGGCTAAATCCTGTTCCTAGGGATAAAACTCCACTGCTGTCAATGCCACAGGATCAAGGCCTGAACAATAATTAAAAAACCCTTTTTATAAATATCTGCAGCAGACAGTTGTGGGGGAGGTGGGAAGAAGGAATGTGCACACACGTGTGTGTGTGTGTGTGTGTGTGTGTAGGCTCCATGTTTGTATTTGTACACCTCCATTTGTATGAATATTTTTCCACAGGCACGTTGAGTTCCTCAGGAGCCTGGAACAGTGGGAGGGCTGGTCTTTTGACAGGATTCTAGTTCCTGGATGGTCGAGAAAGTGTGGCAGTTTACCATTTCCAATGTTCTTCAGGCTCAGAAGAGGGAAACACCAGTAAAGAAATCATATACACCAGTATTGAGAGATTCTGGTTTATTTGGCTTTATTCAAATACCAGGATTTATACAGATTCCTTCAGAAATCAAATTCACGGTCCTAACGATAAGATTATGAAATTAATCTTCAGCATGTTCATTATAATAAAAGACTTGATTAGAAAGTACTGAGGTAACAGAGAAAGGGTGAATCCTTTCTAATGAGATCCTTGCAATGATTTGGTTTAAGCAACTAGTTAAACAGTTTTAACCATCTAGTAATCTAGGGCTATTGTTACATTGCTTTGTAGCAGGCAAGCTGGTGTGTATTTATTTTACGAAATGTCAGGGAAATTTTACCAAATGCTGAGCAATTTCCAGAAATGGTGAGGCAACTCTTGATGCCTCAGTGCTACCAAAAAGTGAACCACAACTGGAATGCTGAAGAACTGGACTAATAGACATGTAACGGGACAGGAAATATTAACTTCCTGCCTGTCATCGAACAGTCACTACTTTCTTCTTCTCTCAAGAAGATTCGGGTTCTCATGGGAATCATAGATTCTTGGATCTTGTGTGTGGTGATGTGAGTTAATACAGGAGGTATTTATGTGTGTTGCTACTAATGTGGCTGGGTCAGATCACCTCATCCCATGGAAATACCTGACAGAAAAGGTGTAGGTGGAGGAAACATTTCCCCCAAATTATTCAGTTGGGGGCCCTGTTGGCCACATTTGAACCATGTTTCCTGACATCCCCTTCCTGCCCAAGGTCTACCAGCAAGAGGGTTAGATAGTTTGGAGGGGCTGTGAGGCTATGTTACCTCTTCAAACTAAGCTCCATTGGGCTGGCAGGAAGAAGGTACATCCCGCATTCACAACTCGCTGACCTATGCACATGCTACCTCCTAGCCAACTCTGGCCACATGAAGAACCATCCATGTAGTCTCGAGGAGGTAGATGGGTGCCAGAGAGCTGTAGGAGATCCCTGACCTGTACTTGTGTAAAGTAGACAGCAGAGGCATTAGAAATACCATACAGAGGTCACCTGTACTATGTACCATTTTAGTTGTTTTCCTCTATGATTATATTTTCATAGAATCATAGAAATGTAGGGCTGGAAAGAACCTTGAGAGGTCGTCAAGTCCAGGCCCCGGTACTGAGGCAGGACCAAGTAAACTTAGGCCATCCCTGACAGATGTTTGTCCAACCTGTTCTTAAAAACTTCCAACAGTGGGGATTCTGCAACCTTCCTTGGAAGCCTATTCCAGAGCTTAACTACCATTATAGTTAGAAAGTTTTTCCTAATATCTTACTTAAATCTCCACTGATGCAGATTAAGCCCAATACCGCTTGTCCTACCTTCAGGGGCCATGGAGAACAATTGATCCCTGTCCTCTTTTTATAATAGCCCTTAACATATTTGAAGCCCTCCTCACCTGTCTTCTTTTCTCAGGACTAAACATGCCTAATTTTTTTTAACCTTTCCTCAAGGTCAGATTTTCTAAACTTTTTATCATTTTAGTTGATCTCCTGTGGACTTTCCAGTTTATTATCCACATCCTTCCTAAATTGTGGTGCCCAGAATTGGACACAGGACTCCAGAGAAGTCCTGAGTATAGCAGGACACTTTACCTCCAATGTCTTACATAACACTCCTCTTATTACACCCAAGAATATTAGCCTTTTTCGCAACAGCATCACATTGATTCATTCAATTTATGATCCACTATACCTCCCCATATCCTTTTCAGTAGTTTTAGTGCCTAGCCAGTTATTCCCCATTTTGTAGTTGTGCATTTGATTTTTCCTTCCTAAGTGTAGTACTTTGCATTTGTCT
Source organism: Chrysemys picta bellii (assembly GCF_011386835.1). NCBI lineage: Eukaryota > Metazoa > Chordata > Testudines > Emydidae > Chrysemys > Chrysemys picta. Next base: position 19,772,210 of record NC_088800.1, read on the forward strand.
TTACTGAATTTCATCTTGTTAATTTCAGACCAATTCTCCAATTTGTCAGGGCCCTTTTGAATTCTAATCTTATCCTCAGAAGTGCTTGAAACCCCCTCCCAGCTTCATGTCAGCTGCAATTTTTAAGTCATGAATGAAAATATTGAATAGTACCACACCCAAGACTGATTCTGCAGAATCTCACTAGATGCATGCTCTCATTTTGACCATGAACCATTGATAACTAATATAAGTATGGCATTTCAACCAGTTTTGCACCCACTTTATAGTAATTTCATCTAGACCACATTTCCCTAGTTTGCTTATGGCAATGTCATGTGGGACTGTATCAACAGCCTTAGTAAAATCAAGATGTCACATCTACTGTCTTCCGTGATATCCACTAGGCCAGTAACCCTGTCAAAGAAGGAAATTGGGTTGGTTTGGCATGATCTGTTTTTGACAAATCCATGCTGGCTATTCCTTATAACCCTTATTATCCTCTAAGTGCTTTGAACTGATTGTTTGATCATTTGTTCCAGGTTCTTTCCAAGTATTGAAGTTAAGCTGACTGGTTTATAATTCCCCAGGTCCTCTTTGTTCCCCCTTTTAAAAATATGTACTGTGTTTGCCCTTCTCCAGTTGTCTGGGACCTCAACTGTTCTCCGTGAGTTCTCAAAGATAATTGCTAACAGTTCCAAGATTGCTTCATCTAGTTCCTTAAGTACCCTACGATGAATTTCATCAGGCCCTTCTGACTTGACTTGAATACACCTAATTTATCTACATATTCTTTAACCTGTTCTTTTCCTATTTTGCCTTGCATTCCTTCCCCCGTTGTTGTTAATATTAATTATATTGAGTATCTGGTCACTATTAACCTTTTTATTGAAGATTGAAGCAAAGTAGGCATTAAACACCTCAGCCATCTTGATGTCATGAGTCATTAGCTCTCCTTTCCCCGCTAAGTAAAACATGTACACTTTACTTTGTCTTTCTCTTGCTCCTAATGTATTTAAAGAACCTCTTATTATTGTCTTTTATGTCCTTGGCTAGGTGTAACTCATTTTGTGCCTTAGCCTTTCTGATTTTGTTCCAACAAGGTTTTGCTATTCTTTTGTACTCCTCCTTAGCAATTCATTCATGTTTCCACTTTTTGTAGGATTTCTTTCTGATTTTTAGGTCACTAAAGAGCTCCTGAGGAAGTCATTTTAGCCTCTTACTATTCTTCCTGTCTTTCCTTCTCATCAGGATAGTTTGCAGTTGTGCCTTTAGTACTGTCTCCTTGAGACACTGCTAGCTCTCCTGAACTCCTTTTTCCCTTAAATTTTCTTCCTGTGAGAACTTACCTACCACTCCTCTGCGTTTATTAAAGCCTGCTTTTTGTGAAATCCCTTGTCCTTATAATGCTGCGGTCACTCCTTCCTTTCCTTAGAATCTGTCATGTCATGGTCACTTTCACCCAAATTGCCTTCCACCTTCAGATTCTCTACCAATTCCTTCCAGGTGGTCAGAATCAAGTTTAAAATGGCTGTTCCCCAGTTACTTCCTCAACTTTCTGAAACAAAATATTGTCCCCAATACATTCCAAGAGCTTACTGGAAATTTTGTGTTTTACTGCATTACAAGAACTAGGGGTCACCAAATGAAATTAATATGCAGCAGGTTTAAAACAAATACAAGGAAGTTCTTCATGCAGCACACAGTCAACTTGTGGAACTCCTTACCTGAGGAGGTTGTGAAGGCTAGGACTATAACAGCGTTTAAAAGAGAACTGGATAAATTCATGGTGGTTAAGTCCATTAATGGCTATTAGCCAGGATGGGTAAGGAATGGTGTCCCTAGCCTCTGTTTGTCAGAGGATGGAGATGGATGGCAGGAGAGAGATCACTTGATCATTGCCTTTTGGTCCACTCCCTCTGGGGCACCTGGCATTGGCCACTGTTGGTACACAGGATACTGGGCTAGATGGACCTTCGGTCTGACCCGGTACGGCTGTTCTTATGTTCTTATGTTCTTATTTTGCCCCTATTATCATCAGATTTTGTGTTTTGGATACTTCGATTGTTTGTTCTAAAAATGCCTCATCCACCTCCCCTTCCTGATTTGGTAGGCTATAGTAGAACCCTTCCATGACGTCAACTCTATTTTTACCTCTTTTATCTTCACCCAGAAACTTTTAATTTGTTGCAAATTCATCTATTTCCACAAAGCCTTTAATCTGTTGTTTTAAATAGGAATTTGCAATAGGAGAAATTTAAAAGCAAATAACATTCATTAGACAACCAAAAGAGAACAAAATCCCCATGACTGTCTTTGCCAGCAACTTCCAGGATTCATGGAAGAATAAAAGATCAAATGTATGCAGATGGACAGCCAGTTTATATAGGAAAATGCCTCCTTCTCTTTCACTTGTATTTTATTTACACACGGAACAAAAATGCCAGTGAGTTGAGCAGTAAAAGCCCTCAACATTTCACAGCAAAAGCAGCTTCCTCATGGGTGGGGAAGTGGGCTGTTACAAAGACACTCTTTCTGGACACAAAGAGTAGTTTGTTTGTTTGTTTGTTTTTTCCCCTAGACGGTGAATATATGCTCTTTATTCTTCTGTGTACAGTGTGTACAAATAATATCCATGTCCTGAAATGTTGAGCTTGGTGTGAAATTCTCGAGATTCCCATTTCTCTTAGCCCAGATATGTGATCTAGAATCAGTCAGTTCATAAGCTAATACTTGAACCAGTAGTGAAGTCGTACCTCATTCCCCATTGGCCAGGACCTTGTGCAGGCCCTGATACCTTTGTATAGTGATTGTGAAATCATGATTGTTCTCATTTGTTAGCATTTTACCCCTACTGCTTTGCACAGCTGTAAATGCCCACACAAGGTGCAGAGCAGTGGAAAATTAGGTTCTTCTTCAAAGGATGTTCCTGTGGGTGCTCCACTCCAGGTGTTGGTGTGTCCCTTCACCGTTGCTCGGAGATTTTTACAGCAGTACTCGTACTGGTCGCGCACAGGCAGAGCCTGCCCCCCCCCCGCTCTGAGTGTACCTTAATAGTACGTGAGCGTGACCCAGGGCCGGCTTTAGGCCGATTCAGCTGATTCGGTTGAATCGGGCCCCGTGCTGCAGCTCTCCACCCCGCCCCCAGCACACTTCCGCCTCCTCCCTCCCCTGAACTCTCCGCCCCCTGCTCCTTCCCCTCTCCTGCTTCCCGCGAATCAGAGGTTCGCGGGAAGTCTGAAAAGAAGCAGGGGCTGGCAGGCAGGCAGGCAGCACCAGGTAAGCTGGGGTGGCGGGGGGCGCGAGAAGGGCTCTGCGGAGGCGCGGCGCGGCCCAGTCCAGCCCCAGCCGAGCAGCTCACTCCGGCCCCGGTTCCGGCCGAGTGCGCTGGCCCGGTCCCAGCGGCTCCGGTCCCCGCGGCTCAGCTCGGGTCCGTCTCGGGTCCGGCCCAGCCCCCTCGGCTCGGCTCCGGCCCGGCCCAGCCCCCACGTCGCAGCTCAGCTCGGCTCGGCTCCAGCCCGGCCCCCGCGGCTCGGCTTGGCTCCGGTCTGGCCCAGGCCGGCCTCCGCGGCTTGGCTCCGGTCCGGCCCGGCCCGACCCCCACAGCTCGGCTTGGCTCGGCTCCGGCCCGGCCCCCACGGCTCGGCTGGGCTCCGGTCCCCGCGGCTCGGCTCGGCTTGGCTCCGGCCCCTGTGGCTCGGCTCTGCACCAGACACAAGCCCCGCGACCCCAGCCGGAGCTCCGACTGGAGCGCGGCCCGATTCCTGGGGGTGGGGCTTGCTGCAAGCTCCGCCCCCAAGAATCGGGCCCCGCTCTTGCTAAAGCCGGCCCTAGTGCGACTGGTCTCCTCAGTTCCTTCTCTACCGTTCCCGGCCTGAAATGGAGCTCAGCAGACTCATTAGAGAATTTCTTCTCTCCCTTGTTCAACTTTTTCCCCTCTTAGTTTAAGCTTACCGGTATTAGTTAGGTACTCACTTCTCCTCTCTTCTCTTCTCTTCAAAACAAAAAAACAAACAAAAAAACCCCCCAAAAAACTTTTTGTTCCTGTCAGCGCAGCCTCTTCTGACATGCCTGGCTCTCCAGGTTTTAAGCGCTGCTCTAATTGTAATGATGCCATCCCTCTTTCAGATGGCCACTCTAAATGTATAAAATGTTTGGGGAAGTCCCACTTCCCCCAAATATGTGACCACTGCAGCAAGTTGAAATCCAGGGCACGCAAAGACAGAGCTGTATTATCTACTGCATTCCTACCAAATCTGAAGTCCCTACCTCCTTGAGAACACTGCTTTTAAGTTACCTGGAGTAGAGCACCCACAGGGACCCCTCTTGAAGAAGAAGAGGAGGTTACTCACCCTGTCCAGTAACTGACGTTTTTTGAGATGTGTTCCTGTGGGTGCTCCACTACCCACCCTCCTCCCCTCTACTTTGGAGTTGGGGTAGCCTCCGTTGTAGAGAAGGAACTGAGGAGACCGGTCGTGCACGCGAACTATTAAGGTACACTCAGAGCGGGGCAGGCGGGGGGGCGGGGGGGAGAGGCAGGCTCTGCGTGTGCGCGACCAGTACAAGTACTGCTGTAAAAATCTCCAAGCTAAGACGCAGGAATGCACCAACACCTGGAGTGGAGCACCCACAGGGACACTCATCTTGAAGAACCTCAGTTACTGCACAGGGTAACTTCCTCTTCATAATCTCATTTCTTGGTGCTATGTGCCTTACAATTCCCAATATTTAAGCCCCACTTACTGCCACCACCTCCTCCTCTCCAAAAAACTCTAACTCTAGACACCTAAAATATGAAACTTGAAGTCCATTAGGCCAAAACGGGACAGAGATGGTCAGTTACTTATAGCCATATTTTCTGACTTTGATGTCCCAAGCTTTTATCTCTGTGGGACACTTAAATTGCTATTTAGACTCATAATTAATTATTTAGGCACCTAACTTTACTCATAGAGGCTTGAGAATGTGGTCTATAATTACTGCCACCAGAGACTAGCTTGAACCATAACCCGGGGAACGAGAATCTGTTTTACAGAAATGTCCTGAAGTTAATGGATTTGCTCCAGATTTAGGCTGACAAAAGAACAGAATTCAGCCCCACATCTGAACAAGCCAAACTCTAGAGCAGTTTGTCACTAATCTCCACTTTGTGAGTTGGACCCATCTCTGCTTAGTGCTTTACACTTCCAAAGCATCTCATCCTCAGAACACCCTTATTAGGTAAGCTATATTATCCCCGTTTTACAGATAGAGAAATTAAAACACCGAAGTTAATGTCTTTGCTAGGGCTATGCAATGAGTGGCAGGCTGGGATTAAAACTGAGAAAATCCTGGATCCTAGTGCCATGTTTAATCTGCCATTTTAGACTATCATTTTGGCTGTGGTAGGATCCATTGGAGCAGGAGAAAAGTACCCAAGCACAGAAAGTATTCATGTGGCAACAATACTTTCTGGTACTATATTTCATTTTAAATTGCTAATAGAATCTAAAACCCCTGACAGAGAACGTATGACTTTGATATCTAGGAGAAGAATTGGGTAGCATTTTTTAGAAATACAACAGAACAATGCATTAAGAGAGCAATATAATCACTTTTATCATGGTAGAATTCAACCAAAAGGAAAGAAAAATAATACATTGATTTGTAGGCTGCTCTGGTGAGATCCACAGGTTATCAGCCCCGAATCTCATTCAGATGGTATGATACACAGTGAAACATACATTAAATTAATTACCAAACTGACATCAAAAGACAAATTCATAAGGGTTGTTGGAAAACTGCTCAGATTGTTTCACTGCCAGTATACACTGGCCACCTTTAAAATAAGTTGCCTGAAGTTCTGCGAAAGAAAGATGAGCCTTCAGAAGCAGTCATACCCACTCCACCTCAGGAGGAAAGTGGGCAGCATTTATCTTGTGATGAGTGGAACTGGAATCGGAGGGCCCATGTTCACTGGAGAGACTGTTATTGAGAGAGGACACCAGGAAAATAGGAAATGTGAGGAGTTGGCCTGGAAGCAATGCAGTCACATGGACAGAGCAATGCACAGGGTTTAAGAAAGTTCCATCTATTCAATTTAACATGCATTCAGCTTCTGTATCATTACTCCCTTCACCTACAATGAGGATATCATCTGCAATTATCTTAATTATCTTATCCAGCCAAAGTGCTGCAGACCTCTCTGCCTTCTTCCCCAATAAGGTAAAGCAAAAGTTTTATTTTCCTGCGATTGTTGTCCTGGCACAGTCAGGTCCGTGTACTGCTCGAGTTCCTCCTTACACAGCTCCATTGCTGTGTAACCCTTCTGCCAGCTGAAGCTAGCAGCATCCAAGGCTGGGTTCAATACCTTGGTGAGGAGAAAACCCAGCAACAAAATCCAGTGCCATCAGCTCGCAGAACATATTAAAAATGACTCTGCAAGCTTGGAGATCTTGAACTGGACCCTCATTAGCCTGCAAAAAGAGTGTGTGTGAGTGCAACAAGATTAAAAAATAATAATTACAATTGTACTGTTGTGGCTGGGTGAGGAAGTGTAGCAGCAGTCATTGGAAAGGTCAAGCAAACAAAAGAGAAATGTGCTAGCAGTCATCTTGCGAGAGGAGCAACAGGCAAGGAGGAAGAGAAGATCTAGATGTCTGGGAAATGAAAGAAATCATCCAGTACAAAGATCTGTTCTCCCCCAGAAACAACAAGGCCACGAAAGAGTAACTCTGCCTCCAGCAAACAAACTATGGAGGCAGGTGGAGACGCTCCAGTCACTAAGGCTGACCTGAGGGACCTGCTGATAGAAATCAAAAAGGTCAATAAGAAGATGAGGGAAGAGATCCAGACTTGCATTAAAAATATGGAAAATGAAATTAATGAGGTTAATGGGAAAATATCAGATGTGGAAAATGGAATAAATGAGCAATCACATAGCATTACCAACCTAGATGAAAGAATCTAAATAATTGGGGGAAAAAGAGAAAAAGAAACAGAATTAATGGTGGAGGACAGGGAAAATAGAGAATATAGGAATAACATGAGGATTAAAGGGGGGGGGGGGACTGAAGGAAGGAAGCTGCTGAACACATTGGATGATATTTGCCATGACGCATTAAAACTGGGCAATAAATGTCACATTCATACTGAGAGGGCTGACAGATCCCTTTTCCCAAGCAGGCTCCAGAACAAGAGATGTGATTGTCCATCTACACTACTGTCAAGACAAGGATAAAATACTGAGGGCAATGAGGGAAAGAGCGGAACCACTTATGATTCTTACAAATTTTCCCAGATGTGACAACCTCAACCCTTAGAACGTGAAGAGAGCTATATCACATAACCACACTTCTTAGCAAGAACAATATACGATACAAATGGGGGCTTCATTTAGACTGACCTTTAAATGGAAGGACGGATATATGTCTATTTCAGATGCAAAGAAGTAAAACAGGTACTTAGGGACGCGGGAACAGGCAAATCTGCTCAAGAACAATCTGAAGGGGATCAAAGGCATTGGTTCTACAGGTCACCAAGAAACCACTGAGTATCAGTGAGATCAAAGACAGCCAGAACAGCTCAAAAAGATGCAGCAAGATGAGAGAGACATGAGAGCGTTTAGAAACGAAGACATTACAATAAATAACGGATATTCTATCCATGTGGTCATAATGATGAAGATGTTTAGTCAAATGAAAGCTGGGCTTATATTACCCAGGATATTTTGACTATTTGGATATGGTCTACTTAATGGGGATAACATTATGGTTAATTTAAAGTTGTGATTTATATTATAAACAAAATTATGAAGGAAATAGCAGAAAAGCAAGATTTCCCCTATTGAAGTAAGTTTCACTTTAGAGTTGTCACAGTCATTTCAAAATTTATATTAACTCGAGAATGGTCATCTATGGTGGAAAAATTGAAGAATAAGTAAACTCAGAGATGGTATAATAATCTCACAATGCCCAATGTTATCAGGCAGTTTGATAAGATTAAATAAGGCTTAGTTCTTAAGAATAAAAATACCCAAAAGAAACCCAACCCACCTTCAGCAGGGTATTAACATGCCTGTGGAAGGAGTAAGGGGAGCCTGGGCTCCCACAACTAGAGGGGACAACTAGAGGCGACAGTGCGGGAATGCAGAGGGAGGAGTGAGGGAAACGGAATAAGAGAACAGGAAAAGATGTTAAATATTGTAATGTTTGAATAGAAAAGATTATATAAATAAAAAAAGAGTTAGGGCTCAGAATTAAATAAAATGGTAAATCAGACTCAGGATCAGGGTACAACAATATAGGTGTTTAAAAAAGGAAAAGCTATACACCTCTACCCCGATATAATGCGACCCGATAGAACATATAACGCGGTAAAACAGCGCTTGGGGAGGGGGGAGAGCTGCGCACTCCGGTGGATCAAAGCAAGTTCGATATAACACGGTTTCACCTATAACACGGTAAGATTTTTTGGCTCTTGAGGACAGTGTTATATCGGGGTAGAGGTGTATGTGGAAGTTTTAAAATTACTGTCTGTATGATGGGAACTCTGTCTAAAATGTTATTTAAAGAAGAGATGCAATTATAATGGAGACCTAGCATTTGGCTAGGGGGGTCTCACTGCTTTTAACAAAGGGTAATATACTGAGTGAGAATAGACTTGGTACTTATGGGTGAGGTTATTAATGTCATAATGTTAATGTTAAGGGGATGAACAATTCAACAAAATGGAAAGGGGTATTCTGCTCACTGAAAAAGGATTTTCCTAGTATAATCTATTTACAAAAAACACACTTGAAGAAAAATGATAAACATCTGAATACTTCTTGGACACAGCTACCATATATCTCTCTAGTAGAAGAGAGGTGGCAATACTATTTGCTAAACATTTCCCTTTTACTCTTTTAGCATGATACAGAGGGCAGAATATATTTTAGTTAAAGGGTCTTTGAAAGGTAAACTTCTCACCTTAGATAATGTATATGTTCCCAATCAAGGGCAAACACTTAGCTATTTTAGACACAAATATTATGAAAAGGGCAGTAAAGCCAAAAGGCTTTTAGCCGGAAAGTTTAAAAAAGGAACAGGATAAATCAGCCATTCTTCTGATTAGAAATACAAAGGAAGATTTAATAACTAGCATCAAATAGATTTCTGAAACATTTGCTAACTTTTTTCATATTTTATGCATTTCAAAACCCAAATCCTGAACCTATAAATAGATATTTGAGAAGTGTGAAACTACTTTAGCTCTCAGAGGACAATGTGAGAGCTCTTGATAGGCAAATTGCTACAAAGGAAGTTGAAGTTGTAATTAAGAATTTAAAATCCAGTAAAACTCCAGGTTCCAATAGGTTTTCTGAGGAGTATTACAGAGCTCTAAAGCAAAGGTTGGTCCCTGTTTTAACAGAATTGTTTAATACTATATTGCAGAGGAACAAGATTTCAGATTCATGGAAAGAGGCAAAAATTGTGGTCGTTCCTAAAGAAGGAAAAGATCTTACCAATTGTGCATCATACACAATTTCTTTAATTAATGTGGATGCTCAAATTTATGCCAAGGTGCTAGCAAACAGACTGAATGTCATCTTGCCCAAATTTGTTCATCCTGAACAATCTGGGTTCATTGCTGGCAGAGATCTATCAGATAATATCAGAACTCCAAATATGATCTATGTTGTTAATTGTTGCAAGTTTTACTGAGCGCTGGTTTCTTTGAACACTGTGAGAGAGCCTTTCACAGACTGCACTGTTAGTACCTCAGATAGATTTAGTAAGCTTTGGTTTTGGAAATCAGTTTTATAGTAACATATCAGGCTTATATACTCTTCCCCGAGTGTCTGCTTTAGTTAATGGCCATAAAACTCCTCCTTTTAATTTGTCTAGGGGTACAAGACAGGGTTGACCATTATCCCTCCTGTTTGCTTTGACAATGGAGCCCTTTGCAATAAATGCAAATGGAGAAACAGCCCTTTGGTAAAAGGCATCAAAATGCTATTCAGATTAGAACACAAAATAGCTTTGCATGCTGATTGATGTATTTTGTTATGTTTGTAGGATCCAGAAGCCTCATAAAAAACTATAGACCACTTAATTTTGGAATTTGGGCAGGTATCAGGCTTCAAAATAAACTACTGTAAATCTGAAATCTTAGGAATTACTATTACCAAAGGGGTCAAAACAAACTGTTGTCAGCTACATAAATTTAAATGGCTAAAGGAATCTTTAAAATATTTAGGAATAAATATTGTGGAGAAGCATAAAAACCTTTTTAAAGCAAATTACCCTCCAGTGTAGAATAAAAGTCTTGGAGGAAGTGGACAAATTTACCCTAATTTCATTTATCATCGTCATCAATTAAAAAATAGACCATCTGATAAAGACTGGAGCCCAAATATAGCTATTTATAGTAATTGTTGGGTTAAAAAGAACTGTAGATCACTAAAAATAAAAAAAGAATCACCCATTCACCCAGACCGCCTTAGCAGCTTTGGTCAATTTTTTAAAATTCTTGTTACCCAGGCTCCAATCCTTAGCTACTTTAATTAATAATCAGGAATTTATCCTAGGAAATATCAAAATGATTATTCATTTTGGGTAAGAGCTGGGATTATTCAATTTGGATATTTGTTCCTTCATCCTGACTTTGAAATCATACCAAAGAGATATGTAGTAATGTAAATAATGTAAAGATCCTGTATTTTCAATTTTTGCAAGTCCAATATTTTATTTTGAAATCTGGATCCAAGGTGGTTCTATTTAGATCTTTTAAAATGGAGATTATATATATATATATAAGTTCTGAGATATATACAGTTTTGTTTGAAAAAGATGTTAAGAAAACAACCCAAATGAAAAGATGGGAGAGGGAATTTGGACAAAGAAATTGAGCTGGATGAGTGGGTCTCTATATGGGAAAGGGGAGATATATTTTTTTCAATTTGTATAGCTCAAAGAAAATGTTGATAAATTACTGTTTAGATGGCATTTGACTCCAGTTAAGATTGATCATATATTTTTCTACTAGGGAGGCATTCTGTTAGAGGGGTTGCAGGGAAAGGAGAATGTACTTTTACATGTGGTGGTTCTGCCCAGGAATTAGAGGGTTTGGGCTGGAAATTATGAAAGAGATTCATTTTATGACAGAATGCCACCTTTGTAGAGATCCCGTGACCTACTTATTTAGTGCTCCAGTAAAGGATCTACCTTTTAAACAGATCAACACACGTATTTCTTTTTTATAGTAACCGGCTAGATTTTGTATTGCATATTATTGGGAAAATGTGATGACGATTCCTATGGAACTGCAGTATAGTAAAGTATGGACTGTCCTTTTAAAGGAAAAGCTTTCACACTAAGTATGATGTACACAAGAGAAGCACCAAAAAGAGGATAGGTATTTTGAAATTTGGTCACCCTTTTAGCGTACTCAGAGAAGAAGGGCTCTCAAGCCAGCAAGCCAGAATCTTTAGTCAGGTTCTTTGAATATTAACCTGATCCTGATGAAGTAATAAAGTATGATGTAGTATGATAATGTTAATAACTTAATAAAAAGTTTCAAAAAAGAGCCCTGAACTTCCAGGTGATCAAAATCTGATCCCAGGTTTGGGTTCATATCTGAATTCTACAAATGACTCCTATCTTTATTGTGAACTACATCAAAATACCAGATCCAAACACATCCCCAGTTTAACGTATTTGATTATTTTTTTAGTCTCTTGGTTCTCTATCTCAGGTGTTTTTTAAGTAGCTTGTAGCCCTCCACTGAGGGAGACTGCTGTAAACAATAGGCTGTAGAAGAAGGGTTTCCTTTAAAGCAATAATTCTCACACTCATCTTTGGAGCATTGGTGGCCTACAGAGCTCTTGCTTGTGATTGATTGAGAATTATGCAATGAACAAACTGGGATAGGAGGTGATCCACCAAGTTATCCAGAGAATGAAAATTTTGGAGAATCCTTCTTGTAGATCCTCCTCGGTCTTTCTTTTCCTTGTCTTTCTTTCTTTGACAGTTAACTCCTTTATTTACTTCTGTTCTACATGAAGTTTTCCAATTGCATGACCAATACCCATAGATATGCTGATCCAGGATTTTTAAAAACTAACTGTGATAACAAGGATTTATCTTCATGATGCTGTAGTTTTTAACCGTTGTATTGTATTTTTTGTACCATGATCTCAGTCTGACTTATCTGTAACTTGTTCTGATTTTATGGGCAGGCAGAGATCCAGGCATCCTGAGCTCTCCTGAGGCTGCTTTGTGCCCCAACACTAGTGCAGAGTGGCCCTAAATATGTTCACAGAAGGATCATCTCAGGGCAGGTAGAGCTGGCATAGTGGTTCCTAAACCATTCTTCCATTCTGCCAGTATGGGAGTTGGGCTGGAGAAGGAGCCATGTTTGAAGTGTCCCTCCCTATGCCTTTCTGATGTTTTAGAGTAGCTGCTATCTGGTGCAAGTTAGAGCAGCCTTCTAGTTGTTATGTCTCGGAACCAGCCTAATGCATAGTCACCCCAGGTTTGGGAGTCCACACAGGTAACATAAAGGAATCTTTATGCCTCATTTTCATGCATTGCACTTTATGCTCCTTGGTTGTAGCTAAGGACCTTGGCCATAACTGTCTAAATCTCCCAATATGTTTTCTTTCTGAATCATTTGGATGGTACTGTGATATTCCAGTAATCTTTTCTTCGACAGTTGGGTAATACACTGAATTGTCAAGTATTTCTCAACTGCAAATCCACCAGTATGTATTTCCAAACAATGCTTTTTGTAATTAAGCTCTTCTTCAAGTTTACTTTACTTTGCTTATATTATCTTGTTGGGCAATCATTCTTTGGAACATAATAAAATAAATCTAAACTACTGTTCTTGTAAGGGAAAACTAAACAATATTTAACATGCCATTTTTGCCTTATGGTCATACTTATGTAATTTCAATAAGTAAACTGAGAGAACACGAATGCACCCAGATCAAAAGAACCATGGAAAGCACGTTGTCCTGTGTGAGTGTTGCGACAATATATTTTATTCAGAATGCTCTGAGTATGCAGAAAACTAAATAAAACATAAATACTGAAAGACCTCATATTGAAGGAAGCATCTTAGCCAAGTGTGTAACTTTACTCATGTGAAGAGTCTCACACAGGTCAACAGGACTATTCATAAAGATAAGCATATCTGTAGGAATTAGCAGGATCTTGGCCTCAATTTGTGCAGTGCTCAGGACATTGGGATCCTGATCCTGAATGGGACCTCCTAGGAGCTACTGTAATAAAACTATGAATAAGAGTGAGAGCGGAAAGCCTTCGAAAATAGGTGAAACGTGCTGCCGATTATATTTGCCTTGATACTTCTGTGTCCAGCCGCCTAAGAGGTTAGATATGAGTTGGATAGACAGCGCTTTCCCTTGCTTACTCTGCGTGTATAGGAATGGGTAATATATAGAAACTACTGTAGACTTTGTTTAATTTTTCCCCTTGAACATATACATCTCAAGTCTGCTCCTGCTCCCACTGAAGGCAATGGCAAAACTCCCCAAAGGATTTCAGTAGACACTCTGGTATTTAACTTGGTGGATAGCTGGATATCCAGGTTCAGCTAGAATTAAGCCATGTATAAACCACCCCTGCATTTGTTGTTGCCCTTCCCCTAACCTCTGTTTGTCTTTCTGTCCTCTGACACTGAACTTCTCAGGACAGGGGTTATCCTTTCTTGGATGTCTGAAAAGCAGGTAGCACCGTGAGGGTGCTGCCACAAACAAATAGCAAAGAATAAATACTAACGGAGCTAAACCAAAAATGACACTTTGGCATTTTACACATGAGGAAAAACTGACGGAGTCCCCATATTTACCTCTTTAGCTATTCTGCTACACATGTGTGATTCTTGACAACTCTTTCCAGGGCACAAGAAGCTATGGCAACAATTTCTTTCCAAGAAAAGTAATAAATAACGTGCCAATCCATTGACTGCAATAGGGTTAGGATTTTACCCAATGTTTTAAACATCCACCTGTCTATTACTACTACAACTTTACTACAACTGAAAGAATGTTAACAAGCTTCCCTCCCCCCATCCCATGCTATTTGTTTGCTTGTTGCAGTTCAGTCTAGGTAGTGAAATTGCTCTGTGTACTTTTGTTTGAAGTCATTTTCACTTCTGATTGCTATGCACTAGCTCAAGGGTCTTGAGTTTGGGTTCACAAACCTTAGAAAAGAATCTTTAAATAACCAGTCTGTTTTTTTAATGGATTTTAAAGGAAATTATGAAAAATACTCCTTACTTTTTTCTCAGAGTTGACTGGAAATATGTGTGTGCTTTTACAAAACCCAAATGTTGGTCCTAAACTAAGTTGACAGGGTCACTTTAAAATATGTGATGACATAAGGATATGGTTTAAAATGCTGCTAATTACATCCAGACTGAGTGGGGCTGTGGAAAATTTCAATTTTCTGGAGAAGGGTTTGATTTGGATGGCCCAAATGCTAGTTGCAAAGGACTGTAACCCCTTTAAGCAGCTGAGAGAAGAGTTTACATTGGAAAGGAAAGACTTCTATATGTGTTTAGAATGAAGCCATGATCTAAATAACAGGTTCTGTATGGAATAAAATAATAGAGCCTAATAGTGATGTCTTTAGCAGAGAATGAATGGAAGAATAGAAGAAAATATCTACTAAAAAGCAAATGTCCAAGCTTAACAGTATGTGCATTGCAGATCAAATACAGATGGGGGAGAGAGCTTAGAGGAGGTTTTAACAACGAAGGATTGGCAAGGGTGATTTTTCAGTGATTTACAGTTATCTATCCTCTCCATCCTGATGGAAGAATTTTCTGTACACCAAATACACCACAATAATAAGCTAAATACTCCCTTCACCGATATCCCTACCCTGCAGAAGGGAATGTAGTCTGATAGCTAATCACACAAAGATATTCTCGTCCATGGTCTTGTGAGTTTGTAAACATGCTTTGAGCCAAGATGTACGGGTATACAAAGACATTTCTACTGTGAAGACATATTCTACTCCTCATCACCATAGAATTGAAAGAAAAGATTACAACTTTCTTAATAGCACCTAAGAAATATGTAACTATTAAGTGTGTAACTAATGCCCACAGCATGCATCCTGTTTAATTACTGTAAAGGAGATTATTAGCCAGGTGATTTTCTGCATACAAGTGGAGCTGTACTTAGAAAGTTAGGTTCCTATAGAGAACCTTTATGCAGGACAAGTAGCAAGTGAAAAATGAACCTGGTTACGCCACAAGTCCTACCTTAATACTGTGTGTATCTTATGAAACTACTGGGAGGATTATGTAGCAGCCACAGTATGTGCTGTATCTGAGCAAGAGCTGTATAGTGTACTATGAACAAGTTCTCTTCTTCTGCCCCATTCTCGGTACTGGATATATTTTAACAACCCAAAAAAAGTTAAAACTAACGAGGGATTTTAGGGTTACTATTAAATAGCTACATTAGCTGGATATGTCTGTAGTTCTGCAGAGCAGAGCAGATTAGATTGGGGCAGTTGCATTTGCATTCATAAATCTCCAAAAGAAACTACCACTTCCAGGAAGACTTGGAGGATGTCTGGTACAGGCTGTCTTCTTCTGATGCTGTGAAAGATGGCTGATTTCCTGAACCAAAAACACTCCTTATAGGATTTCTGTTTTTTATCTCCCCAAAATTATGTTGTCATCTGTTATAGTCAGCGCTCTATGTATGTTGCTGCTCTGATCTGAGTTTCCATATATGACGATATATGCAGCACAGTATAACATGTCAATGCAAGAGCACGCATGATGTGGCATAACACATTAGAATATACATTTTATCACAAAATGGTCATTTTTAGATTACTGTATTTCATATTACAGTTAGATACATTGGTGTATATTATATTACCCAGTGGCTTTAGGGCCTTGGTATGGGCTATTAGTTGTAGGTTCAGCACCTTGGAAGAATATTTCCATGGTATTTTTAGGAGGGAGTTTGCCCACCCTAACCTATGATTTCCCTACTGAAGCAATTGTTATGTCCTGTTAAATAGATTATAGGTGGACCTATGTTTCTTCCCTAATTCTTTAGTCTGTGATATGGTTGTTTGTCTCAGTGCATAAAGCTCTTATATAAATTCTATTACCCCATTCTGTTACATGACCAGTCATGGCTAATGGTCAGAGTAGGAAGCATGCCTAACGGTTAGGGCAGGAGTTGGTAGCCAGGAATTGAAGCCCAGGGTCAGAACCAGAGTCAGAGACCAGATGTCAGAGCCAAGAGTCACAGCTTAAGTCAGAGGTCAGGAATCAGAACCCAGGGTCAGAACCAGGTTACCTGGAGTGGGACAAGGCAGGAGTGGGGTGGTACAGGGAAGAAACAGAACTAGAACAAGTCCTGGGAACAAGCAGGCACAGGAGCTATCACACCCATGTAGGGTTGCCAGGCATCTGGTTTTCAACCGCAACGACCATCGAAAAGAGACCCTGCTGACCAGGCCGTTAAAAGTCCAGTTGCGATGCAGGCATGTTACTGCTTCCGGGAACCACCTGAGATGAGCGCCACCCGGACACTGCACCCCAACCCTCTACCCCAGCCCCCTCCCGCACCCAAACTCCCTCCCGGCACCCACACCCCCTCCACACCCCAACCCCCTGCCCCAGCCCAGAGCCCCCTCCTGCACCCCAAACCCCTCATCCCCAGAGCCCGCACCCCCCACCCGAGCCCTCACCTTCCTGCACCCCTGCCCCAGACCAGTGAAAATGAGTGAGTGAGCGAGGGTGGGGGAAAGCGAGCAATGGAGGGGGGATGGAGTGAGCGGGGGTGGGGCCTCAAAGAAGGGGTGGGGCAGGGGCGTGGTCTCATGGAAGGGGCGGTGTTCAGTTTTCTGCAAATAGGAAGTTAGCAAATAGTTTTCTGCAAATGGGAAGTTCCTATATGCATGAGCAAGTGCTTTGAGTGGCTGCTGGGCTTAGGAACCAGTCTGCTGACTCTTTCAGTCAATCAGGCGGTGTAGCTAATCAGGTAGCCTACTACAGGTCAGCTGTGTTCGTTAGGTTGCCCAGAGTCTGACTTTGCTGCAGGCCCTGATTCCTGACAAATTCAATCTCTCCTCACTAAAGCCTGGGATGTCTGCATAAATTCTTCCAATTTCTGCCTACACACTTTTCCAGTACTAAGAGCTGCACATGCACGCAATGAAATTTTCATATACCAAGAATCTTTGTTCAAATGTATTTCATATATAAATATTCTTTCTCGGTAGTGGACTCCACCACCTATGTGTGGCAGGGGGAGTGCTGGAAAAGTATTCTTGCAGAGGCACGTGAGCCATTTTGTGTGTGTACTAGTGAACACCAGTTTGAGATGAAACTGAAAAATAACCCCAAAATCTAAAATCAAGTAATCTGGTTTCAGAGTTTGATAGAAAGCACTTTATTCTAATGCTAAATGATTGTTCCTTTGAGAAATATAGCATGCCACCATTTTAGTATAATACCACATTTCCGTAAACTCATTCTCTGACTCACTGTCTCTACATATATTTCATCTTTCATAGAGGGCTCTCTGAGGCACAGTGCCTCCTGGAGTGGGGCAACTTACGCTCAAATTTGTGCCTAAGGGCACCATCTAACCTCACTGGGCGAACTCCCTTGAGTCAGGCGAGCAGGATGGAGTCCCAGATGATTATCTTCTGTGCCATATTGATTTCCTATATCATACTAATTTAAACCATGCCTGTGTTGGATTTTTGGTTTAGCTGTAATGATTCTCTCCTCTCTGTACACTTACAAACACTTCCATTGTGTTCTTTATTTATATCATACCGTAATGACTTTTTTGTGTGACTCAAATATAGAAGCTATTCACTGCTGTTTTCTTTTGTTTGGGATTTTTTTTATAGTCATTCCCTGCTTGTGTACAGCTTTGCATTAATATCACACCTTTTAAGCAAAATATTGGCTCAGCACTGAATAGATTTGTTTAGAATGTTCTTACTAGAAATATCCTGCCGCATGTGTCAGCTCGGTCTGGGTAACCTCACAGAGTGCAGTCTGCCACTGAACCGACAGTGTACATTTAGGCAAACACATGTTTAAGTATCAGAGGGGTAGCCGTGTTAGTCTGAATCTGTAAAAAGCAACAGAGGGTCCTGTGGCACCTTTAAGACTAACAGAAGTATTGGGAGCATAAGCTTTCGTGGGTAAGAACCTCACTTCTTCAGATGCAAGTGAGGTTCTTACTCACGAAAGCTTATGCTCCCAATACTTCTGTTAGTCTTAAAGGTGCCACAGGACCCTCTGTTGCTGTTTAAGTTTGTGCATCTACATTAGTTATTAATGTACAGCTTCCATATTACCAGTTAAATTGTGGGGGTCACAAAGTTTCAGTGAATTGCACCATATTAACCCCATGTAACCCAACGAGCGTGTATGATCTGCTTTGATGTGAATGATATGTAAGGAAGAGTTCTAGGCTGCAGAAACACAACTGATGTAAGATGAGGGAGCAATGGGGAAAGGATTTTACTGTAGTCAACTAGCTTAGGGCCAGAGCTTGGTCCCACTGATGTCACTGGGACTTTTGTCATTGTGTTCAGTGGGACCAAGGTTTGACTCATAATGCTCAGCCCTGCAAGGCGCTGGGCTTCCTTTGAAGTGATCCATGCACTCAGCTCCCACTGGGGCTTGGCGTTCAGGACCTTACAGGATTGAGCCATAAGAATTAAATTCACCCTTGTGCATAGGACCAGCACCAGCTCCCTGCACCACTGAAATCCTGTCTTGAGGCTTTAAGTGGGACTTAAGTGATACATATTCCTTGTGTTGCTCTCCCACCCCACTGCCACATGGTGGGAATTTAACCTTAAAAGGCCCAGTCTAGCTCCATTGAAGTCAATGGAAAAACTCCCATTGACTTAGTGGCAACAGGATTGGGCACTATATAGATGATAGTTTATCGCCTGATTCTGAAAACATGTATTTATTGAGCACTGTACCTACTACTGTGAATGCTGGCTGGATCAGACCCTTAAAAATCTACAGTGATAGCCCTTAGACTGTTTCACAATATGTCCTTGCCTCTTCGTCAACAAGCGCAGTTCTCTCACATACGAAGCCAGGAAAAACAAAGCTTCCTCTCCTAATGCCGCTGTCTTGTTTTTGGTTTTTCCACCTCATGTGTGAGTGGAGTTGAGGTTGTCACTTCATTGGTTGTGGTCAATTCCACACCTTTTTCAGAGTAAACAGCACGAAAACTTGTGTAAGCAGTATCCCAGCCAAGGCTTTTATAAACCAAACTTTAATTTGTTATCCTTTTGGCATCCATGAATGTGTTTGTGTGACCCTGTGGGCTGGCTGTGGAAAGATGCACTATAAAAAAGTTAACAGCAGAATGTTTCATCTGGTAGCATTCTGTGTCAGTTACAAAAAACACAGATCCAGCCCTGTCACCCTTCCTCATGCAAGTACTCCCCCTGAGGTCTCTCACTGGGACTATTTGTGTCAATAAAGTCTACTCACGGGAGTAAAGGGCTTCAGGATTGGGTCCTTGGGCTGGGATTTCTAAGGTGCCTAATGGAGTTGGGCACTCCAGTCCTATTGACTTCCATTGGGAGTTAGCTGCTGAAATACCCTTTGTGCCTTTGGAACTCTCCCCTTTATTCCACAAACAACAATCCAACAAATATGAATTGGGAAAAATAACAATTTTCCTTTATTTTTACTTAGGAATTCGCTACAAGGATCTAGTTGTGGGTATCCCCAAAGAAACATACAAAAATGAGAAGCGAGTGGCACTCTCTCCTGCTGGTGTCCAGGCCTTAGTTAAACAAGGCTTTAATGTGCAAGTGGAACATGGAGCTGGTGAAGAAGCAAAGTTTTCTGATGAGCAATACAAAGCGGCTGGAGCAGAAATCAATGACTTGAAAACTGTATTTGGCTCAGATATTGTTTTAAAGGCAAGTTTAGCATCTGACATGAATCATATATATTTATTCCAATGACAGTATGCAAAAGTCAGAAGAGAGACACTCTTGATTTTAAGAAAATCAGAATTTCAGCATGAAATCAAATCAATAGAATAACTTATCTATGGCATTAAATCGTCTGATAAACAGAACCTTATATGTGTCCAGTAATATAGCTGGTACGATATTTGTATCAACTTTTGCAGCAGCTTTTGCAGCAATAACTGCTTCACACCTATTAGGCATGTATTGTATTTCTGTTTTTTGATGGGAGAGTTAAGTTTCTGATATTGCTCGATATATACCCCAGTTCACATCAGTTGTGGTATGATTGTTGGCGTTCTGTTCCATCCCAGATAATGTAAATCACTTACTTGCTCAATGGGATGAAGGGTATTTGACATAAATGCATTTAACCCATTTTTGTCTACTACCATTGATCTAAAGCCCTGGTTCTTCATCAGGATCTGCTACCTCTAGACCAGTGTTTCTCAGCCTTTTTGATACCAGGGACCACCTTGCTGCCTTCCTAAACTGTGTCAGGGAGATCTCAGGGACCAGCATCGGTCCATGGACTGGTTGTTGAGAAACACTGCTCTAGAAAATAGGACTCCACAAGGGCACAGGGATCTGCATTAGGGACATGGGGGCCTAAGACAAAAGATTCAATGTGTTTTATTAATACTAAATTCAGTTTCCAAAAGCTTAATTTAAATCATCAGACTGAACTTCTTTTAATCAAAAAGGTAAAATGTGTGGTATGTTTTGTGTCTGTCTAAGGTCAGAGCCCCAGGTTTCAATGAAGTGCTGGGAGTGCACGAGGCTTCTTTGCTCAAGGAGAAAGCAACACTTGTCAGCTTTATCTACCCTGCTCAGAACCCAGATCTCCTAGGCAAACTTGCTCAGCGCAAAGCCACAGTCTTGGCAATGGACCAAGTTCCTCGAGTCACTATTGCTCAAGGATATGATGCTTTAAGCTCGATGGCCAACATTGCAGGGTGAGGATATGGAATACGAATTTTATTGCATGAATGTCATTTTTGTAATTGAAGGCATCCGGTGTAGCCACGTGTCTATTTATTCCTGTGAGCACCATTCTACACATGTGATTTTACATAACCATGTTCTCTATTGGATGCAGAGGGAAGATAGAGTAGTGCTGGCTACTCCATTGCCTGCTTCTCTGCTGGGCTATGGAAGCTCCAGAAGAACAGGATAGGGGCTTGGCTAGCTCTCTTATGGCTCCTCTCTCCTCCACAGACACCCAGGGCAGTCCAGAAGAGGAGAAAAGGAGGAGCAGCTGGCAACCAGTTACAGTTCTCTGATTCTCCGTCCCAGACCTATCGGAGGTTAGAGCAGCAAACCCCCAGTCTGCTGTAACCGGTGCCAGCTGAATATGGTCCTCAAGGGACCATGCACCAGCTAGGAGGAACTGGAGCACAATTTGCTCCAGATACTCCCTTCCCATCACTTGCCTGCCCTCTTTACCAGGGACTGTAGGGAGCAAGGTACAAAGGGTATAGAATCTGCCCCAAAGTATTGATTATGGCCCCTTTACATTCTGGCACTCAGGCCAAGAAGGTTGGACACTACTGATTTAGGGCCTTGAGGACTTCAGCTTGGACACCGACAGCTTTTAGAATGGTGTGTTTCCCGTGTTATGTAAATGCCAGTGCCTTAAAACTGGTGCTGCTTTCTGTCTCAGATCGACAATACATAAATTATCTTAGAACTGTGCTTATTGCAGGTGGGCAAGAAAACTTATTTCAGTCAATCCACTGTAACACATGTGGTTCTAAATACCATTGACTCTGTGATAAATGTGCTCTTATATTTGGCATAGCTTTAACATACCAGTTTTTATTGTTTTTCCATGATTCTCTTTCACGCAAATAAAGCTGAAACACAAGATCCTTTGCATGGAAAGTGTATTGATAGGAATATGTAAACTTCACTTTCCTTAGTTTTATATCCACCACTTCAAATTATCTTTGAAGTTGCTGTGCTACTCTGAGGACTGACACTAGGGGCTGGATGAGCTGGGCATTCCATATGAAAATATCGCCATTACAGAGGCTTTTAACCTCTGACAACCTGAGTCACAAGCATCTCCCTGCTGGTCTTGAACCCCCCTCTTATATGGCATCACACTGTGCTACTAGCCAAGCCATCAAGACCAATTGCCATTCAGCAATAGACACATTTGGAATCAATTCAGATTTGGAACTGATTTCAAAGTCATTTAGATTTAGGTAAGGAACTCGTTAAAAAAAAAGCACAACAAACTAGTTTAAACATTGGACCAATTATTTACATACATAAGCTACATATTGAAATGGTTTAAAATCTGAACCAATTAATCTCAAACAGAATCAATTTGGTAAAGATACCAAACACATTTAAGTGCTTCATTGGATGAGGAATTTTCCTCACCATTTGCTGGCTTCCTCACTGCTGAAATTTAATTCAGAAGATATTTGATCAAGCTTTCTCACTGCCTATTAGCCATGACATCATTGCATTCCCCTGTAAAAGTATTGAGTGAATATAGTCCTTTAATTTTAGTGTTTTCCGCAACGTTGAGTAGGGAACTATTATGCATTTGTTCTTCCCTCTTTGTGTCCCCAGGAGCTCTGAAAATACTCTTCTGTTGGGAATATAGAGCAAACTCTAAAGAGTTGTCATCACTATGTCAGACATTTCGGCCCACTTAAATTCACATTTAGCTATCAACATGTCTGAATGGAGCATCCCATACCAAAAAGAGACAAAACAAAATAACTCTTTCTTTCTCTTCCCTTGGGTGAATATTCCTTCAAAACGCTTCCCAGGACTCAGCTGTTCAAATACCCTGTAGATGAGTAAACAATGAGCTAAACTTCAATGGGAAATTGTGCCAAACCTGTACCTGCCACAGGGTAGAATTGTTCTTTTTAAATCCTAAAGAATTTTAAAGAACATTTAGAGCTAATGATGTGCCAAACTGACATCATTATTCTTCTAGGGACAAGAAAAGAGTGACATCTTTGTGCCATTCCAACCCTTTACTCTTTTCCTGTCAGGGCCAGCAATGATGCCCAGCAGTGATTGTTGTTCTCTGTGACACTTGTTTATTTGTAAATGGATGAAGATAATCATCCAGGTTCCTTCATGTAGACCACAGACTAGCCATCGGGTGCTGATAATTTTTGCCAGTCTGGGTCAGATTAAAAGCAATGATTAAAAAGAGAGAGAGCCCATATCCCGTTATCAGACCCCAGATCTGACCACTTTCCAAGTGCACCCCATCTATGGTGCTGGTTACAAAAAAGGTTGGTTTACCCCCACTCCAACCCTCTGTGCACCAGTAATGGAATAGGAAAATATACACTCCAGAGAACTAGTAGAGGATGCCTAGCTGATGCATTTGCCAGGAACAGTGGCTTCAATGGAACATGATTTGCCAACCC
The DNA here is from genome assembly GCF_011386835.1 of Chrysemys picta bellii. Lineage (NCBI taxonomy): Eukaryota > Metazoa > Chordata > Testudines > Emydidae > Chrysemys > Chrysemys picta. Next base: position 19,795,584 of record NC_088800.1, read on the forward strand.
CTCTGTGGGGAAATGCATACTAATCCCTTTAAAATGGCATAGGAATGAGTTCCGGGCCCTCTTGAATCATCCTGCCTTGCACCAGAACTGATTTGATGTTTGTGAACACTGAGACAAACTGATAAAAGTGTCAGTTTGAATGAAAACAGAACAAGCTGTCAAGTTAATCAAACACAATTCATACCTGAGTCATGCAGCCACATGAGTTTTTTGTCATGTCCAGCATGGTATGAGTTGGACACTTTTACTGACTCCCTGGACTTTCCATCATTTATTGTAACAGGAAATACTTTGTAATTATTCATTTCCATCACTGGTTCATCCCACGTGCACTATTTTTCTCCTTATGCCGTCAGAGGGAAGTGCGGTTATATGAATCACGTCTCATGCATTCAGCTCCAATGCTGCTAAGGAGGAAAAAATTACAAGCAATGATAATGTCAGCACAGTCAATATTGTTTGTCTTTGCAGAGCCATAAACAACATCATGAGGATATTTTTTAAAAGGTCTTGCTGACAGCTCTGGTAAATTTAAGCAATCAGGGTACAGAGATGAATAGTATTTTCCTGTTACACACACTCTATCTCTGTCTTTTAGCCTGTAAAACTGTTTAATTAACCTAGTGTCAAATCCTCTGATTTCCCTCCAATAGACTAACACAGGGCTCAAAACATGTCTTCATTTTTATACAGCCTGCTCTTAAAATATTTGTCTTGAACGTTCATCCACCCCTTTATTTACCCTAAGCCCAAAATATATTTAGACTCACAAGAAGCACACAACCACAAAAAGGGAACAGAGAGCATTCCACACTGGAGGATCAATTTTTGCTCTAATACAGAAAGTATGTACATAAAAAGTTATTCTTTGGGAAATTTCTACAAAAGCCTGGATTGTACATGATGGTTCTTTTAGGACAGCTTTGAGTTTAAACATTGAACAGTTTAAGGGGGCTGAACACAGCTCTCAATGGGTGTAAGTCAAACCGGAATTTGGCTCATGGGCATCATACATGCATGCAGCATTTAGCAGGGACCATCTGTTAGAATCCAGTGGGCATATCTCATATGATCAATTTTCCTGCCCTTCCTTACCTTGGGCATTAGCATGTCTCAGTCTCCCTGATCTTTCATGTCTATTTATTGGGTGAAAGCCTGACTCCATTCAAGCCACCGGGGGCCAAGCTTTCATCCACTCTTTTACTCAGTTCTAGAGATGCTCTCCCCAAGAATAACTCCTTTGCAGTATCACATGGTACTGAAAATGGGCCATCTTCTGTGCCATCTTACACACCAGTGGAGTCAAGAGGGTTACACAGTGTGCACTTAATGCACATTTGGATTGCTGACTTTGAGATGGTCACATGTATTCAATAATCTTTTAGGCTAATTGGATGTTTCTCCCGTTCCATGCTTAGTTTTTGAATATAACTTATTTGTGCCTAATCATGGAGGTTTGCTTTAGGTTTTGTTGGTGCTGTCACATGATCAGCCACTCCAAGAGCCTCAGTGAAACCATATGAACCTTTGTGTAGTTTGGCCTTTTTCACATTCACCCCCAAATACCAAAGAGCACTAACTAGTCCATAGTGGACCGAAAATCTTTAGTTTACAAAAAGCCGTTTTTGAGTTACTGGAAAGCTGCAACATTCTAAAACTGCCAACTGCTCTTCCTTTTGTCCTCCAATAGTTAGTAAGAGAAACAGTTTCAAAATTAAAGCAAAAATTCCATCATAGACTGCTGTTTGTTGGTTTCATTCTGAGGTGCATTCTCCCAGTTTAGTCATCTAATGATTAAAGATGGGTCTGAGCCACAAAGTTTTTTGTATCTGAAACTGGATCCAAACTTCCTTAAGTCTGGGCACATCTGGCTCCTAGGATTGAGGTCATACCTTACAGACCCGACCCTGTAAGATGCTGAGGGTTTTCTGAGAAGTACTGAGCTCCTTCTGTGAGAGCTGAGGGAGTCGGCACCTCTTAGGAAGCATTCAGCATCATGCAAGCCCTGCTAGTGGTGGATGAGTCTCCACGTTTGAATCCTGATCCTAATCACAACTTTCCTGAAGCTAATAATGGGTATCCAGATCTGGGGAGTTGCTTTGGGGCCATCTTTGCTGAAAGTAATGGCTGATGTAGCAAGGATACACTAGGCACTTTCATGCTGGTTAGTACTGCTAGGCAACTAAAATTTGAAGCCACGGACAGCATTTTAATGAATGTTTGCTGGGCCGCCTCGTGTTCTCTGAACAAGGAACAATAAGTTGAGAGGTTTTCTGAACAGCAGTTAATTAGGAAGGATAAGTTATGAAAGAATGTTAAGGAAACCCATAACTATGGGTGCAGCACACACACTTCCTTTGGAAAGGAAGTGTGCTGTTTGCCTCATTTTCCATTTCATGCAGTGTTTAAATGATCGCCGATTAATTTGTTTAACGAGGAAACCCCTGTGCTCAGCATTCTAGAAGTAACAATAGCTTGGCCTGCATTCTGCCTGCAAGGCAATATGCAATATGCCCAGGCCCATTAAAGCATAGACACTACCGCTTCACCCAGAGGTGGTTTTTGTTTTGTTCTGTTTTTTCAAAAAAAGTAAAAATACTGTAACCATAATAAGCATTTTATTTATGCCATGAGTCCCACGCCCTTGGTACGCATTCCTTTCCCACCAATAGTCCTCCATCAGGCATTCACTTTAAAAGAGTGTTACAAACCACTGGTATAAATTGTTATGACATCTGAATGTATTTTTTCATTTAGCAGATGTATTGGTTTAAGATGTTCAATAACTGTTGTTTGTTTTGTGGGGTTTCTATTAATTATGTCATTGATTTGGTTTGCATATTTGTCTGAAGAGTTTTGGCCCAGCTGTGTCTGGTACCCAGGAAGGGACAGTACCTAATGATACCTTTGGCATAGTTATCCTTATGCTCTGTCTGCAGAGGCTTTACTGCATTGCTGCAATGTTTTTTTATCTGTATTTTCTAGGTACAAGGCTGTAATCCTGGCAGCTAATCATTTTGGTCGATTTTTTACTGGTCAGATAACAGCAGCTGGAAAGGTGCCTCCTGCAAAGGTATGGATTGTACAGATGAGATGTGTGGAGTAAAATTCTGTACTGAGTGTCCTGACTGACAGTGTAGTCAGGGAGTGCAACTCCATCATATGACCTTTCTAGGAAATCTAGGGTATAGCCGTTACAGTTCCCTTTGTTGCAACTTTATTTGTACTAGGGCCAGATTGTACCTGTTCCTTACACGGGTGGGTGGGGCATAAGGAGCCTTCCCCCCCATGTGTCCCCTCCCCTGCTGCCCCAGAGACCAGATATAATTGCAGTACCTGAGCTCTCTAGATTGCAGAGACTGCTCTCCACTAGAACTTCCTAAGGTACTAGCCTTCTCAAAGGGGGCTGGGTGGAAACTGTGACGAGTTGAATCACAGAAACCCCCCTGGGAGCTGCCACCCGATGTGCCAAGACTACTTCTGCCCCCTGCTTTCCCTGCCAGCTCAGGACTCCAGCACCCTGTCTTGCTGAGCCAGACACACCCGTCTGCTCCAACAAAGACCCAGGGTTTGAATTACTTGCCCCAAAGCTGCAGGTTTACCTGAAAACAGCTCACAGAAGTGTGCTTGTCTTTAGCACTCAGATGCCCAATTCCCAATGGGGTCTAAACCCAAATAAATCCATTTTACCCTCTATAAAGCTTATGCATGGTAAACTCATAAATTATTCACACTCTATAACACTGATAGAGAGATACGCAAAGTTGTTTGCTCCCCCAGGTATTAATACATACTCTGAGTTCATTACTAAGTAAAAAGTGATTTTATTAAATACAGAAAGTAGGATTTAAGTGGTTCCAAGTAGTAACAGACAAAACAAAGTAAGTCACCAAGCAAAATAAAATAAAATGCACAAATCTATGTCTAATCAATACAGATAATCTCACCCTTAGAGCTGCTTAAGTAAGTTTTTTCCTCAGACTGGACACCTTCCAGGCCTGGGCACAATTCTTTCCCCTGGTACAGCTCTTGTTCCAGCTCAGGTGGTAGCTAGGGGATTCTTCATGATGGCTCCTCTCCTCTCCCTCCCTTTGTTCTGTTCCACTCCTTTATATATCTTTTGCATAAGGTGGGAACCCTTTGTCCCTCTGGGTTTCCACCCCTCCCCCCACTGAAAAAGCACCAGGTTAAAGATGGATTTCAGTTCAGGTGACATGATCACATGTCACTGCAAGACTTCATTAGCCACTTGCCAGCACACACATATACAGGAAGACTCGCAGGTAAAACAAAGCCATCTACAGACAATGGTCCTGTTTAATGGGAGTCATCAAGATTCCAAACCACCATTAATGGCCCACACTTTGCATAATTACAATAGGCCCTCAGAGTTCTATTTTATATTTCTGGTTCCAGATACAAGAATGGTACACTTATACAAATAGGATGATCACACTCAGTAGATTATAAGCTTTGTAATGATACCTTACAAGAGACCTTTTGCATGAAGCATATTCCAGTTACATTATATTCACTCACTACCATATTTTTATAAAACCATATAGACTGCACAACGTCACAGAAACAGGGGCACTTCCAGAGCTGGATGGCTGCCGTGCGGATTGTTCACAGCAATCCCATGTGAGGGTGGTGCACTGGGTCCACTTTTTCTGTGTGGATAGGAGCTCTCCCCCCTGACTGACAAAAGTTTTACCGACAAAAAGCACCAGTGTGGACAGCACTTTATTGTTGGGGGAAGATCTCCCACCAACAAAGCTACCGCTCCTCGTTGGGGGTGGTTCTATTTTGTCTTCTGTTGACAAAGAGTGACTACACTGTGTACCTTACAGCTGCACTGCTGTAGCGGCACAACTATGCCGCTGTAAGGTGCCGTAGAGTAGATATGGCCTTAGAGGAGAACTTGGCCCCAGTTCTGTTCTAACTTGGCTTTTCGAAGCATTTTGGCAAATGTTTGATCCTATGAAATCATTTAAGTGCCACAAATGCATTTAATCACATCGCACCTAGAGACAGATATTCATGAGAGGTTTGTGTGTTTGTTTGTTTAAGGAAAATAATCCCCCAACAGAATATGTTATTCACCAAGGGACTGATACCATTTCAGTAGGAGTTGAAGTTTACATTACATTCTGAGGGCAGAATTGTATCTATAACAGAGGTGGGTAAACTACGGCCCATGGGCCACATCCGGCCCGTGGGACCCTCCTGCCCGTCCCCGGAGCTCCTAGCCCGGGAGGTTAGCCCTGGGCTCCTCCCCTGCTGTTCCCCCTCCCCCGTAGCTTCAGCTCACTGCGCCGCCGGCGCAATGCTCTGGGCAGCAGGACTGCGAGTTCCTGGTGGGCAGTGCAGCTGCAGAGCCCAGCCTGACCCGGTGCTCTGTGCTGCACGGTGGCGTGGCTGGCTCCAGCTGGACAGCGCAGCTGCCTGTCCTGGTGCTCTGGGTGGTGCAGCTGTAGTGCCCCAGCCACTGGTGCTCCAGGCAGCACGGTAAGGGAGCAGGAGAGTTCGGGGTGGTGGTCAAGGGGCGGGGGTGTGGATAGGGGTTGTGGCAGTCAGACGACGGGGAACAGGAGGGTTGAATGGGGGCAGGGGTCAGGGGCAGTCAGGAATGAGAGGAGGGGTTGGATGGGGTGGTGAGGGGCAGTCAGGGGTGGAGGGTCCGGGTGTGGTCAGGGGACAGGGAGGGGTGGATGTCCCGGGGGGCGTCAGGGACAGGGCCGGCTCCAGGCACCAGCTTACCAAGCAGGAGCTTGGGGTGGCCAGTTCGGAGAGGGGTGGCAGGTCCAGCTGTTTGACAGCAATTCGGCAGACGATCCCTCACTCCTGCTCGGAGCGAAGGACCTTCCGCTGAATTGCCGACGCAGATCGCGATCTCTGCTTTTTTGTTTGTTTGTTTGGCTGCTTGGGGCGACCAAAACCCTGGAGCCGGCCCTGGTCAGGGAACAGGGAACATGGTGGGTTGGATGGGGCAGGAGCCGTTAGGGGGTGAGACGCGGGGGGGTGGGGGGGGAGGCGGTGTCATATATGGGGCCGGGGCCAGGCCACACCTGGCTGTTTGGGGAGGCACAGCCTCCCCTAACCGGCCCTCCATACAATTTCGGAACCCCAATGTGGCCTTCAGGCCAAAAAGTTTGCCTGCCCCTGGTCTATAACATCCATCTGGGGAAAAGCCAGACTATAACAGAGCAAAGCATTTAAATAGCTGATTAAATCAGGCCTATTTCCTCCACTACCAATGCTCCAGAGTGAACATTTGAGTCCTGCTGGTGTAGGAAGATTAGCCCTATTGATGTTTTGTTTCACTTAAGGGTTTAAATAGCTAACCATTTTCTACCTGATCTTATTTTGTATATATCACACCTTGTGCAGGTGGTTATTTACGTACTTACATAGTTGTGATAAGGTTTGAAACTTCCTTGAAGTACTTACATTTAGTAGCATCAGATGCTCTTGTAACTTCAAGTGCTTTTGAAGATAAGGGATATAATACACGGGGCATGGAGTGGGGGTAGGACACAGAATACACTTTGCTCACTCTCCATGTGTTTGATCTCTCTAGATGTTGATAATTGGTGGTGGCGTGGCTGGGCTTGCTGCTGCGGGAGCTGCCAGAGCAATGGGAGCCATTGTCAGGGGATTTGACACCAGGTAGGTGTCAAACCCTACCAGGTAGGGTAAGAAAATATCAGTTTAGATTCTAAAATACTGTACTTAGGTTTGTATAAAACATCCTGGGCAAAATCCTGCTCTTGGTTACATCCGTGAAATTCCCTTTGAAACTAAAATTCATCTCTGGTGTAAGACGGTGAAGTGAGCACGCAGAAGAGCCAATGAACACATGCGGTATGGGTATACTGGTACATAAATTCCCTGCTTGCACATGTGCGCCAGGCTTATGCACATTCAAGTTGGCTGCATTCAAGTCCAAGGTCTAGTTTGGATCAAAATCCCACTTGCAAGATAATGCATTTAGATATGGAAAAAGCCTAATAGTACAGCTGCGTATGATATATAACTGATTTTTTCCAATTCACTGGTAGTTTATTAAGTTCTTGAAGTCTTGGTTCAATGAGAAAGTTTAGAAGAAGCTAAGATACCGCTTAGTAATTATGTCCAGGATCCTGAGAGGAGAACCAGAAACCCTGAATTCAGTATGGCTCTGCTTTGGTGCAGAGCTTCGCTCATGCAAAATTAGAGCCTATGTTGTTTTTCTTTGCTGTAAATTAATGTAACAGAGTTTGTGAACTGCTGTCATCTTGCAACTGGTAATGTAATCATTGCCTGCCTTGATAAAATAGCAAACTGCAATAATCCAATACCTGTCATCTCTGTACTTTGCATGCAGGCTGCCAGCACTGGAGCAGTTTAAATCCCTTGGAGCAGAACCTCTCGAAGTGAATATTGCTGAAACTGGAGAAGGTGTTGGAGGCTATGCAAAAGAAATGTCCAAAGAATTTATTGAAGCGGAAATGGCATTATTTGCCAAACAGTGTAAAGAGGTGGATATTCTTATTAGTACTGCCCTTATACCAGGTAAAGTGCAGCTTTATGATTATTGCAGACTTAAATATTTGTTCCTATAAACATTTCCAGATTAGTGATATGAATACAGTTCGACAATCAATAGCAATTATGGATGAATAAGGGCTTCAGGTTTGGGCTCCAGTTAATATTTATTTCATGGATTAGAATGGCTTCTTTTGAATTGTCTAGGTTTAGTATGATTAGTATTTTATTATTTATTTCCAGTAGCACCCACAATATACTAGATGTTTTCCTTGCACATCTTCAGTTTCTGTGGTAGAATCTTGCTGTATACAATGATAACAATTAGGAGATTTTTACTTTTATTTTTTAATTTGCAATAGGGAAAAAAGCCCCAATCCTAATCACAAAGAATATGGTAGAGTCAATGAAGGATGGATCGGTAATTGTGGATCTTGCATCTGAGGCTGGTGGCAATGTGGAAACGACTCATCCTGGAGAGCTTTATATTCACGAGGTCTGTAGAATAAAAGTCAACGCTTATTAGAAATGGTTGAAGTGCATATAAAATTGAAACAATATTGCAATTGTCTGAAGAAACTAAAAAGTAATAAACATTCTAGTAACAAAGCACTGGCCATGTTTCCTTGAAGCCCATGTCTGTCATGAATACTTACTATTGTGTGGCAGGATAATAAAGCAGAGTCTTTCACTTCACAAGTAATGAAACCACAAATTGGAATACTGTCCAGACACCATTCCATCTTTGAAGATTTTATGCTTTGTGATTTTTATAAGCATGGTTACAGTGTTTTTAATAACCGTATTCATAAATGCCCTTAAATTCATCCCCAGAGCTTTACTAACAAAACGGTGGAGCTGTCCAAAGTCCAAGTATAGTAAAAGCAAAGGAAATTTGACTTAGAGGTTCATTTTATTTAATCACTTATAAAACTAACAATGGTCAATTTCACTATTTAACAATACTGAACTGTCAATTTTAACATAGACAATTGCCATTCTTAGATGAAGTTTGATTTCATCTGTACAATGTAGAACTGTAAAATGATATAAAGGTGTAATTATTTGTCTGTTGCTAAAACATATATTTAATCTGAATTGTTACAAAGGACCAGATTAGGGCACTTTTCCATAACTATCTTCCGCTTCCCAGTATGGCCAGCCCCAAGACTACAAAAATCATGGAGTCAGGCTCCAAAAATAATGATGTGTAAAAATATTAAATATTGAGGGTTTTTTATTTGCCTCCTGGTGTTGGAACATTTAGGGTTCATGTTTTCAAGTGTTTCTCTGCAGCCATGAGGGTTAGAAACTTACTTTTTTCAGTGAAAGCTGAGACTCTAGTTGCAACATGGTTCTAGCAGCTGGGGCTCTACGAAATATGCTAAATATCATGAGACGCATGATAAAATTCTGAGAGTTTAGAATTTAGAATTTAGAACTTTGCCTACCTGTGCCGCTGGACTCTCCAGGCTGGCCTACCTGACTTCCCTTCCATCTGTGCATCCTTTGAGTTTATCTAAGGCTTATAATAAGACCTACAGGTACTTTAAACCAGCTGCTGGTTGGGCCTGGTTTGGGTTACTCACTTGGGTTTATCTCCCAGTCCTGTGCTTAATAGGACTGGTTGGGATTTTCCATCCAAATAATTTTTGATGGAAAATGTGGTATCTGCAAAATCAATATTTCCCCTCTGACAATTTAGATCTTGCTGAAATGTTTTGATTTTCCATCAGGAAAATTGAAACAAAATAAAATATTTCATTTTTGGGTCAGGTTGTTCTAAATGAAAGTATTTCACTTTGTTGAACTGAATTGAAATGTTTTGTTTTGGATCAGCTGAAGATTAATCTGTATCTGCCTGAAGGGCTGTGGACCTCATGGGAGTTGTAGTTTGGGTACTCCAAGACCCCATTCTCCCCTGTGGTCTAGTCTCCTTGGCTGGACTACTGTCCAACCATGCACAGCCCTAGTGCTCAAGCTGTAGTTGGTGTTGCTTTGTTTCCTCAGGTATCATCAGGAGTGTGAGGCCTGCCTGCCTCTTTACAAACATATAAGGACAACTGTTTGAAAAGATAAAAATGTAAAGGAGGGGCAGCTCTCTACTCATGGTAATGAGAAGCTGAAGTAGGGAATGAAGATCCAGCAGGCAAACACACAGAGCTTAGGGCTTTAGCCAATATCTTTCTGTTGATTAAGAGGAAGCTTTCCCTGGGAGCAGGATATCCCATAACTGCTTACTGTAGGGTTTCAGATATTGGGGACTGTATGAACACTATGAATGTTACATGCAGTGTTACAGCTGTTCATCTAATTTTCCACCCTAACTAGTTCCAAAACCATTAACTCCAGCAGTAGCTTTAGAGTCCTGAACTATAACAACAAATATTCTTGAAGAAGATAACATTCTTGATGTGTAATTGTTCTCTGAACAGAGAGCAATGATAGACCACTATTCCCTGCCAACCTCCCATCAGAGATGAGGTCTCTCTGTAATCCTTTCTAATTTTTCCCAAACTTCAGAATTTTGTACCTTTGTCTTTGAAAGGAACTGACGTTTGAAGCCACTAGGGGTCACTGTGGCTTCACTGCAGGGGAGGCACACAAAGCCCCCTGTAGGAGCCAATGGCTGTGCAAGCTGTTAGGATGGGATATACTAAATGAACAATTGAAATGGGGCATAGAGCCTTAATAGCATCATTAGAGCCTCCACAATATTCTAGACAGGGGCTAGTAGGATGGGGCTGTGTTCTGGAAAGTCAGCTGCAAAGAGCAGTTCCAGCTATGGTGTTTCAGTATTAACTTGCACTGATATTGTCTGTGGTTGCCATACTTGAATATTATATCCTTTGCCTTACTCCTGAACGTGTGTTGGAGCCAGCACCTGTGGCTACATATGGGATAAGCTGGCAGCTGCACAATCCAGATGGCTAATAATGGAATGCGTTATAATGAGGATAAATTAAAAGGAAACCCCCCCAAGAATTTAGGGCACAGCATCCAAGGTACAGCATATGCAGTTGTTTTGAGAGTATAGGCTTAGAATTATTTTATTTTCAATAGTCCACAAACTTAAGCTTTAATACTGTGAGATGTTGGTAAGGAAATTTTATCCTCTTCTGTGTGTTTGCAAAGAATAGAAAATGAAGGTATCTAAAACCATATCTTCCTTTTGGAACTAATTGGAGTGCAGTTAACCTGGGAAACATATTGTGCAATGTGATCTTTATCAGACAAACAAAAGGTGTTTTCAAACTTTAAAAAGCGCTTGACTTCTTATTCTCAAAATAAGCACCATATGGTTCCCCAACTGGCCTCCCAGCTTGTTCGGTTTCTGGCTTGCTGACAAAATTGCTGATTTTTTTTGTTTTTTTTTTTGTTCAGACATCAGAGTAAGCTATTAGTTTTAAAAGAGAGCCCTTAACTTGTAAAACAAAGCGTTGGAAAGAAGTGTCTGCAGTAATATGTGAATTTGATTTATAAGCATTTGTAAAATATGCATCAGGTCTGTGGAGAACACATGAAAAGTTTTCAAGATAATACATGAAAAGGTTTGACATACATTTATTTTTCTTTCTCACCAGGGTGTGGTTCACATTGGTTATACAGATTTGCCAAGTAGAATGGCAACTCAGGCCAGTAGCCTGTATTCCAACAACATCTTGAAATTATTAAAAGCTATTTCTCCTGACAAAGAATATTTTCATTTTGAGCCAAAAGATAATTTTGATTATGGGACTATTGATCATGTCATTAGAGGAACCATGGTAATGAAGGTGAGTTTTAAACTCATTTTTAAATTGCTGATAAATGGGTATAAAAATGTATTAGGTAGGACATAAATGGTCCTGTTAGCCAATCCAGGAAATCATCTCAATGGCTAGATCTTGTAATATTCATAATGGTGCAATGCAGGCAGTTTATATTTTAAATGTTGCTAGCACTGAGATATTTAGGGGCAAAATATAGATTAATAAAAGTCTCAAATGAAAGCTGTGCCATCGATTTGGGATTCAAAAAATAAGAATTCAAGACTGAGGATTGATCCATTAGCTCAGTGATTTGGGAGAGATGAATTCAAGTGTCAGATGAGGTTTCTTGCTCTGGGATCAATATGTGCTGGGAACATGAGAGGATGTATTCAGCCAAGGAGTGAGATGGGTGGGTGGAAGTGTGAGCTATGCATGGTTCTTGAAATAATGTTGGTTAGTGTTAACATTGGAAGGCTTCTTTATTGACTGGAGGATGTTTCTGCGATGCAGTCACATCAGTGTGGGAGGAACAAGGGCACTGTTGCTTAAGACAGTAATATTCTTCTGAAGGAGTAGCGTTCAACCCTCAGTGTATGGGAAGGAAAATGGGATAGACTGCAACCCCATACAACTGCCCCATAACATCCTCCAGAGTCTATCTTAGTAGCAGAAATCACCATCCTTTCATAAATCTGCTGCCCCTGTCACTGAGGGAGAAGGGGCAAGGAAACTGAACAGGCAATGAAATGACAATTAAGTCATTTGTGTGTTGGCTGAGATTTTTTCCAAACAAGAGAAATTTCTTTGGCTAGACTGATTTTTTTTTTTTGCAAGGATGTTTATTTTGGATGGAATGTAGAGTAAGGAGTATTTCTGTTGATAAGGTGAATTTACAAGGATCCATATCTGCCTTCAGGTATCATTAGACCAAAACATAGTCATGCACAATAATTAAATATTGGCAGGCTGAAACTAATGTGTGTCAGAGGAGTTGTTAGAGAGAAATGTAATAGACCTAAAAGATACCAGGCCAGATGCTATGCTGCAACTCACGGGGCTGGAGAGGCCAAAGGTGCTTTTCACTACCAACTGAATGCAGCAATCAATGCTAATTTGCAGCCCTACGGTTATTTAATTAAAAGATAGATTTAAAAAATTCTAATTTATTAAAACCAGGATCTTTGTAATAAAGTTATCTGTGCTCCTTCATCAGTGTAATAAAAAATAAAGGCCAAATCCTGTATCTTTACTCATCTGAGTAATCCGTGTGCCTTCACTGAGCCAACTCCTATGAGTATATGTCATAGGATCCGACCCTAATATAATGGAGGGCAAGATGCCACAGGAATCCATCATAGTCATTGTCTTGTTCTGTCACAGGAAGGTAAGAATTTATTTCCAGCACCTTTACCAAGAACAATGCCACCTTCTGTCCCTGCTAAACAAAAAACTGTGCAAGAACTAGAATCTGAGAAAAAAGCCTCCATCTCACCATTCAGAAAAACCATGACATCAGCTGGAGTTTACACAGCAGGTAAAAATTATTCACCAAGAAATATTTGGCTGCACAATCCATTTTGTTTGCATTTCCTTCAATCTGCATGGCATTTAAACATGTCTTGCTAGGAATAAGTTGTATTTACATGCAAATAAAACCAACTCCTGAACTGGAGCTATGCACAGTGTCTTAATACTGAGAAGAAGCAGAAAAGGTTAAATGATCTGCTAACTTAGGTTACTTTCCATGTGAATGAGAGGCTAGAAAATGGGGAAATGGTAGTAAGGTATAGGTTAGTTTTCTGGTGTTTTATGTTAAATCATTCCATACTTTGCATAACCAAGAAACTTGCCCTGCTAGTAACTGCATATATAATAAAGAGACAATATTATATCATGTATGGGCCATATCCAAAGCCCATTGATATGAATGACTCTAACTTCAAAGAGTTTGGGATCTGTCTTTTAATGCACTATATATTCCCAAATGTCATTGCCAGTGCTCTGGTTATTATACTTTGAAAAATACTGTGTTAAAATGGAAAATAAAACAGATAACAAAGTTTTGATTTTAACTAGTAATGTTTTCACTCATAAACAGCATTGCATTATTCTGTCTTTATTAAGTTTCTTTAAAAAGAACAAGGGTAGAATTAATATAAAAATCATCTTTAATGTAAGTGATGACAGGACATTTTAACACACCTTTGTGAGGGCTGTTCACCTTCTGAAATCTTATGCCAGATAAATGAACAACAAAAGGAGTAGCCATTAGTCCAAGGAACAGGATTTTCTGGCAGTGGAGAAAATGGATTTTAAAGGGGTGGGGGTGGAGGAAGATCTAAGAACTTGCTTTCATTTAGCAAATCTTCCCTAATTCCATCCTTGTGTGGGATCCAAAAAACCTCCCACACGGCGTCATCACAGTGGTTTTGCCATCACTGGGTAATCAGCTTGTAGATAACTTCATTACTGCATACTGTCCTTGGAGTATAATCACTTTATTATCCCACTCTGGAGATCTGTTTTCTTTGATTAATGCTGCCAAATGCAAGTTTAAATACTTCAATAAAATCTTCTCAGGCTGGTTAGCACTTCAAAAATTGACACTTCCCCACTAAGAGCCAGATTCTGTCACCCTTCCTCACGAGTACTACTCTGCTCAGAGGGTGGTCCAATTGATTGTACTGGGTCTTTGTAAGTAGTAAAGTGCTACAGAATGGGGCAGAAACTGACCCTCAGTAAATATATATATATATATATATATTTCAGCCATGTATCTGTCACGATGGTGCACTCTTTTCTTAGAGGAAAAACAATTTTTGAAATTTGAGTTTGTATGGCCAAGAAGACAAATATTGTACTGAAGGAGATAATAGAGTTTCTACCAGTGGAATATTGTTGAAATGTTTGTGTGGTCTGCTTGTTTCAATAATATACAGCTGCTACACTGTGATCTGTTTTCCTATTAGAGCACTGAAGGTTGTGAGACGTCATTGGAGAATCAATGCCATTTTTCATTTTGCTTTTTTTGATCAACTATTCTGCTTTGCTTTGCTCAAGCTAAGTATTTTGCATTTCAGAGATTTTTATTGTTGGCATCTCCAGCTCTGGATCCTAAGGCTGGAACAGATAAATTGGTGAACTGAATTCTACTCTAGGCAAGGTTTAGTTCTGGCAGAAACAAGGAGTAAAAGTTATGCATATAAACGCATGTCTAGGAGCCTTCTCCTGCTCCCATTGATGTCAAAGCTTCATTGGAACAGGGTTGGGATCTTGCTCTGTTTTCATTTTACAACTAATAAAGAAAAGTGCCTTTTTTATTCTTCTGAGCATGTGCTTTTCTTTTTAGGCTTGACAGGTGTTTTAGGATTGGGGCTTATTTCTCCTAATGCTGCTTTTACTCAAATGGTGACCACATTCGGTCTCGCTGGACTCGTTGGCTATCATACTGTCTGGGGTGTCACACCAGCCCTGCATTCACCCCTCATGTCAGTAACAAATGCAATTTCTGGTAAGTGCACTCCTTTCTTCTCTTGTGTGTTTTGTTATGAGAGATTTAGGGTCAAAATCTCTGCTGGGACACTTATACAGATGGGGAAACTGAGACACAAAGGGGGTAAGTGACTTACCCAAGGCCAGAGAGTGAGTTACTGTTATAACTGGGATTCGAAGTCAGGAGTTCCTGCCTCTCAAATCCTTGCTCAGTGCTCTAGGCAGTTCTACCTTTAGTTTTTACTTATATCCCCAGTGAAGTTCCCCACAGAGAACCCACTAGAATCACACAGCCCAAGGGCTGAATGAGAACCATCCCTTTTAAAGATAAAGCCAATCTATTGGCTATTACAGTTGTATAACAGATATAAATATCTGTGTGAGGGATGATAGGATGGGGAAGAATGTCACACAAATCATGGCAATTACAAGAAGTGGGTATGCCTAGCATCACTGTATAAGGCACATTGTAGGCTCTATTCCTTTCCACATCCTTTTTCTCGCTTTGATCTGTGTAGGGGCCAGCTTGTACCTGGCCCTTTTATAGCTGTGTGTGTAGGGGGAGAACGCAAGGAGTCTGGTACTACTATAATCCCTACTCTTGGCGGGGAGGAAGTATAGAGACTCTTCTCTTATAGGATAGGTCTACACTGCATCCTCCTTATGTCAAAGTATAGAGTACCTATTGCACGCCACGCACACATCCCACAGCACAGGTACAAATAGCCATGTAGATGGTGAGGCACTGTTTAGGTGAGTAAAGACATGCCCGAGCCATACCCTACATGACTCTCTATACACCCAAGCCATGACTCCCTCTTCTACACTGGAGTTTTTAGCAGTGTAGTGACCTACTGCTGGAGCCTCTCCCTGCTACAGGGTACTGAGAGGGGAGCATGGTGCCTTATCCAATCGGGACCCTTCTCCTGCACACCTGGGAGCTCTGGGAAGGAAGGCACAACCCCTAGTTTCCATTGGCCACTCCCTACTTCCCCCCCAAATGGCCCTGTGGGTTCAAGGCACAGTCTAGCCCCTTGACTATAGAGAGTGTGTGTATTCCTACATGCCTGCAAAGCACCTAGCACACACCCTGCACGGTGTGAATGATGAATAATAGTATAATAGTGATCTTACAAGTAGTGTGCTGTACCTTCATAGCTGGGCAAAAACTGAATTTCTTGGAACCTAGACCACAGCTAAGATTATCGAAATGTGTCTTCACTCAGCTTCCTGAAGAAGTGAGATGCAATACTATCTAAATGTGATGGATTTCATGTGGTAATAACCTTAGCAATACTCTACTGATATTATTTACTAATCATGATTTTTAGGTTATTTTAGGTTGGGCCCCACTGTGCTGGCACTGTTCAAACACAGAGTAGCAGACAGTCCCTGCCCCAAAGAGTTTACAGTCTCAATAGACCAGACAGGCACTGAGTGGGGAAAGGGCTAGAACATGCAAGCAGAGTGAACAGTGTGATGGCAGCAAACATCACGTTAGTGACATAATCATTGGGGGTGGGGGTAGTTAGGAGGCGATAAGCTAAATGGAGAGAAAGGTGAGGGGAGAGAGGGTGAAGGGAAAAGGGCAGGGGAGAAGAGAGCAAGAGGCAGGTGTGGAGAGAAGTTGAGGTGAAGAGACTGCGAGGGAGAATTGGGAGAGGGTGGGAGCAAAAGGGCACAGAAAGTCCAGTCAAGACCATAGAAAGTTCTGTGGATTGCGGGAGGTCCCTGCTTTGGCTGCTTCTGCCCCTACCGGCTGCAGCTTCTCGCTGGTTTCTTCCTTTCTGCAGCAGATCAATTATTTATTAATTCTTTGTATGTATTTTGTCATCAAGTATTGATTTATTGTGTTTTCTTTAGGTCTTACTGCTGTTGGAGGTTTGGTTTTAATGGGTGGATCTTACCTTCCTTCTAGCTTGCCTCAAACATTAGCCTTACTAGCTGCATTTGTTTCTTCTGTCAATATTGCAGGTAAGCAATGTTTTCCTCTCTATCTTATGATGAATACCTGTGTATGCTGACTTTATAGGAAATATTATACATTTCTGTACATTGGTGCATGACATTTCTGTGCTCTGTGAAATGCCAGCTGCTAAAATGGCTTCTAAATTTGCACTTGCAAGTTTTCGCACACTAAAAACCTTCATTTACACTCAGACACTGGATTGTGAGACATTTAACTACCCTATGTGCACACACACATGCTGTTCACATTTGCCAAAATGGGCATGCCCAACACTGCATGTGCAGATTTAGAATCTGGACTGAGTCCTTGTTGAATTAAATTATAATTTGTTGAAGCTGAACATTTTACAGGCCAGAGATTTTGTCTGTTGGCATTTTTGTGTCTGAATTTTAATGGACAAGGAAATAGACAAACTGATAAACTGGATTATACTGTAAGCAAAGTTGGAGGCCAGGAGAACGTCCCTTTGAAAATTTGGCTCTAGTGGTATTTTAATTCCCACGGATTTGTTGCACACAACCTTAAATAGATTAACTTGATTTTCTAATAGTAAATGCCTATGTGGAAGCTTATGTTAGGAGTAACAGTTTCTGTAGCAGAAATAAGTAGCTACCCTGTAAAGCCTCTGCTCTAAAAGAACACAGTAAAGGGTAAACACTATCACATTTTACCCATTTCCCTCCTCAACCGCAACACTGTAGATATTTCTAGTATTCAGTGTGACTAAAGTTATACACCTAAGACAATAATAAGGTACCTAAATAAAAAGAACGAGGAGTATTTGTGGCACCTTAGAGACTAACAAATTTATTTGAGCATAAGCTTTCGTGGGATAAAGCCCACTTCATCAGATGCATGCAGTGAAAAATACAATAGGAAGATATTCACAGAGAACATGAAAAAATGGGGGTTGCCATACCAACTCCAATGAGACTAATCGATTAATGCGGGATATTATCAGCAGGAGAAAAAAAAACTTTTGTTTTGATAATCAGGATGGCCCATTTCAAACAGTTGACAAGAAGGTGGGAGTAACAATAGGGGGGAAATTAAGCATGGGGAAATAGTTTATAGTTTGTGTAATGACTCATCCACTCCCAGTCTTTATTCAAGCCTAATTTAATGATGTCCATTTTGCAGTTTCTCGTTGAAGTCTGTTTTTGAAGTTTTTTTTTTGTTGAATAATAGCCCACGAAAGCTTACGCTCAAATAAATTTGTTAGTCTCTAAGGTGCCACAAGTACTTCTCGTTCTTTTTGCTGATATAGACTGACACGGCTACCACTCTGAAACCTGTACCTAAATAAGTGGCCTGATTTTCAGAGGTGATGAGCATCTGGCGCTCCCACTGAGGTCAAAAGGACCTCAGCATCTCTGAAAATCAGGTGAAAAGACAGGTACCTAATTATGAACGTGGATGTCTAGCTTTTCAGGCACTCAGCTTTGGAAAGCTTCAGCCTACAAAGACATCTGTGCCAGCAGCCCAGCATGCATGAGCAACCTGATAATAACAAACCATTGTACAAGCACGCCACAGTGGAGAGGGGGAAATGGTTAAGAAAACGAGATTCCCAGGGCTCATTATAAACAACTGCAAGCCAAAACCCATTTTCAAATTTCACTGAAATACTTGTGTGCCAATTTCACTTGGATCAGACTCCATGTTGTAAAGTATTTTTTCTTCGAGAATGTTGCAGTTCCAGTGGGAAGCTAAAATATCAGCAAGGGAATAGCTAGAAAGGCTTTCAATAATCTCTTAATCAAGTATCAACCTAACACTTGAAATTGGAGAGTATGTGCCATAGTATATGGTGCTTATATGGCTCCCATGTCGGTAGTATTCAAGCACCTTATAATCTTGTTTTAATGCTTTTATCCTCTCAAAATCCCTATGAGGCTGAGACGTGCTATTGTCCCCATTTTACAGCTGGGGAACTAAGGCCTTGGCTACACTTTCCCTTTCCTCCAAGCCATGGGGCAGCAGAAGAGCTGGTTCATAATTTCTATTGCAGTCTCAAGATTGCAGTACTCTCTGCTGTTCGTTTTATCTAACTCTGCAGGTCTGTGGAATAGCCAATGGATTCTCATACTCCCAGGCCCACCAGTACCTTCCATGGCCTGCCCCTACCCAAGTCTCCAAACTTCTACTACATTGTGGAGTTCAGCTTTGTAGTGTGCAGGGTGTGTAGGTCCCATGCATGGCCTCCCAGAATCCTCTCCACTTCCCTTTGCACTGTAGGATTACAGTAGTCCTGCTGCATCCAATATGACCTCAGAGGAAAGAGGGAGGTGGGATGATTTGGCCTTCAGAGCAGTAAGTTTGATGCTGAAAAATCTTATTAAAAAAACACAGCAGTTTAGTAACAGAACTGAATATTCTAGTTCTGCAAGGGACAGAAGAGAAGGCAGTTTGCTAACCACATTTGAGATAAATTTGCAACCAAAATAGTTTGCAGAATGCAAACATAATACAGAAGTAACCCTCACCTACTGTAAAGGAGTGGTTTTTATTTATAGGAATGTACATGCAAGGACTCCTGTCTTCTTATTCTTACAGTTCAAACGTATATTTCCCAACAGGCGGTTTCTTAATTACACAACGAATGCTGGATATGTTCAAACGACCTACAGACCCACCGGAATATAATTATCTCTATCTCCTCCCTGGAGCAGTGTTTGTTGGAGGATATGGTGCCTCTCTTGCCAGTGGATATAACATTGAACAGGTCAGGCAACATTCAGATTTATTTTGCTCAGTTATCAGGTTAGCAATCTAAGCAGCTAGGCTCAGTTGTGCTAGCAAAGCTAAATAAATGAAGGGCCTGATTCTGCAAATACTGCTGGCCTTAATAGTTACCAGTATATATAGTAAGGGACTATTCACAGTAATAGGTACTTGGCTCAGTATTTGCAGAATTGAGCCCCTAATTTTTAGTATAGGCCAAACTATTGACTTACATGGGCAAATATTCTCCATCCCTTTTCACTGGATCATGGACTCTCTGGTTTCCTAGTAAGCTGTCCACCAGTAAGAGCGAGGAGAAAACAGTTTTATAGCCTTTCTGTATCCCACAGTCCTTATTCGAGCAAAACTCATTTCATTCAATAAAAGACCGCAGAATTTGGCTCTGCATTTTCCATTCCATGATGGTCTATTTGTCCTTTCATGAGTTTCTTAAGGAAGGTGAAATACAGTCAAGTTACTGTATCACCTTGCAGGGAAAAAACTGTGCATGTGTGAGTTTAAAAAAAAAGTTTGTTGAAATACAGCATGGAATTTCTGAAGTAGACGGTGGTAGACGTAATACTGTTCAATACTGGCTTTTCTGAATCGCTTTTATATAGTCACAAAGATCACAGACTGCACTTTACATCATTTCCCAGCATCCTAGCAACACAAAACATAACTACCTCCTCTATAACAAACCTCAGAATGTGCTCTTGTTGTGTAGAACAGAATCTTTAGACGTTGCTCTTTGCAAGAAGAAATTCTTCAATCGACTCATCAACTGGAGTGAGCAAAACTGGTGACCTAAAGAATATATGTACTTGCAGGGACCCCACAGAATCAGTTACTTGCCTTGGCATGACAGTAGTGTTTCTGCATTGGTTGAGAGGTTCATCGTGCTGTCCTGGCAAGATTTGGAAGACAGAATTTCTGTGAACTCTTTGAACAGGTTCTTTCTGCTTTAGTAAGAAACCCTCCTGCTCTCTTTTTTAAAATGATTATTATTTATTATTTGTTGAGCACCTTGAGAATGCGTGGCAGTTTATAGGCATAAAGGTATAGAAGGTCTCTAGCCCAAGGAGCTTACATTTAAACTGGATAGACAATGCAGTTCTGCTTGTGCAGTTGAATTAAGCTTCTTAAAAGATTTACTATTTCAACAAACTTTTTTTTAAAACTCACACATACACATTTTTTTTCTAACATCTTTATTAATGACCTGGCTGTAGGTATAGAGAGCATACTGATCAGGTTTGCATATGACACAAAGCTGGGGGAGTTGCCAATACTTTGGAAATTCAAGAGATCTTGATAAATTGGAGAACTGGGCTATAGACAACAAAATGAAACTCAACAAAGACAAATGTAAGGTGCTACACTTAGGGAAGAAAAACCAAATGCACAAATACAGAATGGGAGATAACTGGCTTGGCACCAGCACTGCTGAGAAGTACTGGGCGTTGTCGTGGATCACAACCTCAACATGAGTCAGCAATTGGGTGCTGTTGCAAAAAAAGCCAATGCTATTTTAGGCTGCATTAACAGAGGCATAGCATGTGAGTCACGGGAGGTGGTGGTACCACTCTACTGGGCACTGGCTAGGCATCAGTTGGTGTACTGTGTCCAATTTTGGTCAGCAATGTGTAGAAAGGATGTAGAGAAACTGGAAAGGATCCAGCGGCGAGTGACAAAGTTGATCAAAGGGATGGAATGCAAACCATATGAGCAAAGGCTGAAGTAACTGGGTATGTTCAGTTTGGAAAAGAGGAGATTAAGGGGGATATGATAGTGGTCTTCAAATATTTGAAAGGCTGCCATAAAAAAGACGGAGAAAAGTTGTTCTCTTTTGCCACAGAGGGCAGAACAAGAGGCAATGGTTCAAACTACAGCATAGCAGATTTAGATTGAACCTCGGAGAAAACTTCCTAACTGTAATGACAGTAGGAGAATGGAACAGACTGCCTAGAGAGGTTGTTGAAGCTCCTTCACTGGAGGTTTTCAAAGGAGGCTGGATAACCAACTGTCTTGGATGGATTAAACACAACAAATCCTGCATCTTGACAGGGGCTTAGACTAGATGACCCTCACGGTCCCTTCTAACCCTATGATTCTAATTCACCTCCAAATTCTTAGCTGTTATTCTAAATACAGACACCAGAAGCTGAGTCATCATTTCGTTTCTGAGATAGTCTAAGCAGCAAGCTATGGTTGCTGAAGACACTGAAAGAAAGTATTCTGTGAAGCAAATGGCCTGATAGTAATCAGAACCCCTAACAGAATTGAACTGGTCCACTCTTACTAACCCTTAGGACTTCCCTCCACCCACAAAGGTGATCATCACCAAAAATCTGGAGAAACTGAGGTGTCAATTTTCATTAATTCTTTAAAGTACTTTAAACAAAACCGTTTCAAGAAAGGAAGCTGATAAATATCCTGGAATTTATCAGAAGGTCATTTAGCAGTCACTAGGCAAAGTAATAGAGCTTATTGCCCAAACAGCTGTATCAGGGATAGTTTTTCATTGGGACCCCATTCTTTGAAGCTATACTAAACTAATAGTCTAGGATACCTGATACTTCGGTTAAAGGAATTAAACAATACAATTGACTCCAGGAAATAATACACCAAAGAGTGCTGATAGTAAAAATGTAATATCTAATAAACATCTTGCTGAGCTACAGAGCAGAAGAAGAACTGGGAATAGTAGTGGATGTTTATAGCTTATTTTCTAGATACACTGAGCTACTGATTTATTTGTCTGCTTCCTGGGTTTGGACCTAACACCACAAGGACCAGGCCAATAGTTAGAAAGACATTGGGCCAAATTCTCTGCTGGTGTAAACAGGCAAAACTCTATTGAAGTCAGAGGAACTGCACCCATTTACACCAATATAAAATGTGGCCATTAGGTGTTTCCCAAATAGTAACATATTTGAAAAAGTAGGATGTCTGTAGGGGTTACGGATAGGATTCTAGAAGGAGAATTATCTGGTACTTTCTAATAGAGCTGCAAACCTGAATGTGCAGCCCAAACGGACACCATTAAAACTATTTTAGTGCTAGTCCTTCTAGCCTGTTGCCTGGATCCTAATTATGATATTATGTAGTCACATTTATAGTAACAACCTGCAAAAAATAATCTATGACAGGTGGTTGTCAGCTTCGGCTATTGATTTAGATGAATGGCAAACAGGTCCATTTGCAATGCTTCGGCAGTTGTTTGGTGGAAAAGGTCTCTTTAAAGCTAATCATTCCTGAATCCCAGAAAAGCATTTTGTACAAACAAAGCATTGTTTAGTCGACATATTTCTGCACCCTTCTTTGACATGCCTGCAAGCGCCCCTGTTGGCTACGCTTACTAGGGTAAATGGCCTTTAGAAATATTTACTCTCAGTATTTTCTCTCCTTCTCCCTTGTATAGCTATCTGGGCACTGTGCTGACAAATCAGAATGGCTTGCAGCAACCCGTAGCTAGTGCAGAAAGCAACCAATCACAGTATTGCAGACCATCCCACCCTCCATTTATGAGAATCCCATTTTTGACTACTCTTTTGTTTCTCCCAGCTTGGAAAGAGCATTTTGGATATGTGTCTTTTGTAGGGGATCTCATTGTCATAATTCCTGGGCGAACTGACCCCTCCTGGTCTCTCCAAGCACACCTTCTCTAGGCCTCATGCCATTGCCTGTCTCTTGGAGAGGAATCACACGATTGTCCCATCTCAGATCGGGCCCTGGGTTGCAGTCCCATGGTATTAACTATGATTTACCTGAGCAGGTCTGACTTATGCCAGACCCTGCAGTTCTGTTCCTGCCAGGACATTAACAGTGGTATTCAGTTATCAAGCAGCCTCCTTAAAACAAAGTATCATTTATTTAGAACAAAAGCATTTCAGGGAAAACATGTCTAAATAATAATAATAATAAAACAGACTGCACGCATATCAGGTTTTCCTCCTAAGGCCTACCATTTCCTGGATCTGGGGAAGGCCCAATTTCTTTAGATTCCCTCCACAAGTCTTTCTCTCTGTCATACTGTCATTCTGTCAAGCCTCCCTCCTCCCCTTGCCATCCCCCCTAACCCCGGAAGGCTTTTGACTGTTTGATCTCCATGTTCCAAGCTTGGCACAACAAGCTTGCATCTTCTTTGGCGACATGATGCCTGGTCCTTGAAGCTGATAATTTTGCCCATTGTCTTTCAAGTGTGTGCATGGGTTTTCTTCTCTGGGAAGCCATTGTGTTCCTTCCCACAGCACAATATAAGTTAGATCAACACTTCCATAGAGGAAAATCTTACAACCCTACACAGTAACTTGCCCTCCCTGACCCAGTCACATACAATGTTCATAAAATTGTTACACCTCAGTATTGATAACACTGTTACATGTCAGCTCTACTTCTGCCACATTTAGCTCTTTGGATTTCCATTTTTGAAAAGCCCCTTTGAACAGTTCTTGAAAAGTACAGGAAGCAAAAGATCTTGTGATGACCTTTCTGGGCTTTTATGGGGGGGGTATGGAATGTCTTAGCTTCATTGGTTACGAGGTGATTAGAGAATGGTGGGTATGCAGCCTATATTCTTTTTGTCATTGTCACATTGTTTTAGATTCATGATTATCAATGGATTCAGTAATACAGGTGGGGAAAAAAGTAACATTGAGCTTTTGTGCTGTGAAATAAAATCACCATGTGCTTTTCAAACACAAGAAAGAACACCACATGTTATTTATAAATGCATCATCATGTAGGGATTTCAGAACATTTTGTGAATCAAAACACTTAAGAATCAAAGTAACAGAAAATCAATGGGAATGATCTCATAGCATTACAATCCCTAAAATGCAGTTTAAATGACTGATTCGATAAAATGTGTTTCTTCCCCACACAAAGAAACTGCTGATTAAAACCATTTAAAAACACATCCAATGTAAAAGATGGTAAATCTAGCAAAGATAATTATACTAAATTACTTTAAGCTTGAACTAATGTGTTATTAGTTTGTTACTCTAGGGAGAGAGTAGTAAGAACCCACACACATACACACTTGAAGATGAGTCACAATGGCAGGGCAATGACGACTAATGCAAGAAAATAGTAGTGCAATGGTTATGGAAATAACCAAAAATATGTACTTAAATATATGTCACTGGGGATTAAGGCTATGTATTTGAGAAGTTTAGTCAGTGTCACCGCTGCAATGTTTGCAGAGTGATGTGACAGAGAAATACAGGAATGGAGAATCGAAAGGAGACAACTTAGGGAAGTTTCAGCACCTGGGGTTGAACAAACTGGACTCCTCCACTAATATGCAAAGAAGAAATCTTTCATATCTTAAACCATAAACTCTTGGCATTGAAACTTCCCCTCCCCCTACTCTAGCTGGGGATCCTGGAGGTTTTGCAACACCCTTATCTTCTACCAGGAGAGAAGACGGATGTGCAGTAATGCTGTGCACTACGTATTAACTTTTGCATTGTTTTACAGATGATCTATTTGGGCTCAGGTCTTTGCTGTGTTGGTGCACTGGCAGGATTGTCTAGTCAGAACACTTCTAGACTTGGCAATGCCCTAGGTATGATTGGGGTGGCTGGTGGTGTAGCAGCTACACTAGGAGCACTGAACCCATCACCAGAAGTACTCGCTCAGATGTCTGCTGCCATGGCAATGGGTGGTACAATAGGTATGTACAACACATTGTACAATTCATGTAGCCTGACTTCATACCGCATTCATTAGTGGTTTATTAACCAAAGAATAATTCTTTATTTATAATAGGATGAGAAAATACATTTGGAAAGTGCATTAATGCCTAAAGGTGGCAATCTTGACTAAGAGGAGAACTTAAGATGGTGAAGCAGATATGTACAAAGCTTATAAATTGTTTTTAAATTTGGTCACATGGCTTAAGCTTAAAACATACTTTTTATTTCTAGGAAGTATTTTACCTGAATATGCACTTGCTGGCAAGTTACAATCAAAGGAAATAGTAACCATAGCTCAAAATGGTGGCTGTCGTTATAGAGTTTATGATTACAGTATTTCCCAGAGGTTCCTTTCCCCATTTTCCAGAGCCTCCTAGATTACCTTTCGTGGCCTTGTTTGGAATCCTGAAAGTCTCACTACAGGCAACCCTGCAGTGAATGTTTTTCAGTTGAAATTTCCCTTCATGTAATTCCAAAAAGCAGTGGAGAGCACAATCAGGAAAATTTAAAATCCTCCTATTCGTTACTTATGCCTCTCCCAAATGTTCTTATTGCTAATAGTTTTGATAACAATTATAATATAATTAATAGGGTGAGGGGAGAAGGATTAGCAAGTATGTTCCTGGATCACAATATCGTTGAACGATTGGTCTGTAGTCAGGACTACTAGAACTGTAATGCCAGATCTTGGGCCTGGCAGAGGGTTTACTAATCTTCAGTGGTGGCCATACCTGTGTAGCCACATAGGATCCTTATAACAGGGTATGCTGACCCTTGTGGCAGGGTAGAAATCCAGCCCTGCTCTGTTCCACATTTCAGCCCAGAAGGAATGGAACTTTGGGAGTTGTAATCTCCAAGGAACATGGGAGTTGGAGGCCTGACAGTAGGAATGGTGGGAAAGAGCATTCCCAGCTTGTGAATGAGAACGCAATGTGCTCTCCCAGAGCCTCCAGGGGCATTTTGCTTGCCTGCTCCCTGTAGGCAGAATACATCTGGGAGATATGACTGATGCGCCAGCAGCATCCCCTCCCCAAGGAAGAGGTTGTGGCTTCAAAGCCCCAATCTGGCTCTGTTTCTTTTAGTCTGTTGTCTCAGAATGTTCTTGCAATATATTTTTGGAGGAGATTTAAATTAGGTTATAATTTCCTACAACTATTATGTTTCTATTGTATTGCACAAAAAGAAAAACAACATAAGAAAGAAAACAGTCCTCTGTTGCTTCACTGCCTGTTTATACTTCAAGCGAGGATGAAATACAATACAATTCTTTAATCTTGGATCTAAATCATTTCATTTTACAGGTCTCACAGTTGCGAAACGGATTGAAATCTCTGACCTTCCACAGCTTGTAGCTGCATTTCACAGTCTGGTTGGGTTGGCCGCAGTTCTTACATGTATTGCTGAGTATATGATCGAATATCCACACCTCGATGTTCACCCTTCTGCCAGTGTTCTCAAAACTGTGGCATATTTGGGCACCTATATTGGGGGTGTAACCTTCAGCGGTTCGTTAGTGGCTTATGGAAAACTGCAAGGTACTTTCTTCTTTGCTCTATGTCACGTTAAATAATTTAGGATGGGATTTCCAAAGGTTTCTATGGGAGTGAAGTGCTACTTCCAGTGGGAACTGGGTAGCTAACTTTCAGGTCCTTTCCAAAATCACATCCTTTTACAACAGAGTTATTTTGACAAGTTTGGTGGGATTAGGTGGCCAAAAGATTATATTAGATTGTTATTGGTGACAGCTTTCAACGAATCCTCTCCTGTAAATTTCCAGAGGGAGAACGAGTGCTTGTTTACACTCCCTCAGATGTAGCAAGGACTAAAGGAGGACAAATAGGGGTCATAGAAAATGTGGTAAGAGCTCCTGTAGACTATATCTGGACCCATTATTTTCTTAGTTCCAATATGGCAATGAAAAGCTACTCCAGAGTGAAGTGCGAGGATTATGGCCATAAAAATGAATCAAATTGCTCAGTAATTTAACACTTGTGAAAAATAAACAAACCATTTCGTGGTGCATGGCATACTAAAGACACACAAGATATACATGTAAAAATATGAGTTTGAATAACAGTGTTGATGTGGTACAATTCAAGTCCAAAAAGGTTCATCTGCAGTAGTAGCATGACCAGTAACTATTGAAATAATGACTTAAAGACCAAATGCTGGGGGTCCTGTTCAGTCCAAAATAGTTTTCAAGGATAAATAGTCAGTGAGGCTTCTTATTCCAGACAAGTATTTGGTCCCCATTAGCAGTGGCAGAGTGATCCTACTACATGGGAAGCTGCTCTGTTGCTGTCTCCCACATCCCATTTCATATAATGATAGGAATGATGTCAAGGGAATCACTGAGTATGAAAAATCCTGATTTGGCTGTTTGGGGAAGCAGTCTGATGGCAGGATCTCTCTTAGCTGACATTTACGGCCAAACATGCTTCCTTGGCTCACAGCTGAAATGGGAAACTGTGTTGCCAGCCAGGGAGCTGAAGAGGCTTCAGGATGACCCTGGCTGGGTAAAACCAGGGACTGGTGCATGTGAACTGCTCTCCCAGAAAACTGATAATTGAGAGGAACCCCCATCCTCAAAGACTGTTGACCGGGCAGACCCCTCAATGACAGAGACAGGATAGCCAATAGGGCTGGAGGGTTGCCCAAAGGCTGTACACTCATATGTGGAAAAAGACCCGCTCCTGGGAGCTGAGAGTTGAATAAGAGCTGCTGGGAAGTAGGGAGCTCCAAACAACTGATCCTCTGCCTTGTGTCTCCAATGGGCCAAACTTTCCTTTAGATAAATTGATCCACTGTGGAACCAGCATCTTTGGGCTTCTGATTCTGTACCTGCGCTGATAGCTTCTTTGGGGTTCCTGTACTTTAACATTAAAAATGTTTATATCATAAAATGACTGAATTGTTAACACCTTAGTGTTTGATTCCAGGTTTATTGAACTCAGCGCCGCTCCTTCTACCTGGTCGCCATTACTTGAATGGCGGGTTGCTGGCAGCATCAGTGGGTGGTATGGGGCTGTTTATGCTGGACCCAAGCTACACTACCGGCATGGCCTGTCTTCTTGGTGTTTCAGGACTTTCCTCAATCATGGTAAGCACACAAGAAAGCACTCTCTGAATCCTTTCAATGCAAACAAAAGAAATATAAAGTTCTTGCATTCATCTGCAGCTTCTGCTGAATGCCAGGAAAATAGAAGCTCTGCACATCAGCTGAAAAATTTGGTGTAATTGCGAGCACTCCTCAAAGCACTATGCAAAATATTTATGGTGCCCTATAGAAATTCCATAACAAATCGCTGCAGGATCCCAGAAACCATAGTGCAAGGATCCAAAACATTTTAGCTAAGGGCAGTTCAGTAAAACAAGCTATTGTTTGTCTAGTCAGATGTATATGTAATCCTATACTCCAAACCACTGCTACAAATATGATCTGATTTTGGAAAGATGTTTTGGAAAGAGAGTAAGTGTCCAATCCTGTGAGATGCTGAGTGGGTTCAGCTCCTATTGTGTAAATGAGAATTCAGAGTGCTCAGCTCCTCACAGAATCAGACCCATTATGTGTAACAGATAATCATGAAATAGCCAAGTTCTTGTACTCAGGTATTGGATGGTTTGTTTGTTTTGTTTTTTAATTAACAGGTTAGTAATAATGTCATTCTTTAAATGTGAGTTTCCATTAGTTTTTCTTTCCGTGGTGTCTATTCAATTGCAGGGAGTCACGCTTACGGCAGCTATTGGTGGTGCAGATATGCCTGTGGTCATCACTGTATTGAACAGCTATTCTGGATGGGCTTTGTGTGCGGAAGGATTCCTTCTTGATAACAACCTGATGACAATTGTTGGTGCCTTGATTGGGTCCTCTGGAGCGATTCTCTCTTACATCATGTGTGTGGTAAGATGGCAACATATGTACTTGGGCTAACATGCTGACTTTGGTGAAACAAGTCTGGAGCTTCTACTGCGGGAACTTCTTAAAAAGAGACTGGATGGCCCAACTGATCAATTGCTAGTTTAAATCCAGTTCAAACTGGTCATAAATAATCAAAAGTTATTGCGGGTCTGATGACTATTTGGTGGGCTTTTAGAATTAGGATGTGGTACGCATAGTGTTTAGAGCAATTGGTGATCTCACTCCAGTTCCTAGAGATCTCAGAAACCACTACCACAACTGGCACTGACTGGCACCAGTATTGGCCTGGATGCTAAATTACTCTCACTGTTAGATGTGACCCTTCCAGGTCAGATTGGTGGGATTGTAGTATGGGGAAGCTTGCACTGCTGCTGCCTGCACTGTACGTGGTCTCTGAATAAACAGTCTCTAGCATTGTCAATCCGTCATCTAACCTTACTTTAAAAAATGAAATAAGAAGTAGTATGGTTTGCTTTGTGAGCCTGGTACTGTCAGTCAGCATTTTGACAAGGACCAAAGAATCTGCAATGAAAAATCTCACCCAGTGACTGATTTTGAGGAAACGTGCTGTTTTATAATGAGCAAGAGGGGAGAAGTTCTTTAAACAAATCAATGCCTTTGTGGCTTTGTGAAAAGAAAAATGGTTAGAACATGACTGAAAAACATAAGAATTTCTCAAAGGCACATCTGAAAACCTTTGTTCAAAATGTATGGGTTATATGCCAAGTGGGATACTGTAGCTTTCCAAATAGAATATTGAACTATTGAACCATTGCTGCATCGTCTTCGGAGTCTCGTTAAAGTACACTTTAATGAGCTGAACAATAATGCAGCTTGCCTTTCCAAACAAACGACATGAGGATTCCCATTAAATGCACTGTTTATTTTGGGGTTCTCTGAATGTAATCAGAACTATTGCTTTTGACCAATGCACTCATTTCATGTCTTCCCACTTAGGCCATGAATAGGTCTTTGCCAAATGTGATTTTGGGTGGATTTGGTACATCTTCTACGGGTGGAGGGAAACCTATGGAAATTGTTGGAACACATACCGAAGTCGGAATTGACCAAGCCATTGAAATGATAAAGGAAGCGAACTCTGTCATCATTACCCCTGGTAAGAGTTCAGATATTTTTGTATGCTTATTCAGTAATGCGCTTGTCAGGATAACTCAGTTATTGCACAACATTCTGCTTAGTTAGTTAAAGGAATGAGCAGAAATTATGACTGATAAAACATCTATGAAAGAATAAGGGACTCTAGCTAGGAAAGTTAAAGATTCTTGTGGGGATTTAAAAATTGATATTCTATGCATGGAAAAAGCTTGCTAAACTGGGGGAAAGAAACAAGAAGATAGTGTAATCTACATCTCATTGGTATTAAAAAGCCTAAGCTGATTTGTTAAAAAACACCAAATACATTACAGGGCCATTTAGGAAAAAAGATCCATCTCGTCCTCAGGTCTGCATGGACAGAGGTCTGATTTCACCAGTTTTACACCATTTCATGACACTGAATTCTCATAGACTCATAGACTTTAAGGTCAGAAGAGACCATCATGATTATCGAGTCTGACCTCCTGCACATTGCAGGACACAGAATCTCACCCACCCATCCCTGAATTCAGTGGATTTACTTCTGATTTACCCTATTGGAAGTGATCAGAATCAGACCAACCAGTGATGGTTAGACCCTCATGAATGAATGCCTCACTTTACAGAATAGTAGCTCCTATGGCAGGAGCAGATTTACCATGAAACAAACCATGTGGTGGCACGGGGCCCCCAACAACATGGGGGGCACCCAAAACGCAGGACAAATATCTGACAACCTGCCCCCGAGTCCCGACCAGCAGCGCAGCAGGGCTCAGGCAAGCAGGATGCCTGAATTCCATGGCCGGTGGCCCCACGTAGCTCCCGGAAGCAACTGGCTGCTGGCACGTCTCTGCACACCCCTGATGGGGCGGGAGGCAGCTCCGCGTGCTGCCCCCACCCCGGGCAGCACACAGAAACCCGCTGCCCCTCTCTCCCCAAGGGGTGTGCAGAGATGTGCCAGCAGCAGGGTTAAGGCAGCTCCCTGCCCACTCTGCCTCCCTCCCTCCGCGCCGCTTTGTTCCTGGAAACGGCCAGCATGTCCCTGCAGCCCCTGAGGGGTTAGGGGGTGTCTCCATGTGCTGTCCCCACCCCGAGTGCTGACTCCACAGCTCCCATTGGCCGGGAACCCCCCGCTTAGGAGCGGCTGCCGGAGGGGTGTGTGTGTGCCCATCGCTTTGGGAACCGTGCTGCCCGAGGTAAACGCCGCCCCGCTGCCCCCTTCTGCCCTCCAACCCCCTACCCCAGCCTAGAGCCTGCACCCTGCACCCTAACTTTCTCCCAGAGCCCACCCCCCACACCTCCTCCTGCACCCCAATTCCCTGCCCCAATCAAGGTACCTCACTTTATTTTCATTTACTTTCCATTACTTATAATATAGGAGGAAGATGAAGAAAAAAAGAATGAAATACGGGGGGTGGGGGGAAAATAAGAGAGAATGTTCTTTTTCTTGGCTGTGTCCTGAGGGGGGGGGGCAAAAATGAAGCTGTGCCAAGGGCCCCATTAACTCTAAATCTGCCACTGTCCTATGGGCTCTGAAGAGAGTCCTGTCTGTCCTCAATGAAAAAATAGTGACATGGCAGAATGCCTCAAAGGTCGAGAAAACTGGGGATACAAACCCTGAGTGTAAAAGCAGACTTGTCCTGAGTTGGACTTTGCACTCTCTGGATGGTGCTATTATTATGGCACCAATATTGTGGGATTTTCAGTTACTTCAAAGATTTTACTTTTCCCCAAATACTTATAAAAGAAAAGTAATTTCTAGCTACTAAATTCCTTAAAATTAATAAGCCAATTCCTGCAGACTTTACTCAGGGTAATCTCCCATTGAATTCATTATGTGGCCAGATGTTAATTCATTTCAAATTTTCCACAACAACAACCACCAACCAAAAAAACCCAAAAAACCAGTTGTACAAAGTTTTAGGCAATTTTTAACTCTGCCAGTGTAACGATGTGTGGCAAACATGTCTTGAGATCAGGACGCATTCTTCACTCATCTCCTAGCTGCAGGACATCCTGTCCTGTGGATTTAAATATGCCATATCAAATTCTTCTTTCATTGCAGTAAACTACAAAAAGTTAGTGTGTTTTATGAATGTGTATTAACAACATAAGGCCTTGGTCCCAAATATGTAGGGGAAAAAATCCTTAACTAAAATGGCTATTGTGTGTCGGATTGCCTGCAGGGATTGAATGTTTGTTAGCGCGCCAACCCTTTACTTGGCAGCTCATCTGGAATCTGAGTTTGGGTGTTGGGCTCAGTCCCTCGCTCTCTGGGTTGCAGAGGTTAGAAATGTTGCACACACCTAGCATTGCACTCAAGCAAACCCCTACAACTGACCCAGGAGTACAGTTGGCTGGCTCTAGATGCAGCTGCAAGCAGCCCTTCTTAGCCAGATGGATGGTTCATCCTGACGAGGGGCCTCTGTAATGAGAAGGGATAAAGTGGGGAGAAGGAAGGAGACTGCCTGAGTGTCCCCCATCCAAATATGTTGTTTTTAAGAAAAAAAATATTATTCAAAGAATAACAGTAAAGGCCATTGTTTATTTTTGCAGCAACATTTGAAAATTAGGCCCTTAATGCTCATAGCCCTAAATATTTGTTGTTGGTCAAGATGTTTATATTCTCCTCCCCAGGAGCTTAAAGAAATTTGTCTTATGGGATTTGGAGACTTTATTTGGAACACGAGTATGAATTCTGATTAGAACAGTGTGCAGTATTAAATAAGGATCTCTTGGTTCTTTCTAATCAGAGTCTGGGATGTGGGTGATTTAAATAAAATGTCCCTCAGTTGTCTGCTTTGGATTTAATGCTGCATAAGCTATATGATGACAATGGTAAGTTTTTCTAATGATTCATACAGTGTGTGCATCGAGAAGATCATTACAGCTGTGGCCGATACCCCTGGGAGGCAGTGGATCAGGTCCTGGGCTTTGTCTGACCTGACCAGAAGTTGGGGAAGTAAGGCTTTAAGCCACCTCTTGGCCCTCCCAATTTCTTCCTGAGGCCACCAGCAGTTGGACAACAGCTCCCATGGGCTATTCTGACAGCTGGGAATCAACTGGTTTCCACAGCACCCTGTCTATGCCTTTTATCTACTTTTGTCCTGGCCACATTTGCTACACATGGGAATCCTACACTGGCCTTATCTCTGGTTTACTGCTGCTTTGCACCAGTAGACAAGAGCAATTGAAAATTTGGGACAAGGCGTTTAGTGCTTAGAGCAGTGTTTCCCAAACTTAGGACACTGCTTGTTTAGGGAAAGCCCCTGGCGGGCTGAGCCAGTTTGTTTACTTGCCGTGTCCACAGGTTTGGCCGATCGCGGCTCCCACTGGCCATGGTTCGCTGCTGCAGGCCAATGGGAGCTGCTGGAAGCAGCGGCCAGTACGTCCCTCAGCCCATGCCGCTTCCAGCAGCTCTCATTGGCCTGCAGCAGTGAACCGCGGCCAGTGGGAGCTGCGATCGGCCGAACCTGCAGATGTGGCAGGTAAACAAACCAGCTCAGCCCACCAGGGACTTTCCCTACACAAGCAGTGTCCCAAGTTTGGGAAACACTGGCTTAGAGAAAGGACTGGAATCAGGAGATCTCAGTTCAGTTCCTGTTAGGATGACCAGACAGCAAGTGTGAAAAATTGGGACAGGAGGTGTATGTGTGTGTGGGGGGGGGGGGGGGGAGGGGTAATAGGAGCCATAAGAAAAAGACCCCAAAATCAGGACTGTCCCTATAAAATCGGGACATCTGGTCTCCCTAGTTCCTTTCTCTGCTGCTCAGTTGCTGTGTGATCCTGAGCCAGAAAGTTAACTTTTCTGTGATTTAATCTCTCCATGTGCAAAAGTGGGGCTGATGGATCCCTACCTCCCAGAGAGTATTAGTAGGCTAAATGTGTGGTTCAATCTGGACAGTGATTTTGTAAAATTGGCAGTAGAGGTCTCATACATATTGTTTCTCAGGCTCCATATCAAAAATGCTCAGTTTACAAGCTAGAAAATAGTTTTTGCCTGAATGGCAATCCTGCAAACTCAGCTTGGAAAACCAAAAAGCCGTCTTTCCCACACATCCCCACCAGTAATATGTAAACAGAATATGGTGGTTGTAGAGTGAGTTAGCTGTAGCCAGGACTCTTCGTTTTTCAATGTAATTTACAATGAAACCTGCATTAAGTGCTACCATTGAATTAAACGACCATATTAAAGTATCCCTTTGCAGTTCAGTTTGACCTTTAACTCTGTCATCTTCACCAGGCAAATTAGTTTTGTTGGCACCGTGTGCGGTAACTGTGGTTTCTAATATTCATTAATGCAGAAGACATGCTGGTTAATTGAGCCCTTTATGGTGCTTTTTGAGGGATGCTAAGCTTCCTTTGTAAAACACTGACATGTTTTTCATGGTTTAGGTTGGGGTCTTTGTGCAGCCAAGGCCCAGTATCCCATTGCTGACATGGTGAAAATGCTTAATGAACAAGGAAAGAAAGTCAGGTAAGTTGCATATAGTGAGCCAGACCCTCAGCTGGTATAAACTAGTAGGGCTCTATTGATTTCAACGGAGCTCAGCTCTTATTTCAGTGGAGCTATGCTGATTTATACCAGCTAAGGATCTGGTTCACAATGTTGTCATTGAAATAGGCCAGGACAAATACTGTACATCAAACATTAAAAGCAATGATAGAACTTCAATAGGAAATCTTTAGTATGTTTAGTAGGACGTGGTAATACACGTGGTAATACACTTTGCCATTCAATACTACAGGCTCAATTTTCAAACTTGAGTGCCTTGGTTAGGGGCTCCAATAAACACTTACGTTCGCAAATGAGCTAATAGATATTTCTAAAAATGAGTTGCTCTCTCATAGCAAATATGGGTGGGATTTTCAAAAACACCAAAGCAAATTAGAAACACAAATTCCCTGTGAGGGGAAAAATCTCTCCCCACATTAATCAGGAAAACATCTGTGCTGGAAGTCTGCTAGCAGCAAACAGAGCATGAATATGATCTCAGAACTGACAGAGCTCAGGTTTGCCATAGCATTCAGTTGGGAAGTCCAGGCCTATGAATATTTGAGTAGCCTCTGGAATTCAGACATTCATTTTCTTAATATTCGACAAGAATATTAAGTGTTTCAATTCTTGTGTCAAATTCTTGGAAAAGTCTTTTTTCCCCAGCAGTGGTTGCTTTTTTTTTTTTTTTGCAAGTACATATTAAGAATGTGTATCAATAAGCCACCTCTGCATTAGAAAATGGAATGACTCCTTAGCCACATATCTGTTTAAAGTGTTATTTCATTTGTCCTAGGCTCTAATCCCATTCTTGTGTGGTATATACACACACTGCAGATGACACACAGTCTTCATGAGTGATTTAGATTCTGGGGTATGGCTTAAGTGTTAAATGAAATCACCAAATAACATGCCATGACTACATAGTTAATTTTTAACCTTTCCGATGTGAAAGGAGTTCTGTAAGTGTTTCAATTTTCCCTTTCTGGTACTGATTACAGACAGATACATGAATTGCTCTTTCCCAAGTAGCAGTTTCATGACCAGTATTTTATAGCTCTCTCTCTGCATCTGGTTCAGGTATATGAAGTACTGGAACTGGACTGCTTCCACATGTGTAGGATTGCTGACATTTATCAGTCGGCATTTATTAGTTCAGCATGACTTGGTTTCTTTGCTTTCTTGGTTTCCAGGTTTGGTATCCATCCTGTAGCAGGCCGTATGCCAGGACAACTGAATGTACTATTGGCAGAAGCTGGTGTACCTTATGATGTTGTATTAGAAATGGATGAGATAAATGAAGATTTCCCAGGTAAGGGATGAAAGATGATGGCTTAGATTCAAACCATTCTAAATATTTTAACTTTATTTTCTGCTTTTAGTTAGGCCAAATGACTATAATTTTATTCCCAGGTAGTATTTTGGTAGGTAGAAGGGTTGACAGTAATGCTTTTTAAAGACCAGAATCAAGACTAGATAAGACTAAAGGTTTGTCTGACTCATAAAAGCCAAGCTATGTCTGACATTACTTAATAGATAATCATAATAGCCACTAGGGTTTTGCTGTAGAGTGAGGAAAATATATGACTTCTTTCATCAAATATGTGTCTGTATTGTGTCAGTGATAAGGGTATCAGGAAAGGCAACGATGTGATATTCTGAATATTGGACAAACAGATGTATGGTGGGATTTAAAGTCAGTTTCTCTGATCCCAATTCAGTCAATGGGAGTTGTAGCAGTGACTTTTATGGGAGAAGAGTTATGGCAAAAATGAGTCCTTTTGAAAATCCACCCTCATGTCAGATTTCTGTATAAAGTCCCCGCCCCCTTTTTGCCCTTGCTGTTTGTGGTTTTATGAGGGTATTTGGGTATTTTTATGTTTTGATACTATTTGATACCGTAGTGATTATGAAAGATCATCACTCAGAGTGCCTGGGAAGAGACTGCTTATATATAGGATCATTTGTATTATTTAATAGTGGCTTAGTATTAATTTGTATCACTACTACCATTATTGTGAGTGGAGTATGAGTGAGCACACGCTGCTCTGCAAGCAGGGGCGGCTCCAGGCACCAGCACACCAAGCGCGTGCCTGGGGTGGCAAGCCGCGGGGGGCGGCCTGCCGGTCGCTGTGAGGGCGGCAGTCAGGTTGCCTTCGGCGGCATGCTTGCGGGAGGTCCGCTGGTCCCACGGTTTCGGCAGCAATTCGGTGGCGGGTATGCTGAAGGCGCGGGACCGGTGGACCTCCCGCAGGCGCGCCGCCGAAGGCTGCCTCACTGCCGTGCTTGGGGTGGCAAAGTACATAGAGCACCCTGTCTGCAAGATGCAATTTCGTTGTAGGACACTCGTGCTTTTCTAATATCTGGTAGAATCGTCTTTTGGGTTCGCTGACATTTGGGGTGGGGAGGTGGAAATTACTGCCCTTTACATATGCCAGGCCCCCTAAATTCCAGGGGAGGGAAGATTCACCAGGAGGGAGGGCTGCTGCCAGTTTTGGTGCCACTTCCCTTCTTCCTCAGTATGGCTCCCGGAAGCAGCAGCATGTTCCCCCCAGCTCCTATGCGTAGGGGCAGCCAGAGGGTTCCGTGTGCTGCCCCCGCCCCAAGAGCCAGCTTCACAGCTCCCATTGGCTGGGAACCATGGCACATGGGAGTTGCAGGGCAGCACCTGCAGACAGGACAGCACGCACAACTGCCTGGCCGCGTTTCTGTGTAGGAGCCAGAGGGGGGACATGCCGCTGCTTCCATGAGCAGGTTGAAGTAAGCGCTGCCTGGAACTTGCACCCCTGACCCCCTCCCATGCCCCAACCCCCTGCCACAGCCCTGGTCCCCCTCCCACCCTCCAAACTCCTTGGTCCCAGCCCGAAGAACCCTCCTGTACCCCCAGCCCCACTCCAGAGCCTGAACCACTAGCCGGAGCCCTCACCCCCCCCCCCTTTCACTCCAACCTCCTGCCCCAGCCCTGATCCCCCTTCTGCCCTCTGAACCCCTCAGTCCCAGCCCAGAGCACCCTCCTGTACCCCAAAGCCCTCATCCCCAGTCCCATCCCAGAGCCCACACCCCCAGTTGGAGCTCTCAACTGTCTTCCCCAGCCTGATCTCTCTCCCACCCTCTGAACCCCTCAGTCCCAGCCCGGAGCACCGTCCTACACCCAAACCCCTCATCCCCAACGCAGATCCTTCACCCCCAGTCAGAACCATCACGCTTCCCCTCTGCACTCCAACCCCCTTCCCCAGCCCAGAGCGCCCTCCTGCATCCCAAATCCCTCATCCCCAGTCCCACCCCAGAGCCCCCTCCCACCTCCCAACCCCTTGAGGCAGCCTCATGAAAATGAGTGAGTGACAGAGGGAGGGGGGATGTAGTGAGCGGGGGTAGGGCCTCGGAGAAAGGGCGGGGCAGGGGGCAGAGCAAGGGTGTTCGGTTTTGTACGAGTTGGCAACTCTAGCATGGATATGTAAACCAGGAAAGATGCAGGAAGCTCCTCCCCTTGCATACACAGGGGACAGGCAGACTGAGTACAAATGCCCACTCTCTCTGATGGCAAGTGGCTTGGAAGTGTGGCTGAGCACAGTTAGCATCCACTTATACTCAATGAGCTGCACTGCGCAGAGAGCATGCTCCACCCCTTAAAGCCCTGAGCACACAACTTCAGCATCCCCCACACGCATTCTACTTGCTTCATCAATATTAGAAGATAAGAGGAGATCCCACTGCCAGCTACTCAAAGTAGTTTTTGATGCTCTGACATCACCATCAGGTAATGTTTTATGGCTGTGCAATGGATCACAGGGTTGGACACACTGGTACCTCTGTGTGTGTGTTTAAAAGAAAGCGAACTGACGTCACTTCCATGAATTAGCAGCTTATCCCTGTCAAACTGCTGCTCCAGCAATGCTTCAAGGTAAAACAACTCCAGGCAGTTTAGAAAAAAGCTGTGACAGGAGGCAATAGTGGAGTTATACATGGAGAGATGAAAGGAAGGGAAAGAATATTTTCAAAATTAGATCCTTACATTGTACAGAAATGAATAGATGGAGCTACAACGCCATCTTGGAATTCTGGTGGTCACATAAATCACTTGACCTGCAACAGGAGTAATCCCCTAATTTCAACCTCTCCATGCCCTGATAACAACAATAAAAAAAACCTAGATGCAAAAAGAATAGGTGTCATAAAAATAATTGTAATATCCGATAGTCTGTGCCACAATTGATTGATCTTGAAATGTGACAACTGCCGCTGTTGGCCTTCTTGGCAACAAGGGCACAATGCTGACTCATCTCCAGTTTCTCATCCAGTGTAATCCCCAGGTCCTTTTCTGCAGAACTGCTGCTTAGCCAGTCGGTCCCCAGCCTGTAGCAGTGCATGGTTATAATCGTTTTCATTAGCCCATGTATCTGCCAAGATTCAGTTCTGGGTTTGACACAAATGGATGGGCCTAACTTATTTTCATTTAGAGTAAACAGTGAACTATCAACATTTAATGCATGGTTGATTTGTGTGTTTTGGTGTCGCTGTGATAAAGGAAAGGCAGCTGCAAGTTCTAAAACATTTGTAACATATTTCTATTCTGTCTCAGAAACGGACTTGGCTCTGGTCATTGGTGCAAATGACACAGTAAACTCTGCAGCACAGGAAGATCCCAATTCTATTATTGCTGGCATGCCTGTACTGGAGGTCTGGAAAGCTAAGCAGGTACTTAAAAACAATCAAAGTTGACTGAAGTCTGCACAATGTATGTTTATGGAATGTATCTCTGTCTCTCAGGAGAAATGCTGACTTGCACTAAAGACAAAGAAAGATAGGTTTTTTTCTGAATACACATGCAAGGAGTATGCACGTAGGTGCATCTGTCTAACAGTGTACGGCAGATACACAAGACGGGCCCAACTCTGCAGACAATTTGGATATGGAATTCCCAGTCATTTCAACAGGAGGGTCCACATGATGAGCCCTGCAGGGTTAAGCTTACAGTGAAATGCTTAATTTGACAAGAGATGCTCTGTCCTGCTCTCATTGATGCCAATGGGAGTTTTGTCATTGACTTTAAAAAGAGCAGGATTGGCTCCTGGATTATATAGCATTTAAAAGGCATTTCTTCTTTAATGGATTTTGCTTTTAAAATTTAGAATGAGCCAAATACACTTCATTAGTGTTCCAAATCTTCTTCCAAAGAGCTGTGTTTCAGTGTATTCCCCAAAAGCTAAAAATCTATTGTTGATTAAATTACTCACAAATTTTTATATTATTTGACCAGATCTAGGTATAAGGGACTGCAGAACTTTGACTTAGTGTATCAGAAGCTTGTGTACATTTGCAAACCCATAGCTTTTCGCTTTCAATTTTCCTCTCACTGGTCTGCTGTATTCACAGACAATGGTGTTGGGTATGTACTTTATATCCACAGTGTCTCTGTTCACAGTGAACTGTGTGGGGTTTCAGCAAATTCTGTATGGGAGGGAATTTCAGATCTAAAGGTAAAATTCAGGGCAGGTAAAAATGGCAGCACATATCTGATGGACACATCCACAAAGGAAAAGAACCAGTTTTGAAATTCTACTTTTAATTCATTGCCTTAAATATAACCCATTCAATGTATAAGACAGGTTAACTAACTCATTTTAATTCAAACTTCATGTTCTCAAAAGTTCTATGGCTATTTAAAGCCATAAAACTGGTACAAGTATAGACATTAGCATGTAACACAATTTAAGATTATATAAAAACTGGGTGATGGGGTGTATGGTGAAGATGACGACGGCACTAAATGACAGGCATACAGATGTTAGAATTAAAAGCAACCTCTTAAAACACAGCAAAATGTGGACAAGTATATGGGGAAAATTGAGATCTCCATGTTAGTCAGCACATGCCAAGCTTGTTTTGTTATGTTTCTGTTAGACAATATTCCAGCAGGTTGTGTTCTCACACAGTAAAGATTTAGTTCTGATCTCAGATTGGAATGTTAGAACATTTACAAGGTACTTGATATTGTTTGTATGCCGGTAACATTAAGATGCAGCAAATAATTGCATGAAACAAGCGATTTTTAATTGTTGAAATATGCACCTAAGAAGCAAAATGTTAGTAACATCTCTGGATATGAAAGCATCATTTTGATAGGTTTAATGAGATAAATTATAGAAAATATATGTTTGACTTTACTCTGCATGTCTCACATTCAGAGTAGTACACACCACGTATCTGGCAACAGATTTTGGCCCTTACCCAGAAAATTAACAGTGTTTCGGGTATCACATTACATCATATCCAACATGGATTATTGTTTAATGAAATACTATTGCAGTCAAACTGGCTTGTGCTGTGATCATATTAGATCTCAGAAGCAAAGTTGGTCTGGTCAGAACCTGGATAATTTAAGGGGGCAAAACCCAGCTGCTGTGGAAAAGGTAATTCAGTTTAGCACTTTTCCCAGTCTGTTGAATCCAATGCCTAGTGTCAGGGAGCACTGTCATGCTGGAGGTACTGCTTGAGATTTTGCACATCTGATTAGGGAATTTCATGGCTAAATCCTTTCGTCCCCTTTGTGAATCTCAACCAGTGTTCTTTGGCAGTTACATGAAACGGAGTCATTAAAAGACCCAATGGCAGTTAGCATAAATTAGGCAAATTAACATGTCTTGGTCAAATGCTGATTTGGGTAGTTACATTTTGCCTGCCTAATTTCCTCTTGCACTTTCAATTGTATTGAATGCTCTTAATTTGCTTTTCTTAACTGTCCTTTAGTTTTTCCATGTGCTGCTAAACAGCCACTGCCTTCCACCCACAGGTGGCTGCAGAGCTGGAGGAGATTCTTGTTCAGTTCTCTATCAGTTTAAACCACAGTACAATCTTTCAGGATGGAAGGTGGTACATAAATGTGAGGTCTGAGAATAGTTAGATATGGGCATGCAAAAGTCAATATAAAATGTATGCCAATATTGCTGGGATGCAATTTTGTTTGAGCCAATGCATTTAATACGTGCCAAGATTTGAGATTTTATAATATATGTAACATGTTATTTTAAAAACTATTACTTTAACTACATCCTCCATGAGAACATACTGAAAGTTTTTATTTCATTTAATTCTTTCATGCTGCTATTTTCCCCCCGCCAGGTCATCGTCATGAAGCGTACACTGGGAGTTGGGTATGCTGCAGTTGACAATCCCATTTTTTACAAACCTAACACTGCAATGCTGCTTGGGGATGCAAAGAAAACATGTGATGCTTTACAAGGCAAGATTAGGGAAATGTATTATACTCATTAACACTGATATTCAGAATTGTAAAAGGGTACTAGATATAATTTATATATTTCAGTAAATAGTTTGGAGGCGTATCCAGCACCTTATTTATATGCAACCATTTCAAAAATAAAAGAGCATCCAAACATAACAAATTAGCTCTTAGACTGATTGGTGATTTATGTGCCTTAGTACACACAAATGTAAGTCCCTGTATTTAATAATAATAATAATAATAAAAACACTTTGCTCCCGTGGTGTTGCAGATTAATTATTTCTCTAATCTTGCAGCCTCAGATACAGCACTTTGGTTTTCTCTCTGTCTTCTCTTTATGCTCAATGAGACAGAAATGATCACAGAAAAGCTTTGGTTTATCCTCCTACTAATGAATAGATCCTTGGTGCAAAACAATGCTTTGTAATAGTATCAATGTGAACCTCAGTATAGCACCAGGAAGATTTACATATTTGCTTTATTTTTTAAATGACATTATTGTGTAGAGGACGTATTTACTGCTCCTTTACACATCTTGGTAAGAACCAGGATGAGTACTGGCATATAGTATCGCAGGCTGAGCTGCACTTCACACAGAGTAATCTGCCATTGCTTGTGGGTATGTGGGGCAAGGGCTCCTGGAGTTAGCAGTGTAGCCTCCCATGCCTGCTACTCCACTCTACAGTTCATCCATAGCTCTTTCTTGGGTCATTCCATTCCTGTATGTGCAGATCCTGAGGATTCTTACTTTGCCCACGCTCACTGCCATCTTCCATGCTGGGCTATTACAAAGACCACCTCAGTGATGTATGGGAGGTGTTGAGATACCCTACCCAACTATTCTGCTGGCAGACTCCCCCACTTACATGGATGCCTAAATAAGTCAGAGGGACTTACATCTTCTGAATCCGGGCGAGCTTCATCCATACTCTATTTATTCTAAAAATGATTCCAGAACTAACTGGAATAAAGGAAGCCCAGACACCCACGCTAATAGCAGCAGCAGCACAAAGCAGCATTCATGCTATTAACATGGCAACCAAACAACAGATTTCTAGGAAAAGTGAATTAACAGCTCTCTATGCAGGTAAGATCATTGAGATCAAGGCAAGCGTGGATGCGTGATTATACCATTGGACATACAGTGTGTATGGCAGACAGATTTAGATGGGCTCCAAAATGTGCATAAGATGCATATTGATTTTCCTAGGAAATATCTATCAAACCTACATGCTGCCAGGTGCTATTCTGTAAAGTAAAAAAGCAGATGAACTGGAAATTTATATCAGAAGCCTCTTGACAGAACTATTTATGTGAGTATCCCAACACAAAAATGCTTTTCCTTATGTGCTTCTCTAAACTGGTGACAACAGGGCTGGCTCCAGCCACCAGCCTGGCAAGCAGGTGCTTGGGGTGGCCACTCTGGAGAGGGGCGGCACGTCCAGCTATTCGGCGGCAATTCGGCGGACGGTCCCTCACTCCCGCTCGGAGCAAAGGACCTCCCGCCGAATTGCCGCCGCAGATCGTGATCACGGTTTTTTTTTTTTTTTTGGCTACTTGGGGCGGCCAAAACCCTGGAGCCGGCCCTGGGTGACAAAGCCTATTCTAGAACTGATTCAAAGTTTTAGTGCTAACTTTTAAAGCCTTATGTGTGCTGAATCTGGCTAGCTTAGAGAGCACCACTCTCTTCAATAGCCACCTTGGTGTGAGCAGCAGGATGCTATGACTCATCCCAGAATGAAACTTTTGGTGGCTGGGCATTCTCAGTCACAGTCCTCTGACTGTGAAATTCCTTCCTGCCAAAGA
This sequence comes from Chrysemys picta bellii, assembly GCF_011386835.1. NCBI lineage: Eukaryota > Metazoa > Chordata > Testudines > Emydidae > Chrysemys > Chrysemys picta. The sequence continues at coordinate 19,839,308 of NC_088800.1, forward strand.
GCAGGGTGAGGACGAAGGCTCAGGAGATCCATAAAGTAGTAGATAACTATTTTATAAGTGGGGAAACTGAGGCACAGAGTCAGATAGCATCAGTGATAGAGCTGGTACTAGAACCCAGCTAAATTGGTGGGACACTTTCTGTTCACTATGCTATGGGGCCTCTCCGGGCACTCCATAGCGGCAGTTGTAAGCTGACGTGTTCATAATAAAATTATGGTTGGGATAAGCTAATTATAGTGGGCAGGTAGCAACACTATTGTTAAGTTTGAATCAGGATTTCCATTTTAAAACAGTCTACAAAATGCCTGTGTTTTCAGTTAGAGGATCAGATCCAAATGCTTATTGTATTTTATGAACTACTTGAATTGTCTATGGCAGTTTATGGTGAAAAAAATGTTAGTTATGTGGGTTTTTTTTAAAGAACGTACCATGTGACTAATTTTTCTTTAGATTCCTTTTTTAAAATGCTCTAGAACGGTTTGAGATATGAAAGTAAATATATCATTCTTTGCAATGAGTAGACTGGATGAATGGTTGTTAAAAATTGCAATCCACTTTATATAAACAGTTTTTGAAGATTAAAACATGACTTTCTGAATGTCAACGTTGATACAATGTTATCAATCAAAGGCAACATTGTTATTAATGACAAAGGAGCATAGAAGTTACATTAAACAATGTCACTGAAGACAAACAATAATAATAATAATTTAGGATTATGTCAACACATTGTCAGAGACTGTCACACACAGCCTTAATAGTGACCTCATACTCTCTTGTAACAGCAGAACACCACATCTCACGGTCACATAGGCTATTCAGTGGGAAAGTTGCTATGCTTTAATATTGCTAAGATCACCATTAAGATTCTTTGTCACAAAACAAATTGGGTAAATTTAGGGCTGGTATTGCTTTTTGGTATGTGCTGACATTTAAGTCAGTGCCTCGAAGTATATTTACGGCATTGTAGGTGATATGAAGATGGCAAGGAATGGTTTGCTCTTTACTCCTTAGTTCTGTGCTTTCAAAGATCTGGGTGGGGTGTGTCTTGAGATAAAATAGTTGTTTAATGAAAGGCAAGGTTGTGTGTTAACATACTTAGTTTAGATACGAACTAATTATGATTAAGGCTCAGTATGCCCTGGAGGTTGCAGAAGTAATGGAATCCATGATTTCCAGGGACCTCAGTGACATTGGTGCCTCACAGCAGCCCAGCCATGGGACCTCCCCCAGCCCTGCAGGGTGGCAGGGGATCTCTGGCAGCTCTCCAGCTCCCATGGGGGAATCCCCCAGAATGCCCTAGTTGCTGCCGGCGGGGGATCCCCCAGAGAACCCCCATCTCCCACAGGTGGCAGGTGATGCCCCGGAGCTCCCCACCTGCCAGCGGCAGAGGACCTCACAGATCCCAGCCTGGGTCAGGGGTCCCTCCCAGCCAATGGGCAGGGGTGGGAGCCGCACCTCCCTGCTGCTGCATGCAGGGGGGCAGGGTGCTGGACCGCCTCCCTCCCTGTTTCATTGGGGCTGTTTTTAGTAAAAGTCAGGGACAGGTTGCGGCTTCCGTGAATTTTTATTCATTGCCCGTGACCTGTCCCTGACTTTTACTAAAAATATCCATAACAAAATTGTAGCCTTAATTATGATTGCTAAATGTTTTTAATGTGCTCAAACAAAAACTACAGTATGAAGTGTATTTTGGGAAGACCGTTTGATCAGAACCACACACTACATTGCCCATGGTACTGTAGGGGCATGTGAAACAGTTAGAGTACTAATAAGACTTTATAATAAGGACTCAAAAAGCTAAATAGGATCTGAAACAGGTGGTAGACAAAAGGTTTGGATCAGATAAGTAAACAAATGTTTGGGGGGAGAGGGCAAGAGTTTGCCACATCCCTCTCTTTTTGACCCCATAGGTCATCTCCCATTTGCTGACCATATCTTTAAAAATAAAAAAAAAAATATATATATATATATCTGCTTTAACAGATGCAAGGACTCCTTTCTTTAGCTCCATTTCCCTTCTAAGGGAAAGTATATTCTCTTCAAGCTCTTTGGTTCTTATATATGTGTTGTGTTCTTTAGCTATTACTAGTTCTTTCAGCAGCTGAAGAGAAATGAAAGAAAAATAATTGAGAAAACAAATCTGGAGCAAGAACCAAAGAGCTTGAAGAGAATATACTTTCCCTTAGAAGGGAAATGGAGCTAAAGAAAGGAGTCCTTGCATCTGTTAAAGCAGAGATGGCAAAGGCCTGTGCTCACTGGAACACACAAAAGCAAGAAGAAATCCTCCGACTACAGGAACTACCGTGCAATCTTAGATGGTTACAGAAATAAAATTAAAGAGGTTCTTGCAACAGCCAAGGAAGATCTTATGAAGCAGAAAAATGAATTGCTTATTCAGAAAGAGGCACAACTAAATGAGAACTGGCAGCTAGGGAAACTAAGAGACTCTGGGAGGAAATTCACCAATCCGAGGAAGAGATTCTGATTGAACTTGAGTTCCTGTTAGGAGAAGAAATCCATGACGAATTAGTCAAGAGCACAAATAATAAGCACACTTGGCAGTACAAATGGTCGAGTAGTGCCTTCAATTAAACTACCAATACAAGGAAAAGCTAAAGGCTCCCTTACAGAAGGTTTAATAAATAAGTGGAAAAAAGAGGATTACAGGTATAGCTTTGGTGACATTTTAAATATTTAAGCCAGACAAATTCGAATTAGAAATAAGCACATTTTTAACAGAGTGTGATTAGCCATTGGAACAAACTCCCAAGGGAAGTGGTGGATTCTCCACCTCTTGATGCCTTGATATCAAGACTGGAGACCTTTCTGGAAGAGATACTTTAGTTAAACTCAAGTTATTGGGCTCAACACAGAGGTAATTGGGTGAAATTCTATGAACTGTGTTACCCAGGTGGTTAGACTAGCTGATCAAATGGTCCCTTCTAGCATTCAAATCTAAGAATAAAATGATGAATGCACATCTTCAACCTGAGACTGGTGACTCCTGTACTTCTCTCCAGGAAAAGGAATAGCTTTTCACAACTTTCTACAGCCACATTCAGGAGTGGATCTAGTGCCCCTATTAACCAAACATGGAAGAGAACCCACTTTCCTCTCCACTTCTGGCAAAATCTTTTTTAGGACACAGGCAAAAGCAGGATTCCAGCACTGCAGATGAATGGACCAGACTACAGGTAAGGTGGCTCTTTGCACTTTTATCACCACAGTTGTACTTGCTACTCATGGCAAACTCTCTGTTCCCTTCAGATACCAGAGGTGCCTCAACTTAAGGCGGGCAGATGGCCTTGTGTTCAGAAAACAGGGATGCATCTCCTTTTACTCCTGTATCTTGAAACCTTTTAGGATGCTGCTAGACCAAGTTTAAGCCTGTCTTTTCCCCTCACTCCAGATGTTGTCTCCTAGTACCTCCCTGCCATGATGTCATAGGTGGATGAGAGGTTCTCTTTGGGTTCAGATGAGATAGGGGCCATTCCAGTTTTAAGAAATAGGTCCAGAATTAGCCCTTAACTAATTAGCCCTTAGCCCCTGACCCTTATTTTAGTTAACAGCACGGTCAGTGCTGCTAACTCCACTTGAAAGGATTAAATACTTGTTATCTTTCATTTGGCAATGCAAAGCTCTTCTTTTGGTTGGAAGCTGGAAAATCTATTGGAGACCATGATACTTTTTCAGTGGGTTGAGGAGCCTCTTTTTTTGCCAGTCTCCAACTTAAATAATGGATTTAAATCTTTTTTGGAGAAAGCCAAGTTTCAGACAGAACAGGTCTGAAACAGTGGTTACACTAACCTTCTGCATGGCCCCACACAAGGTTATCAGAGCAATGCCAATAGACCTTAAATAATGTGGACCCTAGATGTGTCCCATATTTGTAAGAGTGATTTCTGTTGGTTTAAGAATTAGTGTAGCCTTATAGCAAAGTTAATTTTGAAAAAAAAAATCTGAACCCAATTTTCTGGAGAGTCAATGTTCCAGATTTTAAATATTGCCTTTGATTGCCATTGATTTCATCTGACAACTAAAAATTAATTTACTTTTGGAATAGTTTCTTAACTCCCATTGTTTAAAATAAAGTGAGGTACCCAAAGTTACATTTGGAAAATGTTTTTAACCTTATGAAAGTATTTTCCAAAAGTAACGAAGACCAGCTTATATAAGCTTTTATCTGACCTCTACTGTTTAAATAAAAAAACATGTTTTCAGGGAAATGTCTTGGAAGAAAAAAACAGATTTTCTCCTCTGTTTGATTCTTGTAAAACATTAGGTCACTGAGTTCACTTTTTGTATGTGTTTAAAATGGGTGAAAGTTTTTTCTTCTCAAACTATTATACGCTGTTTAAAAAGCGTTTCTTTGACTTTCATAAAGTTAAAGCAATCTTTGTTTTAGAAACACAAGTACGGATGAAAATGTCAAAAAGACCATCAAAATTCATACCAGAGGAAATAGCATTAATCATTGTGAAAAGCCAAATAACCTCTCTCAATAACAATAAAAACAAATGACTAAGAAATCTGTTGTTCCAATAGCTGAGAGATGACTTGCTGTAAGAGAAATACACACAAACTTGCTTTTCATTTTAGCAGCTGCACCATCACATTTGAAATGCTGTTTATCATTCTGACGCTGACTCTGTGCCTCTTATGAACAGTCTTATTTTAATTCATGCATACTAACTAAATCTTTCTACTCCTAGGGCCAAATGGTCAGTCCTGGCCTTCACTTTTGTGTATGTACACAGAGTGATTTCCACGTGCAAAAAAAATAAATCTTTTTCATGCCTACCTGAAGAAGTGAAATTGGGTGGACATGTAAAACTGGAGACTAGCTAGAAGCTGTCTGAAAAAGTGGCTCTTTAGTTTGTATTTTAACGCTCTATTTATTGTGATTAATTCAATACTTTGGTACACTTAAAACAACAGTAAAACAACAATTAATTGGTTTGATGGCCCCAAACAAAATTCTATACAAGTTTAAAAACAGAAATTCTTAATGCCTTTTTCACAGTGCTGTTTACTTGCCCTTGGATACTAAGGCTCCCCTTTGGGAGGGGAGAGGAGGACTGATGCAGATGGAAAATTAGCCAGGTTTACTGAGGAAAAAAAAAAAAGATACAACTAAAACAAACTCACAGATTTCTGAAAAAGTTTAACTATTATGATTTTTCGTGTCTCTTTTACAAGATTTGTGACTCCCTCACCAACATAGGACAAAGACAGAAATATCTAGCCAGTTTAGGCCTGGTCTACACTTAAAAATTTTACCAGCATCTGCTCAGCATCACGCCACCTAAGTAGCTTTGTGAATCTAGGCCTATATTTTTATCTGTATTACTAAATCATTTTTCCAGCTTTATTTAAAACTAACAAAGTTTATAATTTGTTTTCCATTCAGTCAACTAACTCTTTTAATTTTTTTTCCCCCTGATGAAATATTGTCCTAATATTTCAGTAAGCAATTGTGATATCAACAGCATGAAGTCAGCCTGATTGGTTAGAGCACATTCCTACACAGTAATCAGCTGAACTACATTTTACTATGTTTTAGAAAAGAGATTCCACGTTGACATATTAACTCATCTTTACAATCCTGAGATCTTACTATTTCCAATAGGAGGTCTTAATTCTCCATTCCTTGCCTCAGGCACATTGTGATTTACCCAAGGTGAGGACTGCAGGGTCAGACTCACAAAGTAGGCCCTAACTGGCAACCCTTAAGGAATATGCATCCCCATTGAAACAAGTAGTGATTAAAATTATGCATCAATTGTGTACAGAACCAGATCCTGCTCTTGCATTTGGAGCAGCATTACAGACAACTCCAGAGTGTAATACATTGTTTTATTATTGAACTCTCAAATGTAATTTAGACAAAAAATTGTATTGCTACACTTTAATTATGATGAAGAAAAACAAACATGGTGCTATTTACAGACAAATAGATGTCTTGGCTTATTCTTTTCCTGCAGAATTCTTGGCGTTTTTTATCAGCGTGTACATAAATGAAAAGAAAAAAAGCAGGTTGTCATATTGTCCTTTGTAGCTCTCTTTTAAAACCTCCTGGTGATAATCCACAAGAAAATAATAAATGGCTTCAATTGTAGAAAGATACGTATCTGGCTTTCCTTTCTGGTGACGCCAAAAGCAAGTTTTTCTTGTTTTCAACTCAATTTGTAGTAACCCTGCCAAGAAAAAGGGGACAAATATTAGGCATTGTGGCTTAACAAACAGAGCTCTAGACTGGGACTTGAGAGACTTGGGTTCTGTTACCGGCTCGGCCGTTCGCCTGCTGGGTGACCTTGGGTAAGTATCTGTGCCTCAGTTTCCCCCATTTATAAAGTGAGGGTAATGGTGAAAAGTGCTAGATAAGAGCTAGGTATTTATTATATATTTAGGCGTGGCAGAATTCAATTTTTTTTTAAATAATTTTTATGGATAATATTGGTTTGTTTTTAAGCATTCTTTCAATTTTTAATCAATTAAAATTTTTACAGTTCTAAAAAAGTATTTAAAACCCAGAATTTTAAGCATTTTTATTTATTTAAATTTTCACAATTACAGGAAATCATGTGCAGAGTCAGACAATTATTTACTGACAGCAGACATTAAGATTCAAAAAGTTAAAACTTTATAACAGTTAAACACAAATTGTCAACATCACACATGAAAACATACAAAGTAAATAGCCTTAAATCAAACTCTAGGTTCTCAAGCACCATTTTTCTTACTCCGCTTATTTGTAAGGGCAGGTTTACACTAACCCCCCAATTCGAACTAAGGTACGCAACTTCAGCTACGTGAATAACGTAGCTGAAGTTTGAAGTACCTTAGTTCGAACTTACCTCGGTCCAGACGCGGCAGGCAGGCTCCCCCGTCGACTTTGTGGTACTCCTCTCGCCGAGCTGGAGTACCGCAGTCGACGGCGAGCACTTCCGGGTTCGACTTATCTCGTCCAGACAAGACGCGATAAGTCGAACCCAGAAGTTTGATTTGCTTGCCGCCGAACTACCGGGTAGTGTAGACCTACCCTAAGTTTCAATTATTTTTAAGGATATGATTCAGTCATGGAGGTCCTGGATTCCGTGGCTTTCTGGAACCTCCGTGACTTCTTCTGGGGCAGGGCTGGAGCAGCTGTCAAACCTGGGGCTGCCGGAGCAGTGGCCACTGGAACAGCTGACTGATGGCCAGACCTGAGCCTGCCCGAGCAATGGCTGGGGTTGGGTCAGCCCATGCCACAGGAGCAGCGGCAGGACCGGAGCAGCTGCAAGCCCCAGCAGCGCTCGGTTTGTCCCCGCTCTCTAGAGTATTTTTAGTAAAAGTCAGGGACAGATGAATTTTTGTTTATTGCCCAGGACCTGTCCCTGACTTTATTGAAAATATCCATGAGAGAATCTTAACCTTAATTATCATCATCGATGGAAATTTTCCCCTAGGTTTGTGTGGATACTGTGAAATCAACATTTATCAATAAAAATCGAATCCTGCCAATCTTATAGGTAACATCACAAAGATACACATAGTTGTCAGCTACTGTGGGGTTTGTTGTTTTTGCTTTTTAATGTTAGCAATAATTCCCCCCATCCTCACCCAACTCAGAAAAGGTCAGTTTCATAAATATTTCTACTTGAGGCCCAGATCCTGCAATTTGATCTTCGTGATAGATCTTTTATCTACACAATACCATTGACTCCATGAGTCTCCATATAGGCTTAAGGCCTGCCCACATAGATCAGGTTGCAGCAATAGAACCTTAAGCACCAATCCTGCAAAGACTCAAGCCCATGCCTAACTTTATGACGGGGCTAAGGGCCTTAGAGTGGAAGGTATAGTTCCTCAGGGATTTGATTTTGAGATGTCTGGAATGGCTATAACAGATCACTTAGGAAAGAAAATTATTGAAGGCAGGGTATGCAACGATTTGGTGACAATAAATGTAAGTTTACTATCTGCTATTTTCCTTTGTTTTTTTATTTTATTGAAATTAATGTGTCTAGAGAAGTAGTAGTAGCCTTAACATACATTCACATCATCTGTTTTTAAGCAGAGCTCATTCAGTGGAGCTGAAATCAGTGGAGTTTTCCTTAAAACCTAATGGCATGATATGGCCCATATTACATGAATATCTTATAATGTTATATTTACAAAATTGGATAAAAGTAAATAAATGATGTTGATTTCGATCATGCAATGATTCAAAAGCCATTGAAGGCCCTGATGCTGCAAGCTCTTCACTACTGAACCCTAAATAATCCTATTGAAGTGCAATCCCATATTAGCCTAAAAAACCCCATTGAAGTCACGTCAACTACTCTGAAATTTCTTTAAAAATGCATAATAAGTCAATGGGATCAATTAGGTAAGCAAGTACTACAGTGCATAATAAATGTTTGCAAGATCAGGCTCTGAACTATAAGTATCTTCTTAAATGTTGTTAACATTAAGATGCAAAATCTGTATCTTGAGATAGTTTAACATCAGTAATTACAACATGGTCTGAGAATTGCTTGGAAATTACAGACAGAGAAGTTTGGTCCATCTCCATATGGCCCTATTTCAGGAGCCCAAACTGGCCTGTAGCCCAGCACTTACAATGTTGTACTTTTTATATAGCTTCAAACAACATTTAACTGTTTCTGGAGCAATCACAAGGTGAGTCTTGCTATTTATTTCACAACTAAGAACATGTTCCTTGAATATTAATACAGTTTCCTTTTCGAAGTACACTATGTCATAACAGGCATTAAACAGTGTGTAAACTGGTAATGAAAAAGGTGTCTAAACTGAGGAGAATAAAAATGATACAGGCTAATCATTCCCTTTAATTTTAATTTTCATAACACTGGTTTATCTCCTACATAAAGTTTCAATGACCTCTTTTAACAGAGGAGTACCCAATAAACCAAAAGAATCAAGGTGAAATTCTGGCTCAATTGAAGTCAATAGCAAAAATCCCAATGACTTCAGTAGAGTCAGGGTTTCACCTTACGAGTGGCGAACTAAAATTTAGGGAAGATTCCTCTAATACAAAGTTCCCACTACTTAACATTTGGGGGCAGGGAAAGGGAAGATGTTAAAATAACAGTCAGATCACTGACCCCAGTGAGAATACAGGCACAGGATCAATTAACTTCAACACAGAGTATTTAAGAGTTTCAGAACAAAAGATTTAGAAGAGGTTAAGTGTTACTGTTTACTGAGCATATTTCCATCATCTCTGTACTGTATCTATACAGCCAAAGGCAATATTTTATTACAAACACTAGTTGTTCTTATGAGTAACTTAGACTATCCAGGAAGTCAACATTTTGACTTTTTTCATGTTTAGTATCCACATATTTAAGCTCAAATAATAAAATAAATGTTTGTGCCAATCTGGGATTTAGGCAGGATGGAAGTGTAGACATTTAGAAAACACAAGTATGGAGAATAAACAAATTTTGTCCATACAAAAGCTATTTTCTCTCACACGCACTTTATTTGGCTGACGGTCACCTTACAGAGTTTCGTTCTTATGCTCCCATTCTTTTTCTATGTGCTTTTATCATCGCCACAAGCAACCATACTTCTTCACAATTACATCAAGACCTGCGATGATAGATACGAAAACCTGCACAAACTCCCATTCTAATCTACTTTAATGACTGTATTGGGAATGAAGGCACATTTAGGCTTGAAAGAAGCCTGCTGTGAATGAATCTGTTCCAGGGGTCGGCAACCTTCGGTTTGCCATTCCCGGCCATTGGGAGCTGTGGGGGGACGTGCCTGCAGACGGTCAACGTAAACAAAATGTCACGCGGCCCGCCAGCGGATTACCCTGATGGGCCGCGTGCCGAAGGTTGCCGACCCCGGTCTGTTCTAACCACATTTAACAAGATAAGCAAAAGTAGAACTGCATCTGTGTAAGAAATTGCAAAGTAATTATGTTTATGACAAAAAAAAAAACAACCTAAAAAAATAGAAAAATACAGTTTTAAAGTAACACTAAGGTTGTAGTGTTGGGGAGGAGAGTTAACATGAAAATGAGAGACTAATATATATGTATAAGAAAAGAGAAGTTTGTACAACAAAGGGAAGTGCTGGAGGTGACTGTGATGAAATCATGCTGATGAACTTCCCACTTATGAGTAACTGATCACCACTTCCTGCGTGTTTTGCCTTGATAAAGATTAGTGAGACCCATCCACTGAGTATGTGACTTGAACATGCTTGACTCTAAGCACGTGCTGAAGGGTTCTGCTGAATCCCCGTGTCGGATATAGCGTCATAGAGTCATAGACTTTAAGGTCAGAAGGGACTATCATGATAGTCTAGTCTGACCTCCTACACAACAGGCCACAGAATCTCACCCACCCACTCCTGTAATAAACCCCTAACCTATGTCTGAGCTACTGAAGTCCTCAAATCGAGGTTTAAAAACGTCAAGGTGCAGAGAATCCTCCAGCAAGTGACCCATGCCCCACACTGCAGAGGAAGGCAAAAAACTCCCAGGGCCTCTGCCAATCTGCCCGGGAGGAAAAACCCCAAATATGGCCATTAGCTAAACCCTGAGCATGTGAGCAAGACTCACCAACCAGACACCCAGGAAAGAAGTCTCTGTAGTAACTCAGATCCCATCCCCATCTAACATCCCATCACAGGCCATTGGGCATATTTACCGCTAATAATCAAAGATCAATTAATTGCCAAAATTAGGCTATCCCATCATACCATCCCCTCCATAAACTTATCAAGCTTAGTCTTGAAGCCAGATATGTCTTTTACCCCCACTGCTCCCCTTGGAAGGCTGTTCTAGAACTTCACTCCTCTGCTGGTTAGAAACCTTCATCTAATTTCAAGTCTAAACTTCCTGATGGCCAGTTTTTATTTGTTCTTGTGTCCACATTGGTACTGATCTTAAATAATTCCTCTCCCTCCCTGGTATTTATCCCTCCGACATATTTATAGAGAGCAATCATATCTCCCCCTCAGCCTTCTTTTGGTTAGGCTAAACAAGCCAAGTCTTTGAGTCTCCTTTCATAAGACAGATTTTCCATTCCTCAGATCATCCTAGTAGCCCTTCTCTGTACCTGTTCCAGTTTGAATTCATCCTTCTTAAACATAGGAGACCAGAACTGCACACAGTATTCCAGATGAGGTCTCACCAGTGCCTTGTATAACAGTACTAACACCTCCTTATCTCTACTGGAAATACTTTGCCTGATGCATCCCAAGACCGCATTAGCTTTTTTCACGGCCATATCACATTGGTGGCTCATAGTCATCCTGTGATCAACCAATACTCTGAGGCCCTTCTCCTCCATTGTTACTTCCAATTGATGCGTCTCCAGCTTATAACAAAAATTCTTGTTATTAATCCCTAAATGCATGACCTTGCACTTTTCACTATTAAATTTCATCCTATTACTATTACTCCAGTTTACAAGGTCATCCAGATCTTCCTGTATGATATCCCGGTCCTTCTCTGTATTGGCAATACCTCCCAGCTTTGTGTCTTCCGCAAACTTTATTAGCACACTCCCACTTTTTGTGCCAAGGTCAGTAATAAAAAGGTTAAATAAGATTGGTCCCAAAACCGATCCCTGAGGAACTCCACTAGTAACCTCCCTCCAGCCTGACAGTTCACCTTTCAGTATGACCCATTGTAGTCTCCTCTTTAACCAGTTCCTTATCCACCTTTCAATTTTCATATTGATCCCCATCTTTTCCAATTTAATAATTCCCCATGTGGAATCATATCAAAAGCCTTAATGAAACTGAGGTAAATTAGATCCACTGCATTTCCTTTGTCTAAAAGACCTGTTACCTTCTCAAAGAAGGAGATCAGGTTGGTTTGGCACAATCTACCTTTTGTAAAACCATGTTGTATTTTGTCCCAATTACCATTGACCTCAATGTCCTTAACTACTTTCTCCTTCAAAATGTTTTCCAAGACCTTGCATACTACAGATGTCAAACTAACAGGCCTATAGTTATCCGGATAGGAAAAATAGGAACTATGTTAGCAATTCTCCGGTCATCAGTACAACCCCCGAGTTTACGGATTCATTAAAAATTCTTGCTAATGGACTTGCAACTTCATGTGCCAGTTCCTTTAATATTCTTGGATGAAGATTATCTGGGCCCCCCAATTTAGTCCCACTAAGCTGTTCAAGTTTGGCTTGTACCTCAGATGTGGTAATATCTATCTCCATATCCTCATTCCCATTTGTCATCCTACCATTATCCCTAGGCTCCTCATTAGCCTTATTAAAGAGATTGAAGTCTCTAAGCCACAGGATTTGGGGACTTCAACAGCAGAGTCAAGGGAAAGGGTAGGGACGCCTTTGTGGCCTGCATCATGCAGGGGGTCAGACCAGATGATCATAATGGTCCCTTCTGACCTTAAAGTCTATGAGTCTATGACTGAGGCAAAGTATTTGTTTAGATATTGGACCATGCCTAGATTATCCTTAGCCTCCATTCCATCCTCAGTGTTTAGCAGTCCCACCTCTTCTTTCTTTTTTTTCTTCTTATTTATATGGCTATAGAACCTTTTACTATTGGTTTTAATTCCCTATGCAAGGTCCAACTCTACATGGCTTTTGGCCTCTCTCACTTTATCCCTACATGTTCTGACCTCCATAAAGTAGCTTTCCTTGCTGATCCCTCCCATCTTTCACTCATTGTAGGCTTTCTGCTTTTTCTTAATCACCTCTCTGAGATGCTTGCTCATCCAGCTTGGTATACAACTCCTGCCTATGAATTTTTTCCGCTTTTTTGGGATGCAGGCTCCTGATAGTTTCTGCAACTTTGACTTGAAGTAATTCCAGGCCTCCTCCGCCTTTAGATCCGCAAGTTCTTCAGTCCAATCCACTTCCTTAACTAATTTCCTTATTTTTTTAAAGTTAGCCCTTTTTAAATCAAAAAACCCTAGTCAGAGATCTGTTTTTGTTTATCCTTCCATTTAGCTTAAACTGAATTAGCTCATGATCGCTCAAACCAAGGTTGTCCCTTACAACCATTTCTTCTATGAGGTCTTCACTACTCACCAAAACCAAATCTAAAATGGCATCCCCTCTTGTTGGTTCAGCAACTACTCGGTGAAGGAATCCATCAGCTATCGCATCCAGGAAAATCTGAGCCCTATTATTATTACTAGCACTTGTCCTCCAGTCTATATCTGAGAAGTTAAAGTCTCCCATGATCACACAATTCCCATTAGTATTTACTTCATTAAAAAGGTCTCTATCCATATCCAAATCAGATCCCGGTGGTCTATAGCACACCCCAAGCACTATCCCCGGGTGAGGCTCTAGTAGCTTTCTTCCCCAATGTGATTTTTGCCCAGACAGACTCTGTCTTATCCATTCCATCCCTTCTTATTTCTTTACAGTCTACCTCATCATTGATATACAATGCTATTCCACCACCTTTGCCTTTATTTCTGTCTTTCTTAAACAGCACATACCCTTCAATACCTGTACTCCAATCATGACTACTATTCCACCATGTTTCTGTTATCTTTATAGTATCTGGTTTCACTTCCTGCACCAGTAACTCTAGTGCCTCCATTTTGTTACGTAGGCTCCTTACATTGGTGTACAAACATCTTAATTTCTGCTGTTTGGCTTCGCTCACATTCTTTACCCGTTTAGGCACTGACATTCTACCGGCAGTATCACATATTAGACTGGTATCTATACTACCCTTCCTCCTTATGTCCATTCTCCTACCCATGGCTGTATCCTTTCTTACTTTGTTTTCTTCCCTCTCAATGTTAAAATCCGGTGTGGAGATTACCTGGACATCTCCCAAACACCTCCCCCAAATTTCTAGTTTAAAGCTCTCTTAATCGGTTGTGATAGCCTCCATCTTAGAAGACTATTTCCCTCCCTACTCAGGTGAAGTCCATCCCGAGAGAACAGTCCTCTGAATGCCTCCCAGTGGCCATACATCCCAAAGCCCTCCTTATAGCACCACTGCCTGAGCCATCTATTGATCATCATAATCTTGTCACACCTTTGTTGCCCTTCTCTAGGAACAGGCAGAATCCCACTGAAGATCACCTGAGCCTCGGTTATTATTAATTAATTATTATTATTATTGTGCAGGGGATTCAGAGCTCCACTAGTTTCAATTCACTGGAATTTCCTTACAGTTCTTGAATTGGTTGCCCCTCATGTAGAAGGGGTTCAGCCCCCTCTCTAAATCTGCAGATTCTCAATATCTCTGTGGATCTTGGGGAATTTAGCAAAAGCAAAGGGAAGCCACGTATTGGTCCCTTGCCTCTGTGTTGCTAGGGCTCTCCTACCAACTGCTGTCCCTTGAATCACCCTTGGTGTCCAAATCATAAAGGAAAAAGATTTGTACATTACTGTAGGCGGAGTCTACAGGAATTTATGAAGTTGTTCCCCCATCTCCTGGGGTTTTTTGGGGGAGGGGGAACAGGGGCAGGAAATCTTTGCAGACCTGCACCCTCCTCACAAAATGCCTCCAGAGCAGTGGTGGGCAACCTGCAGCCCATCAGAGTAATCCGCTGGCAAGCCACGAGACAGTGTTTACAGTGACTGTCCGCAGGCACGGCCACCTGCAGCTTCCAGTGGCCGCGGTTCGCCATTCCTGCGGGAGCTGCGGGAAGCGGCGCGAGCCACGGGGACGTGCTGGTTGCTGCTTCTCATAGCTCCCATTGGTCGTGCCCGTGGCCACTGGGAGCTGCAGGTGGCCGTGCCTGTGTGTGGCCCGCAGGTTGCCCACCACTGCTCCAGAGGATGGGATAAAGGGGCAACATGCCACAGAGATAGTTCCTTCCACATTCCACTAGCCTCCATGTGCAGTTACAGGCTATCATTTACTTGCAAAAGTAGAAGGGAGCCTAGATGCTTTAAAAACTGAAGCAGATGCATGGCATATATTTGCACAAGAGAATATGTAAACTAATAAAAGAAATTTGACTAAGGCCACAGAAAAAGTACCTAAGCAATCTTCTACGTTAACAGCCATACAAATGCTGCCAATATGCTGCATTACCTCCAGGAAAGTAATCATTAATACTAAATGTAACAGTTCACTTTTCAGATCCAGTGATCATTGATTTCTAATGAAGTAATCTATCAATCCTAACCAAGCATTAGCAACTTTCAAATATTTCCTGTCTGTAATGCAATTGGGTTTGGTTTGGTTTTCTAAAGATATATTACACCACTTTCCTAATAAGATTTAGAAATACTTAATTTTGTCCAAGTCTCCTAGGTTGTCTATTTCCGAGGCTAATTGATGTCCCATATTGCTTTCACTTGTAAGTGCAATTAGCTAGATTTGCTGAAATATATAAACGCAGGCTTACAAAACACAGACTTTATTTTACATTTTCTTGGCACACTTCATTAATGGTTCTCTCCAGTATTTTCTTTTAAGTGAACAAATACTGTAGTAACTTATTTTTTGGAACCAGAAGAATGACAGTGATTGTGTAACTCTGATGTGTGCTGTTGAGGCGCATACAGACAGATGTGAATGCCATCAATTTTCCTGTGAGAAAAATTATACAACCAACCCACAAAAGAACTTCTATCAAATCCATATTGTAGGAAGTGGGGGTGAAATTCATGCCTTTAAGGCAGTACACCTATTCAGCTAGTCTTATTTGAGGTATAGTGGGGGGAAGTGAGGGAGACATCAGTGGCGTGGACACAAAAGGAGTCTCTGCTAATAAAGGCATTTGGTTCTATGCTGGCTCTGCATAAAATACAATTCACTTTTTAGTCCTTTTAGTAATTTCTATGTAGCCACTAGATGAACTGGTAAGATGAGATGGACTCAAATGCCAACAATATGGGGATCATACACAGCTCAGCTTATCCCTCACCATGTACAACTGTACCACCACCACAACCAAGATGAAAGAAGAGTTAGTTGAAACTGAACCTGAACAAGATGGAGGTTATCAAATCCGTCTGCCAATCTCTACATTAGCTTCCTATAGAATGTCAATTCAAATTCATGGTCTCAGTCCTTAATTTCAAGGTGCTGTTCCAGAATGAAAACTGTGGTCAACCACTCTACTCATCAGACACCATGGAATTTTCTATCACAACAGCAAAGCTCATCTGTGTAGGAGACAAAGCTTTGTCAAGAACCACCCGAGACTATGGAAGGAACTCCCACAGGAACTAAGGACCAGAACAAATCTCACCACTTTCTGCTTCGAGTGCAGGCGCACTTCTTTGACTTACTTTCTCTAATATAAACACATAGTGTGTACATATTAAAAAAACCAAAACACTAACCTGCAGAGACAGCTCTGCTCCTAGAGAGAGGAGAAGAGAGAATGAACCACACATAACACATGTTAATCACATCACTTAATGGACTACTGGAAGGCACTCAGGTACTTTGGTGACAAGGACAGTATAAGATCCTGCCTAGACTTAGAATGGTGGTGTGGAGTAGAGAATTTGGGGTTATATAACCTGGGGAAGGGTCCACTGCATCAACACTTAAGTAGATGAAATCCTTACATTATTATTATTTGTATTACTATAGTGCCTAGGAGCTCTAGTCATGGACCAGGAGTCCATGATGGTGATCCCTGTACAAACAGAACAAGATCGTCTGTGCCCTAAGGGGCTTACAGTATAAGTATAACACAAGACAATGGACACAGACAGATGGGGGAGTTCAAGTAAACAACAAGATAGTATTGGCCAGCAAGCTAAGCAGTGATCTCTGCCCACCAGCAGCCTAACAGTTTGAGCTGTTTGTCGGCATCATGGAAAAGGAGAGTTTTGAAGATTAATTTGAAAATGGAAACGAGGTAAGTCTGTGGACGTTTATAAGGAGCTTCCTTCCCCCAAGTATGTGGGGCAGCATGGGAGAAAGTACAAAAGTGTTTGTTTGAAAATTTAACAATTGGGTGATGGAGGCTGGCATCATGGGCCAACTGGAGGCAAGCATCGACTGCTCACTGGCAAATGAGAGGTGATAGGTAGGTGGGGATGAACTGTGAAGTGCCTGGAAAGTAAATACAAGCATCTTACATTTGATGCAATAGAGAATGGGGACTCAGTGGAGAGATTCCAAGAGAGGGGTGATGTGGTCAAAGTGATGGGCTAGGAAAGTGATCTTTGCAGCAGTATTCTAAATGGACATAAGTGTGGTAAGATTGCATTTGTCAAGGCCAGAGAAAAGAATGTTACAGTAATCAAGATGATAAGAGCTTGGAGGAGAGTTTTAGCTGTGTGGATGGATAAGAATGGTCATATCTTAGAGATGTTATGCCAAAAGATTCTGCGAGATTTAGGTTTAGCCTTGATTTGAGGACCCAGAAAAAGGTGCAAGTCAAATATGTGCATGCTGGTTATAGGCACGAGTAACAGACCGACTGGTGGTGTCCACAGTGATTAAAAGGCAGAAGCTACTATTCTGTCCCATAGGCTGAAATAGGTACAAGGAAGGGCTATGCTGCAGTCCGATGACTTGGCCCTGTGGAAGGAATGGGGGGGGGGGGGGGGAGATTCTTTCCTTAGTCATAAGCAAGACACCCATATAAATTCCAAGTTCCTTAGCTGCATGTTGGTTTTCTGAATTTCATCCTTTGTGAACAAGATTTTTAAGTACCTTAAATTTAAATCAGTTCACATTTACATCATGCAATAAAGCAATACAACACTGTAGTGTATATCAATTTATTTGATAAATGGAATTTTGATGTTAAATATATTTTGTAATAGGATTTTTATTGGCTAATAAATTATGCTCATATGCAGTATTTTTTAAATGAGCTAACTGGGCAGCGAAGCAGCATTCATCTTCCATGCAGGAATTCTGTATGCCCACTCCATAGGCTGGTAGAAATTAAGTTGAGAAATACATACTTGCTAATACACTTGCCAGCTAATACACAGAGTAGAAATGAAGGAAATGTGCCTTCCAACCTAAGGGCTTGCTCTTGCTCTCGTGAAGTCAGTTTTCAAACTGCCATTGATTTCAACGGGAGCAGGATTGAGCCCTACATAGCACAAGTATAAAACTGCCAAATTGTTGTTACACATTTTAATTCTCTGTGGAATGCTGAAATATGTCATCCTTCTAATCAATATAACACAATGAAGGCTGTGCAGAACTACAAGTACATTGTGCTAATTCATAATAAAAGAAGCAATACTTGTATTAAGTTTTCCACTGATGACATTATCGATACTGTCAGGAAGAACCAGGTTCTGTGTGTAACACAACATGTTCAGATATTTGACAAAATGGAAAACAAAACAAAAAACAAAAAAACAAAAAACAATTTTAAGTCATATAATTGAACCCCTGATGTATGTTCAGATCTATTTTCATGTATGTATTTCGACCCTGCTCATCACTATGGTATCCAATCAGGTCTTTTGCATTTAGGAAAGAAATACGTATATTTCATTTAGCCACTTTACTGTAGCGGTAACATCCCCTTTTATTTATTTACTTATTTACCTTGAAGTCGCTCATCAGTGATTATTTTGTTGGTTTGATTCCAAGTACTGTCAATAAATATTACTTTCTTCAGTACAGGGTCTTCACTCCTGCTGTTTGATTTGTATTCACTTAGGTTTCGATCTTCTTTTGTTTCTATTTTTGCTTTCTTGAGAAATGGCTCTGCTGAAGAATCATCATCATTGCCACAACTAACATTTTTCTCAACATTTTTTTCCAGATGGAGAATAATATCTTTTACTGAAATTGAGTTAGAACCAGGAAAGATAAGTGCAATCTAAAATGAAAACAAATACAGAGGTCCAAGTGCCATTCTGATAGAAAATTATGTTAAAGTTTCTGGTAAAGTTTCAAGAACTTGTCTATTAAAAAAGAAATTACCTATTCCTTACAGCAATCCACACACACAAATAAAATAAAAAAAAAAATCAAACCATTTAAATCCATACAAGATGAAAGTGAACTTCTCTTTGAAAATGTATTTCAAATGCCCCAAAGGGTGAGCAGAGAGACAGGGGAAAAGAAAAACTAAATTAAGGCAAGGGATTTGTTTAAATTAGTTATTTGCAGGGGTTTCATTAAATATGTACAGGCTTGGAAGGATTAGCTTTTTAACAGTAAATGTCAGTAAACATCAATCTCACAATACATATCCAAACAGACTAAAAAAATGTTTCCACCAACAACAAACTTAAATATACAGATAGGAAAAGATAGAAAAATGCTGCTTGAGAACTTATTACAGACTGTCATTAAATAATTATTGTCTGATGTACCCATAGTTTCCTGCAACTGAAAACGTAACATCGATAAAAAAAAAATCGACAAATTGCTTAAAACCCAAAATTTCATGCAACTGTGAAAAGGTAAATCACTAAAAATAAAATGTTTAACGATATCCATCAAAATTATTTAAAAAAAATTGAAATCTGCCAAGCCTACATGTATACTACTTCTATACATGTTAAACAACGTATCCTACCAAGCCAATATTTTCTGTGCAAGAAGGTACTTTGCAGATGTTTACACTAATCTATTTCTCTATGCCAGCGTGCAATCTTATATTATGAAGATGGCCAAATTCCATTTTTAATTATGGTCTATGGGCCAGAGTATAAATGTAGAACTACTTGTTACCCTCAATTAATTCATAAATTTTAAGGCCAGAGTGATGATTAGATCATCTAGTTTGACCTCTAATCTACAGCAGAACTCCCACAGATGTCAATGGTATTTCACACAAAACAATATGGCCTATATGCAATAATTAAACCTCCTTATTACATTCAGCATCCTAATGGGAAATTATGACCATTTTTAGGATCAGCAGTATTTCCCTCCCCTCCCCCCCCAAGTCTTTCCCATCCTCCTTCCTCTGTTTCTCTCCCTCTTTCCTTGACATTTCCTTCCCTGCAGCAAATACCAATTCCCACACCCATGAACTTCATTCACTCCCTTCCCTTCCCCATTTGTTAATGCTGACATTACAAATGTTAGGTTTCAGAATTCTCATTGCAGTGAAATTAATTGAGGACTGGGAGCTCATTCCTCACAGTCATTATTTCAGGCTCTGGGCTGACTCAAGAAGACAACATGCATCAATTACATTTGGTAGGTTTTCCCTGCACCAGGAAATACTAGAAACTTACTTTTTACAAAATAAAAGCTTAGATTCTGCAGAAGTTGAATATGCCAAGCAGGCCACATAACTCCATCAAGCAGGGCAATACAGCCAGTGGGCTTGGTGTTTGACACTTCTCTCTATGCAGTAAGTAAAATACTCGCTACAAAGCACAATAAACCAAATCCTCTCTCTCCTCTGTAGGTGCAGAGGATTGTGGACACAACAGAATCAATGTGTTTAGACTGCACGTGGAGGCAAATTTCCATGAGCCTGGCAGGATGTCCACATCCCTATGCACGAGATGTGCTCTGGGTGGGGTGGAATGAATTCATGGAGGGATAGTGGCAGAGTAGTTGGATCTGCACTCCCCCTGCAAGGGGAAGTACAATATCAGCAGCAGTTGGGAGATGAAGGCACATGAACATTTCCCCAGCACACAGCCCTGTTATAGAATCTCTTACTTCATGTCTTTTTTCTTCATAGTCTGGAATGCAAGGATATGTATAAATGGTAACATCTTCAGGTGCTAGGAGTTTAGCATGTACAGCAGTGCTTTTGCCATCAGTTTCATTTGGGTGTTTAATTATGTCAATCTTCAAAGGAAGCTACAACAAAAAATGGCAGACATATTAACAAATTTGGCCGTATGTCTAGGAAATCCCCAGACAGAAACTTTTTAAAATATATAGTAAATTCATATAAAGTTTCCTAAAAATGTTTTGATTTAAATATTAAGAATATGAAAGTTCCTAATTTCAACTAAACTGTTTAATGCAAAATAGGGAAAGAAAACAAACAATCAGAGTAAAATACACAGGAAATAGCACTCACTGCTTTTAATAATAAGCAATTTAACTATTATGCGTACACACTTGACACTCTAATGTTGCTAAAGTAAAGCTCTATTGATACTTTTGTTATCAATTTTAATTTTCAGTCATTAATAACAGACAAAAGAAGTTATGCATTTAAAATTTAAAAGCCTTAGGCTCCCAATCCTGAACACCTATTTGTATTAGATATTCAACCCATTGAAATTAATACAAAACTCTTTGATTTCAAGGAGAACAGGGTCAAGCATAATGGGTAAAATTTTCAGAAGCACCTAACTGACTTATGAGACAAAGTCCAATTTTCAATAGGCCTTTGGCACTTAAGCACCAAAGTGACTTTTGTAAATGGGACCTTGGCACTTCTGAAAGCTTTATTCACTATCTCAGCTGGAAAACAATATATTTTAAGAAAATAGTTAACTGACTTAGTTATACAACTATGAGCAGTTCTTTATTTTTTTTTAGTTCACATTTTGGGTCATATTCAGCCCTGGTTTAAATGGATGCAGCTCCATAGCATTTGTTTATATAACCTCCCCACTATAGACTCAGATTCCTAGGCCAGAAGTGGCCATTGTGATTGTCTAGTCTGACCTCCTGTATAACACAAGCCATAGAACTTCCCCAAAATAATTCCTAGAGTGTATCTCATCTTGATTTCAAAATGCTTATGCCACTGGCACTTACAATTTGGAGAACCCTGGTGAGAATGGTTTAAGAAAGAGTTTAAAGAATTAGCCCTAACCTGAATTGCTCAATTTCATAACTTTACACATAAGGAGTCCCATTGACTTCAATGGGACTCCTTGTATATATAAAATTGAGCATATGCATAAATGTTTGCAGAACTGAAACCTTAACTATCAATTTCCTTACATCTGGTTCCTTAAACCAGACTGCTAAACCTCCTTTATCATAATTTATTCATCTATCATGACCACTGTGTTAAAGCTGACCTAGAAAAAGCAAACATTGGCAATGTATTCACACACACCCCACCCACTAACGGATAATAGGCACAATAAACATGTTGTGTTTCACTAACCTTCACAACTGGAATTTCTTTGGTAGGCACAGTTTCAACTGGAACATAACATGAATAACAATAAAACATCCTTGAACTACCACATCTTGGGCACTTTGATCTCCCACTCTTTTGGGCCTTTTCAAGAACTTCCCAGGATGCTAACTGTAAATTCTGAAGTGGGTTATCTTGAAGTGATGAAGTAGTCTGTTGTTGTGAATTTTTCAAACATTCAAAATTTCTTTTTAATTTCTGATGGCTTTCTTGGTTCAAAAATGTAGATGAATTTAAAGACATCTTTACTTTAAATAGACCATATGCTGTATCTGCTAAAGAAAAATACATTGTATCTGATGTACTATAAATAGACTAATTTCTAAAAAAGTAATCATCATATGGTCATCCTATTGAACTAACACATACTTGTTATTACTTATCACAGCAGAAATCGACTAGATCACATCAAATTAATCCCAAAGAGGTTTTTTTTGTTTGTTTGTTTTTTAAAACACCCTGAGGCTCCTATCAGGAGCCAGACTCCTCTGTGCTAGGTGCTATACAAACAGATTAAAAGGTGGTCCTTGACTTAAAGAACTCGAAGACTCGGGCCTTGACCATGCAAACATGCACAATTTTACTCAGATGAGTTGTCTCACTCACTTTACTCATGTGAGTAAAGTTACAAACATGCAGATTTGTAAATTCAAGCTGTAAACTTTCCAATTTTGCAAACACTTTGGCCCCAAACCTGCTAACTGACTTCAATATGTGCTTAACTTTACTTACATGAGTAGTCCCATTAATTTGCAGTAGGAGTAAGTGTTTGCAGGGCCGGCTCCAGGGTTTTGGCCGCCCCAAGCAGCCAAAAAAAAAAAAAGTTGTGATCGGCGGCAATTCGGCTGGAGGTCCTTCACTCCGAGCTGGAGTGAGGGACCGTCCGCCGAATTGCTGCCGAATAGCTGGATGTGCCGCCCCTCTCCAGAGTGGCTGCCCCAAGCACCTGCTTGCCAGGCTGGTGCCTGGAGCCGGCCCTGAGTGTTTGCAAAGATAAGTAGACAGGTTTAGGTCCCAACCCTGCAATTGTTGGAACAGATCCCTGTGCCTACACCAGGGGTCGGCAACGTTCGGCACGCAGCTCGCCATTGGCCTGGGACGGCGAACCGTGGCCAGTGGGGGCCGCGATCGGCCGAACCTGCCGCGTCAGCAGGTAAATAAAACTGGCCCGGCCCGCCAGGGTGCTTACCCTGGCGAGCCGCGTGCCGAACGTTGCCAACCCCTGGCCTACACAAAGCCCCACTGATATGCATAGGATTCTGAAAGGGCACAGTGGTTTTCCAGCATGCAGTAAGGTGCAGGTTTGGAGTCATCAACAAAAATGTTAGGCCAAAATTAGGCCAGTGGAAGCTGCGATCAGCCGAACCTGCGGACGCAGCAGGTAAACAAACCGGCCTGGCCCGCCAGGGGCTTTCCCTGAACAAGCGGCGGACCGGCTTTGAGAACCACTGGCCTAGACAGACTTCAAGAACTATTTAAGTTACGCCAGGGGCTTCTCCAGCTCCCTGGAACAATCCAAGAACAAGAGGCTGCAGAGTTCGCTTATAGTCACCTAGTCTCTTCTCCCAACCCCCACTGTGCTTTCTGTGCTGCGCCTCCTAGTTTCTTATGATACACTTACGATGTGATGCAACACAATAGATTAAAAAAAAATGCAAGACAACATGATGCAAAATAAACAAAACTGTGTGATACTTCTCTCCAATGTAAATATAAAATACACCCCAGGGAAAGAGTCACCATTTTCTGCTAAAATGAAACACCATACAGGTCACGAAAAAAAAGCCAAATTATGAGACTTTAAAGGAAATTAACACCGCTCCCTGCCACACACACCCTTTTTACAATCCAAGTTTGCGCTGAACTGAATCTTGAAAAGAATCAGGGGGAAGAGGGTGGGGGGAGAATGAAATTGCCCTTGTGACAGTTGTCAAGCCTGGACTAAGGCCGCTAACCATACAGATTCTTCAAGGAGAAAAGAGGCCACGAGGCCCTTTGATTTGATATGCCTTCCCAGCCTGCAAACTGATTCTCTTCAATATAATGCCTTATGGCAGTGTGGTGTTCAATTATGAAGCCCCAAAGCATTTTCATCATTGACGCTGACAGGAGAAATGCTGCTGTTAGTGGAAAAGGCAAACCTCTGTGGTCTCAAAATAATAGCTACACAAAAGCTTAACTGAAAAACATACATGTAATATATTTTTGCAAGCACAACAGCAATACAGTTTTCACATCCTGTAAGATTGAGAGCTTGATTCAGACAGCAAATCAGTCATAATGATTCCATCTGCAGAGTAACCTCCTACCACAGCAGAGAAGTCTTGCTTATGTGGAGAGAGACTACCTCATCTGGATGAATTTTAAGGCATTTTAATAACTCTCTCTCACAAAGGAGAATTGCTCTGTAGGTTTCAGTGAAACACTGAAAACCATATTGGTCATTTTCAAAGTCACCCTCAATCAAGCTGTTCCAAAGTGACAGCCCTACTTACTAAATTCTGCCCTGGGTCCTGGGAATAGTTCACTGTTAGGACTCAATCCTGCAAAGTGGTGAGTCCCTCCTCAAAAATGCTGTGAATTCCCTCAACGTCTATTGAAACCAAATGTACATGAACAGGCCCTTTAGAAGAAACAACAAGGATTAGAGCACCATAAAAAAGGCAATACAAATGAAATGTTAAAAAGGATTGATGCCTTTGTGGTTTCGATTTAAACAGAAGGGTCTGTAAATCAGGGGTACTGGAAAATAATAAAAATTCTCTTGCCAAACATTATTAGACACCATAAAAACATACACTTTCTATTCACTATCTTCGCCTACTACCATTTTATACAAGAGAGCTATTGCAAACACTATTTTGGGAGGAAAGTATGGTCCTTCACAGAAGCACGATTGCCCTGAGAATCTTAGGAGCATGCCTTCATGAACATCAGACGAGATTCCATTGCTCCCAAGCCTAGACATGATGGTCCTAAAGGCTCCACTTCAAACACTGAAATGACGGGGCAATGCACCGCACACCTGGATGGGCTGCTTTGTACAAGGGGCCCATCCAGTCATTGAAACTAGCATCTCCTCCTTGCCTATCCTACTCTGAGGAAGGGCTCCTTGTGAACAAAATCGGGCAGCTCTCTCATCCCCATCAAAGCGTCCTCTACACACATCTAAATGGAGCAAACTCCCTCTCCTCGCTACCCCCTTACAGTCCTCCCCGTGGACATCAAAACAGAGTGACACTCCCCCCCCCCTTCAAAATGTGGTAACTGCCCACACAGGGAGCCGGAAAACATCAAAATGGGGCATCATCTGCCCACAGGACCCTCCCTGCAAACATCAGAGTGAGGGCAGGCAACGCCCTCCGCATGCCCTGTACAAGCACCAGCCCGCCCCTTTAATCCCTGCTCGAGTGGCGGGCGAGGAGGCGCTGCAGGTGCCCAGGCCTGGCCCCCACGGAGGGCAGACGTTTACCTGGAGGAACCCAACCCCGTCCTCCCCCCCACGTGTCTGGATAATCACAAGAGACCCCCCCCCCTCAGCTACTCGCTCAGTTCCAGCCCTAAAGAAACACCTGCTGCTCCGAGTCCTACCTGGCGCACGGCAGCGCTCCCAGCTCGGGGCCTGGGTCCGGACTCCGGAACCGGAACCAAAGGACGCGGCCTCGGTCTGCCGGGGTGCGGGACACCGGAAGAACGCACCCGGGGGAGCGCTTTTTAGGAGACGCTTAGTTGCTAGGGGGCCTTAGTAACGGTACACAGCAGCGAGAGTTGCTGCTGCTCGCTGCTGGGGCAGGTACTGAGGATGCGCGGCACCGTGCGGGATTCCTGGGGGTAAGGGCAGGGGGAAGGAGGGGCCCCTCTCCCTTAATCTTCTGTCTCTCGGCCCCACACAGACCGGGATTTGGGGTTTCATACAAGCCTTGGTTTGAACTGAAGGAAGAGGCGGGAGGAGTCGGGTTCGTCCCGTCCCCATTTCTGGGGATCCCTAGTAGGACAGTCCTGCTCCCCGTCTCAGAAGTGGCCCTGAGTCCACGCAGAGGGTGCAAGGGGGTCTTGGTCAGGGCCGGTGCCACCATTAAGGCAAACTAGACAGTTGCCTAAGGTGCCAAGATTTGGAGGTGCCAAAAAGCGGTGCCCCCAATTTTTTTTACAGCATTCCAACGCCCCCTCCCCGCGTGCGCAGTTGCCACTACACTTCTTCCGCCTCCCAGGCTTGCGGCACCAAACAGTTGTTTGGCGCCGCAAGCCTGGGAGGGGAGGAGAATTAGAGCGGGGGCGGCGTGCTCGGGGAGGAGGCAGAGCAGAGGTGAGCTGGGGTGGGGAGCTGCTGCACAGCTCCCCAGGCCGAGAGGGTGGGAAGCTGCTGCGGGGGTGCCTCAGGGCGGAGTGGGGGAGCTGCCGCAGGGCTGGGGGGGCGGGGGGCGCAAGGTGGAAATTTCGCCTAGGGCTCGAAACTTCCTTCCACCGGCCCTGGTCTTGGTTGTTCACAGCATGGCTTGTCTCCAGGGGGATATTTCCCCCATTGTGTCTCATGGTTAAGGAGGAAGGAAAAGTCGTTGAAACAGGCACTCAAGAGTACTGATGCGAAGCATGAAAATAGGAAAATAATCAACATATTTTAGGTTTTATTACAAAAAATAGTGTAGTGCTGCTGAAAGCTTAGTATGTTTCTCTGATAGCCCCAAAAGAGCATATTAAACTGGTACAATATATAAATATAAATATATATTAAATATAAACATATGATAAATATTTTTCATATGTACTTGTTTGGTGTCACACAGATAGGGGGTCGAGGGTAAATAACATATAAAAAGACATTTGAAAAAATAAATAAAATCCTCAGATACATTTTACATTCCTACAATATAAGATTTGACCCAAGCCACATGAAAGTGCTCTGTACATTTTAAATACCAGTAAATATTTTCTCCATCATTGTTGTTTACCACCTTTTTTCACTATGTTCAGCAGTTTTTTTGGGGGTGGTGCAAGATTCAGTGGTGGTAACATTACAGTTTGCTATATTCACTGAAAATCAGGAGCTGGCTGTTTATAAGAAAAAGAAAGCTCTGTGTAGCTTATATCTTGATCATCAGCAGTAAAAGAAAGGGAAATTAAGATCTTGCTTCAGTCCCTCATTAACTGCAGTAAAACAAGATTCCTAAACCACCATGTTTCTCATTCATTATAACAACACTGAACAAATATTGTTGACAGAAAGGATTAGCAGGGTTATGGTGGAGAGGTTATACTTATCTGCATAAATGGAAAGCATAATATTTTATATTGCGTAGTATTTAGAATAGAGAAAGGCCATACTTCTGAGACCTGCTCACATTAATTTTGACACACTAGACAATATTTTGATTAAACTTATAGGAAATAGACATTCTGATCACTCACACACCTTCCAATATAGAGTTTAGAAAGATATTAAAAAGGACCATGGACCAAATTCTGCTCTAGTGATAGCAGTGTAAATCCACAAAAATTCTGTTGAATTTTGCAGCAGTTGGCTGTAAAGTGGTGAACATTCAGCCGCCCGAAATCCATCTCATTTTGTCCCTCTTTACTTTTCAAAGCATCTTAAAACTTTTAAAAAAAGGTTTTAGAATGATAACTGTTGACCCTATATTTTCATCTTTTCTTCCTATCCTTTACTTAGCCTATTCTATTTAATTTTTTTTATTTTAAGAGGATAGTATTTTATTATGTTTATGTTTCATTCCATTGACAAGGAGTGCACTGTAGATACAAGATTATTGTTACTATTACCTTTTACTATTGTATTGTATTGAAGTGTGCTGATAAAATAGAACCTGAGTTCTGCTTAAATGTTTATAGCTGCATTTTTTCACTGCTAAACAAAATGATTAGGAGATCACCTTGCCTATGTCACTAAGGTGTTGTGATGCTTAATGAATTAAAATGCTATGATAACTTTGAATAAAAGGTACTATAGAAGATTTATTATTAGTTAATGTACTTTAGTACGTTTAATAATGCATAGGCTTTTGCCATTCTTGTTGTACATTGGTCACTCATAGCTGAAATTTGAACATACAGACTTATATTCAGAAGTTTTCAGTATTTCAAATGAAATATGGTACAGTATGTACCTGATTTGTCATGACATTTACATTTTTTCTCAAATTTCTACCATATTTGGATTCCCTCAAGAAAAAAATACTTCTTTTAGATTTGGAAACAAATTGTTCTCTGCAGATTTGTATGACTGAGAGATTATGCTTTAAGATTTAGTAACATAAATAATGCCATATTATAAAATGAATTCCAAATGATATAATGAATATTTAGTCATTTATTGGTTAGAGTCTTTGTACTCAAACAATTACTATTCAGTGTTCAGCAGTTGTGTCTTTAGATCAAAATGACTAGGCCTAAAAATGATTTTGGGATTTTCCTGAGTCAGTGAAACACAATAAAGGAGCAGTCTGTGGTATATTATTCATAGTGGTATTGCAGACAGTATTCTTGGGCAAAATGCTGACATTATAGACAGATATTATGCCAAATTTTGATCTCCATTACACTGATGAAATCCCATTGACTTCAATGAGATTGCATGGATATAACTGAGAGCAGTATTTAAGCAGATCTTATTGTTGCTTTTGGCTTGACATGTTTTCTTGTTGGCAATGTGTAATATACTGCAGTAAAAAAAATAAGTGGCTGCATTTCACAGGAGTTAGATTATTTCACTGTCATTCTATGGCAGTCACAATAGGTGTGTAAAGTGATACACTACAGTATCAAAGCTTCTTTTTTCAAGAACTAACTTTTCACATTTTGTGACACTGTAAGTGGAAAATCTTTTGTTTATATGACCAGGACAGCACCTTATTCTATAAACGTTGTCTCAACAGAGTTTACTAAATGATACCATCTACTATTTTATTCAGATAATATCTTCATGTGTTTGATACTAAGAAGCACTTTATTGGGAGTTGCCAGAGTTCAGCACTTCTTAAGTGTCAGACCAAAAGTACATAAGAATGGCCCTACTGGGTCAGACCAAAGGTCCATCTAGCCCAGTATCCTGTCTTCTGACAGTGGCCAGTGTCAGGTGCCTCAGAGGGAATGAATAGAACAGGTAATCATGAAGTGATCTATCCCCTGTCGCTCATTCCCAGCTTCTGGCAAACAGAGGCTAGGGACACCATTCCTGCCCATCATGGCTAATAGCCATTGATGGACCTATCCTCCATGAATTTATCTAGTTCTTTTTTGAACCCTGTTAGAGTCTTGGCCTTCACAACATCCTTTGGCAAGGAGTTCCACAGTATTTGAAACTGAATAAGTCCTTTGCATTCTGCTTTGTGCAATGATTTGAAACATTAAAATGTTGGCATTGTAAGGATCTGGGGACCAGATCTGTAGAGCCTGGGACAGCTGATAGTCCCACAGAGCGATTAAGAAGCCATGCAGAACCACAGCTAGGGAGCACTGTGGAAAGTAGGTGCCACAGGAAGTACTGCCCAACAGACCCAAAGTGACAGTACCCTGCAGCCCTCTGATTGACCATACTTGCTCAGCAGAAGCAGCACTACAAAGGCTCCACCAAGGTCCAGCTGCCTCAGATGCTGCCTAGTTCCAGTGACTCATACTGGCATTGAGTGGAACAAGGCAGTCCAACTACACCATTTTCAGTGTGGACTTAGTGAGGAAGTAAAGGATGAGCTAGCCTACATTGAGATCCTGACCCACTTTGATGCATTCAGTGACCTCTCTCTCCACATTGACAACCAGCTGCATGAGCAAAAGGCAGGGGGGGCACACTGAAACCCCAGGGCCCAACTAGGAACTGATGCAGTTTCATGTGGGCCACTGACACTTGACCCTGGAAGAAAATGAATGGCGATGGCACAATAACCTATGTTTTTATTGCAGAACACCAGGACCAGCACTTAATTTGTGCCAGGGCTTGCCAGGGCTGAGTCCTGGCACTTCTAGACTTGGCAGATCATTAGCCCCAGCACCTCTGGGCTTGCTACATCAGTTATGAATGTAAAAAATTGCTTCAGCCCCAGCACCTAATTGTTGAGCCCCAGCACCTCTTTCATTACAAAATAAGCATTAACCAGGACATGCCTTTGCCTTGAGCCTTGAACCAAAGATGGCTCAGGGGGACATTATTCTTCTCTCTGTTTGATTTCATCATCACCTATCTCCTGGGAACCAGGAATGGGAAAGCTGACACCTTATCCCGAAAGGGGGAGGAGGGCAACGAGCCTAACCAAGAACTACCCTGTCTCTTAAAACCTCACAACTTCCTTAGTGCCACAATATGCCAAGACCTCCTTGATCTAATCCATTCTGCTTCGTGGAACAATCCGTTATCCCAGGAGATAAAAGGACATCCTGGTCAAATGAGGACCAGAACCAAAATGCTATGTGCCACACAGGATGGCATCACCTACCTTCATGGGTGCAAATATGTTCCACCAAGGTGCCACCGTCTATAAGTGCTCCATCTCTGTCATGACACCACTTTGGCCATCATAAGACTTTCCGCACAGCTTCTCCTTTGTTCTGGTGGCAGGGCCACCCAGAGAATTCAGGGGGCCTGGGGCAAAGCAATTTTGGGGGCCCCTTCCATAAAAAAAAGTTGCAATACTATAGAATACTATATTCTCGTGTGGGCCCCTGCGGGGCCCGGGGCCTGGGGCAAATTGCCCCACTTGTGTCCCTTCCCCCCCGCCCTGCCGGCAGCCCTGTCTGGTGGCCTTCTTATGCGATCCGAAGTCCGGGATGACATTGACTCTTGTGACCAGAGGGTGTGCACCAAGAAGCCCTGTACTAAGCCCCTTGGTGTCCTAGTACCCCTGGAGATCCTGCCTAGAGCCTGGGCCTCCATCACCCTTGATAGCAGAACTCCCTGTCTCTGATGGCTGCCCCATGGTTTTGATCGTTATAGACCAACTGACCAAAATGGTGCACTTCATCCCCTGTAACAACCTGTCCTCTACTGAAACACCATCTCAGCTCCTAGTAGTTCATGTGATCTGTCTTCATGGGCTTCCCGGCTGTATCACCTGTATCGCCTCAGACTGAGGCCTGCAGTTTGTCTCACTTTTGTGGCGTGAAGTGCTCCAGCTAATGGATGTTTGTGCTTTTACCTCCTCCACATACCACTCCCGGACAGATGGGCAGATGGAGAGCATGAACCAAGTATCAGAGCAATACCTAAAGTGCTTTGTCAACTACCATAAGACAACTGATTCTCCCTCCTTCCTTCTGCTGAGTGCTCGTACAAAATCACCAACCTCACCTCCACGGGGCAGAGTTCCTTCTTTGCCAATTAGGGGTTCCACCCTTGCTTCCAACTGGCCTTGACAGCGGCCTTCCTGGACCCAGCAGCTGGTGACTGGATCCAGCAAATTCACCGTATCCAGGAAGAGCTTAAAGACTATCTCAAAGATGCAAAAAGGGACTACAAATTCCTTCTAGACCACCAGTTTCTTGGACCTTCCAGATTTGTCAGCAAATCAGTCCTCTCACCTTCAAATTACAGCTCCATTGATCTTTTAAGGTACATACCATTTCCCATGTATCCCTCCTGAAGCCTTACATAGGGTACCACTTTCCCGATTGGTCCCAACAGCAGCCCCTGCCAGTCAAGGTCCATGGGCACGAGGAATATATAGGCCACTCTATCCTCAAGTCTAAACTGCAAAGGGGGAGACTGTGCTACCTAATTGCTTGGGAGGGCGACGGTCCCAAGGAATGCTCCTGGGAGCCCGCTGCCTATGTCCATGCCCCTGGTCTGGTAAAAAGGCTTAATCAAAACCAGCTGGATTTAGGGTGACCAGATGTCCCGATTTTATAGGGACAGTCTCTATATTTGGGGCTTTGTCTTATATTTTTTGTCCCGATTTTTCACACTTGCTGTCTGGTCACCCTAGCTGGATTAACAGGTCCAGCACCCATCGAGAGGAAGGGGGCCCTGAAGTGGGGGATGATGTAAGGATTCAAGGATCATCAGAACCTAGATCTGCAGAGCCCGTCGACAGCTGATGCTCCCACAGTGCCACCAAGAGGCCATGCCAAGCCACAGCCAGGGAGCACTGTGGGGAGTAGGTGGTAAGCTCGCCAGCTTGGAGTGAAAGCAACAGGCAGTTCACCTGGCTATGACTCTTAAAGGCATGTCAAGAGGCATTGCGATTGTGTGTGGGTATCAAAGAGAAGTTAATTAGGCTGATAAACATAAGCCCATTTGCTCGTATGGATAAAAATCAAGAGTATATGCTAAATGTGTTTGTCAGTGTTTATCTATATTCTGTTGAAAGTTTACCAATGTAACCAAATTAGCTTGTAGATGCTAAATCCTTTTCATATCCTGTAATTCTATATTGTCTTTGCATTATATATGCAACTATACTCAATTGTTAGTAGATTAAAAACCTGTATTTAGCATTGAGAGGAAGCTTACTAAAATAGCCTATGTCAATAACCTTACTATCTGAATCTTGTTGATTCACATTGAAAAAACACCAGTAAACCACCTTAGTAGTTTTGAATGGCTACAACAACTGAGTGGCCCATCAATGGAAGCATGGGTCACAGTGGGGACCACAGGCTTTTTGTATTGCTGCATTCTTCATCAAAGGAGGATCCCACATGGAGATGACGATGGTCAGCTTGCCAGCCTGTTTCAGCTATAACAAGAGAAGCATTGGGCAAGATCCGGTAGCTCTGATCTTTCTGGATAATATTCAGGGGGCTATTCCAGATGCAAGATATAGGGTGACCAGATGTCCCAATTTTATAAGGACAGTCCCAATTTTTGGGTCTTTTTCTTATACAGGCTCCTATTAACCCCCACCCCTGTTCCAATTTTTCATTCATGCTGTCTGGTCACCCTAGCAAGATAGGACCCACCCAAATCCATTTTGGGTAAACCCTGACAAACTTATGAAAGGACTCTAAGCGACTTAGCAGACTTTACACCTATGATGAACAATTGGACTCAATATATCCTGATCTACAGACTCTGAAATCAATTGTAAAATATATGATTCACTTTAACCATTAATAACACTCTTCTTTTCATTTTTTATTAATAAAACATTAGTTAGTTTACTAAATTATAGCGTGGTATTTTGGTGAGATCCTGAAGTGTGTATATTGACCTGGGGATAGTGGCTGGTCCTTTGGGATTGGAAGAACCCTATGTGTGGTATTTTGATTTTAATAATCATACATCATAAAAGTCCAGAAAGAAGCCAGGGACTGGAATGCCTAAGGCAGAGATGGGCAAACGACGGCGGCCCACGGGACCCTCCTGCCCGGGCCCTGAGCTCCTGGCCCGGGAGGCTAGCCCCCAGCCCCTCCCTTGCTGTTCCCCCGCAGCCTCAGCTCTCTGTGCCGCCGGCGCAATGCTCTCAGTGGTGGGGCTGTGAGCTTCTGGGGCAGCCAGCTGCAGACCCCGGCCTGACCCGGTGGTCTGTGCTGCGCGGTGGTGTGGCTGGCTCCAGCCGGGTAGCACAGCTGTAGCACCACCAGCCACCAGTGCTCCGGCAGCGCGGTAAGGGGGCAGGGAGCAGGGGGGGTTGGATAGAGGGCAGGGGAGTTAGGGGTGGTGGTCAGGGGGCGGGGGTGTGGCTAGGGGTTGGGGCGGTCAGAGGGCGGGGAACAAGGGTTGAATGGGGGCAGGGATCCCGAGGGGCAGTCAGGAAGCGGGGGGGTGGCCGGGGGGCAGGGGTAGTCGGGGACAGGGATAAGGGGTGGTTGGATGGGGCAGGGGTCCCGGGGGGGCAGTCAGGAATGAGAGGAGGGGTTGGATGGGGTGGTGGGGGGCAGTCAGAGGCGGGGGTTCTGGGGGCTATCGGGACAGGGAGCGGGGGGGGGGGGTGAATGGGGCAGGAGTCCTGGGGGGCCATCAGGGAACGGGGGGGGTTGGATGGGGCAGGAGTCCGGGGGGGGCCATCAGGGGGTGAGAAGTGCAGGGGGGGGAGGGTGGATAGGGGCAGGGCTGGGCCACGCCTGGCTGTTTGGGGAAGCACAGCCTCCCATAGCCGGCCCGCCATACAATTTCCGAAACCCGATGTGGCTGTCAGGCTAAAAAGTTTGCCTGCTCCTGGCTTAAAGGTTTCTTGTTTCGGCTTCTTGCTAACCAGTATGGTGATGCTAGCTTTGTGAAATATAGTTATAGAATAAACCACCAGTTTTGGGGGGTGTTTGCCCTATTTCTTGCAGTTTGTCCTCAATCTGGCATTCTCAGTGATGACCCATACTAGGCCCCTATTTTCTGTGACTTAACTTTTCTAAAAGATTTCTCAGGCTAGTTTTCTGCACAGGCTTTTTTAAAATTATGGCTGAGTTTTTAATTGCCCTAAACTCAGGAAATGTCAATGGGGTGATTTCAATGGGACTACTTGCTAATCTGCAAACCTGATACTTCTCCCCACTTCTAAGCAAAAAATTGAATTAAGAACAATTCAGATTATCATACTAATAAGACTTTACTACTTTTACAAAGTATATTGCAGTATATCTATTAATATACTAAAAAGTGTTGTTTATAAATATTTCACACTAGTCAAAATACATGAAAAACTACATTTTGTGATGCTGTTTCCTTTCTTGTCTTCACATTTGTTCTCATGTTTATTAATTCTCAAAATTAGGTAACACTCAATGGGTCTCTCATTTATTAGTGCTAACTAATGAGCATATACTGTATACATCATGGTGTTTGCTTTGTTTACTAAGAACAATACCTTAAACTCATCTCAATTTTATAAGGTATTTTTATAAGAGTAATTCATATTTGTACTTTGATAGAAGATGCAAGGGCCGCCTGGTACTTTTGAAGAATTCTTACAGTCTCAGAAATTGGTAAGTAAAAATGCTTATTATTTTAACTACCCGTGTGTGTGTGTAGTGGAGTAAACAAGCAAGAACAAGGCCTTGAGCAAAAGACATATGAATATAAATATTGAAAACCAAGTTTTGAACATGGATTGTATTTCCTAGGCCCTTGGGCAGTGGAAACTAAGAGCTTTGTAGAAATGGTGAAACCTTCCAGAGAACAGCGCTTCTGTTGTTAACCTGCATTTTTTTCATAGATAGGCCACGGAGGAAGTTTTGTGTCTGCTGTAGCAGTAATTCCTGTTGTATTGTGGAGGGCATGCTTGAGAGAGCACACTGACTCATAGCTTGTTTAAAATAGATGACCAGGCCACAACTTTATTACCGTAACAGCAAGGCCAAAGACAAAAAGTTCTGCCAACTGTGAAAGGGGGAATGATCAGTTTTGCTTATTTAGCCATTCTACCTTGTCTTGCGTTGATAAACTTGTAGGGGAGATTTTCCTGATCTCCCTGTAAATTCTACAAACTGTATACCACCAAAACATTCCATATTAAGACTGATTACTAGTGATGCTTCAGCCAATCATCCATTCTTGTTTGGAGAGAGAGACCACTGCAGTGGACCTATATCTATTCGTTACAGAGGATGATTAGTTGGTATATGGGTGAAACCTTCTTTGGGTTGAGTTAAAACCTCATTTGAGACTGACAGGTGTGAATTCACCCTTCAATTAACATAACTGTAAGGATAGACTCCCAGTGAAGAGAAAAGAAATATGTGAACCCACCCAGGAGCTTTTGTTGAGTATTATTTTGGGGTTGGGTGGTGGGAGGCAGAACAGACATAAACCAGGGAAAGACTGAGGGAGAGGCAGCCTGAAAGAGCTGATGAAAGCACATTGGTTGACCTTGGAAGAAATCTGGGACAAGGTTTTTGGGTTAGGGTGCACAGTGAAAAGAGTGCTCTTAGTGCTGTTAGCAAAGAAAGCTGTTTCCTGCCATTTGATTGCTTCTGCATTCAGAGACACAAAACTTCATACATTCTTTGTAAATATACAAAACTGCATGAAAGAAATACCTGACTATCACCACCTTCTCCTCCTAACTGCGACAACATAGTGGACCCCAAATTTTTGGCTAACCGCTCAGGTCAAAAGGGGCAACACTATTAACAGATTAGAACATGTCCATTGTTTACTGTGGGGTTGAACAGTGTCCAATCCTGGTATAGTCATCATCAATTTATTATGATTGTACACTTTAGCATTTAGTCCCTGCTCCAGCATAGTACTTAATCCCATGGGTAATTTTAAATACTTCAATGGGATTACATGCTTGCCTAAAGTTAAGCACCAGTTTTAAGTGCTTTGCTGGACTGAGGACCTTAGTCCGTGCCTCTGCTTTCCGGGGCATGCACCACAGATGGAAGACAGTACTATACTTTCAGAGAACATAAATTACAAAGGACTTTATTTGTGTCCTTAGAACCATGATAACTCTTCTATGCATGATTTCTCCTTTTCAAACTAAAAAGTCCTAGTCTTGTTAATTAGTCCTCGTAAACCTCTACCCCGATATAACGGTGTCCTCGGGGGCCAAAAAATCTTACCGCGATATAGGTGAAACCGCGTTATATCGAACTTGCTTTGATCCACCAGAGTGCGCAGCCCCGCCCCCCGGAGCACTGCTTTACCATGTTATATCCAAATTGGTGTTATATCGGGTCGCGTTATATCTGAGTAGAGGTGTATAAAGCCCTTCACCCAACATGAATTTGTTCTGCCCTTCTCTGGCCCATTCCTATTTTTTGCTGACTGTTGTAACCAAATGTGAGTGTGCTATTCAACATAAGAAGAAATTAGAGTCCTTTAAACAATGATGTCAAAATTAGAGGTCATTAAAATGAATAGGAAATGTGTGTTTGTACTGGAACTGCAGTGCATTGTAAAAATGTAAATGTCACATATGATTGAGTCTTAATTTTATCTTAACATTTTTGATGATGCTTATGAGTAATTATTTTTAACGTAATTATTGCAGGATGATTGGCCAAGATTTCCGTTTCTAGATGAAGATCGTCCTTTGGTGGACAAATTAAGAAATGACTATTCATTTGATACTATTTCTAAGTTTCTGTATGAAAATGCTCCACTACAAAGCAGCCGTGTCTCAGATTTGGAGAAGAGAATAGATGAGTGCACAACTGAACTGAAGAAACATGCTGAAAAAATATTTTCTTTTCAGCAAAGACCAACAGAGGAAGATGACCATCGTGTTTCACTAGAGCAAAGTAATGGGCAATTATTTTAGTTATTACTACTGGGAATAATGGTTGAAAGGTCAATGAAGTAATTTAATCCATTTCCCAACGTTTAAATTCTGGCTTAGCCCTAGTGATTATGTTCCAGTTTTTGGAAATAGCTGTGAGAGTATGCTGTTTAGTATAGGGGAAGCGGGGGAGGAAAGCAGTGTGTATATATAGACAGAGAATTGGATAAAGATCCAGTGAAATAAAGTAGAATGAAACTTGCACAGTAGAAAATGATCATGCAGTGTTCAATAGGGATAGATTGTATCTTCATGTATAGCCTTGGGTAAGGAATGGTGCATAAGGTGTAGACTCAGGAGTAGTCCTGGGAAACATATATGCATATATATCACTGTAAGAGTAGCCCAGGGAGTCACTGTGCCTCAAAGAGGCATAATTCCTTTCTTGTTTCCTATACTTACAACAAATTACACTAACCTACACCAGTTCAGCTACACTGATGCACTGGGAATGTGGAGCCAAGGCTCTGCCAATTACCTGTTTTCCCAGTCCACCTGCTTCAGGGGGAACAGAGTAAATGAATACATACAATTCACCTACACAAAATATATGCATTCCTTTGGTGCAATCAGTGAGGCTAAGATAAGTGAACACAAAAAATACCCTCTGGCTGAGAGTGGATGAAAATGTTGTCCTTCGTCACCACAGTTGACTAGAACCTCAACTTTACATCTCACCTGAAAGACACTTCCAGCAATGCGTTGTCAGTCCATGCTGGGCCACTGGTTCAATAGTGAGTTAGAAAGGGGAGAGCCACATCTTGAATCATCAGCACCATGTCCTGTAGCACATTGGTTTTCCTTAGAAGTAGCTTAGCAGATTGTATCTTGAATTGCTATGGCTGCAGGGATATTATTATTGCAACTAAATAATTGTGTTTGGATATTTAACTAGATAAATTGATACTGACTTCAGTAGAGATATGCCAGTACACATCAGCTGAGACTCTTGTCCAGTATTTATCTTTTATATTTACTATTTTATGAAATTTTGTATCTTGAAAATATTAGTAAACTGATTTCAGTATTGTTTTCTGCATTATGTATATATTGGGATCTCCTGGGAGATGTGGTCCTGATGTTGTAGATACAGTAGGATTGTCAATTGATTTATTAATTTATCTGTGAGCTGAAATCTAATTATTTCTGCTTGGTTTCTTCACTGCAATGACAAAATACTCAATTCCATGTACATAGAAAAATGTTATTTTATTATTTTTCTGATGAACACTCTCTGAATATTAGTTATAGTATTTCCTAAGATATATCCACACAATTATATATACATTCATCCTGATTTTTCAAAGTCTGGGCATTCTCATTATATCCTATTGGGCTACCTGATATACAATATATTATCATTTTCTTCAAATATGTTGATTTGTGAATTTCAGGACTTCAAGCACTCTAACTTTTGAAAAAAGTTTTGTTTTGTTTTCCCATGTACAATTGTTTCATTCATGTCTTCTTGCTTAATAGATCCTGAATTGGTTTGTTTGCTAAAATGTATTTTGAATTAGGCACTGCAATGACATTATTAGGTGCTAACAACAATAAAACTATGGAAAAACTGTTGAAAGAAAGCTTGCCACTTACTTAAAAGTGACTGAGTGGAGCCAGCCACTGAATTCCTAAAATTAGTCCCAAATCGGCAGAGTACTTGAGCATGTGCTTAACTGCTGTGTTCTGTTAAGTCAGAGACATTGTTCTGAAAAGCATTGTTTGACCCAAAAGTAATACACGAGTAGTTACAAATTATATCAAAGCAGATAGTTAACACTTCCTTCGCTGCAGCTAATGATACTTTTTGGAAGTGGTATTTTTTCTGAATAATATGTGGTAGTTGAGTTTTGTGGATCAAGAAAAATTATATGGGTACAAAGTATGAAGTAAAGTTTTACATGGTGAAAATTCAGAAAAAGTTCATGTATGACAATTGATGACAAGCTCATGCTTCTCCCCCCACCCCACCCCACCCCACAAGGATAATCTTCTGGTTAAGCATGAGCACTTAGGGTTTGTCTACACGGTGGGGTAATGTGTTTTATCGGGTTGTTATTTCTAAAGCTCACTAAAGTTTTGCGCATTAAGTGGTTGACGTAGACCCTGTTAGTATGCTTTAAAAGAGCACTAGAAACCTTTGGTGTGCACCCGCAGGGTCTACATGGACCAGTTGATGCACAGCATGTTAGCGTGCTTTAGAAATCAAAGCCCCATAGAGTGCATTACCCCACCATGTAGACAAGCCTTTAATCACTCTGTGTCTCAGTCCTCTATTTGTAAAATTGGATTAATTCCTCGTGTTGGTATTGTAAGTCAAAAATCATTAATTGTAAAGAACTCATAAATACACAAAATTCCACAGCTGTGCAAACTCCCCCGAATGTCAGAAACTTAAAAGAAAGGTACCACTCTTAAGTCCTAGGGGTTCACTCTCCTCTTCATTCCATCACATAAAGAACAAATAGGTGCATAATAGATGCAATTGGATAATGTGTTTTTTAAATTTATAAAGTGAATATGCCTGGAGGTGTTAGACATGGGCAATGATTCTTAACAGCAGTTTGCTCACAGTGTATTAAGCCATTACATTTTGTTTAGTTAAAGTTTAACCCTTAACTTCCAGTTGCAAATGCATGTGTGCAGTGTTAAATTTATAATAAAAAGGAGCAAACTTAGGCCCTGATCCTGCAAAAACTTTGTATGAGTAAAGTACTGTACATACAAACATCTTTGCAAGAATGAGACTTCAGCTTGTCACATCCTCCACAAATGTAGTTCTTAAACAGAAGATGAGGTATACAGAAAGGAAATGGGAGCCTACCAGTCATCTCAAAGATGAGTCAGTAGGACTACACACTGCATAAAATTAAGCTTATTAATATTTGCACATTTGGAGCCTTAGTTTGGTCAAGATCTTGAATTTGTCCTGAAGCTGAAAAAACAGAACTGACTATTTTGTTGCTAATTCTTACTCTTTTTTTTAAGCCAATGATACTCAACTTACTGATTCAGAAGAAATTTCAATTCAAACAGGCAAGATGAGGAAAACAAAGGTATACTATTCATTGAATTTTTTTTTTCATTCTGTTACAGGTTTAGACAGTGAAGACCAAATTTTCGAAGGGGCCTCTATCTTGCATCTTAGACTGAGATTGTGGTCCGCCCTATATGATCACACAGATAAAACTACTCAAAAATGTGATCGTTCTTTATATTGTCATACTATATTCTGTAGTGTAGGTACGACCTAAAGCCTTTGAGGGTCACAGGCCATGTTTTTCAATTTGAAGTCATACTTGGGCTATTTTAAGTTCTGTCTTGTAATATGTCATCAGCTGAAAGCGTTTTCCTTTATCTGAGACTACAAGATGTTTAATTCATGGTAAGAAGTGCATTTAACATTAGTTTTGAATGGTTTGTTTAAAACATTTTTCAGATTGATAAATATATCGCTGAGGAATCAAGCAGAAAAAATGTAAAGGTAAGTTTGCTAAACATATAATAAAGTAGATTACAGTATAATATCAAACCAATATATTGTGTCAACAGTGTCAATTTAGGGAAAGAAAGGAATACAGAATTAGGCCCCAAATATATATATTAAAGATTCAATATTATTTTTATTAATTATATACATTTAGATATACTGCATAATGGAAAATCCAAATATGGTGTGAGTGTGTTGATTTAATTTGATTTAATTGACATGTCATGAATGAATACTTGGGGCTTAATTTTTGGTTTTCTCTAAGCTGTGCTTAATGAAGAACCTATGGGGGAAGCAACAGTAGCTGTGTGTCAGTTTTATATTCTCCTGATTCCTGGGGCTGTTTGGGGCTGCTCGTAGGCAGCGTGTAGCTAAGGCTAGAGGGGACTCAGTCTCCCCAAAATTGATCTCTGCCAGAAAAAGCCCCTTCACTACTGCTATGATGGAGGCTTAATTGGGTGCTAACTGCGTGAGCCGTAGCCCA
Source organism: Chrysemys picta bellii (assembly GCF_011386835.1). Classification (NCBI taxonomy): domain Eukaryota; kingdom Metazoa; phylum Chordata; order Testudines; family Emydidae; genus Chrysemys; species Chrysemys picta. The sequence continues at coordinate 19,880,455 of NC_088800.1, forward strand.
CCTAGGCCCACTCATGGATATGCCCCCGCTGAGCCTCTCTGCCCCAAAAACATTTTCTTCAGCCACCTATGAGTCTGCTTCTGCTCCTGCCATAAGTTAAAGGAGCATTTAACCAAATCTGACTGGTAAGAGCACACAAGGCGCCACTGGGACAGCCAGGGATTCTGACTGCTCCATTTGAGGCATCAATGTGATTACTTACATAAGTAAAGTTAGTGATAGGTGTCAGTGTTGTGGAACTGAGCACTAAAATATTAACTGACTAAATTTCATAGAGATAATATGAAATGAGAACAGATGTAAACTTCTATCACAACACAATAATGTATTTATAACTGAGCTAATTAAGTTAAGAAAAATATTACTGATACATCTAAAAATAGCAAATCAGGTTCTGTGTTCTTCTGAGACTTCTCTAAAGTTAAGGACCAAAACCTGCTCACATGAATTGCATGAGTAATTTTATTGACATCACTAGATCAGAACCCACTTAGCTCACAAGAGTGGTATTATCTGCATAGAGTGGTAATATTTGCATTATACTTTGAGTGCTATGTAAATGCTAAGCATTCTTCTTATTTTTATTTTGCTTTCTGTACTCTGAAATACAAACTGACCCACTTCCTGGCGTGAAATAAAAAACATACAGCATGTTCAAATTATATGGGGGTGATGTCAGGCAGAAGGAGAATTGTTTTCTTAGCTATGTCCATTGCCTCTGCTGGAACACTGTCTGTTATGCACTTGCCATACAGTTAACAGAATGACTCTGCAGTGACTAGCTTCAACAAGGAAATGAAGGCAGGGGCTGGGAAATAGCAAAATATGATCGCAAATTGAACTGCTGACTTAAATATAAAACAAAGCAAAATACCTTGACTGGGGTTTTACTCTATAGCTTATGGGGGGGGAAGTAATTTTTGAGACAGAATCATAAGGATGCAAAACATTTATTAATGATCAGGCAGCAATTTCTTGCTGTACCTTGACTGATTGATAATTGGACCTCTCATTGAGTCTGGACAATCAGAGAAAGTAATTGGTAAAGAAAATACTACTGAAAAAATGGGACTCCCAACAATGGAACATTTCCATTGTGGGTAAGTGTCTTCAATTTCACTTTAGAAAAAATATATGGTGGATACATTTGAAGTGATATGTTCTCAACAAAAAAAGAGAAACTACAAGGAATGTAATAATTAGTAATTAAACATTTTTTCCTTTTAGAATTATAGATACCCAGGTTTCAAGTTAAAACAGCTTACAGAACTACCAAGACATTTGGAAGCAGCAAAACTTTGGGACTTGGTTATAAAAGCTCACCATTTCAAAGTATGTACACTTTACTCCACTTTGCTAAATAGAAACTGCTAACATAAAATAGTGCCAAATCTTTATGGTTGATATCTTAAGTAAACATATATTTTAAAATGTTCATATTCCATTTTTTCTTTAGGTTTTTTTAATTCATGAAAGATGCCAGACTGAGAAATCTAGACAGTGAAGTCCATTATTTATACACACAACTGGCTCACCTCAGGCAGCAGCAATGAACGTTTCCCCTCAAAGTTTTTTCTTGTGTCTCAAACCTGATCTATTATTATATTGGGGAAAAATACATTAAATTAACATTAGAGTTGCAAAGTTAAGCACTCAGTTAGTAAGTTCCAGATCTTCAAAGGTATTTAGGCACCTAACTCCCATTAAAATTAATAGGAGTTAGGCATCTTAATACCTTTAGGGACGTGGGCCAAAATGCCAAAATTAGGGTTGCCTATATAACCTTAATTCAGCCTCCTTCTGTATATGCATTATAGTATAGTTTTGAATTACATGATCACGTGGTATTTTTGTACAGGATCCATCTCTCATTCAATCCACAGGATGGACAGTGCTCAAGGAATGAATCAGGCCTGTGTAGTGCATGAGGCTGTTGTCTACAGGACTCCTGCTGTGAGGATCCATGGACCTGGAACCCAGGTCTGCAGGCTCCTGTGTGGCTCCCTTGTCCACACAGCCAAACCACAGGTCTGGTGAAGCAGGGAACAGCAGCCAATGAGCCCTATGGGTTCAAGCTCCACTGGATGTCTCACCCATGGAGGTCCTGACTGGCAGAGCCTACTGCATTCTCTAATTGTCCTAGGGAGAACATCTGGAGGCCGTTTGTGCAACTAGGTGGATTTCCAGCTTGCTGCTGCAAACAGACCCTTGATACATTGCCTTACTGCTGGTTTCTGGCCCCAGTCCTGCTCCTGATGCCAAGCCTTGCTTCCGGTTCCTGGTCCCCTGCTCTGCTCCTAACTCCTCAGGCTGCCTTCGTTCCTGGTTCCCTGCTCCATTATTGCATCTTGCCCTGCCTCCGTTTTACTAACCATACTTTGGCTGACTCACTTGGCTCTGACATGGTGCAACTCATTGACCTCGATTCCAACCTTGACTGCTGCTTTTGGCCTTGAACGCTCTAGACTGAACTCAGACCATGTCCATTATAACCATGGCCCTGGCCTCTTCCCCCACCCTGTAGGTGGGATCCTGATACCTGCCTAGCTCAAGTGAGAGGGAAGTGAGAATGACCACACTGGGAAACACCACTTAAGCTACACAGAGTGATTGGATTATCAGAGGGATTCTGTTAGAAGCTGATGAGTTGTAATTCAGGTTCCTGCATCCCATTGTATTACTAGCGCAGCAGCACGCAAGCTTTGGTGTGTACGTGTTAAAGTTCCCTTATACGCAATCTAGCTCAAATTTAAAGCACCACTTCTGTTGAGCTGGAGGTTTGTGTTTGTGTACAGGAATCAGGTTAGGGAAAAACTTGAGTTACACCCCAAGCTAATATGTCAGTGAAGACAAGCCCTCTGTTTCTTCAAAAGATTGTGCACATAGATTCTACTCTCGGTGCGCACCCATCTTGTACAAAATGGGATTCTTTTGGGCAGTAGTGCCCAATAGGACTGTGCCTGCTAAATGTCCTTGCACCTCCCACTCAAGAACATAAAAGGCAGAGTGGTCCCTGCTATCCCTCAGTTCCTTCTTAATTCCTGTGGCAGCAAGAAGGAACCCCTCCAGTGTTCACTTGCTTCTTGGTGCTAGTGTTAGTTATTATTGTTAATTAGTTAGTTCTCAGTGAATAGTTTTAGTCTTTTTGCCTGTTGGCACCAAAACCAGATTTTTGTGTGTGTGAGAGATTTAATTTATTGGCTAGACTTCTCCCCTCCATCCATTAGAGGAGCTCTAACAATATGGAAGAAACAAAATTTCCAGGGTTCAAAATCTGCCCTACATGTGAAGCTTCAATGCCACTTACCAGCAGACTCTCCAGCTGCCTCTTTTGTTTAGAAGAGGATAAACAAACGTAGAGAATTGGTAGACAAGGTCCCAAGGGAAAGAAAAAGAAGTTCAGGACAGCTGGCAGTTTCTCAAAGGGACAGCATTAAAGGCATAACAGCAAACTATCCCAAAGCAGAGTAAAGATAGGAAGAAACAAATATAGCTGTATCAGGAGCTCTTTAAATACCTGAAAATCAAAAAGGAATCATACAAAGAGTGAAAACAAGGACAAATTGCTAAGGATAAGTACAAAAGAAGAGCACAAGCATGAAGGGACAAAATCAGAGAGGCATAAAATGAGTTACAACTAGCAAGGGACATAAAAGACAATAAAAAGGTTCTATAAATGCATTAGAAGTAAGATGAAGGAAAGTGTAAGTCCATTACTTAACAGGGAAGGAGGGGTACTAACAGATGAGACAAAGAGGAGGGTGCAAGTGTTTACGAATACCTACACCATCTCTGACAGATGTTTGTCTAGCGTGTTCTTAAAAGCTTCCAGTGACAAGAACTATACAACCTCCCTTGATAATCTTTTCCAGTACTTAACTATCCTTATAGTTAGTTTTTTTTCCCTATTATCTAATCTAATTCATCCATAGACTGTAATGGGAGGGGCAGAGTTATAACCTTTTATAACCCTTTGAAGACTTATCCCAAATAAGTGTTTAGGTCAACTGTAATTCTTTGAATAGCTGGTAATAACTTTTACAAAAAAAATTATAGTGCTGTATATTTTGAGGGACTGAACATTACTTTTAACGTTAATATTTCACTACCAGCCTTCAACAAGATGTTTAGATTCAAAATATACAAATTTTTTACTTTTTAAAAAATTACTTATGTATGCATATGTTTGGCACACAATGCTGTCAGAAAGCCTGCTATATAGACCCAAAAATGACTTGGACAGCTCAAAAACCATAATTTTAGTACCACCCCCAACTCCAAAAAGTCTGTTTTTTGTCGTACTGACACTACTTTACCTTCAGCAAATGACAGGAAATTAATAGCTGCCATAATAAATAAACCTGACACAGTCAAAATGCATGAATTCCAGAAAAATTCAGTACATAAATTACATAATATTTACAATTCCTCAGTTATCGGATAGTAACAGATTTAATAACTGCTTCAAAAATTTAACTTTAGAAATACAATTTGTGTAATGTAATACTTTATAATAACAGCCTCATTTTGAAAAAAAATGTAGAAGTCTGCAATTGCATTCTACATAAGCATATTGAAAAAAATACCATTATGTGAGTTTTAAAGTCTTTTTATGGCATTAATTGTAATATTTTGGGGCCAGGTTCAGTGGCGTTGGAACAGTTTTTATAGTGGGGGAGCTGAAAGACATTGAACAAAACTGAATGCCTTGTGTATGATAGAAACCACTTCAGTCCAGAGGGTGCTGCCACACCCCCAGCACCCTAGTTCCAGCACCATTGGCTAATGTGTGCCTTGCCCTGTAGAGCTACCCACCAGGACAATCCTAAAACCTCACTAATACTTCTGCACAGGGGCCATGCACAGTTCATAATTTCTGCCTGTTACCTGATGCAGAGGGGAATAAATGGAACCTATATCTGAATCTGCTTTATTGATTTGGCTAGCTACTCTTATTCTCTGAGGTATTGTTTTTAAATTGCCATTGTGTTGAACTCATTTTTAGGATTCAAATGCAAAGAACACTACCTAAGGCCTCACTAATTTTGTCAGGTTTCAGAGTAGCAGCCGTGTTAGTCTGTATCCGCAAAAAGAACAGGAGTACTTGTGGCACCTTAGAGACTAACAAATTTATTAGCGCATAAGCTTTCGTGGACTACAGCCCACTTCTTCGGATGCATACAGAGTGGAATAAATATTGAGGAGATATATATACACACATACAGAGAGCATAAACAGGTGGGAGTTGTCTTACCAACTCTGAGAGGCCAATTAAGTAAGAGAAAAAAAAAACTTTTGAAGTGATAATCAAGATAGCCCAGTACAGACAGTTTGATAAGAAGTGCGAGAATACTAATTTTGTGTATCTCAGTTTTTGAGTGCCAAATTAGAGACACTTAGGACCTGATTTCAGATATGCTGAATATCTGTAATTCCAGTCAAAGCCAATGCAAGCTGCAAATGCTTGGCACTTAAGAATATCAGGCTTTCGTTGTATCCACTTGAGTACCCCATGTTGTACCCAACATAGTGGATAATTTTGAAAGAAACTGCTTCTCTTCAATTTAAAGCTAAGCATTTTCCTCTTGAGGTTTTTTCCAAGTGTTTGCTGAAGCTAAGACATTTTTCTACTATCTGCTGGATTTGGTTATGAAGTGCACCACTTGCGCTCTTTAACTTTTCACATTTCTACAGTCTGAATAAATAAATTTAACAAAAAGTTTGTTTCAACAGGGAGAAGTTTATAAAGTTTGGAGAAAGTTGTTTCTCTCAGAAGCATCTATTGCTGTTTTACAGGATTGTTTTTGGTGGTGGTTTCTTCAAAAGTTTAAGGTATAAACATATAACAAAATTATTCTTACATGTCTTCTAATCAAATGTATAAAATAACAATTTCTTGTTTTACAAAGTCATGATCCATAGATTGAATAGATTCAACAGGAGCAGAAGTAGGCCCAGAATGAAACATCTAACTTTAATCTGATCTCAGAGGACAAACATTTTACTTGTGAAGAGCCATTTAAGACAGAAGGTTTATATCACTGAATAATAAAATAAAACTTTAAGCCAGAATTGACTGTTTACTTTAGCTTTGCTTACTTTGTTTAATGATGCTAAGATTTATGCAAGATTTGAAATAATTAAATATAAGAACATAAAGCAAAAATATCACTACTTTTGTTACCTGACACTATCAATATGTACATAACTGAGGAGCCAAGGGAAAATATTCATACAGTGCATGACTGTGCTTGTGAGCTACCCTTGACTCAGTACAGTGCTTCAGCCCAACATTTAAGGTGGTGCTTAATAGGGATGGATTAAACCCATGCTTCAAATTAAGCATGTGCTTAAGTGCTGTGCCAAATAAGAGCTTTTGCAACAAATTAAGAAAACTGTTAATTTAAAGGGGGGAAAGAATACAGCAAAATGTAAAATTACTTTGGGAATATGAATAACAGTGTTGTTCCTCATATCGTCAGATTAAATGCTACAGGAAATTGCTAATGCCACAGTTCAACAGGGTATTTAAGCACATGTCTAACTTTAAACATGTAAGTCATTATATTATCTGTAGTGGAATTGCTCACATGCATAAGTACCCTGCTGAGTCGGGGCCTAAATTCTGACCATCATCATGTTAATTCATAACTATTTCTGATTTTATGTTGATTTTTCCTTTTAAGCCTAATCAAGAAGATCAAGATTACTTGTTTGACAGAATTGCAGACAGCTTTGTATCACTTTTCCTATGTGTCCCCAGTGATACTAAAGATGCTTTTTTTCAGGTAATGGTATGGTAACATATGAGTTGCAATGATTAGTTATTTAAGTTTGGCAAGTTTTTAAAGCTCTTTTTCTTCCTCCTTGTACATGGTGTGGAAAAATGCATTAATTTCATGGAAATTGGTATGGCAGAGGGAAAAGCCATACAGAGACAAGCTCCCCCACTCACATAGACACAAACATTCCCTTGCTTAAACAATACATGTTTGGGGAGAGATGTATAGGGGGTTCCTGGCTGAACAAAAGGAAATAGAAGTTAGGGAGCAGCAGCTGCCCAGGGAAAATTTTCAAAAGTACCAGAGGCCAAAAGATCAGACTTTTAAAGGGATTTAGGCACCAAAACAGGTAAATAGGTGCCTAAGTCCACCATGTAGGCACTGCTGACATTTTCAAAGCTACAGCTCATGTGCCACCTAATCCCTTTAGCTGCCTCGGTACCTTGAGCACCTAAGTTTCTGCTGGTAAGCATTTACAAAGCAATCTAAGTTCTGCTGCCACCCAACAGCTAACAAGCTGCTCAGAGCAGTAGCTGAAGCAGAAGCCCTGAAGTGGGATTTTTGAAGTAGGAGAGAGAATGCTTACCTCACCTCCAGGGCCTTATCCTGTAGGTGTGCTTTAAGCACACCTGTTACCTGGCAGACTCTGCAGCAGGTAGTCTAGATGCAGGATACTGATAGATGGCAGCATATTTTTGTGGGGGGGACACAACACAGCACCTGCGCAAAAAACATTCAGGGCACAGGGACATATAGAGCCAGCATGAGAAAGGTATCTAAATGAGCAGGAGAGAGAGAGAGAGCATTTTGGCAGGTAGGGCATGGGTTACCTAAGCAGCTGACCTGGCATAGATGGCTAACTACAGGAGAGGGTTTTTAAGTCTGAGATTCTGAGCAGAGATCAGCTGCTTAGATGCCTAAACTCTGCCTTCTCCCTGCCCTTTCCTCTGCATTTCACTACTGGCTTCTGAAAATCCCTTTCTTAGGTGCCTAACTCTCCGTATGTGTTGTATGAGGAGCCTGGGTGCCAAACTCAGTGCTGTGAATACCACTTGGTGGCAGGGCTCGTAGGAGTTAGGCTCAGTGTTGCAACACCTAAGTCCCCTTTGTGAATCTAGCCTTGAAGGACTTTTGAAAATGTTACCTTATGTAGCATACTCCTACTGAAAAGCACAATACAAATTTCTACTAAATCACATGTAAGTTAATGCTGAGGACATAATTATCAACTTCTTGAGCTAAAGGTCATCTACTGGACCTTACAAGAGGGGCTGCACCCTTCCTTAGGATTAATAGGGCAATTAAAACTAAACTGTCAATTATCTAATATTAGTTAAGCATTTTGAGATCCTCAGATGACACACTATATACTCATATTCTCCTCCTCATATAGGAGTTATGTGGATTTTTTCATTAATTTACGTGAGGTTCTCAGATACTGTGGTGATGAGCACGAAAGAACATCCAATAAACTAAGACTTACTCTTGATTTTCCTGCCAGTAATTCTGACTCTGAGAGGCTGTGGCATTTGGAACTCCTCCAGTGTGGGGCTGCATTTAAGCTATTACTAGGCTATTTCGTCATCATTCACTCTGTATATATGACAAACAATTTACTCTGGCTAGACTTTTCCTGTTGGTGTGTCTATTTGGGAACCCTGTAGCCACAAAGTGGTACAATCAACCAGGAGAAAATAGTCATTAGGTCTAAAAATGCCATGTGCAAGTCCACGAGGTGTTGTTCTGGGTGGGGTCTTGCCTCCCACTCACAAGGAGGAATTAAAAGTAGAGATAGTTACATGTATATTTGTATGGTGTAAGTGTTTAGTATGCAACATATATTACGATATTGCTTGGACCAGAATCCAGATATGTGCTAGCATTTAAAATTCAGATTGATATGTTGCAGCAGCTGTGTTTTTATTCACCCTGCATGACAGATATGAAATTTAAAATAAACTCCTAGGTTTAAATTATTAAAACGAAACATTTGCATAGTATTTTCTTATGAAAATGTTATCTGAATAGACATTTTTGGCATTATAAAAATGCTGATATGGTGCTAGAGTTAGTATGCACATATCTGAACCTACATATTCTAGGTAGAGAAAACAGAGCAATATGGGTGTGGGTGAGAAAGAAAGAGAGAGGAGAGTGACAACTTCTAATGTTAGAACAACATGCTGGCAATCTGAAATTAATACCTGGCTCAAACAATATGTGACCAATGAAATGTGATCCTAAAATAAACATGGCAAAATTTTCAAAAATGCTTATTTTTCATTACATATAGTGATTACTTAAACCTTAAGCAATTTTTTTAATTCCCAATTCACTCATCCATGCTTCATTTGAGCCCATAATGACTCATTCAGAGATTATAAATGTAGTCTTTTGGAATCAGCATTTTACAATTCTTGTTCTAGCTGCCAACCTTGACTTGTACCCTTTTTCAACAAGGTATTGACCATTACACCTGCTATTATATTTGACAGATATTTAATATTTCATACAAATAATAAAGACAAACTATTTTTGAAAGTATTAGTTCAATGATTACTGCATTTTGCTTTATTTTTTTATGTAAACAAAATTATAACTATAATAAAATTAGTACTAAGCTCTTTTTTAACCTTATAATTATTATATTCAGTTTAATTCTTATTTTGGCAGGTGTATCCTGATTGTTTGTCACAAGTCATCTATGTTGCTTTCTGTGAAGCATTTCCAGAATCCAGTAAATCTTTTGATGATGCATTTAAAGATGGACTAGTGGATTTAATTTTTCAGTGGGTATCAGGTACTGTTAGTTAATTTAAATACATTTTTGAAATGTATTATATTAGGATTTCCAGATTTCTTTCCCTCATTTAGAAATTATTACTTTTACCCCACTAGTGGTATTTAATAATAATAATCTATTACAAGAAATCCTATTGTCAAAGATGCTCTTCTGAGTCTGGAGCATTAATATCTCAAATTCCAACTCTTGGTTAGAGAATGGAAAGCAATTGGAGGTAGACTGGAAAACAAATGGAGATAATTTGAGCTGATTGTTCATCATCATCTCTGTGGAACAAATGTTCTTACTTATTTAAGGAAACAATTAACCTCGACCTGACTGAGGAAAAATTTAAGTCAATTATTTTGTAGCTGCATGTAACTCAGTACGTTTCCACTTGCACCTTAGCTAATTGGATTTGTGAAAGCTTGTCTAGAACCTTTAGCTTTATTCATTAATGAAATTATAAATTCATTTCTTATTTATTTTAAAAGTTAAGGTTACTTAATGTTTAATGGTACTTTAAGATGCCTCAGCATTATAGAATTTGAAGTTTTGTGAGTGGGTATTAACCTTAGAAATTAAATTTTCTTGCATAATGCCAGCACTTAACATATTTAACGTAACACATCTGACCTTACAAGCTATCATCAAATCTGTAATTTCTGCCTCATTGCAAAGATCTGGGAACTGTTTTTTATATATATACCTGTAAATATATTTAACTTTTGCAGAATTAGCCAGCAATTGTATAATGATCTCCAGGTATATGTATCAATGTCTCCTTATCGGTGAGCTGCAGTCTGTGCAGTGCACCATTAGGATTGCCAACTTTCTACTCACACAAAACTGAACACCCCTGCCCCTGCCCCGCCCCTCCTCCGAGGCCCCATCCATGTCCCGCCCCTTCTCTGAAGCCCTACCCCCGCTCACTCCATCCCCCACTTTGTCGCTTGCTCTCCCCACCCTCACTCACTCGCTCATTTTCACCGGGCTGGCTCAGGGGGCTGGGTTGCGGGAGGGGGTGAGGGCTCTGGCTGGGGTGCGGGCTCCAGGATGGGGCCAGAAATGAGTTCAAAATGCAGGAGGGGACTCCAGGCTGAGGCAGTGGGTTAGAAAGTGAGAGGCTGGGGGTGCGGGCTGTGGGGTGGGGCCAGGGATGATGGGTTTGGGGTGCAGGAGGTAGTTCCGGGCTGGGGGGTGGAGCCGAGGGGTTTGGAGTATGGGAGAAAGCTCCAGGCTGAAGCAGTGGTTTGGGGTGTGGGAGGAGGTATGGCCACTGGGCATGGGGGTGCGGGTTCTGGGGTGGGGCCAGAAATGAGGGGTTCAGGGTGTGGAGGGGACTCCAGGCTGGGGCAGGGGGTTGGGGTGCGGGGGAGTGAGGGCTCTGGCTGGAGGTGCAGGCTCTGATGTGGGGCCGGGATGAGGGATTTGGGGTGCAGGAGGGTGCTCCAGGCTGGGACCGAGGGGTTCAGAGGACGGGAGGGGAGCACGGGGGGAGGGGCACCGTAGGCCAGATGAAATTAACCACGGGGTTGGATCCGGTCCACGTGACCTAGGTTCTCTAGCCCTGCCCTACACATAGGAGCTGGACGGGGGACATGCCGGCTGCTTCTGGAGAGCTGCGCGGAGCAGAGGCTAGGAGGGTGCCTGCCAGCCACGCCGCGCTGCGCTGCCAACCAGACAGTCAACAGCCTGGTTAGCAGTGCTGAGTGGAGCTGCCAGGATCCCTTTTTGACCAGGTGTTCCAGTCAAAAACCGGACATCTGGTCACCCTATGCAGCATGCTGACTCTTTCTCTGTGACCCTGTGTGAAGGGAATATTCAGGAAGAATCTGTGGTGAGCACAGCAATGCAGCAAGAATGCAAAATCTTCAGGCCATGATTGAAAAAGAAACTATTGTGTGAATATTGGAAAAGAAAGAAGGCAGAGACAGACAACGTGAATTATCTCTGTTGGAGGGAGCACTAGAACATCTTCCCCATTAATTAATCTTAAATGTCCTGTGAAAATACTTGGAACTGGAAAGCCTGGGGTGAATGCAGTTTATTCCCTTTTCCAGGAGCAATTTTTTTCAATTTCTATAAAGATTATTACAGGAACCAAGCTTGTCTGGTTTGATAGACGTTCTTTGGCAGCAGAATTTGATTTTGAAATTTTTATTATTGTCTGCATGGTCGATTACCAAGGTATAATAATAATAATAGATTTTATTTGCTTTTAATCAACATCCAGACATAGATGAACACAATACATTGAGGAAGAGAGATTTTTTTAAAGGAAATCATGCTTTACCAATCTATTAGAATTCTTTGAGGGGGTAAACAAGCATGTAGACAAGGGTGAGCCAGTTGATATAGTGTTGTTGGACTTTCAGAAAGTCTTTGACAAGCCTCCTCACCAAAGGCTCTTAAGCAAAGTAAGCAGTCATGGGATAAGAGGGAAGGTCCTATCATGGATTAGTAACTGGTTAAAATATAGGAAATGAAGGGTAAGAATGAATGGTCAGCTTTCACATTGGAGAAGGGAAATAGCGGGGTCCCCTGAGGATCGTTCTGAGACCTGTGCTGTTCAACATATTCATAAATGATTTGGAAAAGCAGGTAAACAGTGCGGGGACAGTAACAGAGTTTGCAGGTAAAGATAATTAAGTCCAAAGCTGACTGTGAAAAGTTACAAAGGGATCTCATAAAACTGGGTGACTGGGCAACAAAATAGAGATGAAATTCAATGTTGATAAGTGCAAAGTAATGCAATGTAATCCCAACTATACCTACAAAATGATGTTAGCTAAATTAGCTGTTACCACTCGAGAAAAATCTTGGAGTCATTGTGGATAGTTCTCTGAAAATATCTGGTTAATATGCTGTGGCAGTCAAAAAATCTGGCAGAATGTTAGGAACCCTTAGGAAAGAGATAAATAATAAAACAGAAAATATCATAATCCCTCTCTATATATAAAGCCATGGTATGCCCACACCTTGAGTACTGCGTGTAGTTCTAGTCACCGCATCTCAAAAAAAGATATATTAGAATTGGAATAGGTACAGAGAGGAGCAACAAATATTATTAGGGATATAGAGGAGAGATTAAAAAGACTGGGGCTGTTCAGTTTGGAAAAGAGATGACTAAGGGGGGATATGATAGAGGTCTATAAAACCATGACTGGTGTGGAGAAAACAAATAGTGAAGTGTTATTTACTCCTTTACCTAACACAAGAACTCAATAGTCAACAGGTTTAAAACAAATACTAAAAAGTACTGCTCACACCACACAGTCAACCTGTGGACTCATGGTCATGGGATGTTGTGAAGGCCAAAAGTAAAACTGGGTTCAAAAAAGAATTAGATAAGTTCATGGAGGATAGGTCCACCAATGGCTACTAGTCAGGAGGGGCAGGGACACAATCACATGCTCCAGGTGTCCTTAACTCTGACTCCCAGAAGCTGGGACTGGATGACAGTCACAAATCTGTCAGTGGTAGGATAGGGTACCCCCTTTGGGTTATATGGGGAATGCACATGCTTGAATCCAATTACTCCATCCCCACCCCAGTGGGTGCTGTGGGGCATCTTTTTAGCAGGCTGGCAACCTTCCAGATGGAGACTGTTCACTGTCAAGTCCCTTCTCTATGTCCCTTATGATGCCACCAAACATCCCATAGTCAGCAAAACAGGTTAAACTAAAGAAAAACTTGTAAGCAGGTCCCTCCAGGATATGGGACTCTGGGAGTATCAAGGTCCACTTCAGAGCTCACTGGGCCAGTTCAAGCCTCTGTTCTTTTCCCCTTCTACTCAGGGGTTCTGCACCCTCCTTCTGCAAGGGCAAGGGCTCAGTAGGCTGTCAGTCCTCTCACCAGGGCTGGAGAAGCTGAACAGTTTGTTCCTTTCCCAGGGTTGCCCCCATCTGAGTGAAGTTCCCTCTCTTTTAGCTCCTCCGCCAGTCCTGGCATGATTTGCAGCAGCAGCATGAAAGGGCCAATCCAGCTCCTTATCCCTTCCATGCTAGTTGGGGTTTATATACACTGTCACATAGGGACTGGATCATCCATAATTGCCATGTACTGTTCATTCATAGAATATCAGGGTTGGAAGGGACCTCAGGAGGTCATCTAGTCCAACCCCCTGCTCAGAGCAGGACCAATCCCCAGACAGATTTTTGCCCCAGATCCCTAAATGGCCCCCTCAAGGATTGAACTCACAACCCTGGGTTTAGCAGGCCAATGCTATCCCTCTCCCCAAGGTAACAAGTGAAAGGGGCATTTTTGACTCCTCCCCTCCTCAGTGTCCCCTGGGCTGGAATTCTACATTCCACAGGGCCAAATAAGTGGATAAAGCCACAACCTCAGCATATCTCCTCTCAGCACTGCCCTATAAGTACTGCATGCTAACCAATTGCGCCACTGGAGCATTCCTTCTAAAGCATCTGGCATTGGCCACTGTGGGAAGACAGGATACTGGGAGACTACTAGATACTGACAGACCATGGGTCTGACCCACTATGGCCATTCTTATGTTTTTAGACTGAACTTCATCTGGACTATTGACTATATATCAGATGCAGACTACTTTAGCGCTTATTTGTTTACATTTTAGCCAATGTGGGCTTCACTGACATGTGCATTGGCACTGTGTGATAAACATTGCGCTGCTGATAAACAGTAGAAATATATTTTATATACCTATAAAATGCCAAAAATGTTTTTCTCTATATTTCCCCCCTCTATTGAAAAGCATTGTTTTTCAGGCAAAAATTACTTTGATCTACCAGGAGACAAAGAGAAAATTACTCAGAGAAAAAAAATGCATTAAAAATCTCATTTTAGGAGGTCTTTGCACACCAAGGTCACAGTCTACCACTCCTCTCTGCATATGCTGTTTTACCATGGCAGGACTCCTTAGCAGTCAGAATAATGTGCTGTGGATTATATTTTTATTGCTTCTCTGGGCAAGAACAAAGTTAATTCCCAGTGAGACCTTGCTGCTCACAGCAGCATACATGTTAACCTGCTGAGGGATAAATGTGCACCATAACTCCCAGATGGGTCTTGCACTGGCACGAGCTAGTTAAACCCAAGAATCTAGCTTGTAATATGTGTCTACTGTAAATAGACAGTGGGCAGAGTTATCAAGAATTCAGTCGGACCAAATGCCAAAAGATAACTAGAAGACCACTGCTGTGGCTTGGATTCCATATATTTCTGGAAATACTGAAACGTTTGGGTTAGAGGCAGTAAAACACTACTGGCAAGGAAATAGAAAGCCACCGAATAAAGCAAATTATACATCCCTGCCAGGATAACTTGCAGCCTTAACAAAATCTTTCATTGTAAATGTTTTGTAATGTCAAATTACCAGAATGGGAACAACTACAAAATAAAGGTATTTCTCCTCTCATGAAATATAATTTAAGATATCCATACACAAAATCAAGTGGAAAAGGAAGTTAACAAAAATAGTAAATTAAGATAATGAAATGAAAACAAAATATTGAATAGTAAAATGAGCATTCAAGGTCCAAACCTGGAAAGAAAGACTGTTTTAAAAAAATAACACTACTCAAGCAAGTGAAAGCCTAGCTTGAGCCACAACAAACTTTGTTTAAATTAGCCATGTGTCACCAAATACATGAATTTTAAAGAAGATGTGCATTTCAAAACTCTTGAAGAAAAACTGACACCACTATTCCTAATTCCACTGCAGATGGTAAAATGCATGAGCATTGGTTGTGCAGTTAGAGCAACAACTGCTAAAGACCAGAATACTTGGTAAAACCCTCTAAACACTTTCATAAAATGGTAATTAAGAAAATAATATTGTTATTCCAAAGGCTGACATAAATTAAGAATCTCTGTTAATTGCATAAAAATAAATAATAACCTGCACAAAATCAAACCGTGAGCCTGATCTTGCAAGCACTCATGCCTGTGCTTAACTTTAAGAATGTGAGAATTCCTAGGGAAGTTAGTGCGATTGCTTACTATTTTAAAGTTAAGCAAGTGCATAATTGTTTGCAGATTAGGGACCTGAAAAGGAATCAAAAGTCTTAACTTCATTTGAAAGGATAACATGTTTGGTATAGGATAGCTTTCAAAAGTAACACCAATTACTTCTTTCTTTTTCTAAAGTTAACTTATGCTTTTCAGGTCTAAAGCCACAGAAATTTGCTTGGAAGAAATGGAATCTAGATGGCCTGAAGAAGCCCACAGTAAATAGTAGCAAGAAAGATACTATTACCAAGGCACCAGTTAAGGGATCTGGCAAATCCAAAGCAGTCATTGAAGCTTGTGAGTACTTTTTAAATGCACAGAATGCATTGCAGCATGAATAGCTGAATGGAACATACAGAACTTTGCAAAGTCTAATATAATTGTCAACAGAAATCATTATTCACACTTCCATTTTATTTTGTAAAGGGTATCCAAATGAAAAAATTATAATAATTTGGAACTTTTGGATTGACTCATACATGTATCTTGCTGTTTTGCTGATATTTGCATTTAGAGAAATCAGTAAAGAAAAAAATGAATGTGAATGTCAAATACTTAAAATAGCTGCTGCTATGAGGGCTCCATATGGCCATTCATCTATTGTGCAGAGATCCCTTTCTCCACTTCATCCAGTGGTACATGAGTCTTCCTCTTACTCCTTCCTGCTGCCTGGCTCCTATTTCCACCATTCCCCCTACTGTTACCATTTCTTCTCCTTGCTCCTGGTGGACCAGCTCTTTCACCACTCCATGTCTTTCTTGCAGGGCCGGCTCCAGGCACCAGCTAAGGAAGCAGGTGCTTGGGGCGGCCAATACAAAGGGGCGGCACTCGGTCTGCTATTGGGGTGGCACGTCCGGGTCTTTGTCGGGAATTCGGCGGTGGGTCCCTCAGTCCCTCTCTTCCTCTTTGAGCTCCTGCCGAAGTGCCGCCGAAGGGGAAGAGAGGGAGTGAAGTACCCGCCGCCGAACTGCCACCGAAGAATGGAGTGGCGCAATTGAGCTATTGCGGAAGTGCCACCAATCGGCTTTTTTTTTTTTTTCCTGCTTGGGGCGGCAGAAAACCTGGAGCCGGCCCTGCTTTCTTGATCCTTCCCACTGCTTAGCATCCTACTTCAAGCCCATTCTCTTGATGATGCCAGCATGCGCCCTTGTTCCATATCATTTCCTGGTTCAAGTTCCTCTACTGGGGGGGAGGGTCCAACATATGATGCCGGAAGGTCTAAGTGGTGGCCCCCAGTCTTGACAATTTATATTTGATTATAAATTGAAAATGTATTTTCTGAGCTGCATCCTATGATCTTTAAACTGAAGAGTTTGAATCAACCCCATCTCTATGCGGCGAAAGTAGGGAGAGCTGCTTTTCCATCTGCCTCCCATCAACTCCTCTGCAGTCTCAGCAGCAGCTCTCCTGTGAACTGAAAGTGCTCTAAACAGCAGTAATCTCCTCAGCAGCATCCCCAATGGGCACCTGCTACACTGCAGGGGAGAAATGATAGAATGGCTGTGACTGTTCCAGATCTGCTTCACTGTTGGGCTGTCAGAGCCCCAGTACAGGAACTTGATTGGCTCTGTTTCAGTCTAAGGGAGACCTTCTCCTAGCCAAACACCAAGAGCAGGAGAGGGGGAAAAGTTGCGAACCAACAATCTGTTCCATCTCCTTGATTCTCTGCTCCAGCCCTAGCCCCAGTGAAAGTTATGGCATCAGGGAGGCTGCTCTAACTTGTACTTGTTAGTTATGGACCAGAAAGGATGGGCCAAGGGAGTAGAGCAGGGCAGATAAGCTGTCCCTAAGTATTGATTGTGCGCCTCTGATCTTTTTGAAATAATATGTTTGGCTCTCAGACTGAAAAGGTTGGACACCACAGCTCTATATCATCACCTGCCTATAGTGTTGAATGAGCACTTCATTCTGCATTAACTCTGCTGTGTCAGCTTGTTCAGTATGACTCACGATCAGCTCTAGAAGATAGAGGAGTAGAATGATCACAAGGTGTGTTTTATGACCAGGGCACCTGGCTTTGGACTAACGTGCAACGATTCTCACATAGCTTGCCCATAGCGAAACCACAGGAGAACCACTCTAGTCTGACTACATTTATTGAGTGTGCTGTCTAACTGATTCTGAATAGGGGCTGCAGGATTGGGGCCCTACACAAAAGGCATTTTACTTTTTATAGGGCGTTCTTTTATTTACAGAATTATTTTTGCTTGTATGAGCTGACCATGCATATCTACTGCATAATAAGGCTGGGCATCTCTCAGTCTTCAGTTGTTGACTTGTAGCCTTCCTTGCTCTTCTTCCTTGTTCTAATTTCTATATTTCTTTTCAAGTACAATAAGTAAAGAATGAACCACAATTGCATTAAGGAATGCTGAAATTAGCACTGTCATCAGGCTTACTGTATAATTCCCTTCTTACCACTCAGGTTCCAGTCTCAAAAGGAGGTTCTTGCTTTCAGTATTCTTTATTTATATGTCACTTAGTCTGCAATAACACAGTTTAAAAATAGAAGTTTATCTAAAATACTGAAGGGACATTGTCAGGAGAATCTTTAGCTTTTGAAAAATGATAAGCTTGTACAAAACCTGAAACTAACAAAAACATTTGCCTGAATTTTCCAAGTAATCATGTTTTTGTTTTTAATGAATCAGATTTCTCTTGCAATCCTGGAACCCCATCATTGTGCTGGTACAAGAGAACAAGAATATTAAACTAAGTAGAAAGTAAATATATGTGCAGCAGGTTAAGTAAAACACTCCCTGTTCTTGACATGACCCTCTTCCCCTTACTGGAGCTGTGCTATCTATCCACAGTAGTTCCTAAAGTCATAGGGGCTAGAGTAACCCTGTGTTTGGCCCCAAAAGAGGAAGGCAATGATTTGATTTGTGTGGTGTGTAATGTACATGGTTCTCTCTTATCCTCATTCACTAAATGTGGGAGGGTATTATTGTTATAACTCATACTTTTAAACCTCCCATCCCACCATTTACCATGGTCTTTTAAGGGTTGCAGGAAACATGAAGTCCAGTGAACTGTTCTCATTTATGGCAATTGAGAGGCTGGTTATATAGACAACCACATGATGCCTAAAGAAGAATCATGTTAGTGTGGTCTGTCACTCCCCAGAAGAAAGTATTTCCTAATTTCAATGGTACACAGAGGCCATAATGACAATAATCCTTAGCTCTTATGTGGTGCTTTTCCTTTATAGGTCTCATAGTGCTTTAAAAAAGGTTAGTATCTTTATCTCCATTTTGCAGATGAGGAACTGAGGTTCTGAGATGTGAGGTGATTTACCTAAGTACAGTGGGTCAACTGCAGAGTCAGGAATAAAACCCAGGTCTCCTGACTCCCAATCTGGCATCCTATCTACTAGACCATGCTGACTCAGCAGCCAATTGCCACATAGCCATTTTATTCCCTTATAACTGGTGTTGTCCAATGTAAAATTAAATCAATGTTACGCTGGCTGTCTATAAGGTACATATTTTGAGTCCCTACACATTGTTCCCATAAAAAGGGAGACTGGGAGCACTTAACTTTTATTACCGAAAATATTGCTAGCCTGAATAATAACTTATAATACTAAAATGGTTATGAAAAACAGACTAATAATGGAGATTTTTTTAAACAAGATTGGTATATTGAAACATGTTTGTTTGGGGTTCCTTTGTCAGGCGGGCTTGTACTGTTGTTTAGAGTAGAGCTTAATACATAAAGGTGTCTAGTGGGATTTTAAAAAGTGCCTAAGCAGGTTAGGCATCTAACATCCATTGAAATTATTGTGAGTTATGCATATAACCTGCTTAGGGGCTACTAAAAATCCCCCTAGGCACCTATTTGCATCTTTAGGCACCGTAAAACCTTTGAAGATCTGGCCCTCAATCGATTTCAGTGGGAGTTACGAGTGCTCAATGCTGCTCAAGAGGCACTCAATACTTTTGCAGGATCAGACCCTGGACCATCATTACTGGAAGAACTGTTCTAAGAATGACAGTAAAAATACTAAGACTTCATAGGTAAAGAAAGATTCAGATAGCAAAATATCCTTCCTCAGGAACAGGTCAAAAAATACTGTAATTTTTAAGTATGAAGTATGTTCATCTGTTTTAAAGTCCTGTTCTTGTTGGATCCCCACTAAAGGAAAATATTTTATTTCCTTTTCTCATTGTGAAATGATTTCTTCTTACTTCAGTTCTCTGTTCAGCTGATGACGTTAAAACCCAGACTTTACAAGTGTAGAGCTTCTTAAAAATTGAAATAAAAGGTTTTTTTTTAATGAAACAAATGGTTAGTAGTGAGTTAAAATCTGTCTTACAAACAAAATTGAAGAAAATCTCCCTTTTTAGGTCTGGAATGTAAGCAGTTATACAATTTCAGTATCTGGAATGCCTCAGGATTTACAAGCAAGCTTGCTTAAGCGAGTGCATTATTAGATTATTTACAAGACTAAGGTTTTTAATGCTTGATTTTCTTTATACTACTTGAAGTTTCGTGTAATTTTTAAAAATACTAGAAAGTATAGAGATATAATATAAAATAATTTGGATTTACACTCTGCTTTTTCAAAGTGTTGTTAGAAGTTTTAGCTGTATGAATCATTAAAGTTAACAGAAGTCTCATGTTTAAAACCTCATGTAATTCCTTAAAAAAATACTCTTTGGAGTTTGTTTTAAAGTGCAGGTCTACTCTAAAAATGACTATGTAAAATTCCATGTTTATTGCCATTAAATACTCCATATCAAATTTGCTCCATTTTCAAGTGAAAAGTTTTGCTAACTGCCACCTCCGAAAACTCAATCTGGAATGGAAAAAACAGGCTGAATTCTTTCTTTTTCATGAAATATTGTAAGTAAATTAAGAAATAATCATGAAATTCCTGAGTTCTGACCTCAGCTTTGACTGTGACTGCATCTCTTGCTTTAGGCGAATCACCTATCTTCTCTGTCTCAGTTCCTCCAGCTGTAAAATGGAGATTATTATGGGAATAATAATACTTTCCTAAATACTTCATTGGGTGTTGTGAAAATAAATCCACTTATTTGTAAAGTGTTTTGACAATTAAAAGTACTGTGTAAGTGCTATTCTTATGTAAGTGTAGTGTAGTGACAATTGCTTTCTGTGTCAGTATTAGCTTGCTGCATTTATACTAGCGTAGGACCTGAATGAACAAAGCATTTACCTTTAAGCACATGAGTGTTCTGTTGACTTCAAAGTTCCATTGACTTAAATGGCGCTAATCGCATGCTTGAAGTAGCTTGCTAGATTGGGACTTTTGAGAACAGACCGATTATGTGTTCACCCAGAGACCAGATTATCTATAAAATTGCATTGGTTAAAAAGAACAGTATACTTTTATAAATATGGTTTCTTACTTGTTGGATAATAATTAACCATGTGGCAATCTGAGTAGCTGGTATAATTTCTGTGATAATATTTTAAAAGGCTGCAATGTAGAACTAAAAGTGAAAACAAATTATATATTTTATATTTTAAAGACCATGAAAATTGGACAGTTTTGCCACTGTTAACTTTATGCTATATTATACATGTATTTTACCGCAATAGACATTTAATAGTGTAAAACATATTACAAATACAGCAAAAGATAAATTTATATTTATCTCATGCAAGGAAGACATATTTTCAAAAAATCAGACTTAAACAAACTCAGAGAACTGATATGTAGGGTCCCATGGGAAGAAAATCTAAGGAAAAAGGAGTCCAGGAGAGCTGGCAGTTTCTGAAAGAGGCAGTATTAAAGGCACAGCAGGAAACTATCTCAGGGTGAAGAACAGAGAGAAAGAACAGTAAACCGCCAATATGGCTGCATTGGGAGCTCTTTAATGACCTAAAAAATCAAAAAGAAATCCTACAAAAAGTGAAAACATGGACAAACTGCTAAAGATAAGTATAAACGAATAGTGTAAGCATTGTAGGGATAAAATCAGAAAGGGTAAGGCACAAAATGAGTTACACCTAAGCAAGAGACATAAAAGGCAATAAAAAGAGATTTTATAAACACATTAGGAGCAAGAGAAAGATAAAGAAAAGTGTAGATCCACTACTTAGTGGAGAAGGAGAGCTAACAATGGATGACACCAAGAAAGCTGAGGGGTTTAATGCCTATTTTACTTCATTTTTCACTAAAAAGGTTAATTGTAACCAGATGTGTAACACAATTAATATTAACAACAAAGTGGAAGGAACACAAGCCAGAATAGGGAAAGAACAGGTTAAAAATATTTAAATAAGTTAGATGTCTTCAAATGGGCAGGTCCTGACAAAATTCACCCTGCGGTACTTAAGGATCTAGATATAGCAATCTCTGAACAATTAGTGATTATCTTCAAGAACCCATGGAGGACATGTGAGGCCTCAGAATACTGGAGAAGGGTTAACACAGTGCCTGTCTTTAAAAGGGGGAACAAAGAAGATCCAAGGGAATAAAAGACCAATCAGCCTAACTTTGACACCTGGAAAGATATTGGAACAAATTAACAAATAATCAATTTATATTATTGCCCGATCTTTAGATCATGTATTACCTCTACCTCGATATAACGCTGTCCTCGGGAGCCAAAAAATCTTACTGTGTTATAGGTGAAACCGCGTTATATTGAACTTGTTTTGATTCACCGGAGTGTACAGCCTCGCCCCCCCAGAGCACTGCTTTACCACATTATATCTGAATTCGTGTTATATCGGGTCGCATTATATCGAGGTAGCAGTGTAATTATATTGATTACTTAAGAATCCCCAGTTATCACTTTGAGGGTTCACAGGTTCTTGAACCCTAGATCAGGCACAGTATTATTTAAATTATTATATAGTTAGGAACCCCGATGTGCACAGTTACAACACTCATACTATAGGAACTCTTTTATATTTACAAATATAGTTTATTAATACATTTAGCACAGTCACAAACACCCCAGCTTAGTAAGGTAGATAGAGCTACTACAGAATGTCCATCTGCACATCCATATACTCACACCTTCCCTTGTAGAACAACCTGAAATATTATCCATCGTCTTCCCCATCACCATCACATCAAAGCAGAATATAATGCAAAGCAGTGAATATAATAAAGGCAAGCTAGTTCACTGGGCTACAGGGTGCACCTAGAGGATCATAGGATGATAAATAACAGCCAACATGGATTTGTCAAGAACAAATCATGCCAAAACAAGCTAATTTCCTTTTTTTATTACTGACCTAGTGGATACTGAGGAAACAGTAGATGTGAGTTGTCTTGATTTTAGAAAGCAAACTAGGGAAATATAATCTAGATGAAATTACTATGCAGTGGGTGCACTATTGGTTGAAAAACCATAGTCAAAGAGTAATTTCAATGGTTCGTTGTCAAATGGGGGGGATGTATCTATTGGGGACCTACAGAGGTCGGGCCTGGGTTTGATACTATTCAACATTTTCATTATTGACTTGGTTAATGGAGTGGAGAATATGCTTATAAAATTTGTGGATGACATCACACTGGAAGGGGTTGAAAGCATTTTGAAGGACAGGATTGGAATTCACAATGACCTTGACAAATTGAAGACTGGTCTGAAATCAGTAAGATTAAATTCAATATAGACAATTGCAAAGTACTACACTTGGGAAGGAAAAATCAAATGTACAATTACAAAATGGGGAATAACCGGCAAGGCAGTAGTACTGGGAGTTACAGTGGATCACAGATTGAATATGGGTCAACAATGTGATGCAATTGCGAAAAAGGCAAATATAATTCTGGGATATATTAACAGCATACTCATACTTTCAGTGCCTGGTGAGATACTATTGACACCAGTTAGTTCCCATTTTTTGCTCTATTTTTCTCTATTTAAGACCAGTCTTTGGTCAAACTTTGCCATCCCTTCCCCTCCCTTACATATAGAGTTCCTGTTGCCAATATAAGTTCAGTGCAGTCGGGAACAATTGTCTTGGAATTAGTTGTGCACCAGCTAGTAGTTCTGGAAGGTGTTTGTGTAATAACAAGTAGGTAGCCATATTTAGTTGCGTGTTGGTAGTCAACTTGGGTTCTTAGTGCAGTTCAACAGCAAAGCACTGAACTACAGATAGATACATTTACTAGAACTGCACTTAATTTAATTTGAAAAGGTGCCAGAAGTGGGAGTGGAAAAATAGATGGCAAGGGAAGCAGCTGGGCTGACAGAAGGGTTTGCACCCCACTTGTATACAATACAATTGTATACTGGGATTGATGTGAGGATTGTCTTCAAAAATATTTGAAAAAGAGTAAATTGGAAATATTTTAATACCAAAACAAATCTGACAGCCATTCCTTCTTCTTTTCCTTTGTCTTTCTAGCTTTACATTTTTAGGATCTTCTTACCTTTGGTTTGGTCAGTTTTGGCTAATTACCTCTGCCACTTTCTAACATCCAAACTCATTTTTCAGGTTTGAGACTGACAAGATGTATATTTTCTTGTGGGATGGATTTTCAGGATCAGATCCTTAGATACTTGCATAATATCGAATGGAAGTTAGGAGACAGTGTAAAGTTCCCACTTGTGCTGCCCTGATCTTTGTGCTTCACTGTGCATGCTTTCCACTATGCACTGGGTTAGAGCAACCTAAGGACTGTTCTAAGTTACACTGGCCTGTAAAGGCCATAAGGAGCTGAAGGCCAAACCCAGGAGAAAGGCATAACAGTGATTTCCCAGTCATGGCCCCTTTTCAGTAACCACACTGCTCTTCTCTGCTAAGTTTACAGCAAGGAGAGCAGTGCGGAATATAAGGCCCTGCGCTAACTCTATGCTGCTACAGGATCACCCTTGCAATTGGGGTAATCCTCCCTGAACTTACTCAGCTTTTGCATCCAAAGTATGACAGCAGGACAGCACAAAGTGACCACAGCCCACCTGAGGATCTGATCCTTATTATCCCTCTTATTCCTCTATTTCTGTTTTATTGTTCTTTTCCTCTTCCATTTTATCCATCTTCTATTTTTTCTGGTTATATCTGTTAACCCTTGTTTCTTTATTTTATTTATTTCTTTTCTACTCGCCCATAATCTTGGCCCTTCCCCCCCCTTCTTTATTGTTGTTTTCTTCTTCCACCTGTGTAGACGCTTTCCTTTCCTTTGTACCTGAGCGATCTCTCTCCCTTACTCCCCCATAACAATGCTGTATTTCCCTTCCCTTTTCTTTGCACAAACTATCACTTTTTTTTACCCATTGTCTCTGACTTATATCCTATCTGTGATTCCCTGTTGTCACTCCCATATATGACTCCTTTCAGACAGCTTATATTCTGCTGAGCTCTTTTGAAGCACTAAAACATCTTCAATTACCATAGCTCCACCTAGGGAGGCAACATAGCACTTCTGTCTACTGCAGAACCAATTCAGCAGCATATGAGGATGCATTAGGGGGTTTGGCAGAGTAATTTGGATGATAGGTACAAATGGATTCTCATAAATGTTGGCATCCTGGTAACGATCCTGGTTACCCAGCACAGACTTTTTTTTAACCTCATCAAGTTTCCATACATCATGTATGTGCACCACTATAGAGAACAAAGTTCTTAGTATGTGTTATCACTGACCCTTGATTAAAGGTTGGTTCCAAAAGTCTATTTTGTACTGTAGAATAAAAATACTAACTTAGATTACTTATTCTGGTAAATTAGTTTTGAGTAGTCAGATTTGTTCTTTAGTAGATGGTTTGATAGTTTTGGCTCTTATTGCTAAAGTACAAATGAATTTGAAATAACGATGTGTTTTATAAAGCACTTGAACTTGGATAGAATTGAGAACTTCATGGGATGCTCTCTACACATTAATGTCAGGAAAATGTTAGAAATAGTACATAAATATATATCATAGTCCTTGGAACATATCTAATTCTATTCTTTTAGTGGAAAAGACAGGAAAGATTTTAAATTACATGAGCACTAATATTACAGAAAATCATTTTAAGTAAGTTGATTTCAAATAACAGAGGACTGGATCTCTCCACGCAGTAAACCTTGTGGGACAGAGCTAAGGGAAAATAAACTCTGCAAGGATCACCTTGGCCACTTTGTCTTTAATCATGCCATCTGGGAGGGTGAGGTTTGTGTGCACCTGTAGAACTGGTGAGGGGACAGTGTGCATCTACCCGGCTCCACCTATACCTAACACTAGTCCAATCACAAGGGGGGGAAAGATATCCATGAAGATCTTGGGGGCACAATCTGATCCAGAATAGTTAATTATTAGTCAGTGATTTAAATTTTTTTTAAATGTAACTGCAATTATAGTATTAATTTTAAAATCTAATTTTATTTGATTAGAGAAGCAAATCTAATAACTGAGAATTTACAATACGTCTCTTCCAAAAGTATGAGTATGAAATTACTTATGGGTCCATATGTTTAAAAGAGCTCATCTCCTATTTAGGCACCTAAATGGCATGGCCACATTTTCAAAAGTGCACGTATCCAGTGGTTCTGATTGAGAACAGTGGCTGTGAGTATGGAGCAGACACACTGCTTCATTCTACAGCAACCTCACATGCAGAATTCCCTTAAAATCAAACAGGTAGGTTAGTCCATATAGAAAAATGACGTTTCACCTCTCCATGCCAATAATATTTATCATTTTATAATACTTTTTATATTCAAACATTTAACAAACATTGGGCTAGGTAGTTTCCCTCCACAGATAAAGGTGATGATCCGTGTGTGAATGATCCTCTATGCAGGGATCAAAGGGAGTACAATCTGGCCTGTTAATTACATTGCAGTGATTTTAAATGTTTTCGTTTGATCTTGATCATCTTTCCTTATAAGCTGGCAGTCTTCTTTGCAACATGAACATAGATATTCAGCCTCTTCTGATCCTTGATCTTATACAGATAGTTCAAGGTATCACAATGTCAGCCGAATAGGCAAGGCAAATATCAAAAAGTGCAAATAAAAATGATCAACAAAGTTTAAGAAACATTTGATCTTACTGCTCTTTGTTTGAATTACCTAATCATAAGATCTTTAGAAAAGCCAACTCTGATTCTGGATTTAATTTTAAGCATGTTGGCATATGGTTGCGTTTTAAATCCAGCTTCAATAGAGTAGCTAAACACAAACAATGTTAGTGGGGTTTCATTTTTTGCTTTCAGAACTTGAACTAACCTAGGCCTGGTCTGCTCTAGAAACTTTTGCCAGTACAGTAATGTTAGTTAAGGGTGTGATTTTTTAAAAAAAACATTTCTATACTGGCAAACGCCCTACTGTAGATGCAGCTCTAGAGTCTGTAGCAGAAAATTGAGCTTTAACTCCATTGGAAACTGCTTTGAATTTATCTGAGATTAATGGTGATCATCTAACAGCTGCTTTTTAGTGTAATTATTTGGTAATCTCTGTCCATTTCCTATAGCAGACAAGTACTCATATAATATTAACTGGCAAATTTGTTGCCAGACTGAAGAGCGAGGGCAAGAATTAAGGTAGAGACACTGAACTATTCATGTGGCAATAGTTTATTGAACTATTGCTTTACATCTGTGGATAGAGGATTTAAATCTCTAGTGTCATGAGGTTTCATTGTTATTGGCTAGATTTTCTGGACCATTTCCCCAGGTGGTGTAAATTGGTGTAGCTCCATAGAACTCAGTGCTGATTTATACCAACTGAGGATGTAGCCCAATATCCACATCCTTACTATATCTGCTGTAACTCTGGGAATACTATCAAACTTAATTGGCAGGAGTATGTGGCAAAAGATTTTTTACATTTTTGGGTTGTTCCCTGTGAGACTTCATTTGTAAGAATTGCTGCAGGCTGTCATTTTTGTCTGCCATCCAGGGCACGTTGGCAAGAGTGTTGTGTACTAGACTTTGTGTCTGGTCATAGAAAAAAACCAATGCAGCTCAGCCAGACCATTTTGTTATTCCTTTAGAATTAAAAGCATATGAAACAGATGCAGCTTAATAAGTTTTTTTTATAAATAACATCAACTTAAATAACTTAGAACAATAAAGTTCAAATATAACTTAAAATAAAGTTTAATGCTGTAACAAGAGAAAAAGCATGAATAACGGTGGAAAAACAATATTAAAAGCCATATGCCCTAACAGGAATTATACAAAAGATAGGTTATGTTACATAAAAAAACCTTAAGATGTCTGAATTTTTACTTCGTCGTTATATAAAATGTTATTTTGTGGAAAGTGAGATGAAGTACATTTTTATTTATTCCCTATTCCTATTATTTTACATACACTATTTTGAAACATCTTTTAGAGCAGCATTAGGTATTTGTTCTTGTTAATACATTTGACATTTTGTAGTGGTGCAACTTTAATTTTCCAAACAAGCTTTTTTTAATTGGAATATGACAGTAACAAATTTACAAGATTTAAGGTTTTTTTCTGATCCTAGTTTATGTATAGTTTATCAGTTTCTCTGGGAACTATTTAAAATACTGCTCAATCTCCACGTTTAGTATTTGACTTGATAATCTGACAAATCATTCCAGCAGCCTTAAAGTCCGACATATTTTACATAACATTATCATCTGCTTTATTATTATTATAGCAGCCAAGTTTAATAAGCAGATAGGTTTTTTAAATAAAATATCATCAGATAATCAAGTCATGACTTACTCTTAAGGGTAAATTAATTTAAGAAACTACCCAGTTACTATTACTAACATAATGATTGTACAACTCTTTACAATTTTTTACAACTTTTAGTTACTAAATCTGATTTTGTGTATATTTTCAAATCTTTTTAATGAAGTCTCTTTAAAATAAACATAAATGCGCAAGTCCAGCTTGTTCAGTTTTTCAGTAGTATTCCAGCCTCTCTTGATTACTTGTTCAGTCTTCTTAAAAATAATCTTCCTGCTGGAACTAGTTCTCTATAGATCATATATGATTAGGATATTGCCAAAGGAAGAAAGTGGGATGCTTTGTGTTCTTTCTTTGTTTTTTTACCTTTCATAGGGACACCTTTGTGGTTTAATGTCACAAACATCTCTTTCCCTTTGTTTGTCCAGTTTGCTGAAGCATAAGTATTGTAATGGTTTTCTTCAATCAGTTCTCTGAAGTTGCAGTCCTCATTGCATACTTTCTGTTAAGAGTGAATGATAGCATAGCATAAAATTAGCACTTTTGTTCTTTAAATACACAATGGGCGTGAGGAAGTTGGGGGAAGAACATATACCAAATAATAAATACTATTTGTTATTAAAATACTCAATCAATTACTGAGGTCTCTTCAGTCTTAACTAACATATTTTATGTTTTAGCTTTGAATAGCCTCCCTTAGCAGCTGAAATATTTAACAAGAGGAGGATTTTTACTAAAACAAGATTAGGGATCTAATCTTTAGTTTCTGTTACCAGGCATAAAAATCCACCATTGCCATAGGATAAAGATGCAATCCATTTCCACGTACTAGCAGTAATGTACACACACTGCACAGATGTTATGTAAAAATCAGCAGAAAATGTACACAAGTATATATTTCCATAGTATAATTTCTTTGCAATATTATCAGTACCTTTCCATAGAGTTTTCCAGACTTGTTCATTGCTAGAAAGTATTCACTTTCCACACCTTTGATTGCCACTACTCCAACTGCCACTGTTCTTATTTCCAGAATACCTGCAAAGAAACACATTGATGTCTGTAAACTATTCATTTGCTTCTTCAGTTTGTCTTAATGATTCCATAAAACTTCTGGTTTTATTTAAAATCCTAAACTGGTGTGAGTGGTTATTAAAATAAAAAGTTAATGTAGTTACACATATGTAGTGCAGACAAGAATCGATCATGGTTTTCTCTTTAAAAAATCTCCTATATATGTATACTCACACCCACTCACAACTAACTCTGCATGTCAATTTCTAGTGCTATGTTTCCCACTCACCATATTATTCTAAACTGTACTTGCATTTTTTAAGAATCAGAAACTGTTTTCTTAAAATTTCTCTGGTTCAGGTTTCCAGTTGAAAGAAATATACATGTTTTAGCCAAGATTCACAGAATTTTTAAAGATCACATTTAAAAGATTTGTGAGAATTTTACCGGTGTCACCTCCTTAAGAAGCATAAACCTTAGAACTTGCAAATGATGGAAAACAGACCACAGAGTCTTAAGGAAGATAAAGTACCTGCTTGACCTTTACAGGCTTTGAAAACTGTCAGGAACTGAAAAGATATCTGCATTTGAAGAGAAATAATCAAAAGCTACAGTACTATCAAAACTTTCTTATTCAAATATCTTTAACCTAGAAAATTTGGAGTTGCCTTAATTTTGTGTTGACTGGTAGATGCTATTAACAAATATCCACAGTTACTAGTGTAACACAAAATACTCTTTGTTGATCAAAAATATGGAATTAAGAGTACACTGTGTAGTTTTCAGATTTAAGTATTTTAATAGTTTAAAGAATACAGTAATTTTGAGTTTGGGCCACACCTTTTCTGATATAAGACCATCCTCAGAACAGTTGCTACCTAGTTTCCTCTTCTGACTTTCTTTCTACAGAGGGGTCTTTCTAGCTCAGCCAATTCCATTCAGAATCCAGTACCTAACCAAAGTGTGCTAGGCAAGAGAGAGAGAGGATTAAGGGTGTAACCTTACATCTTTGACAGACATCATTTTATCCAAGTTAACCACCTCTTTCCCAAAGTCCATTCTTGATTGATGGTACAGAATCCCCATTCCTATCCACTTATGTATCAGGAATGTGCAGTGGCAGTATTATCCATCATCACTACAGTAATTCAGGAGTGTTAATGTCACATTGTCCTCACCATAGTGTGAGTTTTTCACCTGAAGGATGCAGACGTCCCTCCCAAGCAAGACTTACATTTAATTTTATCTTTGTTTACAAATTTATGCTCATTTTTTGTGAAGTGGGAGGGAGGAGTGTGTGGGCTGTGGTTGTGGTTTTTGGTTTGTTAATTTTTTATAATCTGGTGTCATCTGTGCTACTGTATCTCCCTGTTATATGCCCTTTTCTACATTCTCTTGCCCTTCTACTCTTTACTCTTCCTTTTTGCTTCTTTAGTCTGTTGCCTCCTACTCACTTTGCTTCCATGCCATCCCCAGCCTATATACTTTCTTCCTTTTGTTTTTCCTACCACCAGATCTAATGCCTCTTCCCTTACTCTGTGCTTCTCTGTTCTTTTATCTGTTCTCTGATACTTCTCTACTCCACTGTAGAATCTACCAAACTTCAAATAAAATTTTCAAGTTTTTAACAAGTCTCACTCTGCGTGCAAGCATTGCAAAAAGGATTTGAGCCAAATAACTTCAAAGTGAAGCTCACCAAAAATTGTATTAACTTTCACTTTAAATTTCATGGTTGTGAAACCCGAGTGGAGCATTCAAACCAGATGATTGGCCTGCAACTAACCAATTAAATATATGTTTGACATTTCTCAGCTGTGTGGAAAGAAAATGAGTTAAGTATTTATAATGACTTCACAGAACAGAGTAGACATGCCTGAGTAGACTGCTATTGATGGCTAAGATAGTGTACCTGTTGAAAAGCAGGGAGGCAGGTGGGCACAAGCCCGCCCGTGTCTGAAAGCCCCTCCCCCAGCCTAAGGGGAGGAGCTACTGAACCCAGGATTCAAATAATTACTGGGGACAACTGATGAATAACAGGGTCAGGAGTGAGGGTCATAGGTACAAAACCAGGGATCCACAGGCTGTGTCAAATAGCAGCATATAGTGAGAAATAATATTACTTTTAAAAGGGAAGATGCTAAAATCTGTATTCTAAGAAAATGATACTGTATTAAACTTGGAATTTCTGAATTTGTAATTTTTAGCCCATTATTTCTTAATTTGGTGATGAAATCCACCATTATATTGATTTGTTTTGGGGTTGTTGTTTTTTTGACACATGCCAAACTCATACTTGTATGTTATCTGTCAGCCTTGAAGTAAATTGGGGTATGCCACAGTCTTGCCTGGAATACCGGGAGAATAGTCAAAGAATCAGGAATCAGAATTATGTGACCAAACAAATAATCATAACATCTCTAAATCCTACCCTGGAATGTGTGTGCATGACTCCCATTGAAGACACTGGGAGTTGCATTCAGGTATCCAAGGGCAGAGTTTGGCATTACTTGTTTAGTTCCTGAATTATGTATAGTTATTGGGGATGCTGAGCCATTTTATACAGCCTACCTTGCCAGAATTGAAGGACTTTATTGAATAAAACCCTAGCTATTATAATTATACTCTATAAATGTGTAAAAAGATAGTATCAATTGCAGGTTATATTAATAAATTATGTGGGTTTTGCTTCTTATTTCCTGAAAATCCTCTTTTTGTAAATAAAAATCAATACTTTTACTATGCTTGAGAAAAAAAAGATAAATGAGGGTTCTTATTTTAAAAATATATGAAGCACTCTTTGGCTTATTATTACATGGCTCTCGTAGCTTATATAATAAATAATTAGGATCCTATCTCAGAAATCTTTCACCCTCTGATCCACAGAGACTGTGGAATGCCAGGAACATTATTAAGTCTTTGAATGTCACTTTTTTGAAGATGTTCTGCTCCTGTGTGATGGTGCCCTAGACGGTAGACTTTACATGCACTATCTAATATTACATCACAAGGTGTTGGGAAGAATAAAGTATCTTTATTGCCAGTAGAAGACTGTGATAAGTGATTTTCCCAAAACCACAGAGGGAGTTAGTGTCAGAGTAGGACTGGATCTCAGGAGTTCCTGATTCTCAGTCCTATGCTCAGAACACGCATCCCTCTCAAGATTAACTCACCTATAATGTAACAGAGTGCTCTCCCTTTAAGAGCTAGGAGGGCAAGGAGTTGTCAGCCCTGTTCTGGATGGAAGTCCAGCAAGTGGGTGTTGGGAATCAGCTGACCCAACTGGACAGCATCTAGTGATTGGGTCTGATTCCAGGCTACATGATATAAATGAAAGCCCAAGGTGCATGAAGGAGCCTGCAACCAAAAGAGAGCTGAGAGTACGCTCTCCTGTGGCTAGAACAGAATGCTGTAAGAGGACAAGCAGGCCCTATCTATGGCTACAGGAGGCTAGAGGGCCCTCACAATCTCAGTTGAGACGAGGACTATAGCTTTTGTTGTTGGTTCATATTTCCTTTTGCTAGATATTGCCTGTTCTAAGAGTATGTCGACACTGCAACTGGGAGTGTGCTTCCCAGCTTGAGTAGACAGACCCGTGTTAGCTCTGCTCAACCTAGCATGCTAAAAGCAGCAGAGTAGCCAGGGGGAGCACAGGCAGGGGCTTGCGCTAGCTGCCCAAGTGTATAGCCAAGGTGGCCAGGCAGGTTTGTATTCGGCTGGTTAGCCCAAGCTGCTGCCTGTGCTACCCCTGGTTATGCTGCTACTTTTCGCCCACTAGATTTAGCAGAGCTAGCATTTGTCTGTCTAC
The DNA here is from genome assembly GCF_011386835.1 of Chrysemys picta bellii. Lineage (NCBI taxonomy): Eukaryota > Metazoa > Chordata > Testudines > Emydidae > Chrysemys > Chrysemys picta. The sequence goes on from NC_088800.1 coordinate 19,913,410, forward strand.
TTGAGCTGGGAAGCTCTCTCCCAGCTGCAGTGTAGAGGTACCCTTAGTCAAACAATGTGTGATACTACATACCAATCATCTGATGGATGCAGTGCTTAATTTGTGCCAGGGCTCAGCCCTGACACATCGAGGCTTGGCAGTTCATAGCTCTGGGCTTGCTGCATCAGTTATGGATGTAAAACAATTGCTTGAGCCACGGCACCTCGTTCATTACAAATTAAGCACTGGATGGATGGCAGTGTGTGTGTCATTGGTGTTACAGGAATTACATAATGAGCAAATACTCAACTGTGAGTTGCAGTAGATTGAGTGCTTAATCCAGCATAATATATCCACAGAAAACTGAACTAGTCAGCAGAAAAACTGGCTAACTGTAGATACCATACTTTAAACTCCCCCAATCCTTCTACTTCCCCCGAAAACAAACACACTCTTGCAGTGAGCAAAAATCAGATGTCACACAAAAAAATCTACTGCCAGGTAGGAAAAAGAAAACCATATTGCATTGCTATATCATCAGATCTCTCTATCAGGGGAGAATAGTCTATGGGTGTGCCATTTTAAGAATAATTACGGATAACCCAGAAAAAACTTTACAGATATTTTACCATTAGGATTTCAATTGCCCTCACCACATATTAAATAACTAACCTTTGTTTGGTTTGACAGAGAAGGTGAGTTGTCCCCCTTTAATTGCAACTTTTCCACCTGTTCAGAGGAAAGGGGTCATTGCCCTTTTAAAGCCCGCTCCTGCCCCCAAGATTACCTGTTCCACATAAAAAGTAGGGAGCAGTCAGACAGATCAGGTCAGCAAACATCTTGCCCTCTCTCCCACAGGTGATCAGATGGGGTCCAGACCTCTTTTACCTGAAGCAGGTGAGCAGCACCCAACCTCGCACTCATGTAAGTAGTTAAAATACTCGTGTTCTGTTGCTGTCATTATCCTAGATGCTTCTTTCTCAGGAGGGCTGGGAAGGAATTTTCCCCTCATCACCAGATTGGGCTAGGCAAGATGTGGGTTTGGTTTTTTGTTTTTTGTTGTTTTTTTTTGCGGGGGTGGGGTGGGAGGGGGAGAGGGTGGCCTTCCCTACTGCAGGTTAAGGGTCTATTAAGTTATGAAATGAAATGGACATTAGGCTATACTGTCACAATTCATCATGTAAGCTTGTGGCAAATGTCCTGTGCAGATATTCTGCAGGGAATGGACATGGTGATCAGATAAAATGGACTGGTAAAGGACTTAAAGGAGGTATTCTTTAAAGGATCAGAGAAGGGGGGTTTGGGACTCCTACAACTGGTATGGTGAGGAGTCAACCATCACCACTCCTTTATAGCCCCCCTTAACTCTCATACAGAGCAGTGGGTTGGCTGGGACCAGGATATGGGTAAAGGGGAAGGCTGATGGCAGCCCCACAAGTATTTGGAAAGAATTATGGAATTATCTGCACTGTAAAATTTTATCTGATGGTTAGTCCTAGATATTTAAGAATAGAGTTGTGGTCTAATTAAAGCACATCCAGTGTCTCCTGTCCTCCTGGCGTAGCCAGACAATGCCTGGATGGTTTGACATGGCCCATTAGGGTGTGTTATAAACATACAGCTAACGGTAGCATAAAATCCCTCTTTACCCTGTAAAGGGTTAATTCCTCTTTTACCTGTAAAGGGTTAAGAAGCTCAGATAACCTGGTTGGCACCTGACCAAAAGGACCAATAAGGGGAGAAGATACTTTCAAATCTGTGGGGGAAGGTTTTTGTTTGTGTCTTTGTTTTGTTCTCTTCGAGTCAGCAAGGAACCAGGGCAGGAAAAATACATCTCCTTAAGCATATCTGGACTAAGCATCTAGTATTGCAGAAATAGTAAGTAATAGCAAAGAAATGTATTAGATTCTCTTTTGTTTTAGCTTGTGAATTTTCCCTGTGCTAAGAGGGAGGTTCATCCCTGCTTTTGTAACTTTAAAGTTTTGCCTAGAGGGGAAATCCTCTGTGTTTTTGAATCTTTTGTTATTCTGTAAAGTACTTACCATCCTGATTTTACAGAGGTGATTCTTTTACCTTTTCTTTAATTAAAATTCTTCTTTTAAGAACCCAATTGATTGTTCATTGTTCTTAAGGTTCAAGGGATTGGGTCTGTGTTCACCTGTACTAATTGGTAAGGATATTATTCTCAAGCCTTCCCCAGGAAAGGAGGTGCAGGGCTTGGGGGAATATTTTGGGGGAATAGGACTCCAAGTGGTCCTTTCCCTGATTCTTTGTCTAAATCACTTGGTGGTGGCAGCATACTGTTCAAGAACAAGGTGGAACTTGTACCTTGGGAAAGTTTTAACCTAAGTTGGTAAAAATAAGCTTAGGGGGTCTTTCATGCAGGTCCCCACATCTGTACCCCAGAGTTCAGAGTGGGGAAGGAACCCTGACAGGGTGTGAAACTGTGATGGCCTCAAATGTTTTTGGATGCTTTAAGGTCTTGGACAGTAGCTCAAAAGACACAGGATAGCTCTGTAAAAACTATCCTTGAAACTCAAGAAGGGTAGCAGTCCTATACCACATAAAATAAACTGCTCATTATTTTCTTGAAATCAAACAATTTAAAAATAATCTAAGATGTTTTTCTCTTTTTCAACAAATAGAACCTTAAAGCCTCCAGTCAGTAAATCATCCCTGTTCAGAAAAGTGTTTAATAACGTGCTTAGTCTCATTGAAGTCAATAAGCCTTGTCAGTGTTTTCTTACATAGGGAGGGATTTAAGCATGTTCTTAAGTGCTTTCCTGATTAGGAGCCCAAAAATGTAAGGATTAGTTCTGCATACAGTAACTACTGGAGGAAACTTACAAAAGTGCTCAGCATTGGCCCAACTCTGCTCCCATTGAAATGAATGCGAGTTTACCATTGACTTTAGTTGGAGCAGTTAGGTCCGTGCAGAACATTTTTAAAAATCATATTATTTTCTTATAAGCAGAGTCACTTTGTAGTACTCCACTTAGAACAAAGTATATGTGCAATAGTAACAGTTTGCAGGTTTGAGTCCAGAATTCTGACATTAGGAAAGAACTTACAACTTTAGTCTATCCCCCTACAGGCCATTACTTGAATTTCAAGTGATATTGATTCCACAATAGTGGAAGTAGATTTCATTCCAATGGTTGATTTTACCATCTAACACTTTTATATTATTTAAATTCATTTTTTAATTCAATTTAAAATTTCTGAGCAAGGTTCTGGGTAATGATTTTGTATGTAGCTTTGATAAAAACGTTTTGCTTTTCATATCTTACAGGCATTTATAAATGTTTCACCAGTTATATACTGGCAAGAAATAGAAAAGAGTCTAATGACGTCTATCATTATGTCATTAGATACTCTTAATAGAAATATACACCTATGACATTGTTTCAACTATTAGAGAATAAATTATAAACAAAATATTGACACCTTTATATATAATGTATTGATAATGATATAAATACAATATGCTCATACTTTGCATAATATACCCATATGTTACGTTTATATACGCCACATCCACATAACCATAAACAAATATGCACACACTGTATTCTTGTATGTTAATAGAACATTGATATGCCACTATGTATAAATGTGGACTTAAAAATAATATAATATATGATGGACTTAAAAATTGAAAATATTTTAAAATAATTCAATATATTAGGTTACAAATTTTAACAAAGTTTTCAAAATGTAACTTATATAAAACATATATACTTGGTCAATTTTGTCACTGATTCAATATGAATGTTTTTAATTTAACAATGAGGTTAAAATATGTCTCCCTGCATATGGCAATGATTTTAATACCTTGACAAAAATCACAAGCATAGCAAAACGTTTTCACATGCAAGTAACTTTTAGGATCATAAATTTAGCATCTGTCAAATTATTCCAGCCTTGGTGTAGTGGAGTTTTAATATGAATCTGAAATCTGCAGTATATGCAGTAAGTACATTAGCTGCATAGATGCAGGGTGTGTATTACATATTTTCACATGCTGAGAACATCTTCATTTCACCTTCCATGCTTAGTCTCCATCCAAAGGTGAACATCTTTGCTAATTTTAAGTAAAATTCCTTCCAGAGTTTTTGTGTTATGTCCATGTTCAAGAAAACAAACACCTTTCTCTCTCTAAAATGTTGCCATATTTCTTTTCAACATGGATAGATCAAAAATGGCTGAATTTCGAACTTGACATGGAAACATTCCTCATTGAGGAGTAGCTTATATCCATGACTAAGTTAAAACAAGACTGGTTGAAAAATGAACAAAATTGTTAATATCTGAAAATGACATATTCAGCTTTTGAAGAACAGATTTTCAGTCAAGGTGAAATTCTGATAATGAGCACATACCCTGAGTGTCAACCATATGCGAGTGTCCCCGGAGGAGCAGACTCTTTGGCTGTCTCTGGGTATCTGGACTACAACTTCAACGTGGCCAATAAAGCAGGATTTGGGCTGGAGTAGTAATGTGGCCACAGCTCTTCCCTGATATATATGTGTATATGGCAGTGGAATTATGTAGTAGGTGGACCAACTGGACAATGGCTTGTATCCAGCAGGTCTTTCCTCTTGCCTTTTGTCATAAATCTAAGAATCTGCAGTTATAGAGATACAGTGGCCCTTTCTGAATTCTTTGAAAGATGTTCATGCTTCAGTTGTATGTTGTTAGTGGGGCTGGGCAGAAAACAAGAAATCTGTTTAGCAGAAAAATACTAAATTTGGTTTCAGTCTAATACAAAACAAAACCAAGAATTCTAAATGTTTAATGAAAAATGAGAAAGAGAGCCCCAGAATAGCCAAGTGGTGAGTGCACTCACCTGGAATGTGGAGACCCAGATTAAAGTCATTGCTCCAAACCAAACAGAGCAGGGACTTGGATCCGGGTTTCCTGCATCTAACATGAGGGCCCTATCCACTGGGCTGGTGGCTATTCTGCAGTGCAGCAGTATGTCTCTCTCTCTCTACCCTTGACCTGAGAAGCCTTTCCTGATAAAAGTGTTGTTCAGACAAATACTTTTCTGCAAAAAGTTTAGGTTTCAACAAAATGTCATTTTCTATTTTAAAAAAATGTTTTGGTGAAATATTCCTGACCAACTCTAGTTATTAGTAATTTAGTTATGACTGGTGTTCTGCTACTACATGCTTTCCTAAGGAAACTAGGAGACATCAGTCAACCAGGTTTCTGAGTGGAATATTTCTTATCCTGTTTTTCTTATTTCATTTTTCCCTCCCCCTTTCTTTTTCCTTTTTCTTTCTCCAATAAGGATGATAATATGGAACATATGCATAAAGGCAGTATGGCTGATGGAAATGAGTATCTAGAAATGGAAATTACCACATCTGAAGTGGGGAAAAAACCTTTAAAGAGCTTAATGCGCTCAAATCGTGGGGACCGGATAACTTCTGTCCCAGATACTGAAAGACTGGCACAAGATATTGCTAGTCTGGTAGCAAGTATTTTTAATAAATCTATCTGTTTGGGGGTACTACAATGTGACTGGAGAATAACTAATGTACCTATATTTAACAAAGGCAGAAAAAGTGACCTGAACAATTACAAACCTGTTAGTCTGACTTCAGAAGTAGACATGGCTTTAGAACAAATTGTGAAGGAAAGACTAAATTAAATTCATAGAGGTGAATGGTAAAGGAGATGTAACACAACATGGGTTTACTAAAGGTAGAATCCAGTTTCCTTCTTTGAGAAAATAACTGACTTTTTTATATACGTGAAGTGCAGTAGATCTAATTTACTTGGACATCAGAATAGTATTTGATACGGTGCCACATGGGAAATTATTTGTTAAATTAGGAAAAGCTGGGGATCGGTACAAGAGCTGTAAGATGGATAAGGAACTGGCTAAAGGGGACAAGGCAATGGGTTGTGCTGGACTGGAGGGAGGCTACTAGTGGAGTTCCTCAAAGATCAGTCTTGGGACCAATCTTATTAAATATTTGCATTAATGACTGTGGCTCATAAAGTAGGAGTGTGCTGATGAAGTTTGCTGATAATACAAAGTTGGGAAGCATCGTCAGTACAGAGAAGGTACAGAATATTATACAGGAAGAGCTGGATGACCTTGCAGATGGGAGTGAAAGAAATTAAATGAAATTCAGTAATACAAAGTGCAAGGTTAAGCACTTAGGGTCTAATAAGAAGAATTTCTGCTACAAGCTAGGGGCTTACCAGTTGGAAGTGACAGAGGAGGAGAGAGACTTGTGTGTGTGGGTCGCTCACTATGAACCACCAACGTTAGACAGCCGTGAAAAAGGCAAATGTGATCCTAGGGTGTATCAGGCAAGGAATTTCCAGCAAAGGTAGTGAAGTATTAATGCCATTGTACAACTCTGGTTACCTATATTCAAGAAAGATGATTTTAAACTGGAACAGATGCAGAAAAGAGCAAGTAGAATGATCAAGGGATGAAAGGTCTATCTTATGAGGGGAGACTGGACGAGCTTGGCTAGTTTAGTCTAGCAAAAAGAAGGCTGAGGGGACATGATTGCTGTCTATAAATAGGAGGGGAGGTAAATACCAGGGGGGTGAAGTGCTATTTAAGCTAAACGACAATGTTGGTGCAAGAACAAATGGATATAAATTGGCCATGAACAAATTCAGGATGGAAATTAGAAGACAGTTTCTAACCATCAGAGGGGTGAAGTTCTGGAACTGCCTCCCCAATAGGAGTTCTGGGAGCAAACAACTTAATTAGTGTTAAGAGTAAACTGGACAAATGTATTACCTCAACTGTATGTGGAGACGGGAAGGAATTTCCCCCCAGTTCAGACTGGCAGTAACTTTGTTGAGTTTTTGCCTTTTTCTGCAGCATGTGGGTATGGGATACTTGCCAGGATTATGTGGGTATATCTCACTTAATCATTTCCCTGCCATTGTGGGGGCCTTGGGCACCAGTGTGTCTTGGTCTCTCCTATTCTCTGTCTGTGGTACATAATAGTCTGATCTCCTGTGGGCTGTGATACTTTGGTCTAAAGTTGGTTGTTAGGTGTAGTGTGTGGGTGGTAGGTGGTTCTGGTGGCCTGTGATATACAGGAGATGATCCGATAGACCCTTTGACTTCGAACTCTTTCTGAAATTCAAAAAACTACATTCATGTTTTGACTGGATTGAGCAAGGCCATTGATTGCTTTCCTTCCAAGTGCCATAAAAGTCTCAATTTTCTGAATTATAGGAAGTTGGGAAGGCACAGGACTTTTGCTCCTTAGGGGGTTGCATGATTAAGGTCGATAACAAAACAGCAATATTATGTCATGAAGGAAGACAGTATGAAGAACCATCAAACAACCATCAAACTCCCTCACTGATGCTGAAGAAAATTCCCTGTATCCATTCTAGTGTATGTTTGATGACTAGTTTGCCTTAGGAAGCTGAGAAGAGTCTCTGTTCATTTCAGGGTCCCTCTGAGCAAAAAAGCAGCAAAGGTGAACTTCTTTCTATCTGGGTTTTTAATCTCACATGTGAACTCCCATTAGCTGGTTTGCCTGAAGGAAGGGGATCAATACAAGCAGACGATGGGGAAAAAAGGGGCAGTAGTGGCAACTCAACATACAAAAGTTGTAGATTGTTTTAAACCAGTGGTTCTCAAACTGGGGCCACCACTTGTGTAGGAAAAGCCCCTGGCAGACCGGGCCGATTTGTTTACCTGTCCGGTCTGCAGGTCTGGCCAATCGCGGCTTCCACTGGCCGCGGTTCGCTGATCCAGGCCAATGAGAGGTGCTGGAAGCAGCGCGGGCTGAGGCACGTACTAGGCCGCCGCTTCCAGCAACTCCTATTGGCCTGCAGCAGCGAACCGCGGCCAGTGGGAGCCGCGATCGGCCAGACCTGCGGACAGGGCAGGTAAACAAACCAGCCCGGCCCGCCAGGGGCTTTCCCTACACAAGCAGCGGCCCCAGTTTTAGAACCACTGCTTTAAACATTAAGGGTGAAATTCTGGCCCCACTGAATTAAATGGCAAAACTACCATTGACTTCAATAGGACCAGAATTTAACTTTGAGTTGTGGAAGCAAGGAATGCTTGCTCAGTAGGAAATGCAGGACAATAATAAAATGCACTGAATTCTCTGCTTTAAAATCATAGGAAACTTTGAAATTACCAGTCTGACTCAGACCTGGAATCAGTTTTGTGTGGTATCTTGACTTTTACAGTAGCCAGTACCGGACACTTCAGAGGAAGGTGCAAGAAACTACACAGTTGGCAAATGTGGAAAAATCCACCCACATAAAAGCCTCGTTTTCATACCTAATAGTCAACCCAGTCCCTAAGGCTTGAAGTATAGGGTTTTATATCCCTTCCAAAAAAATTTCTAAGCATTAACTGTTAGTACTGTGAATCTTCTTGTTATCCAGATAAATGTCTAGTACCACTTTGAATAATCTTGTTGGATTCTTGGCTTCAACAACATCCTGTGGTAATGAGTTCTATAGTCTAATTATGCACTGTGTGAAAATGTATTTCTTATCAGTTTTGAATTTGCTGCCTTTCGATTTAAATTAGAAGACTCCTTGTATTACGAAACAATGCTTTTCCATACCATACTTTTATCTTGTCTGCTCTTACTTGTCTCTTTTCAAAAGTAAATAATCCCAATCCTTTCGATTTCTTTTCATATGAAAGTATGAGAATCCAACAAGAGAGGAAGAGAAAGAGGAAACTTCTACACTTGTTTTTGTCTGGAAACAGCAATTAGTTGTTCAGTTTGAGTAGTGCAGTATTTAATTCGTTATTTTAGTGGCATTATCTTAGTGTCTTCAATTTGTTATATAATCATACTGAAACTGCTGAAGAAGGGAGCAATCTGAAAACCTAGGTCAGAGGATGGTTTTGCTATAAATGTTCTTAGAACAATATTGATCCATTTCAGAATAATCCAAACATTGAGATCCAGTAGTTCTTAGCATAGAATCTATGTTAAATAAATTAAAAATAATCTAATCTATTATGGCTATCCTTGATCAATGTGCACTCTTAATCTACATGGTTGGTGAGCAAAAGGCAACCAAAGTCATATGTGTTGCCATGTGTATGAGGCCAACAGTCAGAGCCAATGTAGAAAGTAGAAAACAATGAATTGCATTCAAGACGTGGAAAAAAATATTCACTATGAATTAGTGAAAACAGACAGCAAGAACACCTTAAGAAGTCAACAAGGTTAAAACAACTCCACAAGACTAAAACGCCTACAAACCACAAAACAGATGCTGGCATTACTGTAAAGTACAGCTGTTCCATGAGCAGAGCATAGGTTTGTGTAGTGAATGTGTTTTTTGCAGCTTGGATTCTCATATACAACTTCCCACCACAAATATGGAGGCACAGGTGCACCTACCCATAACATTCCATTGAAGCAACTCTGCGAAAGAAGCTTCTGGCGTTACTATCTCTGCTATAAACAACCAGAAACGTCGATAGGAACTCCTTATGTCTCACCTTTACTAGACAGCAGCTCAATATACTTCCTCTACTTCAGAGACGTGTTTCTTTGGCCTACCATGTAGGAAACATTTTCCACGCCACCACCAGTTAGGTTTGCACATGTGTAAAAATAATTACATGTACTTAACTCTGCCTCATACCGAGCAGTTGTTAGTCTCTATGCTTGCATCCGTACTCACAAATGACCAGGATAAAAGAAGCAGTCCTCAGGTGGAATATATAAATGTATGAGGAAACATGTACCAAACTGTAATCTCCAACATGATGATGAGGTGTTTAACAACCAGTATTATTACTGTTACCTGTTTTACAATAGCACCAGCAGAGATAAGCGCTCCATTGTGCTGAGAATTGCACAGACACAGGATGAAAGAAGGGCATGCAAAAAATAAGCAGAATGATTAGAGTAGTCGATGGTAAAGGTTAGCTTGGTTCCTTTTTGTTGTGTGCTTCTGAGGGTGTGGATGGGAGTTTTGTTGATTTTTGTATATTTTACAGATTGGGGATAAAGGGAGAGGCATGAAGGGATGATTTAATAGGCTCAAGGAAGCAGGAAAGACAAAGGAATAGGAAGAGTGAAATTGAAGGGACAGAAACAGAGATGAGGATAGGGAAAGAGCAGAATAGGGAAGGAATATGGCAGCTGAGGGTCTGTGAAGGATGGGGTGGAGGCAGTCAAAACAAGCAGTCAGTAAGCAAACAGAAAATGTCCAAAACCTTAATTGAAGGCAGCAGAGTGTGAGGACCTCTCCTGTGTCCTGGGAGCTATGAAGAGGTGCTTGGTTACCTGCTCCTGTTGGGCTAGTCTCCAATTTCTACGACTGGCTCTGCCCCTGTTTTCCCTCCCCAAAGCTCATGTGGTTGGGGAAGAGGGGCTTGCATGAGACCTAATGCCTCTGGTAGAACCCCTAAAATCCCAATGAAGTTTGAGTCCAAAGGAATTAGGGGTTGGAACATGTTTCCTCCTTATTCCTGCTAGAAGGCAGGGATTACTTCTTGGCAGTAAAAAGTGCTCTTATTAGTTTTTCTGTGCTCCATAATCTGCTCATCATTTTTTATCTTGGACTTACACATTCTGGCACATTTTCCTGCACTGTGCAGGATCAATTATTTTATTTCTCTGTGATCAGCTTACCAGCCAAGATGCTGAGAACATGACTCTTTCCTGACACTTTTCTACTTTGGAGGTTGAGAATGTGACGCCAACCGTTCCTTGCTGTTTCTAAGAACTGTCAGCTAAACCGTCAGAACAGCCTAATTTTTGGCATCCAACCAGACCTAACCTACTTCAAAAGACCTTTCCCACTAGCTTTCCTTCTGACTTCTCCTTAGCTCCAAGAAGCCTATATGACCAATAGTCTTTTATTGGCCATCAGTGTATGCAAAGTGGGTGCCCTCTGACAAGAATGCGCAGGGAGCAATGAGAAAAGATTCTTAAGTGTAGGTTTTGTACTGTGGAAGCCCTATGCATATGGATCCATTTCCAAACACTCCAACATCATCTGGTGTTTTTGCAAATAGCTCTCTCCTCCTAATGTCTCTGTGGATACTGCTCTCCCACAGGGCCGGCTCCAGGAACCAGTTGAGCAAGCTGGTGCTTGGGGCGGCAGATTGTTCGAGGCAGCATTCTGCCCAATCCTAGGGCGGCACGGCCGCTCTTTTGTTGTTGTTGTTGTTCCGCTCCAGCCTCCCTGTAGGTGGTGGCGGCGCAGAGAACCAGAGCGCCCTGCAGGGCAGTCCTCTTCCTTCCCTCCCTGCCGACCGGAGCGGAGCCCTCCTGGCAGGGGGCGGCGCAGCGGGAGGGGCCGCGTGGCAGTGCCCCTGCTGTAGCCCTGGCCGCCCCCTTCTCTCTCTCTCCCGCCCGCTCCCTCCCCCCCCAGCCAGTCCCCCGGCACCCGTGCTCCAGTTTTTTTGTTTGGTTTTGTTTTTGCTTTGCCGCTCTGACCGCCTCATTTTTTTTTTTTTTTTGTGGCTTGGGGCGGCCAAAAAGCCAGAGCCGGCCCTGCTCTCCCAGAATGAAAGCCCCACTCACAAATACCATTGTTTCTATAGCCGTTGCTGCAGGAGGGTTTTGGCATCAGAAACATTTTCCAGCAGAGCAGCTACCATGGATTTTTCCCTCAGTTGTTCCTCTAGTTTGGCATATGTGTATGTTATGAGAAGACGTTTACAGATAAAGAATGAAACCTGTATCACAGTGGTTGTGAGTCTGCTTTGCTCCCCTTTTAAAACTGCCTTTAAATGTTGGAAAGAAAGAAAGAAAGGGAAAGAAATAGAGGAGGTATAGTTCCTCAGGAAAGGCAGACAAAGATAAAATTCACCATAGGATCTATTTCTTATGCCTTGTAAGCACTTTCCCTTTAAAATTGATGTTCGTTCATTTTTAACACCTCTAAAGTGTATTTTAAAAAAATTCTAAATGTTTCATAATGGCAGAATTTTCTTCCATCTCTACATATGAAAACATTTTTTTTAACCTTCTGCACATGATATATCACATTTGATCCGTATATCAAAATCACCAATTATGAAAGCAGAAAGTTTGCTGATTTTTATGAAGACAGGAACTGGTATTGACCAAAAAAAGCATTTGTAGGGAACTTGTAAATAAAACATCTAGCGAGCACTGCCCTTAAGTAAATTGTGTTGGATCTCAAATTGGTAAAGATGGGACAGGAAAGACTTGGGTGGCGAATAAGTGAAATAAAAATTAAACTGTTTTTAACTGCGGCTAACTTGTGTTTCTAATTAATTAATTTGGGAATGCATGTTTATGAGTTCAAATGACCTTTAAGATGATTCAAGGCCAAGAAAAAAAAACCCTCTATTTTTTGCTTACGACAGAGTTTAAATGTAGTTTATGCTATTTGCTCTTTTATTCTGAAGATTTAATAAGTTAATGCTTGTGCTTTTTAAAGCATTAATAGCAATCAAGAAAGTACAAATTAAAAGAGGTTCAATTGTATATACTTTTGGAAATGTTTCACATAGACTTTATTGATGTTAACTTGTGCATGCTTGCATTATATGAGACAGCACAGTAAATACATTCATTAACTGGCTAATTAAATGTGAAGAGTCTTTCTAGAAGACTATATCAGTATTTATATGCTGAAAGTAGTTGCATACTTTAATGGAACTGATTTGTAGATCAGTTTTAAGAAGCACCACCTTTGACACAACTATATATAGATACACTCAAAATAATACTGTATCATTTTAGTTGTGATTATTTTTTATTAATTGTATGCCTCTTTAAAGTCTCTATTTTTAAGTAGAGCTTTTTGTGAGATTGTCTTTTTCAAACGGAATGGAGTGGAATACAAATTAACATAAAAAGTATTCATCTAAAAGATGTATCAGATTGAACTCTTTTCCTTTCTTGTTATTGAATTAAATTCTCTTTTATCATATTACTGTTCACAGAGTTAAGAATTTCAGTTTATATTCCGAACCGGCTTCAGCAAAACAATTGAAGGTTTGTACCAGCAGGTACCATACAGAACTGACTGTAGTGAACTCTGTAATTTCACACAGAGATTTAAAAAATCAACATATTTTACACAAAGAAAAATAAATTACTTGTACTTACCTGGAATATACTATATATGCATTTTTAATAAATTTCTAGATGCTTCTATTTACACTTCCTAAGCAGTATTCAAATGGCAACAGAAAACAACTGACACATCAGACGTATTCCAGCTGATCCTCATATCCACTATTTCTTTTCTTCTCTAAATATAACCCTTCACCTTTGCTTCTTCCTTTGATTCAATGGCACTGGAGTCTGGATTTCATGATATGACATACAAATGAAAAAATCATTTATTGTAGGAGCCAGCGCAAAGGGACAAAAAAGATTTGAGTCTGAATTTGTCTAGCTTCAGTTTCCCACCATTAGATGTTGTTATGCCATTGCCTTTTTAGATTAAAGAGTTTTTGCTATCAGAATTTCTCTTCCAGTTTAGGTACATATCTACCATGATCAAGGTACCTCTTAATCTGCTCTTTGATAAACTGAATAGAATGAGTTACTTAAATCTTTCCCTATAAGGATGAATTTTCACACCTTGAATCATTGGTATTGCTATTTTCTGAACCCTTCCAAATTTTCAACATCCTTTTAAAAGTGTGGACACCAGAACTGGACAAAGTATTCCAGTAATGGTCTCACTAAGAAGTAATACCACCTTCCTGCCTCTATTCAATATTTCCCAACCATCATATTCTCAGTCTTGATCACAGTATTGTTCTGAGACCTGATGTTCAGTTACTTATCCACCACAACTCCAAGTCTTCTATGGAGTACTGCTCTCAGTCTTCTATCCATTAAGTGTGCCCTACATTCTTTTTCACTAGATGTGGGACCTTGAATTTGTCAGTAGTAAAACACATGTTGTTCAAGGGAGCCCAGCCACAAGCAATCCAAATTGCGCTGTAAAAATGACTTCCCTAATCATTAGAGAGATAAGGTGGGTGGCGTAATCTTTTATTGGACCAACTTGTGCAGATGAGAGAGAAATTTGAGCTTACACAGAACACTTTTTCAGGTGTACCTCACCCACCTTATCTCTGTAATATCCTGGGACCGACATGGCTACAACAACACTTCCTTAATCATTATTTACCACTCCATCAAATTTTGTGTCACTTGCAAACTTTCCCAGCAATGATTTCCTATTTTTTTCCAGATCGTTGATAAAGATAGTGAATAGCACTGGGCTAAGAACTCTTTTCTACAGAACACCATTAGAAGCACCCTCAATGGATGATGATTATGATGGTTTACTGTTACTTCTTGAGATCTATCCATTAGCCAATTCTTAATTTATTTAGTATGTGCTTTTGTACAGTACTATTTTAAATCAGATTATGCAGTACCAAGTCAAATGGTTTATAAATAAATATATACAGTATATAAATAAATGTCAACATAGTTATTTACCTTTATCAGCCAAACTTGTACTCTCAGAAAAAAATCTAAGTTGTTTGACAAGATCTATTTTCCATAAAACCCTATTTATTAGCATTAATTATGCTACTGTCCTTAAATTCTTTACTGATTGCATCCCATGTCAGCCTTTCTGTGGTTTTATCAGGATCAATTGGTTAAGCAACCTAAGAGGCTAATTGACCTATATTGATAGTTTCGTTATCATGAGTGTTTTGTCAAGGAGTTCTATGTGCAGATGTTACTTTAGTATGGAAATTCAGTTGAGAGCATTTGGCACATTTGCTGTTCTTGTGGTAAATTGAGAAATAGCTTTGTTAAGAATACATATTAAGAAAGAGGCATTGTGTTGTGGTGAGGATTATTCACTCCATAATGCTGCTCCACAAAAGTAAAAAATTAAAGAAGTTTATGCAAGGCCTTCTTGGTTAAAGTAAACCAATTACATGCATTTGAATAATGTTTGCTTACCTAATTAATTCCAAGTTAAATTTCTACATGGTTTGGGAACTGGCGGTCTCCAAAAATCAACAGAGGTGCTTTTGATGACATTCTCTAGATATTCTCTTTTGGGGATTGGAGGCAGTATGTTTTCAGTCAAATGTCCTCAAATTGTGGAACTCACTTTCTCTGATGCTTTACCAGAGCCCAAATTTACTACTATTCAGAGTATAATGCAAGACATCTCTTTGGTTAAGCATATGATAGACTATAGTTATCATTCACTGAGGCAGTATGGAGAGGGGAACTATGGTATCTTTTATGGTCAGTTTAAATGTATGAGATGCTCCATTTAATCTAAGAAATGCATTGGGCACAAACAATGGCAGTGGTGTATAAAAATACCAGTTAATAAACAAAAGTGCACCAAAGTGGAAGTTATTCAATTTAACATTTTCTTATTTGACATTTTATCTATGGATTTCTCCACTTCTGCTTGTTTGTAATACTTAAACAGTTTAATTACAATTTCTAGATGGAACAAGTTAATGACCAAGTGTTGTGTTGGTGTGCAACAATTTATGGATAAGATGGTTGTGAAATTTGAGCCACTCAAGACTAATCAGAAAGAAACTACTTACTAGTTAGCTGCTTTGGAGATGATACAAAGAGGATAAGGATGAGATTAAAACTGAATTTACGAAGGAAATCAAGACTAAAATTGAGAACAGAGTTGGCTGAAAAGATAACATGCAAATGAGTATATTAATGAGAATCCAGGGACAAAATTAGTTAGATCCATTGATCTGGAAAGTTCTGGAAGATGCCTATCTGAGATACTGACCTTTTGGAACTTAATTATGGTTATTGCTGCCCTATAAATACCTAAGGACAGACAGTTTCAAGGCTGCAGTTTGTTTTAGCTGTCCCACCAAGAGTGAAGCTCCCTAGGAATGTCTCTAGGAATGATTTGAAACTGATCCAGCAAGCTGCTGAGCCTCTCTCAGAGTTGTTGAAAACTGCTCCACTCCAGTCAATTGGAGTGAAAGACCCTTGGTACTTTTCAGGAGGCATGCAGACTCTTGCAGGATCAGGTCCTTGAAAACAGTTGTTTGTGATCAGAATAAGATTATAAAGGCTGCCAATAATTTAAGTATCAGAGGGGTAGCCGTGTTAATCTGAATCTGTAAAAAGCAACAGAGGGTCCTGTGGCACCTTTAAGACTAACAGAAGTATTGGAGCATAAGCTTTCTTGGGTGAATGCCCACTTCATCAGATGCAAGAATTTAATGACTCCAGCATTAAACTGTTATTTCCCTGATGACTTGCCCCCATAAGTATCATGTAATGCATCATGCCAAGAGGCTTTTCATACAGAACTGCTTTATTCAGTTGCTAACATACATCTTCCCATTTTCTGAT
The DNA here is from genome assembly GCF_011386835.1 of Chrysemys picta bellii. NCBI lineage: Eukaryota > Metazoa > Chordata > Testudines > Emydidae > Chrysemys > Chrysemys picta. The sequence continues at coordinate 19,929,690 of NC_088800.1, forward strand.
TCCATGACTTCAATTCTTGCTACTCTGTGTCAAACTTAAAATGACAAGACCTCTTTCAGAGTGCCAGTTTTTGAGCTTATTATGAACACCACATCTATATTAGCCAAAAGATGATGATAGTTTGATGGAGAAATTAAATGTTGACTAAGATAACTTGAACTCAAATATGTACTCCTTTTTCCAGTTGGCTAAGGATAGTTTTTGCTGGCCAGGTCTATGCAGAACATTTTTTCTGAAGACTGAGAAAGAAGAACTTTGCATCCAGTTTCTCCTGTTCCTGATGTTATAATAATCTGCATGTGCTTTCAAAGTCACATATGCTTACCTTTGTGACAAAAGTAAAGTTTTAATATTTTTTACTCCGGTTAGCCCTGTAGTTCCTACACAGCTATGAAAAAGTAAGATGGATTTCATTCTTTTATTCTGCATTATCAATAAGTTAGAACTTTAAATGAATCTGTTACACCTCTACAGAACCATGTCAAAGCTAAATTGCACAGGTATCAGAAGCTTAGTACATTCATCTGGAAATCAGTGAGAGACCAACAAAATCCTACAAGACTTTTTGACTGTTACTATTCAGAGTAATTTTAGGAAGTGTCTACCAGTAGGCCAATACTCACATAAAGCTTAATCCTCCCTCCCTTCAGTATTGAAGAGTGGGGATTTCGGTGAGACTGCTCTCATTAGTAAAGCTTTGCAGAATCTGTCCCTTTCTTGGTGAAGGAAGAATGCTTTAGGGAAAATACCCCATCTTCCTATATAACCATTTTGGCAGATTTGTTAAATATGGTTTGTGAGGCAATCTTGTAAAATAAAAGATAATTTAAGAAAGTATTTTGGACACGAACCCATTGTGTATTAACATGAACTTATATTTTGTTAGTTGTGATGACTATATCTAATTTGTAGTTTTGCTTTCTGGCATATTGCTTGACTTTGAGTTAATATTAAGTTTAGGGCATAGCCACAGATACCATATGAGTGCTTTCTCAAATTTCCTAACGTATGTATTCTACCCACTTTCTACTTAGGACAACTGAGGCACACAGTGGCTAAGCAACTTCCCCGAAGTCACAGTGTGAATCATCGGTATAGTTACCAATTGATCCAGGAAGTTCTGACTCCCATTCCCCTGCTTTAGCCACTAGGCATCATTCCTTGAAGATGTAGGTCTGTTTGGAGCACTGACACTTCCAGCCTCGGTCTTTTCGGTACTTAATTTGATACCTAAACACCACATGTGTGACACTTCTCATTTAACTACACTGAAAAACCATGGTACTATTCCAGTTTAGAGAACAACAGTATATGGTATCAGCCACTTTAAGAAAAATGTGCCTCTCCTGAGCATTACAGTAAGTTAGTGAACTTCTAATTCAACTCATTAGGAATCCTTTACTTTCACTGGTCTCCATTGTACACTTCATACAAATATTTTCTTGGTCAAACTCTTTTACAGTACTTAGTCATTTTTCTTTTTGCTGGAAACCACATTTCACTCCAATAAAACAATGCCCCTAAAGCTAAACATATGGTAATAATAAAGAATAATATTGTTATTCGGGATTAATGTTCTTCCATAAATCCCGTATCTTATACTGATTATGACATAGGATTGGGTATGCTGGTACTCTTTTGCATTAATTATGGTGTTAATAACCTAACTAGCATTAAAATAGAAAAAGAGAAAGACAGACAAAATTCAGAATCATGTTTACAAAAGTAATTGTTACTAAACAATAAGCAAATTTTAACAGTTTATAGCCAAACCGTGTACAACAAATATCTGAGTTTCAAATCAAGGATATCCCTAATCTTCATCCTCTTCATTAATATTCATAGTCACAAGGAATCATTTATTTTTGATTTATTCCAAAAGTAAGCTCACAGACCCAAAGAAAGAAAAGGCTATATCCCTAAATTCTAGCTTTTGATTTATTGGAAACAAAATGACTGCCTGAACACTTTCATCCATGAAGGTTTACTTTAGAAGAACAAGTCTCCCATTGGATGTGTCTTAAGGTTTAGATTTGAGAAAAAAAAATTTTGGAGTTGATTTTTTTTCTATTACTTGTAGGGGAGTCTTTTTGCTTTACTCCTCTTTGGTCTTGTGCATCAAAGGTCCCTCCATAAAATTACACACCCCTTTTTCTCTAGCAGAGACCTGCTGGACTTTGGCTGCTCTTTCCAATTTTCCTTGCTCTTTATACATTTTTCTGAATACCAAATACAATAAAAAGCCTTGAAAATGCACTCTGTTGTGTAGTAACATGTATAAACTGATAGTTACAGATTCACAATTACTACTATGTTACATTTTTGGTGAACTTCTTCCATAAATCATTCTTTTCAGAAAGTTCCATGCGACAAGTCCTGTCAATCAATAACTTCTGATGGTAGGTACCTTGCTCTTTTTCCAATGCAACCTGGTCCATCTTCTAAATAGGGATAAGCAAGCACAAACAGTCTTCTATCTGTTGGTACCTGACAGGTCATTGATTGTGCAAACTTGTGATGTGTTCATGTTCCAAACCTTCAGATGCTTCATCACCCAGGCTCAGAAATTTTGGATTTCCTTGCAGTATCACACTCATTTTCCCCTTGGACTGAGGCTGTGAATTCCATAAATTCCATGTTTAATTTAAAGAAACCTTTATAAATAGTCTCTTCTACTTGATAGTCTTGATAACTGAAAAGGAAGAATTCTCCACAGTGATTTTTTTCAGGTGAACAGTATCTTTTGATGCCATGAGTGGCAGGAATCTGTGTGCATTGAAGAGACGGGGGAAGGAATCCAGATTGCCTGTCAGAGTAATTTTTTCTCAAGTCCCAAGCTGATGAGTAAGGGATACATTTATATTGTTCCAGTATTATCTTGTCAATTCTGGCATAGGTAAGCTGATTTCTGATTCTAACATCAGAGCCTCTATTTCCTCAGCCAATCTGAAACAATTTGCTTATCTAGAGAAGATCAAGACATTTTACTCAAAACCTAGTTCCCCTCCTCACTAACTCCTGAAGTTTTTCAAAACTTTGTACAGAACATCAAACTTCCTTACTATAAGAGTATGTTGTTCTTTTATGCACAGAGAAATTTTTGATCCCATGAATAGGCCTTTACTTGATATTTTATTTACCTAGTTTTCTAAGTAAGTATTCAGAGTTTTCACTAGTAAGATTTGCCTTGCAGTTAAATCTAATAAGATTCAAGCCATAATTTTAAATATGCTAAATAATGACTTTATCATGGAAATTTGATTTTTACTAAAATCCCTGTTTTTCATTTCTTTACCAATGCTTATATCTCCTTACTCACTCTTCCCTCATGTAGGCCATTAATTAGATTTCAACAAATCTTTTAAAGTTTTATGGAGAGACCAAGAAACTTTTCAGAGTAGCAACCGTGTTAGTCTGTATCCGCAAAAAGAACAGGAGTACTTGTGGCACCTTAGAGACTAACAAATTTATTGCAGTTCTATCAATGCCTGCCAAAGTAGAACGTGAAAGGAATAATGATTTCTTAGAATTCCACTAATGATACTCATTTCTGGAGGTCTGAATGCTTGCTTGAGAAGAAAAATTAAATATTTTTCGTTTTATTATTAGTATTGTCACTAGAAGTCCCATTCAGGGCCCCTTGTACTAGGCTTTGGTGCATCAGCATAGAAAGACAGCTCCTGTCCTGAGAGCTTTCAGTCTGAATGCCTTTGGGGCCTTTTTTTCACAAGATTCTAAAGGCAAACATAGTCAGGTGCACTTGGTGGTCAGTCCATTCTTTTTAATTCAGATGTCTTCCTGGGATACATATTTAGATAAATCTGTCCTTCACACCTTACAAATATACATATGCCTCATCTTGATGCATGGCTACATCTCTTCAGTTTCAAAGAATGCAAACCTATAAGTCTGCCTTGCCTTTAAGGACGGTGCACAGCTTTTTCTTCCAGTGGGCACCCTGCATAATGTCCAGCTATTTCTGCTGACCAAGTACAAGTGGTGGCCCAGATGAGAGCGCTCTCCTATCACTTCGGGATAGCTTTCTCTCAGTATGACTAAGCACTAGAAGGTTGGGAATAGGCAACTGAAAGCTCTCAGGACAGGAGCTGTCTTTCTATGCTGATGCATTCAGAGGGATACATGCGCATTCCATTTCTATGCAGTCAAAGGCTGAGGTTCTGCAGCTCGTTGAGAGGAGGTATAACTATAAACTGGAACTCTGGACAGCTGAGGATGGTGTAATGTTTTTTAATTTGTTGTTGCTGCCTCACATGTTTGCAGATCAAGCCATGCCCTTTCCTACCTGCATTCCATTGTGTGCAATTTGACTGCAAGAGAAGTTAAAAAAAATAAAAATAAAAGCAGCAAAATCCAGTCTGACTATAGAAAAACTGCATATAAAAGCACACTGCAAACTGATCTCACCATAGTAAAACTAGGTACATCAGTTTAATGATGGGGAGCCTCAACTGTGGTAAAGTTTTGGTACTTAGTTATATGAACTATCTAACATTTACAGAGAACTCCACTGGGTGACAGAGCCAGCTCTCCCCCTAAAATCTCCTTTAACACAAAGAGCTTTAAATACACTATCTCCTTCCCTGACAATCACCATCACTTTAGTTGGTGTTTTCTTCTAGCCAAGGCCTGGTGACCTGGTACCTTCCTCCAGCATCTTTGGTGGATAAACTCCCTTCTTCTCCAGAGTCTGATTGTGGGTCACCATGGGGGTGTACTATACCCCTCAAATCCTAACTGGGAGGGGAATAAGTAATAGTATCACTCACATTATAGCACTGAACCACAAACTCCTGCTGCTCTATGAAGTTTTTTCCTGATTGGTTCAAAGACAGCACACAAACTATAACCATCCTTTCTGATAAAATGAGTCACAATGCCTTCTGCTAGCTCTCCTGGCCACGTGGGTTTCAGGAAACCAGACCCAGTACTGCAACTATTACAGATAACAATCAAACAATTCATCTTAAAATTAAAAGTAAGTAACATGAACATTTTCCTCAACATCTTCTGTAAGTCTCATGGCAAGAAAATTGTGAAATTTAGACAAGATATTTCATAAAGCTGATCCAATATCACAACTTTTTTTGTAAACTTGAAGAAAAAGGTAGTTTTTGACAAAATATATTCTGATCCAAAATTTCTCCTAGGTCTAGTCTTTCATTATGATTTGTATAGCATTATTGTCAACACCAGAAAAATCATGAATCAGACCCTAAGAAATCATGTGATTGGCTGCAAAATCATGATTTTTTTTTAAAATAATTAATGTTTGGGGCTTATTTGCCTTCTGTTTTTTGAGCCGTTAGCATTGTTTTCATATTTTTTTCTGAAATCACGATGGCTAGAAACTTACTTTTTTAATTAAGCTGAGTCATGTAATGACCTGACATAAGGAATCAGGGTTTTAAGAAAAATACCAAATAGCCCAAGAATTGGCAACAAATTATGTATACAATGAGAAGTAGTTAAATGAGAGTTTTAGGATGTGACCTGGCTACTAGTGGGGAGCCAGCTGTGGTCCCTCAATTAGGGTGAACTGCAAAGAATGGGGCAAACAATCCCCATAAAACTGGTGGCTATTCTAATACTTAGATTTACCAAGCCAGCATAAAACAGCTTCTTTATTACCTTACTGGTTACTCAGAAGTCCAAACAACATAGTTCCCTTAAAGTGATCCAGCCTCAGGCCTCCATCGAGGTACTCATGTCAAATATGATGAAAATTTCTGTAAATCTTATTTCATCATATAAAAGAAAAGGTTCTACCAATCCAAAAGGATCGGACACATTACCTCCCAGGTTATTGAATATTCCAGATCTTACCCAAATACACACTACAGCCAATTCTTATGAACTAAACTAACATTTTGTAAAAACAAAGGAGAGAGAGTATAGTTAAAAGATCAATATATATACAGACATGAGTTTAATTCTTAAGATTCAGATTCATAGCAGAGATGGTGAGCTTCATAGTTGCAAAGAGTTCTTTTAGAAATAGTTCATAGGTTATAGTCCAATGTCTAAATATCATATTCAGGGCATACCAGCATAACTGGGACCTCAGTCTTGTGACTCCAACTTCCCCTGATGAAGCCTAAGCAGATATGAGATGACAGAATCAGGACCCAAGGATCTTTTATACAATTTCATGTCCTCTTTGACAAGTTGGGAGTTCCTCCAGGAGCAAAAGGAACAATTAGGATGACTTTGAAGGAGGTCCATCACTGGTACTCAGCTATAGAATTAACATAAGGCAATTTGCTTGTTCCTCCACCATTCACAGTATATTTCAAAGGGAGATGAATACCGAGATATCCCGTGTTTACAATTCATTTAAAGGCTAGGATGTTTTTTTTTTATCTCTGAACTATCAGAATACAGCGTAGACAGGGACTGTTGATTACATTGTCAACCCTACTCATACATATGTAAATACACAAAAACACAAACATTATCTCCCCACATGTCTTTTGAGGGTTGTTTATTTTGCAGGATGTTTAACCCTTTCTAGCCATGCGTCACATAGGGATGGGTGAATATCCCCACTATTTGGATGATTTTGTATTCAGGGACGCTAGTATTTGGGAAGTATTTGTAGGCCCAAAATAATCTGCCCCTCCTTGGTCCTGGGGAACAACAGCTGGCCCACATTGTCTCCAGAGCTTTTTTTCATGGAACTGGTAAAGCAGGCCTGCTTCGCGGTTTTGACTAATTTTCGGAAAGCAGGTGGGTGAAGTAATATTACTTCATCCCCCTTCTCTTGCTAATATCCTGGGACAAACACAGCTACAACAACACTGCAAACAACAATGGAGATAATTTTCAAAGAAGCAGGCAGCCTGCCTAGCTTATCCATTCTGCAGTGTGGAAACCAGACAAACAAACACTTCCAGCTAAATTTTCTGCTGGCATAACTGCCAAGTTTCACACAGTTCTCTCAAATGGTTGTTTTTATTTTTAAAAATATAGTGTGTATGTAATATTGTATGCGTGTGTGTTTATAGTTGTAAATTAGAAAGGTTAGTGTCTGATTATCTGCATTCTGTTCTTAAGAATTTCAAGTTCAGGCATATTTTATACAATATGTAATTGCCTATACATTTATAGGCTCTTCTGGCTGGCTGCAGAGACCAAAAGTCGTGAGTAATGTAAAAATGCTATGTTGCAGAGCAGAAGACACAGCCCAAAGGAGATGGGGACAAAGATGGCTCTAAACCATAAGCTGTTCTCATTTATACTGTGTCCCCCTCCCCTCACAAGGGCTGCCTATGGTTTGCTCTGCAACTTGCCGTAGCTGTGAATCACCATAGCATACACTATGGAGACTGTCGTCCCACCCCGACACACCACCTCAGGCTCCTGGCACAATGTGCGCTATGGCTGGTGAGGCCTGCAGAGGGGGAATTCTCCCTAGGCTGCCTGCTTGGCTTTTTGGCCCCTTTGCACCAGTGTACAGGGGCCATAGCCAGAATCTCCTCTAGTATGTTTTTAGTAGATTTTTATCCTAGTATTATTATAAATTGTTGGCAAACATTACAAAGAATAATTGTTCCCTCTAATTGTTAATTAAAGTGTTCATAAAATGAGTCCAAAAAGGAACAAAGTGACATTCCCATAGCTGAATATTGTAAACCCCATGTTAAATATAAAGTAGAGCGCTTTCTTATCAGTGAAGTTGTTTTCCCAGATACAGCTAGCAAGTGAGTTCTTTTAAAAAATAAAACAAAAAGAATAAAAAGCCAATAAACTGGAGACATAAGAGCATAGCTGGCTACAGTATTAGTTAGGAATTTAAACTTACTCTCTAGAGCATTTGGCACAGGAACAAAAGGAAGATTTCAGATCATTTCAAGGTTGGGATAGTAAAATCCTCATCTGAACAGGTTAGGATGTCTCAGAAGATACAATTTCGTTCATAAACACGACATTACATGCTGTAATATTTCTTGAGTCTCAGTACTCAGTGTAAAATGTAAAGCAAGCACTACTTAGTTTATAACACATTTTAGCTAAATTTCCAAACTGAAATCTGTGATTTGCCATGAGAACAGCTGAAGCAAGACATCTCAACACATTAATTGCAGAGACTATGAAAACACAAACAGGCAGTACATAATTCCTTGCAATGTACAAAATCCAAGTGGCTTCTTAAAAAGTAATGCTACCCCCACGAGTGGGTGGTGATAGAAAACATCTGGCTCATTCTTTTGCCTTTTGAGACACTATTTGGACATACATTTATATAATCTGATTCAGTCACTCAGATTGCTCTGGTTCTACTGATGACAAATAATTCAGATTTTGGCATAACCTGAATTAAAACAGAATATTGAATCACTGACTAACAGAAATAAGAGTTGAAAAAGACCTAGCAGATCCACTAGTCCATTTCCCATTAAACAAATGAGCTGTTGTCTACACTAATTTACTTATATTGTCCAGTCTACTGTTCAAAATGTCCTTAGTCCCCTTTAGGGTGACCTGATGTTCTGATTTTATAGGGGCATTCCCAATATTTGGGGCTTTTTCTTATATAAGCACCTATTACCCCCCACCTCCTGTCCCATTTTTTCACATTTGCTATCTGGCAACCCTAGTCCCCTTGATCAACTATCAAAACTGCCCACAAGTTTTTCCTGATATTCAGTCTAATATTTCCTTGTCCTAACTTCATCTCATTACTTCTAGTTACACATTTTACCACCCTAAAAATCCCTTTTCTAGGATTAAATCCTGGCCCCAATGAAGTCAATGGGAGTTTTGCAGTCTGCAAATCATATTTAGTAGTTTTTATTTATAGAACAAATTCTCCTCCATGCTCCAAAGCACAATCTCTCTTCATGTGTAGTTTTTTCTAGCAGCATTTTACTAGCAGCATGTAAGTCCATAAATAATAGTACTTACATTTCTACTGTTGATTATTTTAATATATGATATATGATACAGACCAAATAAGGAACATATCTAACCAGGACACACACTATACAATGCTATTGACTTGGTGGTAATTCAGATAAATTCATTCCATAATATTATTTCTGCCTCATTTATTGTGAAGTTTGGATGGTGTGTGGTAAATGAGACATATACATTAATTGAACATAAAAGATAAAAGGAAATATAGCTTTTCAGCTTTATTCACTGTGCACCATCTAGGAGCAAGTAGTTTTTCTAGAGGTATCATAGGCTCTAGCTGTGCTTTGGCAGTACAGTTTCATAGCAGAACTGGACAAAACAGCATCAGCAACAAATGAGAGAAAGAATTTCAGTCAGTCCTCCGTTAGAGAAAGAGGCTATCAGACCTCAGTTATCATAGTACCTGTAGCCAACTTTCTTCTATTTTATTTTATTTTGCTTTATTTGTTTGATTTTTACACTTGTGTCTTTGTCTAATTGTGTTTTCCAGATTCAAAATCAAATCTGCTTCTTAACTGATGGTTTCAAATGTTATCAGGGAAATTAAATCAACTGTTACCCTTATGAGTCCGATGCTACAAACACTTATACACTAGCATAACTTTACTCATCTGAATAGTCCCATTGAAGTCACTGAGAATACTCTTCTTAGTAAAAGTACACATGTGTTTTCAGGATTAGAAGCTTAGAAATTCCATAAACCATCAAATTCTGTAATTTAGATGCGTTTGTAAAGAGCACTAAACTCAGGCATGCAGCTTAAAATTTTTACTATAGTTCTATGACTTCTTATTCTTGTTGACAATAATTTTTTTCCAAAAGTGTATTATCACAGTAATATAGATGTTGGGCCTCAAGCACTGATTCCAATAGGAAGTAAGGCTGCCCATCACCTCACAGGAAGCACTTAACATCTTGCAGGATCTTGGCTTTTAAAAGTAATAATATAAATGCATTCCCCAAAGAGCATTTTCAAGTACTGCTATATTTGTACTTTAAAAGTCAGTAGTCTTTCACTTTTTGATGAAAGATATAATAAAATATTCCCTTATTCTCTGACATTTCTGAAACCATGAAAACTTTCAGTCAGTCAACTGCAGGGATTTTTTTGGAGGGCTCAGGGAGAAGAGATACATCAGTGGGAGCTTTGGGTGTGCAAGAAATGTAGGATTGGTCCCTTCTTGTGTTATTTGATTACCCTCAGGCTCCTGGCCTTCAGATTGAAAACAAGACATTAAAGAGCTGGTTTAATGGGGGCACCTACACTTTCCTCCTGCTGTTTTCATTTCTTCTGTAATCACCAAAAAAGTTCTTTCTAGTTTATTATTTGTTTTACATATTTATGTACAGGTATTTGGACACACAGGACAGAATTTTGTGGGGCTATTTTTACCTGGGCTGAACAAGCGATCTTTTGCTTCTAGCCATGTTTAATAGATGACCACCTTTTGGGATAGGTCTCAGTCCCTTTAAGAGATTACTTAAATCTCACAGTAAACACCTTGGATCCAGTTCCTCCCCTTCTCTCTCACAAAGGGAGTTAATAGGATGCTACTAACTTCATTTGAAACCAGAATTACTCGTATCCTACAGGTAGAGAGAATAGGCTGCACATTTTACTGATGTGATCACAACTTGGGCTTGTCTTCACTACCGAGAAGATCAACGCTGCTGCAATGGATGCTGCAATCAGTGGGCAGAGCGTCCTCCAGTCGACTCCGGTACTCCAGCTCCCTGAGAAGAGTAAGGTAAGTCGACTGGAGAGCGTCTCCCATCGACGCAGTGCAGTGAAGATACCAGGGTAAGTCGACCTAAGCTACGTAGCTGGAGTAGCGTAACATAGGTTGACTTACCCTGATAGTGAAGTCAATGTTGAAAATCTGTTATGGTGAATTTTGAGAAAACAACAGCAATTAGTCATAGTAAAAATGTCAAGTCATGGAATAATTGTAAAGTTATGCTTATGTTTTATATTAATCAAATTATCTATATGAACTCAGGACCTTTAAAGTTACATTAAGTTCAGCTATAAAGTGTTTGTTTGCTTGAGTACTCAGTCACATTTCTCCTTCTTTCTTTCTTTTTAATCTAATCCCCTCAAAAACCCACAAACCTCCTGACTGTTTCATTAGTAAAGAGTGAAGATCACGATGCACTCACCTGGTATAAATCAGCAAAGGTGTATTTATTTCAATTACACTATTATGATTCACCCCAGCTGGGGATCTGGCCCAGAATGTGTAAGGGGAAGACAAGGGGAAAGACAGCTCTGACACATGCTCATCCATTCATATTGCAACAACTGCTCCTAGCTAAAATAATGTATGGCAAGGCAAAAGGAGGCAGAAGTTAGGGAGCAGCTGCTCTTTGTAGAATGCTCCCATTGAAAAGTAGCACAACATTTTTTATTAAATTACACATGAATTAATTTCTGAGCACATAAGCATCAACTTCAGCAGATCTGATGACACATGTTCCCAGCTGTCTGGAGCTTTCCTGGCTTCTCCTGATGCCTCAGAGTTTCTTGCCACCTTTGATTTCACTGCCATAGAGCTGGAACAGAGTGAGGCTGCCATCACATGGTACCATCACAAACAGATGCATCTGCCCCCCTGACTACCAAGTGTGAAGCAGATTGCCAGAGCTGCACTCTGTCTCTACAGCTTCCTTGCCAGTACTCTGAACATTTATCCTGTCCTTCAAGCAGTGTTGTTGGAGCAGAGTATATCTTGCAAATATATTTCCCTTAGAAACATATTTAATATAACTGTTTCTTTAGCCCATCTAATGGGGGTTGCATTCTTTCTTGTGTCTACTGGTGAGGGGGCAGATGAAATGGGGCTGAGAAGTAGTATCTATTCAACACTTTGAGTTCTTCACATAAGATACTAGCTTCTGATATTCCTTTGCTCACAGCGGTATTGTGAAGAAAATCGCATTGTATGTGAGGTGCTCAGATACTACTCACAGATTTTAAGGCTAGAATTACATCATCTAGACTGACCTTGTGTATAACACAGGCCAGAGACGTTTACGCAGTTATCTTTGTACTGAACCCAACAACTTACGTTTCACTAAAGCCTAGCTTCCAAAAAGGCATCCTGTCTTGTTCTGGAGACATCAAGAGATGGAAAATCCACCACTCCCCATGGAAGTTTGCTCCAGTGTGTCACCCTCACTATTAAAAATGTATCTCTTATTCCTAATTTGAATTTGTCTGGTTTTAATTTCCAGACCATGGTTTTGTACTTTTCTCCACTAGATTAAAGAGCCTTTCATATGAGCAGCTATTTTATCCCCGGGAAGGTACTTATTCACTGTAATCAAGATGATGATGAACACTGAAGGAAAATCTATAAAATCAATGGATGGGAGTTTTTGTGTGAGTAAGGAGGCTTTAGAGGTTGAGTTTAAAACAAAATAGTAATATCTTATGTCCTCTGTTTCCCTACCACTTCCCCTTTTCAGGTCCCTTGGTTGTTCAGCAGCAATATCTAGGAGTGAGAGTAAAGTTTCGGTGCTGTTGCTGACCAATGCACTAGTCTAGTGCTGTGTCCCCAGAGGAGTGCTATAGCAATAGCAGTTTGTTCAACTTTTGACCTGTACCTTGAGAATTAGCGAACCAGTTTGCATAAAATCATAACCAGCCTGAATCTTATCCTAAAATTCTAAACTAAATCCTAAAGCATCATATTTTTTTTAAAATGTAAATCTCTCTATTAAAATGCTTTCCTTGTTTTGGCTGGAATTGGAAATACAGAAATACCATGAGAACCATCATGAGAAACCAGGACATGCTAGAAATCTTGCAAGAAAATTCCACAATATCTCCAGATAAGAGAAGTAGAGTAAATATGAATAAACTTCAGTTAAGAATGCCGATTGTTTATGTAACCAGACTCAATCTCAGAACTTTTTTGATTTACCCTAATCCCTATCATACACATTGCATGCTCATAGATTCTTTCATTTGCACACAACCACAGTCTTTCTCACACAGACATTTCCTTACTCGCAAATTCACTGGGCCAAATTCAACCTTGGTGTAAGTATGCCTACCTCCATTGTAATGAATAAATCTCCACGTGCTTACATCAAGGTTAACATTAGCTCATTTGCTCTAATGTACATGTTCAGTCACTCACAAACACATTCTTTGCATTCTTTGAGAGAGAATGCTTGGGAAAGACCATCACGCAAAAAAGACTATGAAATTAGATGTAGTTCACAAGATCTGACCTGAATTTGCCATTTTCTCAACTTGAAGCAAAATAACAGCACCTTTACATCTCTTTGAAAATGTCAGCCTTAACTGATATTGAGTGGAATTTTCAAAAGTCCATTAGGACCAGATTTGTAAAGGTATTTAGAAACCTAAAAATGCAGATTTTGAAAATCCCACTAGGTACCTAGCTTGCAATGAGTGTTTATTTGCATCGTTAGGCACCTAAATACCTTTAAAATCTGGTCCTAGGAGCACAATTCAAAGGTGTATCACATTTTTCAAGAAAACTTACCATTACGACAATTAAAATAAATCAAAACCATTAATAAAATCAATATGCCATAACACAGCCCTCTTAAATAAAGTGGTTTGAAATTTACTTTAAAAGAGACTATTTCCATCTCTCCACAGACTAAGGAGGGCCCTAGTACTACACATAGTACAGACTAAGGAGGGCATTCCATAGCCTTGAGGCTGCAGAAACAAAGATGTGGAAAATACCTGTGTTAGTCCTATCAACTATTAGCTCTAACAGTTCATTATCTTGGACCTCATAGCTCACATGTAATATATCTGAATACTATGACTGTGTACTATAAAGTATCAGCCACTAATCTGTTAAGGATTTAAACTTAATCCATGGCCACACCGGCAGCCATATCATCAGGTAGGCAGAATCCCATGTGCCCATCCCTGACAATAAATGAGCCACTTTTTTGGTAGTTTACAGTATAGTGTGTTGATATAGTCACAAAGGCATCAACTCTGTCACATCAGCCATTGAGACAGAAGACTGCATTCTGCTTATATTCTTTAAAATGGTAAAAACCTTCCTCTGACAACAGCTAACACTGAATAGTGTACTAAGTATTGTACAGCTTCAAATTGGGGAGCTTTGGGAATGCCCCTCTCCTCTCATTTCCTCTCTATCACAACTGGCACAATTCTTGTCATGCCTTTAGCATCTATTGATGTCATAGGTTTTAATGATCTCTACACACGTAATGTATAAGCAAACAAGTGTGTGGTGTGATAGGGAAGAGAGGTGAGGGGTTGTACAGCCTTAATGGTTTTGGATATATTCTGGTATTCACATGAGTTGCAAATGTTTCATTGCAGAAACACTTTCACGTAAATATAGTTGGATTTCTGCCTGCTGAAATTATATTTTATAACATCAAAATTTTGGGGGCCATATTTTATATGTAACCTCTAACATTTGTGTGTAATTTTGCGTGGCTGTATTTTTTATATACAGAAATTCAGACTTGTACACACAAAATGCATTTTCATCCAAAGTAAATGTTTTATTATTGTTATTATTTATTATTATTATTATTACAGTAGAACTCAAAAGTTTCAATTAAAGATTGTTGGAATTAAGCCTACAAAATGTACACATACAGTACAACCTTAGAGTTACAAACACCTCAGGTATGGAGGTTGTTTGTAACTCTGAAATGTGTGTTTACAACTGAACATTGACTTAATACAGCTTTGAAACTTTACCATGCAGAAGAAATATGCTGCTTTCCCTTTATTGTTTTAGTAGTTTACATTTAAGACAGTACTGTACTGTATTTGTATTTGCTTTTTTTTTTTTTGTTAAGTCTCTGCTGTTACCTGATTGAATACTTCTGGTTCCAAGTGAGGTGTGTGGTTGACTGGTCAGTTCATAACTCTGGTGTTTGTAACTCTGAGGTTCTACTGTATATTGGTTATATTTTAGGGTGTTGGACCTTAAGGACCAAATCCTCGTCCTACTGAAATCACTTCAGTTTAAATGGGATTAGGATTTGGCCCATAAAGAAAAAATCCTCTTCCAAGTCTCAGATCTGGGAAGTAAGAAGGTAATGGGATAAGAAATTATTTTCCCAAGAGCATAAGCTAATACTGGAGATACTCTGTAGAGGCATTAATATTCCCTTTTTTAGAGTGAATGGAGTGGTAATAAGGCCTGGAGAATATTCGTATTTTAAACCCTCCAACCCAATCCATATTCCTCTCTTGTCCTGCCCCCACTCACTCACTGCACACTGGATACTCAGCCCCTCCACACCAGACCCTGAGTCCCATTTCTGTTTTTCACAGAGGGCTCTCACATCCCTAGAGGAGGTCTGTGATGCACTGTATGTTTATCTGGACCTATGTTTTAAGCATAATCAGCTGATGTAAGTTAGAGAGTTCCATTAAAGCCCGAAGATCTGGCCCATAGTTTTCTTCCACAAGACCAAAAATAAACTGGTCATACAAAACAAGTCACTCACTCACTCATGACAAGAATCCTGAGAAAAAGATTAATCTTTACACCACAAAAAAAGTTTACAGCCATTATACATGGGAACTATTGTGTCTCAGTGCACCCAAATGCTACTATGAGCACTATACAAATGTCTGTAGTAATAATAATAATAGCCATATTAGTGATGCAAATGTATGAAGCTTACTCTAGTTTTAAAATGTTACAGGGTAAAAACTTTTTCATTAAAGACTATACAGAGAGTAGACACGCATCTGACGAAGTGAGTATTCACCCACGAAAGCTTATGCTCCAATACGTCTGTTAGTCTATAAGGTGCCACAGGACTCTTTGTCGCTTTTTACAGAGAGTATAACAGCGATAGCAACATTGTTGTTGGAGACATGGATAAGTTGCAGAGAAATAATTCTCATTTGAAAGAGAATCAAAAGGAGATTGGCAAGGAAAACTCCCTTTTCCCTAGATCCAATGTACATTTAATCATGTTAGGGAATGACATTTAAACTGGGGAGGAATGGACTTGCAGTACCCTAGAGTTTTCATGCACATGCTTGGGTGAAATCCTGGTCCCACTGAAATAAATGGCAAACTCCCTTTCACTTCAGTAAGGCCAGGATTTCACCCACCTTTTCCTTGATGAAGATGAGTTCTCAGACCAGTATTGGCCTGCTAAATCCAGGGTTGTGAGTTCAATCCTTGAGGGGGCCACTTAGAGATCTGGGGCAAAAATCAGTACTTGGTCCTGCTAGTGAAGGCAGGGGGCTGGACTCGATGACCTTTCAAGGTCCCTTCCAGCTCTGTGAGAGAGGTATAGGTATGAGGTAAAAATATTTTCTGCTGGGAAACAGGTCAAAGTAAACCTGACTGCATATTGCATATGGTACATATCAAATACTCCATCCTAAACAGAGTATTCCTCAACATTGCACTCAGATAAGAATGTGATGGGTGTCCTAAAAATACTTGGTGCAGAAGATCAGATAGATACAGTCAACACAGGTATATGTTAACACAAAACAGGTTATATTTATTGGGCTAACTGTGAATATAGTAAATTATATATTCCCATGAACTATTGATGACTCATATTAGATCAGAGCTAAAGGAACAATGAGGGAGTCAGTAAGTCATAATAACTACAGAAATTAAATAATATATCAGCATCTGATATTTTGTTTAGCTGATATGGAGATTTGTACTTAAAGAAGTACTTTAACAAGTAACAATTTTAAGTATTGTAGTGCTGTGATGTATCATGTCACCCTCAACTCAAGAAAAAACCCCACAGCATTGGAGCCATTTAAATAAAAAGCTATTTATGTTCATTGTTTATTTCTTGGATTTGGTTCACGTAGTGTCCTCTGGAATGCTGACATGACTGTACTGTTTCTTTCATTCTTTTCATATTCTGTTTCACGTTATTTCACAAAATTAACATTTTTTAAAGACATTACTTATTTGCACATCTTGGCCAGACTCTGTTTCCATTTGTACTGATTGGAGTTTGGTATTAGCATTTGAGGGCAGAGGATCAAGCCTTCTTTTGAGAGTTGAATCAGGCACTGTGGGCAGGTAGAGCCCTGCAGGCTATCCTTAAAGGGTTTAGGACCATATTTTAAATTATTACCACTAATCATCATCATCTTTGGTAGCTTTGCCTCCCTTCCCCCCATACATATTTTAACTTAATCTAAAGTCAAACTGAAATTAATTTAAGATGTATTTAATTCTTTTCTGAATTTCTCTCATCTTTCAGGTAAATGTTGAAACCATGTGTTGATTATCCTCAAATCCTATCTTAAAATCTTGGAAGAAAACCCTGTCATTTCTAATAAAACTATTACTTTTATTTAGCTAGTCTGTTAGCTCTTAAATTAGCATATTAAAATTTTTAAATGCACCCACACTGTTTGTTATGTTAAACAAACATTTGTCTGATGACTGAACATAAAAGCATTTATCTAGTCACTTACTCTAAATGGGTGTAATATTGCATAAGTAAATTTAGATGACTGAAATTCTGAGACTAAAGAAATTACAAATTACTTTGGATCCACTATAAATCCTATTGGAATTAGATTATCTAACATATGGATTAGAAGAATGCATAAAAAGAAAACTGTGCAAACGACCCTTATTGTTACCTAGTAGCTATTTACAGATTTTCCTTCTACAATCATTGTACTGTAACTAGAATTTCTGCCACTCGATGTTCATTATAATTCCCAGATACCCGCTACTTAGTATTATAGTAGTGAAGCATTCAGTGTATCATTTATTAAGAATGTTCATGTTAGACAAATATCAGATGGGTAGCCATGTTAGTCTGGATCTGTAAAAAGCAACAGAGAGTCCTGTGGCACCTTTAAGACTAACAGATGTACTGGAGCATAAGCTTTCATGGGTAAATACCCACTTCGTCAGACGCATGTTAGACAAAGTCACCCATTGTGTATTAAATGCACTTCCTGTAGTATCAGATTCATATTTTTAAATGCAGAATGACAACTTTTGGCAAACAAACTATCACTGGTATTGTTTAGGGTTACCATATTCAAACATTTAAAAAAGAGGACACTCCACGGGGCCCCAGTCCTGCCCCCAGCCCTGCCCCAACTCCGCCCCTTCTCTGCCCCCATTCCAACCCCTTCCCCAAAGTCCCTGCCCCAACTCTGCCCCCTCCTCTGAGCATCCCGCATTCCCCCTCCTCCCTCCCGCTCTGATCTAGGTTGGGGGTTGCTAAGTGCCTCCCTGCTCCCCACTCGCCCTGCAGCCTCTATGCCCCTGCCTGCCCTGCTCCTCCTTGCCCTGCAGCCTCTGCACCCCCCCCACCCCTGCAGCGTCTGTGCCCCCTGCTCCCCACTTGCCCTGCAGCCCCTGCACTCCCCCGCCCCTGCAGCCTCTGCATCCCCCCGCCCCTGCCACCTCTGTGCCCCCTGCTCCCCACTCGCCCTGCAGCCTCTGCGCTCCCTGCCTGCCCCGCCCCTGCAGCCTCTGCGCCCCCCCGCCCCTGCCACCTCTGTGCCCCCTGCTCCCCACTCGCCCTGCAGCCTCTGCGCCCCCTGCCTGCCCTGCCCCTGCAGCCTCTACACCCCGCCGCCACCTGCCCTGCTCCCCCCGCTCACCAGGCAGAGGGAGAGCTGCAGGCTCCACGTGGACTCAAACACTGCCGCGCTGCTCTGTGGGGGAGGAGGGAGCAGGGGAGGGGGAGGGACTCTGGCTGCTAGAGGCCCTAGTGGCTGCGAGCGGCTTTCAATCAGGCCAGGCGTCCAATCAGCCGCGCCGCACTCTGCATGAGGGGAAGGGGGAAATCCCGGACATTTCTACTTGATTAGAAATCTCCCCCTGGACAGCCATTTAAAGCTGAAAAACCCGGACATGTTCGGGGAAACCCGGACGGATGGTAACCCTAGTATTGTTTCATGCTCTGTTAGAAGCATGAAACAATATCAGTGATAGTTTGAGATGCTTTTGAGAAGTGATTTAGATTCTCTGGCTCCTTTGTGCCACTCCAACAGCACAAAGGGGCTAGAATCTGTCCAGGTGTCCCCAGCAGTGTGACGCAACTGCAGCAGGCATGCAGCTGGCATTGCTGACTTCTACATTACCCTCTCTGAAGCCACTAGCACAGAGGGCATATCAAGGTGTTGTCTTCTGTCCACAGCTGGCAGATGGCCTTTTGAGGATGAAAGCAAGGCAGGATAAATAAATCTATGCTGGGTCTGGAGCCAGCATAGAATCAGCCGCATGATCGGGAGCTGTAGCTTGCATCCCCACTTTGCCCAGCTGAGGAGAAACGGGGCTCAACTGAGAATATGGGCCTGTAACTGCATTGTGAAAATAACAGACTTAAAATATTAAATATTTGGATAACCATATGAATGTTGTATTGATCTTCAGAATGAGATCACTAATACATCATTTCACAATTCATGACCTCAAACTCTTCAGTAATTACAATGTCCAATTATGTGAAGGTAACAGTATTGTATGTTGTCCTATATCTTTTGTATTGGGGAGGACACTCCTCCAAGGCTCAAAGTTCATGTAGTTGTTTGGGAAAATTATGCTTTTCCTGTGTAATTTGTGCAGAAAGGGTAATTGTTAATTCCTCTGATATGTGGACAGGGTTACCCCTAAACTGAAAGGGGATATAGTTAGCAAAAATGAGCCAATAATATAAATTCATGAATAAAAAATTGTTTTTGTTGTTGAAATATCAGGCATGCAGCTTAATCTAGCCCCTACGAAAATCTGTTTTGTGTAATTTATGGAGACAATATGATCACTGGCCAGAGACTTGAGTTCTATTGCTTATCGTGTTGCAGACTGTGTAATCTTGGGCGACTCACTTAGGATAATATTTTTTAAAGTGCCTAAGTGATTTAGGAGCATAAGTCTCATTGACTTGCAGTTAGGCTTAGATAGTAAATCACTTTTGAATATGGATTTATCCTCCTAAGTCCTTAGGAGCATAAGGGTGCTTATGAAAATGCACCCCTTAATACCTTAGGTGCTTTTGAAAATGCACCTCTTAATACCTCCATACCTCAAAATTCTAAAAATTAAAAAAAAATTAAAAAGGGGTTGGGGAAATGAGAGGTGGGAATGATACTTATTCATATTTGTAAAATGCTTGGAGATCTAATCCTGAAATGTTCTATTCGTGTTTATTAAAATTTTGCCAACATTAGGGGTGATATTGTCCCAGTGATAAAGTGTTTTTGAACAATTTCTCCAATGTGTCAGGAAAAGATATGCCTTCCTTCCAGTTCACAAGGTTATTTTCTACTTTAATTTTCTAGCCAATGTGTTTGAATTTAAAACACATGCTTAAGTACTTTCACTGGATCAGGTCCACACTGTTCACAGGTGATTACTAGATCAAGCCTTTCCCCCTACCCCCCATATCATAAAACACCTGGATAATCTAGGATTGGTGCATGTAGTGCCAATGTTACCTTTTTGTTTAAACCAGCAACCTAGCCGTTACGTACATTTCCTGTTTTCCCCCTGTTCCTTTAGAATCTGGATGGAAGTGTAATTTTAGAAACTGTCACATTAAGTAGTTCATACTATACCCCCAAAATATAACAGAACAATACAATAGATTTATTCAAATTAAAGACAAAACAATAATTGAGTGCAAAATGTGTTAATTTACATAGTTTCCTTAATTCCTAGAAAGGTGTGGTAATTATCAACTCTTTTTGCATTTGCCATTATACTCTCTCCAAACTGATGGCTACAACCAATATATTTCTCAAGTCACATAGAGAAACAGCCAAAAAAATGAAGGTATGTCAGCTTGAGTCAAATATGTGCAATCAAGTAGTTTGTGCATCAGTGTATTAATTTGGACATTCAGGTGTCTACACTTTAATTCCAGAATGTAATTGCTATGTTGATATATTTACTAGATGGATGAATTGACCACTTTGGAACAGTGTTCTTGTAATCATATATTTTGGCATAAGTCTTCAGAAATAAATTCAAATTTTCCCTTTCTCAAATGTCTAGATATAGTACTTCATATTTTTTCATATGATGAGAAAAGTGTGAGTATATTGTGTGACAGGAATAAGAACAAACCTGCTAACAATTTCAGATTTTGTGAGTCTTTTTATGCCTTTCTGACATACTGGTTAAGAAACTCTTCTTGCTTGTTTTTCTGTTCTCTCTTTGGATCTAATGCCATTTATGGAAAAGAGGGGAATGACTGGCTCATTGCCTAAAACAGAGTAGGCAGGTTTATACACAGAATTTTTGTCATTATATTTGTGGCTTTCCCAAGAAATTTAATATTGAATGTAAAAATATTATTATTAGTTAGTAAATGTCAGCAAGATGTATCAAATACAATATAAACCTATACTGACTGATCACAATTTACTAAAGTAAACAAAATGTCTCCAAGCCAAATTATGTGAAGACAGATGGAGATACTTTGTGGAATAAAAGTTGGAAAGTTATTATTTACTAGGAAAAATAATGCAGAGAGCCAAATCATTGAGAACAGAGTCCAATTTATTAAATTTTATCCACAGCTTTTTGCTTTTAGTTCTTAAGGTGTCTTCTAGATTATATAAATTGCTTAGTGCAATTTTAGGAATACACTAATGCTGTAAATGCAGCAGCCATTATATGGCATGCTTGGCAATAGCTTGGCTATATTAGACATTACAACATATTTTTGTGTGTGTTATTTTTTGGGGTGGGGGAAGGTAAGTGAAGGAGGAAATTTTGGCCAGCATTACTCTTTTCAGGATACTTAATTTCTATTAGGACTGCTATTAAAAAAAGAAAGGCTTCATTTAAAAGGGTGGCCTGCCTCTTTAAGGGCCAGAAGGCCTTGGGCCAGTCAGCCCTGTTGAACTGTTCAGTTAGCTGTACCCTGCTACACCTGTGCAGGGTGTGGGACTTAAAAGGAGGAAGAGGCAGCAGGTAGGAAATTCTAGGGACATTCTACTAGAGTCTTAAGGAAAGAGCTGGCATGTGTGTGCTCTGTAGCTAGCACAGAGGTAGCAGATAAGCCAAAGAGGAGAAAAAGCCCTAAGGATTAACAGTTTAGGGGGAAGTTAGCCTCCAGAGGAGCAAGTTGTGGCAGGGAACTGTCTGTAAGAAGAGTGGGCAAAGGGCTCTGTAGAGCCTGAGTAGCAGTGAACTGCCTGAAAAGGGTTACTTGAAAATGTAGAGTGAGCCTGAGTAGGGCAGAGTCCCCTGGCTGGGGAGGAGAGAAGATGAGGTAAGAAACCAGGCTTGAGCTAGGAACTGGCTAAGCACCAAGACCTGCTGGATGCCCTTGGTGAGAGAACAGACCTGATCTGGATGGTTGGGTTGATTGTAGCACCGGTGTTGCCAGTGAGACAGCCTATTGGGAGTCTGCTTATAAAGAAGGGGACTGAAGCTGAGCTGGGGGAGGGGGCTGCAGGCTCCTTTATTTTGTTGATTTTTGTCCTTTTTGACCCCAGAAGGAGTTGAGTATTTTAAAGTACCTTGGTTGAAGATTGTCGTGGGGAAACTGACGAGCATTGTCATGCTGTGTCTTGCTGCAAAGGGACACTCCAAGAGGGGAGTCTTATAATACAGGTCTGTCATATCTTACGCTCATTTAATATGCGCGATTTCAGCTTTACGCGGTCGGCCAAAAAAAAAAAAAACCCCAAAAAAGAGAAAATCAACAATTTCAATACTGTACCTGTAGTGTGGGCGATTTTGCCCTCCATTGAACTCAATGTAATTTTGACTATATGTGGTTTTCACTTTACGTGCTAACCGTGGAACGGAACCCCCCATGTAAGATGAGCCAGACCTGTACTTTGTCTCAGTGGGGGAAATCTTTTTGTAACCAATTAGTTTGGGAGCAGCTCTATGAAGTTGCACCAAGCCTGGTTGTTCGTTTGTGGGGTTTTTTGGTTTTTTTGTAGCTAAACATAAAATACTTGTATGCATGGGCCCCATTTACTTTATCATAGATATACTCAATCTGTTGCTAAAGGTTATTTCAGCGGTCAGTGAAGTAAGTATCAGGAGGGCTCCAAAGAGGTTAAATTCATTTCAGCTATGAAGTCCAACAATCACAGCTGCATGGTCCTTCCTCATTATCCTATTCCTCACCAAACTATTAGGCCACTATGAAGACCCCACCTGCTGACTGAAGCTGCATTTCTGAAATGCTACTCTCCAGCACTGGTGGCAGCCCTTGCATGTGAAGCCTAAATGTTGTGGAGAGATTTGCATTTGACTTTCTCACCAGACTGAATTGTGCCTTTGCTCAGCAGGTGGCCCTTAGAAGCAAACCACTCTGCTAGAAAACATAGCCAAGTCAATACTGTCAGCATCATGTTCACTCTGTGGGGTTCAGTTTTCGCGCTCACCCTCCTTCAGAGCTCCTGTCAGAGAGTGCGGCTTTTGTTTTCACCAGGACTTTGTGGCAGTAGGGATGCCTCCTTTGGCTATCCTGCCCTCCTCTTCTCTTAAGCCAGTATCACCCTCTTTTGCCATCTTATCACCCAGTGGATCAGCTAATAAGCCTGTGTAGTGGCTTATTCTGTTGGATGCCAATGTAAAACAGAAAAACACTTAACCTAATATGTCAGATATTACCTCTGAGTTTGTCGACCATGCGAAGGAATGACACACAATCTTTGATATTATACCAGTTTTAAAGATTGTTGTAACACAATAGTTAGGAATCAAAGATTGTACTGACTTTTCCACACAACTGATATGCACATAAAGTCCTACATTGGCCCATTCATCATTTATAACTGTGAACACAAGGAGGCAATTTAGGGCTCAATGATCCTATTTTCCATGAGCAGCTGTAGGCTTTACAAGCACTAGAGATGCATATGTAAATTTGGCCGGTGTAACATTTGAAAATTTGTTCCTAGGATTTCAATCCTAGATAATAAATTGCATAATTCCCCTCTAACAAATTCCCAGTAATCAGTGGTTTACTCACAGACAGTAGTGTACACAGCCACTTAAATATTTAAATGTCAAATTTTAAAAATTGGAATCAATGCACTGTTCTAAAATTGTTAGATTATTGGTGCAAACTCAATTCCCATTAGTTGTAGTTTTTGAGCACACGGCTTTATAATTAGAAATGTGTCATGCATGCAGTTTCAATGTATCAAGAATAAAAAGACAGACGAAGTTTGATCAGCTTCTTTTCAAAGTCTACAGCACCTCCCTGTGTCTATTAACACATTTAAAAGCAAGCTAGACGTGGAAGAAATGGAAGTAAAGTGAGGCATATTTATTAAAATTTCTTCTATGAAAAAATATTTAAAAGCTCATGTAGCAATGCAGGGGATTTTTTTGTCATCCAAAAACTTAACTGGTCTGTTTACCAAAATGTACTGAGTTTGGATTAAACTGATGAGAGTAGGATGGTTGGTGATCGTTGCTGCCTCTGAAGCAGATACTATTTTGGTTACAAGAGTTATGAAAGTGGGCACAATCCTTATTTACACTTATGGTTACACATTGATTTATTAACACCCTGACTCTGATTTCCTTTGGATGATATTCTGCTTAAAAAAAAATCATATAGCATGTTTTTTGTTAAACCAAATGTCTGGATCGTGTTGTCATGCCAGCCTATTGTTTCAGCCTTAAGTGTCAAATTCCCAATATAGGATTATGCCTACTTAACTATCCCCATATTCTCTGAAAATCATAGCAGAGCTACTAAATCCAGTGAAAAATTGCTTATGCTTACAAATGTTAAAATAAGCTTAGAATGTCAAGTGAAAACCTAGATGCTTTCCCGCTTCCCATTCCCAAAGCAAAAGCTAGTTACAGCAAATTAAATCCAATCCTATAACCTTACCTAGACTGGTAAAAATGGGAGCCATATTTCACTGCCAGTGGTAGCAACCTGGGAAGCTGTAGTATAGACAGAACTCAATCATTTTACCTGTCTTTTGGCTAGCCCTATTTAGCCTGCCTGAGCACAGTTTATACTACAGCTGCTGCTATTGCTACCACAGGTGGACTGCACCAGTGGGTCCTAGCATTGAATTACAGCTCCCATTATAGCCAGTTGAAATGGAAGCTATGCTTACACAGACAGAAAATCATATTTTACAGAAATATCCACAAGAAAAAGTGAGAAGCTGAGATACTATGTCAAATGTCTGTATTATAATGCTGATCTATAAACTAAATATAACATACTGAAATGTTATTTTCTACTATAATTTAATGACAATAATTTAAAATATTATTTCCCAAGATAAAAAGCTCTTCAGATGGGATAAACTGGCATAACTCCATTGATTTTAATGAGGCTAGGCAAACATACACTAGCGGAGCAGCTAGACGGTTACGTTTAGAATACCTGGTGTTCTGTTGATAAATCCTATGAATATTAGGTTAATTTAGTAAGCAGTACATGGGAGTTATGTGAACAAATCCCATTATAAATTCAACTTCACCTTGTCCTTCGTTTCACAAGCTAAATGCATAACATGTCAATAAAGCATATTGATTGCAACAGTATTTTTACTGCCTCTGTGTGTTATGCGTGCGGTTGTCAGCCACATCTGTGAATATCCATTTCCAGCTTTTCAACACCAATTGTTACACACAACTTTTTCCATGCATACAAATGATGTAATGCATTATGAAACTTGTAGTCTGACAATACAGCAGCTATAATTGTTAACCTCTATTGTGCTCTTGCTGTATGAAACTCAGTTTCACTGTTAACATTTGTTTAATTTTTTTCTAACTTACTGGTCAGTTCATATGACACTTCCATCAGCTCGTATCCAGAAATCAAAATGAACAATAAAGTCAACGGTTAATATAGACAGCTGAAGTTCAGCTTCTAAATATAGTCATAGATGGTCAATTATGCAAGAAAGCAATGTTGCATGCTAGGAAAGTAATGTTCTTTACTTGCCTAAATTAATTGTGCAGTGATGAGGAAAGTGTTCCATAGTATATTATTATGTGATACATCTTGAAACATGGAGCATTATGAGTACATACTTACAGATGTCTGGGATATTACAGAATTCCAAAGTTAAAAATAAATAAAATCACACAGTCCCATTTACTCAGTACTCAAAGACCCAACAAATCTAAAAATGTTACTTTCAACAATTCAAACAACACAGCTGGTTTGAAGTGGCAAACAAGGAGATCCCATGCCTTCCAACAAAGACTATATTAGGAATCAAAGTGACTACCAAAGTACTGTAATTTCTATATAGCAATCTGGAAAAATACTTATTGCACTGAGATACCAATTGAAACTGTATACTCCTCTGTCTAGATAGTAAATTATGCCTCATTAAGCTTTTTCCAGCTCCTGATTCAACATATGTCATTTTAGTAAAAGGTATTTACTACATATAACAATACTACTTTTATTGTCAGCTTTTATAGGGCTTTTCATCCATAATCTTAAAGTTCTTTAAATCCCATTTTGCAGATGGAGAAACAGAGATAAAATTACTTGCCCAAGGTCACTGAATAAGTAAGTTGCAAAAACTGGAATAGATGTTAGGCCTCCTGATACCCAGTCCAGTGCCACTAGACCACATGTCCCCACAAAATGGAGAAATGTCATTTCATTCCATGTATTTTCCTAGAAAATGTGAGCTCAGTGCAGTAATGTGAGATGTTGAACCAAGATAACTTAACAGATTGTAAACATTGACAAATATGGCTAGGTTGAGAAGAGGCAAAGTAATTTATCCTTTTAAAAATATATGTCTATATTCTTCAACTGCAACTGAAACTACACTGAGGAGTCATTAAAAACTCATCACTTGCCACGGAGTTCAATATTAAGTACAGAAAGATTCAGTTATTACTGCAGTTACATGGTCAAGATATCTCTAGGATTTTGATTCTCCACAGTCTTGCTCCTTGTGTGGTCATTTACACTTGTGCAAAGTGAGAGCAAAGTGAGTATAAGTGCTACCATTCTAATTTAGTAGTATTTTACACACACTTTGCACAGGTGTTAAGGACCATGCCATACATAAAGCTGTGGAGATTCACAGGTTATGGCACAGATTTCTCAGGCCATCTGAAGAGCATGCAGCTCAAGTGTCTTTAAGGGACCTTTATGATCCTGGGGCTGCTAGGTACCAGTTGTCCCAGAACAAGTTAGAGCAGCATGGAGACTTGTCTCTTGAACCAGCTGCCAATGGATCCCAGAGAAAAGTTGGATGCAGGGGTACCCCAGCCATATCGGTTTTCTACTGGCTATGCCCCCATTCGCTGGCTGCCGAGAGAGAGAGAGTGTATGTGTGGGGGGGCAGTATTTAGTAGTAACCATTAGAGTGGTCCTTCTCCACTTGGGATTTTCTTAGGCAAGATAAATAGCCAAATGGCCAGATCTACTGGCTTTAGGTCCACTCACAGCTACAGGAGTGCTCTAGAGAGAAAATTGGGGTCTATATGACAGAGGTCCCAAATATTGCTATATATATGAAACACTTTCTCCAGTGTAATAAATTACAAGAGTGACCATTAGAGTTCAAGTCTGAAGCAAACTCAGACTAGAGTTTATCATGCTTTGAGTCCTGGATCTCAATTAAACCTTCAATGTTTGCAAAACTTCAACTGCAATGTGCACTCATGGATTTCCCATTTGGGTAGGGTATACATCTGAGTTTTTCATTAAATCAGGCACATACCCATTGGGAACTATGAATTTTATCCATAGCTGTTGAGAAGAATATGCTAAGGGACTCTGAAATGCTGCCTTTGAAATATAATATCATTTAAAGATAAACCTTCCCAATAATTAGATAGCGAAATGAATCCTCACCAATCTTTATACTATGTGTAAATTTAATAACAAAATAAAAATGTGTATCATCATACAATCATATGATCGAACATCTAATATTTTAAAGTAAAAAAATAAAATAAACTATTTAAAATCACCATTACTGTTTAAAATAATGCTGATTCCTGTAGCAATTTCAGTATCCATGGATTAAAAAGATCTATTTTTTAAATTATTTGTTTTCTTTCAAAGGGGAAAATTGGAGGATACATAGAAGAAGGGGGTGAACTTTCATCAGAGATCATGGCTGGGCTGTAGTTTTAAATCTGCATAAATCAGCTTCAGTTTACATAGGACATTTTTAAAGGATAGATTGTTCAGGCAAACTGGAGAATAGGAGAAACTTGCTCTTTAGAACAAATACCTTTCATTTTTCCTGTTCTTTCATTAGAGCTAGTCAAAACTTTTCAAAGGAAAGAGTATTTATAAAAAAAAGTCTTCATCAAAAATAATTTTTGTTAAATACTGACATTATGAAATTTTTTTTGCCAGAAATGTGCCTTATTTTTTTGTCTAAAAGGTTATCAGAGATAATCAAAAATGTCATCAAAATGTTTTTTTTTAGATTTACTAGCAAAGTTCTTGGGAAAAGAAATTGATTGCCATTTTGTTAACCTTATCAGTAATGTATTCTATAAGTATTTTTAAATTCAATACAATTTTTAAAAAAGTGAAAAATGGGTCAATTTTGAACACATCAAAATGAAAAAATTAAAATATCAAAATTTTGAAATTAGTTTGCAAAATTGGGTTTTCATTTTTGACCAGCTCTAACTTTATCATATGAAAGGCTCCAGATCTTACAAGAAAACTCTAGGTTGTTTACTCTAAGTTCCAGAGTCATACAACCATGTAAAAATAAAGATTTTTTTTTTTAATCCACCCTAGCAATAATAAAATTTAATTCAAAGACGCTTCCACTTTCCACTTCTTTGTGGAAGGAAGTACTTTACCCATTGATTTAAAGGAGAAACAACAATTTGTACATTTTTTTTAGAAACATTTCAAGTTAAATTTTTAATTTTTTATAGGTAGACTGGTTCTGGAATTTGTTCATTAAGAGAGATTGTATCTGTTCCACTTGGGAGAGTTTACAATCTCCTCCACTTTCAAGAATGTTTTGAGGTGAGACAGGATATGATGGAGTGCCAAACTCTTAACCTCTTATTCAAAATAGTGAGCAGTTTGGTTCAATATGACTTATGTGAATAAGCATTTGCCAGTGAGAAAGGTAGTTCAAAATCTGATCTAGATTAAGGATAAAATTACCTGGCAATCATGGTGTTTTCTGGTTGTTGTTTCCTTAGATACAGTCATTCTATTTTTATACTTTGGATTATAATCTATGCCTTTTCTATACTAAATCTAGGATATGTCTACAGATCAGCAGGAGATATTACAAGATGGTTCAGCCTTGTATGTCTTTTGTATCACATTTGCTGGAACCCAATTAAACCTGAGTTTCCATTCTTGGCATTGCATACCAGTTTATATAGTTTTATTCTATTGTCTGGCTATACCAAAAGAAGTACAGGAGGTATTTGACATGGGTTTAATCAGGCCTCAACTTTATTATTAGATATCTGCGACTGCCCAGCAGATAAAAGTGTACAGTGCAGGTAACCCCGTGTTTGTTCTGTAATTACCTGGGGGCTTTTTACCAGCTCCCCCTCTTTTTTTCCATCCAGGTCCTCCAGCAAATCCATTGCTGGAACCTTACCATCCACCACCCCTCGTAGGAAGGTTAAGGTGGGCTATAAAAATGGGGGGTTAGCTCCTTACCGTACCAATCATAGGACTCCCCAACCACCCCCATTTGTTCCTTTAGCGAACATGTCTTTTTAAGTCCTTTTCCAAGCCATTTATTTGGTCACTGTACACTTTTCCTATGGAGCACCTGCACTGGACCTCTGCCTTACACTTAAATAATGAGTTGCAACATATAGCCTACCGTCCTTCATGCCATGCATGAACAGAGCCCTTCCTGAACTGCTGTGGGGAAGCCAAAAAAACCCCAACTGTACCCAAGCCAATATGGTGATAAGGGAAAAATTCCTTCCGAGCCCCCTAATAAAGAGGGGGCTAGCGTAATGCCCACTGCAGGTCTTGACCAAATCTGGTATTTTACCACCTAAAGGGGAAGGAGGGTGTGTCCTGCTTCAGCCTGCTCTGTGTAAAAGGAAGGCTTCAGGTGCAGAGCTGCTCCTTTTAAATCTTGCATTCCTAGGGGATGAGTCAGCGACCACACTGACCGTTTTCAGCAGTTTTCATCTCCTCCCCCCAGCCATAAAGCACTGTTCCCTTCATTCAGCCAGCCAGCCAAACACCCCACCCCTGCCTAAAGGTGCCAGGGCAGTTGCGTTAACAATGCAATCATGTTGGCTTTTTGTGCATGTGGGTATACAGTATGTAGCAGTTTGGTCCACTTCTAGATTAAATTTGTTAATTTTCAGTGTGGTGGGGTTTAGAGTTGGAGGAGGTGAGGTTTCAGGTTTGAGGTTCAATATGGGCTAGAGTTTAGGTTTGATTAATGATGCTGAATCTTGTGTAATGTTCTTATAATATTTTGTCCAAAACAGTAGAAGTCTCACAAGGCTAAGTTTGTGTGTGACATTTCTGCTTTTTGTGCTAAGATCTCATTAGAACCTCATTTCTTGGAGGAATTTTGGCCTCATCCAAAACAGAATGGGGGTGGGGGACAAGGTACTTCCTGGTTTGAGAGGTGGCTTGATACTGGAAATTCACATCTAAAAACTCTCTCCCTTTTTTAAATGGTTATGATTCAAGATTCTGGGGAGGCTTTTGCAATAGTTAAGAAGCCATTTGTCCTCAGAATGAAACTTCAAGACCAACAGAGCATGTAAATTCCTAGAGCGTCATCCAGTCCTACTTGTAAATCCTTTCAGATGGAAGTCAAAAACAGAGCTTATTTTGACTCAATTTTGCACAAAAACTAATACATCTGCAAGACTTCCATAATTAGAATTGAAATGATGGGAGGATCAAGCAGTAATAAGGGGAAGCTAAATTTATTTCAAAAGGTAGCAATTGATCACTAAGAGATCTATCCCACACCTCTCTGCTCCACTTGCTTGGCCTCATTCTATTACTGAGACAGGAATACCTTCTCAGTCTGTATTTCATGTGCCAGTTTCTCTCTGTAATTAATGGAGAGAAATGTTTGACTGTTGACTCGGAGAAGCAAACTTGGGCAAAGTACAGTAAATGGGAGTGGAAAGCAAAACTGAAATTAAATATTCTGAAGGGCTGAGGCTTCTGCCTCACATCTGTCTCTTGATGATTATTTTAGTGTTCTAGTGAGAGGCTCTGGGCTCTTACCCTGCACTTCAACTTTGAGCCTGAAGAGTGGGGTTATTTCTGTCAGATGCAGAATGATTTCCTTTGCCTAGTGGTGGGGAGTATACTATCTTATGATTGACCAAATTTACTCTGTAGTTTTCAGCTGTATGGCCAAGAGATGAGTCTCTACCAGCAGATCTAGAGATGTTTGATACAGAAGGTCTTGTTCCAAGGGGGAAAAAACCCCGAATGATTTACAATTTTTCAATAGCTATTCATTTTTAAATATTTATTTGAAGTTCTCCTTACTGAAATGTGTGTGTGCAATAAACATTCTTCTTATGCCTAAGGGGGGTCATCATTGATCTGGCCCAGAATTCAGCAATTTGCTTTGCTAGCACAGAAGATGTGAAGATTAGGTTAGATTTTTGGGGGAGTGCTATTTCTTGGACTCAACCAAGCTGACTAAATTGTTACAATAAGTATTTGTAACAAATTAACTTTGAATTATGAGACATGAATTTGAGATTAATATTAAGGAGTTGCTTCAATATGTTATGTAGCAACAATCAACAATGTACAATTGTACATCAAAGTCTGCTTGATGAATGTGTTCTATTTTCTATGTTTTTCATAGGGCCACATTTTTGTGACCACATTCTATATATTAGGAGAAGTTTCATGTGCAAAGAATTACATATTAGATTTGGCCCTGTTTTTATTACTTATTGACTCCTCACAGTCATTGATTTGCATTCTTTGGTACCTCAGATCCATAATCTTGATTAATGTGAAAACCACCATGTATTTCGTCCTTCTCAAGTTGCCAGTGCAACATGATGGTATGTCATCCATGAAAGATGTCTAGTTGTGAGGAAGCTTTGCCTATTGTCCGTGTTGTACAATACATATATGGTATATGGATAAAGTGTTGATTTCTGTCTGCAAGACTGTCAATCTGGCATCTTTCATTTACACTTAAAATACATTAACACTTAAATATTTACAATGAGATTTCCCTACTTGAATCTGAGTTTATCGCATGCGTCTGATAGTGAACTAGCAGATAGAGGGGTGTTCTACATCTGTGGCTTTATGACAGGATCTAGTTTAGATTCTCTCCTACATTCAGGATACAGGAAACCACAGTGTTTTTACATCAGCATTTCTATTTCTTATGGGAGAAAGTTGGGGTTTCCTCTTTCAAATGTAAAGAAATATTTTTGCATTGTTCTAAGATTATACAGTGGGGCTGGCAGCATAGAATATGAAGACATTTTTCAGAGCAGCAACTGAATCATTGACAGCCACAGAAGCTGGTTGACTCTGATGTAACTCTTTTGGGGTATCATCCATGCAGATAAAATGAATGGTCTGGTTTACCACTTCCAGCACTGAGCATTGCAAACTAGTGAGTCACCTAACAGAGATGATTGAAGTTTACACACGTGGATTTGTCCATTTAGGTAATAGATATAATTTTAAAGACACGTTAGGTAAAAATAAGAGGTGTTTGAGTTTATTGCTGTAAAAATAAAATTTGGCTGGGGAAAGCAAATTAGTCCAATCTTTTTCATATCAGAACACAGACTGGAAATGTGTTTAGTATATGGCCATAAACATATCTTCAGAAAGATTTCTTTCATGTTCATTTGCACTGAGGGTATGCCTCCCCCACACACACAAAATCCCCAAACTGTAGGCATCTGAATTAAATCAAGAGGAAATAAAGTGAGTTTCTTCTGATTTATATTTTGATTTGATAATACACAGGAGGTCCTCTGAAAATACTACCCTGTTACCATTGCTAAATTGATTTCTCCCATGCCCTCTATCTGTGTATTGTTTTCTCTATTCTGCTTATCCAGCAAAAGCACTAAAGTAATTATCTCCTAGTATATGCAGAAGATGAAGTACAGCAAGCAGATTAAATTTAATATGCTGGGAGACCTCCCGCCTTTTTGTGCGTAAAATTACATGTGGCAGAGACATCTCCTTATCGCATTCCTGATTTAGTAGATAAAGTATTGAGGATTTTGTTGCCAAAAAAACCCAAACTTTGAGGCAAATATGCTACATTTAACTAAAAACCTAGATAGTAGTAATTGAATCCTAAAATAAACACTTATTAAAATCATTAGTATGCAGCAAAAACATGGAATCACAGATTAAGAGCCTTTACTTGAATTTGAAATAATGTTAAATTATGAACCAACATATTGATGAAAGAGCATGGTATAATGAAAAGCAAATTTTCATAATTATTCGGTAATGTGATGCTATAAACTCATCTAGCGAGACAGTATAGAAGTAATAAACATAAAATATGATTGTACTATGCATTAGTGTTGCAAAAAAAATCAGAATACTTTTTATGTAGAAACAGTTAGGATGAAATCCTGGCCTGATTGAAGTCAGGGAGCCAGGATTTCACTTGTAGATATAGTTCTGTGGTCTTTACTCTGGCAATGTCCCACTGGAAGTCAATGAGAGGTTGCCTGAGTAAAAACCAACTTAAAAAAATCGCTGGATTTGGCCCATGGCCAATAAACTGATGTTTTACATTTCCCAAGCCATATGGTTATACATGATGTAATAGACTGTAGAAAAAAAGGAGACTGGTATAAAAACAAATTTTAAAAAGAAACAGTAAAAATTGCAAAGAGAACTTTGAGTTATGTAAGATGCCTGATGCTAGTTATAATCATGAAGTAAATATGATGCAGTACAATACTTGAAAAGAATAAGAATTTGTTTGGGGAAAAAAAAGTAAATTTTCAACTGAAAAATTACTAATATTACCATCTCTCGCACATAGATTTTTTTTTTTTTTTTTTTTTTTTGCTGTTCTATAATGCTTCCTAATTTATATGGAAAATAATAGAATAACATTGAAAAGCATCACAGGACAGAAATTTGTTGTTTAATAAACACTGTTCACTAGACCAACATATACCTCTGACACTTTAAAGCAACAATAATTTTATACTTATTCTCATTTAAGTGCTACAATGTATAATTCTCTGTATTTTTCTTCTGTCTTAAATAAATTATGCACCAGTTTTCTTGAAGTAGATGTGGTATTTGCCTAAATTTACAATTTTGTACACAAATTGTCAAATGGGTAAAATCAGTGCGTGCAAACATAATATCTTAAAATAGTTGTATATGAAAATAATTTTAAATATTGATATAGGTGGATCAGGATTACTATCAAACACGCTTAGTCCATGCTAAAAGTATATTTAGTATAATTTTACATGTCCACCCTCTCTGGGTGATTGATGTTTTTGGAAGTGAGAGAGGAGAATATTTTTTCATTATCCTAGTAATAATGAGCTGTAGAAGCAATAATAGGTTTTATTCCTAGCCTGGCAAATTGTGCAAATGGTTTTGCAAGGCAATTTTCATAATACTTTCCATTGAATTTTCTAATATTGAATATATTTTAATTGTTCAATCACACATACTGAGCTTGTAGGTTGTTTGCATCCTACATAAATGTGGTTTAACGTTTCATAAGTACTTTATGGGCATAGAGCTTGTGGTTATATATTTTCAGATGTACAACCTTAATTCACTTGTTAAAATAGGCGCTCTGTTTGCTAATAGTTACCAGCTGTAACTAATACATTAGATGTACAACATACTGGTAACGTATTATTTAAAGTGACGCATTTCAAAATCAATACCAAATGTCCTGCTGTATGATTAATTGGAAAACATGTCTAATAGAATGGTTATAGCGCTATACAAAATTATTGTGAAAGCATCATAAATGAAGGGATAAAAAGCCAACAATGCATAAATTTTAAAATCTTTCAGTACAAATTTCAAAAGCAGAGACATCACTTACTGTAGTTGTTGTTTGCTTCTCGTGTCCCTTTTATTTTGCCTCGTTTATCAATCCTCATATACCATTGAGTTCGACAGAAAAGTCTTCTCACTCTTACATCCCCCCCCTCCATATAATCATAGCTTCTGGTATGTCGCTCAGGGCTGGAACAGTTCACATTTGTAGCCATTTGCTCTGGAGTCATGTCATTGCAAGCTAAAGATATAGTGCCCACTAAAAAGATAATGTAAAAATATGATCTGTAGAGCAAAGTTGGCAGGATCCATGTCAGTATCCATTTGTGCATTATAGTGCGGTGTTCTGGGTGTTCATGAACAACATAATGAAAATTAAATCTCAAGTAGATCGTTGCTCCTAGGTCATTGACCTGCCTTCTGTCTTTACAGCGAGTTGTAGATTGATTTAATTGAGATTGCTTCCTCTTCCAGAATTCTGATCCTTATTCCTTAATAGTTACTGATGTTGAAACAGGATAGCTCCTTAAATATCTTTTCAGTCAGGATATCCTTTAAAGAAACAGGTTATAATAACCTTGGCTGTCATGACCTTCTGTACTACTTGAATTTGCTGCTTGCACTGAAAGTAAAAGATCTATGAGAAAAGTGTCATGGATAAATTTTATGGTCAATTGTTACGTGTGTGCGACTATAATATATGCTGCATGAGTACTGTAGCATAGCAAAACATCTTCTAACTTTATACAGTGACTTAACTTCTTTAAGAAACATACACGAGCGCGCACACAAGATTATATCTTACAACAAGCTCTTGACAGCAGCACACATTTGAACTATGTACAATTCCTTGTGTAGCTCAGAAATAAGTCTTTCAAATAAGCTGTTGATTCAGCTGAGTTACAAAACTCATACATGGTAAAATGCTATTGCATCTCTTACATTTCATTACTTCATGCCTATACCTTTACAGTTAGCCACATTCTTCCTAAAGGGCTGTCTGCACTTCTCTAGTTTAAATGTCAGGACAGACCAGATATTCGTGGGACTGTATTTTTATACATACGTAGTTCAGTTACTTTTAGATTTTGTTTTTAAAGAAAATGTCAAGAAGCTTATTTCTAACATACATCAAGCACCGATAACTTACTTGTTTCTGTTGATAACAGCTGGATACACAAGTATTCCATTTCTGTTGTCTGTCTTTTGCAACATGAGACTCTCTACTGTAGCTACAAACTTTCTCAGCTCAGAAAGACTTCAGCAGAATTATAATTGTTTCCATAAATCAACACGCAAGAGTGGTGGTGTGTGTATGCGCTTGTGTGTGCGCGTGCGTGTGTGTGTTGAGCCTGTTGTTCAGTCCTTTTCGATAAATACCTTTGCTGACCTCACTTGGAAGCAATTAGAATTTAACCAGTCAGCTGTCAGTTGAATGCATGAACAAAAATAAAAGAAGACTTATGTTGTGTAGTGTCCAATGGTCATCAGAGGGAGCTATAAACATAGTTTATGCTTTAAATCTCCAAGTATGTACCTACTTTCCAGAAACAGATTTCTGTGATCACTGGATAAAATTACTTTTCATGTCAGTTAAAGCTTTTCTGTTCTTTGATTTAGTTCAGTATTCCCTTTTCCTTAGGAACAAAAACACACACACCTCATTTCTCCTCCAAATCTTTTACACAGATTGATGGGTACATACTTTGCTTACTATCCTTCCCTTTAAATAGCTGAAATACCCAAGTGCATTACTTAGTGTGGGTGGTAGGCATGGTGTCTATTATGGACTGTGTATCATGTTTTTGTATTGTAGACTAGTAAATGAGGAACAATTGCATACAAAATCTAGAGGGTTCTTATTTAAATGGCTGTTATGGACAAACCACAATGTATGTTCTAAACATTGCGTTCAGTCTAGACCTTTGTCAGCATCCGAGAAAAATATAATAAGGAATGATATTCAACATTTCCCCCATGAATACTTCCTAGAAATTGCAGCATGAGAATTAAAAGTTGCAGTAGTACAGATGTTATCCATATTAGCACACTGTTGGATGGATGATCTGTTGGCTTAAGTTTTGGGGAGGCAAATATAACAGCTACGTATTATCATGCTGTTTCTACATATTTATTTCCAACTTTTGTCAACAGTCTACTACCCAAACTCTGCTCCATGTCATCCTTAAAATCTTGTCATGCTTTTGGTGAAATCCAGCTATTATAAAAACATACTGAAACTCTGGATTCCACTGAGTACAGCAGTGCCTTTTTATCCTGTTTAAAATGAATTCTATTCTTATCTTACAGAGACATCTCTGTAAGAGTTTACTAAACAGGAATGGGGAAATCTTGTAATGCACTGTCGTAAAGAGAAAATTACTTGTATCTGTAGGTCTCTGAAAATAGTATTGTAATTTTAACATAGTCATGCTTACCCTGATCCACAACCTTTCCCAGGAGAGGTGGGGAATAATTATTTAGTGTATTGAATTCTTTAATTTGATTGAAAAGAACTGTTGAGCTAGTTAATAGCCATTAGGAACATTAAGGGTACATGTTTGCCACCTAGTGGTGAGGAGGGTTTAATGATTCAGGACTTAGTTTGGAGTGTTCCTGTGTTTATCACTCACAAGTGTGTGACACCAGGGGACCGTATTTCACCCCGCCTGCCCTCCCATCCTTCCAACCCACACACAAACTCAGAGGATATGAGTAACTTCCCTTCTCAAAGTTCAGATACTTCAATCTCTCCTTTCAGAGCTCCCTATGAGCACTCCCCATTTGCTACTTTCTCTGTGTTCACTTGAAGTCAATGAGATTTACTCAAATCCTGCGGAGGGAGAGTAGGACCCCAGGAATTCTATTTTATCATCATTGTTACCTGAAAAAACAATGATTTACATGCAAATATGGCCACAATCATGAAGGAAAATTAGATATTTTCTCATTCTCTTAAGAGATTATTTTCATAATTGTTACAAGTATGCATTTTTAACATGAGGAGACAATGGAGACCCATGTAGGAACATCAGATCTGCACCAGAGACTCCAGCACAGAAGGGACAGCAAGAGAGAGGACCAAACATGAAATGGAGTGACAAACTGACTCACTATAGTTTTGAACAATTATTTAATAATCATTCAGTAACTTCATTTATGAATTAATACGTAACTGCTTATTTTGGTGCATTGAGGAAGGAAGTAAAAAAGGTGCAAAATGCCTTCAGTCACCCAAGATTTCTGACTAGTTAGTCCCTACTATTGTGTGAAACCCATTCAAAATCATGGTGAGTGTGAAATTCTTTTTTACACCCACAGCCCAGATTCAGGAAAGGTCCCTGAAACTTAGATTATCATAATTCCAATTCACCCTACCATACGCTGTCCCCAAATGCCCAACCTCATGTTTTGATGCCTTCAGGAGAGACCCAGTGGCATGCACTTGTCCTGGTCTACAGTGCCTGGAACATAATGCCTCCATTGGACACTTTAAGAAGTGGCAAAAGTAAGACTAGGAACATAACAAAATCAGTCAACAAAGCACTGAATAAAATGTGGCCATGTCCTCAGCTAGTGTACGCTAACATGCTTCCATTGAAGTCAATGTAGCTGTGCTGATTTACACCTGCTGAGGATATGGCCCATTGGCCTGGTGATGCCATGATGATCTCTAATCTTGGGCCCTGAGAAGTTACCAAGAAGATTGAATTCCAAAGATGGAGCCCTCAGATAAGAGCCCTGCTATCTGTGGTGGAGACTTCAAATTTAGGGACCAAGAGCAAGAGCCACTCAGCCATCTTTACTGCCATGCTAGGGTACAAAGTTCAGATAACTTCTTGAATAACCACTCTGGTCTTTTAAGATCTCCATTGACATCTGAAGTTGCAATCCAAAAGTGAAAGGAAATCAATACAGAGACTTCAGCACAGATAGTATTTATCATGCCAGCTTGCCCCACAAAGGGGGTGAGTTCCGCTTGATATGGGGTGTCTGGGTAGATTGCAAGAATAGTCCTATACTACAGTACATTGCAATGGTGAACCCTGGAAAATGATGCAAAGAGTGCCTCCTTTAAATATTTCCCCTGGCCAATAAGCCTCATCCAGGCTAATGTGCAACCAGTTTGTCTACCTCCAGATCCCCTTCTCTATCAGACAGTGGGAGTCTGAATTCAGTGAAAAGAAGATGTAGAGCTGAGTTCTACTGGCAATTTGATGAAATCTCAATCCAAAGCATCTCACAATCAACCCTGTCGGTTTAATACTGAATAGCAGGGTTACAAAATCCTATAGGACTCCATGTGAGGGCTATTGGAGAAAACGAGCAGTACTGTCTGGGAACCCTTATAAAGGAAGAATGAATCCACTACTTCCACCACTCCCCCAAGATTCACTGGATAAGTCAACAATACCTATGGGTTAATAATATCAAAAGCTCCCGACAAATCTGATAAATCAGCATGGCCACTGATCCCTTGTCCATTGCTAAAAAGAACTCACCAGCCATTTATACCAATACAGTCTCAGTTCCATTCTTAGATTTGAACTCAGACTGATACAATGAAAAAATCTGTGGCATTCAAGTAATCAGGGATAAAATCTTATCTGTGTTTTACTTCTCACAGTAGAGTGCATGTGGAATTTTTTTAAATGTTATTTCTTTGCTGGACAAAGACAACTTGCAGCATTTAAAACCTGCTTTTTTCCTTTTGGGGATTTTTAATTTATTTGTGCTTTCTCTGGCATTTAGTTTTATATAAACCCATAGCATACCTGAGGTTTCATTTCCAGAAAGCTGCAGATACTCATGCTCCAGCCACAAGCTTTGTGCGTGTATCTCTCCCAGCTCTGTAAAACAAATCATTTGATACAGCAGTGTGTTCTTTAGTGCTGTTTCAGCTCAGATCTTTATGAAGCATTATATTTAAAATAATTAAAAAGCAATTTAAATAAGGCACCAGCTGTAAGTGTAACCAGTGAACAACAAGTTATTTTAATATGGCTGGTGGCCACATCCTCCTCCTTTCCTCCTTGCTTTGCCCGCAAATAACAACCTTTTCAAAATGAAGCTGCAGCTTTAAATAAATACATTATAAATATACAATGAAACTTTAGCCCTTACCAAAAAGCAAGCCCAACTGTATGTTGTCTAATGAAAGGACACCATCTTAACCTGCTTGAGCAAATCAAGCCTTCCTTCACAAATCTGAATTTTCTGGAATAATGCAGCCCACTTTCTGTACAAGCCATGTATTAACCAATGCCTCCCCCAAACTGGCCTACTCTATTTTCATGATTGTGCCCACTGCAACCTTTATACGAGTGGGTATTTGTCTAGCTAGCTGGAAGAAAAGGGGTGTTGCCACTTTAAGGGCTTCCCTGCAGCAGATGGGGAGAAGGGGAAAAGTTTAGTGATGGGCAGAAAACAGTTAAAGCCAGGTCAGGACTAGGTCACTGCAAGGCCCTTCCTGCTGACTGGCAGTGGGGGAGGTATTTATATCTCATGTAGCCACAGAGAGGGCCTCTTTACCAGGATCGAGCTGGCCTGGCAGTCAGGTATAACCAGTGCCTCCCCCAAATAGGCCTACTCTATTTTCACGAAATAACATCTAATTGCATTGGCTAGCATTTCCACCTTATCGAGGAAATATGCCAAGAACTTGGCAAATCAGTTCTCGAGCAAGGTTTTACATGGTGCAGAGTTCTCCTAAAACTGCACAAATGTTATGATCTTTTCTCTGAAGCGTTTTATATGAAGAAATACATCAACACATTGTGATAACTTGAGAGCATTAAAAGTTACAGAAAGAGAAGAATATTGCATGTATGTATTCCACATTTTCTTAAAATCACTCCCATAATACCTTGGTAAGCATTCTCCCCTGACAGCAACCTAGATGCCAATTCCTTCAATGTGAGTAGGTGGGAAGTTACAACAATGAACATTTTGGAAATCAAAGGCAACTGCTATGTTTGCCAGTTATGAAGGTTGAATGCAGGTCTCTGTATCAAACAGTAAACACCCAAATAGTAGTAGTAACAGCCAAAGAGACCTTTTACCATCTGCTAGCTAGGAGAGTGCACCTTTTTCTTTCAGATGCACAGTTAGCCATAGTGACCCAGACCATCTTCATCTCCAGGATGGGCTCCTACAGTATGTTCCATGTGGTTTGACTATGAAGGCAATATAGACATTTCCATTGATCCAATGCACAGTGGCCAGCCTACTAGGAAACATTAACTAGTGAGAGCACAACACATTGGTTCTCTGCACTCTGCTGGCTTCCTATCCTGTTTCTGGCCTGCTTCGGGATCGCTGTTGCTAATCTTCAGAGTCTGCAATGGGATGGAACCTGTCTACCGTGGAGATCAGCACAGTTTCTGTGGCAACAGCTGAAATTAGTTAGGATTCTGTGGCTGATGGAGACCAGAGTAAAATTCTCAGAGTGCAGGAACTGGGCATTCTCAGTATTAAGCCCTAATCTGCAAAACTCCCTATTATCACAAATCAGGATTTAGGATGCAATGAAAAATCTGCTATTTGCTCTTCATCCTTTGCTCGATAATGACAGCTGCAGAACATTTGGCAGCATCTCTCGAAATAAAGCAAAAGGAACCCTCTATGAACAATAGAGAGATGCAGAACATGCCACTTCTGCATGGAATTGTTGCTATTTTAATTTTCAGCCTAGATACTATTGAGTTGAGTAGATTAAAAATAGACATAAGGTATGGCTCCTTCCAGCCTTCCCCTGCGTGATTGTTGAGAGAAGTTCTTTCCTTTTGGTAACTTGCATGGGTTGTTGAAATTGCAAATTTTTATAGGTGTGGCAGTGTTGGGTACAATTTTGTACTGGAAAAATTTTACTATAAATTTTTCATCATAAATCTTTTGCAAAGCTAAACTCAAAAGCCTCAGCCATCTCTATCTGTTGGCTGCTGTAAACATCCAGATTTTGGTCATATGGGATGGAGTTAAGCTTTCAGGAAAACTGGAAATGGGTATATTACTAGTAGATATCAGTATACTTAATAGCAAATAATTTATCTGATGAATTTATCTTGTTTTTGTGTTTATAAATTATCTGCAGTAATTTGTTTTTTCTTCAATTTATTTGGGGGAGATTAGGGACCTTGGAGGAAATCATAGAATCATAGAATATCAGGGTTGGAAGGGACCTCAGGAGGCCATCTAGTCCAACCCCCTGCTCAAAGCAGGACCAATTCTCAACTAAATCATCCCAGCCAGGGCTTTGTCAAGCCGGGTCTTAAAAACCTCCAAGGAAGGAGATTCCACCACCTCCCTAGGTAACACATTCCAGTGCTTCACCACCCTCCTAGTGAAATAGTGTTTCCTAATATCCAACCTAAACCTCCCCCACTGCAACTTGAGACCATTACTCCTTATTCTGTCATCAGGTACCACTGAGAACAGTCTAGATCCATCCTCTTTGAAACCCCCTTTCAGGTAGTTGAAAGCAGCTATCAAATCCCCCCTCATTCTTCTCTTCTGGAGACTAAACAATCCCAGTTCCCTCAGCCTCTCCTCATAAGTCATGTGCTCCAGACCCCGAATCGTTTTTGTTGCCCTCCGCTGGACTCTTTCCAATATTTCCACATCCTTTTTGTAGTGTGGGGCCCAAAACTGGACACAGTACTCCAGATGAGGCCTCACCAATGTCGAATAAAGGGGAATGATCACAATCTGCTGGCAATGCCCCTACTTATACAGCCCAAAATGCCGTTAGCCTTCTTGGCAACAAGAGCACACTGTTGACTCATATCCAGCGTCTCGTCCACTGTGACCCCTAGGTCCTTTTCTGCAGAACTGCTACCTAGCCATTCAGTCCCTAGTTTGTAGCGGTGCATAGGATTCTTCCGTCCTAAGTGCAGGACTCTGCACTTGTCTTTGTTGAACCTCATCAGGTTTTTTTTGACCCAATCCTCTAATTTGTCTAGGTCCCTCTGTATCTGATCCCTACCCTCCAGCATATCTACCATGCCTCCCAGTTTAGTGTCATCTGCAAACTTGCTGAGAATGCAGTCCACACCATCCTCCAGATCATTAATAAAGTTATTAAACAAAACCGGCCCCAGGACTGACCCTTGGGGCACTCCGCTTGAAACCGGCTGCCAACTAGACATGGAGCCATTCATCACTACCCGTTGAGCCCGACGATCTAGCCAGCTTTCTATCCACCTTACAGTCCATTCATCCAGCCCATACTTCTTTAACTTGGCGGCAAGAATACTGTGGGAGACCGTATCAAAGCTTTGCTAAAGTCAAGGAATAACACATCCACTGCTTCCCCCTCATCCACAGAGCCAGTTATCTCATCATAGAAGGAAATTAGATTAATCAGGCACGACTTCCCCTTGGTGAATCCATGCTGACTGTTCCTGATCACTTTCCTCTCCTCTAAGTGTTTCATAATTGATTCCTTGAGGACCTGCTCCATGATTTTTCCAGGGACTGAGGTGAGGCTGACTGGCCTGTAGTTCCCCAGATCCTCCTCCTTCCCTTTTTTAAAGATGGGCACTACATTAGCCTTTTTCCAGTCATCCGGGACCTCCCCCAATCGCCATGAGTTTTCAAAGATGATGGCTCTGCAATCACATCTGCCAACTCCTTTAGCACCCTCGGATGCAGCGCATCCGGCCCCATGGATTTGTGCTTATCCAGTTTTTCTAAATAGTCCCAAACCACTTCTTTCTCCATGGAGGGCTGGTCACCTCCTCCCCATACGGTGCTGCCCAGTGCAGCAGTCTGGGAGCTGACCTTGTTTGTGAAGACAGAGGCAAAAAAAGCATTGAGTACATTAGCTTTTTCCACATCCTCTGTCACTAGGTTGCCTCCCTCATTCAGTAAGGGGCCCACACTTTCCTTGACTTTCTTCTTGTTGCTAACATACCTTCTTGTTACTCTTAACATCTCTTGCTAGCTGCAACTCCAAGTGCGATTTAGCCTTCCTGATTTCACTCTTGCATGCCTGAGCAATATTTTTATACTCCTCCCTGGTCATTTGTCCAATCTTCCACTTCTTATAAGCTTCTTTTTTGTGTTTAAGGTCAGCAAGGATTTCACTGTTAAGCCAAGCTGGTCACCTGCCATATTTACTATTCTTTCTACACGTCGGGATGGTTTGTTCCTGCAACCGCAATAAGGATTCTTTAAAATATAGCCAGCTCTCCTGGACCCCTTTGCCCTTCATGTTATTCTCCCAGGGGATCCTTCCCATCTGTTCCCTGAGGGAGTCAAAGTCTGCTTTTCTGAAGTCCAAGGTCCATATTCTACTGCTCTCCTTTCTTTCTTGTGTCAGAATCCTGAACTCGACCATCTCATGGTCACTATCTCCCAGGTTCCCATCCACCTTTGCTTCCCCATATCTTAATTCATCCCAAAATAGGCTTCTGAGGGAGACACATGCAGGCTTAGTTGGACAGGAGGCTGGGTCACCATGAAGTTGACTTTTTTGAGAGGCAGACTGACATGAAAGAGTGGAATCCCAGGGATTAGTGGTTTTGGAGATGGATGGTTTCCTCCTCTGAGTGAAGCCTGCATAGTACCCAGGGTTACAAAAAAGCTCTCCATTGTTATTAGTAACTTCATTACCAGTACTGGCAATCCTCACTGGAGAGTCCATTCCCTTGTGACAGTAGGGCACACTGAGAAGGACCATCACAAATTTAAGATTATAGCAGCTATGTATTGTAGCATAAGGATTTTGGAGAAGGTGGAGAGACTAGAAGGCTGAAAGTGATATTCTGTAGTCCACAGAAGACAACAATTTAGTCTCGTTATATAGCACCTGGTTTATTTCCACCAG
Organism: Chrysemys picta bellii; assembly: GCF_011386835.1. Taxonomy (NCBI): domain Eukaryota; kingdom Metazoa; phylum Chordata; order Testudines; family Emydidae; genus Chrysemys; species Chrysemys picta. The sequence continues at coordinate 19,974,376 of NC_088800.1, forward strand.
GTTTGGGAAGCATACAGAGTTTACCTGACCAGCCTTCTATATTCCAATTTTACTTTGAACACAGAACTTAGAAAAGCTGTAACTCATACCACTTTTTATGAATTTAAGTAGCTTTTTATTTCATTTTTTGTTTTTGATGTGTAGCATACCTTAATTTTTAAGTTAGAAAACATCTTTTAGTAAACACAGATGTTTTGTGTAAGACTTCTTTGCAAACATTTCCTAGAGCTTTGCTGAAATATTTCTTTATTTAAAGAACAAAAAGTATTTCCAATACCTTTGTTTGTAATGATTAAAATATAGTTTTAGCCAGTAATAATAAATATGAAAAGAAGCTCTTCAAGAGAAACCTGTTTATCTCTGACTAGAGTTAGGCAAAGATTTAAATGCCAGATAAACAACAGCAGCAGATGCAAATAGGATTGTATCATTTGTGATTTTTATACGTCTAGTCAAACTAGCCCTGTAAGCCTCTATGAGGAACCATATACTGAGTACTGAATTTCATGACAATTCCTGCAATTTATTTACCAGTCAAGTATTAAATGGGTATTAGAAGCCTTTTAACACAGAAGAAAAAATTCTTTACTAAAGTTTAAAGCAAGAATAAAGACCTGTTGCCATGTTATGCCCCTCATTAGCCTGTCTATTTGCTAGACTTTTAATCTTAGACAACTATTTTGTATTCCTTCTAATTGGGACCTGTCTGAATTTTTCAGAGAGCAGACACTGTAGCCTGCTTTTCGCTGGATTAAGACTGGCTACAGAGTAGCAGCCGTGTTAGTCTGTATCCGCAAAAAGAACAGGAGTACTTGTGGCACCCTAGAGACTGTTGCTTTGAAGATCAATTTCAGTGATGATCTACTAATACTACCTAGTATTTGAGTAATTGAACAAAGTTCGATTGAAAGTGCAAAATTATCCTCCTATTCAAATAATTTCTTATATCCCTAATTAAAACCTGCTCAGAGTGAAGTGATTCACAATGCAAATTATATTGTATCCTCTTTAATTTACAGCTTGACTATATTAAAGGTAAAATTATCTGTAGACCTCTAGTAACTATCAGTTGGCATCCAGTCAGATAAAATATAGGCATTTTGCCATACTGAATGAATATTATCTAGTTTCCTTAGAAATGTTGTTTGTGACTGAAAAATGCTATTAAGGCACATCAAGTCAGTTTCACAAGTTAACACGTGCCTAAAAACAAATTAAGGAAACAATTATTCTAATGTAAGTTTTTGTTTTTTTTTAAATGACAACCCTAACATGAAATATTTTGCTACTCTAAATATAATGGCAAGAGAATCTCTAGCGTCTTAAGGTACACCTGCCTATATACAAACTCACCAGGCACCCTGCATTGACCTCTTTGAATCTAATAAATGGAGTCTCTTTGTCACCTTCATCATTTGACTAGGGGAACAAAACCTTTGCAATCGTGTTGTGGAGCTGTGTGTCAAGGAGAGACGATAAATTGAATGTTTTTACTAATTGCGTTGCTACCAGAAGCACCTCCCTATGATATTATTACAGCCAATAGGCAACTTGAATCTGTATCTTTTTCCCTCCTCCTGCTGGTACATGAAATAACTTCTCTCTTTAAATACTAACATCTGCTTTCCCTCAGATTCTTCCTCAAACCCAATTTCTTTCCCCTACTAACTTCTTCTCCTGTGTTATCTACACCTTTTTTTTGCCCTACCTCAATATTATAGCTGGTGCTGATAGCACTGTCTACTGTTAAGGTTTCCTGACACTTCCCATTATAAACAGTTGATTATAACTTTGCAAAACTGTAACCATTGGGTTGAAATTGTCACTGCTGGATGTCTGCCTCAAGATGATTTTTAAACTTCGGCCAACATGGTTCAGGTGTTTCTTAGAACAAGGCTAGTGAAAAATATGTTTTGCTCAATGTTAAATTCTGGTGTTCTTTTTTTTTTTTTTTTAAAGCTCTAGTGCCACCATGCATTTGAGCAGAGATTTGAAATTTGGCTGGGTGGTAGACCTTTGTATCCTAACTTTTGAGTGCTTGATGTTTCAACCTTAATAATGTTCTTTTAACATAGTTGTTGTGTGTAATAATATAAAATCAGAATGTACAAACTATGGCCCATATTTCAAGTCACTTTTTCAGTTTACACCAGCTGAGGATCTGGCTCTCTGGCTCTAATATAGAGATCTGGGGGGCAGGTATTGTGTTTTATTTTGTTTTTTATTTCTACAAGTTACCAATTTAAATTTGTTCAAATTGTTTTCCCTCAATTCCATATAACTTTGCCATGGAAATTCTCAGCCATTCTTTCTCCATTGACTGGCATATATCCACAAAAAAATCAACACTTTTGTTAACTGTGCTATATATACAATATGCACTGAGAGGCATACCTAGGAAATTGTAAAAAGGACATGACTCAACTATGTAAATATTTTGGTTTTCTAAGTAGGTTGCCCTTGTGTTTAGTTCATTAAAGACTTACAAACCAGATAGTCACGCTGCTGATGAGCAGAGAACTTAATACTAAAGATGGCTGTAAAAGAAAATACTTGTAATTCTCTTTGTACTAACAAAACTCTAAGACTACATTGTATGCTTTTAAAAGGGTCAATATGTGGTATAATATTAAGGCATGTTTATCTGTTCAATTTAAGTGGTGAAATCCCGGCTACAGAGGGACCAGGATTTCATCTAAGATTTAACACTGATTCCCTTTTTTATGATCTGTTGTTCACAGTTATCACAAATCTTCTAATTTAGCTGGACTTTCTTGTCAGTGGTTTGCTGCTATCAGTGCAAGTTTGGCTTTAAAGCAGATAGGATTAATGAGCACAAACAGGTGAAAAATAATATAAAGTGATACTGGAGATGATAGAAATGCTTAGGATTTACTCTGACATATTTTATATTTGACTTTAGGAAGTAGTTGCAGAAAGACCTTTCCTAACCCTCTTCAGCTAACTGGATGGCACACAGTTACATACTCGTAAAAGAATACAAAGTGAGGAAAAAAATATCTAGCCCCACTGCTAAGCTATTTGCATGGAATAAGAAAATATGTAAATAGGTTCAGAACAGGAGCAATGCTTTTCGACAGTAATATCTTTCACTTGCATTACTTGTAACATCATTATTAGGGGACAAGGATACCAGTTAGTTGCCAAGATATGGCATATCAAAACTACTACCCATTTAGATGAGAAATAAGCATCAGTGAAAGTGAGGGATGCACCAAAAATTAATTAAGTGGGAAACTGAAATTGATGTTGCAATTATGTAGACATTTCCTATAAATTTGTTTTTATAAATAAATTTGGTAAATTTTGATAAATTACAGTAATGAAGTGAGCACTTTATTACAAAGTGAAAAGGAGGAAAAGTTTGATTCTAAACAGAAATTGTTCTACACAAATTATTAGGCTTCCTATTATTGTTGGTTATTCCTGATGTGGCTATACCTGATTTGATAGGAGTTTCATTTAAAAATTAAATTAATTAAAATATCTATTTACTTTAGATGATCTGAGTACTGTAAGTGGGCTTAAAATAAAAAAGATGGAATGCTTCCATATTGGACAGTTAAATAACTTAGTAGGAAAAATTATAAAAACTCAAACAAGTAATGTAGGAATATGGTCTGGCAAAAACAGAAGACCTAGAAATGGATAGAGAATTCCATTAGTAACATTTGAAACTTGATCTTTTCAGCTTTAGCTGATTTTTAAAAAGTCCCCCCCCCCGCAAAAAAAAAAAAAAAAAAAAAAACCTGTGATAAATATTAGTTTACAGTGGAGCCCCAATTTTCCTCACTACTTCCAATCCACATGTGCTAGGCCAGGGGTTGGCAACCTTTCAGAAGTGGTGTGCCGAGTCTTCATTTATTCACTTTAATTTAAGGTTTCGCGTGCCAGTAATACATTTTAACGTTTTTAGAAGGTCTCTTTCTATAAGTCTATAATATATAACTAAACTATTGTTGTATGTAAAGTAAATAAGGTTTTTAAAATGTTCAAGAAGCTTCATTTAAAATTGAATTAAAATGCAGAGCCTCCTGGACCAGTGCCCAGGATCCGGGCAATGTGAGTGCCGCTGAAAATCAACTCACGAGCCGCCTTTGGCACACATGCCATAGGTTGCCTACCCCTGTGCTAGGCATCAGTTTTGCATTGCTTTCCACTAATTTCATGTAGACTTTTAAGGCCAGAAGAAACTACGAGGCAATCTAGTGAGGTGTTAAGGAAGGACGCAGAGTGGCAGAGATGCAAGAATTTACCATGTAGTTTCAAAATATCCAGGTCTGAGCTTTAGGATAAATAGGTAAAAATATTCCAGGGGAAAATACTAATATTAATGGGTCAAATACATCAGGAATTTGATTAAATAGATGGGGGGGAAAAAAGCCCAGGGTGCCTTTTGCATTTAGACCTACTGTGGTAAAATGAAAATCTGCCACAGCTGAACTGCTTTAGTTGAAATAATTGTGTTTAAGCGGGATGAGTTATTTATTAATTCATACTGATTGGAACCTTTCAGATGCACATCAGACAGACAATTTCCAGTTAGTTCCTATCACAGCCAAACAGCACCCCGCCCATCTCTGTTTGTGATGCACACTATTGCTGCCAAGATTTGAACCTGGATTTCATCTGTCCATACACAGCTGCACTGCCATGAGATTTTAAAGAAATCATGTTGCTTATGTGTCAGAAGGGACTACTTCTCCTATGGCATCAGCAGAGAATGAGTTTTGCCAGAAACAGACTTTAATTTTTTCTTAAATAGAACATGATTGGGCTGATCCTGAGCTGCCCTACTATTGAAATGGTCACATTAGTAAAATAAAGCACTTCCATGCTTTTTAAAACAACTATTCCGGACCAACAGTTTTTCAAGTTGACAGTTAAAATGGAGTATTCAGTCTCACTGAAATCTATTCCACCCACATGGAATCCAAATATTTGAGTTCTATGCAGGTTGAGTGCAAAGCGGTGTGGTGTGAAATCCACATCCCCAACCCAGGGCCAGAGGTGAGGATGCTGTGCATCCCCCCGCTATGAGTTTAAGGAGAGTGGGGCACCTTAATATGGGCTGGAAAAGTGGTTGTAGCCCTTCCACACCAGCTGTGTATGATATTGGATCTGTGTAAAGATGGAGTTGAGGCCTCTACTTAGCGTGTACCTGTTCCACCCCTATTGTGGGCTTTATGCTGGCAGGATGGAAATCATTTCTCCAGTGAGTAAGACACCCCTTTTGTCCTCGCTGCCAACTGACCCCATCAGTGCAGTCCTTATGGTGCAGGGATTTAAATGGTGCAGAAGGCCTGGCCTTGGTCCTTCACACAATGGATGAATTTCCACACAGAATACACTGCTCTACAGCCAAAATGCTTCTGAAATAAATGTAGTCAAACTTTACTAATTCTGGGTCACTGAGAACGAAAATGATGCTTAAAATTGTTGATTGGCTCTAGTTTTCAAGATATGCTATTGGGTCAGTATATACGACCCTTGACTGGGAATGGCGGAGGATAAGTGAGTTATAAAGGGAAGGGATCTCATTTTAAACCAGAAATGACTAAAATACATCTTTGACTGAATCTATGAATAAATCTATGACTGGGTTTGGACAGTACTTGCTTTTTAGGCAAAACAATGACTGATGCAATCTGAAGCTGGTATTGCGTCATACATGATATGAATTGCATCATGTTATTCCTAGAAGTCATGGATGATGCAATCATAACGAAGCTTACATCACTCTGCTGAACAAATTGCCCTATATCAGCTCTAGAAATCATACAGCGTCGTGCTCTCTTATTTGTCAGTGTTTGATTTTGCAAAGGGACACATTTCTGTTTAGCCAAAGTGAGCAGAGATGCCTCGTACTTGTGTGAACAGTGCAGATAACTTCTGCTATGTTTGTGGTAAAGTGACTTTTGCATCACAAAAGCGCAGTATAACCACTATGGTTAAGAAAGCCTATCACCTTTATTTTGGCTGCAAAATTGGAGATCAGGACAAGAGGTGGGCCCCGCACATAGGCTGCAACACTTGTGCAACAAATCTTCGCCAGTGGTTGAACAGGAAAAGGAAATCTATGCCTTTTGCAGTGCCAATGATTTGGAGAGAGCCAACAGATCATACCAGCAATTGTTACTTCTGCATGGTGCCTCCAGTTGGGAAAGGTGTGTCAAAGAAGAAAAAGTGGACTGTGCATTATCCAAACATTCCATCAGCTATACGCCCAGTACCCCACGGAGAAGGACTGCCGGTTCCTGATGCACCAGAATCATTCTCACTTGAGTCAGACGAGGAAGAGGAAGAGGATGAAACTTCTGGTCCTGAACCATCAATGTCACAGGACCCACATTTTCTCCCATCCTCCTCCTCTGAGCCACACCTCATAACACAAGGTGAACTGAATGACCTTGTCAGGGATTTGGAACTACCCACGAGTAAGGCAGAGCTGTTGGGCTCCAGACTACAGCAGTGGAATCTCCTGGCAGGTGATGTTAGGGTTTCCATGTTCCGTGACCGTCAAAAGGATCTTGTACCATTCTTCTTCATGGAAGGTGATCTTGTAGCCTGCAACAACATCGATGGTGTGATGGCAGCCCTCAACATCGTTCACGATCCAGATGAGTGAAGACTGTTCATTGATTCATCGAAGGCGAGTCTTAAAGCTGTTTTTACTGCATAATGGCAATGTTTTGCCATCAATTCCAGTTGGTCATGCAGTCCATATGAAGGAAACCTATGACAGCATGAAACAACTTTTGAGGTGCATAAACTATGACCAACATCAATGGCAGCTTTGTGGCGATTTGAAGGTTGTTGCTCTCTTGCTTAGTCTGCAGACTGGATACACAAAGTACTGCTGTTTTCTCTGCAAATGGGATAGTCGTGCAAGAGATTCCCACTACATCAAGAAAGATTGGCCACTCCAACAGTCATTGGAGCCTGGGAGGAAAAGTGTTCAGCATCCACCACTTGTTGAATCAAGGAAGATTTTGTTACCAACCTTACACATCAAGCTGGGTCTGATGAAGAACTTTGTCAAGGCCATTGACAAAACACAAGCAGCTTTCAAGTACCTCTGTGGAAAATTTCCAAGGTTAAGTAAAGCTAAATATAAAGGAAGGTGTCTTTGTTGGTCCTCAGATTCGTGAACTTCTTCGAGATGATGCATTTGACCATGCACTGCGTGGCAAGGAAAAGACGGCATGGAAAGCCTTCCAGTTAGTGGCAATAAATTTTCTCGGAAACAATAAGGCAGACAACTACAGGTTGTTGGTGGAAAACCTCCCCAAGGCATACAAAAGCCTTGGTTGCAACATGTCACTAAAGATACATTTTTTGCACTCTCATCTAGATTTTTTCCACCGAACTGCGGAGCAGTGAGCGACGAGCACGGCGAGCGATTTCACCAGGACATTGCAACAATGGAGAAACGCTATCAGGGCAAATGGAGCCCATCAATGCTTGCAGACTATTGCCGGACAGTGACAAGAGATGCTCCATTTAATGAATACAAGAGACAAGCCAAGAAGTGCCGAGTAGACACTGAATAGGACTAAACTATGTACATAATAGTTTTTTGCCTTTTGTTTCATAATAAATTTTATTTATATAACCCTTTTGCTGATTTTTAAAGTGTTACATAAACAGGACAGGTGAAATATTATCATGTAAAGCAACCATAAACACATGAAAAGACCTAGGTTTACAATTTATGATTAAAACTCTACTATCTACACAATATACATAGACATAAAATGTAAAAACTTAAATATCTTAGAAACAGTAGCCAATCAGTTGTTTTAATTGTCATATTTGAATTCAGCACATCAAAATACATAATAAATAGCACATTTTATCTCTGAAACAGACGACTTCTCAAAAATTGTAGACCAGTGATATATAATACTCTCTATACCCTTTTAAAAACATTTAAGTAAAACACACTTGTTTAAAACCGTTGAGTATCACAGAGACTGTTTTATGCTCTGACTTCTCTTTGCATGACCACAACCTAAATTACAAAGACAACAGATAGTTGCATAAAAAGTTACACTTTATTCTTCTTGTCTGTCATCTAGACTACAAACAGCAAGTAACATTCCTGGTTGGAAGTGATATTGGTGAAGGTCCTCAAATTTCCATGAATGTGAGCCTCAATGGACTGGACAGCAAGAAAAAGGATGTAAGAGAAGGCTGGGTATCTTTTACATCTGCTGGTTATTCTGGTGGTTTTGGCTTTCCCTCCCTTCATAACCAGGAATCTTTTAAAGAGCTCTGCAGGGGTCCCTTTGTTTCTTTCATGATAGCTGGGTTGGAGATAGTGAGTCCTTTGGGATTTGTTTTATGTGAGTGAAGCTAATGAAACAGTTAGATAATGGTCCACAGATAAAAAAAGATAACAGCTGGCAGAAAGATTAGAAGCAGGAGAGTTGTGTTTGTCGGGACTGTTGAGAGTAGCAGTCTGACCCATAAGTCACTTGCTCTTTGGCCATCTCTTTGATTAACTGTTGCCTATCCAGACAAACATTTACATGGATTGGATCATACAACCCACAGAAGATTTTGACGTTGTATAGTATGGTGATAGCACACCAGGCTGACCTATTCAGTGAACGTGTGTGTACAAATAAGTTTTTGTTCAGACAAATGGCTGTTCTTGAGAATTTCGCACTTGAATAAAAGTATTTGTGTTCGAGTGGAAGTATTCATCAGACACTATTAATCTTTTATTCAGTATTTGATAGCTACTAACCTACTATGTTAAAAGTTTAGTTAGTTAGGGAGAGAAATAATACTGAGATTTTAGTGGATACTAACCATAAGTAACTAACAAGCATATTAAACAGTTCACAAACAACCAGTAGGCTGACACTTGGTCTTCCAAGCTATTTAGTGTCTACTTCTATCCATAGAAATCAGGGCTGATTTACAAATGACTCATAAAATAGCAAAATTAATCAAGTATCAGAGGGGTAGCCGTGTTAGTCTGAATCTGTAAAAAGCAACAGAGGGTCCTGTGGCAACTTTAAGACTAACAGAAGTATTGCAACATAAGCTTTCGTGGGTGAAAGCCCACTTCATCAGACGCAAGTAATGGAAATTTCCAGAGGCAGGTATAAATCAGTATGGAGATAACGAGGTTAGTTCAATCAGGGAGGGTGAGGTGCTCTGCTAGCAGTTTAGGTGTGAACACCAAGGGAGGAGAAACTGCTTCTGTAGTTGGATAGCCATTCACAGTCTTTGTTTAATCCTGATCTGATGGTGTCAAATTTGCAAATGAACTGGCGCTCAGCAGTTTCTCTTTGGAGTCTGGTCCTGAAGTTTTTTTGCTGTAAGATGGCTACCTTTACATCTGCTATTGTGTGGCCAGGGAGGCTGAAGTGTTCTCCTACAGGTTTTTGTATATTGCCATTCCTGATATCTGACTTGTGTCCATTTATCCTCTTGCGTAGTGACTGTCCAGTTTGGCCAATGTACATAGCAGAGGGGCATTCCTGGCACATGATGGCATATATAACATTGGTGGACGTGCAGGTGAATGAGCCGGTGATGTTGTAGCTGATCTGGTTAGGTCCTGTGATGGTGTTGCTGGTGTAGATATGTGGGCAGAGTTGGCATCGAGGCTTGTTGCATGGGTTGGTTCCTGAGTTAGAATTGTTATGGTGCGGTGCGTGGTTGCTGGTGAGAATATACTTAAGGTTGGCGGGTTGTCTGTGGGCAAGGACTGGCCTGCCTCCCAAGGTCTGTGAAAGTGAGGGATCATTGTCCAGGATGGGTTGTAGATCACTGATGATGCGTTGGAGAGTTTTAAGCTGAGGACTGTAGGTGATGGCCAGTGGAGTTCTGTTGGTTTCTTTTTTGGGCCTGTCTTGTAGCAGGAGGCTTCTGAGTACACGTCTGGCTCTGCTGATTTGTTTCTTTATTTCCTTGTGTGGGTATCGTAGTTTTGAGAATGCTTGGTGAAGATGTTGTAGGTGTTGGTCTCTGTCTGAGGGGTTGGAGCAGATGCGGTTGTACCTCAGGGCTTGGCTGTAGATGATGGATCGTGTGGTGTGTCCGGGGTGGAAGTTGGAGGCATGAAAGTAGGTGTGGCGGTCGGTGGGTTTTCGGTATAGGGTGGTGTTAATGTGGCCATCGCTTATTTGTACTGTGCTTCACCACGATTTCAACAGCTTCCACCCCACCATCAACCTCAGCCTGGACCAATCTACACGGGAGGTCCACTTCCTAGACACCACAGTACAAATAAGCGATGGATATCATGCTGAAATACAATATACTGATGTGCAGAACGTGGCATGTCGCTGGCATGACACACCCAACTAGATTTTTTTTTTAATGGACACAGTTGACTGACAAACCACAGAATAAAATAATTAAACTTTTCAGAGAAGTTAATGAAACGTTATTTAACAATGTTGACAGGCAGTTTTTTCCTACTTAACCACATTTTTAGTAAAATTCCCTTTTTAAAAATCATGCCTTTTTGTTTTTTATTTCATGGCATTGTTAGCAGTGAACAATATGTTGGCTGGCGCTAGACAGTCTCTGCTATGAGTAGCTGGTTTCTGGGCTCTAAAATGATTTTGGTTGAAAAGCTGATTGAGCTTAATATGTATTCCTTAATATTGTGCTGCTTATACATTTTTCTGCTCATGAGTTTGCCAGTCTATAAATGGGTTCCTCGTTGCGCCAAACCCCTTTGTACCCTTCTCTCCTTTTAACCCAGCAGTCCACCTTGTCCCAGTCTTTTGCTATCTCTCAGATAAGAGTTAGCAGATAGAACAAGAGTCAGCTTTTCAAGACCTAAAGTTCCTCCAGGAAAGTTTGGAAGAGGAGGGAGCCCTTAGAACCTTTACAACGTTTAGAGCCATCACAGGGGTTTCTCCTGTATGAGAGTGGAGAACCTATCAGTAATATGCAGTCTGATAGATCTTGTGCAGAGATTAAATGTAGTCCTCCACAGGCTCTGCTTAACTACTTTTGGCTTCAGTATCCCTGTATTGTATAACAATCAATATGGCCTTCTTGGTAGCCATTATTTCAGCCATAATGACAGGATATCCTTTAGAATGGTCTCTAACATCACTACTGTAGAAAAAAATACTGGGTGATCATGTAATTAAACACTGTCATAAAATGTACGCACAAGGATGCTGAATTAAGGTTATATGGGCAATCTTAATTCTGGCATTTCTTGACTTTGAAGTGCTTTCCTTTGCAACTGTAACGTTTTTAATGTAGCTTTTGTGTGTAATTGATTGTATGGCAAAGTGTTCAATTTATGCAATTTGGAGTGTGAGGTAGGAGGGAGGTGAAGACTCTGTATTAAGTCTCAGGTGAAGTCCTATCCTAGAAAACAATTGAGATAATCTGTTCCTTTCCAGAAAAAAATATGTTGCTTGGCAGAAATATTTTTGATGCCTCAGACCTCTCTGGCAAGAAATATTTAGCAATTTCCAGAGAGGGATTGACTGCATCAGTGGCAGGGAAGTCTCCCCACCCACCCTTTAGTTTGATGGTAGAATTTTAACACAGAGCTTCTGGGATCCCTCTCTCCCCGGCATATCCCTGAAACTATTGTCTTTTACATTAGCATCTAGGACTCCGTTTTTAAAAAAATAGGTTCCTGGCGTGCTAATAATAGAATTTTGATCTAGTGCCAGTATTTTAGGATGGGGTCCCACAAATATTCTCCCCCTCTCCCCAGCTTGTGATAAATTCTGAGTATGAAGGATTCACTTCCATAGAGTAGAAAAAGGAAGGGACCAGTGAGTGTATTAATTTGTTCTCATTTAAAACGAATGTTCTCATAAACATAACCAAGAAGGGAGGTAACACCACTTGGCAAACAAATGCATACTAAGCTGCACTTGCTGGAAGTGTTTAGCCTTTATTTCTGAAACTTAGGCTGAGTATATTGAGAACATAGCACAAGTGTTTAACTTGAAAATAGGGTAATGGGAAGGATTCGTAACAGGGGAGCAGGAGATGCCTCCCACAAGATAATTTTTTGAAAATACCTGATGTTTTGGCATAATCTTGCAAGAAGCAAAGCACTGTTCCTCAGAAGTATTTTTGTAAGTCATCTCATCATGTTAGCTATATATAGTGTGTTGTTTCAAGTCAAATTACACAGCCCTGACGGGGTGGCTTGTTCTTTGCCTGGTGGAACAGCCTCTGGCATGGGCCATAGGGCTGGCCTGCCCTACCCAGGCCTGCAACAATAGTCACTAGAACCAGTGCTAAGCAGGAGAATTGATCTGGGCTTTGCTCCTTGCCTATCCAAGCAAGTAGAGAACAGATCAGTGCCTCCAGCTTAGTCTGCCATATGCCATGGGGCTGAATCTCCTCCACTCCTCATCCTCAACAGGAAGGAGAGAAGGAAGGCCCTCACCTGGACTGTAGGTGTGGAGGAAAAGAATGCCAGGTGTCAGCCTGTGCACAGGTCTGGGATAGAGAGAACAACAGTGGTGCAAATAGTCTCTGGCATAGGGGACAATGACTTCATGGCTTCAAAGGCCCCTGTGTCTTTTGGATTGGGAATGCCTGGCCTCTCTGAGGATTGGGGCGGAAAAAGTGGCTGGCCTACCTCACAGTCCAAGTGCCATTAACCCTCTCTATTATAATCTACAAGATTTCAGGCTTCTAATTAGAGCATTTTCCTACTAAACAGAATTGGCCAGAGGGTAGGACTCCCGCTGTTTCTCTTCTGACCTTTAATAAATGAGCTAAAGTCAGGTAATTTTGCTGAAGCTTTAACATCATGTTTATAAGTCTTCAGACTGAGATGGTACTCTCTTACAACATTCAAATCTGGGTCTTAAATATGGGCTCATTCCTTTCACCAACTTTATCTCTCAATAGGCCTAGAAGGTGTTTGTTTGTTTGTTTTTATGAGAGTGATACTGAAAACAGACTTTTTTTTTCTTATGGTGCTGTCTAGATGCACAATTTTAACTTAATGTTGCATTGCCATATAATAAAAAATGTGTCTGAAAATCTAGGTGGTCCCAGGATCCCTTGCTATTTATGGGGGAAAGGAGATCTGTTGTGAGGCAAAATTTCCACCCCTCTGCCCCACCCTTCCAAAAGATTCTCTCTCACTCAGTCTCTTTCGCTCCAGTTTTGAAAAACACCCTCAGGGCATTCTTTTTATTTGAATTGATTTTCTAGCTGTTTATCTTTTTCAATCTGGTCATGAAAGGCACATCTGGTTCCTATTTTAATCAGTAATCCTGTGGGAGCAACATCATATTATAGAGAGCTAACAATGCTAAAATAATAATCCATAATGATGCAACTTCTGGTAATATAAAACTCTTTTATCCTCTGTTTGTATAAGTGTGTTAATGATGTAGGCCAACTGATTTCTTTGTAGATAAAACTCACTAAGGATCTTAATAGCAGAGATATTTGGATATTAGCTGACGTCCACATAAGTGAACTCTTCAGACAGTCAGAAATTCCTGCATTTTTATAGTGTGTGTGTGAGCATTTTAGTTCTTATGGAAAGTGCCAGGCTGATAGTCTTGGAGAATGAAGACCTCTGTTTACAGGCAGAACAGGTACAGCAAGCCACCACCAGTGCAAACTTCCTAGCCTTAATGCCTTATGATTTACCTAGTGGGTCCCACGTCTAGAGGTGAGATGGTAATTCAGTCCGCAAATGGATTCAGTGTTGGGCATATTTAGTGAGACTCCCCAAAAGGGTGCCAATTGGTGGTGGTTTTGTTATGAGGCTACCTGTTCTGAGAAGGGTGAACTAAAGGTTTAGACCAGTAGTCTGTAATCTGATCCTTCTAAATAAAACTCTTCATATAAATTCTTCCCAACTCTCAAAGTTCCTAGGAATAGAAGGAGCCTCTTCAGACAGCATTGGAATATTGGGGGATCCCAGGGTAGAGAGAGTCTTGGAGAATGAAGACCTCTGTTTACAGGCAGAACAGGTACAGCAAGGCACCACCAATGCAAACTTCCTAGCCATAATGCCTTATTCTTTACCTAGTGGGTCCCACGTCTAGAGGTGAGATGGTAATTCAGTCCGCAAATAGATTCAGTGTTGGGCATATTTGGTGAGACTGCCCAAAAGGGTGCCAATTAGTGTTGGTTTTGTTATGAGGCTGCCTGTTCTGAGAAGCTAGAATGAAACCAGCTGATTTCACATTGGCTGCCAAACAGCCATCAGGTGGGTAATGCTCATTTGCTACCTATGCAGGCTGTCTTTGAACCAGTAACGTTAGAGAGATGCTTTATATCCCATCATCAATCCCCTGAATAATACAGAAATATCTTCTTTTAGAAATTAAGTAACACTGAAGTATATATGCTCTGATATTTTCACATAGTCTGAGAAGGCTACAGCATCTGTTCAACAGAAAAGCAGACGCTGGATAAATTTATATCTCTGGGTTCAATTGAAAGTGTGGACCTACATGTAAATTATGCTCTCATTTGCCTCATTGTGCATTGCTACTACTTTAAAATATACAGACTTCCAGGCTCTCTCCACCCTGGGATCCCCCAGTATTCCAATGCTGTCTGAAGAAGCTCCTTCTATTCCTAGGAACTTTGAGAGTTGGGAAGAATTTATATGAAGAGTTTTATTTAGAAGGATCGGATTACAGACTACTGGTCTAAACCTTTAGTTCAGCCTTCAAAATATTTCTTAGAGCTGACACGTTAAAATATGCCTGCTTCTGCTTTGACTAGTTCAGCAAAGCCTCTCACTGAAGCAGCATGTGCATATTTTAAATGACATGTCAAATACTATAACAATACTACACAATCAGGAAAGATTTTATTGATAGTTTTAGTGTTATAAATTAAACAATTATTCTGAAGACTAAACTTGAGAAATTCTAAGTCCACAGCATCCATTTTCTCAATACTTTCTCCTCAAACCCATTTTCAGGAAAATCCAGTGCTTACGTAGCATCAGATGGGAAGCTTTTCTCAAATTCAGTATTAAAGCAGGAGTGGTTTATTTTAGAGCACTCTAAGTACAAGTAACTTTAATGGAGGTCTCCTTAGGTTTGCATGCTTAGTAGGGAGGTTGTGGGAAGGCAGAGAGAGAGGCTGCTCAATAGGTGAGTTCTGTAATTTTTGAAGTTCTACATTTAATTCATATTATTAGTGGAAAACCAATGCGATTGGAGATATGAAAATAAGGAACAAATGCATAGTGTCTATGTAGTATTTACACACTATCCTAATTTTATTTTGGGGAGGCAAAAGGGGGCATTCTGAACCTCTCTTTTTAATGCCTACAGTCATAAAAAGAATGTAGGAAATATAATAAGGTCCAACAAATCTCCTAATAAAATGATGCAAATTAGAGAGAAGCCAAACGTTTGAAAATGCTGTATCCAAACTTCTGCCTTTAAGCACTGGAATTATAGTTGGGAAAATATGCTGCATTTCAGAGAAGAAACAGTGATATCCAGTGGCAGCTGATATTCAATCTAAAATATTGTATTCCTCACTGCTTGAGGTATTTTTAAACAGGACTGGAAAAAGCACTAGGGAATATATTGTAGCTAACAATCCTTCATTAGCAGAGGAAGTGGCTTAGATTAAGTAATAGATTTTTTTCCCCATCCTGAGGAATACAGTTGTCTAAAACAATTAATTGTGGGTATTGTCAATTACCTGTCTACATGAGGGTTTCTTCAAAGGATCTTAAAGTGCTCTTTTTTGGCATGAGCAGGAGTGCTTGAGAGTACCCCAAGCTAAGTTATCTGATAGACTAATAGCCCAATGTCCTGGCCAAATTCCAGTACAGTTTTCATCAGAAGGTATATTCTTTACTTCACATAATAAATTGCTCAGTGTTGCTTACACACTTTTAAATGGATGCTGCATTCTTCATAGAAGTGTCTGCATTTCAGTGGTGGATGAACTGAATGATTATATGCTACAGGCAAAGAACTTTGGAATCTTTATGATGTTCTTAAAATGCAATATTTCCCTGACAGACATAAATAAGTTTAAGAAATGTCTTGTTTGATATAATTCATTTGAATTGTATAATTTAATATGGAAAGGTTGAAATTGGTTTCTATGAAAAGTTAATGTAGTGAACTGAAATGTATTATTTGTTTTCCTGTTGCTCCCATGTTGACACTATATAATTTCAAATATTTCAGCTGTTTTTTGTAAACTATTCTCATCTTCAAAATGTTCCACTTCGGATATATTTTTGAGTCACAAATATTTTGGCATGTATTGGGGGAAAAAAGGTGGGGAAACTCACCCCCCCCCCCTTGTCTCTGGCATCTTTAGATTTCCATTCTAGCTAATTCAAAGTTGCTGGTCCTGGGACAGGAGTTCAACCTGGGATGTTTTTCCTATCATGGGTGGTATGTAGTGGTTAACTTTTCAGCTGCTATAATTATACCCAGAATGCAAACCTAATTGCCTTTGATGATGTTTCGCTTATCTTTCTATCCATGTGGCCTATTTTCAAGTATTCTTCTGGCACTTTCATAGTATATGTCACATTTTTATTTCCACAGTAGCTGTGGTAACTGAGTATCGTTTTCCGAATACTTAGCCAACCTTGTATGAGTAATAAAAGAATCTGAAAAGCATGAAAATCTATGTATTCAAGATCTTTGCTATATTCCCCCCCCCCCCAAAAAAAAGTTTCTAGGATCTACTGGATGTAAAAATATCCTTGATATTTACCTGAAGAGTTTACAGCCCTAGTCCAGTCTGACCAAGAACTACATATGAGCAGAAGTTATTTTGAAGCAATAGTAATATTTTACATTTATATAGGACCTTAAGATCACAAAGGGGAAATTGAGACACTGAATTTAAGCGATTTGTCCAATGTGTCACTGTGAGACAATAGCAGATTTGGGCATAGAACTAGAACAGATTTCCTCACAGATCACATATTTTAATAAACCTTAAATTTATGTGGGATATACATCCAGCTTTATGATAAAGACTTGTATTGCAGTATGCTTCTCCCTTGACCCTGCTCTTTACCCAAGGATTTATTACACACTTATGCTATTGTGATATATTTATGGTGTTAAATATTTATTGCATATAAATTGATTAAGACGATGCTATATTATTCCCTAGTGTGGAATGAAGGCTTAATAATTGACTAGGAATAACACAGCTTTTCTGGCATTTGACAGATATTTTTCAATGGCCAAATCCATTGCTCAGCTAGTTGGAACTCAAGCCACATACCTTCTCTAAACACTACTGCTTGGACTCCAGCACCAGAACAGATGTTCTCTGTCCAGGCCTTGTTACAAAACCTCTTTTTCTAACAGAGATCATTAGCTTCATCGTTCTATTTGAAATATAACTGTGCTCTAGACTTCTAATGTGCGTAGAAGGTGGTTCAATTTCAGCTTAGCTGCAGAAACCGTTGGCTCCCAAAAAATTGTTTGTGTGAGTGTGGAGAGGCAATTTGGAGTTTTTACTGAATAACAGAGTAAATAAGATCTATGGTGGATGGAAGAGATCTTTGGCATGAGTTTACCATTTCCAAGCACTTTGTCATGGGAAGCACTTGTGGCGCCAGACTAACATGGTCTGACCAAGTGTTTCTGAATATGTCAAAAGGATACAATTGCTGTAGAACTCTTCAGCTAAATAGAGTCTAGTATATTCAGAATATACCACTTCATGCTGAAAAAACATACTTATACATAAATTCTTTTTTACAGTAATGCTTCCTTTTAAAATAGTTAAAATTAGGTCTAAGGACAAGAGTAAATTATTTTCCAAGATTGAGGCAATTAGTTAAAGAATTTTGCAATAATAAAAGTAGGAATTTGTTGCTGTTATCTTTACACTGGAAAGGGAAAAATTAATGTTTTTATTAAACTCTTGACAAAAGTGAAATGTGAATTTTGCCATCCTTTATAAAGTATGATTCCACATTCATTTACAACTTAATGGCACAATATGGCTATTAGTATTTTGTTTGACATAGTTGTATATCAGATTTTATTCCACTTAATTATTACAAGCCAGGTGATATTAGCTCATATTGTACCATCAGTTTTTAAGTCGCAGTCTCAACTGACTACTTCCCCTAAAAATCCAGTAATGCCATATGACCCATTGTATGTATTATACACTGCTATAAAATAATAGTAAGAACAGATCTTGATGCACAAAACGAAAACAGCTAAATTAACTCTACTTTATCAAAGCTTTACACACTGTATAATCAGATGCCCTTTCCAAATCAATAGGGAATTTATAGATCTGAACTTCTCATACAGTAACAAGCTATCAGCAATCAATCCTTTTAATTTACTACAGTTGAAGGTCGGACAAACTTTAGAATTTTTGAAATTATGAAGTATGCTTATTTTCATAGTCATGTTATCCACTGTCATCCAAGTAAACATGAGACTACTTTGACTCTAAATATTTATAAAAATTATTCTAAAATATATTGCTGAAGATTAGACAATTTTTAGCAAGAATATTATTTTTGCTGAAGGTCACACACTAATGAAAATGTGAAGGCATTTGTTTCATTCCCAGATTATACTCTGTTGTTTTTATCAACAGATTAAACAATAGAATTGATGTAAGGTAAATCAGATTCCTTGAAAGGATAAAATATTCAGAACCTTGCTTTGGAGATGTCATTGTCACCTGTAATGGAAGGAACACTGATGCAGGGCACAAGTTTGAATTTTTATTTATAAACAAAAATAAAATTTTAAATAAAAAACTTGGGGTTATTTTCAAATTGGATGAAAATATCTAATATGCACACAAATCGGGTAGCCCTTTTGTTTCCCACTACAACATACATTGCATAACTGCATTTGAAGAAACTTCCTGCTACTACTAAATTATATTTGTGTGCGCAATAATTTATCTATTTTATTAGGTGGGAGATTTCTACCTGCTTGGAGGACAGCAATAACTAGACTATTTGACAGGTTTCAGAGTAACAGCCGTGTTAGTCTGTATCCGCAAAAAGATGAACAGGAGTACTTGTGGCACCTTAGAGACTAACAAATTTATTAGAGCATAAGCTTTCGTGGACTACAGCCCGCATCCGAAGAAGTGGGCTGTAGTCCACGAAAGCTTATGCTCTAATAAATTTGTTAGTCTCTAAGGTGCCACAAGTACTCCTAGACTATTTGGTAGCATGGTGCTTTACTGGTAAAGAGCAGATTCTAGTAATGTTTTCTTGCTGCCGTTATATGAATTTTATATTAGGATGTTTTGTAAATTCAGGCTGTCGATCCTACATTTTGATGACTCAGTTAGTGGACTAGTACTCTAGATTATGAGCAAACTTCAAAGGATTGAATTCTCACTTGAATCCTTCATTTTAACCATGAATTTTATATTTAGTAAGAGCCAGCTCTCCATACTTTTTATGTAATTAAAAACAACACAATTTTGAAAATTTGGGCCTTACGAGAAGTCATAAATAAGCTATATTCTACATCCTGATGATCTATAAGAAAGAAGATGCAAGGTTTTATCCCCTTTAAATATTGAAATAAATGTTAAATGCAAATCTCTTGCCTGTGTATAGAAACATAGAGTATTACTGGTACTCCCTTTTCCATGGATGGCACTGGGTAAGGAACTGACATTGCATATTTAACTTCCATTAATATTTTTTCCCAATGAAAGTACAATAAGTCCAAACAAAAGAGGAAATAATATGGGTGAGTCTCTGCATCTTCCAGTTACCATCTGACTTAGTATCCAAAAGCTAAAGAAGTTGCCTGAGAAGAGGCTATCTCTGTAGATAAGAGGAAACAAGCTCTCCCATGCAAACAGTGGGACACTATGAAATAGTAACAGTATTGAGATCCTCTGTGATTTTTGACAGGATTGCATGTCAGGTAGTGCAAGATCTGCAGACTTTCTGGAGGAGCAACTGAAAACAATGTAGTTGGGGGCGGGGAGAGGAAGAGTTACATATTCCTGTCACTTTTCAAGAAGACCTGAGCAAATAATTGGTGTGTGTGTGTGGTCAAGCTAATTTTTTTCACTTTGCCTTGCCAAAATGAAAGCCAAAACAATTTAGTTTAGGTTGACTTGAAACAAAACAGTTCATTTTGAAATGAAATGTCGAAATTATTCATTTTTGACTTTTTTTTGACATTTTTTATGGTCATCCTAAAGAAATCCCTCCCTCCTTCACATACCACAAACTACAATGCATTATTTAACTTCCTCCAACACTAAGAAAATGTCTCTTTTGGAACCCATGGTCTGTTCTACAGAAATGGGGACACATGAGTTGGAGTTAGTAAAGAAGACCGTGCTAGATGTGCAGGAAAGAGATTGTCAGAAATGACACTAAAAATCTTATAACACAAGTACTGTACAGCTTTTTCTTGAAGGCAGTGAAGCAGAACCATAGCCTACAAGTATAGTCAAGAGGTGTATTGTGCCCCTAAAATCCATTCCAAGCAGACTTTACACCCCTGAGTGCCCTGCTCCCTGGGATACAACAGCAGACATCAGCATATCCCAAGCCTAAGAACTACAATGTTTATGGGATTGTTAATCGTATGTGGAGCCTCTTACCCCTATGTCACCAGTTTAAGTTCAACCCAAGGCAGCAGTGATCAAAAGTAGTTACCATATGATGGTTTTTTAATAGTCTGGCTGTAACGAATTACTGGCGTTAGTCCATTTTTCTGGTAGACAGATGTCCTGGTTACAAAACTACAGTCACAGTTACCAGCCTCTTGGTGATCTTAGCAGAGAGGCCTATAACAGAATGGGCACAAAGACTATACCACCTCCTCTCCTGTGGAGTTGCCACTCCCACGTGCCACCTCTTTGAATGAAGTACTGTAGTCAAAGTGACATTTTTCACAAGAAATAAATTAACTTTAAATTTTAAAAAAATTAACTTTTGAATATCTATTAATATACCAGGTAAAATAACTTTATCATTTTATTAAGGTTTTCAGTCTCACATTCAGTGCTATGCATTTTCATCTGTAAAATAAATTTTATAAAAAGTAAAGGATTGAATAAACTATAGAGAATAAATTTTTACACTTAAAGGACATCCATCCAATATGAGAAGCTGTAGGATATACTATAATTGCTTTCAGTCTTGGCTTTTCCACTGATAGCATTTTGTTGTTGAGAAGAGTAATAAACTAAACATTTGTGAGAAATCTAGGAGAGTAATTAATACTATATGCAATTAATTTCATGAGAAAAGCAGGGCCTCTCTTTTATAATACACTCACAAGGGGCCCATCAACATAAAATCTTAAAGGAACTTTATTCTTATTTTTTAGTCCAAGTTTCTTTCTGCATACTGCTCCCATTGTGTTAAACATCTGGTAAAGGCATTTGCTAGTGCTAATATTTTATAATTTATAACATGGTCAGACTGGAGAGTAGGAGGAAGAAATCCTGTTCTCTCTATGGTGGGCTATTCCTGCTGCTACAGAGCTAGTGAAGTTTTTATTCATCACAGCCACAGATAGATGATAAGCTGTATTGGATATACTAGCATTTCCAAGATGGCAAGAGCTTTGCCAGTTAATTTCCTCACCTGGATTTTCAAATGGCATGTTTTTATTCACGTTGGCAATGCACAAAAGCACAAGTAATATGCTTTATTTTAAAAATAGCTAATGTGTTTGCAGGATTGGACCCCAAGCTGGAAACTTACATCAGCATGTATTTAATTTTACTCAGTCCTACTGACTTCAGTTGGAGTACTCACACGTTAAATTTACACACTGGCTTAAAAATTTGAGGATTGCACCATAAGAAAGTAATGAGGATGCTTGTAGTTTTCCATCTCAGTTTCAACTGTAAAGTCCACTTTTTTAACAAAATAATGCTCTATCATTATTATATTTATAGAGAAACATCTCCTTCTCTCCTGTGTACTCAGATTGCGATACAGCATAATAAAAACAAACAAATTAAGATATAGTAATTTTATAAATCTGAAGAAGTGAGGTTTTTACCCACGAAAGCTTATGTCCAAATAAATCTGTTAGTCTTGAAGGTGCCACTAGACTCCTTGCTGTTTTTGTAGATACAGACTAACACGGCTACCCCCTGATACTTTATAAATCTGAACATTCAAGCAGATAAAAGCAAAGGTATTCCAATAAAAGAATGGATGCAAGGGAAAGGTAATGAATGAGACCAAATGTATTAATTCTTATAAACACCTGGAGGAGAGAGGTTATGTAAAATGGATTTCAAAAAGAAGCAAGTTCCAGAGCTGTGTGCAACTGCCTGCTGATTTAAGACAACATGGGTACCACTAAAAATGGATAGTGTGGGGGGAAGGGATAGCTCAGTGTTTGAGCATTGGCCTGCTAAACCCAGGGTTGTGAGATCAATCTTTGAGAGGGCCATTTAGGGATCTGGGGCAAAAAAAAAATTGGTCCTGCTAGTGAAGGCAGGGGACTTGACTTGACTTGATGACCTTTCAAGGTCCCTTCCAGTTCTATGAGATAGGTATATCTCCATTTATTATTATTATAACCAGGTCTTCAAAACAGCAGCAAACGAGGGTGCTTGATCACACAAGGTTTTGAGCTCTCCTGCAAAGTGTGTAGTTTACTCATTTCCCACTAAAATCAATGGGAATTGAGGGGCTCAGGAATTCCGAAGAGCACTTAATGCCTTGTAGATCCCTAGAAAAGGAGGCAGAGCATGCTTTATGTATTCTGCTTCATCTCACTCAGTCCACACTCTATCATCTGCTCCTTAAAATTATAGTTGAATTCCTCTACGCCTCAGTTTTATTGTTTTGGAGAGTAGAAAAACTTGGCTAGAGTATAATATTTAGAGTCCATATTTTGCTTACTCTTTAGAAAACTTACAAGCACATGAGCAATACAAATGTATACAAGTTTCTTACCATTTCAACCATGAACTGCTCATTATCTGTTGGCTGTCCATTCAAAATTAGCAGCAACCACAACCTTAGCTCCCTTCCCTTTCTAGAACCCCCACAAATCTGGGAGAATAGATAGGCTTTGTAGTGTCATGGAGACGGGTTTTGTTGAACTGAAATGGAAGCAAGTTAGATGTTTAAAGATAAATTTCTGCTCTTAGAAAGAGCTATTTAAATCTAGAGTAACTCTAGATTTAAACTACAGTAACTTCAAGCAGAATTTCCCTAACTAGTTATTTGCATGTGTATCTGAATGCACAAATTGTATACATGCATTTTTCAACCCTCACCCATAAAAATCTGAGCCACAGGATTTAAAAATGAGTCAGCTGTTTTCTACCAATACAATTGCTGCTGTCAGTTAAATATTGAACGACTACAAGACTCAAATTAAGCAACATCACATTGGGAAAAAGGGGGAATATCAGCTAACAGGTTTATTTAGAGCTCTCATCAAAATCAGCTAACAGACTAATTTAGGGCTCCTTATTACTAACAAATTTGTCTTGGGTTTGTTAAAATCTTTAGCCAGCTAACATAAAGAATATCAGTAATATAATCATTACATTATAGATATAAACTAGAATATTTGTAATTCCAATTTCTGATCCAGAGTTACTCCAGAACACATACTCTACTCTTCTTTATGTAACCATACCTACACCATACAGACGTTACCTTTCAATTCTTGTGCCTTTTTGTCACTGAAAAAGTTAGCAGACTTGATTAGCCATCCAAAAGTTAGGCCTTTTTAAGGTGACCAGATGTCCCGATTTTTGGGTCTTTTTATTCTATAGGCTCCTATTACCCCCCACCCACTGTCCTGATTTTTCCCACTTGCTGTCTGGTCACCCTAGGCCTTTTCCATTAACTTTCCCCAAAATCTACTGCTGTAGATCTTCTAAATATTCTGGTATTAACTTCCTAACTGAAGTCACAAAGCAATATTGTATCTTCTGATATGTAAATCCTGTTCTATAGGTCTTTATAGGAAAGATATATAATCTTTTTGTCCATCCTCATGTGATCTATCTGAAAACATATGCCCCCTGACTGGAATTTCTATTTGCATACTTGCTATCTCCACATGATTGTACTCATTTTGTTTCTTCTTGTAAAAAGAAAAATATTGCCAGAATGGAAAAATTGTGAAATTTTTGTTATACTTAATTTTTAAAATTCACAATTACAAATAAAACCACACTTTCAATGTTTCTTTTTATATGACTTTTGGTTACATATTGTAACTTGTAAGTATTTCTTGACATGTTTAACACAAGATAACTTTCTATATACTAAATCCCTGACTTAAAACCAGGAAAGCAAGAAACTGCTGAATAAAGTTTAAAACAATGCACTTAATCTATATCCTACATTTTACAGCAAATAGAGGGTTTGAACTTCCATGTCCTCAACTCTCACTGAAATGGGAGTTGCACATGAAGGAGGCTTGCAGGATCAAGCCCAAAGACTACCCAGTGACAGGATTTGCCTGAAATATTTATGCCCTGGAGTAGATTGAGGATGTATTTTCACCTCTAGCACTGAATTTTCTTGCTTTGGATGACACTGCTGCTTTCGAGGAGACATTAAATAGATCCTTACAATTTTTGTTATTAAAAAGTTGCATGGAATTTCTCAGATAAGGGATGTTAACTTTAATGGTTCTGGTCAAATTCCTACTCAGGTAGTTACAGTAGGTCCTACATTTGCCATGCGCTTTTATTTGGATAGTCTTTACTTTCTGTTTCAAACCATTATGGAGCATTACTGTGCACTCTGAAACTCCTGCTGCTCTGATCATACATACATACTTTTAAACAGTGAGTAATGTATTCCCTATCATATTCTTTACTTTTATGGGGTTGGTGATATTTAATAGTTGTAAAGCTTTTGAAATCTGTATGCTATGCAGACATTATAGTTCTGATTGTAGTGCTGTATGTACAGGATAACATGAAGTGAGTGGAACAGTTGACTGGAAGTCAGAATTTTGGATTCTAGTCCCAGTTCTGTATTTTTCTTTAAAATGTCTTATCACGTCTTCATTCTGGCCCACATTATGAAAAGGGAAGGAAAACTGGCAGACCTCTGGCAGGAGGCTGTAGTATTAGGAATGTGCTGCTTCTATGGCATCAACCCTTTTTGGATCCTGTAGACACTCTTCCATCAGGGTATAGATCTGTGGCTGAGGAGATGGACTGAAGGGAAGGAGTATGGGACATACCACACTGTGCATCATCTCTATGTGCACACACACCCTCTAACCCCACAAGGACTCCACTCAAAAGTTAATCCACAGAGTATAAACTTTGGATGACCCAATTTTTCTCAAAATTTCTCAATGTGTGGGAACAAATCTGGGTCCATCTCTACCTAGGTTTCCATATGATTTAGAAGAGATGCCAATGTATACCTAACTATGCCCTTTTTAACCTGATTACACAGTAACCCTTTGCTCATGTATCTTTCTCTAGATAGCTAGACAGCTTTATATTACTATTTTTCTAAGTTGGCTTTTTGTAGATGTGAAATATTTTCATCAAATTCCTCTGAAAATTTATTGTAGCAAATGTGATATTGTTTCCAGCTGTTTCTATCCAGAACTGATATTAAACACTGGAAGATAAGAGACAACCAGATCATTTTCTCTATCAGTCTGAAGCTAAGTCATGGGAATTAATAACGTTCAGAATGCATGTCAGATTGCAGTTGGAAAAACTAGAGTCAGAGATCTCAACCAGCAGCAGATGTGAAAGCAGAACACTGATCCAATTATTACCTAGCGCTACAAAAACTGGAAAAATATTCTGGAGGCCAACAGAGACAGTCATTCTTTCTGGGTGGCCTGTTCATCTTGTCTCTGACTGAGCTCCATTTCAGAGCGTCATCCAGGAGGAAAGTCTTTGTGTCACAAGGACCCATTAACAATTCAGCTACCAAGGGATTATACCATTCTGTCTCAATACACATTAGACTTGGTCTTCCTGTCCATGTTGACATAAAATGTAAAAAATGCATAGAAGGAGACAACCAGATTCATTAACATTCTCTTTAGTGACACATCCTAAGGGGATAACACACAGCTGTTTCAGTACATAACAATATCATTGCTTTGCTTTCATGTGGACTGACACTTCTGGTGAGGTGAAATTATAACAATAAAAGGAAAGGAAACCCTATCCCCATCATTCATTCACCAGAAGCAATTGATCCAAAGCACTGGATGCTAACCACAGACTTTACATAATGCTTCAAATTATCATTAGTGATATTACTTGTGGGATGAAAATATTTCAATCAAGGCAAACAGCTGTAGGCTACTTACACGTTT
This sequence comes from Chrysemys picta bellii, assembly GCF_011386835.1. Lineage (NCBI taxonomy): Eukaryota > Metazoa > Chordata > Testudines > Emydidae > Chrysemys > Chrysemys picta. The sequence goes on from NC_088800.1 coordinate 20,000,643, forward strand.
GCAGAAGTAATGAGTGCATTTTACTCTTACCCATGTCATCTGTAAATTATACTGCATATGTTTTCAGTGGTTTTTGAGGGCATCATATGATGCAGAGATTTTTTTTTTGTATGTCCACACCTACTTTTCCTAAACCGACACCACTCTTAACAGTTTGTTCAACACATTGGACAGCATCTCACCAGTGATGATTCTTTTGAAGGCACAGACTGCTGCCATGACTGAAAACCCATAAAGCATGCTTTAAAAAAAAAATCTGCCAGACAGCTCTCATAGCATTATATGGCTGTAAAAGCAACAGAACGCTGTAATTACTGGGGAGAAGGGAACTACTGCTGAAATTGAAATAATTTTTCACGTAAAAGAAAATCTGCTCTAGAAAATCCCTTTAAGCACAGTGCATACTCCTATGTTAAACTTGGGTGGAGGGCTACAAAGAAGTGCAAACGAAAGATCTACTTATAATAAAAGTTATAGAAGTTATAGAAAAGTTATAGTGCGTGCTTGGGCAATAACACTCAGCAGGTATTCCATGTCACTACGTAGGATCAGTTTTCTTGACTTGTATTCAGAACTGGCAAATCTTGTATTTATAGTTGAACCTCAGTAGCTCAGCTGCCCTAAAATCTGCTACCATGCTCCTAATCTGAGCACGCAAACAACAATCTGAAGCTCTTGTCCTCAGGGGGCTGATCCAATATTTATCCTTTCATTTGGGCAGTGGATTGGACAAGATACATAGTATGAGGCTGAAAAGAAATATTTGAATGCAGTGATGTGGTACCCTTCCCTCAGGTGGTTGACAAAATGTTGTGAGACTCTGGACACCTCTTTGTTGGTTCTATCGTGATCCTTTAATTTGAGTGTCTAACAGGACTTTGTGGAAGGTTTTTTTGTTTGTTTTCTTTGTAGCAGAATTCCTTTTCAAAGCTCATTGTGAGCTTTTAGTTCTGTGACTTTTATCAGTATATTACTTCTTTGGACAATGAAACTAGCCTTTCAGATGCAAATGAACGGTCAATAAAAATTTTAAAAAGCGCCATCATAGGGAATAGATCCTTCTCTCTATAGGAGTGGCAGCAGCAGCAGCTGTGGAAACAATACAGCCAGTGTAGCGGGAAGAACAGGTTATGGTTTGACAGTCCCCTTCAGCAAGGATATTGTGAGTTCTACTATTCAACTGATATTGAAATGCAATTCTTCATGAATTGAATACTATGCAAATCCCACAGGGAGGTGTTTGCCTCACCATAAAATGATGTCTCTGTTTACGAAATTGATGTAGTGGATGTATCTGCAATTTATTCTTTAACTTTCCTAGACAAAATTATGACTGTTACAAGGTTTATTTTTAAAAATCAATTAGATGCAAAATTAGCATACTGAGTAAAGGAAGGGTGCAGCAGGGGAGATGTGTATGTGAGCCCTGGAAAACAGATATGGACCTGTGTTGCTCTGCTCTCCTGGTCCATTTTGTCGACTTTTTCTGCCTTTTTTTGCCCCCTAGCAGGGCAGTTGGGACTAAGGAGTTACGTTGCCAGGTACTGAAAATGGCCTAGAATGAATCTCAGGTGTCACTTAGGATTGAACTCAAATGTGAGATGCTTTTGAGATGCAACTGCTGTAAGAACTGTCTCAGTCTAGAGGAGGCATTGTTTGAAAGAAAGACGAGATTTATTGCAAGATTTTGCCTCTGCTGTATATTTGATGACTTTTCCCCCAGTCATTAAAAGGGACAATGGGCAAAACAGCTGATCTCCAACCATCTTGCACTAGATACTATGAATATGTTTAACTCATTGCTCAAGAAAAAAAACACAGTGCAGAATAAAATGGATGGTCTCAACAAAACTAGTATTAGGAATCTGAGAATCAGTGTGAGAACCTGAGAATATTTAATCCAGAAAGCTGGAAGTGGTTCTTGTGCAATAGTCTGGGAATATTGAATTGGCAGGAAGAATGAAGATTGATTTGTGCCAGGAGACATCTAGGGAAAAAAACGCATCTGGTCCCCAAATTTGTTATTGTACATGAATCCTTACCAGTGCAGAACGAGACATTGTGTTGTAAGAGGGACTTTGATGGCTGCTAATGCTGTAATTGGGAACTGTCCAGATTCCTTTTTGTTTCTCACAAAGAGAAGTCAAGGCTTCTCTAGTGTAGTACAGCAGACTTAGGGCTTGGGATTTAAATCCATTCATTCTTTTGGCTTCCAGGGCTTTGTGGTCCCCTATTTATTTCTACTTGCTATTAACATGTTCAGTGTATCTTTTAAAGATCTTCCATCCACAGATGACATGGGATATGGTTATCCTTGAGATTGCATCCCTCCGTTATATATTGCACAATTGAGATTAGCAGAGACACTTGCACTGGGTGGGCCTTTATTATAACTGAGAGGGAGCTGGTAGGGATTTTTCTCTAAGAGATCCTAGACTTTTGAACTCCAAACTCCTGCCCTTGTTTAGCCAGAGCCTAGGTTTAACATTATGGGCATGCTGCAAAGGCAGGGCTGGCTCTAGGCACCAGCTTGTCAAGCAGGTGCTTGGGGCAGCCGCTCCTGAGAGGGGAGGCACGTCCAGGTATTAGGCGGCAATTCGGTGGACGGTCCCTCATTCCGCCTTGGAGCGAAGGACCTCCCGCCGAATTGCCGCCGCAGATCGCAATCGCGGCTTTTTTTTTTTTTTTTTTTTGTCTGCTTGGGGCAGCCAAAACCCTGGAGCCGGCCCTGTGCAAAGGCCATCTATTTTCTCAAGCTATTGAGAAGGGGAATTGTCTGGGGTCTGCAGTGGGTTATATTCATGAACTATCGCTTGTATTTATAGAATTCTGGGGAGATTTAATTTTATGGTATAGGCACCTAGAACTTCAGATTAGCACCTACAGCTTTTTATACGTTCAAAGAAATAAGCACATATGTTCTTCATGCTTTCTCTTTAATCTCTTTAAATAACCTCTTCCATGCCTGCAGTACCACGTTAATGACAGAGATTCTCAAAAATGCACACAAATCTGACATCAGGAATCATAACATTCAAAAACCAGTGGGAGAACACTTCAACCTCTCTAACCACTCAGTGACAGACTTGAAGGTGACAATTTTTCAACAAAAAAACTTCAAAAACAGACTCCAAAGAGAGACTGCTGAACTTGAATTAATATGCAAATTAGATACAATTAACTTAAGGTTTAAACAGAGACTGGGAATGGTTGGGTCATTACATTAATTGAATCTTTTTCCCCATGTTAAGTTCTCCTCACATCTTCTATAGGTCATCTCGATTATCACTTCAAAGGTTTTTTTTCTTCTGCTCCTGCTAGCTCATCTCAATTGATTTGCCTCTTACAGTTGGTATGCGTACTTCCACCTTTTCATGTTCTCTGTATGTATAAATATCTTCTGTGTGTTCCATTCTATGCATCCGAAGAAGTGAGCTGTAGCCCACGAAAGCTTATGCTGAAATAAATTTGTTAGTCTCTAAGGTGCCACAAGTACTCCTGTTCTTTTTGCAGATACAGACTAACACGGCTGCTACTTTGAAACCTGTCAAAAATGCATGACTTCTGACCTCTCCTCCTCTGTCCATTCTTGAATTTCCAGCCATATTTCTGATATCTCCTCTTGGATATGTAGCCACCAACTTGCATTTAACCTCTTCAGTACTGAATTTACCTTTCCTCCTAACCCCTCTCTTGTGCCACCAGTTTTTATTTCCATTGGCATCAAAGCTACCAAGCAGGTGGTCATGGTGAACTCTGTCTTCTGTGGGGTATCAAGTCTGTTGCTTCTTTCTTTTTGATGTGTACCTCATTCTGAAATGTGACTAGTTAGAAATTGAACCTTCCTACTTAACACATCTGTTTTCTTTTTGTATTCAGAGTCAGATCTATTTATTTTAATGACCAAAAAATATTTTACTAATGCCAAGCTTTTGGAATGCAAACAGCTCTGGGGAAGCAAATTGGATGATTTGGTGGCCAATGCATAATCAGCAGAGTTTTTTATTATCCAAATTCCATTAGCAGGACACTGCATGACTCCATAGTTTTCAAATGATGTATATACATGTGTGGGAGGCAATAGGGTGGAAAAGGTGTAACTCAGAGCCTTAACTGAAGAAATCAGTGGCTATACAGGGTAGAGACAAGCATATAAAATCTTTATTACTGGTCATCACGTAAGAACTAGAAAGATACATCTTGACTTTCAAGTGCTTGGTTTGCAGGGCTGGCCTTGGAAGTAAGTTATTTGTTTTCAAAACCCACAGGAAGCAGATGTGTTTATACAGAAAGAGAAGTTAAAGGGCTCCAAAGCTGCTTCAGAATAATTTTTGAAAATTTTGTTCAGGAAATGGGCTGATATTTATTATTTTCTTTTTAGATTCTTATTTGAGGGCTAATACTTTACTCTTACTCATGTTGCATGTACCTTCTCAGGTATTTCCTCTATGATTTCTACAGCAATTACAGTGAAAATTACTACAACCTGCTTTTCTAATATTTTCTAAACTGAGAGCCTACTTCTTCTATCTACTTCTGCTTTTTGAGAGTTATGCATCTTGTTTAGTGATCTGATAGATTTGTAATGCACTGATATTGAAGCCACCATGGCAAAATTTAATTTAATTTTTTCCTGTAGAAGATCATCTTAAATTATTCACTATTTTGCTCTTTCCTGTTTGCTTATCATAGGGCAGTAGGTCATTGTGCCTAGCTATGCCCTTTGCGGTTGATTATTTTACCACATTGTGCAGTTGACACAATGAAGCTGTACAATTATAAAGTTGTACAGTATTTTTCTTTTAAATGATGTAAGGGGCTTTTGCCAGTCTAAACAGTTTTAGGATATTATACCTCGATGAATTGTCAACATTCCATTTTAACTCTCTAGTAAAATGCCACATTTTGACTTCTCTTATATCACTCAGTTGTTCACAATTCTCCTCTCCACCATTTAACCATATAGTCTATTGCTTTCTTGTGATGGAACAAACTTCCTGCAAGAGCACTATGATTATTTTAACTTCATTAAATATATGCTTTAATGGTCGTTATGACACTTGGCATCTGGCTGTACAATATGAATTGTATCTGCTACAGTGGTCTGGTCAATACATATGTACCTTGTATTAACTTTAATTTTCAAATCTGTATTTAGCCAGGACACACAAGGAACACCTAGGGTGAAGTATTCGTTAATATGCAAAAAGAAACTCCTCCAGAAGGGATGTTTGGTTAGATTCACAATGGGGGGTGAGGGTAGGGACTCGTTGAAAGGCGTCAAAATGTTAAAGAAAACCTTCTGGTGTGGTTTCTAATTAGCTTTTATGTGAAAACTTTGTGTATCCAATTTAATGGACTTGCCTCTTAAGTTCAAAGGGTTTTCTTTCTTTTAAAAATGATTGGAAGTAACAGACATGCAATCAAGCAGGAAGAAGTTAAAGATTGTATATCTGCAGAAAAGAATTAACAGTAATTAAACTAATTAAACTAAACCAAGTTGTAACTTTGAAATAAAATTGTACTTGTGTGTTGATGTCTGGACCAAAATGGTTTACATGCAGTAAACTTATGTATGTAAACTTAACACCTAGATTCCCAAAAGACACACAAACTCTTGCAAAAACATCTTAGTCTTATCACCATTTACACATGCCAGTTCAACACTGCATGTCATAAACTCTTCACAGAGCAGGTCCAGATGACTTAGGGGTGAAATTCTGGCTTCATTAAAGTCAATGGCAAAACTCCCACTGACTTCAGTAGGGCTAGGATTTCATCTATTATGCTTAAGGTGTTTTAAGGGTCCTTATCCAAGCAAAGCACTAGTTGACTTCAGTAGGAATTTTGCTTGTGTAAGGTTTTTATTACCCAGACCTAGGAGGAAGACAAACAACAGAGGTGGAAAAAGTTTGAAATAATTGTAATAAACCTATAAGACTGTTAATGGCAGCATTAAGCCTTAATACATTTCAGGTAATTCAAAATTAACATGGAAAGATTCAGAATTTCTTTAAAACCAGATAATAGATACTGTACTCTTCACTATTTTGTTAAGAATGTTAAGTACATATAACATTGTATCAGTAAATGTAATTACATGGCAGACCAAAAACTCTTATCTGATAAATAGGCTTGGAGGAATTAGATTTGTATCTGTACATGTCACTACATGTCAATTTCACCATAAATGCACAAACTGATGAAAAATACTTTGCATTGATAATAGTCTACATTTACAGATAGGCGAAGTAAGAAAATGCTTCTTGAGAAATTATTAGAGTTTGATTTAAGGATAATTACTTTGTATATTTTGACACATCTGCTTCCTCCCTTTCTCCCCCCAACCTGTGATGCTATAAATTCAAAATGTGGGATAATGCAACAAAATCAAATAGTTACTGTGATAATCTCTACACATTATCTGCATTAAATGCAGCAAATGTTTATAGTGGTTTATGTCTTTGTTTTATCATAACAAATTTTGCATCAAAGAATTCATATAATATATTTGAAAAGTTGATACTTACTGCTGTATGTTTCTATTGCTTTTCTTCTTCTTCGTTTTTCCACTTCACTCCACTTCTGTCATCCTTGTTAGGAAATGAGTCCTGTTGAAGAGAAAGTGCTAAGTCCTCAGGAATAAATGGGTAATCAAATAAGAGAGAGCCTGCAAGACCCTTCTTTACAGAACGACTTGTTGTAAAACTACAGCTCTACTCTGAAAAGTGACTGTAAATATAGCATCGTGGGGGGTGCCTATAATTATTATCTCTTAATGACTTCCAGATCAACTTTGCTCAGTTTGCAAGTAAACTTTTTCTAACTGTTTCCTCTGCAAACTCAACTTGATCTAAAAATCAAGCTGTGCTAATGCTACTGCTGCTTCAGGAGCCAGTAATAAAAGGTTCTGTGGGCTAAATTCTGTCCTCAATTGCATCTGTCAACCCCTTTGTCATCAAATGGTCTGCAATAAGAATGTAATTAACAATTCTGCTGATAAATATATCAGAATTAGTCTTTGTCTACACATGGAATGATTCCTGATTATTCCTGATTAACGCCATGTGTAGACATTTTTTCTATTCTGGAATAAGAGTGCCTTGTTCCTGTTTAACAGGGCTCCCTGACTACTGGGGCAGCTGGCTCCAAACGCTGTGGGAGTCGGGCAGCTGAGCCAGCTGGCCCAGAAATCTGGAAGCCCTGGGGTCTCTGGTCCTGGGTCAGTCCATATGGCAGGACTGACTGTGAGCTGTGGACCCTGGAAACCTGTGCCAGGACTTCCAGAGCCAGGAGTCTGGATACCCTGAAAATCCTGGCTCAAGTGAGCTCTCAGGGCTTCCAGGCTCCCTGCCACAGAGCCAGGAGTCTAAACCTTGAGAGCCCCATCTAGAGACAGGGCTTCCAGCACTGCCTGGCAAGTAGGTCCCCAGCTTAAGAGTTGGGCAGTCCTGGGAATCAGCTGGCCTGGTAGTCTGTAAGCCTTGGGGATCCTGGCCATTGGGCAGACCCCAGAGCCACAGTGCCTAGGAACCCTGGGGTCTCAATTCCTAGGCAGTCCTACAGGCAGGCTGCTAAGGAGCTGGGCAGGCAGGTTTCCACTGTGTGCCTGATGGGTAAATTTTGAAACCTGCCTGATAGGTTCCTTTGGAAGATTAGTCCAAATTGGCAAGTTTCTTTAAAAAAAAATTTTGCTTTCAAAGAATCTGCTTCTTCAGAAAATTTCTGACGCCGCTCTACTGCTCATCTCGTGGCTGAATTCATCCTTCGTCACCATATAGCAGCCAGCAGAGTAACAATCAAACTAATATTCGTACGTGTAATATTCATAAAATAACACAGGCATCTTCCATGTCTTTTGCACACATGGCGTCTGGAAAAGACAAAAAAGGGGAGAAGAGCCCAACAGCCATTTTTTAGAGAGGAATAGTAGTTAGGTCATACAGCCGTGTCTGGACTATTTTTTAAATGGTTGCTATAGAGCTGTAGCTCTGGAAGTTAATGGGCCAGGAAGAAGTACGATGGGCTTCTACACGAAAGTAGTGAGCTGTAACCTGTGTTTGATTTTTGGCTGCGACTGTCAACATTCCTAATATATCTGATTCCTAATATAGAGAAAAGAGTGACAAGACAGCTAAGGGGTTAGAGGGTCTAGATTTAAAACTCTTTTTATATTAGTTTAATTTTGTATAGCTGATTATTATTTATTATTTGTATTATGGTAGTGCCTAAGAACCCTAGTCATGGACCAGGACAGCTAGGCACTATACAAGGACAGAACAAAAAAATAGTCTCTGCCTCAAAGAGCTTACAAGCTAAGTATAAGACAAGAGACAACAGATGGATACAGACAGATGGCAGAGTACAAGGAAACAACAAGGCAATATTAATCAGCGTGATAGGCTGTGATCTCAAAACTCCAGTGGCCTAACAATTATCAAGATTTTCCTATGTATCATGGAAAATGAGAGTTTTGAATATAATTTTGAAGGGGGATAATGCATCAGTTTTGCAAATGTTCATGGAGGAGCTCCTCCCAAGCATAAGGGACAGCATGGGGAAAAGCACGAAGGTCCTTTTGAAATTTTAACAATTGGTTGATGGAAGCTGGCATCATGGGACAATCAGAGGCAAGACATGACATCTTATAGCCTGGATGAGAGTTTTTTAGCTATGTGGATGAATAGGAAAGGGCATATCTTACAGACACTGTAGATTTTAAACATAGCCTGGATGTGAGGACCTAGAGAGAGGTCTGAATCAAAGATGACACTCAGGTTACAGACCTGAGTGTTAGGCAGCATCAGGGCCGGTGCAAGTATGTTTTGCGCCCTAGGCGAAACTTCCACCTTGCGCCCTCCCCCGTCTCCAAGCCCTGCGGCAGCTCCCCACTCCCACCCTTGCCCTGAGGTGCCCCCCCCACCCCGCAACAGCCCCCCCCCCAGCCCAAGGAGCCATGCGGCAGCTCCCCACCCTAGCTCACCTCTGCTCCACCCCCTCCCCAAGCCCTGCAGCAGCTCCCCACCCCCCACTCCGTCCTGAGGCGCTTCCCCTGTGGCAGCTCGCCCCACCCCCCTGGGAACCGTGCGGCAGCTCCCCACCCCAGCTCACCTCTGCTCCACCTTCTCCCCGAGCACGTCGTCGCTGCACCACTTCTCCCACCTCCCAGGCTTGCGGTGCTAATCAGCTGTTTGGCGCCGCAAGCCTGGGAGGGAGAGAAGCAGAGCGGGGCGGCGTGCTCAGGGGAGGAGGCGGAGCAGAGGTGAGCTGGGGCGGGGAGTTCCCCTGCATGCTGCCCCCCCCTCACTTGCTGCAGGCGGCCCTCCCCGCGCCCCCCGCCCCAGCACCCTCCGCCTAAATGCTGATGACAACCAGGGTGGCCGAAGATCCGGCCGCCGCGGTCACTGCCGAAGAAAATGCCGCCCCCCCAAATGCTAGCACCTTAGGCAACCTAAGTTGCCTAATAGGTTGCACCAGCCCTAGGCAGAATGATGAGATTGTCCACAGTGATCAAGAAAGGAGGTACGGGGGAAGGTTGAGGGAGGGGATGTAAGAGCTATGTTTTAGTCATGGCAAGCTTGAAATGATGACTAGACATTCATGAGGGGATGTCAGAGAGACAGGCCACGTTTTTAGTTTGGAAAGAAGGGGACAGGTCTGGAGGAGAGAGGGAGATCTGTGAGTTGTTAGCATAGACATAGTTGAATTTGAGTTTACGGATGAGATTGCTCAGTGATAAGTAGTAGAGGGAAAATAGAAGTGGACCAAGAACTGAGCTCCACAGAAAGCTGGAGAGGGATGAGGAGGATGATCTGAAGGAACAATTAGAAAGGTAGGAAGAGAAACCAGGAGAGGACACATCAAGTTGAATGAGAATGGATTACTGGTTCTAAGCTTTGGTTAGGAAGAGGTCATTAGAGATTTTAGCAATAACAGTTTCAGTGGAGTGCAAGGTGTGGAAGCCGAATTGGAGAGGGTCTAAGATGAAATGGAGGCGAGGAACTCCAGCCAGCAATTGTAACTGCATGTTCAATAAAAGCAGCAGAGAGTCCTGTGGCACCTTATAGACTAATAGACATATTGGAGCATGAGCTTTCGTGGGTGAATACCCACTTCGTCAGATGTATTCACCCACGAAAGCTCATGCTGCAATACGTCTGTTCGTCTATAAGGTGCCACAGGACTCTTTGCTGCTTTTACAGATCCAGACTAACACGGCTACCCTCTGATACTTGACATGCATGTTCAGTGAGTTTAAAGGTGAGAGGGGTATAGCCGTTATAATGGGAGTGACTGAAACATGTTTATATTGTGAGGGGAAAGAATCAGAGGCAAGTCAGAGGTTAAGGACAAGGGAGGGGCTGAGACTGAGTATGAGAAAGATCAGTAAATGGGATGGGACAAGTGGAGGAGAAGAGCAGACAAGAAACATCTATATCTATGACATGGAGGGAGAAGGAGGGGAGATGTCATGATGTATTTTGTTAAGTCTCTTGGAAGAAATTGGCAGGATTCTCTGTGGAGAGAGACATGGGGAAGGGGAGGGGTTGAGGAGGGAGTCAAAGGTGTTTTTGTCTTTTTTTTATTACTGTACAGTATTTCAGTAAAAGTAAAACTAATTGCCCTCCTCATGTCTGTTGTTTCTTATCTTGAATTAATTTCCTCATACTTAAGTATCTGTTTGTTCCTCAGTTTTAGTGTCTATCTCTCTTCTGCTGTATACTTTCCCTATACAGTAACTCCTCACTTAAATCGTCCCTGTTAACGTTGTTTCATTGTTACATTGCTGATCAATTAGGAAACATGCTTTAAGGTTGTGCAATGCTCACTTATAACGTTGTTTGGCAGCCGCCTGCTTTGTCCACTGCTTGCAGAAAGAGCAGCCTGTGGGAGCTAGCTGGTGGGGGCTTGGAACCAGGGTAGACCAGCAGCCTCTCATCAGTGCCCAGCTCCCCTAAGTTCCCTGTGAAGCAACTGCCCAGCAGGCTATCAATTGCCGGCAGTTCAGCTGTCCCTCCCCCCACTGCCATTTGCTGCTCCTGCCCTCTGCCTTGGAGCTGCTCCTGGGAGCCTCCTGCTTGCCGGGGGGAAGGGGGAGAGGGAGGAAGAGAGGGGCTTATGTCAGGGTGTCCCTTTCCCCCTGCTCCTGCACCCCACTTATCCCTTCTCCATATAGAGCAGGGTGGGGACACAACAGGGCCCAAGATGGAGAGAGCTTGCTGGCCGCAGCTGCTGTCTCAACTTACTGATATACTTTAAAAGGCAATGTACTTAGAGTGGGGTCAGTGTACTTAAAGGGGCAATGCGCATCTCTCTCTCTCCCACACACAGCGTGTGTCTGTCTCTGTCTGCCATGCTGTCTCCCCTCCCTCCATTCGTGCTGCCTTGTAGAGTGTGAGGCTACATTAACAACAATGTGTTAACCCTTGAGGGCTCAGCCGAATGCTAGTTCATCATTTAGTAGTAAGGCATTCCCTGGGAAATATCCGACCCTCTAACTTCACCACCTCAACCAAGCTTCACAATCATCATTGCTGTGTACAGTATTAAATTGTTTAAAACTTATACTGTGTGTGTTTGTGTGTGTGTGTGTGTAGATAGATAGATAGATAGATATAGATAGTTTTTTGTCCAGTGAAAAAAATTTCCCTGGAACCTAACCTCCCCTATTTACATTAATTCTTATGGAGAAACTGGATTCGCTTAACATCGTTTCGCTTAAAGTCGCATTTTTCAGGAACATAACTACAACATTAAGCGAGGAGTTACTGTACTGTTTTCTTCTCCCTTCTCTTTAGTAAATCTGTCTTTTTAATCTGTTTTATTTCCTTTCTCTCCATTTTCTCCTCTTCTTCTTGAGTGTGCTTGCTGTTTTTGCCTTTTTCTCCATTTGTCCTCCGCTTTCTTCCACCACTTCCTTTAATACAACTTTATCCTTTCTCAAACATCTGGCTGCTTTTTCCTTTTTTATTTCTTCCTACCTTCATTGCATTAGCCCATATTTGCTAATGTAAACAGTCTAATGTAGCCTGCTAAAATCCAAGAACCTCCAATGGATTTTGGATGAATGTTAAAGGATTTTGAATCCATAAATGTTGAAATGATGTAAGCTTTGAATTTACGTCTTTGTTCAATAATTATAAGGTTCAATAAGGGCAGTATCCTGAGAAGTGCTGAACAGATGAAAATCCTATCATCCATTAAACAAAATGCTGTCTAGATATTTGGGACTTATGTAACTGGGCATATATACATATGTATCCTTCCTAAACTAATGTAATTATTTTTCATTTTAAAAAGAGGCACCAGTTATCATAATTAGTCAAAATAACAAAAAATTAAGATACGAAACTTAAACAAATATGCACATCATTACAGCTGGTCCAATCTTTTATGATCAGCGTAATTGCGGGACATTAGTATTTCAGCAGAAACATAAATGTGCAACAGCAAATACTCTTTCAAGTTGATTTAGAAAATGGTAGATCTGTTTTCAGGAGTGCATGTTGTAAAAGCCATGGAATAGCTGTCTTTTCAGGCATAGCTTTTTGTTCAGAGGCTTTTGTCTTCAAGCATTTAATCTTGAAGAGGTTATCTCATGTTGACTTTCTGCAGTCCATCATCTGTTTTGTGAACTGGGTTGCTGTCAAGTTCAGAGAGACTTTTTCCCAAATATAATTCTTCATATTGCGGTTGTTCTAATTGAGGACATTTTCTCTCATTGCAGACTGTTTTGTATTTCTTTAAGGCAAGTGAGGCATTCTAGTGGTTAGTTGTAATTTGTTTTCTTCCGTGGATTTCCTGTCATGCACAAATGTAAAGTTTTCTTCACCCTTGGTCCAAGACTTTTGTTTTCCTTGCCTGTGTGCATCTGTGTTTGCCTTCACCACAGGTCATAAAATATACTTACCCAGCTGAGATGAAGCTGATTCTCAGTGGATGCCTGACGAAAACTAATCTACTATTCTATAACTTAATTTGGTTTTACCATCATATTCAGGATCACAAGGTCACAATGCATTAATATATTTTTTCTTCTAGAGCAACCTTGATTATACTGTAGTTCAAATCTATCAGGTTATTTAAGACTGATCAAAAACTTCAGTGAATCATTCTGACAATTCTATTTAGTCCTCTATTTTCAGATGCTCTTCATGTTTACTGCAACAAAGAAATTACTTCAGCTGACAAAAATAGCCTTATGAAGTGTGAGGCTTACACACACAATATGTTTGTGCACATCAGGGCCGGTGCAACCTATTAGGTGGTCGCCTAGGGCGCTAGCATTTGGGGGGCGGCATTTTCTTTGGCGGCAACCGCGGCAGCCGGATCTTCGGCCGCCCCAGTCGTCGTCGTCATTTAGGCGGAGGGAACGGGGGTGCGGGGAGGGCCGCCTGCAGCAAGTAAAGGGGGGGGGGTGGCACGCAGGGGAACTCTCCGCCCCAGCTCACCTCTGCTCTGCCTCCTCCCCTGAGCATGCCACCCCGCTCTGCTTCTCTCCCTCCCAGGCTTGCGGCGCCAAACAGCTGATTAGCATCGCAAGCCTGGGAGGCGGGAGAAGTGGAGCAGCGACAGTGTGCTCGGGGAGGGGGCGGAGCAGAGGTGAGCTAGGGTGGGGAGCTGCCGCACGGCTCCAGCTGGGGGGAGGCGCCTCAGGGCGGAGGGGGGGTGGGGAGCTGCTGCGGGGGAGGGGTGCCTCAGGGCGGATGGGGGTGGGGAGCTGCCGTGGGGGGGCGCACCTCAGGGCAGGGGGGGGCGCAAGGTGGAAGTTTCGCCTAGGACGTGAAACATCCTTGCAGCGGCCCTGGTGCACATGCACATCGTCAGTGCCTACATAAAAGTCCATCTGCTCACTCTGAATAAATTTCTACCAAAACTCTGCTGCTCCATGTTTTTCTTCTTCAGCTAATTCTTTGGGCTGGCAGAGGTGTAGAGAAGGCAGAAGATGGTGTCTCAAAGACTTGGGATATTTACTATCTAGCGTTCCAACCCATGGAATGCTAGGACCAGTAGTCATGCTCCTGTTTATTTTTCTATGGGCCATAATCATCCCCTATGTGAAAAATCTCTAAGGAGTCTGAACAGTTGGAAGGCTAAGTTACAGATTTAGTTGCTGCAGCACATAAAAAAAGTCTGTGAAATAGGTAGAGCTAAGGATCCGTGTTCCAATAACGGCAGTAGTGTTAGTGCTTTTAATAAATATGGTCTAATTTGCCAGGGTACCTATTGTATATTCACAAAATATAGATTAATATCTCAAGATACAGAAAATAGATTAAATATCCTTGGTTGTTGTCAGGGCCAGCTCCAGGGTTTTGGCCGCCCCAAGCAGCCAAAACAAACAAACAAACAAAAACAAAAAAAAAGCCGCGATCGCGATCTGCGGCGGCAAGTCGGCGGGAGGTCCTTCACTCCCAGGCGGAGTGAGGGACCGTCCGCCAAATTGCCGCCGAATACTTGGACGTGCCGCCCCTCTCCGGAGCGGCCGCCCCAAGCACCTGCTTGAGAAGCTGGTGCCTGGAGCCGGCCCTGGTTGTTGTAAACATACAACCTTTCACCAAGTGATATTTCATCTGCGGTGAAATTTCTTTGCACCACATTTTGTAAAGAACATTTTGTCTGGAATGTATATCCCAGAGTAGTTTAAATGGGATTTTGACATGGGAAACTTAAATCCAGGGTCTGATGTGTATCCTACTGGAATTAAACATAGTCCACAAAACCTATGACACAGATGTGATATCTCACAACACTATCTCTGTATTCAATAAAAAGTCTATAACAACAGGTCAAGAGGCCATGGACCCAACAGACTATATATTGGAGATGGTGACACAAAGTTTTTTCAAGAAAGAAGGTGGCATAGTTTAAAGTTGTTGCTTCTTAGTAAAAAGCAAATATAAAAAAGTATTAAAAAGCGTGATTTGTATTTGTATGTTAGCAGTGAGATTTCAAGTTGACCTTGATTTCGAAGATCTAACTGAAGATACAAAAAATATGTATATTTCATCAGCTGAAGAAATGAAGGAAGACGGTAAACGTAAAATGGATATGCCAAAAGAGTCCAAAACCATAAAAGAGGTTTGCTTTATACTAATTATAAAGTTATACACAATATGTAGTTTGTATTTCCATTCATTGCTTTTCTGAAAAACATTTTTCCTTTTTACTCTTCCTTCTGCTTTCTCTCGCAGAGGATTTAGGTCATGATGATCTACCCTCTTTCCTTTTGGAATCAGTTCCTGTAGCCAAGTCCACCTCCCTGTGCCAAAACTAAGTAAACAGGCTTGATGCATGAGATTTTTGCAGTGGTCAGAGTTGGGGAACAGAATCCTCCCCAGGCTGCTGCTGCTACTGCATCACACCACTCACATTAAGTGGGGGGATTTTCCACTTGGTCTATTTTGTGGATCCACTACAATATCCACCAAAACCCTCCAACATACTCCCTCAGAGGATGCCCTCTCTCACCTCCCAGTGCAGTATATATAATTCTAATGAACTTTGCTCCATCTTGTACACTGCACAACCCCACTGCTTCTACTTTCTGGGGCCTTTCACCCAAATGAAGAGATTGAGGTCAGGATTTGCCCCTACGAACTTAATGTAATGGTATTATATTTACCCCTGTGGCTTATGTAACTTTAGGGTCCTGACACTGGGGAATAAAGTCATAGTTTAGTTAGAGAAGACATTTGCCTGAATCAATTATGTCATTGCAAATACACAAATAAAGAGCGATTGGGATATCAGAACTGTAGGGAGATGTTTCATAAGTGATCAAAATAAAGGTGTATAAAATGCCTCTAGTCAAAATTTTTTACATCAAACACCTAACCCCATATTTAGAAACCTAAATGAATGGGCTGATTTTCAGGAGTGCTGAGTATCCACAATCCCAACTGAAGTCAGTGGAAGAGCAACAATTCTGAACTGCAGTCCATTTGATCAGATGCCCACGAGTCCCTTTAGATGCCTAACTTTAGGTGCCTAAGTTTAATATGTTGGCTGTTATTGTTTTTATTATTGTAATACACATTTCTAAGGCCTCAATCAGCATAGCATCTAGGAATTTGCAATACAGGCATTTAATAGTAGGTACCAATGAGAAAGCAGTTCTTGACTTCTCCCTCTCACTAATAAAGTTGGGTAGATGAAGAAGACCTGTGGGGGGGTTGGTCCTGAGTATTCAGCCAAGGTCATTCCAAACTCTGTTATTAGAACACTGCCTGCAGAAAGACGAGTCCTGCATCATACCCTGAAAGTATGGTAATTCAGATTCAACCTGATCTTTGGGGAGGGTAGTGAATTCCACAACTGGGTGCCTCCCATTGAAAACATCCTACCTACAGACTATGCAGGTTTGAACCTTGATTGCCTCAGCTGTAATATCCCTGTCAGTTGCAGCTGTTGCAATGGGGAATGGAGTAATGAGTGTTTTTTCAGATAATCAGGCTTTAATTAATTCAGCACTGTAAGGAAGAGAAACACTATTTTTAAGTGAACCATAGTTTCTGGGAAGACTTGGAGGGCGTACCAAAGTAGAGTGCATTGTAATAGTCCATAGCTGGAGACGACAAATGCATGGATAACCAAGGCAATGTCAGAATCTAAGAAGTACAGGCATCATTTCCTGGCCAGCCAAATACTGAAAATACTCTATTCAATTTGTCCTCTGTTAGATGGGTAAGGAATTGAATAAATAAATAGAGCTACCAGGAGTACTACTGTAAATTAGGAGTAATTCCATTCATGTAAATGGATTTATACCAGTTTAAAACTAGTGTAAGCAACATCTGAATCAGAATGTCATATTTTCCTGTGATATACATGGAAAATAAGAATAACCCAAGGAGATGCTTATTTAAAAACCAGAGGCAGTTATAGACTAAAACAATGTTTTTAAAAATATTAAACCAATAACAGTCTATTTAACAGGTGGTCAAAATATGAAATATCAATAGCCACTGAATATATCATACGGTATTATTTAAACTCAATTTTACTGGTCCAAATCCCAAAATATGTGAGAGAAAATCACTTTTCCCATTTGCTCACTGTGTCTAAGCTGCACATTCTTATCCTATCCCAGTTGCAAGATATTTCAGAGAAACACCTAACCTCTTCCGAGGTGGCATTCAAGCAGCCAGCTACCATTCCATTATCAACTCTAACTGTCTGCTTTAGAGTAGGACCAGACCAGACTGAACTGCTAGAGATCACTATCAACAGCCACACTTGTTGTAGCCATTTGAAGCATCAAGCAACATGAGCTGGACATGACAGACAAGTCTAAGAGGTTGTGGGTAACCCTACATTTTTCATGCAACACTGCTTTGCCAGAAGCCACCTCCCTCCTCCTTGCCACAAAGGAGCTTGTTGGCCTGAATTTCTGTCTCTGGTAAACAAAATGCTGTAACTCCTAGCACGACCAGTCTGGAGCAAGTTACTTTTGTTTTTTAAGTTTTCAGTTTAATCTCAGAACATTTTAATTAATATCGTAATGATGAAAATCATAATAAATTCAATCTCCTTTTTCATGAGACCAAAAAAATAAATAAATCCTTTTTTGCTATTTATACCTAAAGTAGAAACTTTTAAACTTAAGCTTAGATTTTATTGGGTGAAATACTGGCAGCATGGACCAAATACTGTGGGGGGACCTCAAAATGCTATCAAGCGCAGATGATACAATTGAAATTACCAAAAAAGTAGAGACTGTCACGCTCTGATGTAGTTCTGCGTGGATGGGGCGGGGGCACTTCTTACTACTCCTCTGCAGGAAAAAGATGCTTGTGAAAAATCAGTTTACCTATGAAACATCTCCTTGCATATTGTTTCATAAATATACACAGTGCATAAACATAGACCTAGAACCAGATTAAACTGGTTAAATCTAGAACAACTTCAGTGAAATAGAAATGTGCTAGATTTGTGTTGGCAAAACAGATCAGAATCTGGCCCTTACACTCCAGTCAAATCACTTACATAAAATATGGTTCTGAGAGTCGTCAATATATAACCAACCTTTTGTCTAGGGAACTAATATGTTCACTCTCTGTCACAAGACAACTTCAAGAAAAGCAGTAAATAAAACAACAGAAGTTACTTACCATCCAGAAAAGGACACCTATGAAGGGTATAGTTGATGCATGAGAACACATTTAATCCTAAAAATAGTGATTTTACACTCTGAATGTCAGTCTCTTAATCTTGATTTCAGTTTTATTTCCATATGCTCATCAACTCTCAATATTCCTGAAAATAATTTGTCTATCTGACTGGCTCTTGCAGCTCTGTATCTTCCTGTCACCCTGGGAAGCAGTATAGAAGTGGCACTTTTCCAGCCTCTGTAGTGGCCAAATCCTTTAATGAAGCAAGAACATACCTGCACTGCACTGCTGATGCACATCAGCTCTTTCCAGCAATGAGTCTAGATCATAGCAAAAATTAATGTATTTTCTCTGGATTCAGACACACATTTTTAATTAAAAAAATAAAAAACCTTGACTTTTCACCAGTGTAATCTCTTAAATTAATTTTCCTATATACAGCTACATTTAAAAAAAAACACATGATTTAAAAATTGAAACCTGAAAAATAATGTTGCTATTGACACAGAATTTCAGTGGAAGAATGGAGGGAAAGGAAAAACATGAACATATTACAATTGTAACAAGTAATATTTCAGTCCTGTCATGTCTTGGAAAATAACTACTGTATTTTCCTACTCAATATTATGCCAGATTTGTAATTTTTTTGCATAGCTTTATATTTGGCCTACAAAATCAAAGGGACACTTTCAACTTACATTTGGCACAAAATTAAATAAATTTCTCACAATTAAAAAATATCCCAGCGAAAACAGATGTTTTAAAAGAAATAGACATCTCTGCAGTGTCTGAAACCATTACATTGCAGTGCTGAGAACCTAAAAGTGAAAGTGATTATAAACAAAAGCAAAATTAGCTTCATTCTCCAAGCTGTGAAAAATACTGAAAAAGAAAGGGGATAAATCATATCAAGTAAATTGGAATTTAATGTTTTTTCACTTTTAATTATGGTATTATTAGTAATGTGTTTTTTTAAAAAAGTGTGTGTTTACATATAGGGTCAAATCCTTAGCTAGGGTAATTCATCGTAGCGCCAGGGAAGTCCTGCTGAATTGCACCAGCTGTGGATCTGGCCTTAAATTCCAGAAAAATGTTTATCTTTAGTCCCTTTAAATTACAGCATCTGCTTAAAAATAAAATCAGACAAAAGTTCAATTTTTACCTAGTATTGTTACAAGTTACACTTAATATTACTTTGTCAAAAAATTTAAAACTGTGTTCATGTCAGTCATTTCCTTTTGTTGACAAGTCCCAATGCCTGGGTTTATTCCACTTCCGTCTAATCTTTTTGTTCATCCCTCTTCCTCTCCATTTATAAAGTTCCTACTCACCTTAGTACATGAGTATCTTAGCTCTGCATTAGCATTAACAATAGCCAGATTGTGATCTCCCATAATAAGCATGAATATTGTACAATATAGTTTGAAATGAAGTTCAGTAACCACAGGATAGTCATTTAACACACATATTAGTTTAAATTGAATATTCCTAATAGATTGCATTGATATAAAATATAATTAAAATGAGCTGGAGTTTACTGGCAGTTGTTGTTCATGTGCCTCAGGAGAAATTTCACCTCAAAGGACTTGACCTTGCTGTGATTGAAGTCTATGGGAGTTTTACTATGTTAAGTAAAGACGTGATACAGTCTCCTATAATACTGACAAGAAACACAAGTGCATTCCCGTGTTTTAGCACAGATGACTACCCCCAGTCTTCTATAGAGACAATAGTATCTGGTTATCCTGGGTTCACAATAAGTAGCATATTAACTTTTTTATAATTTAAGGATTTTTAGAAAAAAAGAATTTCATTTCTCATCAAGGATATTTGATAATATGTATATCCAAAATTCCATTTTGCTATATTATTATATTTGCAAGAAAATTAGTCCTATAATAATATGCTTAGCTGACCTTTATCCACTCTGTACAGTCCTGTTATATTGGCTCAGGTCCCGACTTCCAGCGTGTACTCTTCAGAATCGGTGGTCGAAGTCCTCTGGTCTCATATTATCTTAAGCTGCATGAAATCACTGATGGTGTCTCAAGCTCTTTGACTTACAAGATGAATCGTACTGAAATTTGCAAGCTACCATATCCTTTTCTGCTGTAATCTGAGCTGTGTTTTTATAAACCATTCTTCTAAGCCTTTAACTAAAATGGTTTAATATAGCCAAAGGAAAAAAAAAGTGAATGCATTTCTAAAGTCTACCCATGCATTTTGTTTTCTTTTTCCATTATGTTCAAGATAGTCTGACAGTTTTCTCTTCGCTAGACTAAAACAGACCACAGTAATGCAGAATATCTCATCAAGCGGTTAGAGCAAAACAGAAAAATTTAGCAGATGTACAGCATAAAGATGGAATGTGATTGGTCCCTGATCCTGTTATCCCTTAACATAACATATTATTTAAAATGACTACATGAAACTTCTCCATAACTTTTTGTCTTTTATATTCATATATCAGAGATAAGTCTGAACCAGAAACATAAATCCAAAACTTCCCAAATATTAGGGAAATTCATATCCGAATTCCAGCTTCACAGATCAACCTATTTCTATTTTCAGCTTGAATCAGAACCCTGGATCCAAACTCCTCTAAATAAGTTCAGATTCAGATCTGAACCTGGATATGAACTGTGTGATCTGGACACATCTCTGGTATAGGCCTGCCTAAACCTTGGGAGATTGCATCTGTTGTGTTGTGGTGACTACAGTGTACCTATCACTTGTGTTTACATTTTAAACCAATGAGTTTGGAAACTGAGGGTTTATTAATTAATTTTGTTCTTTCTTACGTGTATAATTGTTTCCAGCTTGTCTGTTTTTGGTGGATTTAATGATTCTCTATAAAGATTAATACATGAGTTCCCTCAGGCATTTTCTGATGTGAATTTTCATAGTTGGGATCTCCAGTGTACCAAAATGTTTCCACATGATAGATTGGGAATGGGGGGAGGGGGACTGTTCTGCAACCGTTTGGCAGTTTATTTCATTTTTGGTAGGGATTTAAATATCAATCTTTATTTTAGTTATACTGGATCAGGATTTTTAGTATTAGAGATAGTGCTTTATAATTATTTACATAGTAGCTAATACAGTTTAACTGAAGTCACAGTTCATTTACACAGTACATTAATGCCAGTGGATATTATAGGCCTGATTCTTCTCTCTCTCCAGCTGTACTCCAATGTAATTCCAATTACTTCAGTATGTTAGGGGCCAGATTCTGACCTTCGTTACAGCAGTTTAAATCCTGAGCAACTCCACTGAGTATGGCAAGTTCTGCAATAACGTGTGGTATACTGGAAGATTCATTTATGTCCTTTTACATTTTATAACTTACTATTTTTAATATTCTTTGAGGTTTCTCTTATTTTCTTGAAATATGCAAGACACAAGTTAGTAATGTTGTTATTAAGCTGACTAGTGGGATAAGTTCAGTCTTTTTGTGAAATCTGGTTATGGGAGGTTAGACTAAAAATATTGCTAAGGTGTTCTTCAGATTGTGAGCAGAGGGCCCCAAAAATAGATTATCTGCCTTGTGTATGGGTATGCTGAATGCAGACGCTTCCCCTTGAGTGCACCCACGCTGGGCAGCCGTCATTTGTCCCTTTATATATAAAGATTAAATAGGTAAATTAACCCATGGGTGGTTCATACATCAGCTTTTGTAGCAACTTTCATTGTAATACACAATGTGCATGATCTTGATTTTCAAAAATGTTCAGATTTTCTCTCTGAAAAGTATGAATTGTGAATTCATGAATCACAGGTTTTATTACAGTCTCACTTTCTAAATGCTGGAAACACTATATAGCCCACATCCAAGTCATCCCTAAAAAACAAGATGTTGATGTTTTTCATAGCTTGATTTAATAGCTTCGTGACGTTGCATCCCATAAAGCTTTATGGAAATATGCTTATGAATGTAAATATGACATAACTGGAATATGTTTTATGCTACATATGCCGTGTAACATATCTTTGCAAAGGTTATGTTCTACTGAATATATTCATCCTATTTGTATGCATGTATCATTTTTATATTCTAAGTTATGAATATTGGCTGTGTACTTGTTTGATTTTAAGTAGCCTTAGGAAGGCATTTGGTCAGCTTCTTTAGAAAGGAATTTGCAAGTTAAGTGCCCAGTCAAACGGACAGTGGCTCTTGGAAGACTCCAATCCACATAAGAAGTCTACCTGAGGACATTCAAGGTAGCATGTGAACAATGGCTGCCACCTGTAAAATTCTGAGTGATGCATGGACATGTGACTTGCCTATGTGACTCCAAAACTCCATCTTGTAGCTGGGATTCTACACGGGGGGAGGGAGGGGGACCACCCACAAGAGAAAGTCTTTTAAGCCCCTGGGAGACCCCTCCATTTTGTCTTCAGCTGGCTCAAGAGATAGCCTCTCCACCCCCAAAGGATACCTGAAAGAAACTGGAACAAAGAACAGTAACCACGGGTGGTGTGAGTGATTGCTGGACCTAGACTAAAAGAAGGCTAGTCTGTAAAAGACACTTACTGGAACATCTCTGAGCGTGAGATTTCATCTGTAATCATTGTCTTACTGCAATGTTTCCCAAACTTGGGACGCCGCTTATGTAGGGAAAGCCCCTGACGGGCCGGGCAGGTTTGTTTACCTGCTACGTCTGCAGGTCCGGCCGATCGTGGCTCCCACTGGCCGTGGTTTGCTGCTCCAGGCCAATGGGAGCCGCTGGAAGTGGCGCGGGCCAAGGGACATACTGGCCGCCACTTCCAGCAGCTCCCATTGGCCTGGAGCAGTGAACCGCGGCCAGTGGGAGTCGTGATCGGCCGAACCTGCGGATGCGGCAGGTAAACAAACCGGCCCGGCCCGCCAGGGGCTTTCCCTACACAAGCGACGTCCCAAGTTTGGGAAACACTCTTACTGTATTAGGTGTAGACTTGCGTGTTTTATTTTATTTTGCTTGGTAATTCATTTTGTTCTGTCTGTTATTACTTGGAACAACTTAAATCCTACTTTTTGTATTTAATAAAATCACTTTTTTACTTATTAATTAACCCAGAATATGTATTAATACCTGGGGGGGCAAACAGCTGTGTATATCTCCCTATCAGTGTTATAGAGGGTGAACAATTTATGAGTTTATCCTGTATAAGCGTATACAGGGTAAAACGGATTTATTTGGGGTTTGGACCCCATTGGGAGCTGGGCATCTGAGTGTTGGGGACAGAAACACTTCTTAAACTGTTTTCACTCAAGCCTGCAGCTTCTGAGGGACGTTGTTCAGACCTTGGTCTGGGTTTGTAGCAGGCTAGCGTGTCTGGCTCAAACAGACAAGGTTCTGGAGTCCCAAGCTGGCAGGGAAAGCAGGTTAGAAGTAGTCTCAGCACATCAGTTGGCAGTCCCAAAGGGGGTTTTATGATCCAACCCGTCACAAGCTTAAAACCATCTATTCATTTCACAGCTAAAACAGAACAAGATGGATGGTCTTTCATGCATTAAATAATGAGCAGGAGGCAGCTCATGAAGACATGTTAAGAAAAATCTAAAAACCCCTAAAACATGGACAAATATCTACATTTCAGTGCACCACTCAGATCTTGACGCAGCACGGAACATCATAAAATAACTCAAGTGCACAATTTTGGCCGCAGACTTAGAGCATCTTTGGAGAAGAATGGTTACTCCCTTTGTCATTAATAGCACTTGTTACAAAGTCATAATTTACAAGAAAAAGAAACTCCTTATCTCCAGAAAATATATGTAGGAACTAAAGACAGCCTCCATTGAACATACAAAGCAAATAAGAGGAGATGCCATAAAATCAGAGTTCTAAGTATCATCCTTCTCACTAAATACTTCCTAGACATAGAAATGCAGAGTACAAAAGTCCATTCTGGAAACACTAAAACTATGAAAACCAGCCCAGTAGTCGGCACTTTCAAAGATAAATAAAAACATCAGGCAACAACTGGTGTTCTAATTTCATTTAGGAAATACAAAACCACCTACACTGATGGAGGAAAAAGTATCTCATTAGTGGAGCTAAAACAAACCATTGAATTTCAAACTTTGTAAAAACCAAACCCTTTAGGCTTGTTTGGCAGAGCTCACAAACTCACTGCCACTTTGTTAATGATGAAATAAAAAATGTACTTAACTACCATCAAGCTTCATCACTCAGATTGCTACAAGAAGTTAATGTTGCTTTCACAAGATCCTTCTGCCATCAACTACAGTGGCTCTAAATATGATTTTCTTGCTGTATGTGGGCAGCCGAAGGAGGAAGAACAGAAAGAGGGTCTGGAAAGAATGAACTGAGGTGAGACTGCTATTTTAATTTAATGCTAACAGCTACATTTTATAGATCCCATAACTCATTACATCATTCTATGATGGAAATCCACTAACAAACTAGCTAGTATCGAGTAAAGGACACAGATTATAGAATCCATCTAATAATGTGAAGGCTACTCAGTGACAATTGACTATACAATAGCTTATCTTTTGCAAACTTGTATAAGGAATTTGGGTGCCAGAAGAACAAAATCTGGTGGGATCTTCCGTAGCAGAGCACATGGGGGCAGATAAGCAATTATTTAAAACTATTTTGTCATCTCTCTGAAGAAAAGTAGGGTGGGATACACAAAGGAATTTAGGCATTGCGATGCTGAGTGTTGTGGTGCCTAGAAAATCACAGGAACAACACTGCAATCCACAAAGCCTGAGTTAGGGACCTAGGCTCCCTATATAATAAATAGGGAGAGAGAGGTGCCTTAGAATGTGAGCCACAATACCAGCATGGTAGGTCGGGCGCCACCTCAGTTACCCAATGGGACATACTGACTAGAGGACTGTGTGCTAAGCCCTGCCCCTCACACAGAGACAGGCACCTAAGTCTGGGTTGCAGGGAGGCACCCATGTCACTTGTGACCCAGCAACTGGGGAAAGATACGTGTTCAGCTGCCTAAGTCACGGGTCAGTCTGAAACAAAACAGCCAGGGGAGAGGAAGGCCCTCTGTTGTAACCTTCAGCCTCATCGATAGGATACTCATCCAGCATGTGGGAGCTCCCTTGGTTCACACCCCCCTCTTCCTGATGAGGAGAAGGGATTTGAATAGGGATCTGCCGAGGCTCACATAAGAGTTCTAACCACTAAGCTATGAAATACTCTAATGTGGCATGTCCTCAATTTCTCCTATTGAAGTTGTTCCACTTTAATTACATAATTTAATAATGACGTCTTAATTGGGCCAATGAAAGAGATTGAATGCCTCTATAGTCTAGTGATTAGGGCACTCACTTGAGAGGTAGCCGATCCCTGTTCAAATCCTTTCTTCCTCCTCAGGAGGAAGAGGGACTCAAACCAGGCAGGGGGTCTCCCACATCAGAGGTGAGTACCTTATCCACGAGGCTGACAGTTTTAAGGGGGAGTCCCCTCCCCACTCAAGCTGTTTGACGTGAACTTGCCTGAGGGGCCTGATCTGATAGGTGCCCTATCAGCATACCTACCGGATCAGGCACCTTCACACAACTTGGGTGGCCAAATGGCTCTTTCCCAGTTTGTGAATCGCCCAGGACCTTACACAGAAGACAGGCGCCCAGATACCTGGAGTGAGGCTGCAGAGCGCATACTCCAGAGGCAAAAATGTCAGGGCTGAGTGAGTTTAGGCCCCTACAGGGTTAGGAAGCAATTGAACAGCAGTTTTGTGTTTCACAGTGGTGCCTACAAAATGTGACTTAGATGCCTACCCAGGGGACTTAGGTGCCTAATTATCTTTGTGGATTGCACCAGTAGTCACTCCATCTAACCCAGCTAGAGTCCACAGTTGTATGAATAGTACCCCATGGTCAAAAGTCAAGAAGACAGTTGACAGACCTAAGAGAGTGAACCTGGATACCGAGATTATCAACTATCAACCAGCAAGATCAATACAGTTTCTATGCTACATCCAGTCCAAACAAACAAATTGACTGGAATCAAGGAAATCTGAACACTCTGAATATTGAAACAGGGCAATAACTGAAGAGTTATTTCTTTAAGATTTTTTTCTTTATTTATTTGGAGTGAGGTTGTAGTAACTGCTTCTTTCAAAGAAGCTGGCATCTTGCTTCCCTGCTGGGAAGTACTGAAAATCAGCTTCAACAGTGGCCCATCACCTCCCCATTAGCCTTTTCTGAGTTACAGATCTTCAGCTACATCTGTTTATCTCCACCAAGAAACAAAGACCTGGCCAGGACATTAGTCCACAACCTTTCACTCTGTCAGCTGGGCTTGTGAGAAGAAGGAACTAAAGAAAAGGGTTTTGAAAACTCATCATCTGTTCTGCTGTTGACATAGTTGATTTCCTCCATAAAGAATTATACAGGAATTTAGTTGAAAATACCCTCAGGGTTCAGGCTTTTGCCATAAAAGATTTTAAAAGCAATGTAATAGTATTTTTCTTGGTCTTCAGCCCCCCTCCCCCCCCCCCCCCCATTAAGTTCCTTGAGGTCATAGTTAATATCTGGCTTAGATCAAGTATATGTCTCTACTATGCAGCCTTCACTTAATTTTAAGGAAGTTCTGTAAATCCTTACTAGAGTCCCTTGGTTCAGATACATTTTATTTCCTATTTTTTAGTGTGGTTGTTAACTCAGCTATGGAAGTAAGGGAGTTGGGGTTAGGTTCTGTAGAATTTCAAAAAGACTCGTAGCCTGTACAGTTCCTATTTCTTCTCAAAAATGGCTGTCTAAATTCCTCTTCAAGAATGCGTTTTTCTCACCCAGTTCTGCCTAAATTCTTCAGAGAGAAGCCATCATATAACTTGCATATAAGGAACACTAGACTTTGATCATTTTGCATTTTTTATTTATATATTTGTTTGAATCTTTAAAAAAAATCAGATTCCATAAACACATCTCAATATTCTATAGGAAGGGGAAAACAAGGGTTACAAGAAAGGAAGATAATGAAAGATTCTAATCACACATATTCAGTTAGGGGAAAGGAAAACAATTCTCCAACAATTAATCAGTACAATTTGCTCAAATATCAATCATAGATTGAATTAATGAAAAAAATCACAAAAAAATTAAAGCAGCATAACGAACAAAATTAAAAATGTCTGTCACCCAAGACCAAAAAAAAGTTAACTCATTAGCGAACATAGCTCAAAAGATCACTTAGGACACCTGGAAGTAGCTCTACAGTGAAAACAAATGAACTTCATTAGATTAATCAGGCAAAGAGAAAGTCTTTAATAATACCTTCAGTGGAAACTGCACTACAACTTGTATCCAAATCTGCTTCAGGATCCCTTGATTAACTAATTTGAAGTCAAGAAACCATTTGTTTTGATCATTGTCAAAGAGAAGATTTTTAATTCCCATCCAAAATCACACCCAATTTGGCTGGAAAGAAGACAGTTGCTTGGGCACCAATGTGTTCCAGCTGTAAGTAACTTTTGTATTGAATTGTGTCTGATGTGCCAAGATCATCATTGGAGAGAAGGTACATTTCTTTTTTATCTCTTCAATATTAATACATATTGTCTCCCAAGTATTAATTCTCCTGGCAAAGATCAATTCATCACGAATTTTGAGAAAGTTAAATAATCCGATTGATTTAATTTGGGGGTGCAGTAGAAATTTTTTTGCCTGTTATCTGAGATTCTTTCCAATTTAAATTCTAGTCAATAAACCCAATGAGCATTTGATGCATCTCATTTGTTGCTTCTACATCAACCACCAATTCTTAAATACCAAGTAATCTCAAGGTTTTACTTTTAATTTCCATAACATTTTAATGATTAATCTGAAAGGTGGTTAATACTTTCAGCCTCACTTGATAATATTTTTACTCTCATTTTGCACTTTTCTCAGTAGGAATCTTGCACTGCGAGGAACTGAGTGCCAGGAACTGAAGATGAAATCCTGGCTCCACTGAAGTCAATGGCAAAACTCCCACTGACATCAAGGAGGCCAGGATTTCACCCCAAGTGAGACAATGTTCATCTGCTGATTTTACTGCTAAAGCATTGGAGCAGACCTCAGGAATCTTTCCAATGGCTTGGACTGAAGCTTTCTTTTTTCCTTCTATCTTGGCATTTTCCTGTACTTAAGACTTAGATGCTGAAGTAAAACCAAGGAACAAATCTCTGCAGAAGCAGCAAGTCTAACAAAAACTATCAATCAGTTTAGAGTGAAACAGCAATTCAGACCATTAGGGCCAGATTCATGCTGAGTAATAAAGTCCCACTGAAATAAATGAGACCGGGAAGGTGTTGAGTAGTATTCAGTGTGAATAGGGGTGGCAGAATCTGTTCCTTTGTAAATAAGGAGCTCATCGTGGGAGGTACTGATGTCAGTGGCAGGATCAAGCCCTACAACAGGTTCTCAAACTGGGGGTTACGACCCCTAAAGGGGTTGCAAAGTTATTATGTGGAGGTTGCGAGTAAATGCCTCCCAGCAAGCTAGCAAGTCTGCTGTGAAAAGTGCTATTAACAAACATCATTTAAAAATAGTGTTAAATTAAAAACACTTTTTAAAATATTTATACAGGGGTCTCACTCAGAGGCTTGCTGTGCAAAAGGGGTTTGAGAATCACCGCCCTACAACATGGAGGAGAGCAATGCTTCCACCAGCTTCCTGGCAGCTGTCATCTTATTGCTGTGAACCAGGTTGATTAACAGAGGTGAAGGCCAAGGATAAACTGAAGGCTATGAAGATTTCCTTGCATTCTTATGAACAGACCCTCTCCAGCAGTGTAATTTCAGTTTTTTCCATTGTTAAGTAACAGTTTAAAATCCATGCAGAAATCCACAGGAAGGTCAATCAGACTATCCTTTAGAAGTGCAGGCTTCATGGAACATGAAGATCATTACCTGAAAATTATTCTTTGACATGAGACCAGAAATAGGGGGCACATATTAAGGGATTAGATTAAGGGTAGGGATAATTTTTTGTCTTTGTGTTATTGGTAATGGAATGGCAAAAGGAGAAAAGCTAAAACAAAAGAGCTGAGAATACAGGGTTGTGACAGGATGACTGGTTGTCTCTGTCTGCCTGACAACCACAAGCACACAGAATATCCATCAGTCTGGTTTAGTGTAATTAGGTCACAGAGCACAATTTCCAATTAAAATATCACCTTTCCTTTGGCATCGTTTTTTATATTGCGCCATCCTACCATTAACCAGTCCTGCAACTGTCTTGAAATAAACTTTTATTATGTAATTGAACATTCCACATGCTTAGTTTACAGTGTGAATAATGCTGAACCATAACAGTCTGCTTTTGTGGGTTCTTATTTCTCAATAGGAATCCTTTCTACAGTTCATTTCACTTAATTGTCTGATGATGCATATATTTCATATCTGTAAACTGATCATTCAATACTAGCCATAACAGTTACAGTTTAATTATTGTAGTATCTTTTTTTAGAACAACACAGATCTGAACTGAATGTTGTTTTGGGGGGTAACTTTCTTTGATTTTGTCCTTCTGTAAATTTGATTGGGATATATAGCATGCCAATTAACTTCCCAAAATGTCTGAAAATAGAAATCTTTTCACTTGACTGCAATTGTAGCACGCCAGTTGCTCCAACTTATCAAGAAGTTATTAAAGAGACACGAAGGCTCAGAAGGAAATTCCGGGAGGATTATACTGTGTAAGTTTAAAGCAGTTTTTAAAATACATGTGGGCATTAGAGTGATACCAGTCCGGGTACTAACCCTTTCCTCAGATAGAATGTAAATAATTACTATCTATTGGATTGCCATATATACTAAATGTCAAAAATACAGCTTTGATTACCTCCTCCCCGCATTGAAGTAAATGGCAAAACTCCCCTTGATTCCAAAGTGGAACAAGAGCAGGCCCCACGTGCACAAGATATGAAACCAGTGAATACTGTGCTGGAGAAGTGCTTGTCAATAGGATTAAGATAATACAGAGTATTAATATGGCACCAGGCAATGCTGCTACAGTTAAAAGTCTGGCAGTATCTTTACTATCAATCCTTTTGGAAAGATTTAGATCTCCTCTATTGCACAGTAGGATTAAACTCACTCTGCAGCCATTGAATGTTACATTCATAGCCATTATATTAAGATAAAAACCATCCATCGTACTGCATCAATAACTATAATGCACACTATAGGATGCGTTACCACTGCTCAAGTTCTCTGCTATTTTTTAAAAAACAAGCTACTTTAAATATGAATTCTTTTAGCTAAAAAAGGGTAGAAAATATTTTGTCCCTTGAGTCAGAAAAAACGCTGATTTAAATAAACACGATTCTGGAAAGACTTCCTTGTTTTAAACATGGTCGCAGCATATACAGAAGTCTGAGCTGTGCTAGAAACTCACATACACACTGAGGTTTTCGTCATGCTTTCTGGGTAGTAGCTGCTTCTCTAGATGTTTGTATAGCACTTTGGGGATGTTTAGTTTTACTGTTATTGCTATGCAGAGATTTCTTCACAGGTAAGGCAACAGGATAGACCTATAACATGTATAACTTTCCCCTTCTTTGTGGTCCCTCTCCTCACTGCCCATATTTCAATAATTAACGGAGCTCAATGCTTTCTTATAACCATAAAAGCCCAATATATTGTCAGTCTTTATTTCTAACCCTTAATGTTCGCATAGTTTGTTTCTGCTAGGTTTCTTTGATCGCTGGAGAAGTTTTAAAATACCAACCATAAAGTTTCATCAACTTCTCCTTTAAATAACAAATAAAAGTTAAAAATTCCCTTTTCTCATATTTTCAGTGACTGCATAAAATGCTGGAATACATTTCTTATGTGTGCAAGTTGAGTAATTTGGAATTCCCATTGAAAGCAGTTAAATAATTTTATGTACTCAATTTTGGTTTTGCAGATTTCAGAATAAGTGTAGAGAAGACATTTCAGAAATAGAAAAGCAGAGAAAAGAAATTAACCAGACGTTTAGAAGGTTTGCTTTAACCATTTTACAACATTTGAAGGTTTTCCCTAAAAAGTAATGAGTTTAATATGCAGCAAGGAAAATTTAGCTTAGATATTAGGAAAACCTTTCCATGAGGGTAGTTAAGATCTTCAATAGACTTTCAAGGGAGGCTGTGGAATCCCCATCATTGGAGGTTTTTAAGAACAGGTTGGACAAACACCTGTCAGGCATGGTCTATGTTTACTTGGTCCCGCCTCAGTGCATGAGGGCCGGACTTCCAGGTCCCTTCCAACTTCCCTTCCAGCCCTATATGTCTATGATTCTATGATTAGTTCATCGATAAAGATATCTGTTAACAGACTTACTGATAGCTCAACTATGAAACTTATTGCAGCTTGATGAACCATGAAAACTGACCTCTACATACTTGGGGACATTCAGAAACTACAAAAAATGTCATGCCCAACTTCTACTAAAATGTTGCTGATGCAAAAAATCCTTTATTCTGTTCCTAGACTGACAGAGAGCACCTCCAAGAATCCCTCTGAACTAAGGCTGAGCGCAGATATGTTAATGCATGAACTGGTATGTAATTATAATAATGCAGTAATAAAAACAGTCTCTCCAGTCTCCTTCCAAATCTCAAAAATATGATCCAGATTTTCTTATGACTTGGGCAAACATAATACACACCTAAGCCATTAGAAAAGCAGGCCTGTGAATGGTACAGTGCATAATATGCTATGGTGGCTGTTATGTACTTATAAAGGAAAAAGAACGGTTACTTACCTTCTGTAACTGTTGTTCTTCGAGATGTGTTGTTCACGTCCATTACACATTAGGTGTACGCGCGCCGCGTGCACGGACGTCGGAAACTTTTTCCCTTAGCGGCTCCCGTCGGGCCGGCAGGGCCCCCTCCTTCCCGCCAGAGCGGCGCCCCGCTCCAGGGTATATATATCCCTGCCGACCCGACCCCTCCGGTTCCTTCTTGCCGGAGACTCCGACAGAGGGGAAGGAGGGTGGGAAGTGTAATGGACGTGAACAACACATCTCGAAGAACAACAGTTACAGAAGGTAAGTAACCGTTCTTTCTTCTTCGAGTGATTGTTCACGTCCATTACACATTAGGTGATTCCCAAGCTTACCATTGGAGGTGGGTAGGAGTCAAGGTACAACTGACTGTAGCACAGCCCGCCCGACCATTGCGTCCTCTCTGGCCTGATGATGGATCGCGTAGTGGGCTGTGAACGTATGTACGGACGACCAGGTGGCCGCCTTACAGATCTCCTGGATAGGGACCTGCGCCAAGAAGGCCGTTGAGGACGCTTGGGCCCTAGTAGAGTGGGCCCGGATCTCCAGGGCCGGAACATTGGCGAGCTCATAACAGGTGCGTATACAATGCACAATCCATGCCGACAAGCGCTGTGTCGAGATAGGCAAGCCTTTCATACGTTCCGCAATAGCAATGAACAGCTGAGGTGTTCTGCGGAACGACCTGGTCCGCTCCAGGTAGAATGCCAACGCCCTTCGAACATCCAGGGTATGTAGGCTGCGGTGGTGAGGGTCTGTATGGGGTTTAGGAAAGAATACCGGTAGGCAAATGTCCTGCCCCATGTGAAACTGCGATACCACTTTTGGAAGGAATTTGGGGTGCGGCCTCAGTTGCACCTTATCCTTATGGAACACTGTATAGGGTGGTTCCGAAGTGAGGGCCCTCAATTCAGATACCCTTCTGGCCGACGTGATGGCCACGAGAAACGCCACCTTCCACGAGAGGTGCGTGAGGGAGCAAGAGGCTAGGGGCTCAAAGGGGGGACCCATGAGTCTTGTTAGGACCAGGTTCAGATTCCACGCCGGGACAGGCGGGCGCGAGTAGGGAAACACCCTGTCCAGCCCCTTGAGGAATCGGGCCACTGTGGGGTTGGAGAACACTGACACTCCCAACTCTCCTGGATGGAAAGCTGAAATAGCAGCTAAATGCACTCTAATCGAGGCGGGCACAAGGCCTTGATTCTTGAGGTGCAGTAGGTAGTCCAAGATTAAGGGAACTGAGGCTTGTAAAGGCCGTATGCGTAGAGGCTCGCACCAGTGGGAGAACCTTTTCCATTTTGCCAGGTAGGTCGCTCTTGTAGAGGGCTTTCTACTATTAAGGAGGATTTGTTGAACCCGGTGAGAGCACCTGTGTTCTGCATCGTTCAGCCAGAGAGATACCATGCCGTGAGATGTAGCGAAGACAGGTTCGGGTGGAGTAGGCGACCTTTGTCTTGTGTGACTAGGTCACGATGGAGGGGGAGGATGATTGGATCGGCTATGGACAGTTCCAGCAGGGACGTGAACCAATGCTGGCGTGGCCAGGCCGGGGCGATAAGTATGATCGTCGCCCTGTCCCTGCAGGTCTTGAGGAGAACCTTGTGTATGAGTGGGAACGGAGGGAAGGCATATCTCAGGCTCCCTCCCCATGGGATCATGAAGGCATCTGCTAATGATCCTCGGCTGAGGTTCTGGAATGAGCAGAACTGAGGGCATTGGCTGTTGTCCCTGGTGGCGAATAGATCCACCCGGGGAAAGCCCCACCTCCGGAAGATCGAATGCAGGACGTCTCGCCTCAACGTCCATTCGTGCATTCGGTAGGATCGGCTGAGGCGGTCCGCTAAGCCATTTTGAATCCCCGGAAGATACGTCGCGATGAGGTGTATCGCATGGGCTATACAGAAGTCCCATAATTGGAGTGCCTCGCGACAGAGGGGAGAAGACCGGGACCCGCCCTGCTTGTTTATATAGAACATGGCGGTAGTGTTGTCCGTCAGGACTGCCACGCTGTGACCTTTTATGGTGGCGCGGAAGGTCTGACAGGCGAGGCGAACCGCTCTTAGCTCCTTCAGATTGATGTGAAGCAGCTTGTCTTCTCTGGACCACAGCCCTTGGGTCCGCAGTTCCCCCAGGTGCGCTCCCCAACCCAGGTCCGATGCATCTGTTACCAACGTCAGAGTGGGCTGTGGGGCAGCGAAGGGGATCCCTTCGCATACCTGTTGGTGATCGAGCCACCAGCGGAGCGAGCTCAGCACCTGGTTTGGGATCGTGACTACTTGATCCAATGGGTCTCTGTTGGGGCGATGCGTGCGGGCGAACCACAACTGTAAAGGCCGGAGCCTTAGGCGAGCATGTCTGACCACGTGTGTGCAAGCTGCCATATGCCCCAGAAGCTGCATGCAACACCTTGCCGTTGTTGTGGGGAATTTTTGGACCGAGCTTACAGCTCTCTGAATTGACATGAACCGTGTCTCTGGTAGGCTTGCCTGTGCGGCTACCGAGTCCAGGGTCGCACCTATGAAGTCCAGTCTCTGTGTGGGGACTAACATGGACTTGGGCACATTGACCCGGAGGCCGAGCTTGTCAAACGTCTGCAAGGCCAGCGTCACATGAGATCGGACCTCGGCCTCCGACCTGCCCGCGAGAAGCCAATCGTCCAGGTACGGGAACACACACATCCTTCTTTTTCGAAGGAAGGCTGCTACCACGGACATGTACTTCGTAAACACTCGTGGTGCTGATGCCAGGCCGAAGGGCAGGACCGTAAATTGGAAATGGCGCTGGTTGACAACGAAGCGCAGAAACCGCCTGTGGGCCGGATTGATTGCGATGTGAAAATAGGCATCTTTCATATCGAGGGCAGCATACCAATCCCCCGGATCCAGGGATGGGATAATAGTTCCAAGGGAGACCATACGGAAGCGCGCTTTGATCAAAAACTTGTTTAGATCGCGCAGGTCCAAAATAGGACGGAGGCCCCCTTTCGCCTTGGGGATCAGGAAGTATCTGGAATAGAATCCTTTTCCCCTTAGGTCTGGTGGGACCTCTTCTACTGCTCCTGCAGCGAGAAGGGTCTGTACCTCGTGTATGAGGAGTTGCTCGTGAGAAGGGTCCCTGAAGAGGGACGGGGAAGGGGGATGGCAGGGAGGGGGCGAGGAAAACTGGAGGGTATAGCCCGCCTTCACTGTGCGCAGGACCCAGCGGTCCGATGTTATGCGCAACCAGCCCCGGTAGAAATGGGACAGGCGGTCCTTGAAACCCAGAGGAGGATCCGGTATAGAAAGTGGTACGCTGTCCTCGGGCGTAGCTTCAAAAGCCTGGTTTATTCCCTGGCTGCGGCTTGCCCTGGCCGTGACTCTGGCCTTGGTTAGGTGTATTGTTACGTCTCCGCCTGTTATCCCTGCCTCGACGGCGGTAAGGCTCGTGCCGGGGGCGAGGGTGGTATTGCCTCTGCGGTGGCTGGGGTTTAAAGGGCTTATGCTGCGTTACCGGGGTGTGCATACCCAACGACTTAAGGGTCGCACGCGAGTCCTTAAGGCTATGTAGCCTGGCGTCCGTTTGGTCGGAGAACAAGCCCGAACCTTCAAACGGGAGGTCCTGCAGTGTGGTTTGCACCTCTGGTGGAAGACCTGAAGCCTGTAACCACGCCGAACGCCTCATCACGACTCCTGACGCGATTGTTCTAGCCGCAGCATCGGCTGAGTCAAGGGAGGCCTGCAATGAGGTCTTGGCCACCGCCATCCCCTCGTCCACCAGGGCCGTGAACTCCTGATGCGCGTCAGGTGGGAGGGAGTCCTTAAACTTGGCGACTGATGCCCAAGAGTTAAAATTGTGCCTGTTCAGAATCGCCTGCTGATTGGCGATCCTCAGTTGAAGGCCCCCAGAGGAATAGACTTTCCTCCCGAACAAGTCCAGTCGCTTAGCTTCCTTGCCCTTGGGGGCCGGAGCTTGCTGGCCATGACGCTCTCTCTCGTTGACCGCCGAGACCACCAGCGAACAAGGGGACGGGTGTAAAAAGAGGAAGTCGAACCCTCTAGATGGGGCGAAGTATTTCCTCTCCACGCCTCTTGCAGTCGGTGCACTGGAGGCCGGCGTTTGCCACACCGTCTTATAGTTGGACTGTACTGTCCGTATGATCGGGAGAGCGACTCTGGAGGGGCCCTCTGGGCTCAGGATATCGACCATGGGGTCTTCCTGTTCTACGGTCTCCTCCGCTTGCAAGCCCAGATTGAGGGCTACCCTGCGAAGCAGGTCTTGGTGTGCCCGATGGTCAATCGGGGGAGGGCCGGACACCATGGTGCCCGCTACTGCCTCATCTGGCGAGGAGGAAGAGGTCGGAGCCTTCTGCCCCTCCTCAGTGTCCTGCAACCCGGCATCGACCAGTTGCTCCTCTGGGGCCTGACCCGCAGTGTGGGACTGGGACGGTACCGTACTCGGTGCCGAGTACACTCCTTCCCGCTCCGGTGGTCTAGAGACCGTTGCCTCCTTATGCGATGGCAGACGGTGCCGCGGGGAGCGGGATCGGTACCCCGGTGGCCCGGATCTCGAGGCCCTCGATGGGGGCCCTTGCTGGTGGTAGGCCCAGGGTGTCCAGAATGGCCATTGGCTCGGCTGGCCCCATTGAGAATGGCCATAGTCCCTGCTGGCCTGCGACCTATGGCCATATCCGCCGTACCGGTCCGAGTCAGTCCCCGAGACCACGGACGGTGACCTGGAAGGCCACGGCGGAGCCGAAGGATGGTGCCGGTCCGGGTTTGGGGAGTAGCGCCTCCGCGACCAGGATCTGGAATAGCGTCTCGCCGACCTGGACCTGGAACGGTACCGGCGGGACCGGGAACGGCTACGGCTGGTCGGCCTCGGGTAACGTACCGCCGACACTTCGCGGTGCCGACTCGTGCTGGGTTGCTGAGTCGGTGCCGACCGCTTGTTGAAGCCCGACTGCTGCGGTGCTTCCTGCGCTGAGGGTAACCGGGAGTCCGCCGAGGCGGAGCTCGACCGGGACCGGTTCCCGAAACGGTGCTGAGACGGCGACCGTGACGGGCGCACCATCGCCGGCTTGCCTCTGTGTGGCAGCTTTGGCAGAGCGTCCTCAGCGCGTGTAGGGGCCTCAACGGACAATGCAATGAGGTCCTTAGCTGCCTCAAACGTGTCCGGAGTGGAGGGCTGTTCCAAGAGCTCCTCCAGCCCTTCATCCTCACTCGACGCGCCCATCCCGGGGCTCGACGGCCCTTTCGGCGCCGGAGCCACTACCGGGGTCTGTGCTGGGGCCGTACCGGCCTTAGGGGCACTCAAGGTTTTCGCCGGTGCCGCCCTTTTGTGCGGGGAGCGTCCTCGGGCCTTAGGTTGGCCCTTCACTTTTGCCGGCGAAGACGACCGGCGTCGTACATGTCCCCGCTGGGTCGGTGCCGTGGGCTTCGGTTGACCCACCGGCGCCGGTTCCCGCACCGATGCCGGCGCGCTTCGCACGGAGGCAGACGGTGCCGTCGAAGTGGAGGGCTGTAATGCCGTCTCCATGAGCAGCTGCTTAAGGCGAAAGTCTCTTTCTTTCTTAGTCCTAGGCTTGAAGGCCTTACAGATCTTGCAGCGCTCTTTTTGGTGAGCCTCCCCCAGGCAGCGGAGACACGAGGCGTGGGGGTCGCTCAACGGCATAGGCCTGCGGCACGTGGCACAAGCCTTAAAGCCTTGGGCGTGCGGCATGCCCCGCCGCCCAAGGCCGGTGCCGGGGTTGAACAAACAACCACGGCAGGAACTTTAAGTACCCTAATGAGCTGTTAACTACTGGCTTAACACTACTACAAACTAACTGATAACTGCTAATAACACTAATGACTATTGCTAAGGGACACTCTCAGACGAGAGACAGAGTTGTTCCAACGCCGCCACGGACGGTAAGAAGGAACTGGAGGGGTCGGGTCGGCAGGGATATATATACCCTGGAGCGGGGCGCCACTCTGGCGGGAAGGAGGGGGCCCTGCTGGCCCGACGGGAGCCGCTAAGGGGAAAAGTTTCCGACGTCCGTGCACGCGGCGCGCGTACACCTAATGTGTAATGGACGTGAACAATCACTCGAAGAAGAATAAATAATAACTGATTTACACCCAAGGTTTCTGGCAACATGGTAATAAATGAGATCAGAGAAAAGTAATTTGGAAACTAAATGCCAAATTATTCTTTCTTGGAGATCTGAGTTTATCTTGCCATTTCTGGAAGATCCCTGCCTGCCTTGTTTGCAGGTCTGGCTGAAAATCTGCACATTTGCTACACATTAACAGCATATAACCCATATGTAAGCTCATATAAGCAGTCATAGAGGAGGTCTGTTTTCAACTTAGAATCTTTCTGAGGAATTCTGCTTCTCTCCCTACTCTTATCCACATCCCTCATTGCCCTCCTTCTCCCTACCAACCAGATCCCTCTAACTCATCTCCCTACAATCCCATCGTTCTGTTCTTCTTCTTGAGCTGCCCTGACTTAAACCTTTGCCTTTCTTCCTCTGAGAACCATCAGCTTATTTCTCTGATCCCTCAGTGTTCTGTTTGTTTCTGACACCCCAAGAGCAGAAGTCCCCACCTTTAATGTTACCCTTACATGTTCCCAGTGAGACTCCTGAGAAAGTCTGGAAGTCTGTGTTGGCCTCTTGGTTCAAATCTGGCACCCCTCCTTCACTGGGTCAGACACATCCCAGAACTCACTCCTCACCCGGGTAATACTGCATCTCTTCTGAGAGATGTCTATTTGAATGCAGATTTTTGTAGTCAAACTTCCGTAGCTCTAGAGCTGTACACAGGGACAAATCTTGCTTGGTCCATCAAGGCTGCATGGCACCAGAAAACCTCTGAGGTTCCACTACACAGGGCAGGCAGCAAGAATGTTGCATACTACACAGCAGAATTTCCTAGAGACTCCTTCCTCACCACTATAAGGGATGGGTAGACTAGGCTGGAGCCACTAACCATTTATCCTGGGGGGGAGAGGAAGCATGATTGCAGATGCTCCATTATTAATTATTACTCTTGCAGCCCTGAGGCTGCCAAGAGTATCTGCAAGTCCTGCTCTCACCTCCACCCCCTCCTCCCAGGGAGGCCAACCCTCCACGAAACCCATTTACTTTGGTTTGGCACTGGTGAGAGGATCGTTTCCTCAATGAGCAGTCAAAGAATAACAGAAATTAAGTTCTATCCATAGTCAATGGGCAACTTTCAATTATTTGTAGCTTTTTCATCTGTGAGCCAAATTTCTGCAAACACATAAAAAGATTAAAATCAATTTGTTATTGAGTTGTCTGACCACCATAAAGTCTGCTTGGCTATTTGGTAGTTTAGGGGAAATATCTTTTTCATGATGCACAACTCAAAAATAGTAGAACATATTTTGTTAAAACCCAAAATGTCATTGTTGGGCTAAGACCAAGCAAGAGAAACTTTAGCTCCGAAGGAAAATGTTTGAGGAAGTTATGGCGTGGAAGAGAGGAGTCAGACTCGAGTAGCTCTTTCAGCCTTTATGATAGCTGTGATGCCACTCACTCTGGCCAAGAAACCAGGAAGCCTTTCACTCAGCTTCCTCAGGATTTGGAAAGAGTTGGCAGTTGTCTCAAATGTTGTAAAAATACTGTGCTAACTGCATTCTAAACAGTAGCAACAATAAACTCAGACTACTTAACACAATGGGGCCCTAATTGCTGACTGAGGTCTAGAGGTGCTACTCTAATATTACACTGCAAAAATAATAGCGTATATTTTCCTCATTGAGAATCCTACAAAAGTTTCAATGTTCAGCAAAACATTTGCAATTCCCTTAACAGTTCAATTTGCGTTTTTGTTTTCCACAGGAATTCGCAACATGGGACAAGAAACCATCCAGTAGTGGAAGAAGTGAGTAAACCCCAACATTAAAGCAACCCCCTGAAATTAGGGGTTGAATATTACCTCATTTGGGTTTATAAAGTGAAATAGCTCTCTATTCAATTTGCACTCACCTTTATATCAGTTAAAAAAAAAAAAAAAGAAAGAAAAAAACACTTGCTTAAGAAAAGTATTCCTCTTTATTTGAATTGTCTGCTTTGTTCCGTTTTTCAAAAGAATATATTTTAGCAAAGCACCTTTACATTGCATAATCCAGAGAGAAATAAGTATTTAGGCTGCTTTTCATTGGAAGGATATTTTTAGTATGGAAAAATGCATTATAAAGCCTAAGAAACCTCTTCTAATTGTTTCTTCAGAAATGTATCTTGATAATAGCAACTGCTCATTATAATACAAAACAGAAAAGGGATTAATTTACTGTGGCATAGGAAGTCCTGCCAGTTCCCAAATGCCCTACATAGTTTCTTTGAAACTTTTACATTCTTTAGGCCTCAAGAAAAACCAAAGCTCCACTTCCAGGTTTGGTAGCAAACAGACTATTCTTCTCCAGAGCTAACCTTTGGTCATTGCTTTTGTAATAAGCTTCTTTCACATTTGTTAGGAAGGTACTCAGCTTGTCAGAAGGCACCATTGACACAGTGCAGCCGCCCCATCCTGCTCCAGTCAAGCGTGACCCGATGGCCCCAGACTGCCTACAATAATAATAATAACAATAAAAAATTGAGTGCAATATATCAAAGGAGATCATTTGTCATACATAAACTGCCTACAGAGCACAGTGAATGTGGGACGCATTTATTTCTCATTTTCAAAACTATATGGCACACTTGGTCTTATGAGATATTTGAATTCTATTTGCATTGAATGTTTTGGACAACTTAAATTCTGCAAATTTAATTTGGCAACTTAAATTTTGAAATATAGTTATTGCCATCAAGTGCAAAAATAATCCTCTCTTAAAATGTTTAAAGACTTTGAAATAGCTGAGGTGAATAAAGTAGTAGAAGGGCATTAGTTAGCAGTAGTCTTAAAACACCAGAAATTAAGACAGGAGGACATGACAAAAATAAAGGAAAGTTCATGCA
Source organism: Chrysemys picta bellii (assembly GCF_011386835.1). Lineage (NCBI taxonomy): Eukaryota > Metazoa > Chordata > Testudines > Emydidae > Chrysemys > Chrysemys picta. Next base: position 20,041,423 of record NC_088800.1, read on the forward strand.
CTAATTGCCCAGGGTCTGTTCATCTAAGACATTTTCAAATGTGGCAGTGACAGCACACTATACATTTCTGCTGTTCCAGTATAGACATAACATGTTCTGAAGATTCAGGGCTTCTTCAGGACTAGTCACAGTGCTAGTAAGGAAAAAGGAGTACTGCAAAATTAAAAAAAAAAGTTAGACTAAGAGTCCCATCACTCAGCCATCTGGTCTGCCTTAAAAACAAAAATTAAAAGCCAGAATCTGACCTTGGTTACACATAGAAGATTATGGATGGAAGAGCCCTCAGGAGGTCATCCAGTCCAACCCCCTGCTCAAAGCAGGACTAACACCAACTAAATCATCCCAGCAAGGGCTTTGTCAAGCTGGGCCTTAAAAACCTCTAAGGATGGAGATTCCACTACCTCCCTAGGTAACCCATTCCAGTGCTTCACCACCCTCCTAGTGAAATAGTGTTTCCTGATATCCAGCCTAGACCTCCCTCACTGCAACTTGAGACCATTGCTCCTTGTTCTGTCATCTGCCACCACTGAGAACAGCCTCGCTTCATCCTTTTTGGAACCCCCCTTCAGGTAGTTGATGCTGTTTGATTTGAGTGGATTTACAACAGTGCAGCTGAGATCAGAATCTGGTCCTACGTGTGCACTTCTGTCCTTCATGTGACAAAATACCACACTAGTTTGTCTTTTCAGACTAGTAATGGTTGTTTTCTATTATTCCATTTGTTGTTTTTCATACCAACATAGAAAGACCTTTGTTGTTTTATTACAATTTATTTGTAAATATTTTTAAAGAGAAAAATTCCCACATAGGAAAAGGGAGTGACAACTGCAAACAAATGACATTTCTTTGCTTGCTCCTTCTGCTGAAAGATCCAAGGTACAAGCCACTCCCAGAGCCAGGATACTGGTCCTTTGGCAAATCCTATGATCCTAATCTGCAAGACTCAAACCAAATCTAATTGGAATTCAGAAAAATTCTTCATTCCATTTTGTAAATTCATTTTCTTGCATATTTGCATTGCCTGGCTCCAGCCATATCCAGAAGGAGCAGGACAACACCATGAGAAGGTTTCCTCTGGCTGGGTCAAAAATGCCACAAAAACAGGATGAACTAGAAAACTCACCAGAGAATCCATTGTCATGAAGTTTCCAACCCACTGTCTAGATCAAATAATTTTGCTATGCTTCTAATATCTAGACATTGGGAGATTCTCTTCATTGACAATCACAGTCTAGGGCTGACAAAATTGGGCATGATGTTAATGATATAATAGTGAATGAGGACTAATTTTGAATACCGGTAATTTGTGATACCGTCTCACACGTAGTACTTATGTTAAACCAGTGCTTTTCAATCTTTTTTCATTTGCGGGCCCCTAAAAAAAATTTCAAATGAAGGTGTGGACCCCTTTGGACCCCTGGCAGTCTGCGGCCACAGGTTGAAAACCACTGTGTTAAATGAATGTTTCAAGGTGCTAGGATAGTACTCGCTCAGGCCCTGATTGAGGAAGGCAGCTACACATGTGGTTCATTAGACATGTGCTTAATTGAAATTAATGCTTAAGTGCTTTTCTGAATCCATGACCTACTCTATGTGTGTGTTTAATAGAGGGGCTCTATCCTACATACTGACTCAATTATCTGTTCATTCTTTATTTCCGATCTTTATTTTATTTCTTTGCAATTTTATAAAAAAAAAAATTGTATGCTGCTCTTTTTCTCAGCTGTTTTTATTCTCTGATCCACAGAAGCAACCTCTCAAATCAAGCAGGATCCAATCCAGCTTCATGTGAAATCAATGGAAAGATTCCCCTTGCCTTTATAGGGTTCAATCCAGTTCTCTAAATCAACTGCTCAAATTCACTTGGGATGCAACCTAGTTTTGAAGTGTTGTATTGCAGATACAGTGTTGGCTTTGTATTGTGGAATGCCATTTAAATATCTTCAGATTTATTCTGAATCATTTGATTTAATAATTCTCTGTGGTCACATCCTATGATTTGCTGTTATACTTAGTCATTTTAAAAATGTAATAAAAGATCATTTAAAAAGAAACGAGTTGTGTGTTAGAGCTGAAGCTACTGTGCTTCAAAATAATGTGGCCAACATTTTCAAACATAGATGCTAAGATTAGGCACCTAGCTAAATCTCTAGGTACCTCACAAATGGCTCGGTGTCTAGAGATGCTGAGACCAGTCGCTCCCACAGATGTCACTGGAAATTGTTGGTGCTCCGCACCTCTGAAATTTAGGCTCCTTATTTAAGTGTACCCTCTTGTAAATAATACCTCTCTAGCTGTCAGAGGCAAGGCTGACAACACCTAATTTAATAGCACACATGCCACCAAGAAATGGAGAACAGGGGGTAGCAAGAAAATTATCCACAGTGGTTTAGGGACTCGAGGTTTTCAAAAGCTCCAAAGGGATTTAGGAGCCCTAGTCCAATTGACTTTCAATGCCCCTAAATCTCTTAAGTGCTTTTGAAAATCTCTCCCTTTTTTATTTGCTCCATCTGCTTTAAACAACTAACAGGGAAAACAGCCATTTACAGAAAGTACAAGTCTACGCTCTCTGCAAAAATAGTTGACCAACTAGTGGCTAAACTTTTCAGTGCTCCAAACCATAGTCAATAGGGATCTCTTTGTTTCTTGGCAGGGAGTATATATTAAAACATAAAGATCTAGGCAAAACAGAAAACCTCTGGATATGCAGATTATTCTCTACAGTTTAAACCTTGTGAGGAGGCAATGCTATGGAATGTATTTTTGGAAAGGTTTGTAAAGTTACATGGCAGCTGTATATCACTGTAAGTAAAGACAATATAATTTATGCAGTTGCTGACCCATGATCTTAAATATGTTAGCCAAAATTTTCAAGAGTGACTAGAGATTTTTAGGTGCCTCAGTTTTTGAGTAACCAATTTAAGACAGTTTAAAGGGACCTTACAGAGGGCAGATGCTCAGTGTTTTCTGAAAATTTGGCCCTTTCAAGATGTATCAAGTTTGGCACCTAAAAACTGTGGCACCCAAAATCATTGGTCAATTTTGAAAATCTTGGCCATAAAATAAAAGTTTGTATCAATCAACTTTCATAATTAACTATAGGTAACAATGTAGCTGCAAAACTCCCTCTATCCTTAAGAAATGTTAAATCCAGAAAAAAATGAAATACATGAATGTTGCTTATGGATGGAGTGAATGGTGAACAAATAAGTTTTGTCACATACAATGGACCTGGTTTCAAAAATAATGTTATACTCTGACTGAAGTCTGGTTCAGTGTTCAGTTATTCTTGTTACATTCTGCATGTTTTCTTCTGCTGGTCATTTAGAAAGAAATCTGATGGAACTTGGGCAACCATCACGTTTTTCTTTCACTATTACATTTTGGTCCATCTAATTAAAATGTTCCCAATAATTTTAGTTTAATACAATCCTAACTATGTGTATGCATTTACGCTTCTCTCTCTCTTTGGAATCTATGCTACAGAACATTTTTTCTTGCATAGTCCATCTAGTTGTGAATGTAACTAAAAATGACAAACCTTTATTTTTTATACTTTTTCTTTTGTCTTATTCAAACTGCACGTCTGCCCATGCCTTGCACGAAGCCAAGATTCTACAGCCAGAGATCTTTCATTGTCTCTACTTACTCATCTACTTAATCCATTCGAAACATATTTGATATTTAACCACTTTACTGCTGCCTAGTATATCAGTTGCATTGGACAAAATGTACTTTTAGCATCAACAAATGCTAGTCAATGATGATTCATAGTGATTTCAAGGCAACATTAGATCAAAGAATGCATTAACAGTCCTGAAGCTGCAGCGGTCGTCAGCAGTGAAATGGTTAAGGAATATGCAAGCAGAAATAAAACCTAAAAGTAGCAACTGAGAAGATATTTTAAGAAAACTGATCATGAACTCTTCTAAAACCTAAAAAAGTAGTAGCCAACTTTATTTACTGTGAGATTTTTGATGAAGAGTCAGTCGAGAAGTAGAGTCCATCATGAAGCCATAAAGTGCAGCTTTCATCTGACAAGCATTACTCGGATGTCAGCAGGGAAACATTTGACTACATAATATCCCTTTAGGAGATTAATTTGGTGATAAGAGACAAGAATATTTTTCTTTCATTTTAAAACTACAATAGCTAATGATGTCATGTTTTCTCATCTATTCAAACCATATCCTCAAAAAAGAGTTCTCGGTTTATTGCTGTCAAAACTTACAGGCAGATGTCCACCAGCTGATCCAGTTCAGGGCAGCTGCATTCATACATGTCCCTGCAGCTGATATGACTCTGGTTCATTAATTCTCCCAGCAGCTGGATTGCACTAGCAGGTGCCTCACTGCATATCTTCTTAAATTCTAGCACTCTGCCAGCTTCGCTGTACACATGCTTAGCTCGCTGGTACAGTTTAAAGGTGGTAACTAAAATAAAGTGAAAATATTCATGTTACAATTATTCATTAACAGGCACCTAATTGAAAAGGAAAAAAATGGAAACTTACAAGATTTACATTTGTTTCTGTAATTTTTAATTTATATTAGACGGCTTCTGAGTCAAAAGATTTTTGCTATAATCAACACTTCTTTTTAAAAGCTCTGTTTTAATCCTGTTTGGGGATTTCAAACCAAAGTGTTTATTACAGGTTTGACGATTTTATGTATGTTCTAGAAAGAATATCCAAAAACAATTACAAGGTGGATGAAGTGATAGACAACTCTTCATGCAAAGGGTTTACAAGGTGCTTTAGCATCACGTTACAAAGATTAGAGTTGGTCTGACTCTTTGAGTCCATAAGATTTTTTTTTTAATAAGAAAGGGAAATCTTGCTCAAAGAACATTTTTGCCAAACATATTTTTAAACCAGCTCTAATATATAACAGTGATCCTCCCACTCCCCCTACAGAAGCTGAGGTTAGGCCACCGGAGTCCCCAGGCCCTGCTCCTGTAGTCAATGCGAGGTTTGAAGAAGCTCCATTGCCTGACTCCTCTGGTGTTAAAAGCAGTGCATGGGGGGGTAGAGGGATGTCAACCCATTGTTGGGGCAGCCAACCCCTTCAGAGACAAAAGGACACCATATACACAGATGGGAGGTGGGACTGGGAGGCCCAGGTCTCAAGTTCACACCCAAAGGTTTGGGGGTAACCAGGGGCATGTGAGAGTTCTGACCCATAGGCTCTAAAGAGAGAAATTATGAAGGATGGTTGTCAAACAATTCCATGTGATGTATGCTGGCTTGTAGCAGCATGCTTACAGTTGAAATAGCTGAAATGTATGAAAGGTCATGTTAGAAATGGCATCCAGTCAGTGGGTTCCCTTAGAAGGCAGGTCAAGCACTCTAGTTACATCCACTATTTTAGGGGCAGATGTGACAGATATGGCAATTTTGGGGGGAGACCTTATTGAATTAAGTTTAAGTATCTTTGAGGTCCACTGTATTAAATGAATGGTTTATGTATTACTGTTGGCCAGGATTGTAAGTAGCCTCTCAAGGCAGGAGATGTGGCAGTTGTGAAATCTGGGTGTTCAATGGACTATACTGAACAACGTTGCAGACAAGAATGGACCTTTGGAATAAAAAGTGTTAAGTGTTTTTCCTAGGGAATACATAGGAAGAGTTGAATACAAATTCCCTAATTCTGATTATGCAAAAACCCTGAGGAGAGGGTCTTTGTCTGCTGATTACTATTACCAAAGGCCAAGATCAAAAGCCCAAGCTGCTCTCCCCAGCCTGCTGCTCTCCCCAGCCTGGGTTCTGGTTCTGCATGTGAGATGGTTATGAACTTGTAACTACAGGAAAAAATCAGTTGTGGGTTTTGAAGGACTGACACTTAATAGAGTCTGAGGTTGTAGTTGGGGTGACCTCTCGTAAGCTTTATAGCTTGCATGTAGGTGCTTGTATTGTTCTTAATATGTCTTCTCTATAATGCTTTCACCTTAAGAATAAATGTGCTTGCTTAGAAAGAGCAATATGGTAACTTATAACTGCCGGGTATTATGCTGTTCATTGCTTCTGGAGAGAAAGCTAAGCACAGATGGTGGCCTGTTAGGCAGTCTGGCTTGCTGGGAACATCAGAGTGTAGGCAGGGAACTGTGCAGCCTGGATAAAACCCATTCAGGAGGTAGAGAGATGTGGGTTTCTACCCAAGAGAGGTGATGGCTGAAGAGCCAGGAACCTAGAGTGGGTGCCCTTGGTAGACCATGCAAGGGGAGTACAAGTGCATTTGCCCTGAACTGTGACAGAGGGGGCATGCACAAATCAGCCTGTGGATCCGATACTCCACCAACAACTATGAAAGTACCACTTCAACAACTGTTCCTTGCTTTGGTCACCGCAGGCAGAATTGGGACCATTCTCTCCTCTTCGATTGCACAGGTAAATTAAAATATCTGCAGTTAGCAGAATGTTTATGGGTAGATAGTGTTTGTATTCAAATATTGACATTTTAAATAAAGTTATGTTTCCATTAGCACTTAGTGTAGATTCCTATCACGGTGAATCCAGAGAAGTGCTCAGGCTCCAAACACTGTCCCTCATGTAGGTGATAGTCTTTAAGTAGAATGCCTCTCACCAGTATGGCCTTTAGTCTCAGTGTAAGAAACCAGTGGGAGGAGACTTTGAGAGCTTACTCTTGGAGGAGGCTGTGTCCACTTGGCCTTCTGTATTGGAGAATCTGGAGTTGTCAGATTCATCTCCAAAGGAAAGAGGAAATCTTTCCAGTTGGCAGTCCACTCATTGTATTAAGAGTTATGAATGCTCTTAGCTGCTTTTTTTTCAGGCACTCAGAAGCTCTAAGGAAGAAGTCTCATAAAAACACTAAAAATGTAAGTGCACAGAGTCAATCTCCTTATTGTATAGGAGACTATCCAGATCTAGATGTATCCCGGCACTGTCAAGGCCTCTTGGATCATGAAGGCTCAGCGTATCTAGCTCCTCGGTTCTAAGGCATTCAGATCCACTGATGGATGTTGAATCTGTCTATTTTTTTGGCATGGGAGGAACATTCAAAGCCAGGATCTTCACCAGTTCCATTGGGGAACTCAATCTGGAGGCAAACTTGAAGTCATAGTTAGAATGAAGAAAGGTCTCTTGGGTGGGTTCTTGGATACATGCAATCTGCAGATTTACCGCCAATACAGTAGAACCCCATGGCACATGCTTCCAGATCTGAGGCTGGGAGGGTGAATCCAGTGCTTTCCCTGTGGCCAAAACCAGGCACAACGTAGTGGTGTCCCACACGGTGCCCAGTAACATGTCCTATCACTACCTGTAGCATCACCAATATCGAATTCTCTTTATTTAGAATCAAAAATTAGCTAGTGTAAATTAGGACTTCAAAAGAGCTACACCAATTTACAGCTGCTGAGGATGATGTAACTGAGCCAGATTATAGCAAATGGGCTCATATTATGTGATAGGTAGAACAACTTTTTTTCCATTGGCGATAATATTCCTTTGTTTACTATGTAACAACTACTACTTACTAAAGATGCATTGAACATGGCTGCCTTCTGAATACAAGCTGTTTTTAGACTAGATTAAAAAAAAATGGAAAGACAGGAATGTCCCTTGGAAGCTCAGTCTCATTGGAAATGTCACTGAACAATAGAGGCAGCTTAACCATCCATATCTGATTTATCTGATGCATTCAGAGCTGTGCTTTACCATATAGTTCCATCTTTTTGTTGCTTCTGTAGCTGTTTGCAATATGTGTTGCAGAATAGTGCCTGAGTGTTCAGGATTGCCAGGGAAAGGCTGCACGGCACAGAAACCAGAGCGTTCTTTTTGAGATGATTTCTCTTTAAATATTCTTTTCTTACGAAGCTATTGTTTTACAGCAAGGAGATTTCTAAATGTGCATTCGTTTAGGGCATATCTGAAGTTGCGTGAGAGATTGCCATAGCTCACACTCTCTTGTAAATCACCATTGAACAGTAGTAACCCAAAAAATGAACTGAAAACATGTCTGGTTTCAATTTTAAGGTAAAAGTCTTGCCAAGGGCTGTATTTGATTCAGAGACCACCCTTTGGTAAAGCAATGCTTTACTGGCCAGATTACCTTAAAACACTTTGTGGTTGTGTTATGCTCATCATGTTATGTATTGGCAACTAGAATGGATCTTCTAACTGCTGGCTGCTAGCCAGAAACTCTGTCCTTGACAGCATTCTCTCATGTCATGAAGACTCCACAAACTTGACATTTGGTTTGACTATAATCTAATGTTATCCTTTCAAGCAATTATTACATTCAAAATGACAGAAACTGGTTTTGTGTTCTTGTTGTTTTAGCCTGCCTTGCAAATACGACTCTTTGCCAAGTGAATATCAGTTAAGAAATGATATCATTAGATGAAAGGTTTCTGTTTTTTACAGTTTGGAGCTGTAAATCTAAACTTGGGGAAAACCACAAGTGTCATAGATATGACAGAGCATAGCAGCATTCCAATCCAAAAAAATTAACCACGTGCTTAACGAAATCTTTTTATAGTGTTTGCCTCCCCATACCCCCAAGTCTGATGCTCTGTACAAGTAAAATAAGCTTCAGGCTGCCAACCATCTTTGTATTCGACAGGCACTGCCTCTGATTCGGAAACTAAGGATATACATAAATCCAGACATATGCTGCAAGTAATGGAGAAAGCTCTTCCACATTAGCGCTATCTAAATACTCACTGCCATGCAATCAAAAATATCAACAGTAAAACTGATATTTCTAACAACTGGATCTATGTCTGAACTGGGGGCCACTGACCTAGCAAGAACAACAGCCACCACTGCACAAATAGGAAAAGATCTGAATTGACGGTCCTTGGATAAGAGCCATACAGCCAACGAAGCTTAGATGTGTGCAGGAGATGACTACCCCAAAATCATTTACTATATAAAAAAAAATATTGGCAGGTGGCCTCATATTTTACAAGGAGAACAGAATGATCATTGGAGCCTCAAGCTACCGTGGCCAAAGTGGGAAAGGTATAAAACTTACAGATGCACAATACAAATCTTATATCTAAGCTAGGAATAGAGTTGCTTTAAAGAGCTACGACTATTACAGAGCCATCAAAGATGAAATCCTGCAGTCCCTACACAGGGCTTAAGACCCCCCCTGAAGTCAGTGGCAGTTTTGCCAGGGTAAGGACTAAGGGCTGCAGCATCTTCTCTGTTATCTGGCTCAGAAGGATGCAAAGGAGCAGCAATTAGGACACTACGGGTATGTTTACACTACAATTAAAAACCTACAGCTGGTCCACGTCAGCTGACTCGGGCTTATAGGGCTTGGGCTAAGGGGCAGGGTAGACGTTTGGGCTCAGGCTGTAGCCCGAGCTCTGTGACCTTCCCAGCTTGCAGTGTCCTACAGCCCGGGCTCCAGCCTAAGCCCAAACGTGTACACTGCAATTAAACAGCCCCTGAGCCCCATCAGCCCGAGTGGGTCCTGCAGCCTCGTTATGGGCTCTGCACACCTGGCCTCCATGTTTCTGCGAAGGACTTGCCCTTAAATGACTTCTTCAGCGCCATCAGAGCCCTACTCAAATGGGTCCAAAACATGCATTGCCTACCAACTGCCCTTGGAGGAAACATTGGGATTTTCCAATGCACCAAGGGCTGCAACAACAAAATGTAGAAATCTTAAGACTAAACTGCCATTAATGAAACCTTGTCCAAAATCCACATAAAATTCTTTTAAAAAGCAAACAGCAAAAGTCCAGGGACTATTAGTCCCAAACAAATGCGAGTGAGTTAAATACAGCAGAGAACTGTACCATGTTTTTTTGGCAAGGTCATTTTTGAATTTTAAGTGTATGAAAATCGTGCAAACCCATCCACGCTGCTCCCACAGATTTTTAAAAAATAATAATAATTAAACGTGACTTCCACTAAGTTGTATTATTTGTTATTACTTCACTTTCAGCAGATTCCTTTCTTTGGGGTTTCCTGCAGAATTTGACTTTAGCTAAAAAAATCAACCTCTACTTGGCTATACATTTTGTCAGGTCTCATTGGCATCTGCTTAAGATACATTTCACTATATATTAATGAACTAAATATGGCTCATCTCTGAAGATGTAGTAGGGCTGCAAGAAATCTATCATAGGGGAAGAACTCACCATCCAAAATCTTAAAGGGAAAGATTCTACCACCTTTACAAATGTGGACTATACCTTTCCCCGTAAGGTGTCCCAATGATTTCAGTGGAACTATTGGCAGAGAAAGATACTACTGAATGTGTGTGACCGAATCTGGCCTTTAATATATACAAGAAAATGTTGTTACGTGGTGTTATATTTCATCCAGGGCAGATTATGATTCCCCACCCTTTTACCCACAATGGTGAGCTGTTACACACACAAGGCATCCCAGTCACTCTAATGGGCCTACTCCTGTGAGTAACTACTAGGGGTGTCGATTAACTGCAGTTAACTCATGCGATTAACTAAAAAAAATTAATCGTGATTAATCGCACTGTTAAACAATAGAATACCAATTGAATTTTATTAAATATTTTTGAATGCTTTTATACATTTTCAAATATATTTATTTTTATTACAACACAGAATACAAAGTGTACAGTGCTCAATTTATATTATTTTTTATTACAAATATTTGCACTGTAAAAATGATGAACAAAATAAATAGTATATTTCAATTCACCTCATCCAAGTACTGTAGTGCAATCTCTTCATCATGAAAGTGCAACTTACAAATGTAGATTTTTTTTGGTACATAACTGCACTCAAAAACAAAACCAAGTCCACTCAGTCCTATTTCTTGTTCAGCCAATTGCTAAGACAAACAAGTTTGTTTACATTTACAGGGGACACTGCTGACTGCTTCTTATTTACAATGTCACCTGAAAGTGAGAACAGGCGTTCACATGGCACTTTTGTAGCTGGCGTTGCAAGGTATTTACATGCCAGATATGCTAAACGTTCATATGGCCCTTCATGCTTCGGCCACCATTCCAGAGGACATGCTTCCATGCTGATGATGCTCGTTAAAAAAATAATGCGTTAATTAAATTTGTGACTGAATTCCTTGGGGGAGAATTATATGTCTCCTGTTCTGTTTTACCCACATTCTGCCATATATTTCATGTTATAGCAGTCTCGATGATGACCCAGCACATGTTCGTTTTAAGAACACTTTCACTGCAGATTTGACAAAATGCAAAGACGGTACCAATGTGAGATTTCTCAGGATAAATACAGCACTCGACACAAGGTTTAAGAATCAGAAGTGCCTTCCAAAATCTGAGAGGGACGAGGTGTGGAGAATGCTTTCAGATGTCTTAAAAGAGCAACACTCCGATGCGGAAACTACAGAACCCGAACCACCAAAAAAGAAAATCAACCTTCTGCTGGTGGCATCTGACTCTGAAGATGAAAATGAACATGCATCAGTCCGCTCTGCTTTGGATCGTTATCTTGCAGAACCTGTCATCAACCTGGATGCATGTCTTCTGGAATGGTGGTTGAAGCATGAAGGGACATATGAATCTTTAGTGCATCTGGCACATAAATACCTTGTGATGCCAGCTACAAAAGTGCCATGTGAACGCCTGTTCTCACTTTCAGGTGACATTGTAAATAAGACGTGGGCAGCATTATCTCCTGCAAATTGTAACAAACTTGTTTGTCTGAGCAATTGGCTGAAGTAGGACTGAGTGGACTTGTAGGTTCTAAAGTTTTACATTTTCTTTTTGAATGCAGTTATTTTTTGTACATAATTCTACATTTGTAAGTTCAACTTTCATTATAAAGAGATTGCACTACAGTAGTAGGTCAATTGAAATATACTATTTCTTTTGTTTTTTACAGTGCACATATTTGTAATAAAAAATAAATATAAAGTGAGCACCGGAGACTTTGTATTCTGTGTTGTAATTGAAATTAATATATTTGAAAATGTAGGAAACATCCAAAATATTTAAATAAATGGTATTCTATTATTGTTTAACAGTGCAATTAATTGTGTGATTAATCACGATTAATTTTTTTAATCGCTTGACAGCCCTAGTAACTACTCATCAATGTGAGTAAATTGTTCACAATCTGGTCCTTTGAAAACACAGCAATTGCATGAACCTTTCCTGAACACAACCCCACCCTCAGTCAAGACACATTTTAGAGATTATGGCACCTACTGGTTTAATAGTGGCATTTTTTACTGCAGAAATGCCTGCCTTCTAAAAGTGCTTTTTGTTGCTAAAGTAGACTGACCACTCCATTATTACTCTGTTCTAGTCTTCCTTATAAGCTACACATGCACTCTGCTACCCCTCTCTACTGGCACATGCTCTTTGTGACAAAACTGAGGCTACAGCCTGCTAAAGAGAGCATATGTGGCAGTATGTTTAAAAGTCCACTTCCAAATATGCCTTTCTGTGCCAAAAAAAAAAAAAGTTACAGTGAGTTCTTGCACTGAGCTCACCACTCTTTTGGACTACTTCGCAGTGTGAGTGAAAGACTATACAACCCCACTCGTTCAAATTGCATTGTGGTTTGAGGGTTATTTTTTCAGTAGCAATATTTTTCCCGAATTTAACGTTAGTTTTCTGAGTGGGGGTTAACTAGCCAAACCCACAGACTAAACGGATGCTTTTAGCTCCCATGGTGATTCTGTTCCCAGGTTTAAATGTCAAAATTAGATTACTGTTTTATATGTAAAAAGGAAAAATTGGTTTAAGACTATCCCATTTAAAAGAGAAAAACATTTTATGGCAAAAAGGAGACATTATTTTATAGAAGTTTATCCTGCTGCGGTGGGATTTATAAATACACAACCTTCCCACCACCACTGCAGCCTAAATACTTTATGAAGCAATCAAATCCAAGCTGAAACTACTGCACTTTAGAAAGTGAATAATTAATAATAAATACTATTGGTTCTAGAGAGGGTCCCAAGGCACAAAGTGTAGGTCCAGATCCGACCTTCTCCTAACTTTGGGGGTTTCAGCCCCAGGATTTTGATTTTGCCCAGACAGCAGCAGTGGAGGGTGAAGAGATTCAAAGGTGGCTCTAAGCAATTTCTATACCCCTCTAATCCTGAGGGAAGTGGGGTGATGTGGTGTAGACACCCAGATTCCCCAGTGTGGGAGGAATCCTGTTACCTGGAAAAGATGGCTTTTCAGGGTCTTTGTGGTGCGAAACAATGCAAAGAGGCTGGAACAGAAGCCAGGATCTAGCTCAACAGCTACCTACAAAGTTTGGATATGGAGCTTAGTTGTATTGTGATCCTTGGTTTTGGTTTGGTCCCACCTCTGATTTGCCCACTAGTTAAGGAAAGTGTGCTGCAGGGCTCAAAAAATTCAACTTCTAAAAGGCTTATGTACATCATTGCAAATTCAACTGCAACTAGTCTTTTAAACAGTCTTGTTAAACAGTGCAAAGAGGGGTCATGCAACTGGTTAAGAAGCCTCACTAAAAGGACAAGGAGAGGTCAAATTGGAAAGAATGGGAATTTTTAATATTAATAGAAGGGAAAGAAAGAGGTGGACCTGACTGAAATGTATGTGATAATAGACAGTACTGTAAAGTGAGAAGTGTGTGTGCATTATTCCTTTCTGATTGGCTAAAAGAAAATACCTCAGCTGGAATCTGCAGTGTCCCTCTTCTGTATTAAGAACAGGAGGACTTGTGGCACCTTAGAGACTAACAAATTTATTTGAGCATCCAAAGAAGTGGGCTGTAGCCCACGAAAGCTTATGCTCAAATAAATGTGTTAGTCTCTAAGGTGCCACAAGTCCTCCTGTTCTTTTTGCGGATACAGACTAACACGGCTGCTACTCTGAAACCTCTTCTGTATTGTTATCCCTGGCTTCATCCAGAGTGATGAAGACGTGGGTGAAGCTTTGAGCCACAAATCCAACATTTTATTTCTCCTCTCCTAACCCATAAGCATCTGTGGGGGAGGGGTGCTGAGACTAATTAATATCTGTAAAAAACTTTCAGGTTCTTACACTGGATGCAGTATAAGCACAGAGCATTACTAATAAACAGCACTAGTCTTTGAGAGATCAGGGCCGGCTCCAGGCACCAGCTTACCAAGCAGGTGCTTAGGGCGGCCACTTCAGAGAGGGGCGGCACGTCCAGCTGTTCAGCGGCAATTCGGCGGACGGTCCCTCACTCCTGCTCGGAGCGAAGGACCTCCCGCTGAATTGCCGCCGCAGATCGCGATCGCGGCTTTTTGTTTGTTTGGTTTGTTTGTTTGGCTGCTTGGGGCGGCCAAAACCCTGGAGCCGGCCCTGTGAGAGATAGCAGAAGTGGAAACTGCCACAAATTTATGTTCAGCTCTAAAGGAAAAACCAGAATCCAGCAAATCATTTAACTAAATTCTCGCCAACATTTTTGCTTTCGTTTGCTGTGTTTTTCACAGTATCATAATGACAAAGCCTGGGTTGTTTATCAGTATTTTCTTCTCTCATAGCAAGAGACCAGGCTCTGTCATTAGGATACAGTGTAAAACACAGCAAACAAAAGCAAAAATATTTTTTCTGAAGAGGCTGTAGCTTTCCAAAACCAACATAAAGTGTAATTTGTTTGGTGTATAACAACAACAAACAGTTGATTTGATTTCTTCACTCTGTGTCTGTCTTATTTCTCTTTATATCTAATTTTACAGGAATCTGTTGTTTAGTTTTTATCTTGTACAACTACAAACAGACTTCTGCACAACCCATTTTAATTGGCTTTATCAAACAAGATCATGGTCACGCAAATTTTAAGAGATTTTGTTCAGTGAACATCTGCAAACACTAGACAGAGCTATAGTATAACATTTCCTTGGACTTTCTTCTATTGCTTTTATGTCAAAATTTTTCATCCAGACTGTTTTTTTTAAAGTCAAAATAACGATCTGTATAAACAATTCAACTCTACTGCGTCTTAAAAGTTAGCTTTTAAAACCAGAGCTATGCAATACAGTCATATCTGTGAGTGACTATTCTTATACTGTTTCATACGGGGGGAACAGGGGAGGGGATAGTACAGGAAACTGAGAACCCCAATGAGTTTCCATGAAAATGGAAGTGTGTGGGGTAGGAAAGGGGAGGAAGAAAGAAAAAGGTTATTCATACCTGCAATATCTAAGAGCACATAGTTCATGTAATACATGTGTTATAGATATACAGACGCTCTCCAGGTTACGCAAACCCGACTCGCACAAATCCACACTTACGGAAAAAGTTCCGTAAGTTCCATAAGCTAGAAAGGTTGGGGTTTTTTAGGTTTTTTTTGCGTAATGGTCGAGTATACGTTCCCGACTTACGCAAAATTCAAGTTATGCAAGGCGTTCCGGAATGGAACACTTGCATAAATCAGGGAGCGTCCATACACACTTCAGTATATTCTACATATAATGCACACAGGTATTGTACAACCTTTTATAGAGACGTAGGGCCAGATCTGATTCCATACTGGCATCTCTCCAGCATTGCAAAGGGGTAGATAGCTGTCCTGAGTAGCTAAGCATTCTGGGTAGCTTAGCATGTCAGGGGGATCCTGGGATGGCATAAAATTGGCATAGCTGGCTCTGCACCACCTGCTTCCACTCTGTGTATGGGGGTGTTCCAGGGCCAGCCAGGGTAATGAGGAGGTCTGGGGGGTGCACTCTGTTCCCCCCCCCACACACACACACAGCAGAAAGATGCTGGGGAGGAGTGGAGAAAAGGAAGAAGTGAGTGAGCTGGTGGCAGGAAAGGAAGGGTTGAAATAGTCACTGGAGAGTGTTTCAGGCAGGCTTGGCTCTTGGCCCCACAGGATTGTGTGCATTCTGTGACAGGCACATTATGTTCTGTGCCTTTTTCTCACATCTTTTAAGAGGTATTCACCTACAATTTACCAGAATGTACCCAAAGCTCCCTAGCCACAGGGGGACAACTCTGACCCCTAGAGACAGCAAGCAGGTGAGACAGAAATAGTTCTACTCAGCTTTATGCATCTGGGGCTTCCCATGCTAGAATAGTTCTGGGTCCCCCAGTGTCACTGCAGAGGTGCAAAGATGTGGCATCAGGGCCCTAGGTCGCTCTCTCATGTTTTGCAATGGCCCCAGACGCCACTTACTGAAAAAAAGAATGTCCCGGAGAATAGTTTTTGGGAAGGATTGGCAATGATGCAATTAAGCTGTGGAGGCAGCAGAGGGACTGTGACCACACTCTGGAAATGACATAGCTTAGTCAGAAGTATAGGTTTCTTTAAATTTATAAACCAAGATTCTAATCTCAATTGCACTGGTGTAAAGAACCTGGACCCTAGAGCTCAGAAAGCCACCGCAGATAGAGTGGAATCATTTCTTATAGCTTTTTGTTCTTAAAACGTTTTTTAGTAATTCCATATTTACATTCAAGAAAATTGTTTGATTTCAACATACATACAAGTCCACATTACAGAAATGGTCCCTTTGGGTCTGCACCGATAACTATATTGTCTAATAACAAGTAGAAATACACGGGTAAGCAAATATATTGCATTACATTGATTTCTTCCATCAACAGTTACCTAAAGGGGGGACGGGGACCAGAAGAAGAAGATTTAGACCACATGCTACCTGAGGCAAGTTTCCTGAAGCATGTGCAAGTTTTCATGGGTTTTGATGATATTTTGTTTCACTTGGAAATCTGAAATGTTGGCCCCATCTATATAAGGGCTTGTATCCCTGGTGGGGTAAGCTGCTCTACAGGGTGTGATTTCTAAACCGCACTAATGTGTTGCGCATTAACTGGTCTGTGTAGACCCTGCTGGTGCGCTTTAATGTAGTGCTATTTGAAACAGAACTAAGCTAAAGTGCACTAGGGAACCTTAAGGGTACGTCTATGCTGGGAGTGAGCCTCCCAGGCCCAGGAGCTGGGCTCCGGCTAGCAGGGTTCAAGCTAGCATGCTAAAAACAGCAGTATGGACGTTGCAGCTCGGGCTGGAGTTCGGGCTCTCAAGCCCACCTGACCTACACTTGAGCACCCAAGTTTCAGGCTGAGTTGCAATGGCCGGACTGCTATTTTTAGTCCAGGCACATGAATTAATTTGCAACACATTTGTGTGCTTTAGAAATCATCCCCCCATAGAGCATATTGCCCCACCGTGTAGACAAGCCCTTAATCTTTAATGTGAGCTAAGGAATGGTATTTAAAATTGGTTTCAACAAGACTCCAGTGAAGTGATTGCTAATACGGTTTGGTTTTGATAGAGCTATGCTTTAAAAAAGTTCTGGAATGTAGATTCTTCCTAAGCCATGATTCTAAGATGGCTTGGCTCTGTCCACAACAGCCACTCCAAGTGTTTTACAAACTGGTTTTGCTGGAACTATGTTTAAATACATTTCTCTATTTTAGTATAAAGATGGAAACAAATGGGGCTAATATCATAATAATATCAGTTCTTTCACCCTAGAAAACCTCCCACAGGGTCTTGCTGAACTCATTTGGCAAGATTTCCATGTCCTTTATTTATAAGCACATCGACATTTTACATAATACAAGCTTTTTAAAATGAAAAACACCATCTGATGTACACTCACCATCTTGCGTGTTTTGACTGAGGATCTGAGTGCGGAGCTCCTCAAGGCTAATTCCCAGGCATGTACAAATTTCCTCTCCGCTGTAAGGCTCAGGGTGAAATACCTCCTCGACAATGGTCAGCATTTCCTTCAGGCTAACTCCTAGCTTGGCCTGAACATCTTGGAGCTTCAGCATTTTTTTCCATTCTAGGCCTTTGGACTTTGAGAGAAGCTACAATGTGAAAAACAGACAATGCCACACATTGTAGTTTGAAATTGACATGAAATATTTCATAAAGAAAACAGATCTTAAAACTGATTTTTTTCAGCAAAAGCCATCAAGCCATCTATCTTTACACAGCAACTAGTGAATATGTTTATACACAGATATAGTTACAGAACAGAAAGATTTCTGTCAATCACAGCCCAGAAAAATTAAGCATTTTTTTTCTTAAAACACTAGCCTAAAGCTCTTATTGATATTACATATGTCCAGTCAAATCAATGATCCCTCCTTTTCCACATGGGCTACCCCCTCCAATTATTATTCACGCGATGAAGCCAATTTCAGGCATTTATTCATATACACCTCTACCCCGATATAACACAAATTCGGATATAACGCGGTAAAGCAGCGCTCCGGGGGGTGGGGCTGTGCACTCCGGCGGATCAAAGCAAGTTCGATATAACGTGGTTTCACCTATAACGCAGTAAGATTTTTTGGCTCCCAAGGACAGCGTTATATCAAGGTAGAGGTGTACATTCCCCAGTACAATAGCACTGGAAAATCCCAGAAAGACTTGCTATGTTATTAGTCTTTGATCTAATATTGACAGCTCAGCCTGATTGGTGGTATTTAATAAATCCAAGTATCAGAGGCTGTTATAATCTTAACTTTCTTAGAAGAGCCCTGGAGAGATGAATGACATGGTAAGGTTGGTGCTGGACCCTTAAATGCAAACTTGCTAGTGTATAATATTTTTTACAATTACAACATTCTATTAACATTCATTTTACAAGGGAGCCTCAGTCTTACCAGTACAATGAAGATTTTTCTTGAGGCATTCAAACAGGAGTTTATGTCATATTAAACCGAGAATGTGTTCTGCTCTCAAGTGTGCTGATTGAGTGGGGCCAGGATTTTCTCCATCATGGTCTCTTTTTCTTTTCAATAAATATTGGTTTTAAGTTTGTTTGAAAGCATTAAGGCTTCAATTCAGCAAATCATCCCTTTACAGCAAAGCACTTCAGTGGGGTTAACTTTCAGGTTAGTGGGACTTAAGCACATGCTGAAAGTTAAGTATTTGCGTTGTGTAATTGAGGCCTATAGGAGAGCTGTGACTTTTCCAAGACCTGGTGGATACTTTTCCACACACAGATTTCTGCAGTCAGTTATAGCAAGCTACTGGTTGTTTGCACCATGTGTGAGCTGCTGTCCAGTTACTTGCTGCAGCTTCTCACTGTCCTGCTTCTCCTCAAGCATTGTTCTATTCGGGCCTTTTCAGGTTTTGCTTTATTGAAGTATACAACAATTAACTACTTTTGGTGCCCTCTAGTGCCTTTCCAAGGTTGATGTGGCGCATTCTAGAGCAGGAAAACAGGCCACATGAAATCCTAACCACATGACTCTGCAGCCATTTAAAATACAAACAAGTATGTTCCCAGCCACAGAAAGGACCAGCATTGTCTAGTGGCTAAAGCAGGGGCCTGAGAGTAAGGAGGTATCCTGACTCTGGCACTGTTTCTGAGATGCTGGAGAAGTCACCTATGGCCTGGTTTCAAAGATGCTGAGTACCCAGAGCTCCACAACATTAATCTGCATGTATCTCAGTTTCCTCACCTATAAAATGGGGGTGTTACGAGGTATACAAAACCTGCACTAGACAGGAAGGGGTTAAGGAGCACCAACGGACTCAGGCAGCCCCACCCCATCACACCTGTGAAGTATGGTGGACTTGGAGGAGGAGCTTCAGAAGGGAGAAGCCCAGCTCACAGGGCTCTAGCCCTGGGAGGTAGACAGACCTCTCATCTCAGCTCCCAGAGAGGAGCAAGCAGTGAGCGCAGCTGCCTTAGCTTTCCTATGAGTGTGGAGCAGTAGTACAGTTGGCTGGAGGGCCCTTATGGACACGGGGGTGGGTACTGCTCTTTATTGCCATTAGTTTAGTTTTCTTTCCTTTGTCGTGTTGGGAGCTGTCCCCAGGGTAGTCCCTGCTGACCATGTGAGCCCCCTGAGGAGAAGGTGGACTGATGTAGGAGGTAGCTTAGGAGAGAAGCAAGAGGCCTGACAAAGCAAAACCCAGGGTAGAGGGAAGGCCTGGGCTCTCCTACAGTCTCACTGAGGAGGCTAGCATAAGGAGACCCTAGGCAGAAGGGCTGGAAGAACAAGTAGCCTGACCCTGGCCTGATGATCTAATGCGAAGTTGTGGTAACTGCTGAGTTACCCTCTGGTTTACTGGTGTAAATGGATGAGGCTAAACATGATCCAGCTGGAAGTCCAAGTCACAAGATGAATGTCTGGTAAGCGGAGATACGGAGAGAAAAATCCTACAATGCTACATCCAGCCAGAAGGCAGGGCGCCAGCTGGTGAGTCACTGTCACAGTGGGTAATGTTTCCTTCACATATTTAACTTTTAACTTTAATCTTTCATATCTTTAATAGTTGTCTGTAAAAGTGATTTGAGATCTTCAGCTTAAAGGTACTGAAGAAATGTATATTATATTACACTAATGATCAGCATCTTGTAGCCCTCATTACTTGAAATTAAACAGGTGTAATCACTTAGAAAAACCAACACAATGCTTTCTATTATCTGAATAAATAATACACTGTATTATTAGTAATTTATGCCACTGGTGCATTACCACATCCTTCCCAATTCCTTGAAGAGAGAGGCTGCATTTGAAATGAGCTTGCTATTTAGATACTCTACAGACTAAACACACTGAACAGAAACTGATCACTGCAAAACATTTAGCAGCTGGTATTTTTGTGATCATTCTAAACTTAGGACAACAAAGTTTTTGACCATTTTTTAAGAAAAAATCCCACCCCATTAACTCAAAATACAACCAACACCAGACCCAGAAAAGAAATAGGGAAAAATCCATCTATTGAATTTACAAGAATACTGACCCCCGAGTTCAGTGTTTCCTGACAGTTATTGATCAGATGGAGTAAGGTCCTGAGGCATCCTCAAGCCACTTCTTAACTGCCAGGATACACCCTGTTACAGTCTCACTGGAATACTTTAAATGTATGGCCATCTGTCGTATTCGATGATGACATCAAAACATCTTGTGTGTGTTTTTCCTGTAGCTGTATGATCCAATCTGTAAGGAGCGAGGTCACAAACACATGTCCTACAGAAATGTGTAGGCACCCACTGAAGACTTGGCATGATGTTTGGCCCTTTTTTTCAATCACTTTTTCACATCTGTTTTTTTTCCTCAAAGTGTTTGCAACATTTATTGATAGTAGTTCTACATTCGGATCTGTCCTTGGCTCTGTCTTCAAAGTGATCGATATTTATGCTGCATGAGTTGAGATTCTGCTTAAGGGTGTCTTTGAAGTGTCTACATAGGCTGCTCTTCTGCTCTTTCCAAGTTTCATGTAAGGATGAAAGGACTCTTTTTCAGGAGTCTATCACCACCCATTCCAATAACATGACCTATCCATTTCTAAGCTTAAACTATAAGTAAATGTGAAAAGAAAGTATATCCCAGTCAATGATGGGACAAATATAAACAATGATTCATAGTGAGTATTGGTATACTTAGCCTTACATAACAATAATACTATCCTAGTACTTTGCAGTCCTATAGTGCCATCTGAGGGTCTTTCAGTACTTCACAAACATTAACTGATTAAACTTTACAGCACCCATTAAGATAGATAGGTAAGCAGGCATTATTAATACCATTTTACAGATAAATAGAGTAACCTGAAGTATAGTACAAAGGAGTAGAGGCCTAAATTTTTGCTAACATTGAGTATCCATCCTGTGACATCTATGGTGTAACTTTCAGAGGCAGGGGCACCTCCAGGCATTCTGGACCAAAGTTTCTTCTCCAATAAAACTCCTGCCCAGAATAAGGAAACACAACAGAGTCACCCACAGAGAGTGGTTCCCAAGCGTAGCAGCTGCTGAGCCCAGCACAGAAGATCCCAGGCGTCACCACTAAGCCCGGTGAAGTCATCCCTGCTGCAGTTGCTCGCCCCACCAAGTCTGCGCCACATTCAGCCCCTGTTTTCCAGTCTGGCCCATACAGGTGCAGTGTCATTTCGCATTCCTGTGCTTCCCTGTAGAGGAAGGAGCAAGCAATGTTGCTCTGCCCCTACCTATGGTACGCAATGGTCAGATGGCTGTGAGGCCATTGTTCAGAGGTGTTTAGCAACCAATGACTTCAGTTGGAGTTGTGACTATGCTCAGCTCCTCTGAAAGTCAGGCCCTAGCTGTCCCAAACAGGGCACACATTACTGGATTACTAGGCCTAATGCTAGAAGTCTGAAAATCTCTCCCATTTTTCAAAAATGTCTGAAACAGAAATTCAGTATCTAGCAGGTTGGGGTTTTTTTATGATAAAGTTCAACAGTTCAATTAAATATGGTTCTGTCGTCTTCTATTTGTTGGAAGTAGATGTTTGACCTCCATTGTACACAAAAGAATAAGAGTCAAATGATGCCCTAGCCAAACATAACCTATTGCAGGGCACCATGAGAATGGATTAAATAGTCTCTGGGTTGAAGACTATGGTTAACAACTTTGCTCCTCTGGCACAATGGAACTCTCTACAATAATGGTAAAGATAATCTGTGCAGGAGATAACTTTCTCATGGGCTGGCCCAAAAATTTGTGGAATGAACTCCCACAAAAACTAAGGACCATCACAAACCTTACCCACCATCTGCTCTAAATACAAGATGCATTTCTTTGGCCTTGCCTTCTCCCACAAACATAGCTCTGTGGAGAAAGAAGAAGGAAAGACAGCATGTACACCTCTACCCCGATATAACACAAATTTGGATATAACGCAGTAAAGCAGTGCTCCGGGGGGCGCGGGGCTGCGCACTCCATTGGATTAAAGCAAGTGCGATATAATGCGGTTTCACCTATAACACGGTAAGATTTTTTGGCTCCCGAGAACAGCGTTATATTGAGGTAGAGGTGTATTGAGAGAGGTAATCAAGGATTCATTATATCCTACGCCAACCAAAGCAATTAGGAATGTTATGCTGGTATTTCTACCCATGTGTAAATGTCTGCAAAGGGAAGAGAAAGAAAATGAGATTAGAGCTACAGGCACGAAGGACAAATACTACCATCAAGACATCCATCAATACGAATGATCTAAAAAGCTGTGTTGTGAGGCCTAAGATGCTGTTTCATACATCTGTTAGCTTATTAGTTCTGCTGTGTTAATACTACCTAAAAGACAACCCTCCTTCCCCTCATCTGCCCACCTTCACCCCTCTATGACCTGTTCCTAAAGGAAACAGGTTTTTTCTGTCTCAACAAATTTTTTATTGTGCATGCAACTATCCATCTGGGCAACATGTGCTTAAAAGTGGGCAGATGTGAATTGTTTCCTTAAAATTGCACAGCTGTGAAAGGTACTTTTTCAGGGATTGTGTCATCTCTAACAGGTGGTGTAACATCCATCTTTCCCTCCTTTCCTCTGCAGTTTGCAACACAGAGCAACTAATCAAAGTAATTTTAAAAGCTGGTGCAATTCACCTACCTTGCTTTATGAAACAACCCTTAAGAAGGTCTTACAAATGGTCTATTAAAATTGGGGATATGAAGATTCCTGGACTCTTATTTGAATTAGCTTCCAAAAGAAACTAGGACTCCCCAAGTTAGTTGAGTTGTTTAATTACCCTAAGGGCAAGGTTTGTCATTCCTGCCAGGAGCCATTCACAGAGAGGTCCTAACCCTGATTGCACTGAAGTCAATGAGAATCAATGGCAAAAGAAACTGGCCATGATCACTGGCATTATCACATATCTCTTAAATACACACACGACATGGTACTTTCCAAGCTACAACCTTAGTATGGTTCCAACTATCGGCCCATACAGGATGCTTAAAAAGTTTCACTGAGCAGTAGATTCTCTTTTGGAAAGTTACACCAACAGCCATAATAAGGTATGTGTTCATTCAGGTTCAGTGGGCTCCTTTCCTCTTACAGCATGCAGAGGGATGAGTATGAGGTTTTATATCCCTTCCAAACCTCTTTTTCAGCATTAATTGTTACAACTCTGGCTATTCTTCTTATCCCTACAAATGTCCCATCCCCTCTTTGAATCTCCCTTAGTTGTTGGCTTCAACAACATTCAGTGGCAATAAGTTCCACAGTGTAATTATGTAAACTCTCAGCTGAATTCTCTGATCCAAATTTTACTCACTTACAGCAATATACATTGGGAGTATGTCCTTTGAATCAGCCGGGCTACTCCACACTTATGCCAGTGTAACTGAGAAAAGAACAGTCCCCTTTATTTCTATAACCGACTGAATCCAAACCTCAAATCTGAATGTTCCCAAACACTGGAGCTTTTTCAATCCAGATCCAAATTTGAACTTTCCCAAGACTTGGAGTGTTCAGATTCAACCTGTCTTAGAGACAGGTTCAAGCTGTGAATTGGCATCCCAGTCCACATCCAACTCCGCAGTTTTGGTTCAGGCCCATCTCTACGCTCAATACAAATATCTGTTTCTAATCAACACTTCCAATAGCATTTGAATGTTTCTACGTTCTATCCTTGATTATTGCTTTCTGCTTCTCCCAGTAAATACACATCTATTACTGTCCATACAGAACTACCATGGGAACACATTTGTTTTTCTCCACTTCCTTTTCATTATCAGGGTTTAATTAGAAGCCCTCTACTCGCATTAACTGAGAATATTTTTGCTGAAAAGGAATTAATTTGTTCTTTCCATGCATGCCTAATAACCAATAAACTCCATAGTGCTAAACCACAGACCCTACAACAAACAATAAGGGTCTGATCCCAGATGCCTCACACTTCCATTGAACTCCGTGGGAGTTTGCTTTGTAACAGGGTAGAGGGGTCTGGCCCTGAGAAGATAAAAATGTCAGTTAAAGCAGCACCTGACCTGGTGTTAAAGTAAAGCTGTGACTGGTCAGGGGTGGAGGAAAGCACATACTTGGATGAAGGTTTCATTAGAGTTTGACAAAAGCCATACAGTACCTTTGTAGCCAGACGACACTCCATCACCCTAATATTGTAATGAGAAGTTGCTGCTTTATTCATTTCGACACAACTGTTAGCAATAACAAAAGCTGCTCCACTTGGAAGTCTCACATCAGTTGCCCTCAGAGGACTGAACTCTATCAGCTTGGCCTATTAAAAGAAAAATGAATGGTCAGTTTTAATTTACTAGCAACCAGCAATGGAGTTAGCTCAATAAATCAAATGCATTTACCTTTGCAAACTTTTTTTTCCTCTCAAGAATCCACAGATGGTTAATCAAGGAAATTGACATGAAACAGTGAGAAAAGCTATTTAGCCCCAATGGTCAAGTTACAAGAAAACCTGAAGCCTCTTCCTGGGAGCTGGAATTTATGGCTTCTCCATTAAATGTCTTTGTGTTTTCAGAGTTTCACAGAACCTATTTGTAGGCAACACTTTTCAAAATAACTTTATTTTAAGAAGATGCCAGATGGCATTTGGGAAACTGAAATCCAGCTGGGTTGGGAGTGGCAACACCAGAGCATGGGGGTAGTACGAACTGAATCCTAAATGTGAGAGCTGGGTCCAAACAAAGCCTTATATCTGAACACCCCACTGCCACCATTCCAGGGGGTTCTAAGTCTTGAGCCCGGTCTAGCCCCAATAATTACAAAGTATATATTTAATCAGTGAGCTGCATTTCAGTAAAACATCCAGACTGCTCTACCTGAGGGAGCCTGCAGTGCAAATCAAATGGCTAGAAGAGTAGGCAGCCAGCTCATTTTGATACAGTACATTCAGGCTCCAATCCTACAGTGTGTTGTGTGGGAGAGAGCTTTTGTACCTGCAGGGCCCCCATCAGAATCAGCAATCTGCCCGTGCATTGCAGGATCAGGGTGATATTGTGCAAAATAACTCTAAAAACTAGAAGGCTTCACACACTTTTTATTGCTTCTGTAGACTGAGCTTGCTGCGCACACCAGGGGCTTCTTGCCTCCCTCCATTACAGCCCACAAGGTCCCCATGTGCCACCCTCCCATCCCCCTCTAGTTCAGGTACTTCCTGCAACACTCCACATCCCTCCTGCCAGGGGCGCTGTGTGTACCCCGTTCCCCTCTGCTCCTATACCAGGGTTCCCCAGTCTCCCCCTCATGCCTCTTGTTCTGTGTGTACCCCATTCCACCCTCCCACCATGGCAGGGGGTCTGTGTTCCCCCCAGCCCCATTTCCCTTGTGACTGTTTCTGTTTTAGCCTACCAGTGTTTCAAAATCCCTTTCTTACAGGATACAGGTGCTAGTGCTTACCGACTGGGGGTGGGGGGCACTAATGACATAAAGACCACGTGACTAGGGATCAGGGAGACAATGTCATAGCCCAACTGTCACCAAAAGCAGTAGGGTTCTGCCCACTGATGCCTAGAACAGTCTCTGAAATTTTGGAACTGATTGGCTATGGGTTGAAAAGTTATTGCCTTACAGACAGGCAAATAGAGAAATGCCAGCGAGTAGGGTGTAGGGCCTTGCTTCATTCAGCCAATTATTGCCTCACTTTCCCCAGCAATAGAACTGGAATAAAATATTTCCCTGTCTCATAGGCCTGTGGTGAGGTATAATATGGGTACAGCATTTTGTGCCCTTTGGGTGAACTGGGCTATAAATCTCAGTAACTAACTCCTGCAGGCTGTGATGTCATGAAGAGATGAAATGCACACCTAGCGCTTACTTTTCACTGGGATAGGTTGTATACTGCATACTTTGTCAGGGATCCGCTCAGAGCAGACTGCAGCTCTATAGAGCAGGGACCTGTTACTGGTTTTGGCACTCTTCATTTACTCCATGAACAGCTATGGTGCTAAACAACAGGTGGCCACATGCTAATCTGCTTCCAAGACATGTATTTAGAGTCCCCATCATTGTCTTAACCCATTGGGGTTATGCATTATTTTGCAAATATCAAGGGAGAGACTTGCTTCCCTTTAAATGCTCTTTCACTCTGCGTACATATCCCTTACGGTGCTCACCACTTTCTGAGTAAGAAAACCCTTACCACTTTTGAACCATATAAAACATTTCCACTTAGACAAAGCCGAGGTGACTGTATGTCAAGAAAATGTGTAACTTCTTTCAGCCCTGGTGCAGCTGCACAGGTGCTACCAAAAGTATAAGCTGTTGGGTAGATTGGACGTAGGCCCAGAAAAGTGGCAATGTTTGGGCGTTCAGAATGCACTCATGGTGGACTTGAGAATATCCAATGTATTCAAAGGATGAGCACATTTTGCATATAAGAGAAAACGCCATGATATGGAGCTAAGCCCCTATTACATGCTGTGGAGAGAGAAAGTCACCAAGTAAAATGGTAAGCATTTTACAACGGATGGCCAATGTAAAGATTTCTCATGAATGGCTGCATTCATTTCAATAAACATATTTTTGTGAGTTTTAGGTTTGACCGTCCAAAGCCCCACACACCTTTTTAGATAGTAGGCAGATCCCACTGTAAACGGTATTTTTGCAGCACTGTGCCCATTCATCGGTTTCTCATGCTTAAGAAAGATACCTTCAACACCTTAATCAAACACTAGCATTTTATGAAAACAAAGTCTGAAAAATTTGTGTAATTCCCCATTATAGTTATGAGTAGGGATTTGGAGCATAAAACCTACTGGTCCGCGCTCCAGCTCCAGGCTCCACTCCAAAGCCCTGGTTATGAGCAAATCTGGCAGCTTTACTAGAACGGGTCTGTCACTAGAAGTTCCAATAAAGAATTCTTGTGATAACTAGGGGATACCAGCCATTTAGACCTCATAATGTAGGAATTACTCCAGATTCAGTGGTGCATCAGCTGACCAACATGGAGTCTATTATTCCTCTTTCATATCTCTTCCTCTCCCATGTAGCCTTTCTAGTCTCTTTTCATCTCTCACTCTCATCTTCTTAGTCCCACAAGCCTCTCGTGTTCTGAATGGTGGTATTTCTTATACAGTGAGACTCATATATACTCACATCTTCGCTGCTGTGCATAATCCATGCCTGTACTGTTTTGCCCAGCTATTGGTTTCCTGTATCTTTAATACGTACAGTTGTAATGTGTTGTTAGTTTACACTAAAAGAGCCACGTACAGTTCCTTCTTCTGCAAGAAATGATATGGACTGGTCCATGCCTCCTCCCTCCGTGCCAATGTACCGTTCGCTCTTGGTGCAAATTTCTGCAAGTTCCACCTAAGGAAACATTGGAAGTAAAGCTTGAGTCAAGATAAAGGATGCAGCACATACATTGTTTACATTGACAGACTGCAGAGGACAGTGAAATACCTCTGAGATCACCCTTCCCCACACATTCCTTACCAATAGACTAAGCTTTGGATGCCATGCAAGTCTGACCCATTCTCACTGTAAGATGGTATCACCATATAGTCTTTCTCCCTTTGCTCTGAACCATACCAGGATCTCCCTGACTCCACTATAGCCACTGGCACTGGACGCTTATCAGAGTCTCCATTCTAGCACCACTCCTCCTTCCATTCCCTCCCCCTACCCCCACCCATTTCCACACCTGTGTCTGAAATTGTGCTTCAGTACTGACTGAGTACAAAGTATGCTCCCTGGTAACTTATGTAGTCAAGATCATTCACCTTACTGCTTGTAATGTGTCGGTTTCATAACTAGAAGTTACCGATTGAAGCTGAACTCGAGATTTATGAGTTTCCCCAGTTAGGGACCTGATCCTCCAGTGCTCACATAGGCAAAACTCCAAATAATATCGATGGGACTTTAGCCTTAGTAAAGAATGCATGATCAGGTCCCTACAATAAATCATCTAGGGTCTGGCTCTGACATTACACTGAGACTGCCTTATTTGGCAAGTAGCACCACCGCCCATCTCAGAGGCACAGTTCCTTCTGGGCGCTGCCCTATGCGCAGGGCACGTGGCAATGCCACAATCTAGCCCTTAGAGATGTATGATAATCTCATTTTACAAACCAAAAACGAACAAATGGTTAAAGGGCCAAATTCTGCCCTTGGATGTGTGTGTGGCTCCCACTGAAGTCAATGGGAGCACTGTGTGTGCATCCAATCCCAGATATCGGCCCTGTGGATTTTGGTCAGCTCTGCATAGTAGTTCCATGACTGTTCAGGAGCCTGTTAATGTCTTCAGCTGTTACATTCTTAAAGTAAGTAAATAAATGAATATGGGACTCAGGCCTTCCCAGTGCCAGTCTGTCAGTGGCTACTCTCCATTCCCTAGGGAACATGCGTTCCACTCTCTGACATGACACCCTAATCTAGAATTTCTATAACCTGTAAACACCAGAGTGTTTGTGTGAGGTTTCATCAATGTCTTAGCGTGTTTTTACACCTGCAGATGAAATGGTACTTTAGAAGGGGAGAGTATTCATGTTATCACTGCTGTAAAAGACACTTCACAGCAAAGACATTAAAGCCAGCTCCTGAGGAGCCTTGGGGAATGCTCTAAGAACATTTTATAACAACGGGGAAAGCATGCGTGGCCATGCGCTATCACATGCCCATACCAGCTCATTCCATCAAGCACAGGGTAGTCGGCATCATATGCACAACAGGGAAGAAAGGAAAAGAAAAAAGATTGTAGCAAAGACGCAGCATGATCTTCAAACCAGGAGCAAAGTCAGATTCAGAGCCCCCAGCAGGGACCTGAAACAAGATAACCCCCAGTAGGGACATTAACCAGCTGTACCACACAACTGTAAAAGGTAGCAGATAAAGGCAGTAAATCACCACACGTTGAGGGAGGTATGTGTGCCTGCCTGCTCATTCACTCAATTTACATAAAGCCACTGGAAACAGACAAAGCTGTAAAGTGTGTGCTCAGAGCTATGCAATCAGACTGAGTGGCTTGCAAATGCACTAAAGGTTGATTTACTTGGCCCACAGTGCTACTTATGTAGAACGCTCAATAAACTTCAGGTTGATAAGGAGCTGTCAAAAAACCATTACCAAACTGAGCAGATAGGAACCCTTTGAGGCAAACATCAAGGAGAGATCAGATTGTCCTCAGAGCACCATATTGGTGCCACAGTGTAAACAGACCCACTTACACCAATCTAAAGACAAAGGGGTCTGCTTTCCTATGGATCCACAGGATCTTATAGGGGTAATTGATCACTAATGGGAATCAGACAGCTAAATCCCCTGCACAGCAAATAGAAAATGGCCAGGCCACAAGCAAAGTTCTAACTGTTGTCCCTTCATACATTTGAAAGATGAACAACAAATAGGGATTGTGCCTCCTTTGCTTCTTGATGAAATATATAAAAAAAAAAAGGCCATACAAACAGAAGTGTTCCTTGTTGCTTAATTTTTATTGTTTTTAACCTTAAATGTATCAGGAATGTCAAGCCTTAGCCAAAGTCCATGTTCTGCCACTCCTCACCAAAAATAAGAAATAATTTGTGAATGAAACCTTATCATGTAACAGTCCACCCAACATTAACAATGCCCCTTTTCCTCTTAAAATAACCAATGAAGTATTTGCATAGTAAAAAAGACACACCCACACCGGCACGCACATAATGCAACTTGTAGGTGCTCACTCTTCTCTGCAGCTGGAACAGTGTATATTCTCAAACATCCAGGTGCTCCCCATCACCAGGGTGGGCCACACCGCTATACTGCTCCCTCCCTCCTCCGCTCCCAAGGCAGTGATACGTCCTCACTTGTTTTTGCAGCTACTTGTAAGGAATACTGGACTGGGGTCCAAGCAATGCAGTGGAAATCTCTCCACAGTTTAGATGCACACAACCTTCCCATTTGAAAATCTGATGTATGTGTAAGATCTGTTTGTGCCCTGAAATATCCAGGTTTGGATTTGCGCACACATGTTTCTAATAACGTAGCCTAAAATGCAGCTCTTGAGGTGCTTGTGCCGTATATTTTGCTCTCAGGCATGGAAGCCAGAGAAATGATTGTGTTTCATTTGCAGATTTTGGGAGGAAGCAAAGCAAAACTCAGACTAGGCAATTCTCCCTTTGCTTTGTCTGGATACAAGTCATATCGCCCTCTGCACAGATCCTCTACCAGTCAACTTTGTGAGCCTAAGGTTGTTTACACTTTAAAAAGGGGGGGGGGAGGGGAAGCTTACAGCTGTGGAATGTTAACAATTAGCACACTGCCACCCCCGTCCCTTCATGCCTTCTAGTGATCCACGCCTCGCTAAACATTGGTTCTTGCTTTGCCCCAGCCTGCCAGCTATCCAGCTGCGTGTGCTGGGCATACAGCACTGCTGGAGCCTTGAGCAACCTTTTTCTTTTCTTTTTTAAACTCAGCAAGGAATGGCAGGACCACCAAGTAGGACCTGGCAGGGGTTGAAGAACCCTCTCCAAAAGACAGCCCAAGGCATCCCTGAAAGACTTGGTTTCTAATTTAAACCAGCTCATGCCTACACAGACTGGCCTTCTACTAGTAGTAGCAGAGGGATGGGACCGGAACGGGTGAAGTAGTCATTTGTGCAAAAAAGCAGTTTTTACTCACTACTGAAGCAACCAGCCAAACATTTGCTTTTTGGTAAAACAAAATTCAGGGAAATGTGACTGTAATCCTGGAAGCTGAAGCAGAGATATGGAGACGCCGAGAGCCATGGCGTGCAGAGATTTTATATTTAGAAAAGAAGGATGGTCTTGTGACTAAAACAGTGAACTTAGAGCCCAGGTCTCAAGTCTCCATCTCAGCTCTATACATCTCTACCCCGATATAACGCGACCCAATATAACACAAATTTGGATATAATGTGGTAAAGCAATACTCCGAGGGGGGGCTGCGCACTCCAGCGGATCAAAGCAAGTTTGATATAACATGGTTTCACCTATAACACGGTAAGCTTTTTTGGCTCCTGAGGACAGCGTTATAGTGGGGTACAGGTGTATTTGACTTCTTGTCTGATCCAGAGCGAGAAGCCTACCTCACGTGTCAGAATGCATTACAATTTGCAAAATGCTTTGAGATCCTCAGATGGGAGATGCTATAGAAATGGAAATTATTATTATTAAAAACGGGCAAGCTGGGGAAAATTAGGATCTTGGAGATAAGAAGGCTTCTAAAAACAACAGTTCTGCAGGGGGAAAAAAAGCCAGATGTGTGACTCACAGAAAATCTTCTTGCCCATGCATGAGGTCACAGTGCCATTTAGGTTTAGCCAGCCACTCCTGGCACCCTAGGTAGAAGCTGAGGGCCTAGGCAGCCACCTAGTTTGCCTATAGCTTGAGCAGCCACTGGCCCTTCCACTTCTCTCCCATGGGTTCATCACTTCTCAGTCAAACCACAATACATGAATGGTTCCCACACATTCAAGACCCACAACTGTTAGCACAGTTACCATTCCCCATATTATGTATCTAATAATAAATGGCATTTTTGTCGTACACTACATCTTCAAAGAACTTTACAAACATTAACTAATGAATTCTCACAGCACCCCGTAAGGCAAGAATTATTCCCAATTTATAGACAAGGAAACTGAGGCAAAGATGTTTGTGACTTGTCACATAAATCAGTCCCAGAAGTGGAACTAGAACTTTAACATTTGTGATTCCCTCCCACTGCTGTGCTCCTTCTTCTCAGCAATGCTGTCTCAACTAACTGTTTCTGGAGCAGGTTTAAAGCTTTTCAGACGTGATGGTAATATATGTAACACAAAAAGACATAGAAAAATACTAACATCAATGCACAAAAGGACCAGGAAAATTGCTTTAAAATCCCAGAAGCAAAAATGGCTTCATGTACCATGGGAATGTGAACTTTCCCTGCCTAATTCTTTTGGAATCCACACATTCTCAAAAGCCTCTGATTTCTCCAGTACTGGCCAAAAAAGGGAAGAATTCTAGCCACACTACCCCACTCAGATGTGGTGAGTGGGGTAATGTGGCTAGAATGTGAAATAATACTGCTAACACAACACGTGAGTCCTAAGAGGGACACAGAATCCCATTTGCAGGCTACCTGGTGTAGAAAATTAGCAAAGTGGGTCATTTAACTGAGCAGTAAAAATGACCAAAGAACTTCAAAAAATAGTTTTCTGGATCTGAGCCTTCCAAAAAAAACAGGAGAAAAATGTTCCTGAGCCCTGTGAGTAGCTAAGTACTTATCAGTTAGTAAAGACCTGGGTCAGAATTCATTTTCCCTAGATGACCCTAGAGGTAATTTCACTGTATCTTCTACCACTTTTATTTCACATGACCTCAAATGACTTACATCAGCTATATGATAATTTGCATAGGTTCAAGATCACTCACCCACAAGCACAGCTCAAAACAATCAAGTGACCTATTACACTCCAGAATTCACTGGGCAGAATACACAGCACGATGCAAAGCTGTGCTGTATCTTGGCTGTTTAATTATCAAATGGCTATTACGCTAATCATTTAGGGTCAAATCCTGCAGTCCTTACTCAGGTGACAGCTGGGGAGTCAGAAGCCCTGGCTGGACCGTGGAAGGGGAATATAGGTGCAACTGTCCTGAACTATAATATTGTGAGCAGTGGATCTGCCACCACTCAGCTCCATTGGCCAAAACTTCCATGCATGTACTATAGCCCTCTAGTACTACAGTTGTAGAAGTGACTGCAGTAATGCCCCATATCATGAGACACACATTTGGAGGACTGGCGCTTAAGTTTGTTTTCCTTTTGTCCGTGGTTATCCCTTTCGTCTTTAGGTACCTTCATGTCATCTGATCCTGACCCCAGAGCAGGCCTCCTTGGATTCCTTTCTTCCTCTTATTCCTCCCCACATCTCCTCGCCTACCTGCCACCACCTTTCCTCCTCCTGCCCCCAGAGACTGAGCCTGTCATTCTCAGGAAACGACTAAACTCCACCACCAATCTGGTAAGCAGGTGCCTCAAATATCTTAGCTTTCCAACTCCTGCCTCAAAGACAAACACAATCAGGACATTAGTATCTCTTGGCCAGTTCACATGGCAGATTGGCTGTGCTTGACTTGGGGGATGTTTAGCATCAAGGAGTTATACAAGATACTATGTTTAGCATTTTTTTTGTTTATGCAATAAAAAGAAAATATAACTACATTTAGTCAGAATGTGCCTAATTAAAACAGAGCAAAGCAACATTATCAGGAACAGAATCACAGCACACAAAATTCATTCTGTTACCTAATGTTGCACAGGAGAAATCTTTTCATTTAGAAACATGCAAGAAGTAATAAACTTTTTAAGCAAGCTGCTGTTTCTCAAGCACTTTAAAACAAAAAGTCTGTTTTTTTCAGATACCAGTAGTTGGCAAATTGGGGGAAAAGCGAAAGTGGGGCACACACATCTACCCACCTCTTAGAATATTCTGTTTCTTCCTCCCTCCTCATTCTAAATTCTGATCAGTATTTATCCATCACCAGGAGGCAATGCTTACTCATTTGTAGGGCGGATAACTTGTTCACATGTGCAGACCAGGACTAGCCTTTGATCTGAAGGAGAGTTTCAAAAAATACCTCTGTTTTTTGTTTGAAACAGTTTAAAGTTCTTCCTGATAAGGAGTAAGTCAAATCTTGGGTTACAAAGAAAGAAATTTCTACCACTTAAAAACTGTTTCATCTTTAAGCCACAGTATTTCCTATCCAATATAGACAGCACAAAGAAGTCTACCCTAAGAAATCATATTAATGGAGACACAGTTTAGTCTAACAAAGTTGTGGTGGGAGGAAGGTGAGATAGTTGAAGTATTTGCTGCTGTTTTTAGGTGGAAAGATTTTTTGAAATTACTCAAAACAAGGGCTGGTCAATTTTCCACCTAAACTGTTTTTATGGAAAATGGGGTTTTGACTAAATGAATTTTTTTTCACTACAAGTGTCTGCTTTCCACAGAAAGTCTCAAATTTTTGTTGAAAAACTAAACACCCAAAAAGTTTTTGGTTTTCAGCTAAAAATCTTTGGTTTTCATTTTTGTTCAGTGAAAAGTTGAAATTTTCCACAGAGGTGGGAGGGGGGAGCTCTTGTCTCACAATCTCCAATCATAGAATCATAGATTAGGGTTGGAAGAGACCATCCTCAGGAGGTCATCTAGTCCAACCCCCTGCTCAGAGTAGGACCAACTAAATCATCCCAGCCAGGGCTTTATCAAGACAGGCTTTAAAAACCTCTAAGGATGGAGATTCCACCACCTCCCTAGGTAACCCAGTGCGGCCCCACCCTCCTAGTGAAATAGTTCTTCCTAATATCCAATTTAGACCTCCCCCACTGCAACTTGACACAATTGCTCCTTTTTCTATCATCTTCCACCACTGAGAACAGCCGAGCTCAGGCCTCTTTAGAACCCCCCTTTCAGTTGAAGGCTGCTACCAAATCCCCCCTCACTCTTCGCTTCTGCAGACTAAATAAGCCCAGTTCCCTCAGCCTCTCCTCGTAAGTCATGTGCCCCAGCCCCCTAATCATTTTCATTGCCCTCCGCTGGACTCTCCAATTTGTCCACATCCTTTCTGTACTGGGGGAGGAGGGGAGCCAAAACCGGACGCAATACTTCAGATGTGGCCTCAGCCGAACAGATGGTAATAATCACTTCCCTCAATCTGCTGGCAATGCTCCTACTAATACAGCCCAATATGACTGTTAAGGTCATCTTCCCAGCCTGCCACTCTGACTACATCACCCTTACTCTTTCACTGCATCAAACACAGACACAACCCAACTCTATAAGTTTTGTTTCCTCTTTGTTTTTCATACATTCACCTTTTTAAGATATGACATTTTGTTACACCGTTTCCCACTAGAGCCTATTTCACTGGGAGTTTACTAATCACTAATTTAGTTTCTTTAATCTCCGTTCGGTCCGTGTGGTGATAATGACAATAGACAATGAATTATAATGGAAACAGAAGATGATTCACTTTATATGACTTTTCCCCACAAATATACAGACAACTGCTAAGGAAGTGTGCGAGTGAGAAGTCCAGATAAGGAAGACTGAAGTGTAATAGTCCACCTGCTCAAACAGAGCTTAAGGGCCAACTACTCTGATTTTCATCCTGTGTATGGGTTGGGACGGGGTGTAAATTGGGACAGAAAGTGGCCCTTTGCATCGAAATATTTTGCATCAAAACTGTCAGTTTCAATATATTACATACCAGTGACCAATCCCTTTCAATTTCACATAAACCTTTAAAGAATTAAACTCATGTAAGCTTAAACCCCTTAAAAGAGTAGGATAATTAGTGAGTGGGAGACAGGAAAATATTTGTTAGTAAAACAAATTTAGTGTTGCTTGGTTTTGTTTTGGGAAAGCACACAGTTCATTACCCCAAAACTTGATATATACAAATCTAGAACGACTACAAACAAAATTAATTGACTTTATCTATACAATGATGGTATACATTTACATTCACTTGAGTTATTTTATGTAAGACATCTTGAGCAAGGTTAGTACATCAGGTTTTGCAAATAAAAGAATGCAGGAAAAGTGACACTGTAACATTTAAGCTCTATAACAAAAATTCAGTTTCCTTTCTGCTTGAAAGGTAATTACTTGTGAGGGAAACCCCTATTATCAACAGCCGTGTAACAGTGTGCTACAGCCTTTAAACATTTTCACTGTCAGTGCTCTAAGAGCTATTTTCATCATTTAACTTCTGGGAAATGAAGGTATCTATGTGTATGCATGATCAAAAAATCATAGAATCAGAAGATGCAAAAATCCTATTAGTCCACCTAGTCCAGGGGTCGGCAACGTTCGGCACGCAGCTCGCCAAGGTAAGCACCCTGGCGGGCCGGGCCAGTTTTATTTACCTGCTGACGCGGCAGGTTCGGCCGATCGCGGCCCCCACTGGCCGCGGTTCGCCGTCCTGGGCCAATGGGGGCGGCGAGAAGCGGCGCGGGCGAGCGATGTGCTGGCCGTGGCTTCTTGCTGCCCCCATTGGCCCAGGACGGCGAACTGCGGCCAGTGGGGGCCGCGATCGGCCGAACCTGCCGCGTCAGCAGGTAAATAAAACTGGCCCGGCCCGCCAGGGTGCTTACCCTGGCGAGCCGCGTGCCGAACGTTGCCGACCCCTGACCTAGTCTATCCCTCAGCCAATGCAGGAATGTTTCCTAATTTATATTTACCAATGTGTTGTCCAGTTTCATTTTATATGTCACAAGCAGCACTTGCTTGCACGATAAAGTGTGGAAGATTTAGTGCCTGAGGAAAAACACATTGCAGATTTTTCATTTCTTCAATGGGGTTTGGATCAGGTCTTCAGCTCATAGTACTGAAAACTATAAAGCTACAGATATAGATGACTATTTCATATGTATAACAACATATAAAAGCAGCATGACATGATCATTATTCTACATCACTAAAGACATAGTTTAAGCCAACATAAATGTTCATAGTCTTTCAATGTCAGACATTGAGTATATGATCCAATAGCATCTGGGGACAAAAGGCCTGATGTTAAAATATATTTTGTGTATAAAATAACCTAATACTTAGAGACTAATAAAGGTTACCATCGGCTTACAGTCTGCATGCTAAATTCCAATTACCTGAATTTCACATATGTTTTGCAAGGTAATGATACTTATTTTCATCAGAAGCAAGAAAATATTTGTCAGATATTATCTGGATGTCGTCATAACCACAGTAATTTTAACTTGACGTCGTCTGTCCTTTAACATACTTAAATGGTGGATTTCCAGTCTGGTTCATGAGAGATTATGGCCTTTGATTACCACACAAGCTGCTCCAAGAGCTCTGCTTCCACTTGATTTGAATAAACACAGTCAAACCTAACAACTTGTTAATAGCTCTGGAATTTTTTTTTTCTATGGTGGGAAGGAGGCCTGGAATCTTTGATAGTGCTTTATAACAACATCTTAAAATATAAAGTCTACATGTGTATTTATAGATAAGCAACTTTGTTTTCCAGCACCAAGCTCAATCACCTTAATTTGACAGATACTTTTAAAATAGAAAGGAAATGGAAAAACTCCCTGTAGTAATGTTATAAAATAATCTAAATTTAACCATTGACATATCATTCTATTACTTCAAGTCACTTTATAGACATTCATCCTCACAAAAACTCCAGTAAGGTAGCTGACTGTTACCCTATTTTACAGGTAGGGAAATTGAGGCCAGAGGGAAGGTGGCTAAAGGAACAATTCTGAGACCCTTCCTCAATGCACAGGGGTTTCAGAATCAGGGTGGGATCTTCAAAAGACATTGGTGTTGGCCTAATTCTTCTCCCATTGAAGGCAATGGAAGTTCTACCATTGACTTCGGTGGGAGCAGAAAAGGCTAATGCTGAATGCTTTTGAAAATTCCACCGCTAAATTCTGAGGGTGAAAATCATCCGGGTGCGAATGGTCAGCATAAAGCCCCCAACATGCTAAAGCCCAGCTTTAGCGGTGGCACTGGGGACCTACGGTTGTATACGTACACTGCAGAAACGTTTGGATTTTGTTTATACTGGTTTGTGTACTAGTTCTGTAGGCAACGTATTTATTTTTATTTTTGTGTGGTCTAAAGCCTCCGAAGTTTTTGCACTCCATTAAATATGATGTGATGACTGTGCAGGAGAAGACGGAGATCCTCGGAGCGCATATTCCCAGAAACCTTCACCTAGCTGTTCTATTTCTCTAGATGTGATTGGCTCTGTAAACTTGGGATATTGTTTGTTTCCTTGTTTCTCTGTCTAATCTTAACTCCTGCTGGGCTGTTTGAGACCAAAGAGTCAAAGCTATTCTATCACTTTATGAATCCTGAGGCCTACACAGCTGGGAATTTTGCACATGCTCAGCCTGTGTCCTTTTCTCTTTTAAAAAAAAAACCCAAAACCATTAGACTATTATGTCATGTACAGTACACAGTGTAAACCAACCACAAAACTTAATTTGGTTTCTTTATCCTTCATTTCATATTTCTCTTTCCTCTTTATTAAGGGCACTGGCATGAAACAGAACTTTTGCTTTTTAAGCATTTATCCACTCCTGCTACTTACCATGTAAGACTTTCTGTGAAATTACAATTAATCACTGTGAAAATTATCCTAAGGTGTCATACCCCAAAATTCTGATTGGTCTGCATATCTGAAATAAATCCTTAACAAATGCTAGCAGTGCCAGCTCAAAAACCCAGTGTTTTCTCTTCTGAAAGAAATTACGATCCTGTTCCAAAACCCATCAAAGTCAATGGAAAGAGTCCCACGGGGTTCAGCATGTTTTGGATCAGGCCCTGTGTTGTGCAGAGGCTTATTCTGTATAACTTAGCTGAGAAAATGACAGAAAACATTGCTTTTCTGTCTAAAGTTTCCAGAATTAGTTCACAAAGATCCTGATCCTACAGCCCTTACTCAAACAGGATGAAATTGACCTTGTTCAGAAGACTACCACAAGGCCTATGAACCACTTAAATCCCAGGTAAACACTAGACTTAAGCTTGTTTAGGCCTTGCGGTGACTTTCTGTACAGGGGTGTGGTTTATCCCACATGTAAGTCCTGCTGAAGTCATATTGATGGATCAGAATGGATTCAGACCAGCGGTTGGTACTTTCTCTTCTATGTACAACAGACTATTTTAAGTGTGGTTCTACACTGAAAAGTGACTCTTAAAACAGCATCCTGCAATTCCATTTTTACTCAATGATAGCCATAAACACGGAACACACTCTCCTCCACCCCCTCCAGATGGCATTGTTAGGTAGACACTTTTCAGACTAAAACCACATTTAAAGCCATGTGTCCTCTGAATTTCCTTTTTAATTAAAACACCATTCACTTAACTGAAACACTGGATCCAAGACTAAAATAATGCTCTTAAAATAAATACAAACACAACACTTTGTGCTACCAATGCTATTCACTTGAGCTGCAAAAATGATGTCCCTATTTATCTTTTCCCAATGTACTGCACTGCAAAAGGCGGGAACGCTGGCCTTCACAAACCAACTCGCCTCTTTCCATCATTATTTCTAATGGCCTAGATTTTCAAAAGTGCCTAGTGATTTAAAGCGCTTCCGTTTTTGGGTGCCTAACTTGAGACAGCAAAAAGGGGCCTGGTTTTCAGAAAGTGTGGAGCACTCACCCAAAAATCACTAGTCACCTTTTTTTTTAAATGTAGGCCAACACTTTTATAAAACATTGAATTCAAAATATAAAATATAAAACCATCCATTCTCAATGTTGATATACAAAAAGCAAAATATTAAGACCTTAGTTGTATATAAAACTAGATTATCATTTTCATTTAAACTGAAATAATGATCCCTGATTCAATATTCTAAGGATGTATTCAATTAGTAGAGTATTGAACCAAAAAGCTAGAAGATATAAACCAATGTAAAAACAACATATCTTTGTGCCAAGATAAACACATTGAGTTAATTCACAAGTCAAAACTGTTACATTATAAATTTTGATTTGAAGATCCCTTCATTGTTATAGTATACCTCTTAACTAACAACACTCAACATTTATGCAGTTAGTGATTGATTCAAAGCCCACTGCAATAAACAGAAAAACTCACTGACTTCAATAGTTCCATAGTCAGCACATGGACCCAAGCTCATCTAAGAATTTGGCATCAAGACCTTTTTGTGTAACCTCCCTGCCCCAATAACTGAAACAAAAACACAACATAAAAAACCTAAAGCAAAGTCCTAAGGTCCAGATCCTCAAAAGTCTATGGCCCCCATCCTGCAATAGGGTGCCAACTTTCTAATCGTACAAAATGGAACACCCCTGCCCCACCCCTTCTCCGAGGCCCCGCCCCCACTCTCTCCATCCCCCCTCCCTCTGTCGCTCGCTCTCCCCACCCTCATTCACTTTCACCAGGCTGGGGCAGGGGGTTGGGGTGTGGGAGGGGGGTGAGGGCTCTGTCTGGGAGTGCGGGCTCTGGGGTGGGGCCAGGGATGTGGGGTTTGGGATGCAGGAGAGGGCTCTGGGCTTGGGCAGGGGGTTGGGATGTGGCGGGGGGGGGGTATGGGCCCTGGGCTGGGGGTGCAGGGTTCAGGTGGAGACAGAAATTAAAGGTTCAGGGTGCAGGAGAGAGCTCCGAGCTGAGGCAGGGGGTTGGGGTGGGGGGGTGAGGGTTCCAGCTGGGGGTGTGGGCTCTGGGGTGGGGCTGGGGATTGGGGTGTGGGGGGGTGCTGTGCAGGAGGGGGCTCCAGGCTGGGGCAGGGGGTTGGGGTGTGTAGATCACATCGCAGGATCAGGCCCAAACTCATCTATTTTGATTTCCAAGTCGTATAAAATCAGCCAGGGAGCAACTAATTTCACATTATTAGACAGCATACTTGCCTAAAATAACAAGTTTCGCTTTCATAAAATGTATGTATGTTCAACAATATACCAGGAAGTACACATAGTCCATAGTACAAATGCAAACTCCCTGCAAACTGCCGTTCCGTTTCTATATCCCATTTCTTATACTTCTCTTGCCTCATTCTTTACAAAGTACACTTGCATGAGATAGGATCTTTGCTTAAATATCTACATAGTGCACTGACCAAATTTTTGAAAGTGGTTTCATAAATTTGCACCCAACTATTGGAGCATGAAAATAATTGCACATCCAACGACCTGATTTGTGTGAACAAGTGCAGGTTTCATTTATTCAGTTTTATAACTCCAATCCTGAAGCCTTTTGAAACTCAAGGCTAATTTTATTGGTAATTTATTTGAGCCTAATCCAGTGCAAGTCAGTGGGAATCATTCTATTAACGTCATGGCATTGGATTAGGCCCCCAATTAGTAAATATAAATGTATTGCATTAGGCCTGCTCCCACTGAACTCAATGGGAGCTTTGCCAAAGCTGAGTAGATTTGGGTCTCTTATCTACGGCTCCATCAAACCACTGTAATTGCTATTTCTAAGAATGTATCTAAATGTCGTTCAACCTCAGCCACTCAACGTTTCTCTTGTATGTTTAATACGTTATATGTTTTTGCCTTAGTTTACATAGGAGGTAAATATGTACTTAGCCATCCTGCTCTAAGCAATGGAA
Organism: Chrysemys picta bellii; assembly: GCF_011386835.1. Classification (NCBI taxonomy): domain Eukaryota; kingdom Metazoa; phylum Chordata; order Testudines; family Emydidae; genus Chrysemys; species Chrysemys picta. The sequence continues at coordinate 20,083,079 of NC_088800.1, forward strand.
AAAATGTAGAGGTGGCCTAACAAACCACAGCACAGCAAGACTTCTCATTTGCAGCACAACACCAGGGTCAATTCACTCAAATAAATCTAATTATTCAAATGTACTAGCTAATCTACTGTGCTCACAAATTTTACCAGAAAACATGACACTAGGACAAATTAAAACTTCATTCTGCTTCCATTGTTGACAAGACTTTTTCATGCTGAAAAGCTCTGTTTATGAGGCTCTGTTTCCCTAATATTAACATAAAGACAATTTTAAAACCAAATGATACTACTGAACATTAGCATTCTTCGTGTTATGCTAGTGTAGGGTTGGACTGGAATCTTGCTATAGAAGAGATGAACTCTTTTTAAACATTTCATTTTAAATTTTCTATATTACAAATTGAATATTAGTGTACTGCAACTGGTTAACATTGCACATCTGGTTGAATTGACTTGGACTGGTATTTTGCCTAAACTATTTTGTGGATGATTTTTTTTTAAATAATTCTAGGCAAACTAAAACAATGCCCTTTTTCAGACTTTTATACACAATAATTAGTGACAACATTTTTTTTTTTAGCTGACTTATAGCCTCTACAAAAAATCTATTTTTAAAAGCCAGCACTGAAACCCAGGTAAGACTGCACTGCACTTTCATTCTGTACTCTTGTTCTTTTCTTTATCTTACAGACGCAAAGACTCATGTTAAGGGAGAATATCATAGGATCACTTTAATTTCCAGTTACTTTTACTTTCAGTCCACTATTTAAAACTCTCATTACCAGGAAAGAGAAAACTATAACTCAAAGTATCTTCATAAAAATAGGTTTCTGCATCAAGAAAACAGATAACTGTTCCATTCAGCAAAAGGTCAAAATTCCAGAATTTTGGCCACAGAACGCCTACCATTCAGCCAAATCTTATTCTGAAGCCAAAAGTTTCTGTGCACTGCTTCTGCAAAGCATGTGTTTAAGGCTTAGCAACACCCATCAACAGGGACAAAAAGTCAACCCTCTCTTATAACCTTATCAGGACAGTCCACATTGATGACAAGACATTGTAACTTATATAAATTACCTTCAGTCGTCATTTCTGTTATATCAAATGCCTTGGGGGAGGGGACGGTATGGCAACTTGCACTGATGTATTTTCTATAAGAGTTATCGATTACTTCAGGATCTTTAATTACGTTAATATCTCCTTTGGGGGATTTTTCCTCCAAAAAAATTAAATACATAAATAAATATAGAGACCCCAGAAAGTTCTGGTCTGAGAAGTGTCAAGGTTCTAGAAAGCACCTATCTCTGTCCAGCTGAGAAATCCCCTGGCATAGGGAAGCTCCCAGCTGATACACAGCTGGTATTGTTGGCCCCTGCAACACCCACCACTTGGTCCAAGTGCAAGATGCACGTTAGGGCTCGCAGGGGAGGGGCCACAGCATATTTTATATATTTTATACTGAGCTGGTAAATGGTTCCTTTACACTAGGGCTCAGAGTGCCCCAGATCCCTGAACGCCCCTATCTCTCTGCTATGCCAAACGTAAGCTTGGTGCAGCAGAGAATCTGGGCCAAGGTGGGTATAAAGCTTTCTGTGCTACGTGCAAAAACTTGCCTTTGGCACTAGACTTCTTGTTTTCTACCATGCTATAAAAAAGTCTGCAATGCTGCCACAGACTTCATCAGTGCTATCACCCAACATCATACTCAACACAACCAAACGTTTTGCACCTGGCTGACCTTCTTCAGGACAGGTCTGGCATGATGCAGATCTATACTCCAAGACCACGTGTGAGTTTATGTGCACATCCAGCCAAAGGTACATACTGTAACTTATTTTTTCTTAACAGAACTGTATAGTATTACGTAGCCTACAGCAAGCCTGTTCTTAGTGTTCAAGTTACCAATTTCTACTAACTAATACATTTCAGGCTTTCTGATCGCTGTCAGTTTTATGGATCATTGCAGATACTCACTTCCTCTGTTATGGAATGTGAATCCACTTATTACAATGACTAGGCAACGGGCACAAGTGTACACAATATCTTTTCTCTTTGAATGTATTAGATTCTAGATTCTACCAGACATTTCCACCCGACTGAACTTTATTGCTCCATGTGGTACCTTCAAACGCCATGACTACTGCAGACGTGTTTTGACACATGAACAAAAGTCTACTAAACGTTTTAGTGGTAACAATTCACTTACACTGGGTTTGTTTTTGAGGAACAATATTTGTTTAAAGATTGAGGCCTACATTCTGGATGTGGACTGTAAATGGGTTCATTTCAAAACACAGCGGGGAGAGTGGGATGGAAGATTTCTGCTCCTATTTTGCCTTGACTATAATCCATTAAGAAGCTGCTCCACAGGCTTTCAACAGATGCTTTGCTACTAGAGCCACAGAAAGTCATTCAGGCAGGGAGTATAAGGGTCAGAGGGTGTGGTCCACATGCGTTAGAACATATATGCTCAATCCTGGCTTGCAGAGATTACATCTGGTCCAGGGATGGCCATGTGTGAGACTTGAGTTGGCCAAAATACAGCCTTACAATAATGCTCTTTCTGCAGCTTTAATGTATGCCTGTTTCCTTGCCAAACTTAAAGCCTGCCAAAATTTGGCCAAAGATGTTTCCTCAATTGTGCAATATTTTAAGTTTATATCCAACAGTTCTTTGTAAAAACAATTGCATTGTGTCTTTAAAGTTTATGGATGTTAACAATATTTAAAGTTGTATTTTACAGTTAATACTCTTGGGTTTTACAGTAAATTACCTTTGAAAGGGTCTTTCCATTAGCTGTAAGCGTCACAAGTCCCGCACAGCATACCAAGGCACTGGAACTAGACAGACCAGAACTTGGTGGGATGGTTCCATCTAACAGACAATTCATTCCAGTTGAGCTATTAAGACCAAAATGTTCCTAACAATGAAAAAATAAACAATCTGAGTATCAAGTACAGACCGCCTTAGACTTTCAATTATCCCATGCTTAGGAAGAGATTTCTGTTGTTGAACTACTGATTTGCTGTTTGGTGTCACCATAAAGAGTCAGGGGGTTTCTGAAATTTTCATTTCTGGTCCTTAAAAAACAAGATTAAAATTCAGAAAAGAAGTGCATGAATATAAGATTTTAAGACCATTTCATATTTTGTTTATATCTTGATACACTTAAAAATATTATTTTAAACCTGATATTTTGCATGCTCAGTCTAAGGACAGCAGAGACTTTCTGAGGTCTCTCAGAGAAGTTGTTGCTGAATTATGGGGCTTAGAATGTTTGTTTTTTTTCTATTCTTGAAACTGCTCCACAGCTCAACTACCACTAATATTTCTGAATTGAAAGAGAAAATAGCCTAATATAGTCTCCACTAAATTAGAAAAGGCACTAAAGCACAGAACTATTGATTTCCATTCTACCTCTAGATACTCTTCTGTTGTGACTCATGCCCTGTGATGTTACAATAGTCCCCAAATTCAGGGTCTCCTAATATAAAATACTTCCAGAGCCAGCATTCTGCATTTGTAATCCAAAATGCATTGGAAATTTGTAGAGATCCTTGTAAAACTGAAGTTTAAGAGACATTTTAGCCATGTGGTAGTTTTAAATGCAGCCCAAACTGTGACAGCGAGTAAGAATGCAAACTCCCGGAATCAAACAGACATCAGATATAGAATCGGAGAAATGTAGAGCTGGAAGGGATCTTGGAAAGTCATCAAATCCAGCTCCCTGCGCTGTGGCAGGACCAAGTAAACCTAGACCATCCCTGACAGATCTTTATCCAACCTGTTTTTAAAAACTTTAAATGATGGGGATTCCACGACCTCCCTTGAAAGTCTGCTCTAGAGATTAACTAGCCTTCCAAATAGAAAGATTTTCCTAATATCTAACCCAAATGTCCCTTGCAGCAGATTAAGCCCATTACGCCTTGTCGTACGTTCAGCAGACACAGAGAACAATTGATCCCTGTCCTCTTTATAATAGCCCGTAACATATTTGAAGATAGTTATTAGCCCACTTCCTCCCCCTCCGCCTTCTTGTTTCAAGACTAAACATGCCCAGTGTTTTTAACCTTTCCTTATAGGTCAGCTTTTCTAAACCTTTGATTACTTTTGTTGCTCTCTTATGGACTCCCTCGAATTTGCCCACTTCTTTCCTATAGCGAGGTACCAAGAACTGGACACAGAACTCCAGAGGAGGCCTCTGAGTAGGGCAGGACAGTTACCTCCCGTGGTTTACACCCCAGTTACACTCTGGTTAATACAGCCCAGAATGATATTCGCCTTTTTCGCAGTTGTATCACATTGTTGACTCATATTCAATTTGTGATCCACTCTAGCCCCAGGATCCTTTTCAGTGGTACTACCATCTAGCCAGCTATTCCTCATATTGTAGTTGTACATTTGGTTTTTCTTCCTAAGTGCAATACTTTGCACTCACCACTACTGAATTTCATCTTGTTGAACTCTGACCAATTATTCAATTTGTCAAGGTCATTTTGAATTCTAATCCTGTCCTCCAAAGTGCTTGCAACCCCTCCCAGCTTGGTGTTATCTGCAAATTTTATATTTCCACTCCATTATCCAAGTCAATAATGAAAAGATTGAATAGTGCCGGATCCAGGACTGACCCCTGCAGGACCCCACTAGATATGTCCTCCTCATTTGACAGAGAACTATTAATAACTACTCCTTGAGTACAGTCTTTGAACCAGTTGTGCACCCATCTCATAGCTATTTCTTCTAGACCAAACTTCCCTAGTTTGCTTATGAGAACATAATGCGGGACTGTGTCAAAAGCCTTACTAAAATCAAGATATATCACATCTACTGCTTCCCCCTATCCACTAGGCCAAGGGTGAGCAAACTTTTTGGCCCGAGGGCCCATCGGGGAATAGAAATTGAATGGCGGGCCATGAATGCTCACAAAAGTGGGATTGGGGTGCGGGAGGGGGTGAGTGCTCTGGTTGGGGGTGCAGGCTCTGGGGTGATGCTAGAGATGAGGAGTTTGGGGTGTAGGAAGGTGGTCTGGGCTGGGACCGAGGGGTTCAGAGGGTGGGAGGGGATCAGGGCTCGGGCAAGGGTGTGGGAAGGGGTGCAGGTTCTGTCTGGGGGTGCAGACTCTGGGGTGGGGATGGGGATAAGAGGTTTGGGATGCAGGAGGGTGGTCCAGGTTAGGATCAAGGGGTTTGGAGAGCGGGAGGGGGATCAGGGCTGGGGCAGGGGGTTGGGGCGAGGGGAGAGGCTCACGGGTGCAGGCTCCAAGCGGCACTTACCTCAAACGGCTCCTGGAATCAGTGGCATATCCCTTCTCTGGCTCCTATGCGGAGGCGCAGCCAGGCTCTGCAGGCTGCCCCATCCACAGGCACCACCCCTGCAGCTCCCATTGAAGTGCCAGAGGGGAGGATTGGAGCGCATAGGAGCTGGAGCAGGGCCATGCCGCGGCTTCCGGGAGCCGCATGGTACGGCCCCTGACCCTGCGCCCCAGCTGGAGCACTGGAGCGGGGCTGAGCTGTGTGGTGCGGGGGGCCCCCGACCCTGTGCCCCGGCTGGAGTGCCGGAGCAGCCCCTGACCCAGCGCCCCGGCTGGAGCTGGGCCAAGCCGAGTGGTGCAGCCTGCGACCCAGTGCCCCAGCTGGAGTGCCAGAGTGGCCCCTGACCCAGCGCCCCACCTGGAGCGCCGGAGCGGGGCCGAGTCGCATGGGGTGTTGCCCGACCCCACTCCCTAGAGGGAGCTGCGAGCCAGCTTAAAACGGCTCGCGGGCCGCAGTTTTCCCACCCCTGCACTAGGCCAGTAACCCTGTCAAAGAAAAATTAGGTTGGTTTGACATGATTTGTTCTTGAAAAATCCATGCTGGTTATTCCTTATAACCCTATTGTCCTCCAGGTGCTTACAAATTCATTGTTTAATAATTTATTCTAGTATCTTTCCAGGTATCGAAGTTAGGCTGCCGACTTGAATATCTAAATATTCTTTAATCTATTCTTTTCATGTTTTGGCTTGCATTCTTACCACTTGTGGTTAATATTAATTGTGTTTGTATAAAGCTGTATTAGCAGTATTATACAGTATCATGAAGTCACTTGGTAGAAAGCCTAAACATTAATTATATGTATACAGTAAATAATAGTAGGTAGTGTGATGTGAGAAATATGAGAAATATTTGTACAAGTAAGGGCTTGTCTATACTTACCGCGCTGGTTCGGCGGCAGGCAATCGAACTTCTGGGTTCGATTTATCGCGTCTAGTCTGGACGCGATAAATCGAACTCAGAAGTGCTCCCCGTCGACTCCGGTAATCCTGCTCGCCGCGAGGAGTACGCGGAGTCGATGGGGGAGCCTGCCTGCCGGGTCTGGACGGCAGTAAGTTCGAACTAAGGTACGTCGACTTCAGCTACGTTATTCACGTAGCTGAAGTTGCGTACCTTAGTTCGATTTGGGGGTTTAGTGTAGACCAAGCCTAAGAGAGGACCTTTTCTAACTCTAAAGTTATGAGCTTATGTGAGGCCACTCTGCTTTTGATGACTGCTATCTTACTATTTATATTTAAAGCAAAGGGATTTTCCTGTGGCTCAAAATGTGCGCACACACACAAGATTAATATCATATATAAATTTTCATTCATGGATCCCAAAACACTATCTGTAGATTGTATTCTGTTCTTACATTTTTAAACATTTTAGTTCTCTTCTTACTTAACAATTTTTATATAATCTCTAGCCCACTTTGGTTCAAAATAAACAATATATTGTACCAACCAAAATATCACCCACATAAATTGTATAAATACATATACGTCATTGTGCCAATGCAGATTTACGTAACTGTCACAATGACTCGAGAAATGGCAAAATTTCTCAGAAAAAAGCTCCCCTCTTTTCCTACAAAAAAAATCTATTACTGTTCCTGAAATAAAGCCAACTGTAGGCAATAAGGGCAGAGTTCATGCAGCACATAAGGAAAAAGATCTTGTTGAATGTGTCTCTTCATTGCTACAAATTATCTAAAAATTCCCTTTCCAGAAATACAAACAAATTATTAATTGAAATGCTATTGCTGCCAACGTCCTTTCATGCAGAACATCAGACAAGCTTGTTTAAAAAACCACTTGAGTAATATATTTAACCAGAAACTCATCCACGGAATTGTCTTCAATGTGAATCAGACTTGCAAACTTATCACGCAATGTTTAAATAAAAAAATTACTCCAGTTTCAGAAATAAAAATGGACTTTGCCAAGTTCAGCAATAGTTCTATCCCAAAAGGATAACATGTTCAATTTCATATAAACAGATTATCCCCTTGGACCCTCTTAGTATTTGCATTTGAATGTTTCTTAAGAGTCTGTAGCATTTATGCTTATTTTCTGCCAGCATTAGAGTATACAAACCTGCTTTGCATATTAACCATCGAGCTTAAAAAATTGTTTTTAAGATCTAACTCTCAAAAGCAGACCCCAAAATATGTAGGGCCACTTAAGTCTTGTTTCTCTAAGCCATTTTACTGTAAAGAAAACTATCATAAATTGCCAAAGTAAATACAAATTAAATGAATGTTTTACTTGTGGAGCAATTCAGAGATTGAAAATATTCACATCAGGGCAAATAGGAGTCACTGATTGGGGCTTGAAACATATAGGGCAGTGACTTAGGAATTTTAGATCATAAAGAGAATAGTTTGTTACTATGATTGCATAGTATAACATGTTTTAAAGGTGCTAAATGAACTATTGAACTGAACATTCACCATTTTGTCAAAGTTTCAGACAGAAGTAGATGTACTCACAGTACATTTTTTTTCTCAGCCTAATAAAGCAAGAGCTGTTGTTTCATTCTGAATCAAGTATGATTTTTAAAAGCATAGTTAAGATAAAAGGGTGGTACTTTCAAAAGCACCTAAGTGAGTCAGGAGTACAATGGCTTTCAATGGTACTTAGCTCTTAACTGAGTTATGAGCTTTTGAAAATCCCACCCCAAAGACATGCATTGAAAAGCCTGTACAGCTAATCATTTGCAGCAGATTATTGCAACTGAAACTGTTTTTTAAAAACCAATTTATTTTGCTTGCTTTATCAAGTTTGGGGGGGGGGGGAGGAGGTTGCATTTCCTTGGGCCTAGCATGTGTAATAGGACCAGTCAATTTCACTATTTGGTTCTCATGCATTGGGGCGGTGGGGAGGAGGGGTCTGTATGTCTTTCCAATACTCCTAGGAATTATTTACATTTTAAAATAGTCTTCACTTGGGGGACAGGGAGGAGGGAAGAAATTATTATTTTAGGTTCCATATTTCCAAACCTACAGCCCCCTTTTAAAAATAAACCTTAAGCATGTGGTTCTGTTCAGCAATGTGTCTAACTTTAAAATAGAAAAATGTTAACTGAAATAGTCAATGAGTCTGATCATGATCCCACAAAATTAATACACTGTTCTTTATAATAATGTATATAATCAATCTAATGTAGGTTTTGTATCATGCAAATATTTTCATACAAGCAAAACAAAAATATTTTACAAATTTTAATATAAATATAAAAAAGTACTTAAGTTAACAGGATACAAAAGACAGCTACAAATTATGGTGAAAATGAAGTTGTACGGGTAAATAATCCCCTATTAAATAATATATTTTATAAATGAGTGTAATAGGACATTATATAATATACATCCACATTATATTTTAATCTTAAAAGGTAGCCCATATAATACATATGTGTTAAATGAATTTGGTTTACCTGAACTCCTTTCAACCCACATAAGAAGTAGTTGTGCCACACGGGTTTGGTTTTGTTAACGTGAATGTTATTCACACTAGTACTGAAGTCCCTGCAAAAACAGATATAACACAAAGTTTAGTTCCATGGCTTATTGCTGCCATCTGCTGATGAAACAGCAACATTTAAATTTTGTCCAGGACATTTTTTTTTATACAATACATATTACATTCTTTTCCTCTGGCTCTTCTTCCACCTTATTCATCGACTGTACAAAAAAGCTGTTTACTAGAAACATTGCTAATACATCAAATTTGGCCCAAAAACTAAGCTTTGTAAAAACAAATTATGAAACTGAACACCAAAAATGATTTCATGCCTTTTAAAACATTCCAATGGAAGCAGCTTTTTAAAACAAACAAATTACCTGCAAAGTTTGCATCCCAAATTTTGCAACGTTGTGCTATAACCAGAAAAGGAAACTGACTAGTGTATTTTCTGGCAATGCTGAGAAAAATGAGATAAGGCGATTGGTTTTGTTTTTAAAAAACATCTACCACACTCTGGTATTAAAACACAAATGCAATTTTTCTTTCTTTCTTTTTAATATTCTAAGTGATCAGTGACAGAATAGGTGTGAACATTTGTATTTTTTAAATATATATTTTATAACAAAAAAGCATCCTTTTGAAGATACCTATGTGACCAGATGTCCCGTTTTTAAAGGAACAGTCCCGTATTTAAGCCCTCCTGCAGGTGTCCCGACTTCTTCTTAAAAATGGACAAATTGTGCCATATTTTCTGTCTCTCCTCCCACCCCCCTCCCCCCATCAGTACTGGTGGGTCCTGCTGCTGGCTGGATCCATGCTTGCCAGCTGCCCACCCATGGGGGAATCCAGTGGCCAACGATGGGGGTAGGTGTGCAAGGCTGGTGGCAAGGCGAAGATGCAGCGCACGGGGCCAACTGCAACCCCCTGCTGGTCCGTCAGCGCAGCCCCCGCTGCATGCGGGCTCTTGGCAGGGCCCCGCCCCCCCTCCCATTTCTGGCTGGCATTGGCTGCACCCTGCAAGCAGCAGTGACTGGTGAGTACAGGCAGGCGCCAGGCAGCGGCCGGTTACATGTGTATTCTGCTGCCCACCCCTCAGCCTTTTACAGGCCCCCTCTCTCGCTGTCCTCTCCCTGCTTTACCCCTTCCCCCTCCCCCCACCGCTCTGCCGCTCCCAGTGCTGTGCGGAGAACTAGCCCCTGGTCAGAGGGCTCAGCTCACCAACAGCCTGGCCAGCAGGCTCCTTCCTTCTTCCACTGCCTCTGACTGGGCCAGCAGCCCGGGAAAGTCCAAGACTCTCCGGCCCAGGGCATTGGCCAGGAGGAGCTGAGCCCTGTGTGTGCCAAAGCCCCCCGCAGCACTGGCATAGGGAAGCCTCTCCACTCCTCAGCTAAGCTCTTTCCCAGCCTGTTCACGCCCCAAGCCTACAGGCTCCACAGCAGCCCATGGGACAGGAGCTTAGAACCCTTTTTACCCCCCACCCTTCCCCGCCCTGGGTCCTGCCTCCAGGAAGCGTGGGGCTGCTCCACCCATTAAGCACCTTCCCCTGCTGAGGGCCCTGGTGCACAATGCATCCTTAGGGCTTAATTCCTTCCTGCCTGGGCTGTAGGGGGATGGGAGAGAGGAGACCGGACAGGAGGCGGCGGGGTTATGTCGGTGGCCAGCAGCAGCCTGGAGGTGTTAACTGCCTTTCAACACTGTGCGGGCAGGAAGGGACAAGCTGCTTCCAGCCACGGGGAGGGAGAATGGGGAGAAAGAAGAAGAGATGAGCTCTGTAAAGACATGGGCTAGGTCATCCCTTGCCCCCCACCCGCCGCCCATCCCCTGCGTCTGGAAGCAGCTCCCATCCCTGACCTTCCGCACAGTGCCAAAAGGCTGCTGCTTGTGTGAACCCTGGCAGAAATCTGGGAGGGCGGGGGAATGTGGCTCTCCGTGTCCCCTGCCCATGTGTTGACTTAGGAAGATGTGGTGCCAGATCCCAGGAAAGGCGGGTCCATCCCGGGGGCCCAGCCAGGCATGTAAGGCGGAGAGGGCCGGGCAGGAAGGGTCAGGTCAGTTAGTCTCACACACACACACACAAACACACACACACACACACACACACGTGCGAGATGTATGGGAATGTGTGTGTGTCACCTCTCCCTGTGTGAACCCTAAAGCCTTAAAGATAAGAAAGTAAATAAAAAGAATCCAACTATGCCATATTTCTTTTTAACGGGGGCTCAGTCAACCTGATGTTAATTTGAACATTTGTACTGCATAGTTCTGATTGCGGTTGAACTCTCTTGAATAGGAGTGATTTTACCAGGTGTCCTGTCTTCAGCACAGAGAAATATGTTCACCCTACCTATGTGTATTAAGATTTTCATTATTTAAATAGTGCCAAGTGGATTATAACCATGGCCCTCAGCAAAATGAAGCTAAATTTTGCAGAAGACCCTGACCTCTGCAGCAGTTTCATATCTGTTAACAAATGAAAGGTTTTTAATGAACTAAATCTGAATATGAGACACAAAATCAATACAGAGACCCTGAATTATATATTTAGATATTAAATCCAATTTAGTTACACTGCCCCCCTCACTTTCAGTTTTCAATGTGCTGCAGATTTTTGTGTGTACAATGCCTAATGGCATCACTAAAGATGTCGCAGGAAAGGTGGAGATTTTGGGGCACAGTTAGGGTATGTCTACACTCCAGCTGGGAGCGAGCCTGTGAGGCTCATGCTAGATAGGCTTGTGCTAGTGGGACTTGAGCCTGTATGCTCAAAATAGCAATATGGATACTGTGACTCAGGCTAGAGCTTGGGAACTCAAGCCTGGGGGACTGGGTTGGCTTGAGAGCCCAATCCACATCACTCATACTGCTATTTTTAGCACACTAGTTCAAGTTTCACTCCAAGATGCAGTGTAGACGTACCATTAGGGTGTTGGAAACTGAGGAGGTGTGGAAGGCAATACAGGATTAGCTGAACAATTCTGCTACTCATACTATCTAAGGACTCAGGAAGAAGACACTATCTCGGTTTAAACGCAGCTCACATTTTCAAGGTTGCCTTCATAACCGTAAGGGCTAGAAATACAATTTTCTTAAAAGAGGAAAATTTTGTTTCAGAATCATAATTCTGTGGCAAGTGGATAAAACAAATTCCATAGCAAATTCTTCAGCTACAGAAACATGGAATACACAGGTCTTTGATTATATTCCTGTATTTTGCTAAGTTAGATAAAAATTAAAGCAGCATAATGGAAATAACTTGGTCAAAAGTCTCTATTGAATCAATTTAAAATTAATCAGTAATGCAGAAGGGGCTTGACACAGGTGCACTACTCCAATTAACACTGCTAGAAGTTAGGTGTCTGCATCAAGAGGGAAAATGGCACCATGTAGTGTATAAAATAAAGTGTAGTTTGTACTGGCAGGACTATAAAACATGCATCCAAAGGGTCCAATGCTCCCTTGTGAGGAGTGAGTTTCAACTCATAGGTTCCTCTTCATTCTTCTATTATAAGAAAGGCGGGTTTTCCCTTCTCCATGCTGGAACAGGTGCCCCTTATACTGCAGACCCCTTTGTATCCTCTGCACCACGTCTTTAATCTCATCTTTCCCAAGTCATTTCTTTAAACCATCCTCTTTCCAACAGTCCTTTCCACCTCAGAGAAATGTTAAACTAGACAAGTGTCAACCCCATTCTCCTTCAAACAAACATCAAAACCAGATCTGGCTCTGCCTAGTAATTGTTTACCTACTGGCTAGGGTGCCATTCAGGGAAGCATCCCTATTCAGGACCAAACTTATTTAAGCACGTGCTTAAGTGTTGTCCTGAACAAGGATGGGCGTAAACATATACTTAAGTGTTTCCCTAAATCAGAGCCTTGGAGAAGCAAAAGCCTTAAAACAAATAATTATCATCCCTACAAATGTGCTTAATAAATAAAAATACATTTTAAAGCTTGCTCTACACTCGTAAACCTTAGTCAGGATTTCTTCTCCATTACTTTTGAGCTAATCCACTGATGTGAGTGACAGCTAACCGAGGCAGACCTGAATTTACTGCTTTGGACACCCCAAGCCACTTAATATTTGCATACTATAATTCCAATAGCAGCCTCTCTCACTGACATATTTTATACATCAAATGTAAACCTGTTCTATGCTGTGGCGGTAAGATGTCATCCAGGATAACTCTCCGAATTTTTTACTGCTCCTCCTTCACTTTAAAATGATAAAAGTCTTAAATCTGAATACAAGAAACTATTCCTGCACTAAATTTTGTAGCTAAATGACTTTTACCCTGGTTTTGAAATGAGCCCATATTGCCCCCATTCCGTGCAGAGGGGACATGCATTATTCAAAAGGAAATGTGCATTATTTATAAATACGAGTCAGATTTATACCACATAATTGGGCCCAACTGATGCTGTCTGTGCAACAGAATCCCAAAACAGAAAGAACAAAGGTATTCAGAAGGTCAGGAAAAGCTAATGTTGATTTTTCAAACACTAGGGGCTAAACTGGTGCTTTCAAGCGACAATCTGCACTGCAATGGCATCTGTAGAGGGGCTGTGCAGCAGCAGGAATCTCCAGAGGCATTTTGGTTGACTCAGCAAACATTTTCCAGATGCTAGAAGGGAGCAGGTGCTCTGTCACCCTTTTATAGGCTACGAACCGTGTGCTTCCTAAACTGGCTTAGGCCTGGTCTTCACAGTTTTTGCACCAGTATAACTATATCCATTAGAGGTCTGATTTGTTGTTGTTGTTGTTGTTTTTTTAACCAAAATAGTTATGTCGATACAACCCTAGTGGGGTCTCAGTTATACCAATATAAAGGAGCTGTGCCTTATACTGGCACCGTTCATTCTCCTTCCCATAGAGGAACACCATTATTGGTATAAAACACCTTTATATTGATATAACAACAAAGGGGAGTTTGTACCACTTTAACTAGACCCGTACAGTTAAAGCAGCACAACTTCTCTGTGTAGATAAGCCCTTAGTCTCCTGGCCAGCGTGAAACAGTGGCAGAAGCTCTGCTCCCTCTTTGAAGAGTCTACTCCCAGCAGTGGCACCAGATTTTCAGAGTCTTTGCTAGCATTTTACTTGGTCACTGCATTTCTAGTCTGAAACGTCTGACCTAGTTCTAACCAACGTTACATTTTCATCTCTCATGCTTAGAATTCACTAACTTTATTGTTTCATTTGTGTCTTCAAGTCCAACATTAATTGAATTCAATCTTTACAGCATTTTGGAAAGGTTAACATTAAAAGGAACAACATAGCTTGCCACATGATGTACAATCTGCTATTTTTTCAAGCTCAACTATATACAACAGTACCATTTAATGGGACCTTGTGAAAAAGGCAACATTAAAATATTTGTAGACAGTTAACACCAAGATGGGGATGGTGGTTAGTTTGGGTGGTACAGAGGGTTTAAGTAGAAACAATGAGATGAGATTAAGATAGAGAAAATTCAGGCTGGATATCAGGAAAATATTCCAGTTTGAGATCTAGCAGATTGTGGAATAGTCTCCTAGAGGAAGAGGTGAAAGCCCCATCACTCATGACTTTTGAACACACACAAAAAAGCTAAGCTATTTGAACAACAGAAGAGAAAATGTTTATCTGGAGTGATGAGAAACATGCCATTGCTGGGTTCATTTAAATTTGTTTTCTGGATAAGCCCCCCAAAAAACAGGGATGACAATCAGTATGTGTAAGTTGTTGTTGTCTGTGATAGGAAGTAGATTTGAAGTCCATTTATCTCCAAAATAAACATCTATCAGATTTTCTTTGTACCTTTCATTCTTTATATGACAAAGCAAAACAGTAAAAATTATGTGATTACATTTCCTGGCTGTTGGGATAAAGGAAAATTATGACTTCTTGGAGTGCACAATGCTAATTTTTGAAACCTCCTCAAACAGGAACTACAAGAGAAGTTGGCTTTTTATTTGTTACATGTCCCAGAGGCATAAGTCCTTACCAAGCTTGATACAATATAGTTTAAATAAAAAGGGGGGAAACCTATTTGTAAAATGAACAACGACGCTACAAAGATTTGACGTTTTAAAGCTACTCTGAAAATTACATCAATACTGAAATCATTTCTTAGGACTCTTTTGAGCAATTTGATTCTTGTTTTAGCTGCAGTGGTTTTTGCATTTCTGTAGCTTACCAGTTACAGAGCTAAACTCTTATTTAGAGGAAACTCAGACTGAGCCTGAAACTGTAAGGTACTAAGGGTCTCTAAAAAGTTGATCGGTTTCCTCAACACTTACTGAAGTCTATGGCACCTTGCAGGAGCAGAGCCACTATTCCTTTCTCTATTCTCTTGCTACTGGCTTTGGTCAAAGCTGGGGAAATTGAAGAACATCTGGTTCACATAAACAGTGCATTAGAATACTGTCCCCCCACAATGATTCAGGTTCAGGTAAGACCCTCTGCAGTTAAGGAGGAGGAAGTAGAATTTCCCCTTCATTGCTAAAGTGAAGCTTCTGAGTTTTATTTGCAGATCACCTTTAAAACTCAAACTAAAGGAAGCACAGTATACTGGAAAGTGATGTCCATGTATATAAATAGAAGGATTGACAATGTCTACACAGCATTTTGGAGCAAGCGAGAGTGAGCCTCCCAGACGGGGTTGACAGACTTGGGAGACTCCCTCCTGTTTGCTCCAAAATGCAGCCCAAGCTCCAGTCCAAGCCACAAATTCAAAACACTGTCTATACGGCTATTTTTAGAGCACTAGCATGAGCCCTGCTAGATCATGTCTGTCAACACCGGCTGAGCAGCTCGCTCCCACTTGCTCCAAAATGCTGTGTAGACATACTCAATGTGGACAAAAGCGCTACAATGACATCACTCAGTAGGTTTGTCATGGCACACCCAAATCAGCCAGTATTGACACATACTTCTGCCCTTGCCTCATGCACAGCTAAGGCACCTTACTCATTCACACACCGTCCAATATATTTGACCAGTCACTAGCATTTTTTCTGTTTACGACACGTATTGATCAAATCATTCTTTATCTCTCTTTAATCCATGATGACACTGAGAACGCTCGGGGAAATTAACCTCTGCTGCAAGGTTAGACTCCAGAATTCCTATATCTGTATATAAAGTACAGAGGAGCTTGCTCGTGCAGTGAGAAATGTCCATGTGGTTGAGGTTTTTGTTGTTGTTGTTTTTTTGTCTTAAATGATATTTAAATCTTGTTTCTTCTGGACAATTTGGCTCTCTGCAGCAGGATTTCATCACCTTGTCTACTGAAGCTTCAGTCTGTTGTCTCAAGTTTAGGAACCCTTTACTAATGACTCTTTGATTTCCTAACTACAAGGCTTTCCTACTGTGCCATGAGATGGATACCCAGCTGATGGCTATTATCCTGTAGTATTTCCCCAATTCCTTTGAAGTTTGGTCAAGATAGTCTCTATCCTCATATTCTTTACTATGGTGGCATTAGACTAGTGAAACCTCAAAAGGTTGCACAGTTTTTGAATAGTCCTTTGGTCCAACTGATCTCAAAGGGCACCTTGTCAGCAGAGAAGCTTTTACGATCTGAAAAGGTAACTCTTTGCAACTTGTTCTGTTATCACTTTCCTAAAAGTTTAAATGAACTCTCCAGGGTGAAACAGGTTTGAAACATTGTGAAACATTTTAGCAGTCTGTAAAATCAAGGTTGAGCTAAGAAAGGGTAACTCTATGGAGACTTGTGGTTATCCCTCATTAGCAAAAGGCACATGCTTTTCATTCAGCATATGCATAAACCCTAGCTCTATGACAGATTGGTAAAAAAGACACAGCAGCTCAAAGGCAATTGTTGGTAGCAAAATGCTCAAAAGTGTTGAAAGATATATTCCTTTTTGCTTTTAACCAGGAGGGCCACAGTGAAGCAGAGATGCTGGCTGTTGTATGTAGAAAGCTCTCCTAAGCCAAAACCATATGAGTTCAAATAGAAGCCAAAAGAGCTACAAAAATATATTGATTGTGCATGCTATTTTAATTCAAGAACTATAATTCTAGGTTTAGTTTCAATTGTACTTGTTTTAATAGGGGGCTATTTAGGTTCTTACTTGCTGTGCCAAGCCCTGGCTCAAAGACCAGTCTATTCAAAGTGCTTAAATTTTCTGTCACTGTTTCATTCAGCACCTATCAAAACAGCTTTTCCCCTGCAAATATAACATGGCCCTAGAACTCATGTAGCATCTGAATGTAAGGAGAGTGGTAATCAACTTAAACAACAGGCCTGTTTTAATTCTGGAATCCCTCCCTCTCAACAGTCAAACCTGCAATGAAAAGGTTTCTGAATTTTGTAGGCCAAAGTGGCCTTCTGAGAGAAGTGCTGTGCTAGGGGAAACCTGAACAGAGAGGTGGAGGAGATAAGTAGTAAACCTCACCCTCCCAGACAGTGTATAGAACTAACTAGAACCAGTGACATTCCATCTGATTAGATTTTGTACCATTGAGAAAACTGTTGTTGTTGTATTTATAAAAATTCATATACACCTTTGCTATACCATTTTATACAATTAATATATCATCGCATGCTGTGAGCCTGTCAGATTTCACAAGCTAAACAGGGTCAGGTTGGGCCAGTGTCTGGAAAGGAATATTTCAAGCAGCACCTGGTTTCTAAAGGAAGTACTGTTGGTGCTTCAGTAGGTGGCACTCTGCCCTTTGAGCATTTCTCTGCATATGATGTTGCACTTCTGAAGACACTTACATTGGTTTAAACTTGGCTTTTACAACTTTATCTTGCAACTGTGGTGCAATTGGATGATGAGTGCATTATAAATTAGTATAAGAAATGAATAAATTAATACTTACAAGTACAAAGGGTTTGTATTGGCTAGTTGGACAACTTGAGTGTTTACAGGTTCAACAGCTATAAGTATGTCTTGCTCTATAGCCATAGGGAGCACAGCATATCCACAATAGTCTATATGTTCTCCTAGAAAACAACAACATGATAACAGAAAATTAACAGCATTTTGGAATAATCCTTATTTAAGAACACTTTACTAGATGCCCAAAAAGCCCACAATTGAGGACGAAATCCATATGGGTTAAAAAAATGACCTAGATTATAAGGAAAGTGAAGGAAGTGATAAAAAACAATAATGAAATCTATAACTAATGCAAGTTGATAGTCATGAATATAAATCAGAAACTAAGAATTGTAGATAACAGATAAGGGAAGCAAAGGGACACACAGAGAAATCTGGGGCTAGCAGAGTTAAAGACAATAAGGAGGTTTAAAGTATATTAGGAACAAAAAGAATCCTGACAATAGTACTGGTCCATTACTAGATGGAAATGGTAGAACTATTAATAATAATGCAGAAAAGGCAGAAGCGTTCAATAAATATTTCTGTTCTGTATTTGAGAAAATCACAGATAATATAGTATCCTCATAAGATGATAAAATTCTTTCCATTCCACTAGTTTCTCAGGAGGATGTTAAACAGCAGCTACTAAAGTTAGACATTTTTAAATCATTAAATCTAGATAACTTGCATCCAAGAATTGTCAAAGAGCTGGCTGAGGAGCTCGCTGAACCATGAATGTTGATTTTCAGTAAGTCTTGGAACACTGGGAAAGTTCCAGAAGACTGGAAGAAAAGAAAGCTAATGTTGTGCCAATATTATAAGTATGTCAGTCTGACATTAATCCTGGGCAAGATAATGGAGTGGCTGATACAGGACTCAGTTAATAAAGAATTAAAGGAGGGTAATATAAATAATGCCAATCAACATGGGTTTATGGAAAATAGATCCTGTCGAACTAAATTAGTATCTTTTTTTGAGGAGATTACAAGTTTGTTTGATAAAGACAATATAATAGACTTCTGTAAGATGTTTTATTTGTACTACATGACCTTTTGATGGGGAAAAAAGTAGAATGATATAAAATTAACATGACACCATTAAATGGATTAAAATTTGGCTAAATGGTAGATCTCAAAATATAATTGTCTACGGAGAAACATCGTCAAGTAGGTGTATTTCTAATGGGGCTTTCAGCAATCTGTTCGTGGCCCTGTGCCATTTGATATTTTCATCAGTGACCAGGAAAAAACATAAAATCATCACTGATAAAGTTTGAAAATTATACAAAACTTGGGGGAGTGGTAAATAATGAAAAGGACAGGTCACTAATACAGAGTCATCTGGATTGCTTGGTAAACTTGGCACAAGCAAACAATATGTATTTTAATTCAGCAAAACGTAAATGTGTACATCTAGAAACAAAGAAGTATGCCATCCTTATAGGATGGGGAAAGCAGTAACTCTGAAAAAGATTTGAGGGTCATGGTGGATAATCTTTTGAACATGAGCTCCCAGTGTGATGCTGTGGCCAAAAGGACTAATGCGATCTTGGGATGCATAAACAGGGGACTCTCAAGTCAGAGTAGAGAGGTTATTTTACCTCTGGCACTGGTGCAACTGCTGCTGAAATATTGTGACCAGCTCTGATGTCCACAATTCAAGCAGGATGTTCATCAATTGGAGAGGGTTCAGACAATAGCCAGGAGAACGCTTAAAGGATTAGAAAACCAGCCTTATAATGATCGACTCAAGGTGCTCAGTCTATTTAGCTGAACAAAGAGAAGGTTAAGGGGTGACTTGTTTACATGGGGAACAAATAGTTAATAATGGGCTCTTCAATCTAGCAGAGAGAAAGGTATAACATGATCCAATGGCTGAAGTTGAAGCTAGACACATTTGGAGTGGAAATAAGGCGAACATTTTTAACAGTGAGAGTAATTAACCACTGGAATAATTTACCAAGGGTCATGGTGAATTCTCTATCACAGGCAATATTGAAATCAAGATTGGATCTTTTTTAAAAGTTATATTTAAGGATTTATTTTGGGGAAGTTCTAGGGCTTGTATAATATAGAAGTTCAGACAGGATGATCACAAAGGCCCCTTCAGGCTTTGGAATTTATGACTCAGCAGCAGAAGAAGAAACATCCTTGATTCTAATGGCTAGTGTAGGAGTGCAGAATTGCTTCATGTCCTAGACAATTTCTGCCAATCATTTCAGAATATACACTTTACAGTTCTTATTGTTAAAATCCCAACTGATAGAGCATCCAAGCTTTACATTTCTATAATGTTTTTTTGTAACCTTCATTTCTTTTTAAACCTTTATGTTCTTTAACAAAACTACAAGGTGATAGATGGACTGTTATCTGGCAGTTAGAGCAGGAAGACTATTTGTGCTTGATATGTAACTGGTAAAATTAGCAAGACAAGCAAGTTAAATTATTTCCATTTCACCTGTGGTTAGCATACCACAAAGATCAATGCAATACATAATTCCCCTTCCCGTGACAACTTCTGCTCATCTGAATGATTCATCACTCACGGCATAAGGCTTATGCAGGAATTCATTTTTCATACCATATCTGGACTTTTCCCAGGAAAATACTAATATTTAATCATCATTAATACAATTGTTCATAACATACAAAATAAAGAAAATGGACATAGCAAGTACCTTCTCTCTTAGGAATAATATTCAGTCAACATTTGTTCTCCACTTTAATTATATTACATGACAGATGTTCATAGAACATCAAGGTGTAAATTTTAATTGACTGCACAGCAGGCTAATTAATGTTTGTAATTGGGGTGACCAGACATCCCGATAAAATCGGGACTGTCCCGATTTTGAGGAGTCTGTCCCACGTCCCGACCGAAGAGAGACCGCTATTTGTCACGATATTTTGTCCCGTCTGGGACTTTGGCAGCAATTCGGCGGAGGGTCCTTCGGTCGCTGATGGTCTTTGGCGGTATTTCAGCGGTGGGTGCTTCTCTCTTTGGCGAGAAGGTTTATTACCCGCCGCTGAAATACCGCTGAAGACCGTCAGTGACCAAAGGACCCTCCGCCGAATTGCCACTGAAGACCCAGACGGGTAACTGTAACAATTCAAAAGATGCCCCCTCCCCCCCCCCCCGCGGCGGTCCCGATATTTTCGACTTATCATCTGGTCACCCTATTTGTAATGTGTACGTGATGGGTGTACAACCCCCACACTGGGTCCAAAGGGGTTAAAGGACAATACTGGCCTCACCTAGCCCTGTCCCTCCAGACCTGCAAAGCATGCTCCAGCTGGAGAGGAAGCTTAAAAAGGAGTAATGCACCTCAGTCAATGAGAGGCTGGGGAGGAAGAATCTGAAGGCTCCTGGACAAGGGTGCTGAAAAAGCCTCCCTCTGGGGAATAACGGCACGCTGAGTCCAGTTGGGACTGAAGGTTTAGTTGTCTTTTCTTTTGTTATGTTATATTGGCGCCTTGGAGGAGAGACAGATGGTAGAAGGTGACCCAGAGAGGAGCTGTGACCCAACTCCATGGAGCTGGACACTGTTGAATCTCATAGGGCTCTGGGTGGAAGCCAGTGCAGTGAGAAGGCCCAAGGTCCCCTACCCTGCTGCAGATGAGGCATAAGCCACATTCCACTCTCACTCCCCCTCTGATAAGAAAAGAGCAAGGACACTGCAACCTGAGGGGAAGCTAAACCCATCCTCAGGTGAGGAACTGGGCAGAAAAGCCTTCGTACTGAGGGGCGATACTGGGTGCACTACCCGCTAGACCACCTGGCCCTCTGAGAGCTCTATTGCACTGTATTTGCCATGATCTATAGCAAAAACCCTTTCACTGAGAAAGGTGCCTGACTGGCTCGTTATACAGAGAACTGAACTCTAGACAGGGCATGATCATAAAATAAAAATGGGTGTCTCCAGAATGAAGCCACATTTAAAAAATAGGGTATGAAATAACCATATTTACTCTCCAGACTAACTTGCTATTCTAATCTCTATGGGCTCAAATGTGTGGAATTTCTATAGAATGAGGGAGGGGAAACTACGGCAGAACATGTCCAGCTCTCATCAAAATGTAGTACTGTGTGCCAGGATGCATCACCATGTCTGAAGATTTGAACTGTGGTGGTGAGAAAAGATGTGGGTTGATTTCATGATACCATCTTACAAACTACAACTGCATCCCAGACCTGTCTGAGACTGAGCTGCAGAAACCATGGCAGGGAAATGAGTCCTAAACTTGACCAGGAAAGACATTTTTAGGCACTGATTCAGAAAAGCATTTATGTCCTTAAGTCCATCCCTATTCAAGATAGCACTTAAAATATAAAATTAAGCATGTCGTGAATAAAGATGATGTCCTGAATTGTGACCTTAATGTGAACTACAGGTTGTAATAAGATGCAGTTAAAAGCTAATGAAGTAATATTTTCTCCTTCCCATTTATGACTTCGTGTCAAGCACAGGCACCCCTTGACCAAAAATAAAAAGAACACAGTCATTTAGGTTTGGAACTTGCCATAAATTTAAAGAAAATAATATTCTCCTTTTACCTATTAAGTTGACTCGCCCTGGTGCACGAGCATAAAACTTGGGAGCCGATCCAAATTTAGAAATAAACATCTTCTTCAGCTTCAGCAATCTGAAAGGCAGGTTGGAATCCTTTAGAAGGAATACATTGGAAAACACAGGAAATCCATGCACCCCTGGGGCCTGGAAGAAGCTAGTGCCTGTGAAATTGGCTGATCACATTACCCTCCTTCTGCTAGCACTACGCACACCCAACAACTCGGGTTGTCAAAGGCAGCAACAGGCGATGTAAGCAACTACATTGACCTAAGTACTACGCCTCTTGTGGAGGTGGCATAGCAGGTGCGTTAAGTCGTTAGGAGGACATTGTAGTGTAGACACTTACGCAACTGTCTTACGTTGACCTAACTCTCTAGTGTAGACCACGCCCAAGTCCAGCTTGCCTGGGTGGCAAGATAGACTGGAATGCTGAAGGGGACTGTCTGTGACTCCGTGGTAAGACTGTTATAATGTTTTAGGAGTTTACACTTGTTATTGGGTTGGTGAAATCTAATTATGGAACACACAACCAGTTTGGGATCTCTTCCCTGCTTCTTGACAGTCTGCCCTGAGGTTGGCACTCATGGTCATGAACCACTCCAGACACTGTGATAATTCCTACATTTTCAAAAGTGACTAGTGCATCAATGTTTGGACACCCAACTTAAAAATCCCTAAAGGGAAGGTGATTTTCAGAATCTAGGTGCTCTGCCGTTCTGAAAATCAGGGCACTTTAATGTGTCTTAAATTTGTCAAAAACTGAAATATCCAGAATCAGTAGCAAGTTTTGAAAATTTAGGTATTGGTCTCCCAGCAAGTTTTAGAAAGAAGTTATTGTGGCACAAAGAAGATCAGACATTAGGAAAATGATAGAAAGGGGAGAAAGGAAAGTTACTATTTCATAGAAATATTGGATTAAATAATATTTTGCACTTCTATGGCACCTTCCATCTGAGCATTTCCAAGTATTTTAAAAAATTTTAATTAAATCTCCCAACACCTACGTGAGGTAAGTATATTTATTCCCATTTTACAGGTGAGAAAACTGAGCCAAATAGATGTTAAGCAGCTTGCCCATGATCACCAAACAAGTGAGTGGCAGAGGCAGGAACAGAACCCTGGAGTCCTGACCCTCAGCTTCTGCTCTAAACACCACACAACAATCCCCCTGCCAAACTTTAATTTCATGTTGCGCTAAACCACAGTCAAATCAGCTGTTTTTCCAAAATTGCATATGCTACCCCTTCCATAGGAGTGGAGCCCGTAGATATACTACTGCTCTGGATTTGTGGTTTTTAGTTGGGGATAGGTCTGGAGTCAAATTGACAAAAATCAAAATGATAAAACCAATTTCTGAATTTATATAATTATGTACAAATACATGCATGCAAAAACTATAAATACCATGTCTTAAGCATCAGCCTATATTTCCCCCATGACTTATACAGCCAATACCTTCTGTACAGTGTCCCAGCAACTGTCCCAAATGGTTTTCTCAAATTTTCCTCTGATTTTACCTAATAGCATGAAAGTTTCATTGGAAATAAAGATTTGAAAAATCACTGTTTTATAAGACTGTGAAGAATGCTAGCTCACTTTCTGTGTTTGTAAACAAGTGATTCCCTGAGTATCACACCAAGGACAGTGAGTGGGTGGATGAAGGATGAGATGGGGCTAAGTCATTATCCTAGTGCAGCACAAGAAGCTGTAATTACTGACATGATAGTGAGTCACATCAAAACAGCTTTGAAGCAATGTTGGTTACAAATCAGCCTGTTAACTTTCTTTAATGGCAGCAGCAAATTAAAAAAGCTGAAGTGCAAGAAGTCAAGAAGGAGAAAGGAGAAACCATCTTTAAAAATGTCATGAAATGGCTATTACACTGCTTCAAAAACCTTTCTGTGTCTAAGGAAATGGGTGGCTCGCAGGCACCTAGCCAATTCAATGTATTTTGTAGCCCCTCTCCTAAGAACAAATGCTGTAGCATGCTCTGGAAGGATTTCTACCTTTAGCCCTAGACTCAAGCTTCAAACTTAGTCAATGCAAAGAGCAAGCAGGAGTAGCAATGGAAAAAAAAGATGTTATGACACTTCACAGTAGATTAACTTTAGTTTGTATCCCTTTGTAAACTTTGTACCCTTGTCTTGATCCATATTCTAAATATTTTAGCAAATCAAGAATTCTCTAGTCATAAAGCTGTAAAGCAGTGCTTCTCAAAGCCGGTCCGCTGCTTGTGCAGGGAAAGCCCCTGGTGGTCCGGGCCGGTTTGTTTACCTGCTGCGTCCACAGGTTCGGCCGATCGCGGCTCCCACTGGCTGCGGTTCGCCGCTCCAGGCCAATGGGCTCGGTGGGAAGGATGGCCAGCATATCCCTCGGCCCGTGCCGCTTCCCGCAGCCCCCATTGGCCGGGAGTGGCGAACCGCGGCCAGTGTGAGCCGCAATCGGCCGAACCTGCAGACGCGGAAGGTAAAAAAACCAGCCCGGACCGCCAGGGGCTTTCCCTGAACAAGCGGCGGCCTGACTTTGAGAAGCACTGCTGTACAAGATACTGCCATCTGTTGTGAATTATTTATTAGACCTTTCTGCACTTTAATTGCTTACAAATGAAAACATAGGAATTGCCCTGCTAGATTAGACCAGTGGTCAATCTAATCCAGTATTCTGTCTTGAAAGTGGGCAGTACCTGATACTTTGGAGGGATATGCAAGAAACCTCCTGATAGACAGTGTGTCCAGAGGGAACGAGTCTTCCTATCCCTCTTCAGTTGGTGATTGGCTTATGCCTTGAAGAAAAATATTATCCTATTAGATCTCTAAATGTTCTCATTTTCCCACGTCTATTTCTTAATTTCTTCACACTTTTCTCTTGTCTTGACTAGCCTATCTTTCTGTTGTCATCTGCCAATTTTGCCATCTCATTTCACAACCCCTTTTCTGGATCATAATCATGATAATGCCTCTTGCAAATATTGTCCATGGGGAAGTTTGCTGGCAGAATACTAGAAATTATGTTAATGTGAGATGCTTGTATTCCTTGTGTGTCTGTATCCAGAATGTCTCTTTGGCTTAGAGCTATTTTTATAGTGGTGTTGGTGTCTAAGTCTATGCCTACACTGTGTATCTTACAATGGAGCAGGTGTGCTGCTACAACCACGTCGTCGTAAGATACGCAGTGTAGATGCTCTTTGTCACCAGGAGAGAGCTCTCCTGGCAACAAAATAAAACCACCTCCAACAAGGGATGGTAGCTTTGTCTTTGGGAGAGCGTCTCCCACTGACAAAGCGCTGTCCACACCGGCGCTTTTCATCGTTAACACTTTTGTCATTCAGGGGTGTTTTTTTCACACCTGTGAGTGACACAAGTTTTAACAAAGGAAGTGCAGTGTAGACATAGCCTAAGAACAAACAGAGGTAACTGGGATTGAGTTATACTGATTAATTTATTCTCAAAGGCCTGGTCTACACTAGAAAATTAAGTCGGTTTATCTACATCAGTGAGGGATATGAAAAATCCACCCCCTTGAGCACCATAGTTAAGCCTACCTAAGTCCCTGTGTAGACAGCGCTAGGTCGACAGAAGAATTCTCAGTGAGGTGGATTACCTATGCCAATGGGAGATTCCCTTCAGCCGGCATAGGTAATGTCTACACTGAAGCACTACAGCACTGCAGCTGTGCCGCAGTAGCATTTTAAGAGCAGACATACCCCAAGATGTGTTTTGTAAGCAAGAATAGTCTCATCTCTTTGTAAACTTTGGCCAAAATGTTGCAACATAGGTGCTTCCATTTAGGTATCTAAATCAGATCTGATTTTTCAGAGTTGCTGAGCAAGACAACTCCCATTTGCTTCAGCTTTGCACAGGCAAATTTGAAAACGATGGCCTTTATATGTGAATTAAAATTAAGTGAAATGCAGTGTGCTCTGACTGGCGGAGGTCCAGTTTAGAACACACCTCTTCTCTGAATGCTAACATAAATACAGAGGTTTACGGGACTTGCTCATGCATTCTTCTGCTGCACAATGAGATTTAGCTTTCCTTATAACATTTCCAAACAGAGCAGGCCTTAGACCCAGGGGCATGGAGAGAGGTGGTCCCTCTTTTGTTAAGGAATATTGGAAAGGAAGGTGATGTGGAGTAAATTTTCACTGCCTTTTGGGTTGGCTTTACAATGTTCAGAATTCCTAGGGATGACAGGGTTGGAGCTTAGAGCGGGGAAGGAGAGAAAGATCAAGGACTGGGTTGCCAGCCCACTGCCATAACAGAAGAGGGGAGTGGGAATCCTGAACTGGTTATGAGTTTCCTCCCCCTCTACTCCCCCATCAGGAAGGGGAAAGAGGGATCTGGCCCGGTTGCTCTGCTGCCAGAGTCTCCCAAAGAGATTATGGATTGCACAAAGTCTCCCTTTCCATCTGGTTAGCAGCAGTTTGAGGGTGCCTGGTCACACTAATGGTGACTTTCCTCCCACTCTGGGGGAAGGGCTGGTTAGGGCAATCAGAGTCAGGGTAGCTCCCCAAGTGGCCGCTTGTGCTTACTGGCAGTGGTGCTGGAACAATTTGTATAGTGGGGGTGCTGAGAGCCATTGAACCAAACTGTAAACCCTGTATATGATGGAAACCACTTCAAGCCAGGGGGTGCAGCAACCCCCCCCCCATCCTAGTTCCAGTACCTATGCCTAGAGGCCGACCACCCTTCTGGGAACAAATGAAAGGCTTCGGGGTCCAGGGCCGTGGAGCTGGCGCCCTTCAGCGGCACTTGCCGTCCCTGCGGGACAGACGAGAGACCGGACACAGCCTGCACTGGGGACGGCTGCTGCGCCCTCAGCACCGGCCACTGCCCGCCAAAGCCCGGGGGAGACGCAGCCGCTTTGCAGCCCGTGTCTAGCATCAGCAGCGGCTAGCGCCGGGGCCGCTGGATGCGGCAGCCCCTTGCCCAGCTCGCAGGTCGGGCTCCTGCTCTCCGAACGGGCCCGGCTCCAAGGCCATACACCCACCCACCTGGGCTGCTCCGCCAGCTGGACTGGGAGGGTGGCGGGGGCGTCCGAGGCCATCCTCGGCCTCGCGGGACTGTGCGGGGCCGCAGAGAGGCAGAGGCAGCGGCGGGCTGCCTGGGGCCGGGACCGTAGGCTGCTATCACGGGACGAGGAAACGTCTCCCTTCCTTCCGGGCTGCGGGGGAGCCCTGCCTCCTCCCCGCCCAGGTCCGGGTGCTCTGGGCAGGGCTTGTGCCGGGCAAGCCCCTGCCCAGACATCCAGCAGGGTTCGGACGAGCGCCTGAGCACCGGCTCCTCCCCACCTGTGTGTCTGGCTTTGTGCCAGGACGTTGTTTGACGCTGATGTGACAACAGGAGCGGAGGGTTTTTTTTTTAAATGTCTGCACCAATGATGTGTAAGATCTCGGTGAAAGACAAAGCAAATCAATTCCCAAGGAGACGATCTCTCTCCCAGCGAACCAGGACTGACAGCTCTGTGCCTTAAAAACATACAATGTAATTGCAGAAAAGGGCAGCATGACTCAATGTCTTCTCTGAACAACAGCCACGAACAAGGTCACTCCCAGATCTCTCCCCCACAACAAACCCATACAGTGAAAACACAAAATGAACATTAACGGAGGAAGCAAAACGCCTTATCCTGAAGGCGTTGGTTTTTTTATTCTGAGGGTTTGTGTTATGTGTGGGTGTTTCTATGGTGTGCTGGATTGCCCCCCCACACACACACATTGGAGTAACTGATTTGTTCAGCAACAGGCTGATGGCTATTATTATTTGTTATTTTATCCTACTATTTCAATCCATAAAATCCAAAAGGTACCTATCCGACAAGGCTATAAGTGCCCTAACATAGATAGTATTGTATAGTGTCATTCAAATTTCTACAGTGTGGACCAGGGTTCGGCAACCTTTCAGAAGTGGTGTGCCGAGTCTTCATTTATTCACTCTGATTTAAGGTTTCGCGGGCCAGTAATACATTTTAACGTTTTTAGAAGGTCTCTTTATATAAGTCTATAATATATAACTAAACTATTGTTGTATGTAAAGTAAATAAGGTTTTTTAAATGTTTAAGAAGCTTCATTTAAAATTAAATTAAAATGCAGAGCCCCCCGGACCGGTGGCCAGGACCCGGGTAGTGTGAGTGCCACTGAAAATCAGCTCACGTGCCGTCCTCGGCACGCGTGCCATAGGTTGCCTACCCCTGCTGTGGACTAACTCCTCTGGTGAATAACAACAATCCACTCTTCACATCAGTCATCCATAAACTATCGAATCCTCATTCCACCCCTACTCCAACTGTGCAGAAGGCATGAGGGCCTTCCAGTTTGCTCAGAAGGTTGACAAACCTGGGCTCTGGCAGACCAACAGAGTAAGTGAATTCCAATGTTGCACTTCGGCTTCATCTCGTGTCCTTGTCACAAACTAGATGTTTTTACAGAACTGTGCACAGGGCCGGCTCCAGGCACCAGCTTCTCAAGCAGGTGCTTGGGGCGGCCGCTCTGGAGAGGGGCGGCACGTCCAGGTATTCGGCGGCAATTCGGCGGATGGGCCTTCACTCCGCCTGGGAGCGAAGGTCCTCCCGCCGAATTGCCGCCGCAGATCGCGATTGTGATTGCGGCTTTTTTTTGTTTTGTTTTGTTTTGGCTGCTTGGGGCGGCCAAAACCCTGGAGCCGGCCCTGACTGTGCACAAGCAATGGCTCTTTCCATCACTGCAGCAAGGTCCTCCTTTGTACAGGTCATCCCAAAGAGTCGGCAAACGAGCAGGTGCTTCATAGTTTGCATTTCACCATATTCACATATTCGTGCCATTAGAGTAGCCCCATTTGATCGTATTAGTAGTTGATCTGCCAGTTTGCGTGCACAGGCGGTTCAGGCATGACCATGTTGACCAGTCTGTATCTGCCCCTCCAGGAAGGACCTCCTGGGATTCCAGATCTATTTCAGTGCATCCAACTCGCATAGTCTTTCATTCCATAATATCAAT
Source organism: Chrysemys picta bellii (assembly GCF_011386835.1). NCBI lineage: Eukaryota > Metazoa > Chordata > Testudines > Emydidae > Chrysemys > Chrysemys picta. The sequence continues at coordinate 20,112,199 of NC_088800.1, forward strand.
TGTGCCTTGCAGTTGTTGTATCCAAAGGCACAACAGTGGTTATAAAACTCTTTCGCAATTTAAGGTGTTTGATTACTCCTGTGTGACCATATAATGGATGCCTTGGATCTTCCATCTGCCACGATCTTTCCCTTTGGCTTGCTACTGTCCTCCTGGTATCGGGTGGCGCAATGCCAGCTAGTAAGTAGAGGCTATCCTTTGGTGTTGGCTTTAGACATCGTGCTATTCCACAACAACTGTAGTTTAGAACAGGGTCTAATTTCTTAGCATGGATGGATCGTTCCCACACTGGGCATGCATACTCTGCTATGGAATAGCACAAAGCGATTGGAGTGGTTCCCAAAGTAGCTGGATTGTCTCCACACTTTGAGGTGACCAACTTTCGGAGGATGTTGTTACGGGCACTAACTTTTCCTTTCGTCTTCTTTACATGTGCTTTTAAGGCAAGTATCCGGTCCAATGTCATCTCCAGGTAGACAGGGTTCAGGTGATTAGCCAGTGGGATTCCATCCCAGATGATATTTAGTTTCCGCTTGGCTTCTCGATGGCGTAGGTGAAAGGCCATCACCTGTGTCTTGGCTGGGTTAGCACAAAGCTGGTGTTTATTGTAATAAGTTGGGAGGTTGCTCAGTACACATCATTCTATTCTTGACAGTAGCAAAGTCCATCTTCTGTGACATGATGCATAGACCATGGCATATATAAAGCTCCTTGTATTGCTCTGTATGGGCTGGTCACTGGTCAGGATTGGTGCTAACACACTGCCCTGTGACAGGCCATTTCGTTGTCATCTCCAGTGGCTCCATTTCTTGCACAGTTCTACGTAAACATGTCTGTTCTCCAGAAGAGATCGGACAAGCTGCACTTGGTGGTAGTCGTGTCATATCGTAGACTTTGGCAAGCAAGTTTTGGTGGTTGACTGTATCATATGCCGCTGATAGGTCTACGAACACAGTGCCTGTTATCATCCCTTTCTCAAATCCATTTTCTATATGCTGGTTAATATTTAATATTTGGCCAGTGCAGGACTTTCCTGATCTAAATCCAGCTTGTTCAGATATTAGATGCTGTTCAATCTGAAGTGAGAAGAGATTGAGAATGAGGTGTTGGTAAAGTTTATAGAGGTGGCATAGACAGAGGCCTGCGCGGATACAAAATTTGTGTCTGCATCCAATGAGCAATTCTCAAAAATGGTCTGCGGATATCCGCAAATGCAGATATCCGTGGATTTGCAGGGCTCTAGGCATAGAAGTGATATTGGCCACAAGTTCTTTGGGTCAGAGGCATCCTTCCCTGGCTTCAATAGAGCTATTACATGGGCTCGTCACCATAATTTAGGTATTCTAATTCAGAGGCATAATACCCATAACTTGGTTGCAGTACCAAAATGCTTAATCTGCTCCACGCATATGTCTTTGAGTCCAACTGCTTTGCCGTTCTTCAAGTGACTTTTTCTGGCATTGAGTTCATCTATTGTGTATGGTGTGGTGAAATGATCTTCTTCCAGATCAGTTTGCTGTATAACTAATATTTAGGCTGCTTGTTCAGAGCTTTCCCATTGAACAGAAGCTGGTGTGCCACCAGATTGGCTGTGATGTTGTGGTGTTGCTCTACTTTCTTTGGATCATTATTCAACTTGCGAATGGCCAACCATGCTTCCTGCTAGTGTTCCTTCAATCAATTCTTTCCATTTCTGTTGCCTTTCTTCTTGAAGCTTGTTAGTTAGGGCTGTCCCTGCTGTGATAGTGTTTTCCAAGAAAGGATCTATTTGGAACATTTGTTGGTATTTTTTATATCTGGCTATTAGCACAGGAGTAAACCCTGGTATGTGCTCAGTTCTACATCCTCAAGGTATATACCTGGAGGTATTGCACAGTGCACTCACGAAGAGGTCATAAATCTCCAGGATTGGATTTATGTGAGTCAGGTTTTTTTCAAGGTCAATCTTGCATTATCAGTTGTTGCAATATTGCATAAGAAGAACCACACTCTCAAGTAGCCTGATCCCAAATCATTTAAGGCTTTAAAGGTCAAGATAAACATATTGAATTCAACCTAGAAGGAGACAGTGCAGTTTACAGAGCACTGGTTTTATGAGCTCTCATTATGATCTTAATAAGTGGATAGTCATATTCTGAACTGACTTAAGTGGTTTAAGCTGTAGCCTCAAGCAGAGTGCATTACAGTAATCTAGTCTCAACAGACAAAAGATATGGATAAGTGTAGCAAGATCGACATCCAAACGAAAAGATCTCACTCTTTATATCATGTGCAGATGGAGAAAAGTTCTCTTAGCCTCAGCAGCAGCTTGGGCCTTAACTAGCCAGGAATAGGGTTACCATACGTCCGGTTTTTCCCGGACATGTCCGGCTTTTCGGCAATCAAACCCCCGTCCGGGGGGAATTGCCAAAAAGCCGAACATGTCTGGGAAAATGCCGGCCGGGTACTTCCCCTCCCTCGGCGGCTCTGTTCCTCCCCGGACTCTTCGGCTCTGTTTAAGAGCCGAGCTGCCCGAGCGCTATGGGCTTCAGGCAGCCCCCTTGCCTCCGGACCCCAGCTGCCGGCCGGGCACTTCCCCTCCCGGGCTCCGGCAGCACAGGGTCCAGAGGCATGGGAGCTGCCCGAAGCCGGTAGCGCTCGGGCAGCTCGGCTCTTAAACAGAGCCGAAGAATCAGGGGAGGAGCAGAGGCTCCGGCCGCGGCGGCTCTGCTCCTCCCCTGACTCTTCGGCTCTGTTTAAGATCCGAGCGCTACGGGCTTTGGGCAGCTCCCATGCCTCCGGACCCTGCGCCGCCGGAGCCCGGGAGGGGAAGTGCCCGGCTGGGGGCGCAGGGTCCGGAGGCAAGGGGGCTGCCCGAAGCCCGAGCGTTACCGGCTTCACGGTTTGCCGGGCAGCCTCCAGACCCTGCGCCCCCGGCTGGGCGCTTCCCCTCCCAGACTCCAGCTGCGCTGGGGAAGCACCGGCCGGGGGCGCAGGGTCTGGGGGCTGCCCGGCAAACCGTGAAGCCGGTAGCGCTTGGGCAGCCCTTTTCACGTGGCTGGGAGTGGGAGGGAGGAGGGGGCGGAGTTAGGGTGGGGTTGGGCGGGGAAGGGGCGTGGCTGGGGTGGGGAAATGGGCAGGGCCAGGGCCCGTGGAGGGTCCTCTTTTTTTATTTGCTAAATATGGTAACCCTAGCCAGGAAGGACATGTACAATGAAAAGGTGGTGGCCTGAAGAGCTGCCAGAAACTTAAGAACCTAAGTAAGTGGCTGTTTCTGAAAGTCCAACAGACAAAACCCTACATTTGTCTTCATAAGAGTGCTTTGTGTCCTTCCATGCAGATAGCTATGTCCAAATCAAAGAGATTTTATCTGTGAAGTAACAGAAAAGCTGTTGCCTAATATTGCACAAAACATAAATCTAACGACAATCCTGCTTGCTGGGAAAAAGCAGGAAGTAACCAGCAGATCATATGTACCAAACCAAATCCATGGCCATCTGGGAATTACCTGGTTGCAGAAGGAGAGAATTCAAGGCCACATTCTCCAAGTGGACTCAGATCTCTAGCATTTGAGCAAAAGTATAACTAGAAATATCAGGATCTATGAATACCATTGTGCAGTTCTGAGTTTGTCAAATAGAGGTCAATAATCTACATACACCAGTCAGCACATTATAATACTATTAACCTTTAATTTCTAGGCATCCATGCTTGAAGGCATGGGCACATTATCAAGAATGAGCTAAATCATAAATCAAAATAAGCCGGCAACATCCCAGATTAAATTCAAGAGCAGGAACAGATTCTTAAAACACCCTACAAGCAACACAAAACCAAGGACCACATACCAACTGAAATAACATAATTATCAATTATGCCACAAGTCCTTTTGTATAAGCTAAGGGAGAAAAAATTCCAGAACAATAGGCCCTGGACATATGAGATTTGGAACATATGGAAATATGACTACAGATCTGTTGGTCAAGAGGTGTAATTATGTAAAGAAGAGCATATATAAAAGGGAATGGGGTTATTATAATGAAATACACAATACAGGCATATCAAGCAATTTCCCTTCTTCTCACTATTATGCATTAGCATGGTATTTGTCTTTTATTTTAAAGGACAGCCTTTGTATGCTTCCTAATGTTCTTCACCTTATATTAAGTCAATATATTAACCTGTATTTCAGCAATAATCTTTCAAAAAATCATACACTTTACACTGTGATACAAATGTGTGATTTAGTGCTTTGTTTGACTTTGTACTACAACTTGTCAAATACATTTTGAGGTCTATTCCCTCCTCTTGATTCACGCAAAGAGGAAATAGATTCTAGATGGCAAGGCTGCTGGTATTGCTTGGTGGCTACGTGGAAGCAGTTGCTGTTTTCAAACTATCTGTCCTGATGGGAATTGGAGGGTGCTGCCTGGATCTACCACTCCAGGAATCATCTAGTACACTCTTGTCATTAAAACAAATAACAATAAAGGACGATAAGTTAGCTTTTAGAATATAGTGTGGAGGGGGGCAGAAAAGGCACTAGCAGAATGTCTGCTTTCCTGGTCAGTAGAAGAAAGCATTATGCAGGAGGAGGGCAGTTGCAGCAGAGGCCTAGAGAGGGTGACAGGAAGAAGAAGAAAAATAAGAACTCCTCCAAGAGCTATCCAGGGGAAAGGAGGGATAATACACATGTTTTTGTGTGTGGTTCTAGCTGAATTTTCAAGTGGAGGGGATGAAGGAATCAACTACCACTAAAAGTGAAAAACATCAAAAGATAGACCAAAACCATAATGAGATTTATTTGACATAAACCTAATTTTATACCAATGCCATGAATTTCCTCCCATACTTTTAAATCTGATATTAGCATTGACATCCTTGTGCCCTCTATCCAAGATGAGTCTCCCTATCAGTGGTGTTATACATATATTGCACACAAGGGTCCTTCCGAAGCAGATGGAAGGCATTGTATAAAGGAAATACATATTAGCTTGAGTGGTTAATATATTTTGTGCAAACTTGCTTTTTTGAGCTTGCACCCAGAGAATGCTTAGATGGTACATAAATCCCCTAAACAAACTAGCCTGATGAATAAGTTAATTTTTGAAGGGCCCAGTTTTCTTGACCTTTAGAAGGTTCAAGAGTTATAGATTTTTAAAACTTTTACTGAAATATTCTTTGCTTAGATTAAGTGTAAAGAACTCAGGGCCTAGGAAGGGTACTAAAATGGATTTCAAGAAGGCAGACTTTAGCAAACTCAGGGAGTTTGTAGATAAAATCCCATGGGAAGCAAGTCTAAGGGGAAAAACAATTGAAGACAGTTCACAGTTTTTCAAAGAGACGTTATTAAGGGCACAAGAGCAAACTATCCCACTGCGTAGGAAAGATAGGAAGTATGGCAAGAGACCATCCTGACTTAACCAGGAGATCTTCAATGATCTAAAATTCAAAAAAGAGTCCTACAAAAAGTGGAAACTCAGTCAAATTACAAAGGATGAATATAAACAAATAACACAAGTACATAGGGACAAAATTAGAAAAGCCAAGGCACAAAACGAGATCAAACTAGCTAGGGACATAAAAGGAAACAAGAACACAAAACATTCTACAAATACATTAGAAGCAAGAGGAAGACCAAGGACAGAATGAAGGGGGAAAGACAATAACAGAAAATGTGGAAATAGCAGAGGTGCTTAATGACTTTGTTTCAGTTTTCACCAAGAAGGTTGGTGGCGAGTGGACGTCTAACATAGTGAATGCCAGCGAAAATGAGGTAGGATCAGAGTCTAAAATAGGGAAATAACAAGTCAAAAATTACTTAGGGCAGGTCTACACTACGTCAGGGATCGACATGTTGAGATCGATCCACCGGCGGTCGATTTAACGGGTCTAGTAAAGACCCACCAAATTGACTGCAGATCACTCTCGAGTCTACCCCTGTACTCTACCCCTAACGAGAAGAGTAAGGTAAGTCGACGGGAGATTTTCTCTCATCGACCCCCCGCGGTGTAGACCCCGCGGTAACTCGACTTAAGGTACGTCGACTCCAGCTATGTTATTCACGTAGCTGGAGTTGCATAGCGTAGGTCAACTTACCGTGGTAGTGCAGACATAACCTTAGACAAGTTAGATGTCTTCAAATCACCAGGGCCTGATGAAATGCATCCTAGAATACTCAAAGAGCTGACTGAGGAGATATCTGAGCCATTAGCAATTATCTTTGGAAAGTCATGGAAGACGGGAGACATTCCAGAAGACTGGAAAAGGGCAAATATAGTGCCCACCTATAAAAAGGGAAATAAGGACAACTCATGGAATTACAGACCAGTCCGTTTAATTTCTGTATCCGGAAAGAAAATGGAGCAAATAATTAAGCAATCAATTTGCAAACACCTAGAACACTGGTTCCCAAACTTGTTCCACTGCTTGTTTAGGGAAAGTCCCCTGGCAGGCTGGGACGGTTTGTTTACTTGCCGCGTCCGCAGGTTCGGCCAATCGCGGCTCCCAGTGGCCGCGGTTCACCGCTCCAGGCCAATGGGAGCTGCTGGAAGCGGCATGGGCTGAGGGACATACTGGCCACCGCTTCCAGCAGCTCCATTGGCCTGGAGCAGCAAACCACGGCCACTGGGAGCTGCGATTGGCCGAACCTACGGACGCGGCAGATAAACAAACTGGCCCGGCCTGCCAGGGGCTTTCTCTAAACAAGCAGTGGAACAAGTTTGGGAGCCACTGCCCTAGATGATAATAAGGTGATAAATAAAGTCAGCATGGATTTGTCAAGAACAAATCGTGTCCAACCAACCTAATAGCTTTCTTTGACAGGGGAACGAGCCTTGTGGATGTGGGGAAGCGGTAGATGTGGTATATCTTGACTTTAGTAAGGCTTTTGATACTGTCTCGCATGACCTTCTCATAAACAAACTAGGGAAATACAACCTAGATGGAGCTACTATAAAGTGGGTGCATAACTGGTTGAAAAATCGTTCCCAGGGAGTAGTTATCAGTGGTTCACAGTCATGCCGGAAGGGCATAATGAGTGGGGTCCCGCAGGGATCGGTTCTGGGTCCAGTTCTGTTCAATATCTTAATCAATGATTTAGATAATGGCATAGAGAGTACACTTATAAAGTTTGTGAACAATACCAGGCTGGGAGGGGTTGCAAGTGCTTTGGAGGATAGGATTACAATTAAAAATGATCTGGACAAAGTGGAGAAATGGTCTGAAGTAAATAGGATAAAATTCAATAAGGATAAATGCAAAGTACTCCACTTAGGAAGGAACAATCAGTTGCACACATCCAAAATGGGAAATGACTGCCTAGGAAGTACTGCAGAAAGGGATCTGGGGGTCAGTGTAACGCTGTTGCAAAAAAAGCAAACGTCATTCTGGGATGTATAAGCAGGCGTATTGTAAGCAAGACACGAGAAGTAATTCTTCCATTCTACTCTGCGCTGATTAGGCCTCAACTGGAGTATTGTGTCCGGTTCTGGGTGCCACATTTCAGGAAAGATGTAGACAAATTGGAGAAAGTCCAGAGAAGAGCAACAAAAATGATGAAAGGTCTAGAAAACATTACCTATGAGAGAAGCTTGAAAAAATTGGGTTTGTTTAGTCTGGAGAAGAGAAGACTGAGCAGGGACATGAGAACAGTTTTCAAGTACATAAAAGTTTGTTACAAGGAGGAGGGAGAAAAATTGTTCTTCTTAACCTCTGAGGATAGGACAAGAAGCAATGGGCTTAAATTGTAGCAAGGGTGGTTTAGGTTGGATATTAGGAAAAACTTCCTGTCAGAGTGGTTAAGCACTGGAATAAATTGCCTAGGGAGGTTGTGGAATCTCCATCATTGGGGATTTTTAAGAGAAGGTTGGACAAACACCTGTCAGGGATGGTCTAGATAATACTTAGTCCTGCCTTGAGTGCAGGGGATAGGACTAGATGACCTCTCAATGTTCTTTCCAGTTCAATGATTCTATAAGAAGCAAACAAAATAAAAGAACAGGAATTAACCTCTTACTATTGATTAATCCATTAATATACATAAGGCATTTTGCATTATTATTATTTTCAGATATTTTGAACAGGGCAGTAGTTTGAATCCCCAGTCTGGGGTAGTTGATTTGCCTCATCAGTGTATAGCAGGTAGTTTAGAGCATGGGAACTCTGGGTCTCATTCTGCTCTCACCCCAATGTAAATTAGGAGCAACTGGAGTAAAATCAATGACATATTGATGTAGAACTAGTACAACCAACCCCAGAACAAGTTTTTCTGCGTTTCATGGTCCTACATTCATGCACATTTGGCACAGTCCTGTTGCAAGGCCCCGTTCATGTCTCTGGAGAAATGGTGCTCCCCAAGAGGGGCCCCAATGATGTGATCCAGTGACGCAACAGGGGGAGAAATAGTGTCTTTACGGGCTCCACTGATGTACATGGAGGGGGGCAGTCCTCTTCTTAAGGCTCCTCCTGATTGCACTGGGGGAGAGTGCTGCCCCTATGGGCCCTACCGATCTACGGGAGAAGCGAGGCTGCCCTTAAGGGCCTAGTACCCCACTGCTTTAGTGCGTGCGGGGGGATAGTGCTGCTGCCCCATGGGCCCTACAGCTTTTTAGTGGGGAAGCGAGGCTGTCCCTGCGGGCCCTTGGGATTTCCGGCGCGGGGGAAGGGGAGCGGCGCCAAGAAAGACCAGGCCCAACTCGCTGCCCTGCCCGGTTGCTAAGGGCCCGGCAGCCGGTTGCTAAGGGCCCGGCAGCCACTCTCGGGACTGAAGCGCGGTGCACCCGCTATTCGGCTCCGTGTCTCCAGGGGCGGGGCTAGCGGGGGAGAACGAAATTTCGGTTCCTAGCTGAGCGGAGTCACATTGGGCAGAAGCCGCGGAGGCTTGTGGGAGAAGGGGGCTGGCTCCGGTCTCGCGTCCCTCCCCCTGCCCCCTCCTTCCCCTCCCCCCGCCCGTCCTCCGGCCAAGATGTCTGACATGGAGGATGATTTCATGTGCGATGATGAAGAGGACTATGATCTGGTAAGGTCTGGGGGGGCGATGGGGTTCTCTGGCGCGGGGGGCCCCTCTGTGCGTCTCTCTGCCTCAGCCCCTCTGAGAAGCTGCCTTCTCAGGAGGCAGTGACAGGACGAGTTTGGCTCCCCATTCCCTTTGGGGGCCAGGGGAGGCAGAAAATGGCTTGGGGGTGGGCTGGCGTTGATTTTGGACCAGGCCTCACCAGTGTTTATGCCTCCTCCCCCCGTGAGAAACAGGCCACTTGAGCCCTAGGAACTTAGTTAGGCCCCAGAATTGCCCCTTCAGGCCCAACAAGTCTGGGCCCCTGTTCAGTTCAGCTAGGGGGTCAGGGTTAGGGCAGGAGGTTGTAATTCTCTTACTGTAGCCCAGCAAAGTGGCTCACGCGAAGTAAAGGGATACATTACCCCTGGGTTGGGAGGAGGTTTTGGGGGGAGGTTTGTAATCATGTTCTAGGATCAGACTAAGGCAGGAGGTGGGTGGGGGGGAATAGCAGGAGGAGCTGGGAGACAGATCTGCCTGCTACACACCACTTCAGGTGTAATATACCACTGTTTTTAACTTCCTTGCTGTCGAGGTAGAATTGGGATTTGCTTTTATAATTTGTGTGGTTTTGTTAACAGTGTTTGGTTCTGTTTGTCCTTATGTTCTCAGCTGGACAATAAAATATTTTTATTTAAAAATAGGAATTGATTTGTCTGGGGCAATTTGTGTTTAGTAAGGCTATCTGGCTTCATAGTGATATTTTTGAAAGTGTTAAAAGCAAATGTGAGGAATAAAAACATTTCTAAGAGGGAAGACTCAGTTTTGGACCAAAAATACGTTCGCTGCATTGTCTAATCAATCTTAATTCAATGTTTTCTGTGCCTTTGCTTTTCTAAATTCTGGGTAGAATGGTAACACTGAGCTTTTTTTTTTTTTTTAAAGAGCTGAGTACTCTGTATTCCAAAGATTTTTCTGGGATGTGTATTTCACTTAGTGTAAACTAGAATTGCATTTCATATACTGTTTAATTTTATAAATAAAACCCTAAAATCTCAGTTTGTTAGAAGAATTTCTATGTACTGTAGTAAGTCTTGTAGTATTCCTTAGTATTTAGAGCAAGGTCTTAAAATTTTACTTTTTTGTTCAATATTGCTTTTCATCAGTTTTCCATGTGATCTGGGATATGTGCATGGTTGACATCTAAAATTTAGAAAAAAAATTCCAGTCCAGTCTTATGCATGTATTTTTAATTGAGATAGTGGTTCACATGTACACGTTGTCTTTCTAGCCTTTCACTTATCTCCTAAATATGAAAACAAATTATTTTAGAAACATGTTTTTAAATGAAATTGAGTTTAATTATATAATTTATAAAATGGAAATTGAACTTATCAGAATATTCAAAAAGATCCTGTGGGTCAATTTGTGGCAGCCATTTTTCATAAACAAGTTTATCAGAACAGATTCTAATTTGAAATATTTTGTCCATATTACAGAATAAAATACCAAATCACTCTGTATGTGTGTCAAAAGATATACAACTTGTGTTTTTGAGAGTTTTAAAAAAATAATTGGAAAGTTGTATTAAAGTGCAGTGTCCCAAATGTAGGTCTGGTATAAGTCAGTGCAACTCCACTGGCTGCAGTTGAATTGTACCTTACGTTAAGTCTGAATTTTATGCTTTATTGGCTGCCAATGTGCTGGGAGAAATAACTGCTGTTTCTTGCTTCAGTATGCTTCCTGGTTAGTCACAGGAAGAAGTTCTCTGAATTCTTATTCCCATGGCTGACTACAAATATTCACTTTCAAAAGAACATTTTCAACATCAGGTCACTGACCACCCCTTCTCAGACCTTTCCTTTAAAACAAGGCTTGGAAGGATTCAGTTTTTATTGATGCATGTTGATATCGCCATGCACGCACAAACTGACAAAATATTTCCATCAATAATAATTGAAATTTACAGATAGGCAAAATAAGAAAAATGCTGCTTGAGAACTTATTAGAGTAAAAATACAGTGATTTAATCTTCTGAATTAGGCTTGTTACAAATAGACTAATGAGTGAATAGTAAAATCAGGTATGACTTGTATATTTAAGGATATTTACTTTATGTATTTTGACATGATGTTGACAATGTTTTAACAGTTTACAAAGGTTTACTTTTTTGAATCTCAACGTCTACTGTCATTAAATAAATGTCTAACGTCCCCCATAATTTCCCTCATAATTCTGTGAAAATTTGAGTCAATAAAATTTGTTTAAAAAGCTTTAAAATGAACATTGATATTATTTATCAAATTTACAAAAAAAATGAATTCTGCCAAGGCTACTTAAAACACACTGAAACTAGATATTGTTTTAACTAACTATTGGGAGTGTTTGTGTTAGTACAGTTCTCTTTTTTTAGAATATAATGCACCACAGGACACGTTAGTATTGAATTAGAGTAAAAAGGTTTTTAGATGCAATTTTGGCTTACAGGTGGAAGGACAGAGTTTTAATCAAGTACAGATATAAGCATTATTCCAGTTAAATTAATTTCTTGCATGCATGGGCTGATCAGCATGGATGAGGTCATGGAATGCAAGAACAATGTTTTCAAATGTGTTCTAGTTTTGCTAGCTACTGTATAGATGTAGGCTATGTTAGAAATTAGTTAAATGTATTTTTTCTAAACATGGGACTTGGTTCTCCCACCATGTTGATGTAAAACAGGAGAAACTCTGTTGAAATTAAACTGGGGTAAGAGGATGAGGCCAGTGGTTCCCAAACTCATATTAAAGACTGGTATAGAAGGTTTCAGAGGGATAGCTGTGTTAGTCTGTATCCACAAAAACAACAAGGAGTCCGGTGGCACCTTAAAGACTAACAGATTTATTTGGGCATAAGCTTTCATGGGTAAAAATCCCACTTCTTCAGATGCATGTGTAGAAGGAGGTCTTGAAGAGTGGAAGTATGATAAGAGATTCAGACAAACACAGCACTGGAAGTAAAAGGGCAATTCTGAACTATGGAGAGTATTTTGGAAGGGCAGAAAGGGAGAAAGACTCAACAGCAGTCAGTCTGAGGACAGGTCTATGCCTAAAACAGTGTAGCTCTTCAGTGAAGATGCTACTATGCTGATGGGAGAGCTTCTTCCATTGGTGTAGTGGTAGATATTTTGATGGGAGAAGCCCTCCTGTCAGCATAGTGCTGTCTAAAGCGGGGGTTAGGTCAGTGTAACCGTCGCTCAGGGCTGTGGATATTTCATACCTCTGAGCGATGTAGTTATACTGTTGTAAGTTTATAGTGTAGACCTGGCCTGAGTGAGTGGTGAAATCAGTGTTTACTAGGCCAAAGAAGTAATGTGAAGTGAGTGTAACTTGTTTGAGGTGCCAACAGTTTTAACAGACTTTATAAAAAATAGAACAGTTACACCCTCCTTAATACATTTTGACCTAACCCTATATAGGGTATAAAGATGTGATTCCACTAACTCTAATCTCTGATGTATCCAAATGGTGTGCACTTTCCTAGAAAAAGCAACAGAGGGTCCTGTGGCACCTTAGAGACTAACAGAAGTAATTGGGAGCATAAGCTTTCGTGGGTAAGAACCTCACTTCTTCAGATGCAAGTAATGGAAATCTCCAGAGGCAGGTATAAATCAGTATGGAGATAACGAGGTTAGTTCAATCAGGGAGGGTGAGGTGCTCTGCTAGCAGTTTAGGTCTGAATACCAAGGGAGGAGAAACTGCTTCTGTAGTTGGATAGCCATTCACAGTCTTTGTTTAATCCTGATCTGATGGTGTCAAATTTGCAAATGAACTGGAGCTCAGCAGTTTCTCTTTGGAGTCTGGTCCTGAAGTTTTTTTGCTGTAAGATGGCTACCTTTACATCAGCTATTGTGTGGCCAGGGAGGTTGAAGTGTTCTCCTACAGGTTTTTGTATATTGCCATTCCTGATATCTGACTTGTGTCCATTTATCCTCTTGCGTAGTGACTGTTTGGCCAATGTACATAGCAGAGGGGCATTGCTGGCATATGATGGCATATATAACATTGGTGGATGTGCAGGTGAATGAGCCGGTGATGTTGTAGCTGATCTGGTTAGGTCCTGTGATGGTGTTGCTGGTGTAGATATGTGGGCAGAGTTGGCATTGAGGTTTGTTGCATGGGTTGGTTCCTGAGTTAGAATTGTTATGGTGTGGTGCGTGGTTGCTGGTGAGAATATGCTTAAGGTTGGCAGGTTGTCTGTGGGCAAGGACTGGCCTGCCTCCCAAGGTCTGTGAAAGTGAGGGATCATTGTCCAGGATGGGTTGTAGATTACTGATGATGCGTTGGAGAGGTTTAAGCTGAGGACTGTAGGTGATGGCCAGTGGAGTTCTGTTGGTTTCTCTTCTGGGCCTGTCTTGTAGCAGGAGGCTTCTGGGTACACATCTGGCTCTGTTGATTTGTTTCTTTATTTCCTTGTTTGGGTATCGTAGTTTTGAGAATGCTTGGTGAAGATCTTGTAGGTGTTGGTCTCTGTCTGAGGGGTTGGAGCAGATGCGATTGTACCTCAGTGCTTGGCTGTAGACGATGGATCGTGTGGTGTGACCGGGGTGGAAGCTGGAGTCATGAAGGTAGGCGTAGCGGTCGGTGGGTTTTCGGTATAGGCTGGTGTTAATGTGGCCATTGCTTATTTGTTCGGTGGTGTCTAGGAAGTGGACCTCCCGTGTAGATTGGTCCAGGCTGAGGTTGATGGTGGGGTGGAAGCTGTTGAAATCATGGTGGAATTCTTCCAGGGTCTCCTTCCCATGGGTCCAGATGATGAAGATGTCATCAATATAGCGTAGGTAGAGAAGGGGCATGAGTGGATGAGAGCTGAGGAAGCATTGTTCCAGGTCAGCCATAAAAATGTTGGCATATTGTGGGGCCATGCGGGTGCCCATAGCGGTGCCACTGGTCTGGAGGTATATATTGTCACCAAATTTGAAATAATTGTGCGTGAGGATGAAGTCACAGAGCTCAGCAATAAGTTGTGCTGTGTCATCATCAGGGATACTGTTCCTGACAGTACCCCTCTGATACTTTCCTAGAACTGGAATATGTATATTCCAAAGTCTCTGCTGCTTCCAAGTTTCCCATCTTGAGGTTTTTTTATCAAGCTGGTAATTTTATTATGGTAATTATTGTGATACACAGCTATGGGGTTACCATTTTGTAATATCATAAAATCATAGTTAGCTATTTCTGCTTAGCTTTTCATTGTCTTAATGGTCAAACTTTCTGTATATAAATGTCCTACGTCTTTCCTAGATAGTTGTCTTTATATCTGTTTGAAAGTCTTTATATCTGCGAAGAATTGTAGTTCTGTTTTATGGAAGGATAAATCTAGATTTGGAATTTACTAGTAACATGCAGTGCTAGCTTTGATTGATAACATGTATTATTCTATTTTATGATTCAGTAAATAAGACTATAGTTACTTGTCACTATGGAAAGCATTAAATCTTAAGTCCTCTCAAAGTCTACCTTGATGTTGTTTGGTTCCTTGTTTGAAATTAATCAGTGGTCTCAGTCCAGTTCCTAGTAAAGAGTTGCCCATGTTGTGGGGGAGGGGAAGGGACAGGAAGAATCACAACTGCCCTCCTTTTTGGCAGTTGGTTTAGACTGGATATGGAGACTGAACTTTATCCTTGTCCGGGAGTGATCTTTCCATGCACAATGACATCGCCATGTGGGAAAACTTGTATTGGCAGCACTTATAACACATCTGTGGGGGCTTGTTTGGTTTTGTTATAAATAGAGAACCCTACAGGCAGATGATATTATCTGGAACCCTACATTCACTTTTAAAAATTGGGGGACAGGATAGCCAAATCTGTTTGCTGGGCAATTAGGCTATATTGCATTAAAGATTTATTTTGTATGATACGTTTTTTTATTTGAATGTTGAAGAGCGACAAAAACACTAAAGAAAAGGGAGAGTTTATCAGGAAACAGATTCAGTACTCCATATTCCTTTGCCTTTTTCCTGGAGTATTCCAGGTATCCAACAAGACCTAGAACCCTGTTTCTTGACACTCAGTTTCACAAAACTGCAGCTTGTTCCTGAATAGAGACATATGGTATCTAATTAGTATGTTCTACCTGAAATCCACCCATGACGTTCAGGAGGTTGGTAATGGATTTCAAATGCTTTTATGGACGTGGTGTGTGTGTGTGTGTGTGTGTGTGTGTGTGTGTTAAAAATGATTAATTTGTTAATATGCTTCAAAGCAGGGCACGGTCTTATAATAAAGGTTCCTTCTGCTGTCTAGGACAGTGGTCTCCAAAGAGGATCCTTGGGGGTACGCGGCAGGAAGAGCATTTTTTTGTTTTTGTTTTTGCTTCGGCAGTTTGGGCGGGAGTCGGAGCGGCTTTTTTTTTTTTTTCTTTTTTTTGCTTTGGCAAAAATGGTAGAGCCGGCATGGCAGGGAGTGTGTGCTCAAAATTTTTTTAATGATAGGGGTGCGTGACCAAAAAAGTTCGGAGACCACTGGTCTAGGATATAGGTATTCAAATGCTGTCCAAATATCTAGGACTTCATGGTTATTCATGTATGGGAACCTAATGGTTTAAAAACCTTTTGTTCTTTTTATTTATTATTGTCTAGGCCTTAAAATGATGTTTGTTTGAGGAGTTGCATACTGAATTAAATTCTCATTCACTCCATACGATACAATATCATTGTACTTGCATCAGATTGTACCAAATAACTCTAACTGCATGGTGTGTCAAGTGCTCTTCATACCTAATGCAGTTGTTTGCTGTATGCATCTTACCATATGCAAGACTTTCCAGGATTTTGCAAAAAAGTTAATTTTCAGAGGGAAATTCTTTCTCTAGTACTGTTACCAGAAATCTGTTTTGTGTTCTCAATTTGCTAATTGAACCCTTTTACCACTGATCTAGTAAGGCAGTCTTTCTTGCCATATATGTTTAAACTGTGTGTCTTGAAATGAAACTTAGGTTTAATGAAAAATAACGGAAACATTAAAACTTTTGAGTTTTGGGGCAAAATGTTTAAAGGAAGGACTGCCACTGTTCCCCAGAAAGAAAGGGGTAACAAAAAATATGATATTGTTAAAAGTGAGGCTATACTAACCCTTGCAATGAAATCGTATATAAATTTTAAAACAAATTTATGGGGATTTTTTAAAAAGAAAACCATCTTAAAATCTAATCTTTCAAAAACTGAGTTTTAAAGTAGTTTTAAAGTAGTTATATATTAACTCATGCTACTGAGTCTCCCTCTAATTGTTTTGGTTTTATTATCACAGTTTTCAGTGTTTTGTGCAGTGAAACAAGATGCTGTAAATGCACAAAATTGACAAATTGATTTTTTATCATTTTTAGTTATAATAAACCTAGTTATTGAAATATTAATTTCAGTTTAATAAATACTTAAATGTATATATATTTTTAAGTTGACAGTGTCCCTTTTAATTTTGTTATACTACATTGCACTGCTATAGGCTGTTATGATCTTGGCTAATTTCACTTATATAATATGATTCAGCTTTATAACAGCCTTGGTGTAGACATGGATTTTATGATGACTAAGAGTTAGCAGATGCTCTATAGAGTTACACTCTATTTAACTTTGCTTCAGTCTTGACTCTGACTGCCCATTGGGGATAGACGTGCTCAAATTGGATGAGTCAGTGCCGTTCATCTGTAAATGTCTTTATAGGAATCTTTTTAAAATAAGCTCTGGAGCTGCATTATGTTGTCTGGTATTTTACTTCCGAGGTGAAGGAGAGGATTGCTATCAAGGTGATGGGGAAGAAATTCCACTGGGAAAGGATTATTTACAATCAGTGTATGTAGCAGTCTACTTAACCCATTGTCCTTTCCTGTTCAGCCCATACTATAAAATTACCCAGACTTATAGGGCAGTGCTAAAGAAAACATTGTGTCCTGCAATATGAAAGTGCATAAATGTTAAGGATAGGTATATTAAGAAATAAAGTGTCTTCATTTTCTTGCAGCATTTTGCAAGAGTGTCACACATTTGGTTTCCAAGGACCAAGCTTAGTTCAAGAGTACCTAATGTGGTTCAATGTGAATTCAAGCACTGGAGTAGTACACATCTCCTGCAAGTATTCCAGGGGCCTGTTCGGACAACATAAGCCTCATGCCTCAGAGCAAAGTCCTATGGTGGTTCTCTATGTGCTGGTGTACATCTGGAATTTCATAGAAGGGTCAGTGAGACTGCCAGTACACAGATCTGCTAGCTTTTTACACCCAGCTAGGGAAGCCACAAGTCCACATGGGTCAAGGGTTGTCCCAGGTATGAGGGAAGTGTCCTCTGGCCTTAGGGATTCCTTTTCCGCAGGTGGCCAAGATTTGGAGATAAGCA
The DNA here is from genome assembly GCF_011386835.1 of Chrysemys picta bellii. Classification (NCBI taxonomy): domain Eukaryota; kingdom Metazoa; phylum Chordata; order Testudines; family Emydidae; genus Chrysemys; species Chrysemys picta. Next base: position 20,129,540 of record NC_088800.1, read on the forward strand.
GTCACGTCGTTTTTGTTTCAGGCTGTCTATATAGATTCAGAAAGGCAATTTCATAGGTGTGAATCAGTGCTGTGCTGTCTTTGTAAACATAAGAGCTATATTTTGTTTGAATGCTTAAATTCTACTGAAACTGATGGGTAAATGTCCCAGTAGCCAGGGAAAGTTGCCTACTTTGCATTGGCAAATGGTTGAATGGATTTGCCAAGTGCTTTTTATAGAAAATAATTAACATTTTAAATGTCCCAGTCTTTAGTTTTCATTATTGCCATGATTTTAAACATATGTATTTAATTAAAAAAAAACGCTACATTAAAAGTAGTTGTAAAGTCATGTACTCCTAAATTAGTAAGTGCCAGAATAAAGATGACTCTTGTGACCTTAATTTGGCCCCGTTGTGCATATGCATTATGGTAGTTTTAATTACATGATCACATACAGTAACTCTTCACTTAAAGTCGTTCTGGTTAACGTTGTTTCATTGTTACATTGCTGATCAATTAGGGACCATGCTCGTTTAAAGTTGTGCAATGCTCCCTTCTAATGTCGTTTGGCAGCCGCATGCTTTGTCCACTGCTTGGAGGAAGAGCAAGCCGGTGGAGCTAGCTGGTGGGTGGCTGGAACCAGGGTGGACCGAGACTCCCTCCTCCCCCCCCCCATCAGCTCTCCCTATCAGCTCCCTGCTCCCCTAAGTTCCCTGTGCAGCAGTTGCCCAGCAGGCTAGCAATTGCAGCTGTCCCTCCTCCCACTGCCAGGTGCTGCTCCTGCCCTCTGCCTTGGAGCTGCTCCCCGGGACTCCTGCTTGCTGTGTGGGGGGGAGGAAGACGGGGGCTAATGTCAGGGTATTCTCCTCCCCCCTGCTCCTGCACCCCACTTACCCCATCTTCCATAGAGCAGGGGGGACACGCGACAGAGGGAGCTTCCAGGCAGCTGCGGTGCAGTCTCAGCTTGCAGATCTAATTAACAAGGCAGTGTAATTCTGACCCCACTCTTCATACTTAAAGGGGAAATGCGCATCTCTCTCTCTCTCTCACACACACACACACACACACACACACACACACACACACACACACACACACGTGTGTCTCTGCCTGCCCTCCCTCCTTTCCTGCTGCCTTGTACAGTAGAGTGTGAGAGTTAACCCTTGAGGGCTCAGCCAGTTGCTAGTTCATCATTTAGCAGTAAGGCATTCCCTGGAAATATCCCACCCTCTGACTCCTCCACCTCAACCAAGCTTCACAATCATCATCACGGTGTACCAGTATTAAATTGTTTGTTTAAAACCTATAGTGTGTGTGTGTATATATATATGTATGTATATGTATATATATGTATATATAAAATAGTCTTTTGTCTGGTGAAAAAAATTTCCCTGGAACCTTTGTGGCACTTGCAGCAGCATTGGGAGCGGTGTGTTATGGGCAGCTATCCCACAGAGCACCTCTTCCCATTCTGGCGCTGTGGCTTGTGGGAAGGGGCAGGGGGTGAGGGGCATTCTGGGTCCTGTTCCAATGCCCCATGATGCATCGGGTCGCATCCCAGCAATCCCTGTGCTTCCGTCCACTTTTGACGCCATCTTTCAATGTTTTTTGTACTGCGCGCTCTGTCTTCCCTTTCAGTCTGCGGGAATGGAGCCTGAACTGCTGAGGAATATGCTGACGAGTCTCACCAGCACATCACGTTTGGCTGTTGAGTTACTCCTTAAGATCCAAACTGACAGTGAGGATTCCGACGATAATATCTACTCAAGTAATGCATACGACACGAGATTGCTTGTGGCATTCACGGACATGCTCACCACTGTGGAATGCTGCTTTTGAGCTCGGGAAACAAGCACTGAGTGGTGGGATCACATTGTCCTGCAAGTCTGGGATGACGAGCAGTGGTTGCAGAACTTTTGGATGAGAAAAGCCACTTTCATGGGACTGCGTGAGGAGGTCGCCCCCATCCTGCGGGGCAAGGACACGAGATTGAGAGCCTCCCTGCCGGTGGAGAAGCGGGTGGCTATTGCAGTCTGGAAGCTAGCAGCTCCAGACAGCTACCGATTAGTCGCTAACCAGTTTGGAGTGGGAAAGTCGACCATTGGAATCGTGTTGATGCAAGTCTGCAGGGCCATTAGTCGCATCCTGCTCAGAAGAATCGTGATACTGGATAACGTGCATGACATTGTGGCTGGCTTTGGACAAATGGGTTTTCCTAACTGCAGAGGGGCGATAGATGGGATGCATATTCCAATTCTGGCACCAGCCCACCTAGCCTCTGAGTACGTTCATTGGAAGGGGTATTTCTCTATGGTTCTCCAGGAGCTTCTGGATCACCGTGGGCGTTTCGCTGACATTAACACAGGCTGGCCCGGAAAGGTGCATGACGCACGCATCTTTCGGAACACTGGCCTGTTCAAGAAGCTGCAAGCTGGGACCTTTTTCCCAGAGCGGAAGATCACGGTAGGGGAAGTTAAAATGCCCATTGTGATCTTTGGAGACCCCGCTTACCCTTTAATGCCGTGGCTCATGAAACCCTACACAGGGAGCCTTGACAGCAGCAAGGAGCGGTTCAACAACAGGCTGAGCTGGGGCAGAATGACTCTGGAGTGTGCTTTTGGCCGTTTAAAAGGCCGCTGGCACTGTCAATATGGGAAGCTGGACCTGGCCGATGACAACATCCCCTAGGTTATATCCGCGTGCTGTACTCTCCATAACATTTGTGAAGGGAAGGGTGAAAGATTCACTCAGGCATGGAACTCGGAGGTTCAACACCTGGAGGCTGAATTTGAACAGCCAGAGAGCAGGGCTATTAGAGGGGCCCAGTATGGGGCTGCAAGGATTAGGTATGTCTTGAGGGAGCAATTTGAGGCTGAAAGCCACCAGTAATGTCTGGTGCCCTGCACAGAAGTGAAGTGGTTCCAATGTTAGTAGGAATCTGTGTTTGCTACGCTGACTTGCAGTGCCTGTTGCTTTTCTGGGCTAAGGTATCTTTTACTTTATGCAATAACAAAGAATGCTTTCAAAGCCAAAAAATCCATTTATGGAAAAGAGAATTCGTTTACTGAAAAGAAACACAACTGCTTCGGAAACAGAAAGGGCAAGGGGTGGGGTGGGGAATGTTACAATCACAGATTTGCGTGTGTCCTGTTATCATACTCAGCCTTCCTGTCTGGAGTGCTGTGCAATGAGTGCTGCATGTCAGGATGGCTATACTGCATGGTGATGGGGGTTGAGTGCAGTGGGTAAGGGTCGTAGTTTTCAGGGCTGGGTGGTGAAGCTACAGGTGTTGGAGGCAGCTGGTGGTGGTAAGAACCCGGATGTTGGGCAAAGTGGGTTGGAGGTGACATGGGGGCACAAGGGAAAGAGTTTTGGGACAAGGGCTGCAGGAGGCAGGGAGGCACGATAGTGCTCCGCCTGCATGGCTATGAGCACCTGGATCGAGTCCGCTTGGCGCTCCATGATGCTTATCAGCCGATCTGTGCTTTGCTGCCGGAGTCCGCGCTTTTGTGCCGGCGCTCCTCATTCTGCTGGCGGATCCTCCTTTCACTCTCCCTCCACTCCTGTGCTTTTTGATTCTCGTTAAGTGACTGCTGCATTACTTCATGCAGCATGTCGTCTTTGCGTCTGTGGCCTCTTCCTAATTCTTTGCAATCTTTCGGCCGGTGATAACACGGATGGCTGAGATCTCAAGGTTGCATCTGTAAAGGCAAAATGCAACACTTAACAGAGCAGCATTGTTCACATCAGACAGAGCAATAATTCCCCTGGACTTAAGGGGAAGCACAGTCTACGGTAATTTGCCCATCCCAAAGTGAGTGGACATAACCCACCGAAGCCCCAAAATGGTGAGTAAGCACAGGTTTCAAGTGGGACTGATTGTTTCACGGCCGTACTGTCCTCTGGGTTTCTGCCCCTTGGGGAGAGCCAACAGCTGCAGGGGGCACCTATACTGAACACTGTCCCCACATTTTCCACAGGAGTTAGTCCGGAAAGATATCTCGCTGCTGAGGGTGACATGGGAAACAAGAGAGGGTCTTCTACTGCAATGCGGCTTCCTCCCTGGCCCATATGCAGTTTGCCTGTGTGCAGCAATGGTCCCCCACCCCTCACGGCACAGTGGCGCAGACTTGTTAGCCTGATTGGGACAAGGACCACAGTGGCTCTCGCAAGAAACCTGCGCAAGTGCATTGCCCAACTTCTGGATGAGTAGGGCATCATCCTACTCATCCTTTGAAGAGATCACTGAGGCTGATTACTGCAATATGAGAGAGCATATCTACGCCCTATTCCGCATCTAGGCATGCATGCAGCCCTAACCCTCCTTGCCCCAAGAGCCCGCACCGAATAACTTCCTTCCCAAAATAAAAGCCACTTACCGGGAACCTCCTCTAGTGTTTGTCCTTCCCCGAGCACCAGCTGCCACAACTGGCTACCTTCCTCCTGGCTTGAGAACAGCTCCTGGCTACTTGCATTTAGGGATTCTGGGGTGTCTTCCTCCTCCTCAGCGCCCTCGTTCCCGGTTTCCTCCGCCTGCCTTGTTGAACTGGGCTCTGAAATGTTCATGGTGGTCCTCAGAGTGGAGGTGGGGTCGCCCCCAAGTATCGCGTCCAGCTCTTTGTAGAAATGGCAGGTCGTGGGGGCACCACCGGAGTGGCAGTTTGCCTCGCGGGCTTTGCAGTAGGCATTTCGCAGCTCCTTCACTTTAACCCTGCACTGCAGTGTGTCCTGGTCATAGTCCCATTTCATCATGTCCCTTGATATCTGCCTGAAGGTATCATAATTCCTATAGCTGGAACGCAGCTGGGACTGGACAGCTTCCTCCCCCCAAACACTGATGAGGTCCAGCACCTCGCCATTGCTCCATACTGGGGATCGCCTGGCATGTGGAGGCATGGTCACCTAGAAAGATTTGCTGAGCAAACAGGAAGGGGATATTCAAAATTCCCAGAGAATTTAAAGGTTGGTCACCTAAGGGCAGGGCAGTAGAGTTCAAAGTGATAACCAGAGTGGCTAGAACAGGCATTGTGGGACACTTCTGGAGGCCGATCAGAGTGCATTAACAGACCAGGGAATCCGCACTGGCACTGCGGCGCTCCAGCGGGGGTGCTTCAAACCATTATTCCACTTGCTGAGGTGGAGTACCAGGAGCACTCTGGCCTCGGAATCCGGGCGCTCTACATGCCTTGCCAGTGTGGACGCATTGTGAGTTAGGGCGCACGGGGCTGTTTTACTGTGTTCTAACTCGCAAGTGTAGCCATGCCCTTAGACCCCGCAGACCCTATGCCCTCTCAGTTTCTTCTTACTGCCTATGATGGTTGGTCAGAGTGTCTGGTTTTGCATTGCAAGAATGTTAGCAGTTCTTTACAGCCCATTGTCTATTTTCTTTGTATATAGTTTATAGGTACTTAGTTAGCCGTTAAGTGTTAGGTTAGTTTGGTAGTTAGAGTCCCGGCTGGGACTTCGCCCTGGAGTGGGGCATGCCCCGTTCTCCTGGCTTCAAACCATGCTCGTAATGCAACAGGCCGATGCCTATTAGTGACCCCCACAACAGGTGTTTGAAGTGCTTGGGGGAGTCCCATAGAAAGGTCAAGTGCAGAATCTGCAAAAAATTTCGCCCTAGAACCAAGAAGGAGCGAGATAGCCGCTTGAGGGCCCTCCGCATGGAGGCTGTGCTTCGTTCTGCATCGGAGCCCTCTTGCTCGGACCCCACACCGAGTACCTCGGCATCTGTGCAGAGCGCGCCGCTGGCACCGGGCTCTGCCCGGCACTATTCCCTCTCACCGGTGCCTAAGAAGCTGCAAAAGAAGAAGAAACCCCCCCGGCACAAGGGGGAAAAGGGACTTCGGGCAAAGAACCTATGTCAGGCCATGTGCCCGCCTCGGGACTTCATGGGGGTACCGCTGTGGTCGGACCCCCCCAGCCCAGCCAGGGATCTGCCTCTGACTCCGGGGAGCAGCAGGGGACCCCAGCTTCTCCCAGCATCCTCATTGTCCGAAGCGACCCCAGCGGCTAAGGAACAAGCAAGCCAACCTGCACCGCAGTTGCAGTTCCAGGCCCCAGACACGGCTAAGACCCCAATACCTAAGGGCAAGCCGGTTATGGGACCGCCCCATAGGGCAGTGGAGCACCCTCGGTTCCTGGATCGCAGGCGTAGATCCCCATCTCTGGCCTAGGACCCCGGCACCGTACCCTCAGTCTCCGGTCAGAAGGCCCAGGTCTCCCAACGCCACGCTCTCCCCCTCTGACGAATGGGACACCAGAGTTGAGGCAACAGTCCCCATGCTCCCAGTACTGGCAAGCTTCCTGCCAAACTTCGCCTAGGCGGTCTTCCAGATGTTGGTCCTCACCAGGGCGGGATCGCTCCCCATCACGGCACCTCCTCGGTACCGCTCCTCGGGCAGGCACCAATCCTTGCCCTTGTATCACTGATCGCTGCCCAGGGTTAGTCAGCAGACTCAGACCTCAATGGCCCCGCCCCAGTCACTAGAAGGGCAGTGATCTGAGTCAGAACATGTCACTGAATCCGACATGGAGGCAACGCAGCAGTCTCCAACACCTACTGAGCCGTCCCCGGAGAAGGAAGGAGAACCCTCTCCTACCCCAACGGTGCAGTCGTCGTCATCTCTGGACAAAGCGGTGGCGGGTCCCTCCCAAACGGGCAGTCTCCCCGATGACTTCAAGGGGCACCAGGCTCTCCTTAAAAGGGCAGCTACCAATTTGAACTTAAAAATTGAGGAGTTCGTGGAGGAGTCCAATGACTTCTTTAATGTTATATTCTCCTCCATCCCGGCCCGGGTCACGCTGCCCATCCATCCAGGGGTCCTTAAGATTGCCAAATCGCTGTGGCAGACCTCCTCTTCCAATCCGCCTACTTCTGAGAAGGCGGAAAAGAAGTATTATGTCCCTGCAAAAGGGTTCAAATGTTTGTAGAAACACTGTCCAGCAGCGTCACTGGTCGTGTCTGCTGTTAATGAAAGGGACAGGCCGGGCCAAGTCAGTGGCATGCTGAAAAACGACGATGTCAAGAGTCTGGATTTGTTTGGCAGAAAAGTTAATTCGACGGCCAGCCTGCAATATTGGGTGTCTAACCACCAGCCCCTGTTAGGCAGGTACAATTTTAATCTGTAGGACTCCCTTAGCAAATTCAAGGAGGCCCTCCCACAGGACCTAGCCCAGGAGTTGGCCGCTTTGGTGAACAAAGGTATAGCGGTGGAAAGAGTGGCCCTCCAGATGGCCTGGGATGCTACAGACTCAGCGGGCAGGGTGGTCGCCTCAGCAGTGGCCATGAGGCTCAGCTCCTGGCTGCAGTCCTCTAGGTTATTCCAGGAGATGCAAGCCACCATTCAGGACCTCCCATTTGAGGGGGCAGGTCTCTTCTCTGAGCTCAGGACTCAAGGCTCCATGGCCTTAAAGACTCCCGTGCCACTCCGCTCCTTGGGCCTTCATACACCTCAGCAGGCTAGGAAGCCGTTCTATCCTCTGCCTCTCCAGTCTAGGTCCTGGGGGACTCCCTGGCTGAGCACCTACATGAGAAAGACCCCTTGTCTCCATCCTAAGTGATGACACCCGTCATCTTCCCGTTTGTCTGCTCAGCCTGGCCCACCCAGGAACCAAGGAGGCCAGAAGCAGACATTCTGAGGGTGCACTCTAGGACAGTGCCCCAGTCACTTCCCAGGATCCACCCTCCTGCTCTTTCCTCAACCACCTGCGCCCCTTCCGGTTGGCTTGGTCTCGGCTGACCTTGGACCGCTGGGTGCTTGAAGTAATATCTTCAGGTTACATCCAGTGATGAGCTGCCAAAATCTTAACAGTCAGTTCTCTATAAAAAGTTCTGATTTAAGGGATGTGCTACAGTATGTATTTTTTGTACCAATAGGGTTACCATATGTCCGTATTTTCCCGGACGGCGATTTAAGAACCAAAAAGCCTGACATGTCCGGGGAAAATACAGATGTATGTTAACCCTACTTAAAGTTCTTTTTTAAAAAGATGGGCCTGAACTAGAAATGAGCTCCGTTTCACATGTGTGGGTCCCCGCCACTCCCTGGGGGTGTGCTAGGGTGACCAGATGTCCCAATTTTATAGGGACAGTCCCGATTTTTGGGTCTTTTTCTTATATAGGCTCCTATTACTATTACCCCCACCCCCACCCCCTGTCCCGATTTTTCACATTTGCTGTCTGGTCACCCTAGGGTGTGCACATGTGTGGGTCCCAGCTGCTCCCTGCCCCCCTCATTGAAGTAGGTGTGCAGGGTTACTGCCCTGGGAACTGCAGGGCACCAGTGGATGTGGGGCTGGCTGCAGATGGGGCGGGGTTAGCTGGAGGCAAGGGGGTGTGGGGTTGGCTGGAGATGGGGGGGTGTGGGGCTGGCTGCAGGCAGGGCAGAGGGGTGCGGGGCTGGCTGGAGACACAGGTATGTGGGGCTGGCTGGATTTGGGCAGGGCTGCAGGGGGGTGCGGCAGGGGTTAGCAGGGGAGTGCGGGGCTGGCTGGCTTCGGGCAGGGGGGTGCGGCAGGGGTTGGCTGCAGGCAGGGCAGGGAGTGTGGCAGGGGCGGGTACTCACGGGGAGAGCGTCTTGGAGCAGCCCGAGAAGCAGGACGTAGCCCAGGCCCAGTAGAGCAGCCGTGGACCCACCAGGCAGCACCAGGAGCCCCAGGGCCAGGGGTCGGGGGAGTGGCAGCAGCAACAGGGCCAGGCGGTGGCCCACATGGCTCCCGCAGCACAGCGCCTCCGATGGCTAGAGGAGGAATTACACACTTCCCGTCCGGAGCCCATCAAAGCCGCAGCGCCCCCTCCTCACAGGGAAGTAGGTTAACAAGCGGTTCTAAAACCGCTTCAAAATTTAACAACCGGTGCGTGCGAACCGGCTCCAGCTCACCACTGGTTACATCCTGCATCAGCGTTGGAGGGAGTTCCTTTCGTGGCTCCGTCCCCGTCGGTGACCCTCGTCTCCAATGCCTCGGACTTGGGGTGGGTGATGTCAGTATGCAAGGCCGTTGGTCGAGTCCTGATTGCTCCCGACACAATCATCAGGGAGCTCGGAGTGGTTCATCTGGCCCACCAAGCCTTCCTACCTCACATAGAAAGCACAGTGGCCCAGGTCCTGACAGACAATATAGCGGCTATGTTCTATATCAACAAGCAAGAGGCAGATCATCTGCCCTTTGCCAAGAAGCCCTAAGGCTCTGGGACTTCTGTGTACAACACAACATCCATCTCATAGCTGCACACCTCCCCGGGGCCAGGAACGCTTTGGCAGATCGCCTCAGCAGGACCTTCTCGTCTCACCACGAGTGGTCCCTCCATCCGAAAGTGTTCAGCATCATCTTCCAGAAGTGGGGGGACTCCCCAGGTGGACTTGTTTGTGTCCAGGCAGAACAGGAAATACCACGTTTTCTGCTCAATTCAGGGATTGACAGAGGCTCCCTGTTGGACACTTTTCTACTCCCGTGGTCGGGGGCTCTGTTGTATGCCTTCCCCCCAGTGCCATTACGTCACAGGTCCTCATGAAGATCAAGCAGGATAGGGTGAAGGCGATCCTCATAGCGTAGGCTTGGCCACACCAGCACTGGTTCGGCATGCTTCTGGACCTCTTGGTGGCTGCTCCATTACAGCTACCACTCAGGACGGACCTGCTGTTCCAAAACCATGGCTGTCTTCTGCATCCGAACCTGGTGGTGCTGTACCTGACAGCTTGGCTACTGCATGGTTAATTGCAGAGGAGCAGGAGTGCTCGGCCAGTGTCCAACAGGTCCTGATCGTGGCTTCCTCTGGCCGCCCTTCCTGCAGCCCCCATTGGCCTGGAGCGGCGAACCACGGCAGACGTGGCAGGTAAACAAACCAGCCCGGCCTGCCAGGGGCTTTCCCTGAACAAGCGGCGGCCCTAGTTTGAGAACCACTGCTCTACATCTTTTTCTTTTTTTGTTAAAAAGTTTTATAAAGTGTGAGTCTGTTTTATATACATTAAGTAAAACAATATACAATAAAGCCAAAATGCAGAATTAATAGCTTTTGTACCAAATAATTTTTATGCATATGTCCAAATAAAATCTTATTAAATTACAGATTGTAAAGGCTGTAACTTCAGCAATGGCTTTTAGGTGAGGAAAGAAATGGGAGTTTTGTAAAAAAAAAAAAAAAAAATAATGATTAGTAAAACCATGGTTCTTATAAAATATAAATTAAATTTTGCATAAGTTTAATTTTTATTAGATACATGTGCTGCTTCATTCTTCCAAAACACCACAGATTTGCTATCACTGTTAATTTTAGAAGCTGAAGCTTAACTTTTTCAAGTTTACTAGGTGAAATGAATTTTCTGAAAATTTAATCACTAACTTTAATAAGAACTTTTCTTAAAATGGCTGTTTGTAGTAATAGATAGTAATTTAACTTATAAAATTAATGCTGTTTGAAAGAACCACATCCTACTCAGACTAATCCCCAAATAGGGCTTTTATTTTCATCAGGATGAATAGGGTTAGACTACTTTCTTTCAGAGGAACATGGTCAACTTAACCTGTTTTTAATTGGCTAACTTCAGAAAATTCAAATGTCTGATTGAACAACCTTTAAATAATGTCATGAAACTTTTTTTAAAAAAATTCCATTGTTGCATGCATTTTTCTGATTGCTAGACAATGTTAAAATGGTCCCCTCGCCCCCCCCCCCCAGCAAGAGAGAATGGGTGGGCAGGTCTGAGAGCATCAGCATATGTGTGCTCAGACCACCATTTCCCTTTGGTTTGGATTTTATTTATTGTACTGAAAGAGTTAAGATTAGTTCTTTTAAGTCATTGGGAATTTGTATTTTTCTTAGGACAATAGGTTATTCCTTGAGGTGTCAGTTGGCTGAAAGAAGACACATAGGAGCATTTTTAAAGATTTTAAAGCTATAGTGAAGGCTTTTTGTCCTGTGCAGGACATTAGGCCTAAATTATGCAACAGGAACTCCAGAATTATATAGGATTGATGTTCCCCAACCTCTGCCCGGTCTAATTAATACACTGTTGTGCAGTTTATTTAGATATTTTTTTATTTCATGTAGTGAACTTTAAATGTGGGGCAGTTCAATTTTATATTTTATATTAAGTAACTGAATTGTAGAAGTTGTTAGGGCACGGTGGGGATTGGAGGTGTGAGAGAGGAGTTTCGGGTTTTGGTATCCAACAGAGCTTTGCTTTTAGCATTGGGAAGGGAATTAATCTCATCGTTATTTTTAAATTTGGGGAGGCGGTTTTGAATTTCTCATGTCCCACCCAACTTTTGAGAACAGCTGGATGTTCCACTACGCCTTACCCCAACACTTGCCAATACATCCAAAATTAACAATTTCAATGCTGATCAATTAAGCACAATCATCATTTGTTAATGTTGACATTTATATCGACATTAGTTATTTGCACGTCTGAGCTTTTGTTTCCAGTTGTCTAAAAACTGAGGCAGATATTCTGGCATCAATTAACATTTGCGTCACATTTTTAGGTTTTCTTCACAGTTACGAGGGCTGAAGTCTTTATTTATTTTAAAATTAAATTTTAGATTATCTAGCACAGTTATTGAAATTTTTAAAAACCACTATTATGTGACAATTTATGTAGCTGTATAATCTCACTGGACCTGGGTATGGTGAGATGCTTATTGCTTGGAATTATATCACATACAAGCCATGGGCGAGTCTTATTGGTCCTTAATGGATCTGATTTACACCCTTCTCATAGACGACAACAGGAGACATGGAGAACATACTGTGCAGAGGTTTTCTTGCACGGGATGTAGCTAGGTTAATTCACATTGCAATATTTTGAATTCACCTCTTGGTATAAAATTGTATATCAGGATTTTCACCAAAAAAAACCCCAACCTTTTAGATGAGGGAAAAGTTCCTTCTCATCTCCTTCTCTTTCCCAAATTGAAGTCCCTATGTAAATGTGCTCTCTGGCACAATGGAACTTCCACAACAAATTAAAGCTTGTCTGTGGGAGACAGACCTTTTTCTGGGGATGGTGTGAATGGAGACTGTGGAATTAACTCTCCCAAGAACTAAGGACCATCACAACCCTTACTGTTTTTTGCTCCACATGTAAGGCACATTTCTTTGGTCTTGCCTTCTCTAGCAAACACATATCAACAGGTTTATTTATATTAAAAATAATAATTTAAAAACCCTACCAAAACAAGATACTTCTCCTTCTGGGAACAAGCAACACTTGTCAAGTTGCTTAATGCACTATTGGAAGTTGCTCAGATATTATGGTGATGAGTGCTGTATAAAAACCTAGATAGAATAGAAAACATGTATTAATGTCAGTAAAGGAGTTTGTTCAGTATATGTAATGGGTTACTTGATCTTTCCTCTCCTTATCAATAGTAGATTTTTTTTAATTTGCCATAATATTTCTATATGAATTGCAAATCATAGATCTGGATGTCTCAGGAATAGCTAAGAGAACACTGAGCCTTTCTGTTCTGGGTTGCTTATTAAAATCCAACCCAGGTCAGTAAGGACTAGAAATTATGCTGGTCTACATGTAGTGAAGGGAGCATCTTGGATTAAATTGGTCAGTGTGTTCACATCACAAAATTCACTGTCACAGTTGATACCAAAGACCAACATGTCCCCACTCTTAGTGGTGTTTGTTCCCTGTATGTCACGGTTGAGGAACACACCACACACTGGCCTGCCATTTGCTACTCATGCTATACTTGTTCTGTGGTTATATGTATTTGGATTTTTAACAATAACAAAAGGGATTGGCTGTCCAGAACTTTAGGCACCCCGATGTTAGTTACAAAAATAAAATTCAGCAGCAGTTTACTGCCAACAGAACTTACCTCCCTTTAAAACATAACATCCTCCCTCCATTGCCTTCCCCCATGTAATCCTCAGCAGCAGCCTATTCAGATACATGCATCTTGCAATGTGCCGTGGAGGTCAGAAGACCAGAACTACTACAGACTGGGGCAGGTGGAGCTTGTTCTGGCGCAGAGGGCCTCTCAAAGGGAATGCTCTGCCATGAGGTTCTTCTCTTTTGCATTGAGAGGGATCTAGGTCAAGTGCCTCCACTGTGGCTGTATGGCATGAGGAGAGAGGCGGTTCCTCAAGCAGGAACTTCCAGCCATTTAGGGCTTTCTGGGTTGACAGCAACACCTTATATTTGATCTAGAAATAGAGCAGTTCATTTTCCAGTGCTGTCAAACTAATAGTACTCAGAAAGCAATAAAATTCACTGAGTGAGAAGAAAAACAAACCTAGCTGTGGTAACATCGAACACTTCCCTGTGATCCATTTCAATGGCCCCATTAGGAGAAAAAAATATTTTTATTAGAAATGAACTGGATTTAAGGGTTTATTCAGTGCTATATATAAACATTTAATAACAGTTGGGCTGGCTGTAAGTTTTAATAACTTACCTGTGGCTGCTTTCCCTATTTAAAAACTTTATTGTAAGTGTTCTGAAGTCTCAGTTTTTTTTTTAAAAAGGCAGGCATTGAAAGTTGGAGTTTCTAGGAAAGAGAGCTGAATATAGAAATATTAAGCTTCTGTCTTTTGCCTGTTTTTTTCCTTGTTTCCCTCCTCCTTTCTTTTGAAGGACTTCATTAACACCGGTAACATGGTAGTGAACAAAATAATTAACATGGGGGAAGGGATTGAGGCAGTTACAGTGTGGGAAGAGAAGTCCAACATTTTTGCAAATAAAATAAAATGGATTTAAAAAACGAATTGTTCATCTCACTGCAATGTACTGGTGACTGTCATTAGGGTTTAAACGGGCAGTGTCAAGCAGTTTATCCTCAGCATTTAACCTCTGTGTTGGGAGAGGTTGGATTCCAAATTTAAAATAAAATTAAATGTTTGCATAATATTTTAAGTCCGTTTTTTTGTTTGATTTTGTAACTGTCATGAGCATTGTGTTAGTGCATAAGAAGCTGAAGGTAAAACTGCTTAGCATATTGTCATCAGTAAAAACTGAATAGCGTGTAAAAAGTAAGCAAATAGAAAATTCTGTGTCTGCCAGTGCACATTATGGGTGATTCCTTAGATTAAATTGTTCGGCATCTGGACTCCTTCACTTCCTCCTTTCTGCAACTCTTGCACACTCCCAATTATTTTCTGCTTCTCAGCAAAGAAACAGCAGGGGTCATCATCACGCCGAATGTTTTTCTCCGTGTGTTGGTGTGAATTTTCATGATGTAGAAAGGATGGGAATGTTTCCTTTGCGTAGATCTCTTGTATCTTCCATTGCTGAATCATTCTACTCTCCGTGGACAGCAACTCATGCAGTGTCTTGTGCATGGACAATAAGAATCTTATAGCACCTTTTAGAAGAATTGCAGTTTGCCTTAGCCAGAGTTTCTAACCACATCCTCTCCCTTCCTCTCTGTCCCACCCCCATCCCCATCCCACCGCAAATCAGTGTACTAATAAGTTGATTCCCTTCAGCCCAGAGGTGGCTGAATTCTAGTGATGCTCTAGTGAGATGACAGGTTTCATATCAACCAAGATTGTTTTTATGTTTCAGTGTATTCAGAGATCTAAGTTTGGTGAAAGTGTATTGAAAATATCAGTTTTCAGTGATAACATTTTGTTTTTCCTTTTTTTCCTAAACTGTAGGAATACTCTGAAGATAGTAACTCTGAGCCAAATGTGGATCTGGAAAATCAGTACTACAATTCCAAAGCATTAAAGGAGGATGATCCCAAAGCGGCATTGAGCAGTTTTCAGAAGGTTTTTAATTTTATGTTCTCCCTTTTATTTGTTTATGTTGATGCTATAACCCACAATTACATTTGATCTACTATGAAAATATTTACTTGGATGCAAGTTATTGATGTATTGATATTGAAGGTGCATTAATAATTCCCACTGATATTACCACATGAGGTTGTTTCCAGGAATTTTGAGAGAAACTTTTTGTAGTAGTGTAACTTACTAGTACCGATGGTAATAAGTTTTTATCAGACTTCTTGACTCCCACATTGTTTACAAACTTATAAATACCATACTGAGAAAATATATTCATTGTTCAGTGGCACAACTGATATTTTGAAATTTTTGCAAATCCTTGCAAATTAATCCTTGTAAAACTGCTAATTTTAAATACATTTTTATTCAATTAGCTTGTTTGTCAGCTGTAGAGACCATATCCAATTGTCTTTTCTTAATTGAAAAACCATTTTCTTTACTCTTACATAATGCATTACCATTGGTTACAATCCTGAGTAAAGGTTTCAGAGTAGCAGCCGTGTTAGTCTGTATCCGCAAACAGAACAGGAGTACTTGTGGCACCTTAGAGACTAACAAATGTATTTCAGCATAAGCTTTCATGGGCTACAGCCCACTTCTTTAGATGCATAGAGTGGAACACACAGACAGAAGATATTTATACGTACAGAGAACATGAAAAGGTGGAAGTACGCATACCAATTGTAAGAGGCCAATCAATTGAGATGAGCTATCAGTAGCAGCAGAAGAAAAAACTTTGAAGTGATAATCGAGATGACCCATAGAAGGTGTGAGGAGAACTTAACATGGGGGGGGAAAAGCTTATGCTCTAATAAATTGGTTAGTCTCTAAGGTGCCACAAGTACTCCTGTTCAATTAGTGCAATGACCCAACCATTCCCAGTCTCTGTTTAGACCTAAGTTAATTGTGTCTAATTTGCATATTAATTCGAGTTCAGGAGTCTCTCTTTGGAGTCTGTTTTTGAAGTTTTTTTGTTGCAAAACTGACACCTTCAAGTCTGTCACTGAGTGATTAGAGAGGTTGAAGTGTTCTCCCACTGGTTTTTGAATGTTATGATTCCTGATGTCAGATTTGTGTCCATTTATTCTTTTGCGTAGAGACTGTCCAGTTTGACCAATGTACATGGCAGAGGGGCATTGCTGGCACATGATGGCATATATCACATTGGTAGATGTGCAGGTGAACGAGCCCCTAATTGTGTGGCTGATGTGATTAGGTCCTTTGATGATGTCACTTGAATAGATATGTGGACAGAGCTGGCATCGGGCTTTGTTGCAAGGATAGTGTTCCTGGGTTAGTATTTTTGTTGTATGGTGTGCGGTTGCTGGTGAGTATTTGCTTAAGGTTGGGAGGCTGAGTAAATCCTGAGTAAAAGGTTTCAAGTGTATAAATGCCAACTGACAAAATACCTGTAGAAGAGTTGTCATTCACATGAATTATAAATTCTTAATATATGCATGCTATTTCCAGAAAGTGGTGTGTTAAAGATGATCAGTAAAGGGAAAAACATTAGGCCTGTTGGGCTTCTTTATGGTGTATAAAGAAAGCCTCTAAAGAGATCTGTTTTGTTGGTGGGTTTTTTTAATTGGTGTGTGTGGCGGGGGGAGGGGGGGGGAGGAGAGGGGATACTCCTTTTTTGTTACACTAAATATTCAGCTCTTGTCTAACCTGGAAGACTCTAAGATGACTAATATGCATCCGAAGAAGTGGGTTGTAGTCCACGAAAGCTTATGCTCTAATAAATTTGTTAGTCTCTAAGGTGCCACAAGTACTCCTGTTCTTTTTGCGGATACAGACTAACACGGCTGCTACTCTGAAATCTAAGATGACTGAAGAACTAATGGAATGATTACATCACAAAATCAAGAGTGAAATATTGTGCAATTGAGAGAGGAAGGGATTTTTAATCAGATTTTTTAAAAAGCTCTATTTTCTTACATTTCTGTTTAACTTCAGTGACTAACATTTTGGAGTAATTAAGTCTTTGATAAAAATCCATCACCCTGCCCCATCAGTTAAGGTGTGTGAATTAACAGCCTGAGATCCCCAGCAAGTCCCCTAACATAATTAGGGATTATCAGGTAGAAAACAAGCAGGAAAAAACTTTCAGGCCTCTTTTTATATACCTTCCTTAATTTTTTTTGAAAAGACACTGGCTCTTTTTAAAAAAAAATCCCTTGCATGTAAGCTTTATAAGCATCGGGTTATTGATGAAGAATTCTTTTTCTATTTCAGGTTTTGGAGCTTGAAGGTGAAAAAGGAGAATGGGGATTCAAAGCACTGAAACAGATGATTAAAATAAACTTCAAATTGGTAGGAGTTGCAGCTATCATTTCAGGAAATGCTAAATTGCATTAATATTGAATTGATTCACAGTTTTTAAATTGTTGTCCTCTCCTTATTTTTATCTCCAAAATTACATTTGAAAGAAAGCTAAAACATATAAAATAATTCTCTAATAATGTCCACATAAGCAATCGTTATAGTTGCCACAGGGAACTTATATGGTCATGATTAACATGCTGAGTGACAGAGTTGAGCAATCCCCCATTGTGTGATGCTTGTGCAGCCCTCTTGCAGCATTGTAAATGCCTTATCCCTGCTGATTAATGGTCATTTAACACCCTCCTGTTAGTGTATCTCCTCCTTTTTTGTCACTGGAAAACTAGCAGTGGGCAACTCGCAACTAGGGCTGTAGATAAATTGCAGTTAACTCATTTAACTCACGCGATTAACTAAAAAAAAATGAATCACGGTTAATGGCAGTCTTAATCGCACTGTTAAACAATAGAATACCAATTGAAATTTATTAAATATTTTTGGATGTTTTCTACATTCATTTCAGTTACAACACCTTATGTTATTTTTGATTACAAATATTTGTACTGTAAAAATGACAAAAAAAAGTATTTTTCAATTCACCTCATACAAGTACTGTAGTGCAATTTCTTTATCATGAAAGTGCAACTTACAAATGTAGATTTTTGTTGGTTTGTTACATAACTGCATTCAAAAACAAAACAATGTAAAACTTTAGAGCCTACAAGTCAGCTCAGTCCTACTTCTTCTTCAGCCAATCGCGAAGACAAACAAGTTTGTTTACATTTACAGGAGATAATGCTGCCTGCTTCTTATTTACAATGTCACCTGAAAGTGAGAACAGGCATTCGTTCGCATGGCACTTTTGTAGCCAGCATTGCAAGGTATTTACGTGCCAGATATGTGAAACATTCATATACCCCTTCATGTTTGGGCCGCCATTCCAGAGGACATGCTTTCATGCTGATGATGGTCATTAAAAAAATAATGCATTAATTAAATTTGTGACTGAACTCCTTGGGGGAGAATTGTATATCTCCCTGCTCTGTTTTACCCGCATTCTGCCATATATTTCATGTTATAGGTCTCGGATGATGACCCAGTACATGTTGTTCATTTTAAGAACATTTTCACTGCAGATTTGACAAAATACAAAGAAGATACTAAAGTGAGTTTTCTAAAGATTGCTACAGCACTCAACCCAAGGCTTAAGAATCTGAAGTGCCTTCCAAAATCTGAGCGGGACGAGGTGTGGAGCATGCTTTCAGAAGTCTTAAAAGAGCAGCACTCTGATGCGGAAACTACAGAACCCGAACCACCAAAAAAGAAAATCAACCTTCTGCTGGTGGCATCTGACTCAGATGATGAAAATGAACATGCTTTGATCCGCACTGCTGTGGATTGTTATCGAGTAGAACCAGTCGTCAGCATGGACGCGCGTCCTCTGGAATGGTGGTTGAAGCATGAAGGGACATATGAATCTTTAGTTCGTCTGGCACGTAAATATCTTGCCAGCTACAATAGTGCCATGAGAACGCCTGTTCTCACTTTCAGGTGACGTAAACAAGAAGCGGGCAGCATTATCTCCTGCAAACCTAAACAAACTTGTTTGTCTGAGTGACTGGCTGAACAAGAAGTAGGACTGAATGGACTTGTAGGCTCTAAAGTTTTACATTGTTTTATTTTTGAATGACGTTATATTTTTGTACATAATTCTACATTTGTAAGTTCATCTTTTATCATAGAGATTGCTCAACAGTACTTGTATTAGGGGAATTGAAAAATACTATTTTGTTTGTAATTTTTACAGTGCAAATATTTGTAATCAAAAAATAAATATAAAGTGAGCACTGTAGACTTTGTATTTGGTGTTGTAATTGAAATCAATATACCGTATATACTCGTTCATTAGCCTGTTAGTTTATAAGCTGACCCCCCCCCCCCCCCCCAATGGATAGGTAAAAATAGCAAAAACTGTATAACCCTTTCATAAGCCGACCCTATATTTCAGGGGTTGGAAAACTTTGGCTCCCGGCCCATCAGGGTAAGCTGCTGGCGGGTCGGGATGTTTTGTTTACTTGGAGTGTCTGCAGACATGGAGCCCCTCAGCTTCCTGTGGCCACGGTTCACCATTCCCAGCCAATGGACGAGTATGTATGGTATTTGAAAATGCAGAAAACCTCCACAAATATTTAAATAAATTGTATTCTATTATTGTTTAACAGTACGATTAATCGTGATTCATTTTTTTTAATCGCTTGACAGCCCTACTCACAACATATTTCAGTAATAGCACACTAACAATATACATATTTTGGCAGAACAATTGGTTTCAGCTTACCATGACCTTTCATATGATATCTTACATGGCATGCTTTGTATGAAATATAATTATACGAGAGGGGTGGATATGGGGTTTCCAGGGTGATGCTTTGAGATACAGAGTGCCACCTTGTAGTTTTGAAAATTTGTTTAAAAAATAAAATGGGCTGATTATATTTTACATATCAAGCTCAGCAAACAGAGAATTTTTAGAGTGTCTTATAAAGTTCAGTTTTCTATATGAATTACAGGTAGCTAACGTGAGACATCTGTGACGAGATCCCCCTGGGGTGCAGCCTGGGATTGGGACCACTGTGCCCCCTTAACTCTTTCCAGCCTGGGCTGTCTCTCATAATGCCTTGCTAGTGACCAGCAGCAAGCCCCTCTAGGCGCTGTGATCACTCAGCACAACAGTATGTGGAGCCCCACACACCCAGCTAGATTGCATGAAGGCTCCCAGAGCCACTCATGAAGCACACAGAGAATGGCACCAGAGCCAAAACCCCCCAGCTCCCAGCACTGTACCTCAGGAATATACCGTCTTGCATTACTCAAGATGGGCAGTGCAGATTTATTAATTGGTTCACCACTTCAGCAATGGAAAGTGGTTGTACACCAGCCTTTGCAACACCTGAGATTTGCCACACACTTCATACAAACTCACTGGTAAAGATAAACAGTTAAGTTTATTGACTATAAAAGGTAGATTTTAAGTGATATTAAGTGATGGGCGAAAAGTCAGAGTTAGTTACCAAAAGAAATAAAATATAATCATGCAGTCTAAACTCTCAACCCTTTTAGACAGGGCAACAACTAGATTAAGCAGTTTTTCTCACCACACTGGATATTGCAGTCCTTAGTATACAGATTTCACCCTTGAAATCTGGGCCAATCTCCTCTGTTGGAGTCTTGTCTTCTCAGTGTCTTAGTTGCTTGCAGCGTAGGTGGGGGCAGGAGAAGGGCCCAGTATGTGTCCACTCTCTGTTTTATACCCTCAGTCCACGTGCTTGGAAAACACAAGTCCAGGCATGTCTGGGGGCATTGCTGAGTCTCCAAGCAAGGTTGAGCAATTCCCCTGGTGTGGCCTCATGCAGGTGAGTCATTGCATTGTAGTTCCCTTGCTGGACAATGGTTGTTGATGGATTGATTGATACCCTACCGGGTATTGGCTACTTTCCTTGCTGTTGCCTCTGGGGAGCTAATGTCTGGCTGATTCCCCAACTTACAGCAAGTTTTAGTGACCACCATACAACACAATTGTCATAACTTCATATGCATTAATGATATATGTATATGGATAGAGAAATTACTTTCAGCAGGTCATAACCTTTCCCCGATACCTTACAAGGCATGCTTTATATGTAAGATCACGATTATATAAAATGAGGAATATGGGGGTTCCAGGATGCTCCCCCAAGGTATAGAATGTCACAACATTGTTCACTATAATGTGTTGGTAGGAAATATGTTTTCACACCAAATAAAATGGCCATGCTAATTCTCAAATAGACTTCTCTGTTTAAATTTCTGTTCTGTGAAGATCCATTTAACTCACTTTTGACTCTGCCACTTCTGAGCAATGTGGTCATCCTAAATAGGTGACAGAAAACTTAAAGCAATCACAGACGTGCATCACTGCGTAGTCTCTCTACTGTAACGTCTTTGGGTTTTCTGTGCATATTTACAGATGTTTGTATCTAATGGCAATGTTCAGTATACAATTTTTCATGATTATGAATTATATATGTTTTTCCTCACAGACTAACTTTCCTGAAATGATGAACAGATATAAACAGCTATTGACCTACATACGGAGTGCAGTTACAAGGAATTACTCTGAAAAATCCATCAATTCTATTCTTGATTATATCTCCACTTCCAAACAGGTTAGATTACCATTCCTGTTCCACCTATCCATTTTTTGCATGGACTTTTTGCCTTTTGAAAACCTGATTCTTGGTATAATTGGAGAAAAATTATAATATTACATTTGTTACAGTATGCTAAATATTGTTCCCCACAATTTATTGATCGTGTGTTAAAAATAACTTGTCTTTAACTTTGTCATCTACACAAGATTAAAACAGTCTAGAAACTACTTAGTATTTCTTACCTGGGATTTCTATACAGCTAAATGTCACAAGTGACTTGTTTTTCAGCGAAGTGGTACCACCATCAATAGGTTCTCATATGTAATTTGTAATTAAAATAACTCTGTATACTCATTAATTTTGCATTTAGATACGGTAAGAAATGTGCCTATCTTTCAGACTAGTAAAGTGAGCAGACTAGGTACATAGTACCAGATCCATGGCCAAGCTCTGCTCTCTTTGTGCTACTGGAGCAGCATAAAGAAAGAAGAAAGCTCCCCTAAGCTCCTAGCTGGGGATACCCAGCATGTGGAGAATTGCCAGCACACAGAGTTGACTTCTAGGCCTTCCTCCCCTCCTGCAACACATGGGGAGGGACAGGTGAAGTGACTGAAGTGTGATGTATTCTGGCAGTTCCAAGGATGGGTAGCCTTAGGAGCATACCTAGTTGGCAGTTTAGAGTATCTGCTCTAAGTTGTGCCAGGAGCTAGGAATGGAGAGAATCAGGGACTCATACCTGCAACCTAAAAGCCACTGGGCCCCTTCCCAACTGCACCCAGTAGATAATCTGGCCATTAAGTGTATAGAAAGTTTCTCTCTCAACTTTCTAGATTATCTAATTTTTAAGAAAATGCTATTAAGCACTATGCAGTTTTGGGTGTTACCGTTTGTTTCCATACAGGAACATCTTCTGGTCTGCTCTGAGCAGAACAGTCAGACATTTTTTCTTCTTCTTTCATGCAGTATTTGGATAGGAGGGAGAAAATATCTTTTATTGACCACTTCCCCTCCTATCCTTTTACCCTTGTTGGTCTCTCTTTTTTCAGTTTCCAGTAACAGTAATGCTAGCTTTCTGTTAGTATTTTTCTTAGATACTTACATAACAATGATTTTATTATCTGCTTAAGATGGATAAGTAGCTTTGGTTCTTCACTAATATGATAAATTGCAGATTTTAAAACCTTGTGCAACTTATTTTGAATTAAAAGCTTACATCCAGGTGCTTCTAAATGCTTTTGTCAGTTCCAAACTTCAGTGAAATCTTCTATTTTATGATAATACTGTTG
This sequence comes from Chrysemys picta bellii, assembly GCF_011386835.1. NCBI lineage: Eukaryota > Metazoa > Chordata > Testudines > Emydidae > Chrysemys > Chrysemys picta. Next base: position 20,152,068 of record NC_088800.1, read on the forward strand.
ATTATTTATTATGCTTAAGTTTTGTCATTTTAGTTGCAATTTCTGCTATTTATAAGTAATAGTTCAATAAGATGCAGATTTCTGTATCTTATTTGTGTTGAAGTTCAAACATGCGCTTTTAGTTTTTTCAAACTGACTATATTAACAGGTACAAATTTGCTGTTTACAATTATAGAATTCTGATTTTTTATGCCAGATGGATTTGCTTCAGGAATTTTATGAAACAACACTTGAAGCTCTGAAAGATGCTAAGAATGATAGATTGTGGTTTAAGACAAACACAAAGGTAAAATATATAAATAACATTTAGTTTTATTTTTTGCTTGCTATAACTTCCTTAAATTGCAAGTCTAAATTTTATAAATTCCAAAATCCTAATTGTCCTAATGGCTTTAATTCTTTAATCACAGCTTGGCAAATTATATTTAGAACGAGAAGAATATGGAAAATTACAGAAGATTTTGCGCCAGTTGCATCAGTCATGCCAGGTACAGTAGAGTAGATATTTTAAAAAAAAAAAAAACTTTACTACCCCAAAACTACATGTAAAATCATTCACTGTAACTTTGTATTTAGTACTAATTTCACATCCAGTTTTCAGGCTATGAGAATGGCATATCATTATACTTTGTAAATAGAAATTAAATCTAATGCTTGTTTTAATTCCTTATCTGTTTTGTAACTTGAAATAAAAATGATAGAATAGTTAATTTCTGGTAAAAAGATGAATTTTCATAACCAGCAGACAGTAACTGCATTATCATTACATTTCACTTGGGTGCAGGAATGAGAAGCATTTGTGAATTATTATTCCTTCTAATGTATTATTAAAATTAATACAAACTATTTGGGGGGAAAAACTGTATTTAAACCAACAGAGAAGCAAAAATTCTAAATGAAGCTTAACCATAGGAGAAAACTATGGCCTTTACTTCATTGTGGGAAAAAATATATTAAGCCACGTGCATTGGCCAAATCAGCTTCCAGCTTTGCCTATCCTCTCCATCTTTATGCTGAACAAAGATGATGTACACCTGGGAATCTGGCCCATTATTAGCAATAGTATGGTCATGAATACATCACTGCTCTATTGCAGTGGTTATGTGGCTTTATCTTTTGTATACTGAAAGAAATTCTTAAGATATGAAATGTACAGAAGGTCAACTCTTGAAATCCTTACTCAAGCAAAATTCATAGTAAAGTCAGTATTTTTACCCAAGTGAAAAACTTCAGAACTTGGTCCTTGAACATAATGTTTTAATTTCACTGGTTGTATTAAAAATATGGTATTTGGAAACTTCCTTATTTTTGGCAGGAGATTTCTGAAAATATTTAGTAACACACTTTTATATTACTAGAATGGTGACCTCAGCATTATTTCAAGATTCACAGTATTCATTATCACTCTTTCCTAGACTGATGATGGAGAAGATGATTTAAAAAAGGGCACCCAGCTATTGGAAATCTATGCATTGGAAATTCAAATGTATACAGCACAGAAAAATAACAAAAAACTTAAAGCACTATATGAACAGTCATTGCACATCAAGTCTGCCATTCCTCATCCACTGATCATGGGGGTCATCAGAGGCAAGTTGTTTTTATATTACTACTTTAAAATTCCTTTGTTCAGACCAGTGTCACTTAAATTAAAAAATGTCTTACTTTTTTATGTTGTTTCAACTGAAAATACATTACAGAAAACGTTCCAAATATCTGATCTCGTTGAATTGCATTGGCAAATAAAAAAGCATTAGGATTCACCGGAAGTACCTATTTAATGGCCAGTAATGGTTGAATGAATTGTAGTGAGGGCATGTACCATGTCTGAAAGCACCTTTCACCAGGATATGGCTATCACTTGTCTCCTCTGCTGACAGGAAACCTGCCAATTAGAGCAGTAAAAGGGAAATAATATTTCTCATTTGACTTTCTAAATAGTTTTTCTAAAAATATGTTGGATAGCTCCCATAAATAGATAATGTTGCTATGTATTCTCTTTGAAGTTTGTCTGGGATAAATTCCAACTGAGTAAATGTATTAATTGCAACTTTTTAACAAAAAGGTTGCAAAGATACACTTTTCTTTCTAGTCATGGAGTGATCTTAGGAGTGGTTATTTTTAATAATATTTGAATTGGAAAACCAAAAAAGAAGCAGCTGCCTTATATTGATGTGCTAATGCTTTTTCTCAGCAATTTTAATGAATTAAAAAAAAAACCCTGAAAATATATTCAGGAATCAGTTTAGACATAGCATGGTACATTTAGTAGAATCGTTCTGATAAATGGCTGCAAGCACACAGCTTCTTTCATCATTGTTTTCTTTTCAGAATGTGGAGGCAAAATGCACTTAAGGGAAGGAGAATTTGAAAAGGCACACACTGACTTTTTTGAAGCATTCAAGAATTATGATGAATCAGGGAGTCCTAGAAGAACCACTTGCTTAAAATATTTGGTCCTAGCAAACATGCTGATGAAGTCCGGAATAAATCCATTTGACTCTCAGGAGGTATGCTTATAAATGTGCACAAGTCGGCTTAGCTGCTGCTTTTCCCGTTTAATAGGGAAATTGGCATAAATAGCTTTTTTTGCTACCTAAATGTACTTATTATGGTTTCTGTTCTGTGTAGGCTAAACCATACAAAAATGATCCAGAGATTCTAGCAATGACAAATTTAGTAAGGTAAGATATTTTATTTTTCCTGAAGGGCAAAGTTACTAACCATGAAACAGATATTTTTGTACTGTTTTGTTTTGTTGAAAATAATACAAACAGACTTTTTCATAGGTATCAAACCAGCATTTCGGTTTTGGATTTTCAATGTTTCTGTTGTTCAGAAGCTCTCTGTTTAGTGTGATCTATATCAGTAATACTCAGACTGAGGCTCACGAGCCGCAAGTGACTCTTTAATGTGTCTCCCGCAGCGCTTTGCATCACATGATATTAAAACACTGTGTGATTTAATCAGGATGCTTTCACTATGTTATTAACCAATTATTGTTGATAAAATAATAATATTTGGTCAGTTATTTTGGTGTGAGAGTTTGTGTGTATGTATATGTATAATATATAAAACTAAATATTTCCCCTGATGTGCTGTTTAAATATGAATATATAGTACTAATAGTAAATGAAACAATGAATTCACACTACTGTGGCTCTGTTGGGTAATGCTGATTGCTAACTTGGCTCCTGAACCACTGAGGTCTGAGTATCACTGATCTATATAAAATTCTCTACAGTACCAGTTTAAAAAGACCACACTAAGAACATATACTTTTTTGTTTTACATCTAAAACAGTATATCGGGCTGAATTCCTATCTGGTGTCATTAATGTTAGTGTTTTTCCATAAAGGCAAGTGTCTTCCAAATATCCTAATTCTGAATCATGAGATTTTATTTGTAAGACTGGGGAACTGACTAAAAAGATGTTCTTTGAGGTTTGAACATCGGAGAGATCACATTTGTTTGCTGATTTTATGGCTAAATTGTCTCCAACTATCAGCTTATTTACTGTGATTATCTAGTGAAAATTTGATTGAACGTTGTATTCAGAAGCAAGAATTATCTTTATAATTATTATGATTATATTTAATTGTATTTATTGTATATAAAGGCTGCAAATTTTATTCTTTTCTTTCCATGAGCTGATCCTTCTCTCTTATAGTTCACCATAATATTAAAAAGAACATTCACATGGGTTTTTTCTCTTTAGGAAATAACATGAGTGCTCTTTTTTTTTTTTGGTAGAAGTTCAGTATACTGCATGATAATAGAAGCTAAGATATTACTAGTCCTGGAATAGAGGGTACTTAAAAATGTTTACAACTGCATTTGTCAGTGAGTTTCAAGGCATTCAGAGTTTCCAGGATGGCCAGTGATGACTATGGAAATTCAAATTTGGTCATTTAGAGTCTGATTGTTTCAGAGTTGCTGACCACCTGCAAATCCATTGGCAGCTGGGAATGCCCGGGACTTCTGAAAATCAGGCCCGTTAAGCTTTCCTTGAAAGTTGATATGATATGTTATATTAGTAGGATAATTTGGAGGCACTGATGTGCAGTATTTTCGCACATCAAGGCATGTGTGCCAAAGGAGTTTTATGGCAGGGTTTTTGGAATAGAGCTTTCAAGTCTCAAATCCTGCGGGCATGTGTGTCCCTAAGCATATGAAGAAGATCCAAAGTACTACATGGCTTTTTACAGAGAATGTGATCAGCAGTGTTTAGGCCCTAGGAATCAAGACCATCAACTTATGTAGATTGTATTGCGACAGTTCTTTCATGCTTTGCTGTGAAACCAATCAGGTCCTGTCCACTATAAGCAGCTTCTCTCTTGATAAATAAGAAGCAATCTGTGTTCAGTTCTCTTTTGCAGTCAAAAGATGGGGAATTCCTCTGTCCAAATATTGAAATATATAGTTAACACTGTGGGCCAAACATTGTTCAGCTACAGCTACTGTTTGCTATCAACTGCTCAAAAACAACAACACTCTTTCTGAAGTCAAAGAGGCATATGCATTATTGACCTAATGATAAATAAAGGATTTGGCAATCTGTGGAGGGATTACTTCAGAGAATTTCAATTCCATATACGTCCTTTCTACTTTAGCTTCATGCTTTCATGTAAATTTGAGACAGAAGGAACTCCCCTGGGCTTTAGCAAGCCTGCTTTCAGTCATACTACCTAATTTATATTCTTTATCTTTACATCTGAGTATATTTTTCTCTCAAAAATATGAAAGCACGTAAAAAATATAGCACAAATTACAAAGCTGCAGCAGATAACATCAATTTTGTTAAAGTTACAATGCTATTCTTAATTTCTACTATAATTAGAAACTAAATTTGCATTTAGATTTTCTGGGGAACTTGCACATTTTGTACATTGTAAAACAACTTTGTGGGGTACCCTTTGAAATTTTATACGTAATTTAAATGCCATTTAATTATGAGATGTTTCATATCAGGTTTATCAACTACTACAAACATTTTGCTTCTGCACTGCTTAACGTCTCCTCAGAGTTGATCCACAATGAAGTCTAATGCTGAGGTTATAGCATCATAATTATTTTGTCATAGAGTTTGATGTGTATAAGCACAAAGATTACTTTGCTGTAGGTTCAGTCAGAAAGAATATCCACACTATGAAGGAGAAAGTCATTACTAAAACACACACATTCACAAACATAATTAACAGCAATTGAATGCATATACTGGACAATACATTGCTGATGCCTCTTTGCATTTAAACACATGAGGTTCCATTAAGGTGCATCAGGACACATCCATATTAACATAACAAAACAATTGAGTAACTTTGAGTGACTATATTTTTAGTGTTTTTAATAGGATAACTTTTTAAAATACAAATAGTTCAAGACCAATTTATAGTTGCAAAAGGGCAGAACATTCATATTAAACTTCTGTGAATACTAACAAAATATGCAGTAGAAGAAATGAAGGAGCTACAGTGTTATCTTAAGATGCATGTTTTCAACACCCTTTTATCTTAAGCATCCTCAATTTCTAACTATCAGAAAGATTGTGACTGTAATTCTTTGCTACCAATATTTAATATACTTTTTAGTATGTGTAAACTGGAAATCTTATCCTGATCTGAGACTTTTTTTACTTGACAAAACTGTAATTCACTCTCCTCTCTCGTTGAAGTGCCTATCAGAATAATGACATCACTGAATTTGAGAAGATTCTGAAAACAAATCACAGCAACATCATGGACGATCCCTTCATAAGGGAGCACATTGAAGGTATGGGTACAGGAAGTTGTTGTCACAGTTCAGGGCAACTGCACCTGTGTTTCCCCTGAGTGGGCACCAGCTTCAGGCTTCCAGCTTCCTAGTTTTTGCCTTTCTGGATGGAGACCCGTGTCTCTCTCCCTGCAGACCAGGGTATTTCCAGGGTGCACGGTTCCCTGCCTTCACTATGTTCTTCCCAGCACGGGCAAGTTGCCCAAAGGCACGTGCTTGCTTTCTCTTCAGACATGGTTAACAGGTGTAATTGCTACAGTACCACACAGTTCTTTGTGTGCACACCTATTTTTTTATTACCATAAAAAGCAATACAGAGAAAGCATATTAAAAACAATAAAGAACCTACACCCATGCTAATAAGCTTACTAGAATCTAACATTGATTCTGGCAGGAATCATCCTTCATCTCCTTCTCCCCCCACCTAAGGGGATTCAGTTTGTGGTTACAATTCATTATAGCTTAAACTCTGAACTAGAACACTCATAAGATGTTTAGTCCACCGTTTATACAGTTCAGGGGTCTTTGACCTGGAGTTTCTAGGAGCATGTTGACCGTGGGCTTTCCTACCTTGAGGGTACCTTGAAAAAGGAGGATTCAAAGTGAGTCATTTGCATCCACTTCACAGGTATTGGTCCAAAAAGTCCTTTGAAGTTCCTAATGCCATCCAGAGGTTGCATTAGTCAGTCTCCTATAGAAGATAGATACATTCAGTTCCACAGGAACACAAACAATTGCATTTTTAATACAGTGGACCCCAAAGATGTTAAACTTAATTCAAAGTTTAGCTTCATTCAGTGAACATCATTCAGGATACTGTCAGTCTGTCCTAGTTGTAATTCTGTTTTTTCCCTTACTTATTAAGATATATTTCTTCTGCATTGGGAGAATGATAAAAAAAATAATTGTTCCTTATAAGATGTTATTGCTGTGAACAATACAGTTAGTGTTTAAAAACTCTATCCTTGGAAGTCAGGGTTAATGAGATGCTTTGCTATATAACTCTGAAAATTACCAAAACAATAGTTGCTTTTGGTAAAAGGATCACACTTGCAACCAGATTTATGAATAAAAACAGCAGCAAACCTAGAGCCTCATCTATTTGAAGTAATGGAAAAATTACAGCTGACTTCAGTCAGCTTTGGATGCGGCTCCTATTGAGGAAAAGCATGTGTGCTTAACAGCTCATGAGGGCAATCTGAATATGACTAAAACTGTTATTCGTAAAAGATATATAATTGCATGGAAGTTATTGGGTCAGATCCTATGATGCAGCCAAAATATGCAGAATGTGATGGTATCTTAAAACTCAATCTTTGTGCTCCCTAGTGGTGCTCTGTAAAAGTCATCCACCCTGTGTTGTATTTTGAGTGCATAGTATAGGGGCCCATCAGCCACCCCCCCCTTTTTTCTCAAGCCATACTCCATTTTCATTGCTACACCAGAAGCAGGGAGAGTATGTGGGGTTCAAACCTCTATCAGCTCTTTATCAGTGAAGGATCATCCTTAGATGGAGGTGATCCTTCCTGGACCAATTAATACAGCTTTTTAGCCAAATGTGATTAATAGTGCAGTGAAATGTGACTACACTGCATTGGAGGGTCTGGCCCATTATGACATTAATTGTCACTAATTAAAATAAAAAGTATTGTAGTATATTCCTATATAGTGTTAAGTTTGGGTTTTCATGTGAGAGATTTGATAAGCATACGAACAGCAGTAAAACAGTCAGCTGGCTGAGTGAAGGAAAATCGAACAGGCTTAAAAAATATTAGTGAATAGCAAACTTCTTTTGTGAACTTTCATACATTTTTATTAACAGTTCATGCATGCATATTTTTAATTTATTAAGCTTGCAGTTTATCTAATAAGAAAGTGAAAAACATTCTTAGCTGCTGCACAGACTCTTTACATTGCAACTCTGCCTCAACTTCTTGTCTTGTTAGGTTATTAAACTCTGATTCTGCAAACAGACTTCAATGGGGTTACTCCTGTGCTTAAAATCAAGCATATGCATATTTGCAGGGTTAGTGCCTTAAACTTTTCACATTTTGGTGAAAGACAGGTATTTCTATAGTAAGCTGAGATGGTAAAGATACTGTGCAATATTGTGTACCATTTATCCATTTTCTTAGAATAATTTTAAAATAGTTACAAACTATTTTGAAAAATGTATTTTCAAGCTTAAACAAGTTTCAACATTATCCAGTACTCCTGCTAATACCCAGGCTGAGCTACATATTGTGAAACAACCAGTGAAGAAAGTTGGCTTATTTTTAAAATGTTGGAGTACTTTATTACCACATAGGATCATAGCAGTTAAGAGATGGAAAAGACCTATTAGATATAAATATGGAATTATATTGCACACTTGCTCATTTGAATATGTAACCATTGTTCTTACAATAGTTACTTATTTGTTTTTCTTCTCTTACAGAGCTTTTGCGAAACATCAGAACACAAGTGCTTATAAAATTAATTAAGCCTTATACAAGAATACATATTCCTTTTATTTCTAAGGTACTTATCAGAGGAGATTTGTATTTGCTTAAATTAACGACAATTATGAATCAGCATAGCTGTCAAACAAATACAGCACTTCCCTAAATGGAACATCTGAAAATATAACATGGCCCCCAAAATGCAGTTAATAGAATGCTGACAGTTTTGCAGTGTGGAACTGTACATTTACATGTAATCTGAATAATTCTTATTAATGCGATGGTAAATGTTTAAGATGTTTAGCTGCCAATTTTGCAGCATAGAGATGCACTTGCTTAGAGGAAAGTGTAAAAAATACTTGAAAGTGCATAATTCCTCTTAGGCAACTATAATAAATATGAACTAGCATGCACAAACTCTGATGAAATTTCAGCTGTTTTAAACCCTTCTTGTCTAGCAGATATCATTAAAAGTCAGTGATGTCAGAGTTGTAAGTCTGACAAGAGGTGGAATAACAAATTCATAAATTAAAAAGCCAGAAGGGACTATTATGATTATCTAGTCTGACCGCCTACATAATAAAATTGAAGTAAATTTCCATCAATTGTGAGAGGGAAATGTACCTTTATGACCTTAGTTAATGTTTGATTAAATTGATGGCATGCTAAAATGTATGAGGTACTAAGGAAGAGTTAAGCATAGGTTTTATAATATAAGCACAAAATCTAAGGTTGATAAAATTGTCTTTACACAGATTACTGTAAGTAATTATTTAAATTTTTTTTTTAAAGATACCATTTGCACTAGGGTGACCAGACAGCAAGTGTGAAAAATCGGGACGGGTGTGGGGGATAATAGGCTTCTATATAAGAAAAAGCCTCAAATATCGGGACTGTCCCTATAAAATCGGGACATCTGGTCACCCTACATTTGCACAGAATTCATCAGATTTGCAGCACAAGATAGGCCAGGAGCTTCGCCACTTCTTACATATTTGGCCTTCTGAAGCACTGCTAGTGAGCACATGCAGAGGCGCTGAGTTCTTTTCTTTTCCCCGGGGTGCTCCACCACCACTCTACCCTGAGACCCCCCATTCCATCCCTCCCCCGAGGCCCTACCCTCTTCCTGCCCCTGCTCTGCCTCCTTTTCCAGGCCCCGCCCTGGCTCTCCACCCTCCCCCAGATCCCTGCCTGCTCGCTGCTCTCTGCCCCCCCCCAAGCCTCTCCCCCAGCCACCAGTCAGCTGTTTGGCGGCACCTCCAAACAGCTGCACCCACTATTTTTTTTCTGTGGGTGTTCCAGCCCCAGAGCACCCACGGAGTCAGCGCCTATGAATGCATGCCCCTTCCATTCCAACTGTTAGACTAGGGCTGGCCAAACTGTGGCTCACAAGCTGTATGCGGCTCTTTTACAGTTAAAGTGTGGCTTGTAGCCCCCCTCCCTCCCCCATCCCGCATTCTCTGCCTATCAGACTGGGGCGGGGAGGGGGCGGAGCTCAGAGCTTCTACCCTGCAGTGGTGTGGTGGGGCTAGGGGCTTCTGCCAAAGACAACTGGTGCCATCTGAAAATGGGGGGGATACAAATTTAAAGGTTCGTTCCCCCTCAACACTTGAGTCACGCCTCCTCAGGCATGCCCCCCCCCTTACCCTCAGCGGCCCCACACTGCAGCTTCCAGGTGTTTGCCGCTGCCTCTCCCCACAGCCGCGGCTCCCAGCTTGCCGACTCCAGCAGCTGCCGCGCAGCGAGGGGGCCCAGTGCAGGGACAGCAAACCCTAGCAAAAATCTGGGGGGGGGGAGCACATGACTCCCCCCAAGTATTGCCTCAGCTTCTGCCCAGTGGAGGGTCTCAGGGTTTCAGCCTCGTAGGGTGTGCCTGCCAAGGCTCGGGGCTTCAGCAGGAGTGGCGATGAAGCCCTGAGCCTTGGCAGGTGCGCCCCAGCTCTCGAACTTCTGAAGATTGCCATATGAGGCTCGGAGGGTGAGTATGTTTGGCCACCATTGTATTAGATCTCCTATAATCTTCTGATCTGTTCCTTTATGACTGCAGTCTATGAAAGAGTTCTCTGCGGGAGCTGCTCACTGAAATTTAGGGGTGGCATCTTGAGCTCTTCTGAGATGCTGCTGATCTTTTTCTTGTTGACAGTGTATATCTTGGTTGTTCTTTTCCTATTCTCTCTGATTATTATTTATTGACTTGGTACTATAGTCTAACATTAAGAAACTGAACTCAGTACTTACATGTGAAAATTAAAATAAAAAAGATTAAATGTTGGTTGCAAAATAGTACGATGGCAACATAACAAGAGTTTTCTGTCTTAGGAATTAAACATAGATGTAGCTGACGTGGAGAGCTTGCTTGTGCAGTGCATATTGGATAAGTATGTACTTTCCTCCTATTTCTGATTTATTTAATATCTTAAAAGTGTAGTGTAGAAAAAACAGCAAATAGTGTGTGTGTGTTTCCCCTGAAAATGCCATTTGAGTCTACAATTATATAAGATAATGTGTAAGCCAAGTCCTTTAGAGCTGTCTGGGTTAGTAACGTGAGTCACATTAGAAGATGTGAATTCAGAAGAGTTTTAAGTAGTTTGAATGGTATGATTTTACATTACTTTTGCATTTTATAATGGCATATAATTGAATCACTGTGCCAAATTATGTAAGTTATATATTACCAACTGGTGTTTAGATCTATAAATATGTAAAGGCTGAGATTTTCAAAGCCTTTTAATTATAAGGGAATGGTGTCTAAACCTCCTAGCTAATTTGCATATCTCAGCCATAGTTTATAAAACAACTGGAGAATTTTTTTGTATTGATTTATTCTTTTAGTTTGCTGAGTTATAAGAAGTTTTACTGTTAAAAAGAGAAGAAATGTTTCCCTGTTTCTGAATTTAAAAAAAAATCTTTCTTTAATTCCTATATTTGAGAAACCTTATTGGAGTCAGTGAATTCACTGTAAAACAAAGATCAGGTGTTCTCTAAAGTGCTGTTTATATATCAGGTGACCTTAAATTCCTACAAGCACCTCTGAGCCAAATGCACTGCATGCACATTAGTCCTAGTGTCTCTATCTGTAAGTGTTTGGCAGGGGAAGTGGGTCTGCAGTTTAACCTCTCATCATAATAATTTCCCACCGGGCAATACATTGTGCAGATGTTAAATTCCTAGGCCAGTCAAGCTCTTAAATAAATCCTAATGTCTGTTTTGCATTAGTTGAGTGTGTGTTTTGAGTGAATCACTGTTGTTTCAGATTTTTAATGTGCATTACAGATGTATCTAATTAAAGTTTTTTGTATCTTTCTAGCACTATTCATGGCCGAATTGATCAAGTCAACCAGCTCCTTGAACTGGATCATCAGAAGAGGGGTGGTGCACGATATACTGCATTAGATAAATGGACCAACCAACTAAATTCTCTCAACCAGGCTGTAGTCAGCAAGCTGGCTTAACAGAAAACAAGCTTTTACAAAACGTACTTAAGGCAACAGTGCAGTGATGTAAACCTTAAAAGAACTGGGAATGGCAAAACTACTGTCGGTTGATGTGCCCTGAAATTATTGGAGTTATGGCAGAAGTGCTTTTTTGATCAGCTGGTTTGTGTTTTGCTGCTGCATTTATCCCAAGAAAAACAGCTTTAATCTCCAGAAGAAAACCAAAATGCCACGGGATTTATGCTGTATTGACATCTCGCCCTAAACATACAACATGATAGTAATTTGTCAAGGGCAACTAATGACCAGAGAGAAGATTTTTTTGTCATGATTTTAAATACACTGACACGTTACTGTTGGTTAAATTTAAACATGTTTTACCTGCAGAAATTCTCTCACAGAAATAACCTGCAATAACTTGAAATGCATACCCTTTTGAACACTTCCTTTTCTCATGTATTAATTGAAATATTTGCTGCATTTTTCAAAATGTCAATTCTCCAAAAATGTGTCCGTATATTTCTGTACCTGCAGCGTAGTAAAGGTTTAGAGGAAACCCCGTAATTATAGTGGCATACTGTCACTTAGGTTTCAAGCAGCAAAATAAACAGTGCAGTTCAGAAATTGTACAGTTTGTTTCTTGATGTGTTTTCATTACCTTTTGTTTTTTAGAAAAGTAGGTAAGTGAGTATTCTTCACCTCAGATACTGAGAACGTTTTGGAGATTAAATCTTAACCTTGGTGCATGCTTTTGGTTTATTTCTTATCATATTTATGTACAGATATTATAGAGATTTAAGAACTGATATCTAGCAGTCTTGCTGATTTCAAGGTTTTATTTTGAGAGGTACAGGGATCTTGCAATTCCAGTGGTAGTCAATGGTGGTAGGGGGTCTGCATTTCTGAGTATCAGGTCCTCATTTTGATCTCGGTATTTCAAATAAATGTTTGGTAGGAAATGGCTTGGGCGGGGATTCAGACCACCATAGCTGACTTTAAGTTTGTGCCTTGTTAAACTAGATTTATGTTCTGACTTGGTTCTGAATTTAACTATAATACATTATGTAAGTAGAATACCAACATTTGGGAGTGATACTGAGATTTCTGCAGTATGGGTATAGAATAGGGCTTTGTGCAGTGATAAGAGAGATGGAGTCCGTGCAGTCCCTTCACAGCCACTATTCAAGCCCTGACAGAGCATAGCAAACTTCTCCCCTTCAGGAGTTCTGGGCCACTGGATCTATTTAACTATGGATCTGTAGTGTCCTCCAATGAGTCCACTGCAACGGCTCTCTCTGTGGCAGCCTGTTTAATGCCAGTACAGAACCCGTCCAGCAGCCCACAGGGAAGGGATGTGGAAACCTTCCTGTGTGGTTACTTTGTCCACACTTCCACTCACTCCATTCAAGACAGATGCATGGTTTAAATTATACAAAGGGGCAATGCCAGGCACGCTTCTCACAGGATGAATATATTCTTAAAGCAATAAAAACCTGAAGACATTTAAGAATAAAAGTGAAACAATTTAAACTATCTTCAAACACAAAGGAGAGTAACAAATAGCAAATGCTGTGTCACTTTCTGTGAGAGGAGAGGCAGGGGAGTGAGATACCAGCTAGTAAATCAAATGTTGTAGGACAGCTTGTGAATGACAGAGTTGAAAGAAAAAGATCTGAAACTGTACTATCTAAAATTTAACCTCACGGACTTGAGTAATAAGGCCTCTTGCTGAACTGCTGGAAGTTTTAAAGGCTATAGGAAAAAAGTTTATTTTTGTGTGTATAATATAGTATTTTATCAGATATTCTGGAATGCAATTCTCTATCCAGAGTCTTATTGAAACAATAAGCTAATGCTAAGTATTACATTGAGATTGTCAAATGTAGGTAAACTGAAGGAAATCAAAATTAAATCCCTAGTCTGGGGAGTAAGAAATTAAAGGTGCATTCTTATATGTTCTTTTCTCTCTATTGATATGAATACTCTTTGTTACCTTTAACAGATGCCTGAATTACATACAAAAAATGTATTAAGCAAAGCATCGATATTATCTAGAGATTGAAAAGCTAATTGTGCTCTTCAACAGAACAAAAAATGATATGGCTCTTACAGTTGCCTGTTTTTTAGAAGATTTTAGAAGACTTTAGAAGATTGGTAAAAATAGTACTCTGTGCCTAACCTGAGCAGATAGAGCATTCAGACAGGAGACTGCAAAGGATTAGGAAAAAAATGATTTGCTATATTCTCCCTCATTCCTATCAGGTAAGCACAGCTGCACTAAGTCAAATAACTATCTAAAGTAAATGAGACGTAAGTATAGATTTCATAAAGAAATTCTAATAGTACTCAGTGTACCAAGGAGAAGTTTTCCAAATCACTTTAAATACATCACAGCTGTGCCTTTTTACTTAACTTTTTGTCATTTGAAATCCTGTAGTTGGTGTTTCAGATTACATCTTGTCTGTTCAAATGAAATTTTTTCCCCATTAAAAATTACACAAATCAATTACATGGCTTATCATTTATAGTAAAGCCAAAACACAGGTTTGAGTTCAAATGGTTGGGTTTGTATGTGGGCTGCTAGCAAATTAAGACTTAATTTAAAACAATTAATTTTTGCAGAAAGCTAGTCTCACAGGTTAGGGTAGGTCCTCATATGGCCTTTATCACCATATTGTCTGAGCACCTCACAATTGTTAATGGATTTTACTTTCACAACATCCCTGCAAGATAGGACAGTATTACCCCCATTTTACAGGTGGAGAACTGAGAGACAGGGTAGATTAAAGATTTGCTCAAGATGACATAGCAAGCATATGGCTGTGCCCAGCAATTGTGTCCCAGTCCAGTGCCCTGTCCACTTGACCACCCTTCTGTCATTTCAATACATTTTATCTAAAACCATTTGAAAGATTAGTTACATAGCATGCAAAGAACAACTCTTGTTCTATAGTGTCCAGTGTGATTTGTATAAAATGCAAGGGAAAGTATATGAAACAAAAATTAATTCTTGTAAATAACATGGGGCTGAATCCTGACATGCAAGTTTCCTTCACTGATAGAATTTTCTTTTTAACCAATAAACATTTTAATCTACTCAGTCTACACTGAGTATTTGGAGATACAGTTAAATGTGAATATAAATTGGAGTTGGTCCTTATAGCAGGCAAAGTCCTTTTTCATGTTCTTTGAAAAATATCTTCAGATAACACTAGCAGGTGCATTGTTCTTATTACACACCATGTTTCTGTATAATACTATGGTATGTGACATGTTCTTTACATTTAAAAAATCCCACTAAAAATAAATTTTTGGAACTACTCAAAGTAGGAAGCACTGCCAGGTAGTAGATGTTTGTAGGATGGAGGCTGCACTTAACAAAATCAAATTAATTTGTTATACTTCACAGCAAATTTATACATGTGTGTCCAGCTAATAAATATACTACTCAGCAACCCCGGGCTCCATATCTACAGATCCAGTGTCTTCCTAGGGATACATTCCTTCTTTAGGGGTCACCTTCCCATAGCAATGTGGGGTGCTGAGCCCTTCTGTCATAGGCTCTCACCTGCCATTTCCCCTACAATTGTTCCCCAACCTGTGGGAGGGAACAATTGAGCCCTCCTCTAAAAGAGAAAGGAAGCATTAACTGGAGGCCAACACTGCTTAAAGAGTGGCTTTTCCTAACCCACAGAGCTTCCAGAACCTAGGTATGTCTATTGGGCCTTTAGTAATTCTCAGGAAGGAAGGCAGAATGCAGTAAATCCTGCTTCCACAGTACCCTTTGTGCTCCCTGCCCAGTGATGTTCACTTTACCTACCTTTATTAATGAAACTGGAGTTGAAGACTGGGCTTCAAATCAGTGCATTTTTGTGTAGAATCAGAATCCAGCTGTATTATAATATACTGTGCTGCATATTCTTGAGATAAGGATGTTATTCTGTTTATCTAATTTAGTCATCTATATGGTGCCCATCAGCACAGGTTTAAGAGTATAGGTTCAACAAGAAGGAAAGTGAGCATTCTAACCAAAATCAAAAATAAAGTAAGGCTGAATCTGCCTGTTGGTGCATTTCAGTGTGGTGAAAGTTGCCTGAAACTCATAGTCGATTATCAAAACTATATGGCTCTTTCAACTACCTGGAAATGTAACTTCACTGTAAAATGCTAGGATCCTATTTGAAAATCTATATTTTTCAGATTTACTTTTCTTTTGCTGACCAAGTTTACACAAGCAACAATTCCACCATTTGTGTTAAGTGACAGTAACGTGACATCTCTCTGGAATTTACCCCAAAATGTTCTTGCTCCCTCAAAGCTAGAGCAATTGTTTGACATTTCAGGAGTAGTGCGTTAAATTACTCTATGTAAATAAACTTGAATTGTAATTTACATCGTTGGGGTGGGGTTTTTGTTTTTGTTTTTTGGAAGGTCAGTAACTTTAGCTCTTTATTTTATTGCAAAACAATAAAATGTCTATACTCTGTCAGAAGAATAGACCCAGGGAATTAGACAACATTTAGCTTGTTCATAATATAATATTTTAACCGTATTAATAAAGATGTGAATATCGAGGAGGGAACATATGATTGAGGCATGAGGGATTTCCTTTGCCCAATTATATCCCTCAAAATCAATGGAAGAATAGACTGCAAAGTGCATCTGTAGCAGCATAATTTCCTATTTGAGGATAAATCTTGGTCTTAGTGGCTGCAAACTTGTACAGCAGGCGTAATGGTGCATTGTTGACTATACAGTACAGGCATTTCAGGGCAGAATCATTCATGTTTGGCTGATCCCATCCTGCAGGGACTTTCTGCTGCTTGTTTCAGTAGGAGTTGCATGCTCACTGTAACTGCTGCCAGCTAGCACTTGATTCTGGCAGTTTGCATGTTTGCTAGTTTTGTGGGTGAGCCATACATGTTTTCCAGCTTGCCTGTCCCCTCCAGGCACTGGCAGAGTTTTAAGCAGGGCTTTACTTACTGCCTTTGCAGATGTGGCAATAAATTTAATAAACTTTTAAAAACTAAGTTAAATTGGCACCTATGTGATTGAAGTGTTGCTGGAGGCCATTGTTGTTTCCAAACTGCATTTTGGGTATTTTTCTCTTGCCGTGTTACAGAAGAAAGATGCAGCATTTAATTGTTTGTACCTGAAATGTCAGATTTTAGAACTGGTGGTTCGTTTTTTTTTTAATTGGACCTTTAGAATTGTATTTTCAAAAACAGCCATTGAATTTGCACCCACAATTATTTGCATATCTAGAGTGAATAGCTGGATTTTTTTTTCCTGACATGGATCCTTTAATATGACTATAATCTTATTTGGTCCCAACTATACAAGCAAAACCCAAACTCTTGTAACCAAGTGCCCTGGCTTAGATAAAATAGCTGTGGGGTGAGGATTTAATGTAGCTCATGTGAATGCCTTTGCATCTTTTCCTCCTTTTCAGTGAAAATAGAGATTTAAGAAATTTTATGGAAGATTTTAAGTTTCTTTCCCTCCAGCCCTACAATATCTCAGGTCATCCAGTGTGACCTTCTATATTATGTATATTGTTTAGATATATAGATCCAACTTTTAAAAAGTACTGCCCAATTTAGATCTGAAGACTTCTTACTGTTGGTTACTATGAATAATGGCCCTTTTTAAGCATGACCTTTATGTTGGTATGTGTTTTGGGAACACAAGAAGAATTTTACAATGAACAGTTATTTTATCATAATGATTCATTATTTAAAAAACATACAACAAATATCTTAAGAAAATGTCCTAACACATACTCGGTGGTCAGCATTATTTTGGGTGGGATTCTTATTTAACTAAGTTGCATTCCACACTATAGTTCGGGTGTCCATTACAAAGAAGGCAGTTGTTTCAGAATTGTTCTCAGTGGCATTCTTCACTGGGTTTTTTGCCAGTCAGGCAAGTTCTCCCACATTACTGGAGAGATGTGAAATGGCTAAGTGTAAAATAAGTCAACTTAACTTAGCAGAAATAAGCAAAAGAAATACAATTATGGGGAGGAATATAAACTTTGTTTTGTAAAGATGTGTAGATATACATTGAGTTAGACTTACTTTGGGGAAAAATGAAATACAGGTTATCTGTATGTTTATATCTCATACCCATCTGTCTGTTAGTGACTAAAGAAACTTGTTCAACTGCATCAGCTGGATACTGTTAATATAACCTGCATAACAATACCATAGTCATT
Source organism: Chrysemys picta bellii (assembly GCF_011386835.1). Taxonomy (NCBI): domain Eukaryota; kingdom Metazoa; phylum Chordata; order Testudines; family Emydidae; genus Chrysemys; species Chrysemys picta. Next base: position 20,169,932 of record NC_088800.1, read on the forward strand.
AAAAGAACAAACTTCATTGCATGGAAACATCCATTCACATGTCTGGATCATAATCTTCATTAAATTGGCTAAATCCATTTTTCTGTCTCCCTTTTGTTAAAAGAATCTTAAAAGGTACTGTAAAACAGTGCCCTTTTCAGGCCACAAACACTTGGGTTAGCTCTACTGAAGACCCTTACTATTCTGGTGTCCCTATTGCACAGTCCATTGAAAACCATTGTGGTGGGGGAGATGGCCAAGGAAGCACCTTTCATTAATCTCATTGAAGGAGATGTTGGGAGGGGAGGCACAGAGGCTGCAGGTGCTGGGTGGAGAGGTTTTTGTGAGGAAGGGGAGGGCCAACCCCTCTACTGCTCATTTGTGGTAAAATCCTGGCTCCACTGAAGTCAATGGGGTTATGATTTCACTCTTCTCTCTGTTTCCCCAATCCCTATAAGAGCTATAGTCTTGTTGGCTACCAACTCAGACAAGATTTAAGGTGTGGAGCCTATGAAAATGCTGCATTAATTTAGGCATGGTTATTTCAGATATTTGCTGCTCCTAAAGACTAGCGGATTAATGATTGTATACAGCAATCACATTAGTAACATTATTGGTACTAATTATTACAATACACCTAAGAGGTCCCCTTCAGGGACCCATTGTGATAGGTGCTGAAGTGACATGTAATAGAGACAGTCCCAGCCCCTTAAAGAGCTCAAAATCTTGATTAACGATCAGATTCAAAGGATGAGGAGAGGATGAAGCAACAGTACTGCAGGCATGTTTTCATGTAGACTACCTGTGCATGTAAGCAAGCCAGCTACTGAGATGTTATCAACTGGCAGTTCTATGGACATCTATGCAGAAGTGAGTCTTAGGTCTGTCTGATCTTGCTGATTCTTATGCCCGTGTGAAGTCTACTGAACTTACTGATTGTCTGCATAGTTGTAAAAGTCTACCCCTAACCAATTTGCAAGATAAGATCTTAATGTACAATGTGATAGTCCATATGCAAAATGCCATACATTGTGTATTCCTTTTTAAAGGTAAAATGTTGGATATGGATAATATAATATGCTGTGTTATGCGTGGAAAGATGGAGTGCATCTGTTTGGTGAGTCCAAGCTATAAAACACTTGTCTAAAACAGATTGGTATGTAGCAGGTACAATTTCAATGAAAAATAAAAGAGCTAAAATAAAAGTTATATCTGGGAAGCTTTAGCAAAATAGCTTCGTGAAAATATTGTTGTTAGTTTAATATTAACCTAATGTTGAAATTATGATGGAGGCTTGCTGATTGTTCATTAAATATACCCCTCATTTCTCACATGCACTTCTATTAGATTCAAATCTGCCTGGTTTTTATTAGTAAATGTATAAATACTTTTGACTGGGAGTACTTGAGGATCCAGTAAATCTTAGCACACTTTTTCTCTCTTAGGTAGGTATTTGATCTCTTTATCACTCAGAATTATTGTTTTCCAGTAGCATGCCTTAGCTGGGAGTGTTGACATTTTGCTATACTGTAAGTATAAGTGGTAATTAACCAGATTATATTTGTTTTCTTTTTCTATCCTAATTTCTTTGCTACAGAAATGTTAGGTGAATCAAATGTTCATATTAAACAAATTATTGAAAGTGAACTTTTATAGTTCCATCTCATAGTCACACTCAGCAAATCATCAACTGTTAGCTCCTAATGCTGCAAGGACTTATGCACATACTTAACTTTATGCCCTGTGAGTAGGCCCATGTTGACTTCATCTACACTACCTGTACCATTTTTAGCACTTGGTCAGGGGAATCTCTTACTCGCAATCATTGTCTGCAATGGGTCAAGATGCTAGAGTAGATTGGGCTCAGCAATCAGGTGGCTTGGTGGAAGACTCTGATGATATCTTGCATTAGACTAAAAGAGCTCAAGTGTGTGTGTCTTCGGGGCACAATGCAACACCTATCACTTTTCAATAGGATTTAGCCTTATGGTTGCTTTGGTGACTGTAGTGGGAGGAGTCCAGTGCTCTGTAGTTCCGTGGAATGTCTGAGTATTGGCAACACTACATAAGAAAGCTGCTGTGGTCACTTGTAGAGAATTGTTAGCTTTCTTTGCTGAATCTGCCTTCTTACAATACAATGCAAAACTTTTTACTTTAGCATGTTTTTCTCAAACTGTTTTACAAATATCATTAAAGTGAGGGACAGGAGAAGAGGATTTTAAGGGCAAAGGAAATACAAGATTTCTGACTGGTTTTTTTGCTTTTTCTTCATACATATAGCCTCTGGGGCGGGGGGCGGGGTCGCACCTGGGGAGGCAAAAGTGCAGCTGTGGGTGGATAAACTATCCATCCGCAGCTGCACATAAATCTTTGTTAATAGCTGAATATTGCACCTTTCTCTGTTATGGGATGAAATCTGACAAAAAATGTAGCCCCTGCAAAGGGCTGGCTGTCCTTAAGAGTGAGATTTACAGCTCCAGATAGTGAGATTCAAGGCCAAAGAGTGAGGCTTTCCAGGTGGTGTTTTAGGTCATTGCTTAAGACCGAGATTCTCATCTTTGTTCCTCAGGGACATCCATAGTCCAGGTTTTTAATCCAACCAGCATTTAATAGTTTGTTTTTAAATGTACACTGCTTAATATTGCATGTGGAACTCTTAAATATCCTAATTCATACTAAAAATAGGGCACGTGAGAATTCTATATGCAATGCAAACCAGTGGATTTTAATAAAAACAATTATTTGGTAGTTGGAACAAAAACCTGGATGGTTGGAGATCACTGAGGACCAGTGTTGTTAATCCCCTGGCTGAGGCACAGAGTCAGTGGACAGGACAAGAGAAATATTCAAAAATAAACTTTTTATATAAACCTAACAAAAAAAACCTGTTTCATCAATATAACAATTTGTTTTGCAGATAACCTTGTCATAGTGATCATCCATTTGAAAAATACAATACACATTTGGTTTGTATATTATTGCTCATATTACATTTATAGCAAACTAAAATAAACAGATTCCAAAATAAATAAATGCAAAATATATTAATTAAACTGAAATAATTAAAATAAAACAAACAATATATTGTGAATGTAAAAATAAAGTAAATTAATTTGAAGCTAACAAACCATAGATAAAGGATTCAGATTCCACATTTATTTTAATATATAATTTGGTTTCACATTTTATTCATGTGCTTTGTTATATTGCCAAGCGGACCCTTTGCTGTTTTTATAACTTCTTTTGGTGGTTCAAACTTGAAATATGGCTCAGGATTTGCTAGCTTCAATTAGATAATAGAGGGCAAGGTCCCATCTAATCCAAGGTATGGTCTGAATGTACGGTTGCCAGGTGTCTGGTTTTCGACCAGAATGCCTGGTCAAAAAGGGACCGTGGTGGTTCTGGTCAGCACTGCTGACCGGGTCATTAAAAGTCCACTCAGTGGTGAAGTGGGGCTAAGGCAGGCTCTCTGCGACTCCCAGAAGCAGCAGCATGTCCCCTCTCCGGCTCCTAGTGTAGGGGCAGCCCCGGGGACTCTGTGTACTGCCCCGACCCCAAGTGCCAGCACCACAGCTCCCATTGGCCAGAAACCACGGCCAATGGGAACTGCGGGGGCAGTGTCTGTGGATGGGGCAGCACTAAAGCCACCCGGATGCACCTCTGCATAGGAGCCAGAGGGAGGGGGGAACATACCGCTGCTTCTGGGACCTGCTTGAGGTAAGTGCTGCCCAGAGCCAGCACCCCCACCCCCTCCTGTGCCCAGATCCACTGCCCCAGCCCTTATCCCCCTCCTGCCCTCCAAACCCCCCGATCCCAGCCTGGAGCACCCTCCTACACCCCAAACCCCTCATTCCCAGCCCCACCCCAGAGCCTGCACCCCGAGCCAGAGCGCTCACCCCCTTTTGCATCCCAACCCACTGCCTCAGCCTGGAGCCCCCTCCCTCACCCTGAACTCATTTTTGGCTCCACCCCAGAGCCCTCACCCCCTCCCACACCCCAACCCTGAGCCAGCCTGGTGAAAATGAGCGAGTGAGGGGGGGAGAGCAAGCGATGGGGGGGGGGGGGATGGAGTGAGCAGGGGTAGGGCAGGTTGCGGAGGCAAGAGTGTTCAGTTTTGTGCGAGGTAAGTTGGCAACCCTATCTGAATGGTGTCTTATTCTTCTGAACAAGACTGAACTCTCTCTCTTCTGCATTTGAATGGAGTAAAACTAAGCCAAGCCTGGCAACCTTATCAGTCATTCATGTTTGTGTGCCTAGTACATGACTCAGAACATGAATAAAATCCAAAAACAATCTTACATCCAAGATTGTAGCTTTGTTTATTTTTAAATTACCTGTCACTCCAGATTGACTCAGGATCTACCTCTCTACCATTTTTTGTGTAGATAGGCAATGCTTTAAAGAGAGAGTGGTCAATAATTAAAAGTAGGTCTGTGGAGAAAAAAAGTGCACCAAAGACCAAATTCAAAGTTTTCCTACTAAAAGTGTATGAAGATAAATGAGCAACGCCTATATACAAAATTCAAAGGACACAAACTAACAACGTTCACGGTGATTGGCTACTCTTTCCTCCAAAAAAAAAAAAAAAGGAATTTGCCTAATTTTAAGATTGTTTTAGAATGCAACCCTAACTATGCAGTTGTAACAATAGACCTTCACAACAACCTAGGTAGTAATAGTTGAAGGAAAGCAAAAAAAAAAAAACCACCACCTTTTGAACACACATATATAACGTCAATGGGAATGGCTGAGTGCTCAGCCCTTTAGAAAAAAATCAAACCTTGTTTAGGAGCCAACGCATGAATGTAGGAACCTATTTTTTAAAATCTTGGCCTCTGTATGTGTTGTGGTAAGACCTGAGAAATCTCTAGGTTGGTACATGAAAGTAGCAAAAATAGGAGGCAATACCAAAATCATGCCAGTTTTCTGCTCCATTAAGGAGTGATTACTGTACTAACATTGTCTAATAGAAGCCAAGCTTGGCTTCTATCACCATTACACTCAACCCTTAACACCACAAAGTTTATGCAGCTCTAATAGCCTTTTTTATGTGCGTCCAAATTAAGAGTTTGTGGCTCAATTGTGACCTAAAGCAATTTCCTGTGAATAAGCAGACAGTTGGCCACGATATACATTCAGCCTTCAGTCTCCTGTCTGACAATTTGTACCAATGCAGATTTTTGTTTCCTTTCTTTAGGTGGAGATCTGTATACCAGAACTAAACAAACCCATTTCAAATAAGTCATTGGAGTACTGCCATAATACTTTAAATCACTTTCCAAGCAGTAATCTAGAGATGTAAACTTTTATCCTGAATGCCAGTCGGCTGAGCTATTTGGTACCTTATACCACAAAGCCTGTGAACAATACAGATAGCAGTGACCCCATTATAATCTGAATCAGACAATATTAAACATTGAACCTGTGAGAAATGAGGCAAAACCACCCAATTTAATGTCACAAAGAATTCGAATGCAGGAAAAGTACATGAAATATTGAAATAGGCTATATTACAAACCATCAACATTGTATGAAACAATCTCCAAGTGCTGCTGGATGTAACCAAGGCAAATACATATTTGTAATAGCTGCTGCAACCCCTGTATGTCCCCTTCATGGAAGTTTAACTTTGTGGGTCTGCATAGCAACAACTCCACAGGCCAGTCTGCTGGACTTTCCTAGCCCTAACTCAACCCTGCCTGCATGTGGAGTTTTGCTTTGCAGCTTTCCCAGCCACACAGCAGAACTGTAGTGGGCAGATAGATTCAGGTGCATCTCCTGATGCCATCTTTTTTATATCTTTTTCATACTCCTCCATTATATGCATTGTATGTTTAGGTTCTTAAAAAGAAAGCCAAGTGGCTACTAAAAAGTGTAGTCACCATTTCACACTGCCACTGTTCTTAAATCCTTGCACCATCCCTTTTCTCATGGGTGCCAGTGTGCTTTGGGTATGCCTCGATTGGAAGTGCTGTAGAGAGAGGCAACTTCCCACAATACAAGTTGCTGGAGAAGAGTGTTTGCTATAGAGAGGATGATCACTTTGCAGCCCTGCTGGTGGTAAAATGTGTCACTATACCCAATATTACTGACAGGGTTAATGAGATAAAATTAGGGTTACCATACATCTGGATTTTCCCGGACATGTCCGGCTTTTTGGGCCTCAAATCCCCGTCTGGGAGGAAATCCCAAAAAGCCGGACATGTCCGGGAAAATAGGGAGGCCGGGGGTGCTCGGCCGGGCCGGGGCCCAAGCCGAGCTGAGCCGGAGCTGCCGGGGCCAGGGCGGGCCGGAGCCCCAGGGCCTGAGTCGGGCAGGAGATGCCGGGGCCAGAGCCTCTGGGCCTGGGCCCCGTGGAGTGTCCTCCTTTTTTAAAAATTAAAATATGGTAACCCTAATAAAATGGAAAATTAAAAAGTCAGTATAATGTAACCAACTGCTAGCAGTTAGCTCGTACAAGCTTAGGAATGTGATACAGCCCACAGCTGTTGAATTCAGCCTATTAGCTCAAGCGGTAAAGGCATGGGCTGTCAGTGAAGCACAAGTGTTCAAGCCCTATTGTTAAGGCAATCAGGAACTGTTACAATAACATTTGTAGGTCTAGCTTGTTTCTTCATGTGACTTGAGCTACAACATCAGTTCTGAGTTCTCAGGTTGTTTGTTTGGTGGGGGGGGGGGGGGTTGGGAGGGTGGGAATGATATAAAAGCTATGTGCCTCTATTAACACCATTCATTTAAGGAATTTATAAACTTGGCCCCAATCCTGCAAACACAAAATTACACCTATGCTTAAATGTTTGCATGATCAGGGGTTTGGTACCTCCCTGTTACAGAGATGGAAGAACCACAGAAACAACTTAGATCCAGTTAGATTAGGTCAGTGCTTCAATGAGTTAATCAATCAAGCCGCAGAGCCCTCTGACAGATGCGTACAGAGCTGAGACGTGAGCCAATGGGTCCTGGCTCCCAGTCCTGCACCCTAACCACTAGGCCCCTCTGCCTCCAGCAGGCGCAGGCCAGCAAAGCCGCTTGGCCAACGCGTTGCGCACAGCTTGGGTCTGCCCGGCTTCCGTCCCAGATGATGCCGCCCGCTGGCTCCCGCCCATCAGTGGCGCAGCTGAGAGCCGGTTTCCGTGTCAGCCGTCGCGGCTCCGGCAGATGCAGGCGCGGCTCAACGAGTCCGGCGGGAAGGGGGTAGCCATGGAGGAAGCGGCTCTAACTCTCCCCCGCTGACACACCCTGTCCCTAGTGTTGCCGGCCGGCCCGCCCGCCCGCCATCCCATTCGGCCGCCTCGGGGACAGTGTGCTGCGGCGGCCCCGTGTTTACCCCAGTTCTCAACAGGTAGCAGCGTCTGACGGCAAGTGAGGGTAGTGGCTTCCGGGGATGTTAATACGCATGCTCGGAGCGTTGGCGCATGCTCAGTAACAGCAAAGTAGCTGATCCTGACACTCCGCTGCCTCTCCCCAGCCCAGCTGGAGGAGCCATGGACAAAGCCGACAAGGTAGGGGAGGGGCGGGGGCGCTGGGCCCGGGGCGGCGAGCGCGCGCGCTGTAAACAACGAGAGAGGTTGGAGGTGGGGGGCTGAAGGGGTGTGCGCGAGCCGAGGGGTGCCGGGGCAAGGGGAGCCTGCGGGTGTCTGGGGGGATTATCAGGGATTTGCGGCAGCCGGGAGACAGAGCTGTAAACCGGAGGCGGGGGAGCGGGCAGTGCATCTGCTCACTGAGGGGGTTGGTGGGCACCGACTGCAGCCCTCGGGCCTGCACTCCAAGCAGCTGGGCAGGGAGGTGAGGGGGTTCCTGGGGGTTCAGGAGAAGAGCTGTAACGGGGGGCGGGGGGGTTGTGTGTATGGGCAGTTGGGGTGTGTGTGTAAAAGCTATTTTCTCTTCTCCCCCCCGCCCCCCAACAATCTCAAACTGGACTTCAGTCTTGAAAAGTTCTCTAGAAAACTAGAGCGAGCCAAGGCGTGGCGGGGAATGTCTTTTATTCGACCAGCTGCTGTTGACGGAAGAGAAAACTCGATCTTTTCATGTCTGTTTGGGGGTACATTTCACTCGTAAACAGGGATCCTGGAGTGGGGATGACAACACCCGCGTAACCCCCTCAGCCCGAGCCATCTTTCCCTCTGTTGGGCTGGGAGGCTGGAGAGGGTCTTGTGAAGTGTGTGTGGGGGCGTAGGTCTGACCCCATTTCTTTTTACCCACTTCCTATATTAACTTGAAATGTATGCAAGTCGGTGTTGTTGTTTGTCATATTCATAATGTTGTCTCAAGATTCCTTTCTGCTCTTTTCCCTGACGTGTTTCAAGTTTCTGGGGCAATTGAACTAAGTGAGATTTCATTTGACATATGCAAAATCAGCAGGAGAGACTTTTAAAAACATCCTCAAAACGAAGAATGTGTCATTTCCTTAATGTATGAAACATGTGGATTTGTTAAAATAATTGTTTGTTCTTGGGTTAGATGTAAGTCTCTAACATTCAGGACACCATCTAGCCTTCCCTGTCCTTAGTTTGTAGCAGATAAAAGGTTTAGATAACGCCTGAAACAACCCCCCTGCCCCTTTTTTTTGTTAATGCATTTAAGGGGAGGGTTGCAGAATAATCAATTTACCTTGTTTTCAGGGTCTTTTCAAGTTGTTGTTGTGACATGAATGAAGGCGCCTTTAAAATCTCACTCAATCACAATTGTTTAATGTTTTATTGATGTGAACATAGTAAAATCCTTCAGCACAAGAAGATGATTTTAAAAAATCCAAAATTAAAGAGTTCCTCTGTGTGAAACTTAATAAGATCTCTGTTACTACTAAGCTGCTCTTCAAGGAAATGTGTGTTGAAAGACCCTAATTGCAGGAATTCAAATATAGTCCAGTTATGACTTTCAGTTTTGAAAAATCTTCAGAAATTCTAGGGTTATCCTCTCAATTGACTTCATTCTAAACTTCAGTAATACAGTAGACATTGAACAAAGGGTTATTTTTGTAAGAATAATTGTTTCATTTTGTGCATAGTTTTTAAGGATCGATTGTTTACTAATCTCTACTGTGGTTAAATAGTTTGGGTTACTAATATAGAGAGAAACATGTTACAGAAAGTTGTTCTATACCCCTTATTCTACCCTGGGATTTGTTTCGATTTCTGTAATGGGTGTTGGAATGGTTTGGTTCTGTCAGTGCCAGAAGTTAATGTGTTCAAGTGCAGTTAAATGGTATGTTCAGATGATGTCTGTTGTCAACCATGGGTTATTTTCCTAATGTAGACAAGGTCACACTTAAGTTTTTTGCAGGTTTTCTGTGCAAGGGAGTGGTTGTAGGAAACAAGGAGAAGAGAAACAACTTCTTGTTTTTTTAATAAGATGATACTATTTTCAAATTCAAAAATTAGGATGTGTTTATTTGCTTAGAGCTATGCTTAAGGCCTTGGTCTCTATTAGGACAGTTGGGAAATCAAGTGGAATTGCAAAACATCAACTGTGGACATGTCCTTAATTATTTTTTTACTTAAAAACAGCCTATTTGTTGTCTGCTTGAACAAAGTGCAAGGAAAGTAGTGCCAACAGATAGTTATGGACTTATGGTTTTATTAGAGTGCTTATTACCCAAGTAAGTTGGATGTAGGTGTGCTGTTTTTGTTTTGTCCAATTTCTCGAATTGTGTTTCTCTCTTTTGAGGGTATGAACATTGGGAGATTGTCTATTATAGTGGAAAAAGAAGAGTTAGCCTAAACTCCAAGTTACACATTCTCTCTCTTCTTAAACTTTGAAGTAACTTAAGGATAATAGAAAGCTGTCCTTGCCAGAAGAATGTTTTATGTAAGGATTCTTATTTTCATATGACTGAACTATAGCCAGAACAAAGTCTTCAGTGTGTTTTAAAAGAGTCAGAATTGTTTTGCAACAATAGGTATGCATGTCCATAAGTCTTCTAGTGGCTATTAGGCAGATTTATTGTTGACCAATGGGAAAAGTCCCACTTAAGTAATGCTTTGCATTAATGCCTTTCCTGCAAGAATCTCAAGGCACTTGTACAAATATTAAACTTTCCAATATGCATGTGAGGGGTGTGTATGTGCATATACTATATGTATGTATGCTCATTTTACTGGTGAGTAGACATGAGGCATATAGAAGTTAAGTGATTTCCCCAAGGTCACGCTCCAAGTCAGTGAAAGCTTGGAAAAGAAATCAGCCTTGATTTCCCATTCCTTCCTCTAACTGCTGTATTGCATTACCTTTCCCAATGTACAAGTCCCTTTGCTTTCAGTTTTTATTTTTTTAAATTTCTCAGGAATTTATCAGTGTTTACAGAAATTAAAAATTAAGTGAAAAACAGTGCAAAAAATTAACTTCAGATTGCCACAGTTAATGCTGGGAGATGGGAGGAGAGAAAAAAGCAACAAAGAGAGAAACGTAACCCTATTAAAAGACAAAGTAGTTTAATATTGTGGTTTATTAATGACCTGTACATTAACAAAATGCACATAGATGCATGCGCACACATTCATGTGCATCTCTTTCTCTACATTACCTTACTTTAACAGACTTATTTGCACTCCTAGAATAACATTATTAACATGAATACATCTACTTAATGTATTGAATTTTTCTTAACATAATAAGTATTTTCATGTACCTGAGTGGCCCAAAATTTTGGTAAAAATCAATTAAAAAACCCCCAAATTACAGCTTTTGTAAAACCTGGGAATTTTTCAGTAAATATTGAAAACAAAGGGCCTTATCAATGTATGAATCTAACCATCTTGTGTAATTACATTTTCTTTTTCTCTATGTTGCTCTTTGGAAGACCCACACAACTGAGGAGAAATTGACTGGGCTACACCTTAGTACAAAATAATCACATTTGAAAAAAGACAAATGTTTTACTCTGATCTTTCAATTATGGTAATCTAAGTATTCAGGTTTTTTGTTTTGTTCATGTATGGATCCTGGCAAAAGTGTGAATTTTAAAGTGAGTGTCCCTTTAAACTAATCCTACTGCAAAATAGTATGATTCTTATTTTCAAGAGCCAAGGTGAGTGAGGTAATATCTGTTATTAGACCAAATTCTATTGGTGAGAGAGACAAGCTTTCAAGCCCCACAGACCTCTTCTTCAGGTCTGGAGAAGGAATCAGAGTATCTGAGAAGTTGGTCCAATAAAAGATATTGCCTCACCTACTGTATGTGTCTCAAAGAAATATGTAGCATCTCAGCCTTAATGCTATCTTGCCATTATTGCAGATATAACTGACTTTCATCATAAATGAGGTGGGGATTATCATGTCAACTAAAGAAAAACTTTACAACCAAAGCATACCAATTGCAACATCAAGACAGGTTAAAATTAGATTACTCAATGAATGAGTAGCAAACTAAACTGTCAACTTTATGTAAAACTTGTGCTGTGATAAAACAGGCAATCGTGAACTCATACCTGAACATGAATTTCAAATATATTTTCATTCTGCAGCCATAGCCCATTACTCTATACTGTGTTCTTTGGGCATAGTATCTTTTAAGGATGTATGATGGTGGAAGATCAGTAGGGGGAAAAATAAGTTCACAAAACATAAGTGTTTGAATGGAGACCAGTGTACCTGAGCATAATAGTGCTATATTGGAAATACAATTTTAAATCTGTCAGAGTATGATTATATTTCACACAGTATACAAGGGCTGTTCCTGATGTTATGCAGTTAGGCTGCATATTTACTGTTCCTTGAATACATGCCACTTAGAAGTCAAATAATTATAGTAACACTGGTTTCTGTGTTTGCAAAGTTGGTCTTAAAATAAATGAAGTGTGTGACTTGTCTGCATACTTAAGTTATTATGGAAGATTTGAAACATAAGATTCAGGAGCAAAATTGGAAAAACAGCTTTAAAAATTATAGAATCTATGTTGTTGCCCTACTATGTTTTGCAACCAGACTTCTTGTTTCCAGGCTTTAAATAGTAAAACAATCAACTTTATTCTGTTTCTCTGAAATGTAGCATATGCATCTGTTTTCTCACATTGTAGATGGTGAAAAAATATCTGAGTGCTAACATTGCTTTCCTAGATAGAAGACAAGAGATCCTATTTGAATGGGTAATATTGAATGCCATTACGTTACAATGAACAAAAAGTTTTCTAAGATTAAACATACAGTGCTATAACTATAGGACAAAGTTTACCAGTCTGGTCCTGCTAGTGTCATCTTCTGTCTTTGCAGCTGTTGATGACTACAGTAGCTCTTCTATAGAAGACAAAGGGTCACTTCAGTGTATATGCCATCTTGGTAGAGTTGTAATTGTTGGACTGAAATATATAATGAGCTACTGCATAATGTTTTATAAGTTAAAACTGAACAGCATCATGAAGAGCAAAACTCTCTTCCCTGTAAAATTAAGACCTGTTTTACAGTATTAACAACCTCAAAAGTTTAAGAATCCTGAGCTAGAACCCCCCCCCCCCCCAAATCATGAGATTTTGTTAGTGAGAGAGGAGATTGTGTATTTGGTCTTCCTTTTGACACAAAAATTGGAAGTGGTAAATAATGAAGACAGATTGCTGATTCAGAGCAATCTGGATCACTTAGTAAAATGGGCCAAAGCATATCATATGTGTTTTAATGTGGGTAAATGTATACATCTAGGGACAAAGAATGTAGGCCATACTTGCAGGGTGGAGGATTCTATTCTGGGAAACAGTGATTCTGAAAAAGATGTAGGGAGTTCTGGTGGATAATCAGCTGAACATGAACTCACAGTCTGATGCGATCCTGAGATGCATAAACAGCAGAATCTTGAGTAGGAGTAGAGAGGTTGTTTTACTTCTGTATTTGGCACAGTTATGACTGCTGCTGAAATACTGCTCCCTATTCAAGAAGGATATTGATAAATTGGGGGCCGGGAGGGGGGTCAGAGAAGACCCACAAGAATGATTAAAGGATTAGAAAACATGATAGACTCAAAGAGCTCAATCTGCTCATCTTGATAACTCTTAATCTTCTCTTTGTTTTGATTACAGTCTATAAGTATCTACAAGGGGAACAAATATTTAATAATGGTCTCTTCAGTCTAGCAGAAAATGGTTCATAATCCAGTGACTGGAAGTTAAAACTAGAGAAGTTCAGAGTGGAAATAAGGCATAATTTTTTGACAGTGAGGGTAACTAACCATTGGAACAATTTACCAAGGGTTGTGGTGGATTATCCATCATTGACCATTTTTAAATAAAAAATGTATGCTTTTCTAAAAGATATGTCTTAGGAATTATTTGGGGGGGATTTCTGTGGCCTGTATTATACACAGTCAGACTACATGATCACAATGGTCTCTTCTGGCCTTGGAATCTATGAAGTCAGAATAATTTTACAGATGTCTTAACAGGTAGAGATAATCTCAATGAATTGGGGACAGACTACAGAAAGCAGAGCCCTCTTTATAGGAAATCCTAAACTCCTGCCTTAGTCAATGATGTGTCTAATCAGCTATTTTGATAGTCTTTAGGGTCAAATGTAACAATGCCATGATCAAATGAATCATGAAAAGGGATGGAGTTTGGGGAAGGAAGGGTAAAGAGAAGAGTCATTTTAATGACCGTGTTCTACAGTGACCTGACATCAAGGAATGATCTCCATATTTCCACACACATTCCCTAAAACCCTGTTGGGAACACACTCTCAGCCTAAGACAAGACATTGGACTTCAGACACCTCACAGTTGTACAGATGAGATGGGCAGTGGCTAAAAAATATGATCTTCTCCATGCTTGAAAAACATTCTTGGAAATGCATTGCATTACAGAAGCTTACTAATTCCAGAATTCCTACCTAGGATACTTCCACAAAATACTTAGTTCTTTCTCCTGTCTCACTTAGTTTGTCATTAGGTTGATCGGAAGGGCACCTGGCTGTTTAAAAACAGAAAAAGGTGGTGCAAATTCACAATGGCAGTCTTAACGTTATGGCACTACTGATATGAAGTATTGTTCCATCTGGACGACAAATGACTGGAAAGCCTGTTTATGGTCCTGGTCAGTACTCATGTGGTGCATAGTATCTGGACCAAAACTGTCTCGTATTGCTGGGAAGAGCTAGAACTGGGATAACCATTTGGAAGTTCTTCGGCCATTCATGAACAGTGCTGCATTTGTATATCTAAATGGCTTGGCCTGACTTTATAGAAACAGGTTAGCTCAGGGATCTCAAACTCAAATCACCACGAGGGCCACATGAGGACTAGTACATTGGCTCGAGGGCCGCATCACTGACACCTTTTCATATAAAGGTACAAAAGCCCCCCCTCCCTGTCCCCAGCCCTGCCCCCACTCCACCCTTTCCATGAGGCCCCGCCTCTTCCCACCCCTTCCCCAAATCCTCGCCCCGCCTCTTCTCCGCCTCCTCCCCTGAGTGCGCAGCTCCCTGCTCCTCCCTACTGGAAAGTGCTAAGCGCCACCAAACAGCTGTTTGGCAGTGGGAGGTGCCTGGAGATAGGCAGAGGAGTGGGGGCGCGGTACGCTGGGGTGGGAGAGGGGAAGGAGGGCGGCAGGTGAGGGGAGCTTGGCGGTTGCAGAAAATAACTCCGGGGGGCATGAGGAGCTTGGCGGGCTGCAGCAAATAACTCCGCGGGCCGCGTGTTTGAGACCCCTGGGTTAGCTGTATATGAATGGAAATTGCTATGGCCAAGAGATCTGCTGTTTGTTCATGAGCTCTTCTCCCATTTTTGTTTTTGGGCAAATCCTGAGTTGGAGCTATTATGGTGCAAATACTTGGTAATTAATTAGGTCCTTTTGGACTATCATAAAAACTAAGAATTAATTCTAATTGGCATTCCCAATGTCACACAGAAAGTCTCAGGAAACTTAACTTGAGTCTCCCAAGTCCCATGTTAGTGACCTAAATTAGTGTAGCATTTTTCCTCTACATGAAGCATTGTGAGATGTAGTGAAGTTACTCAAGATGGTACTCACCTGTTCATTATCTAGTTGCCAAAAGTGCAGCTGATTAGCACAAAGATACTTGCTCTACTGTGATGCAGACTTTGGTAGATTAATATATAAAACCTACTAGTGGGCAAAGTTCATAATGTAAGCATTTTTGAGAACTGTTAGTAGTTACTGGATGATAGCTAGTCTGGTCATGTTCTGAAACACTATTACATGGTAAGCTCTTCAGGAGAATGCCCTTGTTTAATGGACATGATGGATGTTTGATTTATAATCCCGAAGAGTAAAGAGAGAAATGGAAAAGAGGATGAAGGTGATTCCTTTTGGTTTGTGATATTACACTTGAGAGGATGTTGCATTCCCACCAACCAACCATGATCTTTCCATAGGTCATCAACAGAGGGGAAAGAGGAGTGCTGTTTCCATGTGTTTACTTGTTACTGGTTAAATGGTTTCCTTAAAAGAATGTAAGGGGAGTCATGATGAGACTAGGTTTTCTCATAAAGACCGTACATTTTTTCATATTTACAACTAGTAAATGTGTCTGAACTTCTGTTTGAGCTGCTTTTTCTTACACCGGTCTTACAGTTTATTTTGGACTTCTAAATGCAACCTTAGGCACCTGATTGTTTAAACAGCCTTAGGCCTGCTAATACTTGTTAAAATGCATTTTCCCAGTGTAAATGTTGACTTGTGTAAATAGCTTGGTCATTACTTAAGACTTTAAATTGTCAGGTCCTTATATGGTTTAAAAATCTTCAATGTGTCAAATGCCGCAAGTAAAGAGAATCTATTAATGATTTGCAGAATAACCACTACCATTTGTTAACTTGTTGTTTAACCACTGACTTTATTAATGTTGTTTTTTTCCTTTCTTAAGAATGTTAAACTGTCAGCTGAAGTAGAACCATTTATTCCTCAGAAGAAGGGTCCTGATACACTTATGATATCTATGGCTCTCCCTAATGAGAGTGGAGGTGTTAATGGAGTGGAACCAACTCCTATTCCTAGCTACCTGATTACTTGCTACCCATTTGTACAGGAAAACCAGGCCAACAGGTAATTTGTGGTAGTGTTCCTATATGGAAAAAGACACTAACTTTTAAATAAATTTGAATTTCCCTTCTGTCAAAGATGTGCCTGGAATCAAGAAACTGGTTATATAAACACTGTTTTCATATAATTATTGGTAAGTTTGAGAACTCCCTCGCTGCAATTAGTTACTCTTCCGTCCCCTCCTGGGTGAGGATAGAGTTTCTATGACCCTGGGTAATGTTGTCCCCATTTTTCTCCTTTAATCCCTTCGATTCTTAGATTCCTTGTTCTTTCTTGCCTTGGTCAGAGGACTGACCACAGATCCTTCTTGAACCCATCTGCTCTACTCTTAAACCTTCCAGAGCCAGTCAAATGAGTGTCTCTGAATTGTACCCAGCCACCTCTAAAACAAGGTACTAAGAGAAAGGTGGTAGATCCCTAAGTGGTAGAACAGTATGCTGTTAGCAGTCTGAGGCCTTCCCATAACTAACTTTATTTGCACCGTGCATGTGCAAGACTGCATGATGCATTAAACTGAGTATAGGAAGGGATTAGAAACTAGAAACCCTTATTCAAGTCCCAGCTCTGCCATTCACTAGTTCTGTAGCCATGAAGACCCTTATCCTCTCTATATCTGTGTTCCTATGCAGGATGGGGGTAATGCTTTCCTACTTCATAGGAATGTTACAAGGCTTAGTCAGTGTCTGTATGGCACCTTGATATCTTAAAATGCTACAGTGTATAAATTGCTAAAATACTTAACAGTAGAGACCTTTTTAAATCCCACTCTTGCTATTATGACAGCGGGACCCATGGGATCCCAGTCCCGCTGCAGGGCTCTACACCTTTCCTGTGTAGGGCTCTACTTAACAGTCCCTTTACTAGGAACTGCACAATTTGCACAAATTGTTATGAATTTTTACCCTTGTCTGCCCCTCCTCTTTCTAACACATATCTGCAGTTTTCCCTACACAATGTTCTTCCTAGTCCTATGGAGAGGAGGGGAATTGGGCTCAGAGTTCCTGTGGGGCTCTTTTGGTTGTACTCAGCAATAGAGATTGGCCAGGGGGAGACCACTGCACTGCACTGCACTTGCTCTCAGTGCTTCAAGGAATAGAGAACTTACGTGAGTGGTAGGAGTCTGTCTTCATGTGCGCTCTCAAAGTCTGCATTAGGGAACTTAAGAGCCTGGGATAAAATGTGAGCTGATGGCTTGTTTTCCTATCAAAACATTATTCGTCCTGGATAAGTAGGTGAATGTCAGACTAAACTATTGCTACCATAGCTATCTGTAAATTTATCTGGTGTGTCTCCAAGTATTTAATCCATTTTCATTTTCTGATGTGTTGAAATACTTTGAACTACAGTATAAACAAACTATAAATATATATCAGTGCCTCTAATTTGAAAGTTTGTTATAAACAGCTTTCTGTGTTGTGGTGAAGATAATTTTTTCTTGACAATTATTTTGTCATAAGATGTTGGTTTCGTCTGGCCTATTCTTTTAATTGCTTAGTATAACATTAACATTCTTTTGCTTCATAAAATTTAAATCTTTAGGTTTGAACAGTTTTGTTTATCACAGTATCTTGTGTATTTTATACAGTGTCCTTGAATGCAGTTGGAATTACATTATTTCAGTCATGCTCTCAAAATATGTATTATTGCACACAAGGCATTTTTAACAGTTAAGCATTTGAATTAAGCTATTAAAAGCTAAGAGTTCATGAAACAGTTTGCACTAATTTCTTTTTCAGAATAAAGGATTGAGTTACTAGTAAACTCACTCCAATTATGTGTAACTATTCAGCAATTTTATTATTTTTCTCTTTTGGTTTTACAGACAATTTCCATTATATAATAATGACATCAGATGGCAGCAGCCAAACCCAAACCCCACAGGACCTTACCTTGCTTATCCTATTATATCTGCTCAACCACCTGTCTCTACAGAGTATACGTATTACCAGTTTATGCCAGCCCCATGTGCACAAGTCATGGGTTTCTATCATCCTTTTCCTGCACCCTACTCTGCACCCTTTCAGACAGCAAGTGCTGTAAGTACAGTTACAACCGAATGCACTGATCGCCCAAACCAGCCAGGCCAGGTCTTTCCATTATCCAGACAGCGAAGCAAAAGCAGTAACAGGGGACCAGCTGCGCAAAAGGTAAGCGTGTCATTGTTGAGCCCTAATTAACAGAGCAAATAAAAGAATCATGTGAAAACATCTTTGCACAAAAAATGAACTGCTTTTTTGTCCTATATATTCTTGTTCAACAGCATAGGACAAGTACGTATAATAAGATTTTTTTCTCTACCCTTGGTTTCTTCTGAAGCAGTATAACTTTATATAGTTATAAAGTATAACAGTGATGCTTTAATTTTGCATAATTAGTATTTCAAAGGACAAAACAAGATCATCCTATTGTGACTGTTGTACTATAAGAACCTAGATAGAATATCTGAAGGGTGATGCTGTTGGCTTTAGGGAGCTGGGAGACAGGTTGTTTGAGGGTCGTATATGGCCAACAGCTACTTCATTGAATGTTGTTGACTGCCACCTAGGATTTTTTTCTCTCTAGCTCTTGGATATTGCACAAGTAATTTTAAAACAGTAGGTCAGTGGTTTTCAACCTTTTTTCATTTGCGGCCCCCTAAAAAATTTCAAATGGAGGTGCGGACCCCTTTGCAAATCTTTGACATTGTCTGCAGACCACAGATTGAAAACCACTGCAGTAGGTGATCTGTCATGCCAAATGCACTAGGCTGCTTACATTCAACAGCATTTCTGAGGGCTTTATTGGAACACATTTTAGGTACATATATGTCCTAAGAAGCACTGGGTATATTGAAGAAGAAGAAGTCCATTAATATGTTGCACTTAGCTAAAAGGCACTCTGCTTGTGTAGTCATTTGCTTTTGTAGAAATATATTAATTACATTAAACTGCAACATATTAGCATCTAGCATTAGTTGCTTAGGTAATAGTCTCCAAAACGGGGTGGCTTACGGTATAATATAGTATTTGTAGTTCCTTAAATAAGCTGCATGGAAGATATTGAAAACTTTTTTAAACTGATAGATGCTAGAATGTGATCCAAAATAGTATTAACCTTGTGAACTACTGGAGAACATTACCCATAATACCTTGTTTCAAACAGGTGATTTCTGTAAAGAATCTGTTATTACTTTATAAAAATTGTAATAGCACTAACCAAATGATTTTTAACTGTCGTATTTAAATAATGTCTCATGTATATATTTGATTAATCTTTTAAAACAGCAACTACAGTTACAGACACACACAAAAAGCAAAAGGGTTCCAGTGAAAAGTGTGGCGATCCAAAAAGAGACCAGTGCATCAGGCCCTGAGAACAGATCAAAAATTGTGCTGTTGGTTGATGCATCTCAGCAAACAGGTAAGATGTCTTTTTTGTTGTTGTTGTGTGTGTGTCTGTCTGTTAATTAACTGGAACTGCAGCCATACCAATCATGTTTTCTGATCTAGTCAGATCATAAGTTAAAGAGGGTTGGACCTACAAGATGGCTAATGGAGAACTTTAAGAACCAAAGAAGTGCTGTTGAACAGTGGTTCTCAAACTGGGGCCGCCGCTTGTGTTGTTTACTTGCCCCATTTGCAGGTCCGGCCAATCGCGGCTCCCACTGGCCGCGGTTCGCCGCTGCAGGCCAATGGGAGCTGCCGGAAGCGGCAGCCAGTACATCCCTCGGCCCACGCTGCTTCCAGCAGCTCCCATTGGCCTGGATCAGCGAACCGCGGCCAGTGGGCGCCGCGATCGGCCGGACCTGCGGACACTGCAGGTAAACAAACCGGCCTGGCCCGCCAGGGGCTTTCCCTACACAAGCGGCGGCCCCAGTTTGAGAACCCCTGCTGTAGAAAACAAGCGGTTGACTCATTAGTTGGCATTCTTTACTCTCTCAGAACTGAATCAGTGCCACATCATAGGAATGCTGCTGGAGACACACAACTACTCGTAATGACTAAAGGCTCCTTAACCTTCTTTGGGAAAGAAATATTGGGATACACCACTAGTGGCCTGATTAACTTCGACTTGGAATCTTATCTTCCTACCTAATTTCTCTAGTAACTTTAAATTGTACTGTATGGTTTGCTTCCTGTCCTAAACTGTAGTTGCATTGTCTTTGAGCTGCTGTCACATTTCATCTGCAAAATGACAGCCATCAATGGCAGTTGTGATCCCAATAGAACAAATTATGATTATCTGAAGGCCTCAGAGGTAAGAGAGGGCACCCAAAACCTTTAGATGATCAAGGGCACTGGCTCTGCAGACTTTGAAGTCCCCACTCATGGAATCTCAATTTATAGACTGACAGGTGACTTCTCTAGGACTAAGTTCTGCTGAGTTGAGTTGATATGGAGACTCCAGCTAGCAGTATTTATTAGCTGAAGCCTATGGTGTTGGAGTTGAAAAGACACTCTCAGGACTTGTAAGAAAAAGATGTTTGTAATCACTATTTAGAAAAACTTCCTGAAGCTTGAAACTGCAGGGGGTTTTTTTATGAACAGAAAATCTGCCCTCGTTTCTCACCTGCTCATTCAAACTTCTCCACTGTGTGCATTTAATTTGTTGTAAGGTTGCTAATGAATGGTAGGCTGCAAACACTGATTTTACTTTTAGTTTAAGGTAAGAATTATATTTATAGAAATACTGGTAAATTTTGGGGCGGGGTTTGAGGAAAACCCTTGTAAACAATTAAATGGACTCTCCAGATAGCTAGAAAGGTAGGTATTGTGTGTGTCAGACTTGTGGCAGGACTGATAATTGGGCTCCTGATATATTTTTGGTGGAGGCTGATTGTCAGAAAGCTTGAAATCTTGAATCTGTAAACATTCTATAGCATGTAGTAAGTCAGTAGGGCAGGTGTGATTTATCATCTTGAAACTTTAATCAATTATATGACTTAACCAGATAAAAAGCTAAGTATTGAAGGTTTAACGCCACTTGCTGCAGAGAAATAGTTCTAAACAAGAGCTATTAATGGCATGACAGTAAGCTTAAACTTTGGTAAGATTTGGCAGGCATGTGTTAAAACTGGAGCTTATCATTTTATCTAATACTTCATATAGTCTTCCTTTCCACGGCTGTTTTGAAGGGAAACAGTCAACATCAAGTTCAAAAAATGACCCTACCTTTTGCAAAAGTCTTCCTGTCTGGCTGCCTGGGGCCTATATGAAATGAATGGTAATCTGTGTGGTTTCTAATGGTTTCACGCTAATTAGAACTCTTGTTGGCAATTGCAGCAGATACCCCCACTGGACTAATGTTAAGGCACTCTGGGAGGCAGTGTGGAGAAATTGCATTTCTGGTGTCTTCGCTCTATCTGTTCTTTGGCAAACTTCTAGTGGCATCAATCTGGAATTTTTCAGGAGTACTAAAAATCACTGTGTTGGGAGAAGGATAAATCTCTTCCAAGAGTGGTCTTCAAAACTTTTTTTTTCTTCTCTTTTTAGAGACTAGATAGAAGAGCAGTTCTAAAAACCACACAGTGCATTGGATTTGATACAGAAAAAAAATTATTGCAAGGTTTTCTTCATAAATTCAGCTTTATGCATCTTCTGGAATGGTTTTTCTTCACTGTCGTTGCCTGTTCCACTTCTGCATTTAAAGCAATAATGGCAAGAATCCTGCTGTATGAATATTCACAGACCCAGAATGCAACTTAATGAGAATTTTGGCTTGACAACCTACATGGTGTTACCTAACTCCCTTGTTTTGAAGACTCTTGTTGTTGGCAACAAAACCTGTTTGTTAGCAAATCCCATTGCCAAAAATAGGTTGCATCTTGATCAAGGGATTGGTTAGTACAACACAAATAGATCTGGTAATAGTCTGAAAACTGAATCTTGCTGCTTACTTCATCCAGCACTGTCAGTACATTTCTCTTTTTACTAGTTTGAAACTACCTGGTGCTAAGATTTCTTTTCAGTAGCTTTTGTGTTTTCATCACAAATGTTAATGTATCATTAGTAATATTTTCTGCTTTCCAACAGCAACACAAATGGCTATACTTTTTGACTTACAGATTTTCCTTCAGAGATAGCTAATAAGTCACTTTCTGAGAGCTCTAATACAATGCTATGGAAATCAAAAGGCAGGCGAAGACGTGCATCCCATCCTGCTGCAGAGTCCTCCAGTGAACAAGGGGCCAGTGAAGCCGATATTGACAGCGATAGTGGTTACTGCAGTCCTAAACATAGCAACAATCAGGCTGCTGCTGCCGCCATGACTTCAAAAAATACAGATTCTGGTGCAATGAATGTAGGTGAACATTTGTGAAGTGCCAAGGCTGCTGTTGGTTGCTACGATAATAAAAATATTTTACTAAAATGTTCTTCCTTCCTTTTCAGATTGTAGAACCATCAATAAATGCAGGTATAGCTTTTTTTTTAACTTGAAAAAAAAATCTTGAAGCTGTCACATTTGCTGTGTCATAATCTATCTTTATTTACATGTTGCTAAGAATATTCCTGTGTCCTTCCTAAATCATTCAGCATAGCCACTACCCCATGCTCCTTCAAATCTCTTCTCAAGACCCATCTGTACTGTCACACTGATGATCAATTGCTCAATAATAATGAATAGGCAGGTGGCCTGATAATGATTCATTAATTGCACTTGTCTCTACCTAAGCTGGGGGGGGGGCGGGGGAGTTGAGGCTTTCAGATGATACTCTCAGCTAAGAATACATGCAACCCTGTGTTTCACACTTGCTTCCTGTTTCCTTCCCCGTTGTGTTCTACCTTACTTGTCTTATTTTGTTGCTATTTAGAGCATAAGCTGCTTGGGTCAGTGACTTTTATTGTATGTTGTACAGAACAGAAAAAGGAAGTTCTTATCCTGATCAGGAGTTTTGAACCCTACTGTAATAATAATGAAAAATAACAAGAGGAATTGTACTAAATTCAGCCCTGAAAACAGTGGGCAGAAAAGCCAATTGGATTGGCTCACTGCATATTATAGACAACTATTCTAATGAGCCCACTATTGCATTAGATGTTTACCAAGATAATCAAACTTCACTATTGGCAGTTGAGTGCCTGTGGCTGAATTCTGTTCTCAAAAGCAGATTTTTTTTACCAAATTCTAGAAATCATAATTATGGAACTGAATTTGTAGCAGAGAAGAAACTGTTGCAAGATTCACATCACACTTGGTGTGATCTTTTACTTTGAAGTGACAAATATTCGGTAGTGTATATAATCAAAGTAATACAACTTCTGCTATACTTATTGACTTTTCTTTCATATATTTTTATTTTGAAACTTCTATTTCTTTCAGCTGCCATAAGTTGGACTAATGTAAATTCCCAGGCAACTCAGAAAAAACCTTGGATAGAAAACCCTCATTCATTTTCCAGAGGTGGAAGACCAGCTGAACAGAGAAATAGTTCACAGGTACCTTTGTGTTTTAATTTTAAAACATTATTAATCTCTTGTAAATTGCATCTCTCAAATTATTAAGAATTAACACACAGTAAGCAATGCATTAAAATGAAAATGGAAGTGGAAAGCAAGCTTTATATCATGATTTAATCACTCTATGCATTCTATTTATTGCCTTCGTACTTTGGCTGCAAGTACACATTTGGCAATATTCTGCCTAAAATCTCCAGTTAAGGAGGGTCTGTTTATTCTGGGCATGTCAGTAGTGTGTGAAATGGAGACAAGTCTGGAAAGTGTACCATTTAATAACAGAATAATAAGTGCAACGATTTTCAGGTACTATATGGACAATTTAACAGATGCTTTAAACGACGAGTGGAAAATGCTTCTACTTTAGTCTTTGAAAATTGATCAAAATATTTGGGATTTTTTAAAGTTACAAATTTGTTATGGCATTTACATTCTCTGTTCTCATTCTTGTCAATTTATTTGCAGCCATCATGATATATTATATTGGTGCCTTTTATATTGTCAGCATTTCCGTTACATTTTCTTTATGCTGCTCTGGTATCTAAGTAGATGGTTTTAAACCAAAAATTGTTCTATGCTAAAATTTGTGCAAGGTCTTGACCTAGCATGAAATTCTTATAAAACTTTACTTAGGAATGCTAATAGATATGTATTGGATAGTTCCCACAAAAAAATCCTATATAAAAAGAGAATGCCCTTTTTAACTTGGACCGTCTTGCATTTTTTTTTGTTTTTGTTTTGTTTTGAAATCTGAAACAAGCTGCTGTCTGTGCTAAGGCAGCAGTCTTGCATCAGGA
This sequence comes from Chrysemys picta bellii, assembly GCF_011386835.1. Lineage (NCBI taxonomy): Eukaryota > Metazoa > Chordata > Testudines > Emydidae > Chrysemys > Chrysemys picta. The sequence continues at coordinate 20,194,121 of NC_088800.1, forward strand.
TCCAACAGCACAGACCTTCATGTGTGGCCTAAAATGGCCACTCATTTGCATTTAGACTGGAGGTATTGGAAGCGAAGTATGTGTACACAAGAAAATATTTAGTCTTGTTTGGTGCACACTGGTGGGTTCACTATTTTCTCTCCTTTGTCAGCAAAAGTGTATGTCATACATATTGCTAACACAACATTAATATGTATTAAGCACATGGTATAAATATTGTACATATGAAGGTTGAGCAGTTATGCCAACTAAACTATATTGTTTTCCCCACAATGCTGTTCACTGGTATATCCCACGATACCTTGGAACGGACAACTCAGCATTTAGCATAAGCGGATAGGAAAACTGTCAAAGACCAAATACATTGATACTCTGTGCTCGTTCAAGCTGCGGGGGTACCTTTACGGACCAGTACCTGGAATGCTAGTTAGTATCCAAAACAAAGATCAGAAAGGAACAAAACAACAAGTTAAGGAACTGGTACAGACTGGTGGGTTGAATCTGGGGGACGTATGAAGTGTTTTCTAACTGGTAAGCAACCATTCTATAAATACAAGCAGTCTTTGGGTGTATCTTCGAAGTACACCTTATGCAGAAGGTGAACATGCTGTTAGATGATAAGAACAAGGACATGTACAGTGTCTCCTTTTTTTGTATTGTACTGTTTTGTCTTTAGATAATACATTTGACTAGGTTTGGTTATTTGGGCTCCTGAACATTTTCATAACGAATCAAGTGTAATCAATCACTTAGCTATACAGTTAATCAATACCTTAATCTTTGTGTATGTGAAAATTGGGACTATAGAAGTTGACTGCCCCATAATCTTCTAGGAATACAGCAGTTCTCAGTTGTTCTAATCTATTCTAGTAACTTGAGTCAACTCAAGTTTTTCTGGCCACAATTTTACATGGACTGGTGCTTTTGGATAATCTTGGGGAGAAGGAAGAGAACTGGCTTTCTTTTACTCCCACAGATATTTCACATCACTTTTATTTAATCCCACAGACTAAGTGCCAAGTTAAGCTCAGGGAGCTATAAAATACACCTCACTTTGCCAGCCAAGCTCATTGCAACTGAAGGAGGAGTTGATCTTCGAACAGCTTCTGTCCTTTGTTCCACCAAGAGGGCGGATTTAATTTGCACCCAGGTCCATTGGCAGTGAGAGCTCAGTCAGAAAATGGTCATGTGTTTGGAATCTGTGGCATGCTCCCTTTTTAGCCAGCCCTCCCATGCCTAGCACTGTGCTGAACTTCAGCCTTATAAATGGAGTTTAAGGAGTTTTTATGCATTTGCAACACAGTTTCCTCGTGCATTTCCCACCCCCAAGGTACCTCTGTGCACATTCATGTCCTTGTAAGCTTCCTGTGAACGTAGCTCTTTCTGCACATAGGGTGGCTTGTGGGATTGGCTTGTGGGGAAGGTGGGGAGGGTCCAGTAAAATAGGTTTTGTGAGGTTTTTTTGGTCTGTTTGGTCCAACCATGGTCAGTTAAGAGAAGATTCTGAGAAGTCACCAAGTGGCCTCTTGTAGTTACCTCCTCTTAGTTCCCTCCGAAAGGGCCCTGTTAGCAAACTGTTCCTGCAGTTTGGAGAGCAGGTAAGCAGCTATTTTTGAGATGGATACAATGCTCTTAATTTTAAAAAATGTGTATTGTACATGTTCAGCATGCCATTATCACACTTAGTTCTCATCGCTGCACCTTAAACCTTCGCCAGCTTAAGGGTAAAACTCTGAAGTCAGCGGCGGATTTGCATCTCCAGTGCCAAAGTTCACAGCGTCACCACTCTCATTTTACTAGCTCATCAGGAACAATGTTTAGCATTGCGTATATTTAGATGTTACATCACAATGGCTCTTTCAACTCATTTTGTAACTGCCTCAGTTCAGTCTTCAGTTTTAATATTCCTATGTCAACTATTCAGTGGTAGAACAACCTTAGCATTTTGCAGAGTGCAAGAAAAACAGCATTATCATATAATAATACCTCTATGTGCCCAGCCTGAACAGCTGTATTGGAGGGCACATGTCAGGAAAAATACATTCAGTTGGAGTATTTGGTTTCTATATTCAAAACTATTTTAGCAAGAAAAAGGTCTACAAAATGAGTGAAAGCTGATACTCTTCCTTATAATTCTTGGTCTCCAATATCAGAGGAGCCCACAGAAGACCACAACTGTGGTCTTTTAGATAAGGCCTGTCCTGTTCACTGGTATTCAGAAGGAGTGGAAGCTCAGATTATTTCATTCTCACGTCGCCTATTCTGTAATACTGAGGGTGAATATGAAGAGTTTAAAGCGGAACTTTGAATGTCTTTGCTTCTGTTACCTTGTGTAACTAATTGCATATGTATGAGAAGCATATAATGGGTGAATTATATCTCCTTCCAAATGCAAATATAGAATTTGAAAAGGTTTAGTTCATTCCATAAAAGTTGTTGTAAAAAATGTACATTGCAGATATATACTATGTATGTAGGTGTTGCTGAAATTAATTCATTTGTAATATTTATTTACTCATGTTAACAGTTCAGCTGACGAATACTTTTAAAGGGATGCTGTCTAGTCATAGAACAGTAACAGTTTACATGAGTGCTTATAAAAAAAAATTTAGTTTTCGTTCTTAAACTTTATCCTGTTATTTTCAAAAAGATCAGTCAATTTCACTTTCTTTCATGCATTAGTGTAGTATTTCAGAGAAGGATGAAATGTAAAATATAAACAATCAGCCTTAGTGATAAAAAATAAAATTAAAATTTTAATATTCCAAAGAATTTTTTATCTATGGTCCCACCTGTAGTATATGATTAGAATTATAAACTCTGCCTTTCAATCAAATATTTTCATTTTAAAAAATGCACACACCTCATAGGTAATGTAGCTTATTTTGTAAAAATCAATTTTAACTGGTCTTTTTTTCCATTAGTATAATTGAGTAGCTAGCATGAATGCATTACAGATCTATACCACTTTTAATTCTAAAACACTAAGAACTCTATCCTTGATTTGTAAGTCTGGTTTCAGATGCAGGGGACAAAGCACATCTTCAGAAAGAAGGCAAAAACTTCAGAAGCGACACGAGAAGCCTTTAACCACAAGCCAATCAAGCAGAGCAGAACAAAGTCCCGAACCCTTGTACTTTGAGGTATTTTTTTTGTGTTCACATCACTGTTAGAATTTCAATATGACAAGACCTAATAAAACATTGAACTGGTGATAGTTGCCTCGTGACATCTCTTCTTGCTGAAAACTAATTCTAAAGTTCCACAATGTGATAAAATACACTGATTTCTCACAATACTATATGTATTGCCTCTGTAGTTTAGGTCTACTATGTGTACTTTCTGATTTTATATTAAACTCAGTTAAATTTTGAAACTAGTGTAGTAGATTTCCAGTTTACTTTTTGCTGCAATTTTTATAGAATGTAAAAGTTAACTAAATTCAGTGCTTTTCTCTAATATTGCAGGGATTTCTTTAACATAATATACTACTCAAAATATGTACAGTATTATTTTTACCATTGGATACATGTACTGGATACTTCACTTATAGCCTTGGCCATTCAAGTTAATAACCTTGGTCTTTTGGTGTGTGGTGGGTTTTTCCCCAAGTTGTAGGGCAGTGTGACTTTTAATCCTCAATTCTTCAATTAGGATGAAGATGAATTTCCAGAGTTAAATAGTGACAGTGGAAGTGGCAAAGGTGGTAACATTCAGCAAAAATTTTCACCAAAAGTAGTAAGTAAAGACTTTTTTTATTCTTGATATTTATTTTTAAGATGAAGACCGTTTCTGATTAGTGTTACCTGAATTTGCATTCCCCGTTTGCATGAATCTGTCTGGTCTATTGCAGTATTTACAAGGTCAGAATGGTGGAATTTTTTTAAAAAGCATATACAACACACATTACTATAGACTTCGTTATGGAAATACTTTTCCAATGGTCTTTTAACTAAAATAGCAATGTCAGAGAAAACCATATTGTCAAGAAGCCAAGACTTGGATTCTCCCCCTTCTCTCTTCCTCCCCCCTCTCCCTCCATTGCTACTTTATAACTGTGGAGGAACCACATGTGTATAGAATACCTATTTATTTAAAAAATGAATTGGTCGGAGAAAAAATTCATTGGTAAATTACATAAAAAACATCATCCCAGAATGATGTTTGCTTTTTTTTGCAATAGTGTTACACTGTTGACTCATATTTAACTTGTGGTCCACTATCACCCCCAGATCCCTTTCCACAGTACTCCTTCCTAGGCAGTCATTTCCCATTTTGTATGTGTGCAACTGATTGCTCCTTCCTAAATGGAGTACTTTGTATTTGTCCTTATCGAATTACATCCTATTTACTTCTGGAGAAATGGTCTGATCATTTTGAATTGTAATCCTACCCTCCAAAGCACTTGCAACCCCTCCCAGCTTGGCAAACTTTATAAGTGTACTCTCTATGCCATTATCTAAATCATTGATGAAGATTTTGAACTAATCCCTGCGGGACCTCACGCGTTATGCCCTTCCAGCATCACTGTGAACCACTGATAAATACTCTCTGGGAACGGTTTTCCAACTAGTTTTGCACTCACCTTATAGTAGCTCCATCTAGGTTGAATTTCCCTAGTTTGTTTGACATGTAACATGTCTCTCACTATAAAGATTAAGTACTCCACAAAACTAATTTAGCTATATCATCATGCATACTGTGACTTATGTCACAGCTGTATGTTACTTGTTTGATAGGTAGTATATCTGCTAAATGGACTAGTTCTCTACTTTGCATAATTCTTTTGCTACTGTCTCAGATAAATAATTCCTTTTCTATTTTAACAGCTTGTAATTATGTTTATACTCTTTCTTCTGCAACCTTAGCTGGATGATTTACCTGAAAATTCTCCAATCAATATAGTCCAAACTCCAATTCCTATTACAACCTCTGTACCCAAACGTGCAAAAAGTCAAAAGAAGAAAGCCTTGGCAGCAGCACTTGCCACAGCTCAAGAATATTCAGAAATAAGTATGGAGCAGAAGAAACTCCAGGTCTGTTACATTTTCAAGTAGTAATTGCTAGGGGAGGAATAACCATCATCAGACAGCATTCCTTCATACACTATTATAGCAATAATGTCTGTTTAAAATAGATGCTGTCTTCTGCTGATCATTGATAAAAAGACATAAAGGTGAACTGTGTCTTGTGTTCATGTAACAGGAGGCTTTATCCAAAGCAGCTGGGAAGAAGAGTAAAGCTCCCGTGCAGCTAGACTTAGGGGATATGTTAGCAGCGCTTGAGAAACAGCAACAAGCAATGAAAGCCCGTCAGCTCACCAATACAAGGCCCCTCTCATACACAGGTAATTCCACATGCCCACCCGTTAGGGTTGCCACCTGTCTAATCGCGCAAACCCAAAGATCCTTGCCCTGCCCCTTCCCTGAGACCATGCCCTGTCCGCCCCTTCTCCGAGGTCCCACTCCCTGCTCACTCCATTCCTCTTCCCTCCGTTGCTCACTCTCCCCCACCCTCTCTCACTCACTTTCACCAGTTTGGAGCAGGGAGCTGGGGTGCAGGGTGCAGGCTCTGGGAGAGAGATGAGATGTGGGGTGCAGGCTCTGGGAGGGAGTTTGGGTGTGGCTGGGGTCAGCTTCTGGGAGGGAGTTTGGGTGGGGGTGCAGGCTCTGGGAGGGAGATGGGATGCGGGGTGCCAGCTCTGGGAGGGAGTTTGAGTGTGGGAGAGGGTGTGCGGTCAGGTTCTGGGAGGGAGTTTGGATGGGGGTGCAGGGTCGGACTCTGGGAGTGGGTTTGGGTGCGGGCTCTAGGCTGGGGCAGGAGGTTGGGGCCAGGGGGTCAGCGTTTACCTCAGGCGGCTCCCGAAAGTGACCGACACACCCCTGTGGCAGCAGCTCCTAGGCGGGGGGCCCAAAGGGTCCCCGCGCACTGCTGCCCACAGGCACCCCCCCACACACAGCTCCCATTGGCTGCAGTTCCTGGCCAATGGGAGCTGCGGAGTCAGCGCTTGGGGCGGGGGCTACAGGGATGTGCCGGCCGTTTTCTGGGAGCGGTACAGAGCGAGGGCAGGCAGCCTTAGCCCTGTTGTGCTGCCGGGGGCCACCAGGCCCTTTTAAATTGCCCGGGCCCTTGGGCAATTGCCCCCTTTGCCTGAACACTTATTAAAGTGCTATTGTATAAAGTACTATGAACCGCCTCTGGGAAATAAAGGAACAAAATGCACTTTTTGTATTCCCTAATTTGCAAGGAGTCTTCCATTCATAAATACTGACCAGCAAGGTTGTATCTAACAAAGTGCTGTAAAGAACTTTGATGTAGGCTTCATTTTAAAATGCATTTTTTTTTTTGGCCTGTTGCTATACAGTAAAATCTTTTCTTCCAAATAATGTCAGTTAAATTCTACCTTCCTTCTTAATTTGTTGTATTATTATAACTAACAAGTATTTACAGATTACATATTCATGTCTAGAAAAATGATATTTACATGTCATTTGAGACAAACTCCATTTTACTCTTAAATGTGATGTCTAGCCTTCTTTTTCTCCTGGAATGAGTAGTCAGTTTCCTAAAACATGAGGCTAAATTGAAGAAATATGTAAACATGAAAACATCAACATTTGGTGATGTACCTTTCTTGTCATAACCTCCCCCTTCCCTTGCAAAAGGAAGGAAAATGTACTTGGTGAGAATTCGTTAGTGGAAATTTTGAAAGTGTCTGGGCTTTCTTTCAGTAGTATCTTTTAGTGAGACTATCTTTCTTGCCTACATTTAGTTGGCGGTGGTGCACCTTTTCATACCAAAGAATCTACCAACAGAAAGTCATTAACTAAAGGACAGCCATCTGTAGGTTGTCTTAATCCTTTGGACTCAACTGCTCCAAAAGTAAAAAGAGGGAAAGAGAGAGAAATTTCCAAACTAAAGCGCCCGACAGCACTTAAAAAGGTAAACCATGCAACTGTTTTGGGACTGTCTTGATCCAAGTATCAAGATTAACAAATAACCATGACTAACAATTCTCTTAATAATGTTTTAGTTGTGGCCTAGTGGGATTGGGAATCATGAACTCCTGAATTGTGATGCCCTGATCTTTAGGACAGCTGGGGACCAACTTGCCCCTAAAGGAATAGTTCTCTAGCAGCGCTTGCTGATTGCTGGAGTACAGCATGCTTCTGACATATCCCTAGAACAGACCCAGCACTGGGTTGTGTGTCTGGTGAAGGGTGGGAAAGGAAACAGAAGCAAGTGATTTATAGACTGACCGTCCAGGGAATGCAACAAAGCTGATAATCTGGCCCATATTTTTCATTATTCATTACAGTATTGGCATCTGTCATTGATACAGTAAATGATAAAATATCAAAGTATCAAAGATAAAGGCTAATAGCCATATAGTCTCAGCACTTTGTATTGTGGTGCTTTTTGATGCTTTTCAAAACAATTTCCACACACAGTGATAAGATTCTGTTGCAATTTTATTGCATTTTTGCATCAGGTGTGTTTATAAGAGTGGGGGTGGGTTGTGGTGACAAAGATGAATGCTTTTCACCAAATAGAAGTTTGAAAGAGTGTTTGGAAAGTATTTTAATCAAAAGCTATGAAAAAACCCTTCCTGCAACACTACTACTCTAAAAATACTCTGGTATTGTGGTGTTGCCTTATTGCAACTACTAAAATGAAGAGTGCCATTTCTCATCCATCAAACAGATTTAAAATGTGTTGTTTTGGTTCACTTTCAGGAACAAAAAGGCTCTAAAACAAACTATTATTTTTTCCCCTATTTCTGTGTGAGGGAAGCTTCTCACGTCATTGTAACAATCTGTAATACTTACAGGTTTCTAATTGATTGAAAACTAGTACCTTGTTCCTAGATTATTTTAAAAGAGAGAGAAGAAAAGAAAGGACGCTTATCTGCAGATCACAGTCTTCTGGGATCTGATGAACAGAAAGAGGTGCCCGTATGTTTGACTGATGACCAGTCTCAGGAGTTAGCCTCTCAAGAAGGTAAGAGTCTTCTCTTGTTTTAGGATTTTTAAAAATAATTGTTTTAAATTGAAGTGTCTATACATTTTTTTTTTTTTTAATTTTCTGGATTGCTTTTATTTTTTAACATGTAACAAAGTCCGCTACCATTAGCTTGTTGTTCATTTTATGATCAGCTATTTCCCTTATGAAAGAATGGAAATTAGATGAAAAAGACCTATTTGAGGCCATTTTGTCCATCCCTCAACTATTCAAGATTCTCATGTGCTTTGTCGGGTCTAATTTTTTCAAATAAATCAGTCTTCCACTTTCCATTTGAGACGCTTTCTCTGTAATAGACCTTAATTTGGAAGCCTTTCTGATATTTAGCCATAACCTAAACTTACTCAGTGTCACCCATTTACTCCTAGTTTACCTTGAACTTCTGCTGTGTGGGACATTGGAGTCTGTTCTTTGGTATTTGGAGTTTTGTAAATGTTTAAAACTGCCATTTTAGCCAGACTTTTAATCTTTATTTACAAATTGGTTCCAACAAATACTTACATTTCTTGTTAGTTTTATAGTTATCTCAGTCCTAGGTAATTGAGTATTGTAGTCTACTAGTTTGGTTTTTGTTAAATAATACTTCTGACTTTGCTGTCACATTCCAGGGAGTTAAAATAGAAATTTCAAGGGCCAGATCGTCAGCTGATCTAAATTTGCATAGCTTTATTTATTTCAGTGACCACAGATTTGCTATACCAATTTATGCAAACTGAGAATCTGATGCTAAATGTATATTAGTAATATGTTGGGGTTTTTTCTGAGTATTAGTCGGTAGTTAAAAGCACCTGACACAGCTTTCATAAGGCATGAATTTGGGATAGAAGAACTTGAAAAAGTGCAGCAGTCCAGTTAACATGTTTCCCTGAACTAGTTGTGCCCATCAAATTTGGGCTGGAAATCTTGTTAGAACAGGCTTTCTCATGACACTTCCGGTTCTCCTGCTTTTGGTAGGGCCAAAAAAAGCATGAAAACCCAGACTTTTCAAATCACATTCTAGTGCTCCCTCTTCTGTCTAGAATCAGCAAGTACGGAGGCATATGCAATATGGGGGAAAATGCAAGTTTAGTGCCAAGTCATTTGAACTCACGCAAACTATTTGAACTTTTGCTAAGACTGTGGTTAATTCTTGAACTGCAAAGGAACATCCAAAGCTGTCAGCCACTACCTCTTTGGTATGGAGATTTGTGACCCACATTGTGATATCATGGTAATTGTAATGAGTAATATTCTAAAGATTGCTAGGATAGCAAGGATGTATTTAATGTTAAAAGTAGGTAATGACTCTCTGGAGATCACTGTAAAGTAAAGCAGCAAAAAGACAACATAATTTAAATGTCACACAAGTTTAATTTTTGGAAGAAGTTATTCTCTTCAGGTATCAAGTATCAGAGGGGTAGCCATGTTAGTCTGGATCTGTAAAAGCAGCAAAGAGTCCTGTGGCACCTTATAGACTAAACAGACGTATTGGAGCATGAGCTTTCGTGGGTGAATACCCACTTCGTCGGATGCATGGGAAAGATGTATTGGAGCATGAGCTTTCGTGGGTGAATACCCACTTCGTCGGATGCATGGGAAAGCTCATGCTCCAATACGTCTGTTTAGTCTATAAGGTGCCACAGGACTCTTTGCTGCTCTCTTCAGGTAGTTCTTGTTTCACTTGTATTCTCAAATACCTTTTTTTTTTTTAAAGAGCTCAAATGTAATAATTGAATGCATATTCAAATATCATTAAAGTGGTTTACCTGACAGATATTAGGTGCCTGAAATTTGTAATATATGTAAAAATCAGAGAGAGGGATATATGAGTGGCAGATGAGTTCCCTATGTTAAACTGTACTGCTTTTATATATAAATGCATTTCATATTGAAGACGTTTCAAAGCTTTTTTCATTTATTTCAGAACCGGGGCTAAGTATGCCTAGTGATACTTCACTCTCTCCAGCAAGTCAGAACTCTCCATATTGCATGACTCCAGTGTCACAAGGCTCACCTGCCAGTTCAGGGATAGGTAGTCCAATGGCATCTTCAACAATCACTAAAATTCATAGCAAGAGATTTAGAGAGTAAGCGCTTTGAATTACTCAACTTGAATTCTAAAGGTGTATTCTAGTCAAGTGTATTTTCTAACTGTATTTGAATTTATTGGACTCTTATAAGTTGTCGGTGAACTTAAGTTAGCCTATCCCCCATGTAAAAAAAGTACTACTCCCTGGCGCTTTGCACCCTCTGTTTCTTACGTGCTTCTGATGGGGCAGGTTATAATATTCCCGAGGGATTTTCTTCAGCTAGGCTGCTGCTTTTAAGAAATGGAGTAGGCAGAAAAGTCATTTCAAATGAAGGGCAACTTTGAGTTTGGGGAGCTGGAAACTCTGCTACAATCCACCCCTACTACAGTGGAATTACCACTAACCAGTGCTCGAAAGCATCCCTTATTGATTATCAAATTTGATCAAGGAATAGTGAATTGTAAAATATAAGTGTGTATGAGCTATTCTCTTTAAGTTGTGGGCTCTGGGTGGGTGGGTTGTATACTGACAATTTATTTCACTGTGGTTTCATTTTAAACACTTTCAGAATATCCTTACGTTGTTTTAGGTGTACAGTTCTTTACTTCTAAATAAATGTATTTAGTATACTTGGAACAAGTAACAAAAAAAATTATTTCTTTCTAAAATCATTTAAAGGCACACAGCAATGAGATGCACTGCTGAATTTGCTATATGCTAAAATGTGGTGGTTTCTGAATTGACAGGTATTGTAATCAAGTTCTAAGTAAAGAAATAGACGAGTGTGTGACTTTGCTATTGCAAGAGCTTGTCAGCTTCCAGGAACGCATTTACCAAAAGGATCCCATGAGAGCTAAAGCAAGGAGAAGGCTTGTTATGGGTTTGCGTGAGGTTACTAAGCACATGAAGTTAAACAAGATAAAATGTGTGATCATTTCTCCTAACTGTGAAAAAATCCAGTCAAAAGGTACAAGTGCTTTAATAAGAAATATTTTAGTGTATAAATGCTATGTGTATATTGCATTTTCCCCAACACTACCAATGATGCTAACCTTGTTAATCCATTATGTTGACTTCTGAGTCATTTTAAGCATCTTCCATGCTGTCCTATAAGCATGACAGGTCATCTTTCAATTCCATCGTAAGGCTGCCACACTCTGCTTCAGGCCCATTTCTTTAACTCCAGGAACTAGTGGGGCAGGAATTGTGCCTTCCTGTATGTGGGATTGGGGACTGTGCCTAGTATATTTTGCACACTACAGGAATGCAAATGATAACTTCCTGAGATATGTAAGAGAAGGAAAAGATCTATTAAGAAACCGAGAATCCAGTTTCATAAAGTTTCTGCTTTAGTATTCCTGGTGCACAACATAGCACCATGAGAGGGTTCAGAGCATTGTTAGGTGTACAGATTAACTGATCATATTCAGTAAATAACAGACTTGATTGTACTTTAATAAAACAAGCAAATTTACTGCATGTGCACTGCATTCAAAGCCTTACTGCTTTCTGGCAGTACATGGTTTAATCTAAATATCTGGTGACTAACTATGTGTACTAAAGTTTTAGCTGATAGCCACTGACAAAAACTGTGGAATACTGGATTGGACCAAAGTGCACTATTAAGATGACTGTTCTAAGCTTTAGCTTTGTGTTATTTTTTTCTCCTAAGGTGGATTGGATGAAGCTCTGTATAACGTAATAGCCATGGCACGAGAGCAAGAGATTCCTTTTGTCTTTGCACTTGGACGTAAAGCTCTTGGTCGTTGTGTGAACAAGCTAGTTCCTGTTAGTGTGGTGGGAATCTTCAACTATTCTGGTGCTGAGGTAAGCAATTGATTTCTGAACAGATGGCTGAAATAGTTAATGCCATTTCAGTTTTTTTCTCATGTAATACATGTTTACAAACTTTGTTCACTGCCCTTGGGCTCACAAGCTAACTGTCATGCATGCATTCATACATACATACAGAGTGTTGACTGGCATTGGATGCCAATTTTATCTTGGCCTATTTATTCTAAAGTTGCTTATCTCTTTTAAATTTGACATGCTGCCCTGTCAGTTCTGTGATGTAAGATTTGTCACCCCTTCTTCCTCTAAATCTTTGGAACATGCTGGCAGACATCTTTTGAAGTGCCAGCTGAAATGACACGGAATGTCCAGGATTGTAGGGCATGCCAGCATCTTGAAGTAAGGCAACCGTTGGCCAGTTACAAAGATTAGGAGGTCTTTAGAAGAGGTCTTGGGAGGCCTCAAAGGAGCACTGGTATCAAGGGCATCTACCAGCTACCTAAAATCCCCATATTTCATCAGAGATGTATGCTTCTGCTTCATTAGGTCAACACACCTTGGGAGGGTTGTGGGTTGCCATCATATTAGATGTGACCTGTGCATGTATCATATCATATCCTGGCCTGTGATCAGAAGTAATGCTGTGTGGGCGAGATGGCACTCAGGGTCACATGTCCATCTCTCTCCCTCCCCAGCCCCTTCCCCTGGTTTTAACTGCTTTGCTTGTACTGAGCATGCTCACACAGACTGAGCATGCTGAATAACATCTGCTGAAGCTGCTGCCCTCACTCTGTCCTTATTTATGCCTCCGCACTATCAGCAGGTACAGATTGTCTCTGCCTGTGATATAACCACTCCAACCCTGCAGGTACAGCTCATCTACTGCGTGCACTAAAACTAGGGTGGTGAGCTTTTCCTTATCTGTTGAGGAAAACAGTGAGGAAAAAAGCCATTTTTTGAAAATAAAACAGAACAAAAACTGTATCTCATGTTGTAAACACATTTATTCTTTAAAAATTAAAAAGGGCAGTCATTGTCCAAAATGAAAAGCTTGCGATTCTAAGGGAAAGGTAATCAAATTCTCATTCAAACTAATTAGGCCTACCACTCTTCCTTTGTCTGCTCTCAGATATGAGAGTTTCCACAACCCACTGATTTTTTTTTCCCAGCTTCATGCCTATGAAGTTTCAACCAAAGCAGTCCGAGTGTGCCAAAAATACTCAGTTGATAACTAAGTTGCCCGGAGAGGCATGTGAGAGTCTTCTAAAAATTGACAAGTCTTAATATCTGTTCTAACATCCGTGACTACTTACTTGGTGGATGCAACAAACTGCGACAAGCAAAGAGAGAGGTTTGGGGTATAAATGTGATTCTTCCATTTTAAAGCTAGACGATAATAGGAAAAACTCAGGATTAATCATAGTATTGGAAGGGACCTTGAGAGGTCATCTAGTCCAGTTTTCTGCACTCATGGCCAGACTAAGTATTATCATCTAGACCATTCCTAACAGGGGTTTGTCTAACCTGCTCTTAAATCTCCAATGATGGAGATTCCACAACCTCCCTAGGCAATTTATTCCAGTGCTTAACCACCCTGACAGGAAGTTTTTCCTAATATCCAACCTAAACCTTCCTTGCTGCAATTTAAGCCCATTGCTTCTTGTCTTATCTTCCGAGGTTAAGAAAAACAATTCTTCTCCCTCCTCCTCCTTGTAACAACCTTTTACGTACTTGAAAATTGTTATGTCCCCTTTCAGTCTTCTCTTCTCCAGACTAAACAAACCCAGTTTTTTCAGTCTTCCCTGAAAGGTCATTTTTCTAGACCTTTAATCATTTTTGTTTCTCTTCTCTGGACTTTCTCCAATTTTGTCCACATTTTTCCTGAAATGTGGCACCCAGAATTGGACACAATACTTCAGTTGAGGCCTAATCAACACTCCTACTAATACATCCCATTTTGATTTTTAATCCTATCCTCCAAAGCACTTGCAACCCCTCCCAGCTTGGTAATTGTGCACAAACTTTATAAGTGTACTCTCTATACCATTATATAAATCATTGATGAAGATATTGAATAGAAGCAGACCCAGAACTGATCCCTGAGGGATCCCTCTCATAATGCCCTTCCAGCATGACTGTGAACCACTGATAACTACTCTCTGGGAACAAAAACAATGAGGAGTCCTTGTGGTACCTTAGAGACCAATACATTTATTTGGGCATAAGCTTTACCACTCTGATACCTGTCTCTGGGAACAATTTATCCAACCAGTTTTGCATCCACCTTATAGTAGCTCCATCTAGAAGTTGAATTAGCATAATTTTTGTTAGCTTGAATTGGTTATGTTGTCTGTCAGGGTCATGGGTTGAGCTCAGAACATGGAAACTTGGTAATGAAATGTCTTGCTTCTTTTGAATAACTTTTAGTTTTGTCCTGGGTTTCCGGTTCTAGATTAAATAAATTAGGTCAGATGCCTTTTTGACTCTGAGACCGTTTTTTTTACCTTGCAGTCTGACCATATTACTCTGACACTTCATTTCTTTTTGTAACCTTTAGTGCATCTCTCTAGTAGTCCCTTGTTTATATCAGCCATTGGCTGCTATCTGATCAAAAGTCCTCCTTACCCTCATTCTCAGTGTAAGTTTCACCATACTTAAAGTAGTTGGATGCAAATGTAGAGACAGTCTTCCTATGAATTCCACTAAGTATTGTTGGGAAGCCTGGGTATATTTATCCTTTTTCAGTCAACCAACCCATAAGGTGGCTGATGGTTACAGAAGAATTTTAAACTTCCACAATGTGTGTTAGGACTATATTAGGTGTTGCTACTTTCTAAACAAGGCTTAAATAGTGCACTGAACACCCATGTACTTCAAAGGCAGTCATCCTGAAGTTTTCCCATCATTTCATTTTATTTTCATTTTCTGAGCAAACAGGAAAGCCTATATGCATTCTTGGATGGCATCTTCAGCAATTTGGGCACAGTATTCTAACGTTCTCTTTTCAGATGTAGGAACACAATCTTCCCTGTATGGATGTTAGCATCCATGTTTGGGTCATTTGGTAATCACTAAAACTTAATCACCCATTTACAGTATTGATCAGCAGCTTTCACATTTACAACAGTTACAATGAGAAACAGACACTTACTGAATTTAGTACCTGGTAGACTGAAAAATAAGATGAGTTGTCCTCCTCCTTCTAGAGCTATATGTAATCACATACCCTCCTCCTCTTCACCACCACCTGCCAGAAGTTTCTAGGAAGCCAGTCTCCTCTAACAGGTCACAGTACCATCCATAGACCTGGTGCTGGAACTGGGGGTGCTGCCAGTGACAGTAGATTTCTAGTCTACTTTCCTTCCTTACCCCCAAAATCCCACTGAATGTGTATTCTCTGGGTAGAATGGAGGGTGCAGCATGGGGGAATGGAACAGGCTTTTCATATCCCTGACTAAAACTGTAGGATTACTGATAGCTCTTGATGCCTGAGGCCTGGAATTTTTGACAGGCACCTCATGGATTGCACCATGAATGCTGGCATCAAGGAGTTAATGATGCTGAGGTGACAGCACTTTTGTCCTCACAATAATAGAAATGGTGGCACTTATTGGTGTTAACCTGTCTCTCCTCTGATTTCGAGTAAAGTATAAAGGATTCGTAGTTTGTTATTACATGTACCTGTTACCGTTATGTGTAACATGACTAGTTTGTGTTGAGCATGTTTATTTAATTTTACATTGTGACTCTTTGAAATTGAGCATGTAATTATTTCTGCGTAACTGAACTTGTTTCAGGTATTGTAGCATGTACTGTAACTTAAACCACTTAACAATTAAGCAGATAACAATATCTTTCTCAAGATGTAAAGTTTTTAATAAACATATTGATGGGGTGGAAACAAAATTACCAGCAATGAGTGTGCTAAAACAGCTAGCCACAGACAGTATTGAATTTTAGATCATGTTGCATCCTTTGTTACCTGCTAAGGAAGGAAGTGCCCATTAAATACTTAAATTGTCATTCATCTTTTGTTCTAACATATATTTGGAAAGAGATTCAATATCAAGTGCGGGCCAGTAATGGAAAACTTCATTAAATATTCATTTTACTGGCTCCATATGTTTATGGTGGTTTCTTTGGTGCAAAAATCAGACTGCTATTCTAATCAGAGGTTTCCTTGAGCATGTGATTCCATCTTTTGCTAAGCCTGGCTTGCAAGATGTTGCGACATCCCACTGAAAAGGGCTATCGGCTTGATATTGTAGATAATCCATATCTAAATGTGCTATAATATAATAGGCTCAAACCTATTAATCATTGCACAAAATAAAACCTGATTAGATCTGTGCCATTGGGAAGCAAAGACTAGTAGTGAGACCAAAGAGGCTTAAGATGACAAAAATTAGTAACTAGTGTTTTTTTAAAAAGGGAAAATTCTGCAAGACTGAGCTTTATCATTTGGGATTTTAGGCTGAGTGAACTCTTCCTGTGAGTCTGCAAACAATGTAGGAAGGCAGTGTTCTTTCCCTCCTACCCATGCTTCATCAGAAATAACCCTAGCAAAAACTTGAGCTGTGTAAATGCAGAGGCATCCTTAAAATGAAACTTAGAGCATGACTGATTATTGCCCAAAATAAAGGGCACACTCTTTTTGACTAGACAGGCTTTAGGGTTGCATGTACAGGACCTGTTAATAAAAGGGAAAATGTGTCAAGTGAAAATGTTCGTGAAGAAACTAACAAATATGAAAATGTCTTCATATTTAGAGCCTGTTTAATAAGTTGGTCTCGCTGACTGAGGAGGCCAGAAAGGCATACAGAGATATGGTTGCATCAATGGAGCAGGAGCAGGCAGAAGAGGCCTTAAAGAATGTTAAGAAGGCACCCCATCACATGGGTCATTCTCGTAATCCCTCTGCAGCAAGTGCGATTTCATTCTGTAGTGTTATTTCAGAGCCCATATCTGAAGTGAATGAGAGAGAATATGGTAAGTATTAAAAATGTGTATTTATATTACATAACATAAAGTAGAAATAGCAATAAATATTAAACTATAGGTAGAAAAAAAATCTCCCAATACTTCCCAGTCTAAAATATATTCCACACCTTAGAGAAGGTGATCCAAATTGGTTAGGCTCTTGGGTGAGACTGAGTAGTCTTCTGGGGAAGTTCTTCTAGAACTGACCACATAAAAATAATGGCATTGGCCCTAATCCTCAGATTTGTTCCAAATACTTTATTGATGCAAAGCAACCCTAAAGCCAACCACAGGAGGATCACTTCAGTTGCCGAGGGATTCTCTGTGGTATTGAGCTGGTATATGAAGGCCAGTGGTGAGATTTGAACAGGGGGTTGTGTGTATAGGGCAGAATAAAGGGGGGTGATTGGGGAAGTGAAGAGATGAGAGGTAGACAGGAGCTAAATTATTTAGGTCTTTGAAGACTAGAGCAGTTTGCTTAAATTTGATGTTGAAGTTGAAGGGAAGCCAGTGAAGGGTTTTGAAGAGTTGTCATGGGCTGAGCAACCTACAAGATTGATTTATGCATCAACTCTTAAGTACACTGGGATAGTACCAGTTGAGAATGAAATACTTGTCTAACTTAGGTTAAGTTGTTAATATAATTGCTGATTTTTTTTTTTTCCTGAGCACCCACTTTACTCAAAATAATGCCTTGATTACTTGGAGTGTGTTTTGTTTTGTTTTTTTAATTTTACGATCTAGCTTAGAGGTTGCTTTTTTAACTTCTTGTTCAGAATTCTACAGTTATTAACAGACAGTAGCAGGATGATGATTAATACTATTTTGGCAAATGACCATGGGATTCTGGCACTGACAGTAAAACCCTGCTGCGTGGTCTCCCCACACACCATCAGCCATGCCATTTCTTACTGAGTGTAGTGCTGAGGCAAGCGCATCAACACCTTTTTTAATTTCAGAACAAAATGTGTTTGAGAATCTCTTTAAGCATGAAACAGTTTTTTCTGCTCTTGTTTTTTTTTCAAACTGTTCACTGTGTGATCATGTTTGGACAAGTATAGTGTTACATGCACATGTTTCCCTTTTATGCTTTTTACTTGAACAAGATCTTAGGATTTTTTTTTAATTGTGTAAATGTTTTAAAAACTCTCTAAGCTAGGGTTACCATACGTCCGGTTTTTCCTGGACATGTCCGGCTTTTTGGGCTTCAAATCCCCGTCCGGGGGGAAATCCCCAAAAGCCGGACATGTCCAGGAAAATCGGGACATGCGGGGCCGGCGGTGCTGGGCCGGGGGCCGGCACTCCAGGGCCCAAGCCGACCCAGGCTGGGCCGCACGTCCTCTCCCCACCCCCCTTACCTGCTTCAGGCTTCCCGCGAATCAAATGTTCGCGGGAAGCAGGGGAGGGGGCGGAGTTGGGGCGGGGACTTTGGGGAAGGGGTGGGGGCGGGGCCGGGGCCCTGTGGAGTGTCCTCTTTTTGGACACTCAAAATATGGTAACCCTACTCTAAGCTGTCAGTTTTCTGATGAGCTTGTGGTGTCTTGATTTGCAGAAACAAACTGGAGAAACATGGTGGAAACATCTGATGGGTTAGAAACCTCTGAAAATGAGAGAGAGTCCTCATTTAAGACAACTGCACCAGAAAAATCTAGCAGTGTTCAAATTGAGAAAGCCACTGTTAACAAACAGCCACTTACAGCTACAACCGGAACTACCTCAACTGCAAGTCATGGAAAATCCTTGCCAAGTGACAAAGAAGAGGTGAAGCCAGATGACAATCTGGAGTGGGCCTCACAGCAGAGTACAGAGACAGGATCTTTGGATGGCAGCTGTCGTGATCTTTTGAATTCCTCCATGACCAGTACCACCAGTACTCTTGTACCAGGAATGCTTGAAGAAGAGGAGGAGGATGACGATGAAGATGATGAGGATTACACCCATGAACCTATATCGGTAGAGGTTCAACTTAATAGCAGAATTGAATCTTGGGTCTCAGAGACCCAAAGAACTATGGAAACCCTTCAACTTGGGAAGACCCTTAGTGGTGCAGAGGGAGACAATGCAGAACAAAGTGAAGAGGAAGAGTTAGAAACTCCTGAGCAGGTAGATCCAGTAATTGATGGTGAGGAATGGACAACTGATAAGCACGCAAGTAATGCCCAACATAAACCCACGATCAGCAATTCTTCGAATAAAGAACACACAGATTCCAATTACATGTTGTAAAAATAAGCACAAACTCAGGAACTCTTTAAAATTATAATTAACTGTTGTAAGGGTTGCAGCCATTACTTTGTATGCTTCATCTCAACATTTTGCACTGTTTAACATTTAATGTATGTATTTAATTCACAACAAATATTTGTAGCTGTCTTTTGTTAATTGTTTCATTAAAACCTATAGTTTAGCTTTTAATCAGTATCTGTGTATTTCCCAGAATTGAAACCATCTGTGTAAAAATTTCAGTCAGTATTAGATATTCACTTGAGCTTCTTTTGTAAACGGAGAAACTATTTATAAATGACCAATTGTAAGCAAAAATCTTCTTAAATTTGACTGTTTCTTTTTTTCAACACATGAGCTGATCTATGTTTTAAGACTTGCAACAGTTACCAGCGTTTTGCATTGCTGATACCCCAATCATTTTAACCTGATTGGCTATAATTTTCTAATTATACCAGGAAATAAAATGGAAGAGAAGCCAGAAAAATCCAAAAACATTTTTCTTGCAGTCAAAAGGAAGAGGAGATTATAGAGAAATGTATGCATGATTCTTATGCTAAGACAGATGCAGCTTTTAGTTGGGTCTATGAGGGTATATCACAAAAGATGCGGACTGTAATGAGATGGTTACAATATGTTAGAATAACTTTAACCCAAAACCACATAGCAAAATAATTGTAGTTAATGTATGTGTTTGCTTTTTTCCAATGAAATACTTAAAAAAAAATCACTGTGTGCGGAGTCAAAGTAAGGGAACCATTAACCATGACCACCATCCATGTTGTTCTTAGTAACTGACTGCTTCCTTATTCTTTCACTTACCTCAGGAATGCTGATGTGCATAATTTTATTTACATTAAATAAAACAGGCATAAGTGATCTGAGTATTTAACAGTAAGTGTGACTGATATAATAGCTAAGTGTATGGTTGTGTTCACTTGCATGCTTTGATTCTGGCCACTTTTATATTAAGTTCAGGATCAATTTTAGGATTAATTCTCATTGAGAATGTGACCTCTTGTTCCTCAGTTGTAGCAGCCTAGTAGTTGACTTCTAGAGTAGTAAAGTAGTTGTTCTGGGAAGGCAGGAAAGTGCCTTGGAGTTCTGAGAGGTGTCAGTGGTTCAAAAAAAAAAAAAGAAGCCAGAAACGAATAAGCTGCCATAGAATTATCCATTTTTGTTCCTAGTATTGAAATGAAATCCATTCTCTGGTGATGAATTTATTTCAGATTGGGGATGGAGTATATGTCTAATCCTTGCACACTAAGTCTGAATTTTCTAACTTTGTCCAGTACTGGCAATAAATGTACTGAAGCCATCAGCACCAAGGACTTGACTACAAGAGTAGCCAAAGAACCATTTTCACGAATAACAGTTTTTCATGGCAAACCTAGATTTGTTTTAATTCTACTTCATTATTCTCTAGACCACTTCCATTTAAAAAAAGGTAACTTTCAGTAACACAAAATAAATGGACATTTTAGTTGCACATTTAGTTTACGTAATTTGGGACCAGCACTTTTTTAGTATTTGTAATACTGGTATTTCATGTTGCACTGGGAAACTCAGACTCCAGGCTTAGGAAATATCTAGTCCTGTCTTTCAGATGGTAATGAGCATTGTGGAAACAAAGAGTTTGAGTATTATGTAAATAACACTTTGGTATCTGTAGACATAGCAAATGCTATGCAGGACATTGTTGAAGAGCTGTCCTGTCATGTTCTTAGTTCCTTGATATAATCTTCCTAGATATTAGCAACAGACTTTTATAGGAATACAAAGAGTAAAGAATGATGCCTCCTAAATATTAACCCAATTGTTTGTACTGCAGATTTTATTGTGCATACACTTCGAAAGGTTTAGTTGATTTAGGAAATGATAGGGGTTTGAACTGCTGACAGAGGATCAATGTTTGCCCTTGGATGTGTAAGCACAGCTTCTGTCAACAACTAAGATCATCTGTGCACACTAAGGATAGAATTTGACCTAGATTTTCCCAAAATGGAAAGTGGGATTACAAAAAACTATAATCATCTGTACATTTCCTTTTGCTTATTCCATGACAGTGATTCAAATAACTCTTGATCTTGAGGTAGTAGCATTACAAAGGTTTCTTTTTTGTCTTTTCTGAACTTGGACAGTCATTTTAAGATTTGACATTTATATCAAACAGGAAATCTACTTGTAATCTTCAACCCACTGTTTAATTGTAATTTTGCTACAGATTACATAAGTATATTATGAGTTCATTAAAGATGATACAGCTCATCTAGTACCTCTCTATTTGCCAGCAAACAAGGAGAATCTTTGAAAATGTGAATGATCATCTCCAGAAAGGCAAACCAAAACAGAGTAAAGGAAACCATCCATTTAGAACGTTTCCTTTTGATAAGATGAGAATGAGAGATAATTGCGAATGGAATGACTGTGTGTCTGGGAAGAGGTCCATTTGCATCTAAAATTAGGGAAGTTCCTTGCAATGTGCAGCACTTAAGAGGTATAATCTTGATCTTGTGGTAATCTTGTTTCTATCAGCAACAGAAATAAAAAAAGCATAACCTTTCCGATAGGTTATTTTATAGTGCCATGATTAATTTTTTAAGATAGCTGGATTTCTATTTCACTATAAAAATATACAATTTATTGTACAGGTTGTTACACTCAAAAAACCAGATGTTTCTGGAGTTATATGACTATATACTTTGTTGTGAAGATTATTCAGAAAACAAATATCCATTTTTTTTCTTTCAAAGACTATTGGATTATTTAGATTTCATACATCTGGCAAAACATGAAAAATAATGTGTGGTAGGGCATCTTTACAAATGAATTGATAGAGGTGACTATGCATAGAAATTATTTTATATAACACTTCTGGTATTTGTGCAAAAATAAATTTAGGGGAAAAAATCTGGAGAACGTAGTCCTTCATCAGACCAAACATATATATTTTTTGTCTGAGTAAGGATGAAGGCCCTGGTCCTGCAAATACTTACTTACATACTTGACTTTAGGAACACGAGTAGTTCCACTGAACTCAGCAGACCTATTGGTATGCTTAATTGAAACACCTTTGTAAGTGTTTGCAGGATTGGAACCAAACAATGACTGCAGGATTTGTCCCGTATTTTTAAAATTAAAAAACTATAGAAAATGTTCTTCAATAATGCACTTGTCTGATTTCTTAACATAAAGGTGGGAGATCTCTAATGCTTATGTGGGTGAGGATTTTCACATGATTCAGTCCAGTTCTTTAACCTGAAGTTTAAATTTTAATAACATTACTTTAAATATGAATGCAAAAAAGTTTTATTGTTTGAAAAGCTGCTGTTTGCTAAAACTGTCTAAGTATTCTCTGTGAAGTTGTGCCAACTAATCAAAATATCCAGTTGATTTTAATGTTGATCATATTTTAATCATTCAAATTCAATGTGAAGATTTGTTTACAAAAACAAAAACCAGCAGAAGAAAGCCATAGATGCAGCCTATCTGGGTTTTTAGCCATCCCTTCCACACACAATGAAATGTAAGAATGTCTAACTTGAAATTTATACTGAGTGATAACACTGAAATTAGCAACACAGTTGGCACAGCCCACCTTCTAAATGTTCATAAATGGTTCATATATTTTTTAATAGATTCTAATAAGATAAACAGTTAATCTTTAATGTCTTAACATTTGTAGCAAAACTTAGGTTAAACAGTAGAAAATTATTATAAAAGATGAAGGGTTTTGTTTTCTTTTTTGCTGTATGAAGGATAATTGTTCGATCTACCATACTTTTTTGGAGTAATAGCTTTTTTTGCACTATGTAAATACTAGTGGGGATTCTTCCATAAACTAATAAAAGTGATTGTAGAAATATCTCTTACTACGGTGATATATTCATTTACCAATTGCAATGTCCTTATTTCATGTCTGTTCCAAAACTTCACCAGCACCATATGCTGCCTAGTACTTTAGTTCTGATTAAGTATGAAGATTTGTTACTGCTTTTCCGGGCAAATACCAGTGTTTTTCTGTAGCTTGTCCACCAGGTGGTAGTGTGCATGGTATCTTTACAGTTTGCCTCCTTGGAAGTAAACAATGTACCAGCTAGACATTGTTCCCAAGTGCAGAGTTCATTACTGGGAAAGTCACTTGGTTGGTTCTCTTTGGTTTCCTTCACTGAAATGTTTCCAGGTAAAACAACCTGTTTAAAGATTTTGTATCATAGGAGACATACATTTTGGTCACTTACAAAATTGAAAAGAAAACTCAAGTGAAAACTCTTAAGTCCTTTGCAGAAGTTCTCTGTATAAGTGTAGTTTTAGTAGAACTCTTGGAACTTACAAATTTGAAAAAAGCATCAGAAGCATCTTGTTGAAGACGAGTCCTAAATCTGAACTACACATTTTCAGGATGAAGTAAAGTTGGCCTTGAATGCATACAAACAATCATCACTGAGTGTGACCCAGACAAATAAAGCAAGGCATTAAAACCAGAGGCTGATACTCATTAACACTTCCCATTAATCTGCTCATGTCTTGGAATTATCACCATGGCATGAAGGCAAAATATAGGTTTTCTATATAGTATGTAAAATCTACCACTGTTCAGAAATTCCTGCAAGGGAACTAATCAATGTCACTGTCTTGGAATTGAAATAAAACTGGGTGTGCAAAATCCAAGATGAATATCACTTCCTACTTAGGAGTAAAAGGGACAAAAAAAGCAGCAGATAATGACAATGTTTGGAGCTGTTGACATCTTTTGTACCATAGTGTGGTAACACATGGGTTTTTGTATTGTCCTCATCTGACCTCTGCCTAGATCTTTATCCCTGCATTACTGAAGATCCTGTGCTAAATATCCCTTTGAAAATTTGTGTCTCTTGCATGTGGGGAGCTCCTGACTTTCCAGTGACTCATCACAACTGCTCACTTCACCTCAGCTATCAGCACTACACCATTAACTGGTGTTGCTACTCCCATGTCCTTTGAGATTGGAAGTACATTAATGATTTTCTATATATAAAATCAGGTTCATACTGTAGTTTTGCTCTTGCAGTTCTTTCATGGCTTTTGAAAGAACTTCCATTACAAACCCTAAATTTCAAATTCTGTAACTTTCTGCAGCAACAATGCTTTGAGATTTCTCATGTATGTTCTCAACCCAAAGGTGAATTTTGGAAAGTCCCCAGAGAATATTTGGTCCTTTGACTTACCACAACATTTCCATAGTTCAAAACAATTATTTAAATCAAAATATTACAAATGAAAGCCCAAACTTCCCATGAGTTTAGTCCTCAGTGAGAATAACATTTTTGAGTAAATTCCAAAAATAATCACATCTGGGCCTGAAATATGAACAAAACCAAAACATAATTTCTGATTAGTCTTTTAGCATTGCTCTGAGAATGCAATTCCAGATTGGAGCACCAAACAGAAATATTTGAAATGGCCATTCAAAAAAAACAACAACCAACAAACCTGTTTAATTAGATGTTTGAATTTACGCTCTGAGACATCTACTACAATTATCCCAGTACTTCAAAGAATAACTCAAAGCACTGACCCACCACTGCTCTTAAAGGCTCACATTCCAAGAAACTAGAATCTATTTTAATGAATGTTCATTAACAATAATCACAATATATGATGTTACTTGATAGCATGCATGCAATATCCATGCTAGTGCCTTTCTTTTTCTTTAAACATAGGCAGGGTAGAACTACATAATACACCGTTTATAGGTGAGACACTTTATATTCAAGAAGTCAGGGAGCTAGTTATTCCCATATTAAGAAGTCTTCTGCATTTTTGAATGTTTCTACATATGAAAGTATTTAAATTACACCTTGTGCATCTGCCTTTTTGTATTGCTGTGTGCAAAGTGGCAGAGCTATGGGAACAAGAGCTCTGGATTTCTCTGTGTAAATTCTCCCTTATGTTGCAGTAATGCAGCTTTTGCTTTTAACATGATAGTGGTTTGCCAGAGAGGTACTGTTTCCTTTTTGTGGGAAAGGAGTTGGTGTGTAGGCATTGACGCAGGTTGAATATCTGCAAATACTTCATAAAGAACCAAAATAATTCACTAGCCGATATTAAGAGCAAAGCAATTCTCAGTTGGCTAGTACTGTCTCAGTTTCATCTAAAAACTATGACCAGCTACCAGTTCTAGCTCTTGCAGAAAATTTTTACCAAACTGTTCTGAGTTAGTATCTGAAGCATCACTATTGTATTGACAAAGCTGAGAATTTGGCATGATAATTTTTAAACTGGCATGTCGGAGATGTGTGGTGAAGAGCTCACTGATTCAAATCACTCTAGTTATGCAACGGGCTAGCTTTTGGATTTTCTTTCAGATTTTTTTCAACCACTGCGTAGGCAAATGAGAGAACTATTTGTATAATTCTGGTACCTCCTTTTTTGTGTTTATGTGCTCAACTTCCTCAGAAGAAAGACACAGAACAGGTAACTAGTTTTCCTCATGGTTTCTTTTCTTAGATTGCTGAGAAGTTCACTATGAAATGCAGGAGGGAACTTTCCAAGTTGGAATGCCCGGCTGTACCATTTGGACAAAACAGAATTATGCAGTTAAGTGCTATATTTAACCTTTTCCTTTGACAGCTACTTGATACCGTCTGTCAGTACAGCAGTCATTGATACACGTTCTCTATGACAGGCGGATGTGTGTGGGTGTCCATCTGGACATTATTTAAAATATCCAGCTATCTGTAACGAGGTTAGTTCCCAAGGATAGTACTTTAATGAGCAAAGAGGAGTCTAGTAGTCATGGAACGCTGATACCAGATTTGCTCTTACGTGAGGACAAACAGAGGAAATGGAGCAAGCTGCACTTCCTGTAGTTATATTTACAAAAGTGCTGTTTGTCTTTAGGTTCCCTTGGAGACTCCTGGAGGCTATGGCAATAACCTCATGCATGCAGGCATGGCTCTCATGCCTAATAGCAAAAAGCATATTAGCTGTGTGTGGTGCAATCACTTTAATTTTTCTATAATGCGTCCTCCTCTCATCCTGTGTACTTGGCTATTTGTTTCTTGCTATCACAGTTACACAGCAACAGTGAGCTCGGCTGTGCTACTCATTTGATCTTTTAACAGCATGGTACTTCGAAATCTGTGCTATTTTTTGTGTATTTTAAAAAATATTTTCAATACAAGAGCTCTCTTTGGATGGCACCTTTCAGACAGACAACAAGAAAAGGCTTTAAAACATTGATTTTTTTAAAAAATTAATTTAAAGGTATAAGCATGGGAATGGGGGAATTGTTTTCTCATAGGGTGATTTTTTTTTTTTTTCCAAAGGTGCACAGGTTAGTTATGCGCCCAACTCCCATTGACTTTCAATGGGAGTTGAGAGCCTAGCTACCTTTTTGTGCCTTTGAAAATCTTGCTTGATGAGTTTTTTTAAACAGATGGTGAGTTGCTGCTTGTGAGTAAAGGAAAGGCTGCTCCAGATGGCAGGAGCTGTAAAGAATTCTCTTGTACCAAACAAGTCCGTGGAGGGATGAGGTGAGGAGAATGGTTCTACAGGAACAGAGGGAGCGAAAAGAGGAAAATCACGGCAGTCTCTAAAACTTCCCTACCATTACAGCGATCTTTCTGATCCCCTAAGTATCTACATTGCATTAAATTAAACCAACCCCAACCCCAGGGCTAAGATAGCACACATGCTGACCCTCTGGAGCATGGGGAGGTGCTGTGACTAGTCGTCTGCACTGGGAATAAATTCTCTAACACTTGCTAGATAGCCATCACGCACAGCTGCCTGGACACCGGGAAAGGTTAGTTTCCACTGAAGTATTTTTCAGTATGTGTATTTGGGTGTTCTCAAACTTGTAATTTAATTAAGAAATTATGTATATTTTTAATGGTCACATCTAAGCAAGGGTGGCACTTTACCTGTATAATATCAAATACCAGTGCAGGAGTAAGTGGTGGTTCTTTGGAAATCATTGTTTCCTATTTCCTTTGGAATTGGCCCCAGTTGTGTAGTGCTCTTGCTGAACCATGCTCCCTTGTGGAGCCGACACTGCCTAGTACTGTGCGGTACTTTGTCATCCTGCTGAATTTGTTCCTGTTTTCAGGATTGTTTTTTTTTTTTAGCCAGTAATAGAGCTTTGATAACTAATTCTAAAAAAGCAAAGAACACCCCAACCTGTAGTGCCCTTATTTGTCCTTCAGTCCTATGTGCCCTCCAGTTGCCTTGGGTTGTATGTTCTGGACAGCATTGTAAGTGTATCAAATCTGTAGTAGATTTAAGAAGTGAAGAGGGCGTGGATGGCCTCACAGTACGCCACAGGGGTAGGCTCAGACAGGCTCCAGTTTTACTTACTAGCCAGGCAGTAGATGCTGTATTTGCTCTGCAGGAAGCCTGTGCTGCATTGAGCACTTGGCATGTGACAATCAACATAGATTGGTTTTAATTTGATCTCTTTGGTTGGGCTCCTTATTGCTTAGGTTTTGTGTGGCTATCCCCTGGCTGTCCTACTCACAGGATGTGCTGAAGTTATATCACCAGCTGTCACTGCAAATCTGTGGGGTTCTTAGTGTGTTGATTTCCTATCTGCAACTTCTACTTAAGGGTGTCTGCATGTCCTTCCGGTATATGGCTAGTTCTCTTCTTGTTGGCCTCAAATAGCAGGCCCAAAAAACCTGTTATCTCTATTACATATGGAACTCTCTCCCTTAGTAAAGTGGTTCTAGTGTTTGTGAACCGGGTTAATTTGACAGCAGTACTGTCATATCCGCAGAAGGGGCATATACAGTGCAAACTTTCCTCACAATGTGCCTAGTCCATGGGCCTCACCTTGGGCCTGGCGGGACCACTAGGATGCAAAATGGTAGCTGATTTTCCACACCTCTTCAATACTTGACTTCTCTCTCTCTCCAAGTGCCTATTAAAAGGGGTGTTTAATGTGAACACATTTTCCCTCTTTGAACTGAAGTGATCTTGACTCATTTCACACTGGCTGGCAAGCAACCTTTGGATTTTAGGGCTGGTCTACACTGAAAACTTGCATCAGCATCGCTACAGCTCTCAGAGATGTGAGAAATCCACACCGCTGAGAGACGGAGCTATGCTAACCTAACCCCAGGTGTAGACAGCGCTTGGTCAATGGAAGAATTCTTTCACCAACCTAGCTACTGCCTCTCGGGGAGGTAGATGAACTGCAGCGACAGGAGAAACCCTCCAATTGTCACAGTGAGTGTCTACATGGAAGCGCCACAGCTGAGCCACTGTAGCCTTTTAAGTGTAGAGATAGGCCTAGCCAAAGGCTATATGTACACTACCACTTATGTCGCTATAACTTATGTTGTGCAGGTGTGTGAATAAACCACCCCCCTGAGCAAGGTAAGTTACACCAATCTCAGGGGTGTGGGTGGACAGTGCTATGTTGGTGGGAGTGCTTCTCCTGCTGCCGTCACTCGTTACATTAAGTAAGTCACAGGAGAGCGCTCCCTTCTCGGCTTAGTGCAGCTACACGAGAGCTTACAGTGGCGCAGCTGCAAGCGGTCTAGTGTAGCCATCGGCTTAGACTTTTAGGTTACAGCTGCTGACTAGGGCTGGATTGAACTAGTGCTCATAGGTGAATGTCTCCATCTCACTGCTGTTTCCCTACATTGCAGCTCTGTCTTACCGGACTATTTGTTCATCTTTTTCCTAAAATGAAAAGGAGAACATCTGGTCTTAGGTGAAGTGTTGGGTGGGGTGGGCAGGAAATGTGGTTGCAAGGCCAGGAGAAGGATTAGAAACTCTCCTTCAGTTCCAGCTTTGCCTAACTCGGCTCACCAAAGCCTTATGCGTGCACCCTCCACCAGTAGTGTCTGCTTTGCAAATCATTTCACCTTTAGCAACTGGCTTCAGTCACATTCTACACTTCCAAGCTAAATAATCCTAGTTCTTGCAATCTCCTCCTATGACTATTCTACTGCACTTCTAACAATCTCTGTTGCCCCCTCTCAAACTTCAACTACATTTCTAGAGAATATATAATTTTCAATTGGCTTATGGTGAGGGGAACCAAACTAGACACAGAGCTCCAGAGGAAGATGTGCCGCTTCTTTATAAATCATCTTACAAGATGTCTAAATTTTAATGGCCTTGGCCCCTCTTGCAGGCATTTGATAGCTGGTGTTTAAGAAAAGCAGCGTTGCCCTAAACTCTGAATTTCCTTGCTTGTGTATTTAGGATAAAAATGTCAAAAGTGCCCAAGTGCCATTTTCAAGAGATATAGGCTTTTGAAAATTTGACCTACAATCACTGCTAACTGACCGCGTGTCTTCAGCCCATGTGATCAGTCCCTTGCCTGTATGAAATCGGAAATTTAACCTACACTTATAAAGTACAGCAAAAACAACGAGGAGTCCTTGTGGCTCCTTAGAGACTAACACATTTATTTAGGGATAAGCTTTCAGGGGCTAGAACCCACTTCATCAGATGCACAGAGTGAAAAAAAAGTAGGTAGGTATAAATATACAGCACATGAAAAGATGGGAGTTGCCTCACCACCTTGGGGGTCAGTGCTAAGGAGGCCAATTCAGTTAGGGTGGATGTGGCCCATTCCCAACAGTTGACAAGAAGGGGTGAATATCAACAGAGGGAAAGCACAGTTGGCTTTTTACTGAATTGCAATGATGGAAAAATACCTGGAACCAATATCGAACAGTTGAAAGAATATTTTGTGTGTGTGTGTGGAGGGGACTTTCCGCTCTCCTGAAGCCATACCTGTAAAGTAAGCTGCAATAGAAATAAAACCGCAGTGGGTTAAACCTTTCAATAACTAGCTTTGAAAAAGAATTCCGGACACACATTTATAAGGATCAGTCTCCATTAAATTGAAGCTCCATCAGTGCTCGGGGACAAATGTTGTGCTTTTTAATAAATTGCTAGTTACAAAGTAAATAAAGATTTCTGCTATTTCATCCTAAGTCAGTGGTTAGACCCCTGGGGATCTACAGACAGTCTAAGGTTTCCAAAGTGATCCACACCTGCATTCAACATTTTTTAGGGATCTGAAAATGAAAAAAGGTTGAAAACTGCTGTCAACCATGCATGTCAGTGAGGAAGCAAAAGTGTTTAGGTTTTCCCCTGCATTGAGACAGCTGTCTCTCACTCACCGTGCCTGTATTAACTCTGCTTTTGCTATATGCATCCAAGATAAGTCCTCAGGGTTTGCCTGTTTCACTCAAGCTGCTAATTCATCTCTCCTCATTAACGAATCCCTTCACGTTATTCCCTCACATTCACCAGGTTTTAATGCACATTTCCAAACATTTAAAACTGTTGTCTTGTTAGAAGCTGCGCTCTAGCAGAAATACAGGAAATTTGTGCATTGATTATAATTACAAGACACGTGTAATGCTGCTTTTAAGCTTCTCCTGGTGCATGTGAGAATAGAACCACTGCTTACATGTGCTTTGCATTCACAAGTCGATGAATGTGATTGC
Source organism: Chrysemys picta bellii (assembly GCF_011386835.1). Classification (NCBI taxonomy): domain Eukaryota; kingdom Metazoa; phylum Chordata; order Testudines; family Emydidae; genus Chrysemys; species Chrysemys picta. The sequence continues at coordinate 20,224,602 of NC_088800.1, forward strand.
AGTGAGTGTGTGGGTGAGACAGGGAATTAATATGAGAAAATGCATGCGACAGGAAACATCCGCTGCAGTTTAAGCTGTCTTAGGGAAGAGGTCAATAAACCCTATTCAGTCTGAGTGCTTCTGTCCATGTTAGTACAAACATGTACCCTGGATGCAGAGACTACATAGAGACATGAGGTTTGGCCGGCCGAGGAGGATAGCAGTAATATTTTCACTATCTGCTCTACTAACATTTGGATGGCCAGACCTACATTCCAAATGATCTTATCCCCCTGAAAGAAGCACCCTCCAAAGGGCACTTCTGAGACTGTCCTTATAACATATGCCACTCCAGATGGGCACTTCAATTGAAAATCTCCCCTACATAACACGCCTTAGAGATGTAACTTGACACTATATTGTTTGCCACTTTCCAGCCTCTTGATAGGACTATGAAGAGGGGTTTGTGGGCAGATAGTAATGCAGGTCACATTAATACCTGCCCCTTTCCACCTGTGTATAAAATGCAATTTTTATACAGCTAGTGTTACATTAACTGAAATTCTTCATTGGGTATCCTTCACCCTCTGTTATAAGAATAGCTTGCTAGAATGCTAACCCTAAAGGGACCAATCTAACTATCCCTGCCTGCCACCAAGGCTGCTGGAGATAAGGTGTAATGTTCCAGGCACAGTGTTGGTTGTCCCCAGAAGAGCTGATAGTACTGAAATGTTGTAGAGGTGTTATGTTTGCTCTTGTAAAGAAATGTGCTGTGCACGGTAGATTTAAGCAATGGAACTCACAGCTCCTTGATGCAATGGAAGTAAGTAGTTTAAAGTTGAAAACATTGGTTACACATTTATGAATTGGAACCGCTGCAGATGACCCTAGCCAGGATAGGATTACAACGGCTATCTATTGTTGTGCATCAGAGCATAGGTGTATCATCAGCAAAAGTCATTAGGATCTTCCTTCATAGCATAACATGGAACATCTCTTGGGAATTTTACACCACCTTTGGAAGCAGTTGGCACAGTAGCAAAGGCAGGATAATAGTGTAGAAGAAACACTGATCTAGCCAATAAGAACATAAGAATGGCCATACTGGGTCACACCAAAGGTCCATCTAGCCCCAGAGGGAATGAATAGAACAGGTAATCATCAAGTGACCCATCCTGTCGCCCATTCCCAGCTTCTAGCAAACAGAGGCTAGGGACACCATCCCTGCCAATCCTGGCTAATAGCCATTGATGGACCTATCCTCCTTGAACTTATCTAGTTTTTTTTTAACTCTGTTATAGTCTTGGCCTTCACAACATCCTCTGGCAAGGAGTTCCACAGGTTGACTGTGTTTTGTGTGGAAAAATACTTCCTTTTGTTTGTTTTAAACCTGCTGCCTATTAATTTCATTTGGTGACCCCTAGTTCTTGTTATGAGAAGGAATAAATAACACTTTATGTTCTTAAGGCAGAGTTTCTGTTCTTCACAGAGGCACATTTTCTCTGTGGTGAAACTGCAATATGCACGTACATTTAGCTGGGTTCTGGTTCAATGAGTTTATGGTATTATAATACAGACAGCACAGGAATCTGTTACAAAACTGCCACAGGCAATCCAAGCGGAATACCTGGACTACAAGGATGTTCTTATTGCCTGAGAAAATGAGTCCTGATAGAGGCTTCAGGAAATATGCACCACTTCATTAAAGTAGACCCCAGCCAAGAAAATTGGAAAATTGTATTGTCCTCTGTTTCCAAGCAAGGGTTTGGCTTCCTCCCCAGCAGGCCTCAGGAACTGGAGTGCAATGAACTGCAGCATCATGCCATAACCTCCCTGTGACACCAACAGAGGAGACCAATGTGAACCAGAGTGGTGTGCGAGAGACACAGCCTCCTTTTATACTTTAAACAAGACTGCAGGCTCCATTTCTCCAATGCTAAAAGGCCCTTTGTGCTCCCTGGTGGTCAGAGGCTGACCGCCCACTAGTTTGAAACTGCAGCCTTGCCTTGAGAAGAGAGTTCTTTAACTGAAACGCACAATGTTGTTTTTCCTTCCACAAAGGCTAATGTTTCTTTTCCTGCTGCAGTTTTGTTCTGGCTCTTGCTACCAAACTTCTATTTCTTCTTGTTCCTGAAAACAGGGCTTTTTTACAATTCCATTGTGCTCTGGAGCTCTGTGGCTCTGAGAAGTAGTCAGCTATTATACCTCCTACACCTTAATCCCACTCAATGGTGCCACCAGCTAGGTAAGTGCTGGTTAATGCTGCTTCCTTTCTCTAGCACCACGGGTGGGAAATCAGACTGTCAAAATCTTGTCATGTATGACTCAGGCATTATTAGGAGGCTCGTCCCATTTCCCAGAAGGCCAATTCTTGCAGCCCCTATGTCGTCAAACACATTTTGCTGAGATGTTGATGCTTGTGTTCCATGTATCAGGGTTAGGAGTGGGGGGAGGGAGCTGGACAATTTCATCATAGCCTCCTCCCTCTGGAGTATGTCACCTTATGTAATATTCTACAAGCACAAAAGTCTTGGGGGGCCGGTCCATATCCCTGGCCCTCTGAAAGAAAGCCTGTGTCATTGCTCCCCACACAGAGGGGGATGCGCGCGTGTGTGTGTGTGTGTGTGTAAGATAAAGGCGATGCTAAAGCTCAGCAGGTCTCCCTCTTGGATTTTTCAATTTCTGCAGGACTAGAACCGTCGGCATCGGCAGGAAGATGCATGCAACTGGCAATGCTGTTTACAGACTCCTTGCATTGCCACCAGTTCCTCCCTCTTGTTTTGTTACCTTGCTCCCATGTAATCTCTGAAACTTCCCTTCACAGGAATCAGACCTCATTTGTGTCAGGAGGGGACGTGCACACTTGTGAGCTGTCTACACTAATTTCCCATTGCTGCTGACATTGGTTTAGCTCCATCGGTGTTAACAAGGTTGGGAGCTGTAGTAGGATGAGTCACCAGTGTTTTTAATGCCAGCCACGTAATGGTGCCCAGGCTAGATCAGACTGAAGTGACGTGCCTATGTTAGGGTTCATGTTACTAACCCTAGTGCAAGTGAATTGGTCTTAGCAGCTGTGAGGAAGGTTTAGAGTCTGTTTCTAGTGTATGCAAGGCCTGAACGCAGTCTGCCCTGCTCTCATTCCCTCTCCTGCTTACTCTGAGCCCTGCCTTGGGCTGGCGAGCCCTCTTGCCTGACTCACTCATCCATTCCAATCCCCTCATTCGCTGTCCCATCCTTTCTCTTGCTTATGTGCCTCAGCACCCCACCCCCACCAGAAATATCTGAGCACTTTCAAAACAGAAGTAACAATTGTCTGTCTTCCTCTTGTATTCGCCAGGAGGCCAGTACAGAGAACTTGGCACTGGGGTTATATGGTGATGGTGATGGTGACATGTTGCTAAGCAGACAGGCTGCTATGTTTTGTACCAGTGCGAGCTATTTCTGTGGCTGTGGCTTCATTCCTAGATGGAATGAGCTGCAATAATTACGCCTGTCCTGGGCTGTATATGATCGCATGGGGTGCAATCTCCAGGCCAGCTGCAGGTGGAACCGGGCAGCTCTTGCTATTATGGCTGGTTAGCCATCTGGTAGCACTGAGGAATCCAAAAGGACCGCGGGGCTGGGTCTGTCCTGTAAATATTTATGTGATGCTAGTGCCAACTGGGGTTAGGGCCCTGCTGTGTGAAAGAATGCTCAAACCCAGAAAAGAGACCATCCCTGTCCCAAAGGGCTGGCCTGTTTAGATTGTAAATAGGGGCCCTGATCTCCACTGACGCTTCTATGTGCATAAAAATAACAGAGGTGGTCAGGGGGCCCTGCGGCTCCTCCCCCAACCCTTTCCAAATCAGTAGCTATGAGAAGGGGAGCCCCAGATACCAATGTAAGGTAACTGCCTTGCATGGCAGGTAGCTGTCTGTGCACAGGGGGCCTGGCCATAACACACATGCAGCTTAGGGTGGAACATTACCATCTAGACTGGATTTGAACTGATGACCTTGCAGGGAAAGCCTCCATGGCTCTTCCCCAAGCTCCTGTAGCACCCTTTGCACAGTGATTGATAAATGCAGAAAGTCATTGGGTTTTTTTCCATACCCGATTGGCTCTGTGATGTCTGATACTGCCCAGTACAATCAGATCCAACCAGATCAAATGGATCTTGGAATGTATCTTGGATAAGTGCATTGAGATTTGGGGCTCTCGCAAAGCTTTCCTGCCCTAGAACTGCACCATTAAGATCAATCTGACTTTGGTGTCTGCCCTCCGGTGGCCGCTGGCGGGGTCTCTTTGAGCTGTACTGTAAGTTCATGTTCTGTTACCCTGCCATTGATTAGGATCAACTTTTTTTTTCTTAATAGGCCTGTTTCCGTGTTTGCTCTGAAGCTTGGCAGGGAGGGGCTAAGCAAGGTCAGGCTGATGACTGGGCTAAACCAACCAGCAGACTCTTGCACACCTCATCTTGCCTGCTCTTTCTACATGACTGATATTGCAGAGAGGGCTGGACTCGGGCAAGGCAGGCATGTGGACGCCATGACACAGGGGCCCACCTTGGTTCTGCTCCCACATTGTGGCCTGGCCTCCTAGCAGCAGCAGGGTGACACTCCTCCCAGGAGCAGTAGGGTGGACCTGTTGGGTGGGCGGGCAGGGCCCATTGCACTCAGTGCCTAAAGAGGTCTTCAAAAAATGTGTGTATGGGGGGGGAGCTCTTCACCCACCCACCCCCATCCCAGGCCTGCTGCTGCAGAAAGGCAGGGAGGAGCAGAGAACCCATCCCCTTGCTTGCAGGAGAGAAGAGATGAGGTGGAGCTGCCCTGTGCTGCTGGGCTCCTGTGAGAACAGCTTCAGCTCCCAAAGGGAGGAGGGAGCTCTGCCTGCCTCCTCCAGCAATTCTGATTGTCTGCTCTACCCCAGGAGGTGGGGAAGTGGAGAATACCCCCCCCCCCCCCCGCCCAGGCAGGGCTGAAACGTGCAGCCCTCAGCCATCTGGCTGGGCTGGAAGTGCAGAAATGTTGTTTGTTCTATCTGTGACCATTTGCAACTAGGCACTCTTCACACACTGGGCATTTCTCTTCCTGCCAAAATCAGAGTCCTCTACTGAGGTGATGTGGCAGACTTTCCCTCCCCCCCTCCCCCCGCCCGAGCAGAGTGTCTTGGCGTTAACACCTCATCAAAGTGCATGGGGCAGTTCCCAGCTCTGAGCTATTGTTTCAGGCTCTCTGCAGACTCAGGCAGTCATCATGGCAGCAGCTGTGCCTGGGTATCGTTTTCCAGGTTTTCTTTGCAATCATGAGGGCTAGAATCTTTTGACTCCAGGAGCTGGGACTCAGGTGTGTGGTGTCTGTGCGTTAATCTAGCCCAGTCTGCTACTGTCTGTGGATAGAAAGTATGTGACATCCAATGGGAAAAGGCAGTTTTCAGAAGCTGGTAGAAAGTGACATGCCTTAGTGTATGATAAGCCAATGAGAGTTTGTTCTGCTGGTGTAATGGGCCTATCTTGGCATTTTATTGGTTGGGTGACTCCGTGCAGTCCTTTGATAGTGTGGAACAACACAGCAGCCCCTCCCAGCTCATGCAGTTCATGAAAACTCAACAGGTCAGAACCATAGTGTTAATCTATGTAGCTCCATTTACATCAATGGAGTTGCACTGACTTACACCTGCTGAGAATCTGTCCTATAAGATCTTCAGTTTCATTTTGCAAACGCTTCTAAAAACTGGAGTGACCAGTGATGCAAACACACTTCCTGCATCACTTGGTCGGAGTCCTAAAATAGTGTCTAAAGCAAAGAACTGAAAGGACAGATACCAATGCTATATCAGAGTTTCTTTGCTCAAAGTGTACAATACATATTAGCACGCATCATTTGTTAGCACCAAAAGGTAGAAAGTGCTTAGAAGCCTTTATTAAATATAATTCTTCATGAGGAGTTAGACATTGTTTTAACTGGCAGTTTGGCTAGGTTTTCTCAGTGTTTGGTTTCAAAACAAATGACGAATCCTCCTGAAATGGGTTGATTTAAATGAAACAATTGTTCCCTGGAGCAAGTATTGCTCCAGTACTAGAATACAGCTCTTTTTTAATTTTACCTCTCAATCTACTATCAGGATTAATACTAGATGCTGTGAGACATGTGTAACCTGATGGCAGCATTGACTTATCTCTTTTTAATAAGCCAGACATTGTGAGTTCACTCCTGTTGTTGTATTCAAGATTATCAGCTAGGAATCCAGTTCTCCTTCAGAGGGTACTCTTGGTTTATACAATATACAGGAGAGAAGAATCAGGCTCAATATCATCATCTTAAAATTAATTTAATATTGAAAACTTTAAAAGTTAGTGATAAAGTGTCTCAAGCAGCCGATAGAACAGACTTGCTGAGTGGCAGGAATTGAGTTCTAACTGGATTATTCTCAAACCCTTTGAGTCTGAGGGTATGTCCACACAGCACACTAAGCCTGGGCTCTGACTCAGGTTGGAGCCCAAACCCTACTTCCGTCTGCACACAAATCAATCTGACCAGGGTCCTAACACCCTGCTAGCGAGGTGGGTCAGAACCGAGTCCTGCAGTGACTTGGGGCCATTTTGCAATGTTTCAGTGTGGACAAGGTTTACAATGAAGAAGCTTGGACACTCGAGACTAGGCTTGGAACCAGAGTCCACAAGTCCAGGTCTCTCAGACTCAGGTTTACAATGCAGTGTAGACACAGCCTGTGAGGGCTTAGCTGGGCAAATCTCTGCTCTTGGGCTTTTAATCATGGATATCAAGAAGGTGAGTGGTGTGGAAGCCCATATAAATGTTTTCAAGAGCGGTAGGAATTTGAAACAGGTTTGACAATATCTATTTAAAAAGCTATGTGGTGTTGGTGAAGTAGCATAAGATGGTCCTTTACTTATCCTATACAGTGATATTGGAGCTAGCATTTTAATGCATAAGATGTTTATCCATCATGATTTTATTACCATTGGTGAGTTTTAGTGCAAGCAGGTTTGAAGTGGAATAAAAATTCCCCCCCTCTAATAGCAGAAATCTGTGTGTTTGGGGTAGTGACAGCAGGGCAGTCACCACAATACTTAATGAAATGTGAATGCCATCCTTTCTGAAGTTGAAATAATATCTGGATGCATTGCTTGAATACAGCTGCACAGTACATAAGTAAACAAGTGTTTCTATGAATTATGTGCTCATTATTTCAGCAATTTGAGGAAAGATTTCATTTTACTTTATGCCATTTCCTTTTCAGATTCTGGCTTCCTGTGTGCTTAGGCTTTTGCAGTTTTCATCATGTCTTTAGAGTAAATTTGATAGGCACAGGATGTTGCAATAAATCGGATATTGAACCAACAGTCAATAAAAAAAAAAAAGAACTCAGTTTCTAGGAAAGATGCATCACATCTTCCCACAGGAATCGTACCATATGTCCTAATATCAGTGGAACAATAGATTCAATTATTGGCTTCTGATGGTGCTTTGTAGCCATAATAGCAAAATAGAATTTTTGCTATGTTCTGAGCAAAAATTGTATTAAACCTATGGATATTGTAACTAGTGATGTGTTTGTCCATTCATTACAGGCACATTAAAACTGTCCCCCCCCTCCCCCCAAGTCATTTTTTTCATGGCTACTCCTTTAGTGTATTTATGGTGTATGAGTCACCAGGCTTTCTTCTGATTGGATGAAAATTAAACACCCCTGGGACTGTCAGTCAGTTATAGCCATTCTCAGCTTCATTCACAGATTTATTAGCTTGCACACAGAGAAATTCATTCAGAAAACTTCATTCACAAAAACGGCAACACACTCTTCAGAATTTTGAACAGAAAGATTCTGCTTAACCTGGCTTTTAAGGAAAAGCTAGAAATGACTCAAGGGATGACAATGAAGCTGCACAAAGATGATGATGATGAGTCTGGAGATTTGAAGTAAAATTGTGCTGGGCCATACAAATATTGAGTGTATTTCTAGATTGTGATGCTGAATGACTCTAAGACAAGAATTAGCAGGATTTGTATTAAGAACTGCTGACTACATTCAGAGAATTATTTTGCATGTTTTTTAAAATCATATTATGTGAATAAAGAATGTGCAAATTGCAGAACCATGATTTTTCTTTCCAGTGGGGCAGCTGAATACAAAATGCTAAGAACAGGGCTTATAAGGTATCTCTTTGGGTTCTTGCTAATCTAAAGATGCTTTTGAGATTCTAGCTATCTTGCATTGCTTTCTGTGGAATATTTTTTTTTTTTAGTCTTTACTGCAGCCAGGAATTCACCGTTAATGATGCAGGCTATAACAGTGAGTGTTCAAAGCTGAGAATGATTTAGAGGCTTGCTTGCTTGTGGCAGAAGTGATTTTAGATATGGATAGCATCTTTTCAGATTAAACTGCTGTAGTATTTTTATACCTGTGTATGTTTCCTTTAGCATTACATACAGATGACCATGCAGACTTAAGCTATGTTCATTAAGAAAAATAAGCCACGTGTGACGCAGTCAACAAAAAATATCCAATTGGCGTCTGTTTTTAAAATGGTTTGACTTGCTTAATTTCCATGTCATTTCTCTACAAGAAGAAAGCCAATTTATGCAACAGTATCCAGTTACAGAACTTCCAAGGCTATGAGAGAACGCAGTCAGCACAGTCTCAGTGGACACGTACTGTATGTAGGACTATTTAGACACCCAGGAATGCTTCACAGGGCTAAATACAGTCGCTTTAGGGATGATTTTATAACATCATTAGAGGAAGGTACACAAAGTAGTTCTTTAAATATCAAAGGCTCCTCTTCATCTTCTCATTCCTCCACACCTCATTTACCAATTGAGGATGTCACCTTGGGGACACAGGACAGTTCCACCACTTTGTGCACTTTGATACCCCGAATGGCTAATATTAAATTATCCAATCCATCTAATCTGCCTGGTTTTAAAAACTTCTGTCTGGGGACAAAAGAGGTGCCAAGAATTAAACTCACAGAGTGTGTTACAGTTCCAAGCAGCCCAACCTCACCAGAAATCAGTTTAATCAGCTGCCTGCCTACTTCTTATCCACGGCAGGACCCGGACAAACTTGATGTAAATACAAAATCTCAAGATGACTGCATCTTGCTGGGCTTTGAGTCTGCCCCTCTAAGCAAACAGGACAAACCTCCGGTGCAGAGCGGAGAGGACATTGTGAAGACTGGCATGACCTACTGTGTACGAGTAAGTAGCTTCTCACAGATTTTCCACTAAAAAAACAAATAATCAAATTGTGTGTGAGCTTGTGCAACATAACCTTCCTTTCCCCACTTCTTCAATAGGTACTGAAAATAACTGTATACTGCAGGTTCCCTGTTTTCTGAGGCCTTGCATAAGTGACTTGTTGATTATACCAAGGGGAATTAAAGTACATGAATAATCCAAAGCAATAACGTAATATTAGTCTCCAAAAGCATTTCCTTGAAGGTTTATTATAATAAACGCTCCTTAAACAGATTAACTGATTTGAAATAAGAAGAAGGAAGTGCATGTTTGAGGGAGCTGAACGCTAAATAATGTTTTTATCCCCTTTACAGCAATCCTGCTGCACAAAATCTCAAATGGCTTGTAACGCAGTCATGTTGCTGTAGGTGTGTAATAGTTGCTGAGAATCCTGCTGCAAACTGTAGTTCTTTTGCATCATCTCTCCTGGAAATACTGCAGGTGTTTGCTTTCATGCAGCATGTTTTACAGTCCTAAATTGGCATTTGCAATGCGTCTGATTTTCTGATACTACCACTGCATGAGGTAACCCCTTTTATCTGTTTAGAAGCTGTCTATTTATGAAGGGTATCTCCCTTGCCCCAATATCTTTCATTTTCAGTGCTGCGCTGGCACTGTTACATTTTGTGTCTCCATTTTTCACTCTCTGGTGAGAAGGAAACCTTGCTGCATGAATGCTCCCTGTGAACTGTATTTTCTGCTTCCCTCCCCCACGGCACGAGTCATTTCTTTTTCTTCTTTCCCAGTGTAGACTTTACAATTGTTACCTTAATTCTTGCACTGTGAAAAGAACTGACAATTGCTTCCCATTCTTCTCTCTGGACCTTTGACCCTGACCTTTTAATTTCTTAAGGTTCGTCTCCTGTCTAATAGCTTTCCAAAATGGAAGACCGTCTACATTAGGCACAGAGAAAGCTTATACCATGGGAAAATTACAGCAAAATTTTTTTCAAGTTACTTCAGGAGTAATGGCCTAAGAGGCTGGGCAAAGCCATGGCTTCCGTACTTTGGTTTGGCATGATTTGTGCTTGACAAATTGGCGATTCCTTATAGCCCTATTATCCTGTAGGTGCTTACAAATTGTTTAATAATTTGTTCCAATATTTTTCTAGATATCAAAGTTAGGCTGACCAGTCTATAATTCCCCTGGTCCTCGTTGTTTCCCTTTTTAAAAATAGATACTATATTTACCCTTCTCCAGTCCTCTAGACCTCACCCATCCTCAATGAGTTCTCAAAGCTAATGGCTAACGGTTCCGAGATTGCTTCAAATAGTTCCTTAAGCACCCTAGGATGAAAACATCTAACTTATCTAAATATTCTTGAACTTGTCCTTTCCCTATTTTGGCTTGAGTTCCTTCTCTCTTGTTGTTAATGTTGAACATGAACAAGAAGCCAGAAGAAAAGGTAGAAAAGAGAACAAAGGATGGTCAGAGGAAAGAGGAATGCAAGGTTAAAAAAGGCACTATCCCTTCTGTTACCTATCAGATTAAATATATTTTTTAAACAATCTCTCAAAGATTCTCTCATGAAATATACTCGGTTTAAGTGGAGCTCTCTCAAGGGAAGGCTTCCTCTGGCCCATTTGTAGCTACTGTCATTGCCACAATCAGAAACGGCTGTCCATTGTCCCGTACCAAACCATGATCCTTCTCTTTATAATTAACTGTAAGCCCCAGAGATGAAAGGTCACATGTCCCCTCTGATGTCCTGACGAGCTCACTTGGAGCAATAGATAACAAGTTTTCCTATTTATATCAGTGACCAATTTTGAATGAATTCCTTAGTTTGTTATGATCTCAGCATGATGAGCTTGAATGCATAGCTCTAACTCACGTGAGTAGCCAGACTCAAGTGGGCCTGCTCATGTGATGAATGGCTGCAGGATCAAACCCTATAGTTCAGCGTGGCAAAATACAGGATAGCATGTGCAAGAGATTAAACAGAATCTGGCCAGAACCCAGGAGACAATAAGAGTTTTTTGTTTGTTTGTTTTGAATTTCAAAAAATTCATTTTTGGTGAATTCTGAAATTTTGTTGCAATTCAGACTAAAAACAAATTTCCAAGTGTCAGAATTTCCAATGAACTAGAAATGCCAAGTTTTGACTAGCTCTAGCATCTGGTACAGGCTACTGACGAACCCTGGATACCACAGGTATAGCAATTTCCTTGTTTCTGTGTTCCAAAATACGTTTGGTACTTGATCTTTTACGGAGTATAGAAGGAAATGTATTTACATGTCCTTTTTTTACATGTACTGCCTAATCGGTGTCTTCCTATAGCAAGACTGAGTAACTAGACAGCATGAACTGTCTATATGTTGTTTGCCAATAGAATGTGAGGGACTGTCGGTATTCATTATAATCAGACAGAGGACTACACAATGAGCTACTGTACTATACTTGCTATTCTCAATTTGATAATTACTGTGGACAAGGCTTGCCAAGCAGTGATTATAACTATGCACAACAGTCTCAAAGCCAGGCTGGCTATATGTTCTATTCACAACAGGATACAGACGGATGAAAATAGTATCTTTCCTTAACACCATCCAACAGTAAAGGCCCAATCCACAGAGGCTGCTAGGGATCATTTTGCTGACTTCCATGGTCATTGGTTCAGGCCATAAAACAGTACTTTAACCGTACTAACAGCCCAGTCTCTAAATCAATAGTATGAAGAGTCTGCAAAATCCTGAATGATTTTGTTAAGCACATTTCTGTAACAAGTCTTATTTACTGGAGTCCTCTATTAAAAATATTGAAGGGGAAATTGTCAGATATTTTAGAATTTAATATTATATAATGTACGAATATCATGTAGCTTACATTTTTTCACAGCACTCTTGAAGGATCTGAGAACTTTACCAACATAAGTACTATTCATCTGATAGCCGTTGGGTAACCTCTATGAAATGAGTTGGGGGTCTCTTGATTAAGGAGGTTCGCAAGACTGGCCTTAAGGCAGGAAGTGAGGAATACCATGTCCACTCTGAGGTTTTTCCTCAGAGATCATGCCCAGGAGCTTCTCTACCTTACTCCATTTCATGCTGGATAGGTCCATCTATTAGTCAAGATGTTCAGGGATATAACCCCTTGCTCTGGGTGTCCTTAAACTTCTGACACTGGGCCTGGACAACAGGGGATGAATCACTCGGTAATTGCCCTGTTCTGTTAATTCCCTCTGAAGCATCTGGCACCAGCCACTGTCAGAAGACAGGATACTGAGCTAGATGGACCATTGGTCTGACCTAGTATGGCTGTTCTCATGTTGTCCTGTGCAATCCTGCCTTTACTCACAGGTAATTTGTCTTACTGAAATCTGCATGAGAAAACTAATGAGAGGGTCCAGGTTGTATTATCCAGGTTATATTAGGGGAGCCTGGGGGCAGGATTTGGTGTATTTCAAGTCAAATCATAGCCAACTTTATAGATGTTCCATACAACATTTTCTTGTATTATTTTAAAAATAAATAATCAAATTGGCTCCCTACAAAACCATCCCAACCTGGGGATGAGCCCCCATGGAGTATGGGGGAACACTACCAACTGCTTCCTCCCCCTCCCTCAAAACTAAACAAAAATTCAACACTGCCAAACACTGTAAATTGAGGATATTTTGGTTCTATATCTTTTTAAAACTCATTCTCTCATTTTGTTTCTTCTGTCATTCTGATTTCTGTTACAGTAGTAGTTGAGACTGGGGCCTCCTGGGGCAAGGCACAGGGTAGACAGTTTCCCTGCCCCAAAGAGCTCACATGCTAGAGCCCCAATCCTGCAAAGATTTAAGCACCTGCACAACTTTCCATATCTGAGTAGTTCCATTGGCTTCAGTGGGGGACTACTCAGGTGTGTAATATTATGCACAGTCTTCAGTCTTGGCAGGTTTGAGGCCAAGGTAGGCAAAGGGTGTGAGAAAAGAAAGAGTGACCATCCTCACTTGGCAGAGGGGGATTTGAGATTAAATGATTTGCCAAAGATCACACAGTGAATCTGTGGCAGAGCCAGGAACTGAGCTCAGATCACGTGGCTTGGTGAAAACTGATAAACCCATAACGCTCTAGTAATGTAAATGCCAGGATCTTGCTAGAAGCTGGAAAATAACGGGTCACATGCAGTTTTTAGTAGCAGCAATGTTTTTATTATGCCTGCAGAGTCTCATGCAGCTAAAGCTCTGGTTTTTGAGGCTTTTTGGAGATGGAGATGGAGTCCCAAAAGCATAGCTTGAGTCACTCAGAAATAGGATGGACACAAATAAGTTTGGCATTTTGCCAAGCCTACCCCCAAAATAAATAAAGAAATGAAAAATCCAAGACTCTCCTGGGAAGTAGATTAACTTCAGTGACTCACTGCTTCTCAGCCTCATCTATGATTCATGAACCAGGATGTATTTTTAGCTCTTTTGCTGTGACAGGCATAGCACTAGGTGCGAGTATTTTATTATAATATCCATGGCAGAATGAATAAGAACACAGGTGTTTTGTTGAACCACCCCTGTGGGTCAAAATTTTACAGGAGCATTGAGTGAAAGGAGCAGGCAGCAGTTGTTGTAACCGCTGACTTAGTAATTCCCATGAATAATGCTCCTGTATATCCTGTCAATAACGGCCTGGCCCAGTGGCTTATCAATTGTGGTTAGTCCTTTGTTTCAGTATTCTTCTCCCTACACGAGCAGAAGGGTGATGGGAACATGGCAGACACAGGTTCATCATCCCCTCTGAGGAAGGGAGTGACCCATGGCAACTAAACAGCAATTTCTCTGAGATGGCTTGTAAAATATGGTGTGTGCATTACTGAATGCTGGGCAGTCCTGCTATTTGATAGCCTAGGGATTAAATTCCTCTTTCCACAGTACAGATTCAGCCTGGGCAGCAGTAGCGCAAACTTCCTTGATGCTCTGGTCATGTGTTTCACCCTGATTTGGAGGTACCACTGCTAGCGATGAGTGGCAGGCGGGTAACACAAACTCTGTACGTGGTCTCTGCTGCGACAGCCCAGAAGAGACAGATAGTATCCTCTCCAAGGGACAGAAGTCCATCAAATAGTCACCAGTTGTTACCAACTTTAATTCCTTATTGACCACGTTTAAATTGGTACCCAGGCTCTTTATTGTAGCCAGTGGTTTCTAACAGAAAATGGTGCCGCGTAGGCCTTTGCCTCATCTGAAGCTGGTAGCTCAAAGCAGGGCTGAGCTTTGAAAGAATCTGGTTAGGGCTAGAGCCTGCGAGGGTGCCCAGTGCAGCCAGTTGGAAAATGCATTTGATTTTCCACAAAAAAAAATCTACAAGTGAATATTTTGTTTTCATTGAAATTCCTCACAGGTGTGGGGTTATTTTTGTTTTTTTTTTGTTTTTGGGGGGTTTTTTGGTCAAAAAATGAAAAGGAAAAAAAAACCAGGGGGTTTTGAATGAAAAGGTGAAAAATTGCAACAAAAAATGAATTTTTTTCTTGGGTAAATTTCTATGTAGTGAAAGCCATTTTTCATCCCAAAATGTTTTTGGATTAAAGGATTTTGACTAGCTCTAGTGCTGAGAACCACCTGCTTCCATTTGGGTTCTATACTAGTTTATATGGCTTCTTATTCTGCCCTCCGCACCGGAATATCGGCGCACCTGCATGAAGCAACCTGACTAACATCTGTCACATGTGGTTCATTCTTTCTCTCTCTCATCCTCTCCCTAGGGGGAGAATTGTGTATGTAGTGCAGTGTTTTGTTTGCTCTGTTGGGTTTTGTTTGGGGTTGGAAGGTGTTCAGAGCTTTGCAGGAGGAACTCTGCACCGTGCAAGTTGGTGAACAGGCAGTTAATGAACTTCTGGAGGAACTGAGAACCTGGGGCAGAACTGAAAGGTTCAGTGGGTCATTAGCAGCCTGATGTAGTGGTTGATAATGACATTATAAACCAGAAAACTGAAAGAAGAAGAAAGAAAGAACAAAACCAAACCTCAAACCGTCACCTTTCTGCACTGACGAAAATAGAATTTTGATCTGTGTTGCTCTGGTTATAGAGTTTTGTTGACAGTACCTGTCCCTTTCTAACAGTTAGACCAATACATAAACCAACAGGAAGGCAGTGCTGTCACTGGTTTAATCAGACTTGGTACAATGACTACTGAAGCTTGTTATTTATGGCCATGGCTTTGGGACAGTTTCCTTAGCCTTTGGCTCCACTAATAGTTCAGAGGTGCATTATTAAAAAAACCCCAAAACAACCCAACAGTTGTATGAAGAAGCGTACCCCAACTACACGTGAGCTGTAGAGATCCGAGTTTGTTCGAGCGCACTGGGGATGGGGACCCTGCGATTGGAGCACCTCCATGTGGCATGTCCTGTGAGTGAGGCATTCCCAAACACAGGGCACCATTACCCAGAAAGGGGAGGAAGAGGCAGGGGTGGGAAACTCAGAAACTTTTTCTAGTTCAAAAGCTTCTTGTTAGAGCAATGCTGGGTACAGAAGTATTGGAATCAGAGTAGGATTGTTGGCATGCTCTTTTGCATTCAGTACAAATGTTTATGATGCTTTCTTTCCCCACACAGCCACATTATGTTTATAGTGAATTGAACTTAAGGTCAGTATTGAAATTCATATACATTGGATACAAAGCTGTTTGGTGGCAGCATAATACAGTACTGTTTTTATTAAAAGCACGAAGTGCCAATTCCTGGCTAGTTGAATCTGAAACTGACCTAAGAGTGAGTAACCTCTGTTAACTAATAAGTAAAATTGTAAAGCTTCAGCTGAATGGTTTTCATAGATTCATAGATTCTAGGACTGGAAGGGACCTCGAGAGGTCATCGAGTCCAGTCCCCTGCCCGCATGGCAGGACCAAATACTGTCTAGACCATCCCTGATAGACATTTATCTAACCTACTCTTAAATATCTCCAAAAGAGAGATTCCACAACCTCCCTAGGCAATTTATTCCAGTGTTTAACCACTCTGACAGTTAGGAACTTTTTCCTAATGTCCAACCTAGAATTCCCTTGATGCAGTTTAAACCCATTGCTTCTTGTTCTATCCTTAGAGGCTAAGGTGAACAAGTTTTCTCCCTCCTCCTTATGACACCCTTTTAAATACCTGAAAACTGCTATCATGTCCCCTCTCAGTCTTCTCTTTTCCAAACTAAACAAACCCAATTCTTTCAGCCTTCCTTCATAGGTCATGTTCTCAAGACCTTTAATCATTCTTGTTGCTCTTCTCTGGACCCTTTCCAATTTCTCCACATCTTTTTTAAAATGCGGTGCCCAGAACTGGACACAATACTCCAGCTGAGGCCTAACCAGAGCAGAGTAGAGCGGAAGAATGACTTCTCGTGTCTCGCTCACAACACACCTGTTAATACATCCCAGAATCATGTTTGCTTTTTTTTGCAACAGCATCACATTGTTGACTCATATTTAGCTTGTGGTCCACTATAACCCCTAGATCCCTTTCTGCCGTACTCCTTCCTAGACAGTCTCTTCCCATTCTGTATGTGTGAAACTGATTTTTTCTTCCTAAGTGGAGCACTTTGCATTTGTCTTTGTTAAACTTCATCCTGTTTACCTCAGACCATTTCTCCAATTTGTCCAGATCATTTTGAATTATGACCCTGTCCTCCAAAGCAGTTGCAATCCCTCCCAGTTTGGTATCATCCGCAAACTTAATAAGCGTACTTTCTATGCCAATATCTAAGTCGTTGATGAAGATATTGAACAGAGCCGGTCCCAAAACAGACCCCTGCGGTACCCCACTCGTTATGCCTTTCCAGCAGGATTGGGAACCATTAATAACAACTCTCTGAGTACGGTTATCCAGCCAGTTATGCACCCACCTTATAGTAGCCCCATCTAAATTGTATTTGCCTAGTTTAATTTGAAGCACAGCATTTTGCTCCTTGTCTCACTTGTTTAATCACTGCAGTCATTCAAACTAGTACTGGAAGTATTAGTTGTGTTAAGGAAAGGAAAGGCAGGAGACTTGGAGCTGTAGTTGAAGGGGTCATCAAAGTCCTATTCACATAACCTATGTTGCTACTTCCTGGCACCTCCTCCCACACGACCTTTCATCCTGCTTTTCATTGACTCTGCATCATACTGCTGTAACTAGAAGGGAAAAGGTTGCATCTTTAACGCCCCCAGCTCGGTTACACAGGAATTGTTCCTAAATCAGCTTCTGCATAAGGATGTCTAGTCCCTGCTATCCAGGAATACCCTCCCCCACCCAATATAGGGAGCCAGGGGTTTATTCTCACACCCATACCTGCTGGAAGAGTTGTTGGCCTCTCCTTTAGCGAGGAGCAATCCTCTCTAGTACATACTATCCAATCCTGTCCCTCAGACCTGAAAGAGGGACTACCGTGTATGTGCCTGACCCTGCCACACTGAAGTCAATGGGAACTTTACTATTGACCTCAGTGGGCTCAGGATCGAGCCCTAATTGCTGAACTCATGTTCTTAGCCTAGGGCTCAAATTTAATTATGGTGCTTTTCCTTGGGCAGAGTATTTCTGTAGTCAGGACAGTACGTTATCTGCATTCCCTGCTGTTCATGCTCTGTGCAGTACCCTTGATTCAGCTTTGATTCTCTCCACTGCTTTCCTTTGGCCTTTGAGTGTCTGTGACAAGTATCTCCTTATACAGCTTTGGAAATCAAGAATCAAGCTATTATTGGCATATTCCGATGCTACATCAGCTGTTTAGCTCAAAAGTCTGCATACCAGTAACTGGCCCTCATACTTGTATCTCTTATTACAACAACCCTCATAGACTTTAAGGTCAGAAGGGACCATTATGATCATCTGGTCTGACCCCCTGCATGCTGCAGGCCATAAAACCGTCCCTAACCCCTTCCCTGGACTCTGCTGTTGAAGTCCCCAATCCTGTTTTTAGTGACTTCAATCGGCAGAGACCCTCCTGCTAGTGATCCCGACCCCAAATATGGCGATCAGTAAGACCCCGAGCATATAGGCAAGAGTCTCCAGCCTGACCCCTGTTAGCCATTTTACTATTTACCTACCATTGCTTGGTTTTCCTTGACTACTATGTTTTACCATTAAACCATTCCCTCCATAAACTTATCTAACTTAATCTTAAAACCAGACAGGTCCGTAAGCTAATTACTCTGGCCTATTCTGTTTACATTTTTATACTTAGCCAATTATTGTGGCATTGAAAAAGTGTTTCTTGCTTTTCAGCTGGACCATGGTAAGGTGTATAGTAGCTCTGAGTTCCTGTGGGAGAGACCACAGTCCCCATGGGCCCCTGAGAAAGGCCTGTCTCCTCAGCAAATGCCCTCACCCTGGCAGTAGATGGTTTGATTGTTTTTGAGGAGTGGAGCTATCAAAAGTATTGAGGTCCTAGACAGTGAAGTGGCCTTTTAAGTATCCTAGGCCATGACCATTTATAGCATGGAAATAAGGACCAAGACATCAAATTACACTGAACCTGTATAGAAAACAGTGTTAAGAGACCAGAGCTCCAGGGCAACATGCTCTCGGTAACCTATGAAGCTGTGTGGGTCTGCTGCAGCATTCTTCTCTAGCTACAGTTTTCTCAGGGCTGATGCTTTCAAGCCTAAATAAATTGCATTGCCAGCATTATCATTAATAAGTGATCATCAGCAAGGATGGGATGTAGTCTCTTAGCCAGTTGGAAATGGTGGGACGTGACTCTGGGAATGCTGCTTTATTCAAGACCGGGGTCAACAAGACCTTGCACATTGTCCTGACAATTTTTGGAACTATGACTTTGACAATTTGTGGCCTCACCATGATGGCAAACTCTTCTTCAAGCATAACCACTCTACCTTGCCAGGGTTTAACATCTGCCAGCCCTTCTTCACCTGGCTGCTGATCTCAGCCAGTCACCGAGGAACTGGGGGAAAGCACATTTCCAAGATTTAACTTTGAATTGGTGTAGAAGTGGCACATTTCATTGTAATTTCTAAAGGTGCCCCTGCCCCAGGCTGTTCAAGTAGGCATCCTTTCTTCTAGCTAACCCTGCTGGGATTTTAACTACTTTCTTAACCCAGGAGCATTGGTGTTGAAAGTTTCATATGCAAAAGTGTATTATAACTTGTACTTCAAGGTATTTTATTACACCACTAGGGTTAGGATGTCATACTCATAAGGGCTTGATCCCACTCCTTCTGACTCCCAAAATACTTACACCAGATGCTAGGCTTGCTAATCCCATGCCTGTGCCGTATTTTAAAATAAAAAGGGGGAAGCCGGTAGAATGCTGGCCTGTGCAAACCTTCAGCAGTCTCAAACTCCAACCAAACTCCTTCCGTACCCTAGGTGACTATTTCATGGAGCCAGTGCTTCCACCTCCACTTCCAAACTGAGTCAGTCAGTTATTCTTCATTTCAGAGTTAACTCAGGTGATTTGCACCTGGGTTTAGCCTAGTCTGGGTCTGAGCTGCCACAATGCAAAGCCTTACCAGAGTTACTCTATCCTTCCGACGATTGCGCTCCCGTCAGAGTATCACTAGGCTTTCTGAGGACATATTCCATGGTTCCCTGTGGTACAGTAAGCTGAGTGGCTCAATTGTTCTGTCCCAGTGAATTGTGGGAGAATTTGCCTGTCCTTCTGGGCACATGAAGGGAATTGTGGGAAGGCAGTGGACGACTATTGATACTCAGGTGAGTGAGCCTGCATCCTCACTGCAAAGTGGTTACCAGCCTGAGCGAAAGCAGAACCTGGGCTCTAGCCCACTCCCCCATCCATGCCAGCTAGCCCAGTTTGTAAGCACCAGTAAACTCAGGTGAGAGGGTTTTGTTGGGGGCGGGGCACATGAGGGTAGTTAGGGCAACACTTGGGTAAGACCCCAGCCCTACCTATGTACTTGGGTGGCTAGTCCATCCCACTGCTCATGCCACGGCAACTACACTTCTATGGGTAGTGCACTACTCAATCAGTGCTAGTGTGGGTATGTCTATCTGAACTAGAAGCGACACCTCCAGCTCCAGTGTAGACCGATCCTAAATCAAAAGCATCACACTTTTTATTTTCTAGGGCAGTCTCTTTGGCTTTATTTAGCAGGGGTTCCAGTCTCCTTTAAGTCCCTTTTTGATTGCTCCACAGGTCTCTTCTTCAGCACAAGTTCTTGAATACTGGGGCACAGCCTTCCATTTCCCTCCCATTCCCTTTGATCAGCTTCTCCCATTCTCTTTGGCCAGCTTCTCCTGGATCCTGGCCGCTATCTTCTTTCTACATTTTCCCCTGCTCTTTCCCCCCTGAGATTTGGAGATTCAACCTTTATTGATCGTGTATCTTCAGGTCACTCATGGACAGTCAACAAATCAGGGAACTGAGGAAGTTGCCATATTAATGCATTTCCTCTACCCAGGTTTTAAGTAAGGAGTCATCTTTTGTGAATAAGATCAGCTCCAGTCAGGGTAATTTATTGCAAAAACCTAGTATTGATTTTTTTTCATCTTTGCTTAGAGTAGCTTCCCACGCATCTGTTCAGGATGCAAGGGTGAACTTACTCATCATCATATGATCTCAGCATATGACTCACTCCCTCCTCTGAATCTTTCGTTTCATCCAGGGTAGCAGAGTGTCGCCAGCCAGTTCACTGAATTTCTGTTCCTAAGAGAAAATGGAGTTTAAAATCTGTGCATGTAAACAGACTTTTACAATGCTTTTCTGAGCAGCACACTTAGCTACTCCCTTCGTGAGAGCTAACTAATGAGAAGGGAACACAAGATTCTCCATAAATGCTGCAATGTATAACTTAGATTTTTATCTCTTTAATTTTTAAATCACAGCCCTACAGGACAAAAGAACACAGTTCCAACAGCAGAAATATCACTTTGTACAGTTAAAAAACAGAACAAAACACGGGTACACTAAAAATATTTCTGTAATAGTAATTTCAGAAATCCTTAGGCTAGTTTCAGCTGTAACTTCTGTGAGAATATTCCATAATCTCCTTACCATAGTTCTATTTATTCACCAAACAGAGGCTTTAAATCAGGAAAAGACAGCCGTGGCTAACTCACCAGAAGAACTTGCATCTGTACTGTATTTGCCTTTTTTTTTTTTTTTTTTTTTTTTGGGTCCCTGCTGCTGCCTGATTGCATACTTCCGGTTCCAAATGGTGTGTGGTTGACTGGTCAGTTTGTAACTCTGGTGTTTAGAACTCTAAGGTTCTACTCTACATATTTTGGGGTGAAGTAATATCAGTCGGTGGCTTTGACTTGCATATTGTACTGAGATAGAAATGTCCATAGGTTCATATGTAACCACCAAAGGCATCCCTAGGCTAACACATCCCGAAATTCCACATAGGTTCTGACTGACACAGTTCTTTGTTTCATCCCCACCCCTGTACAAAGCCCATGTGAATGAGTGTTGTTGCAGGAAATCAAGTGTGTACTGTAGATTGGAGGGACAGAATTCATCCACGGATTCCGGGGCAGGCTGGTGCTCTATGATACAGTCCCTCCACACATGTTGCTGTAGACTGGAATAGCAGCCACTGCTCTTCCAACCCCCTATACAGGGGTACGGACCCAAAGGACCCTCCTCTTGCACCCACCAATATTTCCCTCCCTGATGTCCTATTTGGAGTGACATGCAGTTCCCTCCCTTCCTGGACACTCTGCGGGATGCTCCTAAGGCATATGGCCCTTCTGCTAATGCATAAATGTCACCACTGCCTCTCTCACATCCCTCATGGTTCAATGGTAAACCTAGTGGACTGGCACAAACTGAAACGAGATAACCAATGATAAGTAGGGTTGGGGAGAGGGAGGTGGTTAGATTTTTGTGTGTGTTAATTGCCTAGCCTCCTTTTAAAGTTATCTTGTTTGCAATCATTGTTTAGTCAATTACATTATTCAATCAAATAAAATATATATTGTTGAGCAGATTTGAAAATGGTTGTACAAATGTTTCTATATCTATTTAATGTCCTTAAAGGGCCAAAATTATGTCTGCACCTAGTTGTGAACCTCTTTCTGTTTTTTCAAGGTGCTCTTTTAAATAGCTGTGATTTTTTTTTTTTGCTCTCCATTTCTACTCTAGTACATGGGCTGTATTGAAGTGTTGCAGTCAATGAGGTCTCTGGACTTTGGCACCAGGACACAAGTCACCAGGTAAGTGGTGGGTGACTGACATCCAGCTTAATACAAAGCCTAACTGTTAATTTCTATATAAAGCCTTAGATGTGGGTTTTCTCTGCAGACTCTTTGTTTTTTCTCGGGTGGTGATCTAAAATGTCTGATGATCACAATAGACTGTGTCTGCACGAGAAAATAAACTGTGTTCACCACCACCACCACCACACAGGGTCCCCATCCTGAGGTCTCTCCTCTTTCATGCTTGGTTTTGGATGCAGATGGGACCAAAATGTGTTCAACATCCAATATGGAACGTGTGATTGGTCCCTTGTTCTAGCAAGGGCCCAGTCTTGAATTCTTTATTAGGTGTGCAGCATTGCTTGGCCCAGTTTACACCAGCAGCTAAGCAGGGCTGAACGTGGAGTCTGAGAAGAGGTAGGCTGGACAATGGGTATGAAACACAGTCCATTTTCTAGTGCACAGCAGGCCTTCGTTTCCAGGCTTCAGATCAGCAAACGTTTGTTCCCAGATACTAAACCTCTGGCTTTGGCCAATAATAAAAAAAAACCATGTTATCACTCATCAGGGTTCGGTAGAGTTCCCTCAGGGCTGTTTAAATGTGAAATACTTTGTGTTCTATTATCTTTGTAAGTTTGTAACTTCCTCTGCAGATCAAGTGAATGGGTGTTGATATTCAGTCTTCTGGAGTGAGGCATTACAGTGTTTTTAAAAAGATACTGTGACAGGACTGGCAAGGCCCAGAATTTCCTTTCCTTTATTTTTCTTTTACCTATCTGCGAAGTCCATGTTACTCTATATTTGTGTGTGAGTGCGCATGTTTGAGGTTGAGATTCAAAATAAATGCTACTTTTCCCTTTCAAAAGAAACTCCTTATCGGGAAGCAGCGTGGCTTGTGAAAAGCCCTTTAACAGCTGGGGCTAGATTCTGTGCTGCCCCATGCAGGAGGCACAGCCTAGGTGTGTGCAGACAGGGAGCTCTATGCCCAACCAACCTTTGCCCCTCTAAGATTCTGGGCTAGTGCAAAGGCCAGCTGCCCATGAGCTGCTCTCCAGCCACAATTGCCAGAATATTCTGGCAGTGCCCCAGACATGATCCCTCCCATCCCAAGCCATTCCCCAACCCGGTTTATGTTGGGGAGTCAGGGAACGTGAGTTAAGCCTCCGGCACCCAACTACACCACCTGTATATTGGGGGAATTCCCAAGGGGCATTTCTGCTCCTCAGTGTATTTGTGTTTGTGTTTGCACAGGGCTGAGAAGGGATGGGAACATGGAAGAAAAAGTTTATAATAATCCCCTGGAAGCTTAAAACAAGATTAAGGAAAGGGGACTTGAAAAATTACAAAAACTGTTTGAATTGGGCCAATCTATCTAATAAGTGAAGTTGCTAATGCTGATATTGATTCTCTTGATAAGATGTTGCATCATTTTGAAATGAGGCTTCGGTACAAAGCAGAATGTTGGAGGTGAGCCTCTGCCTTTGAAAAATAAATTAAAACCCTCCTCATCGTGTTCCCACCATGTCTCTGGCATTTAGGGCAGCGACGAAGCTCCTCCACTCCTGTCTGTTTCTGGCAAGTCTTTCAATGGTTCCCCAGCTGTGCCCCAGGTTTTTCCGCTCAGTTTCCACAGCTATTCGCCCTATTGTTTTCGGGCGGCCTCATTTTCACTTGCCTTCAGGTGTCCGTCTTATTGCTACTCTGGGGATGGAATCAGTTTCCATCCGAAGCACATGGCCGATCTATCTCCAATGCCTCTTAGCAACGATGGTGCTCAGATTCTCTTGGCTGCATTGTGTCAACAGATCTTGGTTTGAGATTGGTCCAAAAGATATGGAGGATTTTTCTGAGGCAGGTTGTATGAAATGAAGACAATTTGGTCATGTCATACTTTCTCATTCCCCAGCATTCTGCACTATAAAGTATAAAGCAGCTCTGATAAATCTTGAGTTTGGTTTTGGATTTTGATGATTTCATAGAATCATAGGGTTGGAAGGGACCTCAGGAGGTCATCTAGTCCAACCCCCTGCTCAAAGCAGGACCGATCCCCAGACAGATTGTTGCCCCAGATCCCTAAATGGCCCCCTCAAGGATTGAACTCTCAACCCTGGGTTTAGCAGGCCAATGCTCAAACCACTGAGCTATCCCTCCCCCCACCGGACTGTATTTAAGCTTCTGAAGGTGTTCCTGGCTTTAGTGATTTTGTTCCGGATGTCCTGGCTTGTTCCACTGTCCTGGCTGATGGTGCTGCCCAAGTATGTGAATGTTTCTACATTGGTGAGAACATAATCCTCTCTCCATACTGGTGATGGTGAGGCAATATTAAAGGTCATGATATCTGTCTTATTGCAATTGATTTTCAGTCCAATTTGCTGGCTGAATGCATTGAATTGAGTTGTTTTTTCTTGTACAATGGTGTTGGGTATGTGATAGGAGAGTGACATCATCTGCGAAGTTTAGGTCTTCAAGGGATGAGAAGTGTATCCATTTAATGCCTCTTGGCATGTCTTCTGTTATATGCTGCATTACCCAGTCAATGACAATGTTGAAGAGGATTGCAGACATGACACACCCCTGATATACTCCTGTTTTTACTTCAAAACTGAGCTCACTGTAATCAACACTGCATGTAAAGTTGAAATAAGGGATTCCATATGCCCACAGAATGCACCACAGGCTGGTCCCGTGAATCCTATCAAAAGCCTTCTCAAAGTCTATGAAGTTTATGTAGAGCTGCTGTTGCCATTCTAAGCATTGTTCTGTTATGTTTCGTAGAGTGAAGATCTGGTCTGTGCATCCACACCCTTTCCGAAAACCGGCTTGCTCTTTTCTGAGAATGCTATCAACTGCCTCTGATATATGCTGGACTATGATCTTACACCATACTTTGCTTGGCACAGATAAAAGTGTGATACCACACCAGTTATTACAATCACTGAGAGTTCCTTTCTTTGAGATCTTCACTATAACTTCATTGGTCCACTCATCTGGCACTTTTTCTCTTTCCCAGACTGATGTAAATAGAGGGGCCAGGATAGATGCTGCTAACTGAGGATTTACCTTGAATAATTCTGCATTTAAGTTCTCCTTGCCAGGAACTTTCCCATTTTTTTAAAGGATTTGATGGCTTGAATGATCTCTTCCTCAATTGGGATGTCTGTGTTGACATCAAGATCTTCTTCTGCCTCCTGGATGTTTGCTTCCTCTTTAAGTGGCTCCCTGGTCAGCAATTCTTTGAAATGCTCTGTCCAGCATATTTCTTGTTTATTCTTTTGTTAGTAGGTGGCCTTGTTGGTCCCTGATGAGAGTGTTTGTTGGTGTCTGCCGTTTACCACTGATAAACCAAATAATTTTGTAGACGGGTCCGTGTTCACCACAAGCAGTTGCATCCTCTGCTTGTGTTGCCAGATTATCAATATAATGTCGTTTGTCCACTCTCACAAGGTGTTTGACCTCCCGGTGTGCCTTGCTATTCTCCTCGTGGTATTTGTCCTTTAGCTTCTGGGATTTTGTGTCTAAAACTTTTTTCTTCAGGGCTTGTTTAGTTTCTATGGTGTTCCATGTGCTGGGTGTAATTCACTCCTTCCATCTCTTCTGACTGTATCCTAGTCAGGCTTCACTGCTCTGTTTATAAATTGCTGTTACTTTGTCCCACTTCTTGTTGATCTCCTCATCTGCATTCCCCTCCTCTTCATCAAGGTCTGCAAGGGCCCGAAACCTGTTCTTTAACTGCAGAACAAAGGCTTTCTGTATTTCAGGGGACTTTAGCTTGTCAATGTCATAAAGTCTATGTCCCATACTTCTCAGTTTTAGCTTGATGGAGGCTGTCACAAGATGGTGGTCACTGCCAATATCTGCACCTCTTCTCACTTTCACATCTGTCCGTGAGCATCGCCATTTGCCATTGATCATATGGTTAATCTGGTGCCATTTGGAGATCACCATGTCACCTTGTAGATTTCCCGGTGTTGAAATAGGGTTCTGCCGATAACTAGGTCATTCATATTACAGAAATCAACAAGCCTCTCTCCATTTTCATTCATGGTGCCACACCCATGCCTTCCCATTGCTCTGTTGTTGTTTGTGTTGTCCTTACCGACTTTGATAAGGTCTCCCATGATGATAGTTAGGTCATGGTGTGGTACTCTCTCTAACGCCGCCTATGGTGTAAGGTAGAATTTGTCCTTTACTACTTCATCACTGTCATTTTTCAGAGCATAGCACCTAATCAGGGTGATGATATTCTATTTCCCTTTCAGTCTGGCTCTCATAAATCTGATGCTGATGGACCTCCATTCCCATCTTCAAAAGGATGGCAATACCCTCATGGTGTTGTCCATCATTCCATCCCGAACACAGCAAAGTTTCTCCCGAGGCTGTTAATCTTCCTGATCCCGTCCATCTGCTCTCGCTGACACCCAGGCTGTTTAAGCTGTAGCGTCTCATCTCTGCTGTGACCTAAGCTAGCTTCCCTGTTTCATATATTGTCCGTACATTCCAAAAACCATACATTCTTGGTGTTAAAAGTCTATAATTAAAGCTCCTGTGTACCATGTTTTAATGCAGCCTTGATTTGTGTATACTTGAAATTAGAAGCTGTTTGCACTTATCAACTTATGCACACAACCAGCCCAGTTCCTGGCTATTGTGTTATTAATACAATTCCCTAGCACTAATTATTCACAGATCAAAAAAGTAGGTGCCATTCTATTGGCACATGGAGGTCAGTATTTAGCATTCAGACCAATAAATTGTCTTCTTTAGTAGCTCTAGTTTCAGAGTAGCAGCCGTGTTAGTCTGTATCCGCAAAAAGAACAGGAGTACTTGTGGCACCTTAGAGACTAACAAATTTATTAGAGCATAAGCTTTTGTGGGCTACTGCCCACTTCTTCGGATGCATATAGAGTGGAACATATATTGAGGAGATATATATACACACATACAGAGAGCATGAACCTCTAAGGTGCCACAAGTACTCCTGTTTTTTTTAGTAGCTCTAGAATCCAAAAAGTGAGGTTATCTCACAACTGCATGCCATGGAGTATGTCATTACACTTACAAAATAGAGCTCTTGATGGATTGTTTGGAAAATGAGCAATTAATTGTTTAAAGGAAATTCACCAAGTCCAATTTGGCCCAAACTTTAGGTTTTGTAAACATGAGCAATGTTAAAACTTAGCAATACAAATGTTTCCATAACTTTAAAAAAGTCCAGTGAGAACATTTTTAAAAAATAAAACAGCCCCTTGCAGTGTGTGTGAAAGAGAAGTGCAAACCTAAAACATGTTTGCAACCCTAATGCTGGCCTAGTGTAGCAGAATTTGAAGTTCAATAGTTTAGCATCTGACTAGAAGCAAACATAAAACTGATTAGTCTATTCTCCTCCTAGCTGAGAAACTAGTATAAATAACATACAAAAATATTGGCTATTTTAAGTGTTTTCAGTTTTAATAATCTAAGATATCTGCAACATGGGAAAATAGATTGGATTTTTTCTACCTTGATAGCATTCCTCTACACAAAGGGGCATTTTTCAAAATTGGGCAAATACAGCCCCTGAATGTGTGTCTAAAGCTTCATCTACACTACAAGCTGGAAGTGAGTCCCTGCTCATCTCCGTGTATTCTCACTAATGCTCACCAAGCTAGTGCGAATATAACTAGCAGTGTATCTAGCGCACACAGCAGCTGTGGAGGCATAACTGAGTACGTACCCACTACCTATTACACTCTCCTTCTTCCTGTACTGCAGCTTAACTCTTTGCTGAAACATAGGCTAGAGCTCTGTCTTTTCAGAAAGTTAAACCTCAGGGCTATTGTATGTAAAGCCCTGCGGGTAGGCATTAATAGATCCCAGACAGTTTGAGAAAGGGAACCATACAGTTTCTTTACAATCAAATATTTAATACACAAAACACATTGTAAATAGTATTTGGAATCATTTACGAAGAACGTCTTAAATAAAATCTATAAGGTACCAAATCTACTGTTTATTATATAGACTTTCCCACTTTGCTTTTGTTACATATATTTACATGGAAGGTTTCACCATAACATTTATACTTCTCTACTTAAACACACACAGACACATTCCCATATGATCTTCTTTCAGAGATGAAGTCTCAGTTTCTATAACGTGGCCTTGATATGTTGGGTGTGTCACTTGGACTCTTCAGAGCTTGAGAAGTATGGCAGCATTTCCGTTCTTTTCCAAACACTTCTTCAGGGGCTTTCCGCAAAGAAAAGTCTGGGGATCCTTACAGCTAGCATGGGGATAACAAGATGACTGGTCTCCTCAGTTGTTGTAAAATAGGAACTGTAGCCTGTATCCAGACAGGTACGGTACTGGGACCTCGCCCCCACAGCAGACAACATCCCTTGGTCTTGCATGCTGCTAAGTCTACAGGACTGTCTTTAACTTCTGTATTTATAAACTTTCCCTGTGGTGAGCTCTGACTGGCTCAGCTGTCAGTGAATTTGTGGAAGTTGCAAGACTCCTTGCCCTTAGTGAAAACTCTCTGCCCAGCTTCAGAAACAGCTGCTGAACATGCCCAGTAACTGCCGCACCCTATGTCTGGATGTTTCTGGACCCTTCTAGTCAAGTTGCCCTGCTCTGCAGACACAGAATATTCTGCTAAAATCCACGTCTCTTCCCCACTGCTTCACTCCCTTTCTTTGGACTTAAAATTCCCACCCCCTCTTCCCCCGGAATACATACCCCCCCCCCCAAATGCTGCAGTAAAAATATGTGGCTTACAGTTTCAGGCACAAAGGAGCAGGAATTGTCTTTATCCTGCGCTGGTCATTCCATTTGTGCTGATCAGTAATAATGAATGCACCAGATGGGCGGCACTAGGTGATGTAGAATTTCTATACAGGTGTGCTATGGAGTGTTATTCCCTGCAGATTTTGCCTGTGCAAAGCCTATTTACTCAGACTTTGTGCAGGGAGAGCGGATTTCATGCTAGACATTTTTGTATGGTTTTTTTAATATTCCTCAGAGCCAGGTGAAGGAAAGATCCTGGGGTCAGAGGCAACAATGAGTCAGACAGAGAGAGGCAAACCGGCTAAGTAGTTGTGCAGCTCCCAGCTGAGCAGTATTGGTGTGCTCTCTGCTGAGTCTGGCTGGACTGACTTCCATGGCAGAAGGTGCAAGGATTCCGGAGTGGGAGGAGGATAAAGATCTCTCCTGGGTGGTTGGCAGGATCAGTCTGTCTGTGTGCAGGTGGGGTCTGACTGGGGGAGAAGAATGTGAAGGTGAAATCCTCGCCCCTGCTCAGGCCCCTTTGTGCCCCCTGAAAGAGCCAGAATGGTATAGAGGGGCCCTGATCCTGCTCTACATGGCTGGGGGAAGATTCCCCATGCACAGGAACTGTGGAGACCGTTGTAAGGCTGCCTCCCAAGGACCCCGTCACAACCCTGGCATAGGGTGTGGGGCTGAGGGTAACAGAGATGTGTCCAGGCTGTGGCCACAGTACTTAGTATTACAGTCCCTGTGGCAGCTCTGGAAGGCTGCAGTAACTCAGACAGGTCCCCAAGGCTTGATTAAATTATAGCAGGAACCTCTCCAGCTCTGAGAGCAGGCCAGAATCGGGACAGTGCAGCGGTGTCTTAAAGCCACTTTCTCCCTTCCTCTCCCCGGACTAAGAGTTCTGTGCAGGATTCTCTTAGGGTGTATCTGTGTTGCATCTGGGAATTGTGATTCCCAGCTTGGCAAGATGTACACAAGATAGCTCTGCTCAAGCTAGCATGCTAAACATAGCAATGTGGCCTCAGCAGCACAAGCAGTGCCTCGGGGTTAACCTCCCATGTACAATCCCACCCAACACCCCCAGATACATACATTGTCCATTGGCCATGTTGCCCGTGCCAATGCGGCCACATTGCTACATTTAGGTGTTAGCACCAGTAGAGCTAGCACATGTACATCTACCTCAGCTGGGAATTGCACTTCCCAGCTGCTCTGCAGACATGCCCTTAGAGGCATATCTCACCCTACGACTGTGTAGAAAGGAGACCTAGACTGGAAAAAAGAATCTGGAGATCCTCTGTTTTTTGGTGGATCCTGGTTAGCTTTATTCTTCCCTGAATCTGCTGCATTTAGGCCTTGTCTCTCCACAGAAGTTGCGCTAGCTTAATTTATGTAGGTTTTTAGTCCTGTTTAGTTAGACTGGTACAGATATGCTTATTTCAGTCTGAGTGACTTATTTCTATGTAGCTTAAACCTGTTCCTAATTGAAGTAAGCTAAATATTGATTAAAGTGTCCATGTTCCCTTTTTCATCAGCTTAGCTAAATCAATTTTATATCACACCTTTAGTTAAACAAGGACTTGTCTATATGCAAATTGCCCTAGCTGCTCATTTACTAAGTGAACACGTGCATGCTGTGAGACTGGACTTTCATGCTTCACTTCTTTTTCTATCGGTGCATGTTCTACTCTGCATCAAGGTCAGCATATATCCTAGAGGCTTGAACTTGCTTTCAGAAGCTGACTGAATTCATTGCACACAACAAGGCTAACATTCCATATGGTATGTTCTAAGGGACTGCAGGGTATTGTGGATGACTTATTTAGTTCCACTGAAATTAACAGAGCAAGTCATGTGCCTTATGCCTGAAAGGACAGGATATGGGGTAGATGTTATCACTTTCTTGGAAGGTTAGAAACAGGATGATTTATCGTAGTATTGATGTATACTCCAAACCATAAATCTCTTGGCCTGTTTGAAAAATGAAAAAATGTCTGACGCATTCAGATGACCTCTCACGCTCCTCAAAATGTTATGTATATTTGTGCTCTAAAATTATATTTAGATTGCACACTTAAACCAAAAAAGTAATAGAGGGGTTTTGCCCCTTGCTTCTTTTTGGTGCTTACCCTATAAGGGTTTTAATGCATGTTGTTCTCTAGGGCAAAATGCTTTCCCCAATAGAGATTAGAATTGCGCTCAAATCAAGTTATTTGGATCCAGAATGCAAACACCCCTGAAGTTCAGCATTGTTTACAATGGGTTTTTAGTTCTTCCCATTATAAAAATACGGGCTGTGTGCAAATTGTGTCTGTCGCTGAATCACCTCAAAGGTCCAAAAGTGTTCAGATCCACGGTTTTAGTTTATGGCCCCACTCTGTGGAAAGTGAATAATCTTTGTCATTTGTTCACATGAACCAGTTGCCCCCTCTTTGTTGTACTATAAACATGCATTTGCATGGTTTCACTGAGCCCTCTGGCTAGTTCCCTGTTACGCATCTCCTAGCTCACACTCATAAATCACTCATTATTAGAAATTATACTTGGACATTTATGGGAAGAAGGGAAGAGATTCTGGATCTTGGATTGCTACATTAACTTGTAAACTTGAAAATGGTCAGGCAACATTGTTAGGGCTAAGGGCATCTGCAGTGGGGTGACAGGGATGGCTGGCTAAATAAGGCTGACTTTGTTTGGATGATTACTTTCTACTTTGTTGAGCCACACAATCCCTTTCTGTTAGATGGCGTAGGCAGGCCTTTAGATGCTTAAAAGCAAATTTCAACAGCATTCTTATTCACTTACATCAGCCCACGTCTCTTCTTCTACTCTCGTTTGGGGAAACAATAAACAAAGTGGTCTACTGTTATTGTGAGTTCTTCCCTTTAAATTAAAAGAAAAAAAATGATTAAAACTGCAACAAGTTTTCTTCTAGAGAGTCAAACTCCAGAGAACAAGTCCCACACAGCTTGGAAGTTGCCTTCCACCCAACAGGTTTGTAGCAACCAGCTAGTACAAACTTTTTGTTGTTAAGCTTCCTAGAAATTCAGACTCCTTCAATCCAGCAGACAGCAGAGCTGCTGAAACCCCAGGATTTGTAGAACAGCGTTTCTCATCCTTTTCAGGTTGGCTACCCCAAAAAAAATATTTCCACAACCACCTTATATTTATTAGAAAAGGTGAGAGTTAAAAACATATCAATGATAAGCCTATTGAGTTGATTTGTGTGTGTGTTTCGAGAGGTTGATAGAGAATATTTAACCTGGAAGGGTAAGGGTGTGTGGAGAGTTGGGAACAAGATTGTCTTTGCTTTTGACTTTAATAAAATTTTCTATCCCTCTCAACCCCTCGGTTGCCTTTCATGACCCACCAGTTGAAGAAAAACTGCAGTAGAGTCTAGAGTGGAATCGCATCGTTTCATTCTGAATGTGATAAAGGACCACATTCTCAGGCACAGCCTCAGATTTTAAATGTAAAAATGTACATATGAATTCTTGTGTCCACAGAATTGCACATTCATCCATTTTGCACATGTGGACTGGACTGCTGGGAGCCTATCCCATCTACATCCACTAATTCAGGTGTATGTGATATGGCAGTTAGAAAATTGGAGGCTGGTTTAATGCCAGCTGAAAATGTGTTCCTGAAAGAGAAACCTAAAATCAACTTGTTTCTAGAAATCTATCAATACAAGTGCTATTTCATCATAGTATATCCACAGTTTCTTCTTCTCTCTAATCTATGATGCAATTTATGTGCAATTATATCTGCCCTATTGAATTGTACTGTACCTTAGAAATACTTTAGGATACAAATGAGGTGTTATCCCATATTTATTTTTCATAACTATCAAAATAATGTACAGCCACATATGCCGTAAACTTTGTTACTGACTTAAAAGTATGTCATTATTATGTAATTTACACGTTAGATGTGCTTGAAATAAGCAACTTAGCACAATATTAGTGTCAGGGTCGGCTCCAGGCACCAGCTTGTCAAGCAGGTGCTTGG
Source organism: Chrysemys picta bellii (assembly GCF_011386835.1). Classification (NCBI taxonomy): domain Eukaryota; kingdom Metazoa; phylum Chordata; order Testudines; family Emydidae; genus Chrysemys; species Chrysemys picta. The sequence continues at coordinate 20,257,646 of NC_088800.1, forward strand.
GGCGGCCGCTCCGGAGAGGGGCGGCACGTTCAGGTATTCGGCGGCAATTCGGCGGGAGGTCCCGCTTGGAGCGAAGGACCTCCCGCCAAATTGCCGCCGCAGATCCGCGGCTTTTTTTTTGTTTTGTTTTGGTTTGGTTTTTGGCTGCTTGGGGCGGCGAAAACCCTGGAGCCGGCCCTGATTAGTGTGCTGTAAAATAAGTCATTACTCAGATTAAAGCCAGACATATCATGGCTGGCTTGAGGAAACTATTTTATGTATTGGAAAGGTTGTTAGACCATCTAAAATGCCATCCATGGATACCCAGCAGCCAATACAGGGAGTAGGTGTTCTACATTGAACGGTACAAGTAATAGAAACTGCTGAGGAATTATCCTCCTATTGCTTTGTCCCCTTTGCTGAAAATTGCTTGGGTGGATGGGGACTCCCAAGGTTTCATTTTCTAGTACAGGATTGGGATCTATTGTTATCAGTTTTGCTTTGGACTCCTTCATTCTGTATAGACTGTCCTGGCCGAAGAGTCCAATCATTCATCTGTTGCCAAATCTCCTTGTTTTTGATGTTTGGCCAGTGTGTCTGTGTCTGTGTCTCTTGCTATACAACCAGCCTCAGTGTGCTGGGCTAGTCCATACCTCCCCACGTTTCAAGATGGGTCCTGCCCTGGGGGAGGGGAGGCTCTGGCAGAGAGGGCAGTTGCAAAGAGAGCCCACTCCACACTCACCCTGCAGGGTTGACTCCTGCCCAGCACGGCTGGCTGGGCTTGGCTCCTCGCTCCAGGCGTTGCAGTGCACATGGTTGCAGCCCGGCTGGCTCGGCCCCCCTGACAGGGAGTGGATGGCGGGCCAGGCCAAATTTGAACAAGTGGCACTGCAACCTCGTGCTCCAGGGCCCAGGTCACAATGCCGGGAGCTAAGCTGAACGAGCCCTGTGGGATTTGAGTCACTTCAGCTAGGACGGGGGTTTGGGGCTCAAAGATGGACAGTCCCGCGAAACCCCGGGGTTGCTGGGAGGTAGGCTAATAACCCTGATTGGTTAATTTATATGATGTCAGGCCGGTTTGGTTTCTTTTAGTACTGACCTAGAATACAAGAAGGTTGTTTTTTTGTTTTGTTTTGTTTTTGTTTTTTTTTACCATTTTAAAGGTTGATTTTGTGGCTAGGAATCTCAGTTTTTTTCATATTGATCATTTATTGGCCTTCCTAACTGCATTTCTTGCCATGGCTTGCAGGGTTTAGTGCTTATTATTTCTAAACTAGGTGATTGTTTTGGTAATTCTCATTGCTAAGAACTTGGCCCATGCTATGGTAATGCATCGTTTAGCCTGCTGTAATGCACATGTGCTTGTCTTCCACTTTCATCAGTCCAAAGTCTTTCATTCCATGCAGAATATATCAGCTGAATTTACTCTTCTTCTTCATCTTGATACCCTTTAAATTTAATTACTCAAGATTTCCTTTACAGTGAAAGTTCAGTTGAACAGTAACGTCATTCATGTTCAAAACCCATAAGGCTGGATCCTGAGCTGGTACACATTGGCATACTTCCATTGAAACCAACGGTGATGTATCAATTCACACCAGTTTAGAATCTGGCCCATTCAGATATAACGCTCAGCTTATTTGCAAGTAGTACTCTAAGTGTGTATCTCCTCCTGAAGTGTTGATTCTGCAGTAAGTTGTTTCCGTGTATGTTTACTTGCTCTCCTTAAGCTGTGGGATTTTGCTACTTGCCCTTTGAGGCTGCCATTGGTAGCGTTGAATGGTGTGTCTGGTTCTCTCTAGCTTGAAAGCCGTCATTGACATTACACTATTCTCCAGGAGGCAATTTATCCGATGGACTGTGCTCCATCAGTACTAATTCTATATTAGCATTATTGCTGTACCAAGAGCTTTCTCTCCTAATGCAAATGGACCACAAGCACTCATTGGACTAGACGCTGAGACTGAAACCCACTGGCTGTTATTGATGTGTGTGGGGGTTTTTTTGTATTTGTATTTTATTTTTTTCTTTTTGAAACTGAGCTGTCTCAGGGAATAAAATCCTGCAGCATGTATGTGAGCTCACACACTCTCTCAAAGGTAGCCGACTTTTCTAACCGCTTTGTCCCTTTCTGAATAATAAACTATGACTATGGGAAAATCAAAATTGAACTTGCAAGTTTTAATTTACGTCCTGATCTCTCCTAGATGAGACACACGTGTAACAACAGTTTTTTTTTTTTTTTTTTTTTTTTTTTTTAAGAAAATTACCTAAGGCAGAGACACACACCAAGAGTCTAATGCCTTTGTAACCAGAATTGGTAGAATGGAAAAGATCCTTCTTAATATAATGATTAGTAAATAATCCTCATGTGAAAAAAGAATACAAGCATAATGTATATGCAGCAGTGAAGTTTCAAATGATTCATTGGAATCAGAATAGTGGTTCTCTAGCTGCATGCGCTGACTCCTGAGGCCTAATGTGTGTAGTACATAGGTATAGCATGAAAAAGTCCTGCTTCACCATTACAATGGGTCATTTGGATTTTTACATATCAAATGAGAGGTAAATGGGTTTCCTGAATGTCTTTAAATAATGTGAACCTTCTCTCCTTTCATCTGGGCTTTCGTACAAATGTGCACATTCAGGCATGTGCAAATATGCGTGTTTGTGTCTCATTGGTGGGTGCAAAAGACTCTCTGTGGTTTGGAATATTTTGAGTTCCCAGATGTGAGTGGTGGTGGTTATGCTACAGACTGTGCATTCCTGACAATGGTCAAAAGAAGCTAGATCCAAACAAGAACGGAGAAAGGATCCAGTAGGCTTTTTCATATGTTTTCTTCTTGGGAGAGTGTTGGAGAAATGACAGAATAGAAATTCACTTGTGTAAGTTATAATTCACCCGGGACAGCCTCTAAGGTCCTGGCTGTCATAGTAAAGGTTTGGTGGGGAAGGGAGTAGATACATATGACAGACATGGCAAAAATGCATTAAAGCAGGCCTTAGGAGTAATGTTAATGAAGAAATGACTGATGACACTTCTTGCCATTTGCTATAGAAGAAGATGTATTAGAGCTAACTTGTAAGAGCTGTTTCATTTACCAGCATGCTGACGTACTAAAGTAGGAGTTTACAAAAATCTGACATGAGAGATGTGGTCTCCTACAACTGAATTACTCTTACCACTGATTAACTAGGTCTCTGGGGAAAGGAGCATGCCGCACATTGTAACTAGTTGCAGTCTAAAGAGCTGAGGAGAAGGGGACGGATCTTGTGCCAGTGCTACAATGAACACCATGAGGCATAAGTATACAGGTCTCAATCCCTCTCTTCTTCAGCCTTGAAGTAGGAACTTCTAATAAAAAAAAAATAGCCATAAAAATACTTAGCTCTGATACAGGGCTTATAATCAATAGATCTTAAAATGCTTCTCAAAAGTGGCAAAGTATCATTATCCACATTTTACAGGCCCAGAGAAGTTAGGTGCTTTGTCCAAGATTATATAGAATGTATACAGCAAATAGAACAGAACTTCTGTCTTCTGAGACCTAGTCCTGTACCCTAGCCACTGGACCCACAATGCTAAGTCCACACATCACCTACCAGACATCATAAACAATTGTACTAAGACATAATTAAAAAGATGACCTCCGGTGAAATAACATATAAAAGCAATAAACTACAATGAGCTTCTGTTGCCCTATTTGTCTTGGGTTACAAAAACTAGAAGGCTGGAGTTCTAATTACTCCTGGAGTATTTTAGAAATTATAAACACTCTGGGCCAGAGCTATGTAGCTTTCTGCATTTCTAGCAGAGGGAAAGCAGACATGTGAGGGGGGAAATCTACTTTCATTGCTTCCATTAAGAAGCTGGTGCGAGATCAGTGCTTCTAATCAGGGTAGGTAATATACAGTAAAGAGGAGAGACTGATGGAAGGAAATTTGTTATTGATTTTCTTTTCTTCTGCAAAATGACATGTGGGTTGAATGGTTTTTAATGACACATTTATCAATAGGACTCCATTTGTGGCCACCTTGTGAATTTCTCTGTCATCACAACCCATCTAAATTTCTTCTCACCTAAGCTCAAAGCATCCCTTTTTCACTTAGTTTTTCTTTTGTGACTATGTCACGGAGTCCTTAAAAATGCAACCGTTGGAAAAGCCATGCCAAGCCAACAGTGTTATTAACATCAAGTACTAACACCCTTAGAGCCAGCAGAGAACAAGCTACAGTATATGGTCCTAAAGTAGCTGGGGTCAGGAATGAGCCCCTGGCCTGACTTTTATCCTGCCCCCATATAGGACGTTTGGGCTTTAGAAATCCGGCCCTGAGCACTGTTGTGATTAATATGTTTTTAGGATTTTTTTGGCTAGATGAATGTTCTGAAAACGCCTGAACAAACTGGCCTCATTTTAGGAGCCAATTAAAATCATCACATACAGAAGATGACAAGCACACTGGGTTGATTTGGCAGTAATCAGAACAAGCAATTCAAGGGGGCTTTAGCTTCCTTCTTCTGCACAGTACAGCTCTGCACTTAGATATCTGCTATGCAATACAAAAGAGGCACCAACACACACACCTTTAGTTTATAACGTTCTAGGGTGACAGCTCATCTTTCCCCTGTGACCCAAATGCCAGAGGTCAGCTGGAGATGGAAGTAACTGAGTCCAATCCTCCAAGAAGCTGAGCACTTCACAGGATCGGGCCCTTTAATAGCTAAGTTGCTGTACACACATGTACTATTGCTTGTTTACCAAGACGGGCATTATATTTGATTTTGGAATGTTTGCTGTTTTGAGACTGAGCTGACATTTTGTCATAGTCACGCTGTCTAAAACAGTCCCCAGATAAAAGCTAAGATGTGCTTGTGCTGAACACCTTTCATTGTAGTAGGGGTTTTTTTCCTATTGGCTCCAAAACATTAAGCATCAGTAAGTGAGAAGTTAATGACCTTCAGCAAGATGCATTATTTTGCCCAGCAACTGTGCCATCCTGGATCAGGATAATTAAATGCTACATTGCATGTTAAAGTGATAATCGGAGTGATTTTAAATCAGAAGTTTCTTTGTCGAAGTGTGGAAAATAAATACAGCACGCCACTTTGCTATATGAAGTGTGTAATTTATCTGTCTTTGATGTAGGCCAGTAAGCACTGTAAGTGATTTGAGTTATACCCTTCCGTTCTGCTTTCATAAATGGGAAGTGCCTAAAGAGAATACTTGAAAGTGAGAAAAGGGGTTTTACCATGGGAAATTCCTATTAGAGAAAGAAATCTGAACTGATACCCCAGAGCTGAAAAACCTTGAGAGAGGACAAGTAGAAGCAGAAGCCAGCTCTGGATTTCCCCTCTGGCCCTTATTTCTACAATGTACCACATCAAAACTTAAGAACCAAACTACCCCACATTTGAAGGGGAGAGGCTTTGAAATCCAGATTCCAATTTTGCAACTCATGCACACTGTTCTTAAACAGAGATGGGCTCATCTGAGATTTACAGAGAGCAGTTTCCTACTTAGACAAATCTAGCACGGCTGACAACAGCTCTTCCACTATTTATGCCACTGCTCCTGGAAAAGGGCTTCAAAATGTCTAGTGTAGAAGCTGCCCATGAGAATCCCAGTTTGAGTTTGGCCACGGTAAGGTACAGCATACTCCCAAACTAGCTAGCATGGCCATCAGGTGGGGGAGTGTAACTTGCTGGGACAGTTTTGGAATCTAGCCAGACACAACTACTACTCCTGTCAAATGTTCACCATGTACTGTGGACAGTAAAAACAAACCAAAATAACTGCTAGGAGCCTTGGGGGGGAGGGAGAGCTCAGTGGTTTGAGCATTGGCCTGCTAAACCCAGGGTTGTGAATTCAATCCTTGAGGGGGCCATTTAGGAAACTGGGGTAAAAATCTGTCTGGGGACTGGCCCTGCTTTGAGCAGGGGGTTGGACTAGATGACCCCCTGAGGTCCCTTCCAACCCTGATATTCTGTGTTTTAGGGTGGAACTGTAACTATAAATCACCAGTCTCCTGACCTTTTTGGAGCGGATGCTTGTTAAATGGTCAATAGTTTGTGCTGTCTTTTCTATTCTGCAGGGAAGCAATAAGCCGACTGTGCGAAGCTGTATCAGGAACAAATGGAGCTATAAAAAAGCGGAAGGTAAATATTGCATTAGTGGGACATGTTTTCCTTTTTATAGCTGCTTTTTATGGGTTAGATGATTCCCTAGCAGGATTCAGCCCACCATAGAATTCATGCAAGTTCAGTTCAGCTGCATGTTATAAACAGAGTATTTACAATACACTATTTAAAACTACTCATTCTTTGATGAGCAATAATAGTACTGTGTCCTGGAGCCCTAAAAGGTTAATACCCTGCCTGACACTGCTGTTCACACCCAGATATCCCAATTCCCAGTGCTTTGCAAAACCAGGTTTTGGTTGAAAAACAAAAGTTTTTTTTACTGGTAAGGAGACTGAGTTAATTGATTTTCCCTGCTTATCTTCTTTTAGATTAAAAGTTTAAAAACTACCAGAATGACAGTGGCTAGCTTGAAAGGGATAGCTCAGTGGCTAGTGGTCTCCATCACTCATTGATTCAATGAGGAGTGATATTAGCACGCCATGTTGTGCTGTACTATGTTAATTGGAAGTTGTAGATTTCTGTCAGGAACTATGGAGTGTCATAGGGATGGTAACTCTCACTGACCACATTCTTGTTATAACCTGGAAAACAAATACATTGGAGAATTTCCTCATTGACTCGGAAACGTTTTGTCCCCAGGAAAAGAAGCAGAATTAAATGGATAAATTACTCGTTATGAATTATTCACTCAGCTCTATCACTTATGAACATAGCTCTTTGGTGTTTTGTTTTTTAAAGTTTTTAGTTTATCATTATTAACATACAGGAATGTTGCATACAGATATTAAGAAACCTTAATCATAGCTTGTATTTCTTACCTTAAAAGCCCCCTCTGAGTGTGATCAACATCTTATCATCATCTGTGTCTTTATTTTGTACAGATTCTGGGAATGATAATCATAGGTTATAAAATCTACTCAACCCTGGTACAAGGCTGTCTGTGATGCATGAAGTTTACAGTATGTTTTTTGTTTTTGTTTGTTTATAGCCTCCAGTTAAATTTCTGTCTTCTGTGCTTGGCAAAAGTAACCTTCAGTTTTCTGGCATGAATATAAAACTGATCATCTCCATGAGCAGCCTTACTTTGATGAATGTTGATACCCAGCAGGTAGGATCTTTATAGGTCAGTTATTTTCTGAGGTTTCCTTTTATCCATGTTAATATGTTTTCTTCCTCTTTTAGATGCAGATAGCTGTGGTTTAAGAATGAACAAGTGCTTGAGAGAGAAAGCAAAACTATTCAGGTTTAGATTATAAGCCTTGTAAAGATTAGCCAGAGTTGGCCTCTGAATTTAAAGGGGAAAAAGCGGTGGAGAAACTTGACATTTGTCACATGTACTTTGTGTTTATAATAGTGTCTTTCATCTGGAAGCATCCCTAAGCACTTGACAAACAGTGTCTCTGTGGGTGTATGTGTATACCTCTGCCTGTTCATTTGTATGGTGCCTAATAGGGCTGCAGTGCAGACTGGAGTCTCTTATCACTACCAAAAATAAATATTTAATAACAATAATGGGTCATATGACTGGCCTATGTTAGGGAGGTTTAGCAGTTCCCCTGGAACAAAGCTGCCCTAGAGTTACTTACCTGACTTCCAGGGGATCTCCCATAGCACCCCCTCCTGGAAACCCCAGGGTATAGCCTCAATGGTACTGCAGCCATAGGCAGCTAGCAAAACTTAGAGCAGCCCTTAGGCTAGTGCACAGTTGTCCAAAGCTGGTTTAAGACTGTGCTAATGTGTGTTTATTCTCAGTTACTTATCACATGCATTTGCTGATTCTGCAGGATGTGGCGCTATATGCCTATGGGGCTGAGGTCTGACTTGGAGCTGTGATGTGATTCTATTATTGGATCATAGTAGCAACACAGCTCCCTAAGATGACCACCTTAGTTGTGCTTAACCTTTTGTACTGGTTTCAGCTGTTTTAGTATTTTCTGATACAGAGCTAGGTTTTCTTCTTCACTGAACAGGTGGGGTCTGGGAGCTAGGTTCTAACTCCCTGATTCTGTGGGCCAGCCCTGGCTGTCACACATTGTAGAGCTGCTGCCAGGCAGCTCTAAGTTGTGCCATTGCCAAAGCGTCTTTACTAGAGTTGACCCTGTGCAAGTGAAAGATAGTCGTGGGCAAAGTGGAGCTCTGTCACACAGTTCCCTCACTTTAGATGTCTCCTACCTGGGGAGAGGCAAAGGTGCAGGGCACCAGGAGAGTTCTTTTTACCCCAGAGGAATTGCACCATTCAGGAGTGCAAAGGGACCAAATCCCAGCTAAAGAATCTGGCCTCAAATGTACTAATGCTTTCTCAGTTCATTTGAATTATGGAAATTCAGGGCACTGTCTCGCTGTTCTTTTTAGCCCCTATTTACTGGATGTTGGTAAATTGAAAATCGAATGTATTCAGTTCTTTCATTTCCACCACATTCCACTGTTTGCCTGCTTGCTTAATCAATTGCAGTTGGTTCTAATAAAGAACTGTGTGTTCATTGCGATGAGGTAATGCATGAACCTAAGAAAAATTGATGCCTGATCCAGCTAGAGAGATTTATGACAAATAAAAGAACTGTACTAGTGTAGCGAGTGAATATTGTCAGACCACAAACACCAGAGAGCCCTGTTCATGAAAATATTCTTCCATCAGCTGACTTCTTGTGTGTCTTTATGAATAACTGTCAGTGACATTTAACTGAACTCATTTGGCTTTTAACTTTAATCACGGATTTGTAAAGCCACCTCTCTCTCTCTCTCTCTCTCTGTCTCCTCACGTAGCCCCAAGTTCCCAATATTTAGTTTATTAATCATATAAAAAATCAACAGCTGAATTCGTTTTGAAAAATCCCTAACGGCTGCTGGGGATTAAGAAGTCAAAGATCGTGCTGTACTGTATGTGAATCTGATGTTTCTGGGTGTATTCCCATCTTTAAGTTCCCTCATAGGAAAATTGTATGATACGCATATTATTGGATCAGGTTTTCATGAGCTAGGCCCTGTATTACTTTCTCTGCAGGGTTATCTGGTATTTTCTATATGTACAGCACATGGACACTCCTAACTGACTGCTTGTATTTCTCAGATTATTGCCAACCACCACATGCAGTCCATCTCATTTGCCTCTGGAGGTGATCCAGTAAGTATAGATGTGCAAGATATATTTCTGTAAGCATAAGGATTAATTACAAGACTAAAAGTACCTGCAATTACTCTACTTCATCCCCTCCTATCTCCAGTTAAATTGCACTTACACAGTACTTAACATTTCTGAGTTATTACAGGTAGGACAAGGAAAGTGGTTAGAGCAGAAGACTGAGATTTTGGACTCTTAGGTGCTATTCCTGGCTCTGCCATAGACTTGCTGCATATATAGGACACTTAATACGTCTTTATCTTTTTTTCTCTGTCTTCAAAATGAGCTCAGCCTGCCCTTGGGTTCTGTGAAGGCAACAGCCTTGGTACCCCCTGCCCTGATTTGGGGGACCTAGAAATGGGAACGTATGAACATAGAAATTGCCAAATTGGATCAGATCTGTGGTCCATCCAGTCCAGTCTCCTGGGAGAGGGAGGTCTTCTCCAAATCCCTAATAGTTACAGTTTGGCTTAAGTCCTTAAGCAAAAGAGGATTTATATCCTTTCCTAAACTTCTTTTAAAATATTTATTATAACTAGATATTCTTGTTATCCATATACATGTCTCTTTTAATCGTTATATTCTTTGCCTCAGCAGCATCCTGTGGCAATGAGTTCCACAGTGTAACTGAATTGTGTGGACAAATATTTCCTTTGGTCAGTTTTGAATTTGCTGCCTTTCAGTTGCATTGACTGTCCCCTGTCTCTTGCATTACGAGACAGAGAAAGTAGAAGTTCCTGAACTGCCTTCTTAGTACTGTTTAATTGTAAACCAGAATCCATCTTTCATTCAAAAATGTCCATTCTCTCCCTTTTGGCTTTGAACATGTAAACTGATGTGGCAATATAAAGCAGATGGAAGGCTGCCCTAAGTGGGCAGCTGGACATTCCCCTTGTGTAGAGAATCCCTGGGTAGTATAAAGCCAACAGAGCTAGCACTCTGTGACCTGCTCTTAGCCCCCTTGGTGTAAGGGGATTTCTGGGGTTGGAGCGGTGTGGCCAGGGAAGGCTGTGCTCTGGCAATCCTGGATGAGTAGAGTAGACCTAGGGGTGCTACTACTACAGTGGTAACTGAACCTTGAGGCTACTCCATGTCTGGAAGCCAAACTGGCCTGCAGCTGCCACCAGGTGCCTTTAAAGCCATCCTTGCCCCTCGCCTTTGGTGTGGCAATGAGCACAGTTTTTCTATAGCAGATCTGGCCCTTGAAATTCTGCTTGTACCACCTATCTGATAAGGTAATAGTGGAGGTATGAGAATAGGAATATTACCTTGCCTGTCTTTATTTAAAAAAAAAAAGTGTGTGTGGGGGGGGGGGGGGGGGGGGAAGGTGGTGGTGGTGGTGGTGGTGGGGAATTCTTTGGTCCAAGACTCTTTGTTCTGAAGTTCTTCGAATCATTAGAGATGGGGCTGATCCAAAGACCTAAATCCTAACTTCTGACTTTGGGGAAGTTCAGATCCAGATCCAAATGTTGCAGCTTTAAGTCCCTCTTTGCTTTTAATTAAAACACATTGAATTTAGGTTCACAGCTCACTAAAGTTCACTCTGAATCATATCATCAGCAGTTACTTTACTTTGCTGTAACATGCAAATTCTTTGCCTGCCAGAAAAGGTCACACACCGTGTATGCTGGATGGTAGTTTTCTGTACTGCTGAATGCTGCCTGAATTCAAATGGAAGAGTCCATGGAATAATATGATGCCTGATTTGGGAACTGATTTATGGCTTTTTGTTCATTTGACTGGGGAGGGTGTTGGGTGGATTTGGGGGAGGGCACTATTATTTAACTAACTTACATGGAAGCGTAACCAGTTTTCTTAATAGTTTAACTTTGAAAAACTGGCTTTAGCCCATCTTTAGAAAATCTAGATAGGGTGTACTTTCTAGTAAGTTTTAGATTTCTAAATACAGTTTCTCTTTATTTTGCATAACTTTTTTCCATTTTGAAAATATTGGGATACATTTTCAGTGCTCTGCTCAGCAAATTAGATGCAGAATTCCCATGGCCTTCTTACTTATTTGTTCAGCCTGAAGCCGTATTGTGCTGTGAAGTCATCAGATCTCACAGGATAAGCAGGAGTGGGTGTTGTCAGTATTTGGAGGGAAGAGCTCTAATGAACACCTACAGAAGGTACTGTAGAAGGTGGTGCTGGTGATTCAGTAGGTCACACTCTTCTCTCTTAGGCCTGGTCTGCACTTAAAAGTTAGGACAACATAACTACAGTGCTCAATGAGCGCCATAACTATGCCAACCCAACCCCTGGTGTTGATGGAAGAATTTTTCCGTTGACCTAGCTGCTGTTGCTCCTGGAGGTGAAGTTCCTAAACCAGTGGAAAACCCTCTTCCATGGCTGTAGGAAGTGTCTACACTAGGTGCTACAGAAACATAGCTATGGCACTGTAGCTCTGCCACTGTAATGTCTGTAATGTAGACGTGGCCTCGGTCAGAGCTGAAGGAATGCCCCAGCATGGATGAGAGGCACTGGGCTCCGTGAGCCAGAGCCATTTGCATGATATATCAAATGGAGGTCCAGCCCACTTGAGGTCATTAGTGGCACTTTACATAAGAATAAGGATGTGAATCCTGGTGGCCAGATGCCATTTTGGGTAATTACAACCACATTTTTTCTTACAATTTCAACTGGATATGGTATTCCTCACTTCCTGTCCCAGAGCCCAATCCTATAAGGTGCTTAGCACTATGTAGGAAGGTGTTCAGCAGCTTGCAGGATTAGGCATCTAAACTCTGTAATGTTGTTATGCACTGTGAAATAGCAGCTGTGTTCTACTCCAGAGGTGGCTGCGTTTCAGTGCTGAATGAAGTAATTCATGAATGTGCGTAACCTTTGTAAAAATACAGCAAAAACATCTGGTATTTTTCTAGTTAATTGCTAACTGGTTGCACGTCTAATTTGTATTGAAAGTGTACCCCAGACTGTCTGAGTTTTTAAAAATCTGAGAGAGAAATTAAAGAAATTGAGGAAACTGAGTTCACAAAATGTATTTAATAAGAAAATGTTGGCTTCATTTGCATCCACAACAGTTAATTTGGGTGCTTTTTAAAATATTCATCGACAAGTTATGCTGGCCCCAAGATCTACTTCTTTCATAATTGATTAAGCAATATTAAATGATTATTCTTGTGGCATTACAAACAAGGGCTTTTATTTCCTGCCAATTGATTGCATCTTCTGTAGAGAGCCATGCCTTGAACTGCAAAGTGCACTCTCCCTACTCTTGCCTTAAGGATCCAAGATAACAAAATGCATCTTTAATTATTAAAATAATGCTATTCATTACATCACCATTTTACTGCAACACTGAATTATCAACTGGCTCTTTTGCTTTTGTACATTCTCTACATTTTATTTTTGCTATGTCAGTCACCATTTGCTGGTTTTGTAGTAAAAAATAATGTTTCCATATTAGTCATGACCAGAGTCTGGAACAACCAGACTGAATACTTAGGCCTGTCTTCTCATCTCAGTGGCACTAGTGTTAATCCAGACGAACTCCACTTGACTTCAGTGGAGTTACCTGGGACTTACGCAGTGGTGTAACAGAGATCAGACTTCAACCCATTGAATTTCATATTTTAGTTCTTCTTTGAGATGTTCTTTTTTAAAAAAATCTGTATAATGGGCAAAATTCTAATCTGCCCTCTGCAGTACTTGGCTCGCTAGTTTGTGTTCTGCTCTTGAACTTCCATAGGTAGGTGAGCTAACTGACTTCCATTGAAGCAGAGAGCACTCCTCTTTCCTGGATTAGGTCTAATACAATTTAGAACCCGGCATAACAATGGAAGAGGACAATTTTGTCCATGGACTGATCATCATTTGAATGACTGCTTCTTCTAAAACAGAATCGAGAATGCAGAATATCATTTATTTAATATACAAAGAATGTAAAACAAAGAAATTCCTGCATTTTTGGCCAGGGGAGGGGAATTAGCACTTCAATATACAAAACAAATGACTGTTCCTTTCAATGCACTAGGCTGACTACTGTTTGCTTTTCCTAAACATCTAACTAAGTATCATTTCTGAAGCTGAAGGGAGAGCCTGAATTTATCCTTCTGTGCTCATTTACCATTCGTCCGGATTTACCCGGACATGTCCTCCTTTTTCTGCTAAAAATAGCGTCCGGGGGGAAATTTGTAAAGCACTCACAATGTCCGGGATTTCCCCCCTCCCCCGGCAGAGCAGAGCGAGCGGCTGGGAGGGCTGCAGGAAAGTCCCGGGCTGGACTCCGGAGCAGCTTCCTCCTCCCACCCCCCCTCCCTCCCTGCATTCTGAGCCTGCAGCTCCTCCTCCTGCAGCCCGGTCCGGCAGCCCTGTGCAGGACCAGGGACCGGGTTTTGTTGTGCTGGGGAGCTCAGCCACGTGTCCGGCTGGCACAGAGCCCAACACCCTGTTCTGAGCAGCAGGGTAAGGGGGCCAGGGAGGTTCTGGAGGTGGCAGTCAAGAAACGGGGGGGGGGCTTTTGGGGGGGAGTGGAGAAAGTTTTGGGCAGTCAGGGTACAGGTAGGGGGTAGGGTCCTGGGGGGTAGTTGGGGGGGGTCTTAAGAGGGGGAAGTTAGGGGACAAGGAACAGGGAGTCTTAGGTAGGGGTTGGGGTTCTGGAGGGCAGTTAGGAGCAGGGGTCCCAGGAGGGGGCAGTCAGGGGACAAGGAGCGGGGGGGTAGGGGGCTGGGAGTTCTGGGGGGAGCTGTCAGGGGGCAGGAGTGGGGAGAGGGATCGGAGCAGTCAGGGGACAGGGAGCAGAGGGGTTTAGATGGGTTGGGAGTTCTGCGGGGGGGGGGCTGTCAGGGGGTGGGGAGTGGTTGGATGGGGCGTGGGAGTCCCAGGGGTCTGTCTGGGGGTGGGGGTGTGGATAAGGGTTGGGGCAGTCAGGGGACAAGAGGCAAGGAGGCTTAGATAGGGAGTGGAGTCCTGGGGGGCAGTTAGGGGCAGGGGTCCCAGGAGGGGGCAGTCAGGGGACAAGGAACGGGGGGAGGGTTGGGGGTTCGGGGGGGGCGGGAAGTGGGAGGGGCAGGGCGGGGCTAGGGCGGGGCTCCTCCCGTCCTCTTTTTTGCTTGTTGAAATATGGTAACCCTAATTTACATTATTTATTTTGTTGACAATGGTGCTTTAATGACCCACTTGAAAGACATTTGTTTGTTTTTGTTGTTTTTAGGATACAACAGACTATGTTGCATATGTAGCTAAAGATCCTGTTAATCAGCGAGGTATGAAAATATTTTCAGATTGAAGTATTTTGTCCTATCTCTACTGAGCAATTACATGAGCTTTAATGTGCCTGTGATACAGAACAGCTTGATATTCTGTCCATTTCAGGGTTGTAGTATAATTTCACTATTTGGTCAATGGGGTGATAGTGTTGTCTGGACTGCAGCACTAAACACCTTGCTACTCATGCCCCACAATGAGAAGCTTCAGACGTGACTTAACTCCTATTAACTATCAAACTCCACCAATGAGAAGACACTTGCATTCTGCCGCTCTCCCAGCTTCCCAAGCAGGACTGGCAGCTCTGCACACAACCTCTGTGCTGGCTGAGAGGAAGGGAATTTATGCCTGCACTGTTGCAAACTGAGCTGCTCCACTTGAAGTTTCAAGGAGAGGAAAAAGTTTTGGTGATTTTTGTCTCTTAATTTATGATGTTCCCAAAATCCCTTAATGGAATTACAGCCCATGCAATTCAGTTGCATTCACTTTTATTCACCTAGTCTGTTTAAATACCAGTCTGCTGCCTCATCTGTGGAGATCATCATTGCATCCTCTGCATTACTTATTTAAGAACAGTTATACAGTGAACAGCAGGTCACATCAGTACAATTTTGGAGCCAGCTAGCAACTGATGACCATTGCTAACAGAATACTGTGAGTTAGAAAAAAAGCCCCATTCTCCTGGAGGCATTGCAACAGGCAAAACACTGACTAGCACAACTATGCAGGAGCATTTCACAGGCAGTGCAAATGCAGACAGTGGGACAAGACGAGGGATTGAAGTGGTCAGAGTAATTCTATTTCCTTCTGCAATGTACTGACTAGCATCTAATTTGTACAGCAGCCCACTAGTAGATGGACTGGTGAGACTTACTCAGGTGTATTTCTATATGACAGCATTTGTCCCTTCAGTGGCTGGCCTATAGAAAATAAAACCTCTAATACTGCTCTAGCTAATTTCCCTTCAGTTCAGGTAGCAGGAAACTGTTTATTAGAGCTGGAGGTTTTGGGTATCATCACTGCTTATGACTACTAAGTCTATGTGATCACAGTATGTAAAACAACTGACTACTGAGATGTCTTCTATGGTTAAGGAATCGTTTCCACGGAAGGTTGGGCTGATATTTATGACCCTCATTTCGTAGCTATGTCATCTTTATTCTGATAGATGAGAAAATGACTAAGTCAATGAATTACGGCACTCCAAAAATCTAGTCATTTGTGGTTTCAGTGACATTTAGTATTAAGTAACATATTAAAAACCACTGTAAAATCAGTGCTTGTGTTTGTATTGCACTAGTGAATTATACTACCATTTGGAAAGTAGACTTTAGATTGAGGCTTGAATTTTAGGCCTCAGGCTGGTAGCAGCAGAGGCAGTCATGGTCTACAGTTCTCTGTGTAGGATGTAGTGTACTGTACTAGCCAGAGTGATCTCACAGTGCCATCTAGTGACTGGTCTGTAAAAGAGTTGCTGCTTTGAGACCTACTGCCAGATTTTCAGGAGTTCATGGCCAGATTTTAAATGCATAGCACCCAAAATTGGAGGCAGATTTTCAAAGATTTCAGTTTCCCTTTAAGCATCTAAATAAGGGACAGATTTTCAGAAGACCTCTGTGCCCAGTATATGCCTAACATGCAGAAGTCTTCAGCAGATCTGGCCACTTATTTTGGACTTTTGGTTTAAATGAATGACATTGGAAAATCTGACTCTTAATGCATAGCAGTCACTATGAGAGGAAGAGAGACAAGGGACGCTATAAGAAAAACAAAGCAGAAAACATAAACACAGGATTAAATTCTCTTGTCAAGTTGTAGATTTATATTAAAATTAAAACACATGCAAGGTGGTTTTCTTAACGCATCAAAAGCAAAATCAACATGGTCTCCTCAAATTACTTAGATATTTCCTCTATACTTCATCTCTGGATTTACTGATATAAGAACTTTCTTATATATTCTTATATAAATATATGAATATTTTCTTATAAGCTAAGTGAATGTTTTTTTGAAAGTGTCTTTTTGTTCTGTGTTTATACAGCGCCAAGCACAATAGAGTCCTTGCCGCTATAATACAAATAATAAATAATAGTGTTTTAAAAACATTTTTGCATCACTTTGTAGCATGCCATATATTGGAATGTCCCAACGGAATGGCTCAGGATGTAATAAATACCATCGGGCAGGCTTTTGAGCTCCGATTCAAGCAATACTTGAAGAATCCTTCTACTCTGATTACTTCCAATGAAAGGTCAGTATGGTGTTTTCTATAACCCGAATATTGCTCTTCTACTGTAAGGATGAATATATGCTATAGGGACTGACCCCCTAAACAAGATGCATTGTGCATGGCATTCTTTTGGACACGCACAGACTTTATTTTTAAAAACAACAACCCTGTACACACAAATGGGAGTGCACTAGAAGCAGGAAAACTTGGTCTGCTCCACAGCAACTGGGCAGGGAGTAGGTGGGGAACTGTCAGAGACTTAGCTTCACCCCTCCATACGCCCTGACCAACACAGCAGAGAAATCATAGGGACACATACAATCTCAGCCTATCTTTCTGACATCTCCTTGCAGATGTCCACTCATCAACTGAAACCTAACATGGCCAGAACTCGAGTGCCTGATGTTTTCCCCCAATGCCCTCCCCTTTCCTTATCACAGCAAGCAACACCACCATCCTCCTTGTTGCTCAAGCCCATCATCTTGGCTTTGTCTTCGCCTTTGTCTTCGGCTTTGAACCACAGTTTCATAGATTCATAGATTCATAGACTTTAAGGTCAGAAGGGACCATTATGATCATCTGGTCTGACCCCCTGCACGCTGCAGGCCATAAAACCGTCCCCGCCCCTTCCCTGGACTCTGCTGCTGAAGTCCCCAATCCTGTTATTAGTGACCTCAATCGGCAGAGACCCTCCTGCTAGAGATCCCTGCCCCATGCTGCGGAGGAAGGCGAAAAACCTCCAGAGGCTCAGCCAATCTGCCCTGGAGGAAAATTCCTTCCCGACCCCAAATATGGCGGTCAGTAAGACCCCGAGCATATAGGCAAGAGTCTCCATCCTGAGTCTCCAGGCCCAGGTCTAAATCTTGCTGCTTCTTTCTGCACAACAGCTCCAAGATCCAACCTTTTCTTCCTGCTCATGCTGCCAAGACTCTGGTCAAAGCCCTGATCATCTCATGCTTTCACTGCTCTAATCTCCTGCTGTCTGCCTTCAGTGCCTGCAACCTCAACCCCCTAAAATCTATTAAAACATGGCTGTGAAGATCTTGGCTTATTGCTCTGACTTTGTTGCCTCTCTCCCATCTTTAAGTTTCTCCATTGGTTCCCTCATCTCCATTGCATCAGACACAAACTTCTTGTCCTTACTTTCAAAGCCCTTTGCAGTTTAGCCCCCTGCCCACCTCTCCAACCTATCATAGCAAGGTTGATCCACACTTTCACTCAATCACCTGCTTCTCTGACAAGCATTTACATGCTTTCTCCCATGCTGCCCATTATGAGTGGGAAAAGCTCCCAGTCTGAATCCACAAAGCCGCCACTATCTTCCTTCAGCTCCCTATTCAAAACTAACCTCTGCTTCAACACTTAAAGGAAACTGCAAGCTGGTAGTCACTAGGCAGGTGGCAAATTGTGGTCACTGCTACTGAGTGGCTGAGAACTGCACACATCCTATTGTCTTTGTTACATTGCCCTCTTAGAGCAAGGACGACCTTTTATAATGTTTTGTACAGTGTCTTGCAGAATGAGACCCAACCAGGTTGTGACCATTATGTGCTACCACAATAGAAATGTTAAAAAATGTTACCCCTTTTTGATCTGGGCTGTTGGACAAAATGTGGGGTCTTGTGAGTTGTTTCAGTTAGGAAGACGAGCTGGTGATGGAGCCAGGTGTTTCTTTGACGCAGTCCTGTTTATTTTCAAAGAATGTACAAAGTCCTGTTTCCTTGGACACAGGAAGACTCAAACAGGGGATAGTTTCTTTGCTCACAGTTCCAAGCCTCTTTCAGACAAGCACTCTCCCCAAAACCTCTCGCCCTAGTCTTTTTCTCAGGGCCACACTCCCAATGCTTGTTCTGCTGCCTCCTTGGCTTTCTATTTCTGTTGTATTTTCCATTGCTTATGTCCCATGCACTCAGACCTACCACTCCAGTACAATCAGGGCTTGTCTTCACTACCCGCCTGGATTGGCGGGTAGAAATCGATCTCTCAGGGATCGATTTATCGCGTCTCGTCGGAACGCGATAATCGATCCCTGAATCGACGTGCGTACTCCACCAGCCCAGGTAGGAGTAAGTGCCGTCGATGGGGGAGCTGCGGTGGTCGATTTGCCGCCGTCCTCACAGTGGGGTAAGTTGGATCAGATACGTCAAATTCAGCTACGCTATTACCGTAGCTGAATTTGCGTATCTGAAATCGACCCCCCTCCCCCCCGTAGTGTAGACGTAGCCTCAGTTTCCCCCAGTCAAGTTTATCAACTCACAGCAGAACTCCCTTTGGGCACAAGGCTAACTCCTACTCCAGCCTTGCATGTGGCTTTGGTCTGGGTAAAGATCCCTATAGTTTCAACTATCTAGTCCATAAAGGTGCTTCATTGCTTTTTATAATTATCCTGAAGAAAGGCAGCGTGTATACCCAACCCATAACAATAATAACAATACCACCTTAATTATATTTTTCTTTTATTAGATAGAGTATTTCTCTCCCTCCACATTCTAATACTAACCTGTTACCTCAGGGGGCAATAAGTATAAAGATGATCTTCCCTGTGAAATCATGCTTGGTTACATCATACGTAAATCACTGAAATTAGAAATGGAAATGGTTGATTAGATTATTTAGTCCAGCCTTCAGCCAGTCCAGGAGAACAGTCCCCAGACAGAAGACTTCCCTCAGATAGTGTTGTGTGACTGAGTCACCCACTTCCAAACTACTGTGAATCATATAATCAAATACTTGAGCTGTGTATCACATAATCAAGTACTTGAACTTTATCTCTTTCCTCCTTGTGGCCTTTTATCCAATTATCTTCTTGTTACACAGAGAAGTAAGATTCCAAATGCGTTGTTATTTTTGGAGGAGAGGCATAGTGCAGGAAACACCTCCTGCTTTTGCAGTGTATCAGCTGAATGTTGAAGCCATCATTTGATTCATGGCATGCGGGAAAATGTGCACCATCGATGATGCCATTTAGGGCTTGTCTACACAATGAGGTGATGCACATCATTGGGGTGTGAATTCTAAATGGGCCCACGTACTCAAATTTCCCTAATACACGTTAATGGAGTCCCAGTTCAAACACTACTATGTTAACACACACTAGGGAACTTTGAGCACATGCCAGTTAGTGACACGCTTAAATGCTCTATTGCACCATGTAGACAAGCCTTTAGTATTTGCTTCCAGCTGAAAGAGTCTTGTTCTGTTGATTGTTTTTTAAAATTAGACTAGATTCCACTCTGGAAAACTGTATTTGTTGTAGCCATATTTGATTTCCTGAAGCAATTCCAGGCCTATCTAACTGCTGCCCAAATGCCACATGAAGTTTTAATTTCCCTTTATAAGTCCCACACACTTGCTTTATGCAGACAAGATAAGAGGCAAAAGGAATTGGGCCCAGAGTCTATAATGTGAATGCATTAATGAACAGCGTCTACTCTGAGCCAAAAGTGGCTCTTGTATCATTTTCATGGCTAAGAGAATGCAGACCGTCCCAGTGTTAAGGAAGTATCTATGCCACCCTGCCAACTGAGTTATGGGTGGTTAACACAAATTACAATAGCTGGAAAAATAAAGAAGTAGCTGAGTGAAAGGATTTAATCAAACAGCTATTAACATTGGGAACAATGGCATTTGTATGGCTAGTTTGTCCATTTTGTTGTGGACAGACTCATGGAATGTGTTTACCCTGAGAATCATTTGATTATATGGTTCATTTCATGTGCTGGTTCATTTTTCAGTGAAGTGATGAATCTTGATGGATCAGCTTGGAATACGCAGGAAAAGGAGGATTATGAATATTACAATGAAATTCCAGGGAAAGAACCTCCTACAGGTGGATTATTAGACATGCGAATGAAAGTGCAAACAGACCAAAGGGAAAACTGTCCCATACAATGTGAAAAGCAATACTGTTTGGTAAGCATGTCTATTTCGGGTATTACTATTCACTACTTGGCTTGGGAAGGGATTTTTAGGCCAGTTTTAATAACACTTAGCACATATTTGAATCTCAAAGCACTTTATCAACATTAACTGATTCATCCTTACATACCTCTGGGAGAGCAGGTATCCTCTCTTTCTTGAGATGGGGAGAAAGTGGGTCGTAGATTTAAATGGCTTGTTCAAGACCACACACCTGCAAACCCTTAGGACTTGCCAGCTTCCAGTCCCATGGTCAGACCACGCTGTCACTCCGCACTGCATTCTGCATGTATGAGATGCAGTTTTCAGTAATTCTAGTGTGTTTCAAGATACAGCGTGCTTTCAAATTATCCAAAGGTCTCTGGGACTTTAGGGGGTAGACAAACCCTGAACCTAGGCACAGTCACGACTCAGAAAATCAGGAAGTGAAACCAGCAGATTTAAGAGCTTACTGGGATAATTCCCCTGATTGTAGAGTGTACTGGTCAGCATTTCCAAGCACAGGTAAGTGGGTACCACCAGCTGGCTCTGCTTGCAGAACTCTGAGTCTGCATTCAAAGACCTCCAGGAGTGGGGCTGGGAGAGGATGTCTCAGTTATGCTTGTGGCTTTGCAGCAGAGACTTATTGAGGAGGGACAATACAACCCCAGGAGATGTAACCGAACTCTGGTTCACGGCTGTGAGACTCTATTCCTTGTACCCCCGACCCAGGTGTCATTTTCTCAGTACTTCCTTTCAATCTTGAAAATTCTTTAATGCCATTCAGACAACAGTGTGACCATTCTGCTTCCATGCCATGTTGTCTGTATTCTCTCTCCCTGTTTTTATTGCAAGAAATGTTTACATGAAAACAGGATCTTCATTGCCTAGGAGTTAATCTAATCCTGCTGCATATTCCTCAAATGAAATCATCTGTTTCCCGTTTGTGACATCATAGTCATCTCCCTAGCAACTAATTGTGATGTTACGAACAGTGGGTTATGATTTCAGATGAGGAATTGGTCCCAGAAGCAGAGCTGCTGCTTGGCAACCAAGATTCTGTCTTCATGAAAATATCCTTAGGAATAAAATCAAAATAAGGGGTTACTCATTAGAGGAGGAAGGGTTAGTGTTCCCAGTGTGTTGAGTATTAATGCTTTGCTAGTCAATATATTAAGACCGTTTCTGTAACATGCTACAAACATGGCATAAAATGCAAACATAGAACCAAGCGTCTCTCTCATATCCGTCAGAGACTGGCTGTGTACCCATATTTTCTAAGCCTTCCATTGACTGCCATGGAGCTTAGACTCTTCACGGGGATTGGGACATGCGTCACGGGAATAGCCAATGGGAAGTAAAGCATCAGCACTGACTATTGTTTGAGGGGGTGGGGAAATTTGTTGTCCAGGGATCACTGGAGTGCATGGTATATATTGAAACGATATCTGAAGTTTATTAACAATTGAGAGTAAATTGTGTGATTCTTCCAGGCTGGCAGCCCAAAATGCATCAACATATATGAAAACTGTCCAGAAGAAAACAAATCAGTGGGTATGTGCTACGTCTTCCTTCCCCTGCATATCTAGATTTCAATTGAGCCAGACTGTCTGGAAGTGCTGAGATTTTTGATATAATAAAGAAAAGTGTTCTGCTTATTAGGTCGTGAATAGTTCCCCGTCTGAGGGGAAGACAAAAAAGCCTTACAACTTTTCAAAGGGGTGTTAATCCATTTTTATGCCTGCTGGCGGATTTACCAATTTTACTTGTCCTGACACAATACAGTAGCCCTTTGTTACTTTATTTTCTTTCATCTCCTGCAAGGAAGAAAGATGCTCCCCTGCTTAACTACCTCTGACCTGACTCTGACAGAATATACACATGCATTACAGGGTCAGAACTGTCAGTGTCCCTGTGACATTCTGGAGGGAGCATGTTTGTGGCCTTGATTCCAGTGTTAAAGGGGGTCCTAGTCTCAAATCTAATCTTAACTCTGTTTCTTCACTTGAGCTTTCCCCTATTTCCCTTTGTGTGGCTAGTTATAAGCTCCAAGTCACCTTCATGGTGGGGAAACTTGCTCTCTGATATCTCAGTATATCAGTAGGCTCCTCTTCCTTTTTTGGACTTCACGTGGCACTGCTGATGCCTCTGGACACATTTCTTTGGCTCCATCCTTTTCCTCATACAACGAGGCCCTTTTAAAAATCCCATTGGCCCTGCTGGTGGGGATTATATTACACTGCCCACACGGTGGTGTTAAATTTCTTTATTTGCAATATTTCTGCATTTGCCATGTTTACAAGAGAAGCAACTAATTTCTACATATGAAGGATGAATAAATCAAATAATAAATGTGATAAATAGCACAAACATGGTAACTGTTTGGCTAGCTGAATAGCGTTCCCTTAATACCCTGCTGCTCGGTTAACCCTCTCCTGAATTAAGACCATAGGCTGAGCGATGCTCCTCTGGCTCACCAGGCAGAGCTACAAAGCACCAATCAGCTCCGAGCTCCCAACCTTTCAGGGGCAGGGAAAGGAAGAAATCCCTCCTCTTCCCAAAATGCTCCTAGGAAGGGGAAAGGGCTTTGCAACAGAACTGAGGCTGTGCAGTGTGTCTCCATAAAGACGTACATTAGGATTGGAAGGGACCTCCTGAGTCCTCAAGTCCAGTCATCCTATTGATAAACTTACAAACTCAGCTTAAAACTGGGAGGCTGTTCCAGAATGTCACTCCTCTGATGGTTAGAAATCTTCTAGTTTATAGCCTAAATGTATACCCATTTGTTCATGTGCTGACATTGTTCATTAGTTTTAATAGCTCTTCTGTCTCCCTGGTGTACCCTGATCAATCAGATCTCTTCTGAGCCTTTGTTGTGCCTAGGCGAAACAAGCCAAGCTCTTTTTAGTCTCCTCTCCAACAAATTGCTCCCAGAAT
This sequence comes from Chrysemys picta bellii, assembly GCF_011386835.1. Lineage (NCBI taxonomy): Eukaryota > Metazoa > Chordata > Testudines > Emydidae > Chrysemys > Chrysemys picta. The sequence continues at coordinate 20,281,175 of NC_088800.1, forward strand.
GAGAAGAGATCAGAGATCCCATTAGACTCAATAGATGTTTTTACACCTGAATCAGGGTAGAATAAGTGTGGAAAAAGTTAATTTATTCAGAATTATCCAGGGCCAGTAAAAATAATCAGCCACATACTCAATAGATGGGCATTAGGAACCCTGAGATGAGAAACCTAAAGAAAAGTTAAGAAAAACTGCATGTATTTTGACCATAAATACATAAAATACTCCTATAATAATAAATACCCACTCCTATAATTTTCAGCGAACCCTACAGAGAGCTTCAGGGTGGGGTTTTCAAGATTACTCAGCTTTGGCCTAAATTGCTCTCACTGAAGTCAATGGAGATTTACCATTGACTTCAGTAGAAGCAGAGTTAGGCCAAGGGCTTGAAGTTTTGATGACCCCATTTTAACTCTAAAATGGTTAGGATGTTGCTTTTTAGAAATAAAGACAAATGAGATAATTTGGCACATTTTTCTTTTGTCCCTGAAGGGTTTAAGTGGAAATGTCAAAGCTGCAACATTCAGATGCAGCTGTTGTTTTTTTAGCTTGGTCAAAAAGATGCAATGTATATTGCCACTAATTACAGGTAACTATGGTGAAAGATCACTGAAGGCAAAAAAAGATGTATCTTTACCGAAACCTGCTTGCAAAATGGATCTTTTTGATGACCCTTGTTACATCAACACTCAGACCCTGCAAACTACAGCCTACACAGCTAGAGGCCTTGCATCAGCCCAGGTCTATGGGAGCCCGCTGTGTCATGAAAGTAGGTTCATATTTCAATGACATCTTTTTCTAAGCCTTGAAATGAGGATCTTGTCATCTGAATGCATGGGGAAGGAATCTGTTTTCTCCATAATAATTTGGGAGGGGAAAAAATCTTGTAACTGCTAGGCACCTCTTTTGGCTGTTAAATTCAGGATAAGCAGCACCAAAGATTAGAAATACTGACAAGCAATGAGTAGATCTAACTTCTGTCTTCTGAAGTTGATCAATGGCAATAAAATGCATAGGGTTATAACTTTTTCACAGGGAATGACAGGCAGTCCCGGAAGCTGCTTTGAAAACGTAGGGCCATATCATGTCCCCAAGATATGGGATGGTCTTCTGCATGTAAATCTTACCCATTCTGACCCAAAGGAGGTCAACTGCCTCTGCTGCAATTTCATAGATTTTAAGATCATAAGGGACCATTATGCTCATCTAGTCTCATGTTCTGCATAAACTAGCTCAGAGAACTTTACCCAGTAATTGCTACATCAAGCCCATAACTTTGGTTTGAACTGTAGCAGATCTTTCAGAAAGACATCCAGATTTGATTTAAAAGACTTCAAGTGATGGAGAATCCATCATGTCCATAGGTGAGTTGTTTTAATGGTCAGTTACCCTAATTGTTAAAAATTTGCTCCTTATTTCCTATCTTCTCCCTTCCTGAACTGCTTATGCGATTGGCTTGGGATCCACGCAGAGAGAAGGGGATGGAGACTAGGGAGGCCTGCATTAGAGACTTTCCCAGCTTGGATCTGTGGGTCCCCTCTGTGTTGGAGAATCCCTCTTTAAAGAGGCCAGAGGACGCCCTGCTAGCAAAACTGCATTGAAACAGTGATACCAGTCAGTTTTCTAAGAGAAATGTTGCCTATGAGTCATTTGAGGCCTGACTGGCTGTATCTCAACCCACCTATACTGTTGTTGTGTTTAGTAACATTTTGGTTTTGCTTAGCAGATGCATCATGCTGTAAATCAGGGGTTGGCAACGTTCGGCACGCGGCTCGCCAGGGTAAGCACCCTGGCAGGCCAGGCCAGTTTTATTTACCTGTTGACGCGGCAGGTTCGGCCGATCGCGGCCCCCACTGGCCGCGGTTCGCTGTCCCGGGCCAATGGGGGCGGCGAGAAACCGTGGCCAGCACATCGCTCACCCGTGCCGCTTCTTGCCGCCCCCATTGGCCCGGGACGGCGAACCGCGCCCAGTGGGGGCCGCGATCGGCCGAACCTGCCACGTCAGCAGGTAAATAAAACTGGCCCGGCCCACCAGGGTACTTACCCTGGCAAGCCGCGTGCTGAATGTTGCCGACCCCTGCTGTAAATGCTTCCTTTCAGGCTGTATCAGTCATATTATCTTATACTCCTGTACATAGCTGGAGTCATTCAACATGACCCTCAGAATTAGATGTGGCATTCTCTTCAGTGCCAACTAAAGAAGAATGAAAAATTAGATCTTTAAATAATGTAGCCAAAAGACAAACTTGCTTTGCAGGAAAGATCTGATTTTTTTTTTTTTTTTTTAACAAAATACCTATCAGATCACAAATAATCAGATTGTGTTCTTTGTCAGTTTTCATGTGCTAATAATACAATAGGTAAAAGTAACCATGCAAACAAACACCAAGAATTTTGTCTGTAGGTTTTGGTATAAGACAGAACGTTTTACAACTCACACATCTCTACAGAAGTATTTTTGTGCCACTCATAATTGTATGTAGTTCATTGAACTACATAAACAACAGCTTTCTAATACATGCCACATTCAGATATACAATTGCAAGATGGAATCTTCTCTAAGCTTCCAAACTTTGTGATTCTTTCCCAGAGGAACCCACCCCCACTCAACCATTGCAACACAAAACCCAAACACTACAATATCGGAACAAACTTTTTAATGGCTAATCCCTGTTCCTGTTACCTAGCAACATGAGAACTAACTATTTAATGGATCTCACACTTTCCAAAGTTTCTACATGTGTAAAATGGGGGTGATAAGTTTTACCTAAGTTGGTGGGGTGCTGTGAATATTACTGTGCGCATAAGGCTTTGAAACTGTTAATTATTATTACTATCTGGAAGACTGGTTTGATTACAGCTTCAAATCTGAATCATTTGACTCTCCCAGTGTTTCAGTGGTATAAAAATGTTTTATATCTCTTGTGTTTATGCTGAAGTTTTGGGTGAAGGGTCCAGCATCTTTCCTTTCATTTAATTTTAGAATTGCCGGAAGCTGTTCAGCAGCGTGCCACAACCAACATGGATAGTGTATGTGTTCTGCCACAAATAAAGCAACAGTTAAGGAATGAAGATTGTTACCATGGCAAATTAAACAGGAAAGCAGCAGAGACCCTCTTGGTCAACGACGGGGATTTTTTGGTGCGGGAGAGTGCAACATCACCTGGTCAATATGTATTGAGTGGATTGCAAGGAGGGCAAGCAAAGCATTTACTGTTGGTGGATCCTGAAGGCAAGGTATGGATAATCCATGTATGGAAAGTATCTCATAAAAAGGTACTGGTTTGCTCCAGCATTTCAAAGGTAAAGTGCCAAGGATGAAATGCGGGTTCTGTTGATGTTAAACAAGAGTTTTGCCAATGACTTCAGTGGGGCTAGAGCTTCACCCCAAGACTTTTAAGAGTGTGGTCATTATTGTAATTAGCTGTGTCACATGGATGTATAATTAACACATTCTTTGAGTATTAAATGTTGCTATAATCAAATGCTGATAGCATCCGACAATAAAATTGACCAGTAAAGGGTTTCCAGAGGCAGAAAAAATAATGGAAAGAGTCAGTTGTATCACCTGAAATCTAACCTTCTAGGACTTCTGTACAGCTGCTGGAGGAACTTCCCCAAGTGATATTTCTAACAGGCAGGAGTGAACCAGAGAGCATTTGCTAGAGGGAGAGAGGGGAGATGCCTCTTGGGAGAAAAAATTGTGGCTTTGCTCCCCTTTCACAGCTGTATGCCCCTGCGCCCAGTTCTGCACACATTCCATCAACTTCCCCTTTCTCCCTCGTTGTTCCCCTTGCCTGTGCAATGGGTATGACATCACCATAGCAGAATACGTACCCAGCACAAGACAGGATATCACAGGTGTTACTTTTGTCTGGCACATAGGAAAACCAGAGGCAAAACAGATAACAGAACAATATTTAAACTATTTGTTCTGTTAGTGTGTGTCACTACAACCCTGCCTATTGATCCTGCTGAATTCAGTGGCTTTAATTCCTGTTGACTTCAAAGTGGTAATTTTTAATTGAAAATAAACTTAAATCAATTTTTTTGCTTTCTTTAAAGGTCAGAACCAAAGACCATGTGTTTGATAGTGTGGGTCATCTTATTCGCTACCACATGGAAAATAATCTGCCAATCATCTCTTCTGGAAGTGAAGTGAGCTTGAAACAGCCAGTGAGAAAACAGAATAACACAGGACACATGCAATACAACAAATAACACTGTTGGATCTCAACATTCCCAAGGCAATTAATTTGTGAAAACTGCATTGACTATTCTTAAACTTCATTACTACAAAGCCAACTGAAAAAGTATAAACTGCACTTTTCAGCTGCTGTTACGGAAGACTTCTTTTCATGTGTATGTATGAATATATGTATATCTATGTAGATCTATAGAGATCAATATGCATAGCTATATACATCTATATAGTGTTAATCTTAGCAAAATGAAACCCCTGGAGAGTGAGAGATCCATTTGGGAAAAAAAGACGTGCACAGATATCACTTTCAAGGTCATACTGAATCAGTAACTATTTAAAAGCACAATGAAACTTATACATGGAAAAACTCACTTGAACAAACTGCTGGGACATTAGTATGTGCCTTTTAGTCATGGAATTAGTGGAAACAAATATTATTTATATTGGATTAGTTTCAAGTGGATACATGAACATGTGTAGGTTTAGAACTACTTGCCAAAACAAATTATTTGAATATTACTAACATGTCACTTGCTTACAGTAGACACTAACTTTATTTCATTTTGCTTATAACAGCACTTTAATAGCAAATAATGTTTAAAATGAATGGCATACACAATAGAAAGGTTGCTTGTTTTCTTAGTAACAATCAGTTGTTTAATCACTGTCTGACTGTTCAAAGATTTGAGATTATGCAACATTTACTAAACGGAAATAAAGATATGTAAATGAAGTGTAATTTTGAAATAGAATGTATCAAAGAGCAAGCATGCTAGATTCTAATATTTTTGTGTCTTGCATATAATTTTACAATTATTGCCAACAATTACTGGAAATGTCTCTTTTTAAAAGTAGGTTAAATATATTTTTCATTGATTCCATTGATATTGACAAATTAGGGAAACTGAATGAGACAAATGATACATTTTGAGGGGGGAAATATTTAAAAAAAAATTGAATTTTGCATGTTCTAGAGATTATTGTACAAATTTTTTCTCCAAATGATGTGATATCTGCCCCTTGCTTGCTTAGATTCCATTTGATCATAAACACTGGAAATGACTTTTTAAGAAAATATATTCTGTTTTGTCACAATAAATGCTGTAAATCTGAACGAACCTGTAATCAGCGTATCTGAGAGAGTCAGTAGTTTATTGGTAGTTAAGGAGCAGTGCTCCAATGAGTAATAGGAGAGAGGAGGTGGAAGTGGAACTGAAGGCCCTTGTGGGGAGTTATCTAAGGGTTAGATCTGGCCGAATAATGGATTTTTCAGTTTGCTGGAAATTCTGAAAAATCAAAACAAAGATTTGTTTTTGGTTAGAAAAAGACTACACAAATTCACAAATAGCTCTGGGTCAACCAAAACTGCATTTTTAGGGAAATAAATTATTTGTGGAAAATAATTAGCCCAGCTCTAGTAAGGGCATCCTTGCTTGGTTTTAAAGTAAGTGATGCCTTTTGGCACAATCAACTGCACCTACCCCTTGCCAAATTCAATTCCATTATCCTGTGGTAAGTGAGCTTCACTAAAAATAAGGAAATTCTGTGTCCTCCATTCAATATGAACATGTTATAGGATGTTACAGAGATATATCTTTCTTTCTTGAAAGAAGAAAGGCTCATATATAGGATAAAAGGTCTGGTAACTGAGGGCATTGCCTTCCATTGAAGGGAAAATCTGATTATTTGACGAGCCATTTTTTAAGCAGTGTGAAATGATTTCCCCTGTATTTTCATCAGTTTCTGGGCCTGAAAAAGCTATAATCTTTTGTCTCGTGTAATTAATAAAGTCATTTAGAATATTAAGCTCACATACACACCTTGAAGCAAGGAGAAGCTTTGAAATGTCACTGTAGTTGATTGCCTTGATAACTGTCTGGCATGGTTCCTATTTTGTGCCTTCAGTACTGAAGACCTATGTTATTTCTGTTTGCTCACAGCAAAGGTTCTAATCTGTGGATCAGAGCCCCAGAGAGAGTCACTGAAGAGTTCTTTACAGTTGCTGGCAAAGTGGTGTCAGGTTCTGGATTGGTGCTCTGCACACTCTCCCTCTTAGCTAGAGCACCACTGTGCAACTTACTCAATACAAGCGCATTAAGCCTAAGGGGGAGCAGAGAGAACCCTTTGGCTGTTTGTCTGTGAAAGAGAACTGCATGTAGTTTCTCTGCTTCCTCTTCAAAGTTGGAGGTGGGGAAGGGGAGAAGAGTGGAGCTCTTCCCCTCCCAGGAAGGAGGTAGAAAGTGAGAGTGTATAGAATTCCACTTCTGCCAGAATTAATTGAAAGCCTCCCAAGTCTTGAAAAACAAAACATTTGGGGTTGTGGGCCCACGGGAGAAGAGTTGTCTGAATTTGATATTGAGAATGACTGTCTTAGGACTTTCGTTTTTCCTTCATGGACAGATGTCCATGCAGAAAATATCTAGCATGTGGGTATGGTATTTATAGCTTGATGAGAAATAGACTTAAAACCTCCACCCTGAAATTGAACATCCATACCCTTTAGGAAAATTTGGCTCAGAGCACAAACTTTATGGCTTGGGCTTCTCTTGGGTGTCATTAAAGCAAAATTGTGAGAGGAAAAATGGGAAAAGAAGCTGGCTAAAATGTACACTGATGGAATAATCAAGTAATATCTCAGAATCTGTTGCTGTGGAAGGGAGAAAACGGAAGAATCCTGAAGACTACAGATACAACTCAGGTGCTGCTGTAACACAGCCATATGCTGATGACAACAGACATACCGGTACTTTCTAGATTAAATCACTAGAACTCCAGTTAGTCTTTTCCAAAAAACAGAGAGGCCTCTATCATTTGTGTATTTGTGAAGGTCCCTGACCCTCTGGGTGTGCCAGCTACTGTGTACAAAGTACATTATCCTGTGCACAGTGGCAGAATTCTAGAAAGTTTCCCTGAAAACCATGTTAGAGCCTCTGAGAAAAGTCTGTGGCATGAATTGGTAAGCATGCCTATGCAAGTCACTTCACCTTTCTGTGCCCATGAGGATATTACTTTTGCAACTGAAGTTGTAAGAATTGGTTAATGCATGTAAAGCTCTATCTGTGCTAAGTATTATTAAGATTTTACTAAGCCCCACAAGGAAGGACACAGATGTACCTCAGGAAACCCCACTGGAAATGCAGAGCATTTCACGCCCTTTATCAAAGTACATGCAGATGCCACTGAAATAACAGAAATTTGCTTGAACAAATTAAAATTTGTATTTGGATAATTTCAATAAATAAAATGTTATATCACACACACACACACGAATATCTGTGTGCTCTTACCTGCCTCAATATGTCTGTATCAGGACTTCCGAAGTTTATATGATTTAATGCTGATTTAAGCAGTGGAATTATACTGTTTATGGAAGGTGTCAACGCGTGGTGCAGTTAGAAAAAGAATATGTGTTAGCAGATGAGCAAATGATCCATACTTGGGAAGACCCTCTGTAGTGTTAATTTTGTTATGCAAATTTATGGTACAGGCAGTACCTGTGGAGTTCTTTGAGCAGCAGGAGAGTTTGGCTTTTGCCAAGGGTTTCTGATCATAATCAATTCTTGAGGCAGAGTTGTTCTCTGAGACTCAAGCAATGATGTTGGGTTAAAAGTGCTGAAAAAGGGGATTGCCCTGAATGTTGTTTTACCACTTCAGACTAGTGTATGTGTGTTAATAAAATCAGCTACACTTAAAATATGCCCAGCAATTTGCACCATTTGGGGAGGCAAATGTGTCCCTCCCCCCTCCCCAAGATTTTTGTACTTGCTCAAAATTTTATATGGCATCAGGGAGCCATGGCTTGACCATTCTTAAGCAGTGGACCTGTGCTAATCAATATGACCACTGCTGGAGCAGCCCAGAGTGTCCTTTTAGCTGCAACATCATAGAAATTTGACTCGGCCACCCCACAAAACAGAGGAAATTTCCATGAATGGGATTGTGACCTGGCCCATGGGATCAAAATACCACTCAGATTTGGCTAGGTGCCCTTCTGTCCAGATGGAGGAATAGTCGGGCCAAATGGTGGTGTGACTTGGCACATGGGGAGTGTGTTCTAATACAGCTGAATGCAGAGGACTCCCCTCAGAACTCAGCTCCTGGAACCACTGGCACATTCACTGTATGGATAAGGGAAAAGGGAGTCTCTATGCCTAACGGAGACCGTGGGTCCCTGCGGAAGGAAGAATGGGATGAGAAGGCACCAGGATGTGGTCTCTGCAGGGGAAGGACTGGAATTTGACCCCTGCCCCCAAAGTATCTGAATTGGTGCCACTTATTTCCAGACTCGATATGTGTTGACTGATGTGCCCTCCATGGGGAAGCCAACCTGTAAGGCTCCAGCCAATGCTACCATTCAGAAAAGGGACAACATGGATGTCCCAATCGGCTAGTGATATCAGTGAATGGGGAAATGTTACAATACAAGCATGTGATATGCAGCATTATTCATACACCCCTGTCTCCCACAGAGATTTATTAAGAAATCAAGCAATAATCAATTTAATAGTCAACCACAAGCTGCACTCAACCAGCTAATCTTAAAATCAGTTTCAGAACTCTCATCACATGGCATCTATATGATGCCAGCACATTTCAGCCTAAGATGGTCATGGGCTCTTGCTGTGATGCAATTGCATGTTGCAGTGATGTCATGTCTTGTTGCCATGTCAGGGTGCCATCATGTTGCTATGGCGCTGCCATGTTTTGTGGTGAGGCATCACATGTTGCTTTCATAGCTGTACGTGGTAGATCCCCTGGTGTGTGCATGTCCCACATCCCCTTACTGTTAGGGTCCCTCCCAGCTGTAGGCCTGGGATGCACCGTGGGGACAAAAAGGGGATAAAGGACTGGCCAGTAGCTGAGGTCCACTAGAACCCTACTGCCCCTTCCAGCTATTGGCTAAGATCCCCAGCCAATCAGCGAGCGGCAGCGCTTCCCGCGGCCTTCCGCGCCGGCTTTCAAACTGCAAACACTGGGGTTTGCAGCGCAACTGAACATGAATGAGAGGGACAAGTAAGTCCCGCCCCCAAAGCAGGGCACTCTAGGGCGGAGAACGGCAGCCTGGTCGCTGACTGGAGGATTCGGCTATCACTCAAAGGGGGTTAGGCTGTGTCACGCGGAAGGCTACCGGTGGGATTTGATGGAAGGCGAGTAACTGCAGCGTCCTGCGGCCCCTGGTGAGTATCGGTGCGGGCTCCGCTCTGCTCCTCTCCTGGGGACCTACGGGGAGTGGGAGCCCCCCTGAGCGCCGGCCCTGCCTTTTCCCTGCCCCCATCGCGGGGCTCGGTACGGTCCCTAGTTGGTGGCCACAGCGAGCGGGGCCTCGCCCCTTCCGGGGGTCGCCTCCTACCACCTTCCTCAGCGCTGGCGCTCCCATGGGAACACGGAGAGGGATGCGCGACCGGGCAGCAAACTCCGGCCACAGGCTTGTCTGCTGTAGCCTTCGGGTCCCACCGTGCTGCTGCCGTGGGGGCGGGGCCTCCTGCCAGCCCCGTCTTCCCCCCCCCCCCCCAGTGCATCCGGCTGCGCTGGGGGTGGCACTGATCCTGCGAGTGACTCGCCCTGAGCCTGCCGGGCCCCGCTGAAGTCAGTAGAGGGTGGGGAGGGCGAGCGGCTGCTGGAATCTAAAGATTCTTAAACCCTACTCCTGTGTAGGACCAATGGCTAATGAAATACAGTAGTGACCTTACAGCCAGTGTGGAGTGCCCCTGACGGCTGCAGTGGATGTTTTCTCATTGCTCTGTAGTGAGAGCTGCTCTGGCAGAAGCAAAAGGAATTCCCTCTACTTTAGTTGATTAAAAAACTCAATTGTTCTTCAGATCAACTTCTGGGTCCGATATCTTGAGTCTTTAAAAAAGAAGAAACTTGAAATCTGTCTCTGTTGTCACACTGGTTTATGAGTGTTAGTCTGAATCTGTAAAAAGCAACAGAGGTCCTGTGGCACCTTTAAGACTAACAGCAGTATTGGGAGCATAAGCCCTGATCATTGTCAAAAGAGTGAACCTGATTATACACAAAGTACTCTGAAATTCACAAAATAAAGAAATTGAACAAAAAAGCATTCTCCTGCTGCCTTTCAGTTGTAGTCATCTTGGCTGTTGTTTGTAACTATATAGTAGGTAAAGAAATTTTCAGTTAGAAATGTAGGCTAGGAATTTCAGAGGTCATCTATATGTCTTGAATTATGTGGTGGGTGCCACCCCTAGGTCTCTCGGAAAATCCCAGCTGTAATTTTCAAGCTGCTGGTTTTTCTCTTAACTAGTACTGCCAACCCTGAAGTAGCTTTAGAAAAGGGAGGTTTGCCAATGGACCTAGTACTATGTGTATGATGAGAAGCTGTTATATTTGTGTTTATGCTTCAAAGATGAGTGTGTGTGCACTCTGATTATGTGCACAGGACTTCAAAAAATACATGTATTTACGGTGAGTAGATGTTAGCAACTTATGCAGGATTTGAGCTTGGAATGACCATCACAAACGTCACTACCTTTAGTTCCGTGTGCAAGGTGCGCTTATTTGATCTTTTCTCTTCTAATATTAAAAAAAAGCATGTACGTATTAACATAAATAAAACATTTATACCAAAACACCATTCTGCACACAATTCTCCATCTGCGGAGAGGGGAGAGAAGAATTGAACCACACATGACAGATGTTAGTCCTGTCATTTATTGTTAGAAGCTGCCCAGATGCTGTGATGTGGAAGGTATTCGAACCTAAATGTAATACAATAGGCTTTTAGAGAAAAATATTGTTACAAAGATCACTTTCCTGAAATCAAGCTAAACTAATGCATTGCTGTCTTCCTAATTCTGCAGACTGGTTCAGTGCCTTATTTACTGTTTATTGCTTACTGCTTTATTGCTTTTGTCAAGCTGCAGACTGACCAGATCTGAAGAAGAACTGTGTGTCGCTCAAAAGCTTGTCTCTTTCACCAACAGAAGTTGGTTCAATAAAAGATACTGTATTACCTCACCCACTTTTTTTGGTCAATGTTACTGCTACCAGTAGGGTTCTGAATAGCTGCATTGAAAACTGACAAGAATTGGGTCAATTTCACTGCTGCTGCTTGGGAAAATTATCAGTAGATGCAGGTGCAAGAGCTATTTAGTAGAGATGATTTAAAAACAGAGGCTGAAGGGAGGAGTAGATGAGGACTGCTGCAACCAGTAAGCTCAAGTAACCTTATGCATATTTTGAAGGAGATTTTGGGATGGATGCTAGGAAATACTCAGAATAAGTATAAGTAGGCAAACACCCTTAAAGTAATTATGTCCAAAACGTTATATGCTTTCCTTAATTTGGGAATGACACGTTTACTAAACCTGTTGTTTGGGGGTGGGAATAGCAACATGTACTACAACTATATCAAAAAAAGCAGAGGGGGGCTAGGTATAAAAGTGCTGTAAAAGCTGCTGTAGTAGTTCTGGTATTGCCACGTACAGTTGATCAGAAAAGATTTAAATCCTAAACAGCTAATTAAGGATGGTCAGAAGTCTTTAATTGACAGGACTTTTTTTGCTTCTATTATGGTTTGTATCAGTGCTCTGGTAGTGGCATACTTCCAGTATTTTTTACGTCAGTTTCATGAACTATAAAACAAACGAAACTGCCGCCCCCGCCGCCACCCCCCCCCCCCCCGGGACTAATAGAAGGTAGTATTTATCCACTTATACTGAGTGAATACATACTGACTCCCTAGAGGCCAAATATTTTGACATACTTCTTATGACCATAAATTATTTTAAGTAACCTGTTCATTTGAATGTTTATGTAATGATTAAAGGTTAAACACTTTGACAGCTAAACATTATTTATTTAAATGTTTTAATTGCTAAAACACAGAATTCTTAGAATTTAAAAAGTCTTGCTAACACATTGAGATGCTATAGTGGAAGATCAAGGTAATCCACTGATAGTTGCAGTGTTTGTTTTGAAGTAAGCGTTGTGTTGCATGTCCACTTGATTTTTGTTGTTGCTCATATGTAACTTTTTCTTCCTCCTGTGATAGGTTTTAAACAAGTTGGACAACAAAAACTTTACCTTATTAGAAAACAATGTCACTTGACTTTGACAGTGGAGCTCTGCAAACTCAACATGAAGAAGAAGATGAATATGACCAGGAGGACTATGCAAGAGAGCAAGAGGTGAAAGCAAAGAAATGACATAAATCTGAAGGCTTGTTTAACTCTTTCCTTTTCATTTCTTTTATCCATAGTTATAATTATTTTGAAGGATTATAAATTTGAATTTTTTAATTCCCAAGGCTCTCATGAGAGCACAGCATGCGATACTACAGTACATTGTTTTTAAAAGAATTACACCAAATGTCAAGAAGAGATGAGATCCTACTTTTTGCAGAACTGCACACCTTCAATACATGATGAGACAAAATTAAAGGCCTCCATCACCTGGGAACTGTGGTTATTTCGCAGCAACCTCTCCCCTGGTTAGGATTACTTACTTAGGAGGCTAAAGTTTTGGTAGGAGTGGGGGAATATTTTCTACTCTAGTCACCAGCTTGATGGTGTGACAAAAAATATGTTTTAATATTTTAATTTTGGAGTTGAGGCGCTCCCTTGTCTGGCCATGCTGGATGCTTTCAGGGTGGCTAAAAACTGATATATATATATATATATATATATATATATATATATATATTTTAAAATCAAAATAATCAGATTATTTAAATTTAAATACAGGGTTATATTTAAAAAAACAATTTAAAAATTAAATTTGAAATTGACAATCTAAGGTGTAAACTTATCTATTAAAATGATTTACATTAAATATAAAAAATATTAAGAAGCAAATCTTTGCTGCCTGGTTTAAAAAAAAAAAAAGTCAGATCTTGAACTGGTGGAAGGTTAGGACTCAGATCCCACAGAGAGGAGTACAGTATAAATGTCTAGATATCTCATTGCCCAAGTACACACAGCACAAACAAATAGCAACATAGCTTGCATAGAGTGACTAGAGAACCAGGAAATATTCTCTGATCTCTGTGCAGGTTTCTTGCTGTGTCACCCACTCCCTTTTGGGGTCCACTATCTAAAGACATGATGGGCTCTTGTGATACCTTATGAGGTATTACAAGCACTCTTGTGTGTGGACACTAATATCGGTTTATAGTAAATGCCAAAGTTCTGTAGCACAGACTGACCTTTACAGTTGCTACATTTCTGTAATAATACTACTAAATTGATGTCTGGTCCTTTGATCATTGCAACACTTTTCAGAAGAATTAGGAGTGTTAATTTCAGTATCCTAGCCAAACGTAAATGTAGGGAACTTACATTTTACTGTCTTAGTTATAAGTTACTTTCTATTTCTTTCTGAAAGTATCACCAGCTACTTTTTAAAATAAGGTTTAATGTTGTCAGGGGAGATAAGGTTATGGTGACATCACAATCTGCTTGAGTTTACTTTTGCGTCTCTTATGATCTCACTAGAAACAGCTGATGGGTTTTTAGTTCCTTTTATTTTATTTTTGGGGGGCTCTTGTTCTAGCTGAAGGCATGTCTCTTGACTTCCCAAGGTCAGTTTTAGGAGAATTGTGAACTGTGCCATTTAAAGATAGGTGTGTGTGTATTTGGGTTATGAGAAGAGAATTTATGGCAGCAGTTGTTATAGTTGTGTAGCAGTTGAACTATTCTCAAAGTTAATCTTTATCCTTTTAATGAAAAGGGGCAGCGTCTGAGAGCATTGGTCACACTTGTTTTGCGGTGTGGGGGAACTTCTTGCACCTGTAGACATTGAGGCAGTATTTGTCCCATGGTGAAGTGTTCTATCCTTTATGTAAATATTGATAATAAAGAATAGACTTGGAAAAATTAATGACCTCTTGATACCCAAAAATTATTTTGCTTCTCTTTGTAGCAGTAGCTTCTGTGCCACTCTCCTTGGATAAGGATAGTGATAGTTCTTCTAGTGAGAGATGCTGTGTTCTTGAACTGAGAAAAGACATTCTGAGATCAACAAAGCAATTAATGATGTTCCATATACTTCAGTGCGGGATGATCTTTTTTTAAGAGGTCTCTATTGTGATGTAAGCTCTCTTGATGTATACTATTGCTAAGGTGTATTATCTGAAAGAACTCCTTGTGTGTCATTCTTTTTGTGTCAGCTTATGTTTGCTTCCACTGACTCTTTTTTTATTACTACTTGCTGCTTCTGCCTCAGAACTGCAGAGGGTGCTTTGGTGCCAGAGGATTGAAGGCAGAGGTCAGAGTATTTGTAGTGTCTCACTACAAGTTTTATTACTTGGCCACTTTGTTGAGTGGATCTTTCTTTAATGATCTTGAATTTCACTGTACCCATGAGCTTTTGGAAGTTAACTATGATGGTTACTGCTTCTTTCCTGGAACTGGGGACGGTTATGATCTTTACCTGTGTGATATGGTGATCTGTCTAGGACTGGAAGCACCTATTGGATTGGAACTGTTTATAAGGTCAGATTTGTGGTGTGAATGGCTGTGTGTAAGCTGGAAATCGCCTGTGAGAGAGAGCTGGTTTGGGGCCATCATATTAGAGGTGTTAGCAGTGAGATGTTGCAGATCTCCTTGGCTGAGGCTTGTGAACTTTAGTACCATGTTAGACAGCATCTCAATCAGCTCCCTGAAGAAACCTCTTCTGGTTAAAGACTTAGATGTTCGCAGGATACCCATGTTGGTCTTATCTCCAGAACTGCAGATGTAACTAGGCACGTTTGAAAGACTTTGATTAGACACTTTTATCTGAGGCCAGTTTGGAATAGAATGGCTACTTATTCGATTTTAGTACGCTAGAATCTGTGATTTACTCCTTTAGCCTGAGGAAATGAGGGGAGCTACCACTGGGCCCATAGTGTTAGGCAACCAGATTCTGGTAAATCACATCTGGTTAGGGTGCTCACAGGTGATGAGATCATAAATGTGATGTGGTCTTGCATTGGTTAAGAGGAACTTAGGTTCTGGAGTTGACCTTATCTATGTGCATATACATGTGCAGTTGCTCTGGATTGGCTGTAGTATCTAATGAGACTGTGTGCTTGCACTTCTTGTGGATGTTTCTTCTAGATAAAACTTGCATTGGGAAGGAGCAGGATTGGGTTGAAGGTGATATTTGGGGTAGAGCGGGGAGGTGTTTTTTGGTTGTGGTAATCTATCAATACTGTTATTACTGCTTTGACATCTGTTTAATCTAGCTATTTAATGCCATAGCATTTGTTTTATAAGCCCAGTTCTCTTTCCTTGTGCATTAGAGAACATGTCAACAAGAAAACTTGTAAATACCAACCAAAGTAATTGCCCATGTCATTATTTCTCAGACATAGTTATAAGTGAGGGTCTTCCCATCCCCCTGGATGGCTTTGCTTATTCTAGGTTTGGGCAAACAGGACTTTTTAAAGGTAATTAGCATTATTTTCGGTGACTTTATTGCACGTGGAATGTGATTTTCTTCTACTTTAGGTGTTAACTGAATATGGTGGTCCTTTCCCTCTTTATCAAAAAAAAGTGGGGTGTGCGGGGCAAGGAGACACAAAGACATGGCACTTCTCATAACTAGGCATAAATCATGTCCTGACACCTGTTTTTAACAAGTTTTGTGGAGTAAGCTTAAAAAAACCAATACTTCTAGCAAAAAATGTACCTCCCTGCCCTGCTAAGATTATTTACTGCCCTGAGTATCTTGTTAAGTCACATGCTCTGTCTAGCATGTGGTAGGTAAAATGGAAAAAGGCAGCTGCTTTCTTTTTCTTGGGGATATGCCCGTCAGTGCAGCAAGCAAGGGGTAGACTCTCAAAACTTTGGGCAGTCATTTTTGTCACGAAGAGTCCCAGTCTGTATTAGAACCAGGCTCACAGGGAGACATACAACCTTTCTATTTTTACCTGCTTTTTTTTTAATCTATAAAGTCCTCTTTATCTTTGAGTGATTTTTGTCTTGAGACAGGTCAATTATTAACATCAAATTACTGCTCTTGCTGCTCCCACTGCCATGCTATACTACCTCAGCCTACTTGGAGTCCCATGACTTTCTAATTTATAAGAGTTACCAGAGATCCTCATTGTACTAACTCTTGATGGGTGCTCAGCTTTCTGCTGCAGGCTATTAGTATACTAGATCATACGCTCACCGCACTTCAATTCCTTCTGCTGGACTTAAGTCCCTGCCCCAAGGTGAGGCCAGTAAAATTGCTGAGGTAGTAGTACTTCCCGGTTGTAGTTAAGGAAAAGGAAAGTCTTGCTACTTTGAATTCTGCTGCTTTCCATTTCTGATCTCCTGCTGGAAACAATAAAGCTAGAGAAATATCTGAAGTCCAGCAAGGTTTTGAAGAGAGGTAAAAGTTTGTCCTTTCAATATGAATACAGCAGAAGGCATCTCTTCTCTCTTCCTTTTCTTTGGTATTTTGCTAGGGGCTTCAGAGTTATTACTTATAATTTTACATTGTATTGTCTTAGGTTGAAAGACTAAAAGGTGCTTGATTCATATAACTAGTCCATAGCATTGTTGAATGTCTGGAAACAAACAAAGGTTTAAGTGATGAGGTGGTGGTATTTAGAAAGATATTTTCCCTCACTTCCAGCCTTCCTCTTTATATGTGTCAAGTCTTAGGAAGCAGCTGAGTATGTTAATGGTTTCTTAAAACAGAGATTTAGCAATTTGGGAGAGTTTGATCTGAAAGGTTTTTGTTGGGGTTTTTTTTTGGGGGGGGGGGTTACACTAATTTTCTTTTCTCATGGTAATAACTGCTACTCTGAGATAGTGGTTTTTTTTTTGTACTTCATGTATAGCAGCTGATGTTTCTGCTCTAATTAACAAGTATGTGTAGATTGCTAGTTTAGAGAAGAACAAAGTTTGGGCGCAGGCACTAGATACAATAACTGATTATATGTTATGTAGCTTTCTAGTATCCTTTTGAGAAAAAGAAAATGTACTGCCCAGATCTACCAATTGAGGGTCAATATATGGCTATGTACAGAAACCTTTCTGAAGGTTTGGAAGAACAGGTACATTCTATACAGGATTCCTTATTCCAAGTAAGTACAGAAGATTATTTTATTTTTTAGAATTAATTTATGTGGGCAAAGGGAATAATTAAATATGGGAAAGTCAGGGTAGACTGCTTTGGGAAAGATAACATGACAGTGAATATTTAAAATGTGTTTTGGTGCCTTTCTCCTAAAAACTTTGAGGTGATTTTAGCTTGTTGAAGCTTACCTAAATAACATGCCAAGGGAGATCTCATGATTTTTCTAAGGAGATTTTTAGAGGAGTGCCGTCTTTTTATACTTGATTATTTCAATCATTGCATTGACTGCAGCAGTATAAACAACTCCTTCCTCAGGCGAGAGTTGAGAGGCTTAGTTAATGTTTGTACAGCATTTTGGAAGTGTAAAACACACTATAAGTACTATTCTAAATTTTTAGCTGACAGTAATTCTTGGTTTGACTGGTGTGTATTTACATATAGAATAAATTATAATGTCCCCATGCCCTAATCTAAACAGTCAACTTTCTTAATTAAATAGTCTTGACTTGTGAATAAACAGCATGCATGGCATACTCTGACTGCTAGACCTACCAGCTGTAGTCTGGGGAGCAATAACTGCCTTTGGCAAGCAACTGCAACTATTGGGCCCATGTAGGCGATGCTCTTCTAAACTAAATGCACAGGAATGACCCTTTTTGACTCTCATAAGAGATGTCTTGCCCAGAAATAAGGACAAATCTCTTTCCTAAAGTTCACCTTATGCGCCAGTATGTACAATTTATACACAAGGTATTTTTTCAGATATGTTGTATACCAGGGGTCGGCAACGTTTGGCATGCGGCTCGCCAGGGTAAGCATCCTGACGGGCCGGGCCAGTTTTATTTACCTGCTGACGCGGCAGGTTCGGCCGATCGCGGCCCCCACTGGCCGCGGTTCGCCGTCCCGGCCAATGGGGGCGGCGAGAAGCGGCGTGGGCGAGCGATGTGCTGGCCGCGGCTTCTCGCCGCCCTCATTGGCCCGGGACGGCCAACCGTGGCCAGTGGGGGCTGCGATCGGCCGAACCTGCCGTGTCAGCAGGTAAATAAAACTGGCCCGGCCCGCCAGCGTGCTTACCCTGGCGAGCCGCGTGCCGAACGTTGCCGACCCCTGTTGTATACCTAGCCTGCCACTGTTCTATCAGCAGTCTTCATCTGGTGGAGTGGATAGTATACTTGACCTTCAAGATTAGTTATTGCCAGTAAAATCACTGGCCAATATTTTGAAGGACATTTTTGTTGCTGTACTAGTTTCCTCCCTGGGAGACTTGTTGATGTATTCAGCTATCTAGCTGATCGTTTCTCACCATCAGTCAGCTCACCTTGAAATCTGTCTTGTGAAATAGAGGCTTTGAGGCTGAGTGTACTCTGGTAAACTGCGTATTAGGTGGGGAAAGTGACGCGTTTACATGTTACAATTTTGATTTCATTGTATATTCTCAATATACAGTAACTGAGAACATTAATCATCGCCACTTCTATTCTCCTTCTGGGCTGCCACTAGGGCAAGAGCAACATAACTTTCTCTTTCCTGGATTTGAGCTTGTTGGATTTTCTCAGTTAGTGCCTGATTGCCCTGCCCCCTGTTCTGCTTGAACATCTTTGATTACTGCAGCACTCTGATCTGCTGTATATACTAGCATTGGAACACTCTGTAATCAGCACTCCACTCTGTATGCTTCATAGCTGCAAGTGAAGGACTGCTAAATCCTCCCCCTATTATCTGCTAACTAATTCTGCTGAGGTAAGCACCCAAGGAGTGCACCTTAGCATGGGGGGAGAGGTTCCAGCAAGTTAGCACTCCAAAAAGAGGCTCTGTTCTGTGACGCTTGATCCAATGACTCTTCAGCACAAGTCACTTCCTGCAAGTACCTGCCAGAGAAATCACTAGGGTAGTAACTCCACCAACAAATAAGCATCCTTAACCTAACTGTGTCCCTGAGTTGCCATGGTAGCCCTGTTGTAACTGAGTGGCATCTTCTCAATGGAGGGAAAATTGGGTTTCACGTGAATTTGGTATTTCCTCAGTCTCTAACATGTGTATGACTTTTTTTTAGTTGAAGCATATGTTTTCAAAAGAGCATGAGTAAATTGTACTGTATTAATGTGTGTATTATTTGTCTGATTTCAGTTGCAACAACTATTAACAGACCTTCCCCATGACATGCTGGATGATAGTGGAGACCAGCTCTCTAATTACTCTGATTGCAGCATACATGAGGATGCAGAGCAGTAAGAAAGTTAATTTTTCTTGGTAGTCATTTTGCATGCTTTAAAAAAAGTGTGTGGTGAAGCTGAAGCTCCATCTATGGGCAGATGGTGTACAAACAAGTTTCTTAACTTTTTTTTATGAATAATGGGAATATACCACAACTTTAATCAGGCCTTAGGTTCCACAATAAATGGAGTAGGTGCTAAATAGTTTAATCTAGTTCTCTTTCAGAGAACATGGACATAACTACCCCCCCCAGTATGGTTACTAATGTTTCATGATATATTTTCTTTCTCTATATATAGAGCACATGAACCCTGGGAGCATGAGGCCAGGTGGAATGATCATCTGCTGATAACTAATCCCCAAAGTGTAAGTCCCCGACAAAATTGTGACCCAATAATAGGGTCTTCTCATTCAGAATAGCTTGTTTTTGATCTAGTAATTTATAGTATACAGTATTTTATATGATCCTTTACAAACCAAATAGTAATGCACATTGCCTGTCCTGACAAGCTTGTAATCGAAGAGGAAAAAACATGAGATAACAGTTCAGGTAAGGAAGAATATCAAATCTCTAATCTGTTCATAGGGCTATGAACAGGGACAGAATTTGTATCCTGAACAGTTCCTGTATGACCAAGGAAATAATCATGGTGAAACACATGCCAGTAATTGGACTGACCAGCTCAATGCGGACAAGGAAAGATGCATTTACGAAATTAAAGAGGACTACTCTGATAGACAGAGTGAAGAGGATCCTGATGATGTATATCTCGGCAGAGATGGGTATAAAGCACCAAGTCATTGCCAACAGAACAATGTATATCATCTCCCAGAAAATTTTAGACCATACACAAATGGCCATACACAGGAATTAAATAACCAACAAAACAAAACAGTAAAGTTTCCAGATGCTCCAAAGGAACATCTGAAGGTATTTAAAATATTGATGTATTTCTTTATCTTGTTTGTAAGTATTTTAATGATTTAAGTGTTGATGCTAGAGTATTATTTTAGCTGCTTTCAGTTTAGAAGATCTAGATTTAGTGCGAAGTATTACGTTTAGAGAAAAAAAATCAAATGCGCGATACAAAATGGGGAATAACTGGAGAATACTGCTGAAAAGAATCTGGGAGTTATAGTGGATCACAAATTGAAGATGAGCCAATAACATGATGCAGTTGTGAAAAAGGCTAATATTCTGGGGTATTAACATAAGAGTTGTATCTAAAACATGGGAGGTAATTGTTCTGCTCTACTCTGCACTGGTGATGCCTCTGCTGGAGTACTGTCCAATTCTGGCTAGCATACGTTGGAAAAGGTGTGGATAAATTGGAGAGAGTCCAGAGGAGAGCAACAAAAATGGTAAAAGGATTAGAAAACCTGACCTATGAAGAAAGGTTAAAAAAATTGGGCATGTTTAGTCTTGAGAAAAGAAGACTGAGTGGGGGGGCGTGAGGTATACAGTGTAGTTGTAGCCGTGTCAGTCCCAGGATATTAGAGAGACAAGGTAGGTGAGGTAATATCTTTTATTGGACCAGCTTCTGTTGGTGAGAGAGAGAGGTCTTCAAATATGTTAAGGGCTGTTATAAAGAGGACAGTGATCAATTGTCCTCCATGTCCACTGAAGATAGGACAAGATATAATGGACTTAATCTGTAGCAAGGGAGATTTAGGCTAGATATGGGGGAAAACTTTCTAACTATAAGGACAGTTAACCTCCCTTGGTGTAACCTATTCCATTACTTATTGAATCTCCATCACTGGAGGTTTTTAAAAAGAGATTAAATAAATGTGTGTTGGGTTGGTCTAGATATACTTAAATCTGCCTGAGTGCAATGGGATGGACTCGATGGTTTCTCGAGGTCCCTTCCAGTCCTACATTTCTTTGATTCTGTCTCCAGTTGTTACAACATGATATGCTTCTGCAATCCGTTATCATACTAAAGTAACTCAGAGTTAATTAGTTGAACTTTCAAGCATAAAAATGTAGTGTTTGGTTTTATTTATAAAATCATTAGCACAAAGCGGTACTAGATGTGCTGATTTCCTATTCACTGTGTAAATTTTGCCAATAAGACCCTATTCAACAAAGCACTAAAGCATGTGTGTAGTCCTGATTTCAGTGGCACAACAGACACATAGTTAAGTGCTTTGCTGGATTGGAGTCTAAATAATGAGCCTCTGCAACTCCTTTTTTTTTTTTTTTTTTTTTTTTTTAAATATCAAACCTTGTAAATCCAAAAGGGGAAATACTTTTGTGTGCAAGATGAGGGTAACTTTAATTCAGTTGTCCTTACTTTTAATCTGTTGTCACAACAGCAATTTGGTGCATCTGAAGTTGCTAACGGCCAAACTGTGGAATCTTACAAAGTGACATATAAACCATATCAAAATGCCATTCAGCAAAAAGTCCCAATAACCCAAGATGCAACAAGAAGAAATGAAGTGCTTGAAGAGATGCAACGGGAGTTTTTGGGTACTGAGGAGAGTAAGTGTTATCCACTTCAAGCTTTGATAAGAATCCTGGGGTGAAATCCTGGTACCACTGAAGACTTCAGTGGAGCCAGGATTTTATCCTAGGCTTTGTTAAACAAGAGCACAAAGGAAAAATACAGCAATACCTTAGATATATGCTAACCTTTACTCTAAGTTTTTATTGAGGGATAGAGCTCATTGAGGTGGTACTAGTTTCTTCCTATTACAATGAAAATAAGAATAGACCGTTTCTTTTGATCAGTATATTCAGTTTTAAATGCTTCATAATATTCACTGTAGGCCAGTAGGATTTTGCCTGAGTAAAAGCTGAATTCTTTTATTCTGCTGATGGCTCTTGTATCATTGATTGCATTGGGAGGAGCTAAGGTCTGATCTATACTTGAAACTTAGGTTGACATCATGCTCAAGGACGTGAAAAATCCACATCCCTGAGTACTGTAGCTATGCTGACCTAACCCCCAGTGCAGACACAGGTAGGTCAACGGAAGAATGCTTCAGTCTACCTAGCTACTGTTGCTGGGGAAGGTGGTGTTCCCACAGTGATGGAAAAACCCCTTCCATCATTGTAGTCTGTGTCTACACTACCGGGTTACAGTACTGTAGCTATGCAGCTGTAGCACTCACAGTGTAGATGTGGTCTAATGGCGCTCAGCACCTGTTCAGAGTCACTCTGCTGCTTACAAGACTGGGCCTTGAACGGTTCACCTTCTTGTCCAATAAATGTTTATAACGTCAAATCTGTAGGCTTAGTGGAGAAATGTCAAAAGTCTCTAGATGACTAAGAATGGAACTCTGAATTTACTGTAAGTACACTAATGTTAATGCTCTGATAGTTGTGTGGAGTTTTAGCTAACATTGTAATTCAGGCCTAATGGTGGGACCGTGAGCTGGTGCACTTTATTTAGTAAGCAAGTTGTATAATTATTCTCTGTTTTGGAGTTGTATATTGTGCACCAACGATGAATTTGGCACTGTTCAGAAGATATAAGGTCTTTGGGGCAGGAACCATCTAATCTATTTTAGACTAATTAATTGTACTGTAAGAATGTTATGCACTCTTCAAAAGCTAGCTTGTTTGAAAGTTAGTTATATTTTAAACTTCAACAGATTCTGCGGACAATATGCAGATTCTTCAACTTCAGGTTCTTAATAAAGCAAGAGAGAGACAACTGGAAGAACTTACTGAAAAGATGGAAAAGAGTGCACAGCAGATTAGGTATCTGAATCATCAGCTTGCAATGGTCAAAGGTAAAACAAGTTTATATGGATCTTTAATTTCTAGAATTTACTGAGATCTAACGACTTTTAATGTTTCAGAGGGGTAGCTGTGTTAGTCTGTATCCGCAAAAACGAGTCATCCTTACGGCAGCTTAGAGACTAACAAATTTATAAGCTTTTATGGGCTATAGCCCACTTCGTCGGATGCATGGAGTGAAAAATACAGTAGGTAGGGATAAATATACAGCACATGAAAAGATGGGAGTTGCCTTACCAAGTGAGGGGTCAGTGCTAATGAAGCCAATTCAATCAGGGTGGCCCATTCCCAACAGTTGACAAGAAGGGGTGAATATCAACAGAGGGAAAATGGCTCTTTGCAGTGACCCAGCCACTCCGTCTTTATTAACTTTGTTAACTTTTAACGTGCTCATCAATTTTCTGTTTAACACACCCCAACAAACATTGATTGTACTTGCAAACTTGATTTGGCTTCTGAGTCTGAGCATGATTCCCGCCTCCCACCCCACCCCACGGCCTGTGCACCTTTTGTAGTCATTTACACAATGGGGGTGTAAAAATACTATCAGCAGTTCAGAATGAAGAATTCTATTTTGCTGGCATTTTAAACCTCCTGTGCACTCACTCAAAACAGGTGCAACGCTGCGGAGACTTAGCCCCCTTGTGTACAGCTGAAGGCTTACAGTTACACTGAAACTTTTTTCACTCTTTATAGTACTTTTTAAAATAATATAGGAACGGCTTCATTAGATCGGAGCAGTGATCTCTGACAGTGGCCACTACCAGCTATTTCAGAGGAAAGTGCAAGAAACCTGATAAATGGATAACTAAAGAAAAAGAGAAATTCAGTAAACAAGAGCCAGATTCAATCTTGATAAAATACTTCTGTACTTTCTCATCTGTTTGACACACATTACCCACCATGTCTAATCTCTGTGATTATTAAATAAATTACACTACACTAATCTGGATCCCAATTCTAAAATATTGGTTTATTATTGATATACTTAAATAGCCCCCGTCATTTTAATAATGGTAGAGCGAGGAGGCTAGAAGGGGTATGTGTAGAAAGGAAGAGAGAGTCATCCCTCTTTCCTGCTTAAATTGCTGCTTTTGTAGTACCTTTACTTTCAGCTGGATAGTAACCAAGTGCTTCCTCTAGATCAGTTAGTTCACCCGCTGGTTCCAGAGAGGTCTGTTTAATTGGGTGCAGTGAGCAATGATTGCTGAACTACTTGTGCCCATTATTATCATATTAAAGTCTTGAGTCCGGAAAGTGTTCTGTTCAGGACCGTTTTTAACTTTAAGTACTTTCCCAAATTGAGGCCTAATTCAATACCTCTTTGGGGTTTTTTGTTTTTTTAACTTTTAAAAACTGTTTTATATTTATAGCCCTAGAGTGAAATTCTTTAAACTTCATGGTGATACCTAATGTGAGCATCCTGGCGAGAATGGATGCAGTATTACTCAAAGGCTTCCATCAGGATCTGGAGCGGCACTGTGCTAGACCCTGTAGAAGCATACAGGACAATGTGGTCCCTGCCCCAGAGAGTCCAAACAGTCTAAAAATAAAAAATTGGACGAAGGGTAGGAGATAGACACAACCGAGACAGTGTTCAGTGATGATGGGTACACACTTTATTGTCTTAATCTCTTTGTGTGAGGGCAGGAGTGAGGAAAGGGGGAATTGTAGCAAGGTGGGGAGGGAAGGAAAGAAGAGAGGAGTTTGGAGTAGGTAGGGAGGGGAAAAGAGTGGGAAGAAAGTTGGGCAAAAAAAGCAAGCAGCAGACAGAAAATAATGGCCAAAGTTCAAACAGTAACCAGTCTGCTGACATCCTTGGTTGTTTCTAGGCAAGTCCCTGTCTATTCATCTTCTAGGAGGTCCTATTTTGTTTCCTCCATCCCATCCCCTGCCGCATGTGATGGTGCTGGTTGCTTGTGCAAGTAGAGTGGTGGTTCTTTATACTAGGATATTGAGGGTGCAGGGGGTCCTGGCTAGGCCTCTCCCTGTCCCTTCTTCCGGTCTGGTTGTTGCTGGCTGCACTCTTGGAGAGTCAGCTCTGCCTCCTCCAACCCATTAGGTTGAGGGAGGAGGCCCACTAAGGTGTTATACTCCCAGACCCGGGTGCCAAATGAAAATTCCTCCAGAAAGGCTTGTTGCAGAACTTCTCTCATAGCTCCCAGGATGCTTAAATATGTATTTCTCTTGTAAGATGAAAAGGATGGCTTGGCCCTCAGCCTCCAGGAATCCCAAAAACTGTATCAAAATGGAAAAGAACGGGAGATACATCTTGAAGGTCAAATTAAAGCACTTGAAACCCAAATTCAAACCCTTACTGCCAACGAGGAGCAGGTATTGTAACTATTATCTGTAACAGTGGGAAATTTCTGTAGTTGTACTTACGATGCAAAAGTGAATCTTAAGTTTAACAAAGATTAATATACTCTTATGGACATGCTAATGACTAATAATAGTATGTGATTAATGAGTTGGAACTTCTAGTGTAAAAATTATGGTTTATAATGTGTAATCTATTATCCAGACTGGAATTAGCAAAATTTCCCCTAATCGACCCTAGTAAATATAACCTCACTAATTTACATAGTTAGTTATTCCGTAGTTTTGTAATTGCAATCTGGAAGTATAAAATCCATAGTTTCTCAGATGTCTTGGTTCTTCTGGTGATAACCTCATTTACTTTGAATATCAGAAGTCCTACTATCTGCTAACCCTGCCTTTTTTTTTTTTTTTTTAAAGTGTTGCAGTGGTTAAGATGGAGTGTTACTCTTTCACTGCTGCATGTTCAAGATGAAGCTTCTATAATGAAAAGAATATTGTTTAACGTCTTTTCAGATCACCAATATTCTTAGTCTTAAATGAGTCACATTAGCTGATGGGAGTCAGACCTCAATGAAAAAACTGTTTTGATTTATCAGAACCTTTTAAAAAGATGTCAATAGTATCTCTTATAAGGATTCATTTGAGCGCTTTGTTTGTTTTTTGTGTTTTCCACTCTGGCATACCTCTCTGGATGCTTTACAAGGCCTTCTCTGTTACCGCTCTGTCTCCGTGAATCAAAACAGGATGTTTTTACTTTCCCAAAGATAAATACATTGGAAATTCTGAATTTTGTACTGGTTGTGACGCACTTGGATATCATTAACCAGATTGTAATGGTCTTTAAGTGCGTCACAGCTATTGAAGTGGGAGGAACATTGCTGTGATTTGGGTCATAAAAAAGTTTACAGATAATCCAATGAGATTTATTTTATTTTTTGTGTGTCGCATATGTCTACTACCTGACAGAACATATGCAGAACCTGAGGATTTTGCAACTCCTCAATGTCAAAAGTGACTAAAGAATGGTTTTAGGAAGTATAGCAACTTTCTTACATATCATATGATGCTGGTCTCCTTTTCCTCCACTTATTTCATGTCATCCAATCCAGGAACAAGAGTGTAACAATCTACTCATAGCCCATAGTCATTTATTTTAGTTCAGTTTTGGTGGATGGTGGGTAGAAGCAACTTAAGTGGAATGTAGCCCAAGCTTTCTAAAAGGACAGGAGTTTTCCCTGATGCTCCTATCCCTTAAGAAAGTGAACTGTTCAGATACTTCTAGACCGAATAAGTCATTGACAAGTCACTTTAAAGCTTGAAGTTGGCTTCCAATTTACTTCTTTGTAGTGGAGGGATTTGCTTAAACATAAGCAGTCACATCCTACACAAGGCAAAACTGATTGGCTAAATGGATATGTCATCACTGTACCATGCAGAGCCTGGCTAAGGTGGCTTGCACTCCAACTCCCCCCTAATACTAAGGCTGCTGGGACCGTTTGATCCCACAATACAGTTAGGACAGCCTTCAGAGGTACCCTGTCTTCCCCTCAGCCTTGCAGCAACCAGGAAATAAACAGGGCACAGGACTTTCCTGGTCATGTCCCTTTCTGCTGTCGGAAAGTCCCCTTCTTCCCAGAGCACAATCAAGAATGCCCCCTTCGTTGAGGGCTCTTGTGTAAGGATACAGAAGGCATTGGAGGTATTCCTTTGGAGGGCTCTTATAGTGGCATTGCTGCCCTATTGTTCTGACATACTTGGTGCAAAGGGCAGGATGACTGTGAATCAGGCCCTGTGAGTCTGGAATGTGACTTCACGAAGTCAATGGGAGTTATGCTTGTGTAAGGATTGCAGAAGCAATGGTGGTAGTTTATAAAATGTTTGGTTTAGGCTTGTCTCTCACTTGTCTAGTGTACTTTGACTGATATACAGATAACAAAATATATGTATTTGGGACAACCTAGGAGAATTTTAAAGTTTCTTCATAAAATTCCTCACCTGCTAAACTCTTTATCAAAAAGAGATGTAAGGATACTATGCAAACAATATTAAAGAAATGGAGATCTTTCTAACAGCCAGAGTACCCCAACAACTGATTAGAACACACCCAAGGAGACAAACTTGCGCTCCAACCTGATGTTGGTTCCTGCTAACTCATCCTGTTAGGGATGGATCCTACAATATTGCATTTTTAGTAACAAACATACACTTCTGGTTGGAAATGGAGTTGGCAAGAGCTGTTTATAATGCACACTTGTGTGTGTGCACACATAGGATTTCCAGTGGGGCTGATCTCCTCTTAGAAGAAGATGCAGTCCCAGCTGACTCAGGAGAATCGTATTTACTTTGACTTGTGTCGTAAGATAAATCCGTGACGTTAACTTCTTGTGATTACATTCTCAGATGTGTGTGTGCACACACCTCTATGGGGGCTCTTCTGCAGTGTTTGCAACTTACCTTCCCCTTGCAAAGTCTCTAGGGATCTTTAAAGTATCTGGGACTCTGTACAAGTCCTGCTGACAAAGGCTGATGTGCTGGGACCTTGATTGTATCCTATTAACTAAATGGCATTATGTTTTAGCACTGGCTTCTTTTGAATTATACAATGCGGAGTTCCGTCAGAGCACCCATTCTGTTAGAGTACTTGTTTCCCAACATTAAAGGTGGGTGTAATTTACCACTCCCCCAATTCTAACCAATAATGAAGAAGACAGGTCACAGAAACAGAGCAATCTGGATCTCTTGTTAAGATGGGCCAAGTAAACAATATGCATTTTAATAAGCTAAATGTAACTGTATAGATGTAGGAAAAATAAATGTAGGCCATACTTACAGGATGGGGGGATTCTATCCTGGGAAACAGTGACTCTGAAAAAAGATTTGGGAGTCGTGGTGGATAATCTGCTGAACATGAACTCCAAGTGTGATGCTATGGCCAAAAGGGCTAATGCAATCCTCTGATGCATAACAGGGGTCTCTCAGGTAGGAGCAGAGAGGTAATTTTACCTCTGTGTTTGGCACTGGCGCAACTGCTGCTGGAATATTGTGTCCAGTTCTGGTGTCCACAGTTCAGGAAGGATGTTGATCAATTGGAGAGGGTTCAGAGAAGAGCCACGAGAATGATTAAAGGATTAGAAAACATGCCTTATAGTGATAGACTCAAGGAGTTTGCTCTATTTAGGCCTTGGCTACACTTGAGATTTACAGCGCAATAAAGCCGCCCCCAGCGCTGTAACTCACTCCCTGTCCACACTGGCAAGGCATTTGCAGCGCTGTATCTCCGTGGCTACAGCGCTGCAGATAATCCACCTCCCTGAGAGGAATAACAGCTGCTGAGGAGTGGCTGAGACGCTGGTGGTCCAGTGTAAACGGGGAGTAACCTTATTACGCAGTGATTGACCTCCGGAAACTCCTCATAATCCTTTTAAATGAAGCTTCCTCTCCTTGTTTTGTTGTGATGCCTCTCTTTGTTTTGTTGTGAACTCGGACGCTCTGGGAGCTGCTTATCAAAAAACCAAACACTGTTTGCTGTGACTGAGTAGAGGCAGGCAGGGGGGCTCCCTTTGGAACGCCCACAGCTAATGTTTGCTTGAAGAGAAAGGTGGTGCACAGGGGGGCGGGGATGGGGGGCAGGTCCGTTTCGGCGAGTGGCTGCTTATCTGGTCTGTGAGGAAAAAACCAAACAGCTGCTCTTTGCTTTCAGTGAGTGAGAGGGGGTGGAACTTGCAAGGCAGGGTGTGTGTCCGCACTCCAAAAACCCACTCTCTCTCTCTTCCCCACGCTCCCTGTCACACTCCACCCCAACCCCCCTTTTGAAAAGCACGTTGCAGCCACTTGAATGCTGGGATAGCTGCCCATAATGCACCGCTCCCAATGCCGCTGCAAATGGGGCCACGACAGTGTGCTGTCAGCTGTCAGTGTGGACAGACTGCAGCGCTTTCCCTACTCAGCGGTACGAAGACAGGTTTAACTCACAGCACTGTACAGCTGCAAGTGTAGCCAAGGCCTTAGTTTAACAAAAAGAGGGTTAAGGGTTGACTTGATTACTATCTAATAAGTACCTTCATGGGGAACAATGATTTGATAGTAGGTTCTTCAGTCTAACAGAGGAAAAGTATAACACGATCCAATGACTGAAAGTTGAAGCTAGACAAGTTCAGACTGGAAATAAGGTGTACGTTTTTAACAATAACGGTAATTGAGAATTGGAACAATTTACCAAGTGTCATGGTGGAGTCTCCATCACTGGCAATTTTTAAATCAAAATTGGATATTTTTCTAAAAGATATGCTTTAGGAACTATTTTGGGGAAGTTACACAGGAGGTCAGACTAGATCATCACAGTAGTCCGTTCTGGCCTTGAAATTGATGAAGCTATGAAAATGTATTTTTAACTTTGGACATTCTTAACTGTGCAGTCACTTCTCTTGAAGCCTTTATATGTACATAGCTTTTTGTAATTGAACTCAAGTATTCTATATTGTGGGTTTTTGCAGCTATTCAAACAATCCAAAGTGGCAGAGTTAGCCATGGAGAGCATGCAGCAGCAGCTGTTAGAGCTTCGGCGTTCTGACTCTCTTCAGCGAGCCAGAGAACAGCATGAGACCATAGTTGCAGCCCTGAAGCAGAAGTATGAAGAGCAAGTATTGTCATTAGAACAGAAACTTGATGCTACGAACTCTATACTGCAGGAGCAGGTTAGGATGGAATTTAGAACACTGAATATTTGCCTAAGTCATAGAAGACTGTAGAGCTGTACTCTTTTCCCATCCAGTCCCTTCTGAAACCAGACTGGAACCATTCTTCCAAATGGCCTGTAAATCTCAATCCTACCTTCCAGAAGATGGTAACAGAACAGAGAGAAGTAGACACAAAAGTCACAACATTTTTAAATGAACACAATATATGATATGTTTATAAACATTGCCTTGCGTGTCCACAAAGCCATTTGAGTATGATTTAGTTAGATACTTAAAAAAAAACAAAAACCACCCAATACTTCTACATGAAAAGATTTTAACTATTATTGCTACAAGTAACACCTAAGACTTCTCTAATTTCTTTCAGTTATAGCACATGGTAGGGTCACACCTTAATCAACTCTTTGCATTGTTACGCTTTTAAGGAATTGACTCTTATAGTTGTTGTATAATTTTTAAACTGAGGTGTGGTCTGAGTACACCCCAGGAGATCAGGAACTGACTGGTTTCCCTCGCTTAAACTCTTTTGCAGGTGGGAAACAAAATTAAATTGTAAAAATAATATTGAAAAACACTTCTTTTGGGGTGTGTTGAGGATTAACTGGTAACTGATTGTGAACTGGAAGGCATTATATTAGTATCACCATTCTTTCCTCCACTAAGTATTCTGCCGCTAAGGCTTTGTCTTCATTGAAAAATAAAAAACATCAAGATAGCTATTTCAATATACAATTTTTATCAGAAACAAGGTGCTGTTGTTTTTACCTCAGTGTAGCTAGTTGAGGTCAACCCTATGACCCCTGCCTGGGGCTTACCTTGATGTAGCTGGGTGAGGTAAAAACTACTTGTCTTAACATTTACATCAAAGTAGGTTTCTTGATGTTAAGGCGCACACTTTTTTTTGCAATGAAGACAGTGTTTAGGTTATGTGATATGAGCTGATGATAGAATCATAGAATATTAGGGTTGGAAGAGACCTCAGAGGTCATCTAGTCCAATCCCCTGCTCAAAGCCGGACCAACACCAACTAAATCATCCCAGCCAGGGCTTTGTCAAGCTGGGCCTTAAAAACCTCTCAGGATGGAGATTCCACCACTTCCCTAGGTAATCCATTCCAGTGCTTCACCACCCTCCTAGTGAAATAGTGTTTCCTAATATCCAACCTAGGCCTCCCCCACTGCAACTTGAGATTCTTGTAGATTTTGTAGCTTAAAAGCATTTTGATCATACTTTCTCTGCTATGTTTATGAACTAAGGAAAACCACTATCCGTATTGTCTCAATATCTCTGATATATGCTTAATTTAATTGTATTTTAAATTTTACTAGATGACTATTTAGACTACTGCCTGTGAGAGTGATGGATTTGTAACTTGAAAAATCTCTCATTAGAAGGATCTTTGCTGTAATCTAAGGGAACATGTGAAGCAACTCGAAAGAATGCTAGAAGAAAGCAAACTAGAAAAAACAGAGATAATCAATCGACTGACGAGGAGCCTAGAAGAAAGCCAAAAGCAGTGTGCAAACTTACTGCAAACAGGTTAGTCTTGTGCATGCACCTTATCTGCTCTGGCAGAAACAACTTCCAATAAGGATAGAATTGCATAACGGGTGCAGCGTGACTAATAAACATGTATTTGACTTTTTGGGAGGAAATAAGTTAACCATATATTTGAAATTCATTAAATAATTCTCGATTTGAAGTGAAATGTTAGGGCAAACTCCTAGTGCAAGATACATAGCATGAATGTGTAAAACTTGTCCCTTGTACTACTTCACAGTTGACTGTTGATAAACACTAACATCAGCAATATGGCTGTGTCCAGTTTCTTAAAAACTGAGCCTCAGGGCACTGGATGGTTTAGGAGATTGGTGATGAAATAGTGTTGTCACTTGGCCCAGATAAATAATGACTCAAAGCCATGAGTATTTAATTGGTGGCTAGTGGTTTCAGACCTTGTCTACACACACACTTTCAGTGGTTTAGCTAGATGTGTTTTCAAATGGACTTCGTTAAACCTCTGCAAATTTGTGTGCAGGTTTTGGTTTGAGTGGCTTATTTTGGGTTTGTTAATACTGTTTATTTAAAAATAAAAATGTGTGAATGAAGCTAAGTCAAAATAAGCCTCTCTTAAACCAAAATAAGAGTGCTTGTCCACAGACTTGCACTGGTATAACTAAACTAATTAAGCAAACACAACATAAACAAATCCCAAAACAATGCCAGTTTATGTGTAAACAACCTTAGTTCATTTCTTTCTGGACTGGTGTCAACGTATCCCTGTTGTAGTTTGCCAAAAAGAGTACCATTGAATGCTATCTCCATAGAAGAATTAAGGATTTGAAACTAAAGGAAAAACAAACCAACTTTTCAGTTCCAGGCAGTCCCTTAAGAGCCACATTGAGGAGCATTAGCCAGACATTGTAAGGAACCTTGCACTATTGCTTCCATACTTGTAAGTGATTTGTAGATAGCCTTGAAGTTCTCCATCTTTTGACCAGCATGTCTGATGATGAATTTATTTAATTGTTTGGTTTTTTAAGTAAAATAATATACTCTTAGAGACATGCCTCTCCTTTTCCTGTGGATCCCATTTTAAGAACCTGCTGAAAATGAGAATTCTGATGTACATATGTACAAGAGGCCTTCTTGATGAGGAGATGGTAGAAAAAGTCCAAATGGAGGGGAAAAATCTTTTTTTGTTAATTCTCTATAATAAAGCAATAAGTAATTATGAAACTAACAGGTAGTATTAAGTGGGATGCAGTCGGCCAGCCAAAGAGTGATGGACTACTGTGGAATACCCTTAAAAAATATTAAATTGGCAACTTCATAAAATTAGTCTTTATTTTTGAATTTTTTCAACCTCTTTTCCAAGGTATCCTTGTTCCTGCTGTTTTTTGGCATAGTCACACCATTTCCTTTTCGCTCCTGGTTAGTTACAAGAAAAGCAAACATTTGACATGCCTTATTCCTCCTAATTTTTATTTTAAAACTACTAGTATAAAGAAAAAAAGAAATAAGAGTTTCTGAGCCTTGAACAAGCTGCTGTTTAAATCTGAAAACTGCAATAACCCTTTTTTCCAAGTAGCCAAAAAACTTTTTTCCATCTTTATAACTTTGTATTTTAAAATAGCAGAGTTCATGAGCATAGTAAATGGAGTAAGGGCTACTGCCATAGTCAATATATTTACTTTTAATGGTGAATTTTCAGTAGTAATCTTCCTTACAGTAAGGATTCTCTTTCTCTATAGGCTCTATACAGGAGACAAATCAGTTACGATTACAACTGCAGCAAGCCCAGTCTGCACAGCTGATAAGCAACAACATGAGCAAGACTTTGCAGGTTAATTTATTTGATGAAAAAATATTTTGTTAGAAAAGGGAGGGGGTATAAAGGGTAAGCATCTGCTAGGCTGAAGCACTTTATGGACATGTCATGGACGTTGAATGTATCAGTTGGTACTCCCATTACTGAAAGGAGACTGGCTCTCCCGAGTCACAATGAATATTCCATGCCCGACTTGCTCATTAAAACACAGGGATACATGTGTCTCAGCAGGGCAAACTTTACATAATGTGTTTAACTAGTGTGCTGGTGGGAGAAGAATGGAAAGTATTTAAAATTCAAATCCTGTTTCCAGAGGGAGGAGAAATATCTAATTTAATTGGATAAGTAGGGACTATTGGAAGTATAATATGGTTCTGAAGCTTATTTTCATGAGCAAGTATTACCATCATGAGCGAAGGAGAATGCCTCTACCAATTATATCTGGAAGTCCATGTTCTCATTTTAGTTCAGATATTTAACTTGTAAAATCCTGCCATCTTTGAAACTATGAATCTTCTCACTGCTCCTAGCTGCTACTGCAGCTAAACTGCACTCCCCCCTCCCCCCCCCCCATACAGAGAGATCCCCATCATGATAACTGGGAGAAGAAAAGGAAGAGGTAAGGACATAAGAATCTGAAACCATCCCTTACCTGAATGTTAGCTGTGATACTAAGAACTCTGTAATATACTGGACATATAGTGAGAGTAAGAAATATTCCCTACTTGGTTTTTAATGTAACTTATAGTATAGTAAAGAGGCGCTCACATAGGTGATTGAGTAATAACTGGTACTAGCAAAACAAACCATGTGTTTCTAGAATTAAAGCAATGCTTGGTGGTTCAAATGTGTATGGCCTGTAAATACAGAAATTAGTTTAGTAACTTGAGAAATTTGTTTTATTTTTAGTAACTTATCTGGGGAAATTCTTGTTGGGCCTAAAAGGCTTGATTTCCTGGTTTGCTTTGACTTAGTTGACCTGTTATCTATAATACTACTATTTTGCCTTTTTTAGGAAGAGCTAACAGAACTAAAGGAAGAAATTGCTTTGTACGAATCTGCTGCCAAGCTTGGGGTGTTTCTGAATGACTCAAGTGGAGAACTTCATGTGGACATGACTGATTCTTATGTGGATTTGGGTATTAAAAAAGTCAACTGGAAAAAATCAAGATTTCACAGGTATTGGGTGACTATCATTCTAGCAAAAAAAAAAGTACTAAAACAGGTTATACAAATGATGCATCAGATCAGTCAACAGTAGAAGATGCAGTCTGTACAAAATTATTATATGTAATAATTTTTAAAAACCTCACTAAATTAGCAGCAGAGTACTTACAACAAACATGTGGAATTCTTCTTCACTTTGGTCCCCTCAGCATATTTAATAAATTACCATAGATTATTCTAACGTGGGAAACAGCGCCCACCTTCTACTCAGTTTGAACCATGCTTACGTGCAGATCTTTCTGATATTTGCCCACAGAAGTAGTCTGCAGACTCTGTAGTATGAATATTAGGAGTACAGGAAAATACTTGGATGATAAATCTGTACACTGAGCAAAGTGTCTTATTGCAGATAAAAGACAACCATTCCTTACCTGTCGAAACTCTTGGTCTTCAAGAACAGCCTATAGAAATACGTACAAATGCATTTGGACACTCAAAATGGGACTGCTTATTTACTTGTTTAAAACAATATTTTAACCAACTAATCACTAGTTATAGCTCAATTTGTGCAGGGGTGAAGCAGTTTTAGGAAATGACTTCTTAATCCTGGAAACTCAGCTACTTGTTTTCTAATCAGTTGCACAGACCAGTTGCTGAAATATATTTATAATGATAATGCATTAAATGTATATTTGAAGTCCTTTCCAGGTAACATAATAACAAAGCAAACATAGTTTCTAGCATTGCTTGAGGTACTCGCTCATGGTGAGCTGTCTTCTTACACTTCTTCTTTTAACTGTTCTATTGTTGGTAGATTTAGTAAAGTAAAGTAGAGTTGCTGCTTGTTGTATTCTAAGCTTTTGGATGTCTACATGTTTTAACAAAATCGGACTGGCTATATTTTCTCTAACAGTACTGTGCAGAACAGAGATTTGGATAAAGAACTTTCTAAAGATGAGCTCATCCTAGAGTTGAAAACTGAAATGGAACGTTTATTGGGCAGTAACAAAATGAAAAGAAATCAGATTTCTCAGTTACAAAATGATCTTCAAGACAGTCAGAGGACAACAGAAGAACTCAAGCAGCTGTTGAAAACAGATAAAACCGCAAACGAGAATGAGGTTTGTTCATTTAAATATACCACTGAGCATTTGGACTTAATAGAACAAGGCAAAAACTCACTGGATTTAAAGTAAACCAAGCAAAACCTATAAGTGATCTCTCGTTTTTCTCTTGAGAACAGAAGTTACAAGTAATTTCTTTGAACTACATTTACAACAAGTAAATGAAGCTGTTCTTAACCTTAAGGAAGGGATTACTATTATGTAGAAATAGAATAAGTAGCATCAGAGAAATTGGAAATAACTGGCAGATGTCTTTAAACTACCACCAGGACTTGGATAGTTTGTGCTGAGTTTCTGGTATGAGAACTTGCTTACAAATGGTTGCAAGCTTTATTGACTGATTACTTTAAACTTCTCTTGAGAGTTCTGTTTCCGTGGAGGAAAGTAAACTGCAGCCTTTAGCTGAAAACTGCAAACTGTACAAGGAAGGAGCAATCATTTGGGTCAATGTAGCATTTCTTCCATACTACTTTTTTCCCCCCATATTGAATGTTAATCTGTAAAGTGGCTTTTATAAATCAGACAAACTTGCTGTAATATGAAGAAAGCCATTACTACCCAACATATTACATGTGCAAACGGTGGCCTGAATGGTGGGGAATGAACGTATACCCTGCAAAGGCCTGATGTCTCAATTAGATGGTAGTTGGCATTCAATTCTGGTACAGGGCATTGAGTGTATGCTTCTCGAATGAACCCAGAAGACCTTACAAAAAATCATAGATTGTCATATGGGCTAAATACTTATAATCATAGTGTCCTGTATTTTGCAGTGAAGCCATTGCCTTTTACTGCTTATTTATTTATTTGTATCAAGGAAAAATATTTGCTTAACATGTTAACTTCTAAAGCAAGTATGTCTACATGTATGTCTGAAGACTTGTTCCAACTTAGTTTTATGTTTTCTTGATAGCCTAAAATAAGTAGTGTAGAAAATCTGACTGAAACCTTGTGGTCCACTCCATCTGCTTCTGATAATTATCTTCAAAAAGAGCTTCTGAGACTTAGAAAAGTGAATCAGGATTTACAACAAGAGGCTGAGGTGAGTTTGTCATATTTGCCCTAAGGGAAAAAAGTAAGACCAGCCAAATTGTCCAAAATGTAAATTAGGATGCATTCTTTAAAATTTTCTTTTCATGATTTTGACTTTCATTTGTATAGAACTATAGTTCATGTATTCGAGAGCTTAAAGCAAGTGAGGAAAAACTGAAAATTGCAAACCAAGATCTGTGTAGTCAAATGAGACAAATGATTCAGGACTTTGATCGGGATAAACAAGAAGCCGTTGACAGGTAACTTTGTTAAACGCATCTCCAACTTTAATCGCATGGCCTGCGTAGGTCCTCTTGTACCACCTTTGTACAGAGATGGTGGCATTAGACCTCATGTTTATTACCAAAAAAAAAGTTCAGCTGCACTTGTACATAAACAGTTGAACGAAGCTTTAACTTTTTTCTCCATCCTAGGTGTGAAAGAACCTATCAGCAACACCATGAAGATACAAAAGCCCAGCTTCGGGAAGACCTCATGGAGAGGCATGCTGCAGAAAAAGAACAACTCATTCAGGCTTATGAAGAGACCATCTCAAAGTTAAAGTAAGACTTATCAATTTTGACGTCCTTAATTAGACTGAGGGTCTACCATGAAGTGGCTCTTTTCAGTCATTCTTGAAATAATTTCCTTTATAAATTATGAACAGTTTGTGATCGTGTTTGTGAATTTAAAGAATAACAATTTAAAATGACTTATGTAAGGGCTGACATGGATGAGTTGAACAAGGAGATGATTGCAGTGAAGGAATGTTACATAGCAGTCTGTGGAGAGAAAGACACACTGGAAACCACTTTGAGGAAGAAACTTGAACAAGAGCAGCAGTCAAAGGAAGAGAAGGTACAAGAGAAAATATTGTTGATTAACATTGGAGAATGCTTTGTATCTAAACTAAAAGTATGGGAAAGGTATTGAATTTCATTACTTTTCCTTTTGGCTGATGCATTCCATCAGGAGTGAAGGGCTGAGTTCCACTTCCGTTTTTTGTTCATGGGCTAGGGTATAAATCTATGTACACACTTTGAGCTATAGCAGAATACCTGTTGCCAATGGGAAGTTGTCAGAGAGAAATGATAGAATATAGCCTTTATATAGTACCTAAACTTTGGTTATCCTTATTTGTTTACTCATACCTTATTGTCACATTTAAAATTGTTTAATGGAAAAGTTATGTTCCTGTTTAGGACCACTGCTATTTCTGGCCTTTATTTCCTTTTCCTTCATATCCTCCTTTCTTTTTATCTCTCTCATCTTTCTTTGCATCTATGTTCTGTTCTGCATTTTTCTCTCTGCAACAGTTTCTAAGTCCAGCCTTCTTGTGGGCTTCACTTATACCCCTTTCCCATTCCATCTGCTAAAAGGATCAGTAGTTAAATAGTTAATGCTGACACTGAATTGCCATTGTTAGACTTTAAAGTTGACGTTTCAGCAAGATTAAAAGGCTACAGGGGAGTTCACGCTTTTGAGTCATTGTTCTGAAGCTGTCTGCACACTTAAGCCTATGTGAGGATGTCTGCCCTATACTCAAGGCTTGTCTGCACTACAGAGCCTTTACAGTATAGCTATGCCAGCATAGTTTCATAGTGGAGAAGCACCGTAAACCAACAGAAGGAATTCTGCTGGCATATCTACACCACCTCCTTGAATAACATTAGCTATGCTGACAGAAGCACTCATATGTTTGCATAGTTGTGTCTACGCTGGGGGTTTTGAACTGATTTAAATCACCTTGATTTAAATCAACAAGTGGAAAGCTTCAATTTAAATCATTGATTTTCATCAACTTTTCCATTTGTACTTCAGTTATTAGCTAAAGAAAGGTGCATTTTCATTGGTTGATATAACCGTTAAAGCATGTTGATTTACAGCTAAATAGAGTCCTTACCAAATCGAGTGTACATATTTTTGCTACATAGGAGAGTACACTATAACTATATACATTTATTTAAGCAATTATATAGCTTAATATAGCTAATGGAAATTCACTTCTCTTGACCTGAGGTTTTTCAGCAATATGAATTTAGTTCCTTTGTGTTTGAGGTGCACATGAAGAGGAAAGTAATTTTGAGTTGGGCTTCTTTTTGTTTTGTTTAAACTATTTTACTGTGCATTATGGTAGTGGTTCGTCTTGTAGGTGTGCAGCTATATCAGAAATTTAACGAATGTAGCTATCAGAAAATGCTGTGTTCACGAGCTGATAGCACACATGAAAAGGTGCATGATCATTGTAGCTTTCTCTCTTCCTCCTCGTAGCTGTCCTATGAAAAATGTAGTGGCTGGTTAGAACTGTGACATCAGATGTAGCTCCTCCCACTACCTGCTCATTTGCATACATCAATCCTATTTAGCATTGTTATGATCTGAAAAGGGACTCTGTACAAGTTGATTCTATGTCAAACTTGTTCAGCATACAGGCTAGAGTTATTTTTCTAACTGCGTACACGGCAAGCTTCATCTGGAATCTGAAAAGTGTTTTCTATTTCTCATCTATAATGACAGTGAATTAAAGCTACCCACTTTCTTTATTCGTGAGGTAGAATACAATCTATTTTGTTTTTCTATAGGTGTATTAACTCTGAAGGGGCTATTGGTGTGGAAACTGTCTTCTTTAGCAAAGCAGCATAAATGGATGTATGCAACTCCAAACACACTGGGAGCAGATATGTTGACTCAAAAGTCACTTTTACAATAGTCACTTATGATAATAATCACACTTTATCTTAAAATATTAATCCAGAAGAAAATCTGTCATCAAGAGATCAATGATAAAGTGCACAGACTTTTTATAGTCTTAATCAGGTTTCTTTCCACATTCCAATCTCTTCTTTCTGGTGCATGTTATTGTTGGTTAAAGTTTGTTCAGTTATATGCTTGAATTTTGCCTAGTTCAAGAAACAGTTATTGGAAGAAAAAGAAGACTCTCTTAACCATCTGAGGACTGAACTAGAAGAAAAGCACAGGAATTCTATTATAACAGCAAAAAGCCAATGGCTGAAAGAAAAAGAAGTCAATATTAAGCAGCAAGTGGAAAATGAAGTGGCATTAGCCAAAGTCCAGTGGGAGAAGGAACAGAAAGAGGTGTGGGGCTTATACTAATAGACACAAAGAAGTTCATAAACTTCTATTAATGGACACTTAGGGGCAGATCCTCAGCTGTCATAGCTCAATTTAAAGTCAGTGGAACTATGACAACTTAAACCAGTTGAGGATCTGTCCCTTTAAGCCTAATCCTGAGAAGTACTGAGTTGCTGAAATCAATGGGAGTTGTGGATGCTCAGTATATCTTGATCAGGCTTTAATTTAAAATTAACATGTAAAATTCACAATAACTGCACCCATAAGCACATCTAAATATTTCACTTGAATTCTGGAATGGGTGATTCAACATTTTCTACTTGCCATTTGCTTTAGTAGCTATGCAAACTTACTTGCACATCTTCTATCACCTTCTCTAAAATTGTGGCACGGGAACACAAAAGCACTCTGCCTTTGTTACTAACCACATGCTCCTAAGTATTGATTTGTTACGTTTAACTTGAGTGCTCTAATGGGACTTGGTAAAAAGTATCTAAAGAAGCTTAAATTCCACTAATCCTTCAGAAATGGAGGTCGTCTTGTCTCTACAGAAACAACTTTATGTCCTCTGAGCATGGGTGTCACTCTCTTTTTCGCAGGGAAGGGTGTACACGTCAACTGAGACTACATATCTGACCAGTAATAATTCTAGTTTTTAGGTATTTCAGCAATATTTTTTCTTCTAAAAAAATACTCTCTTATATAGATCAAAGAACAAGCTATCCAGGAAATAGAAAGAGTGTGGCAAAGCAGACTGGATCGAACTCTAGAGGAAACTAAGAAAGCTTTAGTTGAACTCCAAGATTGCGGCAGCCAAACTGACCAAGTAACCATAACAGATGAAACATCAAGTAAGGAGATTGCAAGGATGGTTAAGGAGCAAAAATTGCAACTGGAGGAGGCACTGAAAGAAAAGGAGAAGGCTGTTAGAGAGGCCTTGAAAGAACTTGAAACAGAACTGGAGAGGAAACATCATGAAAATATTGCCAGTCAGGTAATAGATGCATTTCACCCTGTTAATTGTTTTACAGCGTTCAAACGTATGCAAAGTGGGTGCTACCAAATCAGAATGGTAATGTTTTATGCTTGCTTGTTACTTGCTCTCAGTAAATGACAACATAAGGTGCAAAGCAGTAGAGAAGCTGACCCTAAATATATGTTTTAAGCAGAGGAAATTATTACAAAGCAGGTTTAATCGTACCTTACCTGAGTACTTCGACTTCCTGTATTTGATAGCCTCAAAAATTCTAAAAATATTAGTCTTCTGTTTTCCTCTGCCTGATGTTATAGAAATTAACAGATTTGTGTTGGGACTTTGAAAATGTTATGAAAGAGCTAATAGCATAGCTAGAGAACCACTGGCCTAACTTTAACATGTTTTATAAACTCTGTAACATAACTCAATAGAATGAGTCAGTACATGAGTTCCTGAATTTTTGAGCAAAACCACTTGATGTATTTTTTTTTTTTTTTTTGGTTAATTAGTTTAAAATACAATTGATGCTTCTTAATTCCTCTTTTTTTGGTAAAGGAACCTCAAGCTCTAATGCAGTGGAATTTACTGTTTAAAAGCAAAAAGATGCAGTAACCCTGGTACTCTACTCTCTGTAAACACTGGCAATTCAAATGGAAATTCAGTTGGTCTTGTGTCAATGTACAACATCAGTGTTAAAAATGAAACCACGTTTTAACTCTAATGGTTAAAATGACCTCTTCTTTCTCCATTCCTCTTTTGAAGGTAGAAACAGCTTTGACCAAAGCTCATGCCAGGTGGCTGAAAGAATTAACAGAACTTGAAGAGTACAAAGCAAATCTAAAGGCAGAACGAGAGAAATGGGAGAGAGAATATGAAATCAATGCAGCAAAACAGGTAGCAGAGAATACTTATTAGGATGCTTGGTAGTTCACTAGCTTATTTTATTTATTATAAAATTTGAAAAAAAGCGTAATTCAGTTTTCCAGCAAAAAAAAATTGAGCCCTGATTCAACAAAGCTTATGCTTAAGTGCTGTGCTAAACTGAGGTCTTAGGGAAGTAAATTACTCTGTTTAAAATTGTGGGTAGATTTCTCCGTTAGTGGAAATAAGCAGAATTAGAATGATGAAACAAATTTCTGGAAGCCGGAGACAAATCATTTGTTACTGAAATCTATAATAGGATATCTAGACTGACTTACGAAACTCTTCTGACTGCAGTGGAGAAACACCTGTAATCGTTCTTTCTGAAACAACTCCATTAACGTTTCATCTTAATTGGAGTTTTTTGTTTGTTTGTTTTCCTTAGATTTCTGCAAGATGTTTAATATTTAGTAAAGCTGGATATCGCATTGCTTAGGTAGGAGGGATACTTACTGAGCAATACAGTACAATGTGTGCATTAACATTTTCAAACACTGTTCATCTGTTTGTTAAAGTTTATGTGGTTATAGCCAAACATATCTAACATGAAAATCCTTAAGGGTTTGCTGACCGACTGTTTTAAAATATATTTTGCCTTCTTTAGCTATCGCTAGTTCTTTCAGCAGCTGAAGAGAAATGGAAGAAACAACTTGAGAACACAGAGAAATCTGGAGCCAGAACCAAAGAGCTTGAAGAGAAGATCATTTCCCTTAGAAGGGAACTGGAGCTAAAGAAAGAAGAAATCCCTGCAACTGTTAAAGCAGAGCTAGCACAGGCTCGTGCTCAGTGGAACAAAGAAAAGCAAGAAGAAATCCTCCGGCTCCAGGAACAAAATGAGCGAGACTACCGTTCATTCTTAGATGACCATAGAAATAAAATAAATGAGGTGCTTGTAACAGCTAAGGAAGATCTTGTGAAGCAGAAAAATGAATTGCTGATTCAGAAAGAGGCAGAACTTAAGATGTGTCTGGACCAAAAGCAACGAGAATGGGCAGCTCAGGAAACAAAGAGACTCCAAGAGGAAATTCACCAATATGAGGAGAAGATTCTAATTGAACTTGAGTTCCTGTTAGGAGAAATCCATGAAGAACTAGTCAAGAACAGAAATAATGAGCATACTTGGCAGGATACATGTTCCAATAGTGCCCTTCAGTTAAACCACCAATACAAGGAAAAGCTAAAGGCTTCCCTACAGAAGGCTTATAACGGCACAGTGCACACAATTCTAGAAAAAGCCAGGCAAGAATGGAGAGAGGTAACAGTTCTATAAATTAAAAATATAACTTTGCCAACCAGGAGAAGGGACTTCTCTGATAACTGTCATAGGACTTTGCCCATCCCCCAAGAAATTATATATGATATTGTGGATCAAAAAAGTAAAACGATTGAGTTTCTTACTAATCTATTCCTAAATCTTTAGAAAAGAGATGGAAGATTCCCTCTTAAATAAATAAGTGAAAAAAGAGGACTACAGGTATAGCTTTGGTGACATTTTAAATATTTAAGTCAGACAAATTCAAATTAGAAATAAGCACACATTTTTAACAGAGAGTGTGATTAGCTATTGGAACAAACTCCCTTGTTATCAAGACTGGACGCCCTTCTAGAAGATATACTTTAGTCAAACACAAGTTATTTAGCTCAATATAAGGGTAATTGGGTGAAATTCTATAGCCTGTGTTTATCCAGGAGGTCAGACTGGCCTTCTGACCTTAACTCAAGAAATTCATTCATAGATTTGAAGTTGGTTTAGAATGTTTATCTGGAGGAATTTCAAAAATTGTCTTCCAAAGTCAAAGAAATGGATTCTGTGTTCTACAGGATCAAATATCCCCTTTAACAACAGTTTGCATATTTTACAAGCTGTCAAACTCTTATGCATTATATCCTATAAACTGCTGATATAGACTTGGTGTAATCTTTTGAATAGAAATTTAAAAGAATGAACCCAGAATTCTGCCACCTACCCGAGCTGTATACAAAAGGTATACTGGAAGCACATGCTATTGATTTCACCCAAACACTTCAAACCACAAAGCAAAATACTTATTCTTGCTCTCCAGTTCTAACATATAGTACAGAGGTGGGCAAACTACAGCCCGCGGGCCACATCCTGTGACCAGACCTGGCCCGGGAGGCTAGCCCCGGCCCCTCCCCTGCAGCCTCAGCTCGCTCGCTCCACTGCCAGTGCAATGCTCTGGGCGGCGCGGCTGTGAGCTCCTGAGGCAGCGCAGCTGCAGAGCTCGGCCTGATCTGGTCTCTGTGCTGCGTGGCGGCGTGGCCCGGCTCAAGCCGGGAGGCACGGCTGTAGCGCCCCGCCAGCCACCAGTGCTCCAGGCAGTGTAGTAAGGGGGTACAGAACAGGGGGGGTTGGATAGAGGGCAGGGGAATCCGGTGTGGTTGTTCAGGGCGGACGGGGGAGAAAAAGGGGGTTGAATGGGGGCAGTCAGGAAGGGGGGGGGGGGTTGGATGGGGCGGCAGGGCCAGTTAAGGGAGGGGATCGTGGCCCGGCCCCCACCTCCTATCTCTCCTCCCCCTCCTCCCCCTGGGACTCCTGCCCCATCCACCCCCACTCTGTTCCCTGACTGGCCCCGGAACCCCTGCCCTGACTTCCTGGCAGGGGTTCCGGGGCCAGTCAGGGGACAGGGAGAAGGGGCAGTTGAATGGGGCAGGGGTCCCGGGGGGGCCATCAGGAATGAGAGGAGGGGTTGGATGGGGCAGCAGAGGTCCGGGGGCGGTCTGGGGACAGGGAGCGGGGGGGTGTGGATGGGGCAGGAGTCCCGGGGGGGTGGGGGGATAGGAGGTGGGGGCCGGGCCACGACCCCCTCCCCTAACTGGCCCTCCATACAATTTACAAAACCCGGTGTGGCCCTCAGGCCAAAAAGTTTGCCCACTCCTGATATAGTATGAGTAAGGCTACATTTTAGTCACGGGTATTTTTAGTAAAAGTCATGGACTGGTCACAGGCAGTAAACAAAAATTCACGGCCCATGAGC
The DNA here is from genome assembly GCF_011386835.1 of Chrysemys picta bellii. NCBI lineage: Eukaryota > Metazoa > Chordata > Testudines > Emydidae > Chrysemys > Chrysemys picta. The sequence continues at coordinate 20,326,011 of NC_088800.1, forward strand.
CTGTCCATGACTTGTACTATATACCCCTGACTAAATCTTGGGTGCCCCGGGGCAGGGAGCGGCTGGGGACTGCTAGGGGTGCTTGGTGGGCCCTCAGAAGTCATAGAATTCCTGGAAAGTCACGGAATCTGACTTCTGAGATCTCCATGACAGATTCGCAGCCTTAAGTATGAGGATTGCAACATAATACAAAGAAAATAAACAGTAAATAACTACAGCTGGATTGGGCTCTCAGCTAGAAGATTGAATGGCCAGATAATACTGCATTCACACGGACAACATCATCTTGTCCCGATTCTGATCTCTCATCATTGTAAACCTGGAGTAATTCCACTGAAGTCAGTGGAATTATACTGGTGTAAAACTACGATGAGCAGTATTGGATCCAATGTCTAATTCTTGCACAAAACCAGGTTGCCATCTTGATGTAACCGAATTCCATCCATTTGACGATGGATGTATTCTGCACTGTTAATTTGAACATCTCATTGTTGCTAAGGGTCCTGGTGTCATGTTTGTGCTGATTGCACTATTTCATCAAGAAATTTATCCTGGAATGCAGTCTTACATACCCAATATGACTATTGCCAAATGGACAAACCAGGCTGATTAGTCAGTAACCAGTAATTCTCCTACTTTTCTGATCTATATTGGGTGTGCCAAGGGGACGAATCCTCCAAGCTTGTTTGTAGTAATGACACCTGTGTAACACTTCTACTTCTGTTAGCTTTATTGAGACCTTCAGACACTACATAGATCTCCCATTTCTGCCTTTCTCTGATATTTAAAAATTAGAGAAGGCAATTTTAAATCAGTCATTCAAAGAACCTACTACAGGCTTGACAGTTGTTTGAAAATGTACTGTCACTGATTTAAAATAGTCTTGCTTGACTTTACCAGGATAGTAAAAATTCTTGTCTTGCCTGTCTCCACCCTGAACATCATCTTACCCTCTCCTCTAAAAGGAAATAGGCAGAATTTACAAGGCTTACACAAAGCCAGAAGTAGAACTCTCAATACTCTATCAATCTTCCTTTTTATTTGTTTTTCTATTCTTTATTTGGAAAATGCCTCTCCTGCATTGCCCATCATAGCTGTCACTTTTGATTATGGGGAGCAGACCATTGGAACTTCCATAACCACCCAACATTATGTAGAATACCTCATTCATCAGTTGGGGAATCATCTAAGAACATGGCAAAAACACATAGCATCTTGCTATTTGTCTTATCCCTTCAAGAAAGAGAACGTGAGTAAGGAACTACTTGTCATAAGGCTACTACCAGTATGTGGTGGGGCAACCAATTTCTGCTTAAAGCTCACCCCAATCTCAATCAAATGAATAATTGTAAATTTAATTTTTTTCTGATGTAGCCATAAAATATTCTCACTGATAATGCATAGAATCAGGAGCTTTTACTTATGCCTGGTACATCTGGTCTAAACAATGAGTCCCATTTCAAACAGGACTATGTTAACATGCACTAGGTATCTTTTAATTCAAGCTAGCCGGGTCTACAGGGGGCAGTTACAGTGCAACAGTTTAGTGGATGCTGCAGTTGACATCCCTATAGTCCGCACTGCAGGGCCACGTAGACAAGCCTTGAGAGGCAAAAGTTTTGGTGAAAGCCCTTGGCAAATAATCAACATTATTAATATTCAGTTAAACTTCTAAACTACTGATTATTTGAACCACTTAACTATCCAATGAGTTCCTTGGGATTCCTTAGCAATTTCTTCTATTACATTTGCCACACCTACAAACAAGAAAGTGAAATTATCTTTTTCTGCCCTTCCACTATCCCTAGTCAAGCAGGAACTTTATAAATAGGATCTAATTCCTTTCCACTGGACACATTCTTGAATAGTTTCAGCTTGTTTTAGGCTATGCTTATTTCTGCCTTATTCAGAAACTAATTGAAGCTTACCAAAAATACCATGAGGAGGACAAAGTACTAATAAAGCTGCAGCTATGAATAAGAGAACACTGGTAAACTGGCGGTAGGGTAACTTTCTCCTTCTACCTTGAATGTGCAGTTTTAGAACTACAGTAAAGGTTTTCCCATCCTGATAGGTCTCTAGATTAAAATTGTTCAAAGCTAATGGAGGCATTGTGGGATGATCCATTTGTGTTTGCTTCCCAGACTGTTTCTGGGCGTGGCTATTTCTAAGTATCCATGAACATTATGTTTTGTACTACTTACTGAGTATTCCTGATATCTGGTTTCAATTACAGAAACATGAAGAACTAATCTTCAGTTTAAAAGAAACAGAGCAGTCTTGCGTGCAAAACGGTGAAGGAGAAACTGGGGACAAGGCAAGACCACCTATGTATGATGTTGGACTCCAAGTAGAAATACAAAGAATATTAAGAAGGCAGCCACCTTTGCAAGACGCTGAAATGGATAATGGTATTCTTGGTTTCGCTTTTCAGTTAAATCTTGTAAATTTCATTGTGCAGCATATAAAATGTATTTTTAGCTAGCATCAGTCTTCTGTAATAACACTTGTCACTTGTAACTAAACTCACAAACATAGGCATCACAATGCTGAGTGTCACCACGCCTAACTTTTAGGCTGCTAGAAAATTACTGGGATCTACAAAACCTGGGTGAGGTGCCTACGCTCATTATACAATGAATGGGGAGAGGTAGGCACCTCAGAATGGGATTCACAAAAGCCAGCATGGTAGATAGCTCCTCACCTAAACTAGCCAAAGGGAGATGCCAAGCTGACTGGGTGTGTGCTATGCTCAGCACCTCTCTTGGGATAGCTGGCTAAGTCCAGGCCGCAGGGAGGTGCCTCCCTCTGCTTGGGAGTCTCTGCTGCAAACAAACCCTTGGTGTTAGGCTCCTATGACATTTTAGCAAGAACCTGAGGGCAGGGGATGGGAAGAGGAGGAGTAGGAGTAGTTCCCTGATAAGGTTTAGCCCAGTGGTTAGGATACTCACCTGGGATTTGGGAGGCCCTGGTTCAAGTCTTCCCTCCACCTGAGGGAAAGAAGGGATTTGAACCTCTCAGGTGGGTGCCCTAACCACTGGGTTATGGGATGTTCTGATTGGGGCTTGTAACCTATTGTAGCCTTTATGTTGAAATGTTTCCAATTAATATAAAGTTAAAAATAAGGATACAATAAAACTCAACTTAGTTTTCAGGTTCGAGTCTCTAGGTCGAAAATAATAGAAAATTAATTTAGTAGAGGACCTCTAGGTGACACTTTGGTCAAATCAAATTTTATTTAAAAGAAAAATGATTAGTTTGATACTAATGATACTCTTTTAATGTTAATTGGAGCTCTCCTCAATTTTAACAAAACTACTCCTTTTATAATCTGTTATAATACTAATTAACATTTAGCCTAACCATTACTATAGTCTTATTTCCACACCTCCTTATTGATTCTTTACATTACACATTATTTAAATTAACATCTATGGCAACATCCTTCCCATACTATCAATATAGATAGCATTTTAATAAAACATTCTCAATTTTTTAAAACATTTTATTAAAAACCTTGCTAAAACCAGTTAACCAAAACATAACCATAGCATAATCTTGGGTCATGTCTTTGCTAATTGTAATTTTCCCATCTTATTGTCTCCAACTTATCTCTAACTTTCTCACACTAGCAACCTCAGTTTCCCAGTCTCCTCTATGCTTAGGCCAATTTAGGCCAAAACCTAATTTCTATTTAACATAGGCTACAGACTCCCTCAGTCTCTCCTGTTGAAGTGGTCTCAGTTTGGATAAATAATGGGCCAGAGAGAGACAGCAAGCATGAGAGACTGACTCTGTGGCCTGGTGATGCAAGCACTCACCCAGAATCCAGTCCCTCTGTTCCACTGACGTTTTAAAAATTATTTATCTACAATGGAACAGCTTTAATAGGAGAGTCTGAGGGAGCCCCACATCAGAATATCTCATAACCTAATGGTTAGGGCACTCACCGGAGAGGTGGCAGATCCCTGTTCAAATACCTTTTCCTTCTTAAATGGAGGTGGGACTTGAACCAGGGCACTGTCCAATCCCAGGTGAGAACTTTCAGCCCAGTGGCTAGGGTAACAAGGGACGTTCTCTTCCTCCCCAGCTGTTTTGTTTAAACTCACCAATGGAGGCCTAATCCAATGGGCAAAGTCTGAACATTCGTACCGGCTCAGACCCTACAGGCGAGTTAGGCTTTATCTTCCCCTAGTTCGTGGCTCACACTGGGACTTAGGCATCCAGATGCCTGGTGTGGAGCTGCAGTGCGTATGCTCAGACACAGAAATATAGGCACCTAGGGAAGTTTTACTGCAAAAATTTAAAGGCTGAATGAGTTTAGGTGCCTATGGGGTTTGGCGAAAGCCACATGTGAGGTTTGTGAATCCCAGGGGAGCCTGAATCTGGGACTAACGCGACTACTGCCACTTTAGACACCGAAGTCCTTTTGTGAATCTAGCCCTTAATGACTTATGAAATCAAAGGGCAAACACTCTACTATAATTAGTGAATATATGGATGATGTAGCACACTTAATATGTACCTTGATTATTTTTCCCCTTTAAACTAAGCGTCTCAATACTGCACAAACTTTTATTTCATTAGAACAGAAACGCTGCAGTGAGTGTATGGCACTTGGTCGCTAGATTACTGATCCAGTGACATAATTTATTTTTATTTTTTATTTTTAATAAAATGTTGTATGCTTTCTGGTTTTAAAAGGTCAGTCTTCAGGTTGTGAGCAAATAGGCGCCGTCTTTGGCTCTGAATCCGAATAATAAGTCAAAGGGGGCAGAGGTGGACAAAAGAACTTCCATGTTTTGCACTGAAGTCCCTGTAGGGTAGGTTGTATAGGGCTGTGTTTGTACATGATACTTCTTAAACCAACACCTCTGATCTCAGGTATGAATCGTGCAAAAACAAATGCTTTGGAGGTCAAACTATAGCAGTGGTCCCCAACTTTTTCTGTGGGGCAGGCGCTGGCCGACTAGCCGCCGAGGACCGTGGCCACCGTCAAGCAGTCGCTGCAATGCCGCCATGAAGCAGCGTCATCAAGAGGCGTCGCCGCCGAAATGCCACCAAAATTCGGCGGCATTTCGGCGGTAGCATTTCTTGACGTTGCCACTTCTCGGCGGCATTTCGGTGGCTGCTTTTCCAGCGGCCAGTAGGCGGGTGCACATGGATGCCCCAGCGGGCGCCATGGCGCCTTCGGGCACCGCATTGACGACCCCTGAACTATAGCATTCCCCCATGGCGCGTGTGAGTCAAGGAATTCCATGTTCATGTTCAAAATATATTTTGTCATGCTGGGTGAAACCTGATTTGTGACAAAGTTCAGATTTTTTTTTTTTAAATCATGGAATTAGTGCTCTAGAATAATTTGACTTTATAGTATTTTAAGTTAACCAGAAATGTTGTAGCTTGCTCCCAAAGGTCTTGTATACAGTGTGGCAGGGTCAGGGTCTGTGCATAGAATCATAGAATATCAGGGTTGGAAAGGACTTCAGGAGGTCATCTAGTCCAACCCCTGCTCAAAGCAGGACCAATCCCCAGAAAGTTTTTTTACCCCCGATCCCTAAATGGCCCCCTCACAACCCTGGGTTTAGCAGGCCCATGTTCAAACCACTGAAGAAACATCACAGGAGGCCCCCAGGTTATGCACAAAGCCCTCTCTGGGGTTTCATGTTTGTCTTTAGAGTTCTTATGCTACCAAAAGAACATAAAGCAACAAAACCCATGAGAGTCTCTGGCCCTATGCCCATAGTGCGGCTTAAATTCCTTCACCACCAAAATAACAAACCATCTATTAAACACAACATAGTATATATAACCAGTGCAGCTCTTCTGCTTCTGGAGCTCCCTCTCCTGGCTGTAGAAAGCAGCCCTTTTCCCTCTCCGGGAAGTAGCCCAGCCTGTCTTTTTGTTTCTTAACCTAACTGGACTCAGCTGCATCTGATCCAGCTGGGAGTGCCTCCCTGAGATGCTCCAAGAGCCCTGCTAGAATTTATTTTTAAAAAAATACAGTTCCCAAATCCACACCACTGTCTGCATCAGTGGTACCTCCCTCTACACTCATGGCACTGCTGGGATGGGTATGTTGTGGCTGCAGTGCACAAAAAGATGTAAAATTTATAAACCCTGTAACAAATACTACATTTGGATTGTGTCTATAGCCTCTTATGAGAGTTTTAGTTAGATAAATAGTGTACACTTTCCTAGGGTGTAAAGGAATATCTAATTACAACCCTAGAAATAATATGCTTGATTTTGGTTCTCTTGATTCTATGGCTGATGTATAACTTGTAGTAATTACTATTGCAGATCAGAAATGTAAGAAAAGGAACCTTTGGTCTCATGAAGATTTTTGCTGTGACCACTGTTGCCAACAGCTTGAAACAAAGGAGAGAGAATGCCAGGATCTAAAAAGAAAGCTGGAGAAAGCCTGCAGGCACCTCCAGCTTGCAGTAAGGGAACACAAAGCTAAAGTAGAGCAAATCCGAGGTTAGTATCTCTACTCACCTACATAGAATTCTGAATAGTTTCATTTCCTGCTGGTTGTATGAATCTGTCCTTCATCTTTGAGCTGTAGAATGCAGCCGCTGTAATGGTACATGTCTAAATAACTCTCAGCCCTAATAAATTCACTTTCTAATAGTAATCATTCATCACAGAACTTTCTTCTGAACCTTTATATCCTGGGGACTAGCACAGAGATCAGCGTTTTGATTCATTCTGTTGTCTTTGAATGGGACTGTTCTAGGAAAATTTACTGACCACGGATGTTCTTCGGGCACTTTGTCCACCTGGATCCCACTATAAGCTTGTATGCCCGGTGTGCACGAGCCTGTAACCTTTTAGCCAGCAGCGTCCACTGTGGCTGCATGTGTGCTCTGCAGGGTATAAAGAGTTGAGCGGTCCCAACCGCCACACAGTTCCTTCTCACAGCCTCTGGTAGTGAGTCAGACCCCACTGTTCTCCTCCTTTGCTGTAGTCCTTAGATTGTTTTAGAGTTAATAGCTTAGTTTTAGTCTTAGTGTACTTTTAATAAGCTTTAAAGAGACAGTGACTTAAATAATAATAAAAAAGGGGGGGAAATCCTCACAACTTTTTCCCTTTCATTTTAGAAGCTTACCTTGCTACTGAGGAGTAGGTCCCAATGGCAGAGGACCGGCTTTAGAATTTTCCCTGCGTTAGAAACAGTTATGCCTGCCCAAGATGCACATACAAAATGTCTGCTTTGTTTAGGGGAGTCTTGTGCCCCTAGCAAGTGTGCCATTCGGAACTCTTTTTCTAAGTGCACACAAACAGCTCATGATACTCAAGGTGGGAAGGAGCAAAAATCTCTGGATGGAGTTTGGATCAGTTGCCTTCTCTAAAAGTCATCGCCCCTCTGGCTTACCTAAACCAGCTCCTTTGAAAATTGCATTGGCACATGAAACTTCAAAGACTGTAGAATCATGTTCTTCTGCTGTGCACTTTGTCCTCTATCTTTGGTGACAGACATTGCTTCCTTAGCACCATTGGCATCAGTGCCATATACTACAGGTTCATTTGGTACCTCATCCTGATAAGACTTCTGCTGAGACTTCTCCATTGGTACCATCAGTCATGATACCATTGATATTGCTACTGCTTGCTATGTCCTCCTAGGCTGCTTTCACATCTCCTGCAGATCCTACCATCACTCTGGAACTGGAGTCCCCTTTCCTTGATGTGTCTCCTTTATCTCTGGTATCTAAGTCTCTGCTGGTTCCAGAGCCCAGGGTGCCAAAGATGGACCAATGAGAGATGTTCTAATGGAAGAAAACTGAAATGAAGATGAAACGCAAAGATATTACTCCATTGTGGCAGCTTCTAGATCAGATGCTCAGCTTGGCATCATTGTCGTACAATCGTGATTTAGGCAGAACTTCTATACCCTCCTTTATACCCTTGTTGTAAGGAGTTTTGAGGTTGAACAAGGTGCATGCACATCCCCCCTGGACACTGCTAGCTAAAGATCCGGGCTCATGGCCACACTTACAGTGGAATCCCTATGGACAAGAGCATCTCTAAACTCCAGTTGCTGTAAGATAAGCAAACTGTTTTTCAACATGCTTCACTTCACCTCTCCTCCCCACCTGGTGTCATAGTTGTCGCATTAAGCTTTTTATATATATATATATATATATATAAAAAGCGTGCTAGCTGCTTTGTCACGATGAATGTTTATACTCAGTCCTGTCTACCCCAGCAAGACAACCACTTCCATCACTATTGTAAGAGGCATGCCCACTCACTGCATATCTTGCTCACAGAGCCAGTGGTTCCTGTGCATTTAGCTTGTGCCATTGCAGACTTCATGGGCCTGGCCCACTGAAATATTTAACTGCACAAGCCAATGTGCACTGATTGAGTCAGAGGTGAAGATTAGGATCTGTGCCCCCCCAATATATTCAGTGTGCAAACTCTATCTGTTTAAATGACTTTTAGTATACAGTCAGATTAGACATACACAGCGAATCCCATCTTCCTTGGGAATGTCAGCTGGTGGTTGTTAAAAATACCATGATGCATGTGTGAAGTGTAAAATATGTGAAATGTCTACACCACCACTGAGTCCATCATACTTCTTTTATATTCAGACTTCAAATGACCTATGGTCTAGTTAGTTCCTAACTATGTCATTTTGATGGCATGGCTGCCTTTGAAACACTGACCTCTTATCACAGAGACAGTAATTTTACATGAAGATGTTTAAATGGATTAAAAATATACAGATCAATTAACTGTCTTGGTTTTTGTAGAAAATGAGAGAGTCCTAGAGGCTCTAATGGAAGAAAACTGTGAGATGAAGATGAAACTCAAAGATCTGAAAACATACAACACACCACCCAGGTATTTTAAAAAAGCCTGAACAAACTGGCTTCCAAAGAAGTCATCCTACCTGTCTTGTAGTTATAAAGTACTGCATGTTTTGTGTGCTTTCAGGTCATTGTCGGAGGGGGCTATTTCAAAACCTTGTACCTCCTGTGATGGTGTAAAAGGCTTGGAAGAAATGCGCTCACAATATATTAAAGCTGTGGGCAAAATTAAGGGTAAGTGCTAATGAGAGTAAGTTCACACACACACAACTGCAAATCACACTCTCATCAGCCAGTTCATGCAAGAATCCAAACCAGTGTCAGATTTCTGACAGTCTGCTGAGGAGTGAAATTTGCTCCTTTTCACCTTTCCCTTCCCAAATAACACAAATATATGTATACTATATGAAAGACATCTATGTTCTCTCCTTGCACCAAAGTGTTTCTTAAGATCACACTCTCAGACCTCACATTGTATGCTCTCCTGGTACATGTTAGTTTTTTTAATAGAGAGAATGCAAGAAGTTGAATTATCATTTAATCCTATAAAAACTCGTTGCAACAAGTATGGGCCTGATGCTGCCAGCCTTACTTACTTTGTAGTACATGATTACATGGCAATGAGGCTACTCTTATAGTACAATACTACTCAACATGAGGGAGGTTGGCAGAATCTAGCCCCATACAAATTGTTTTAAGCTGTTATCATAAATAGCAAGGGCTGCTTTGTGTCATTGAATAACTGGGCTCTATTGTTTCTTCTGCACTATAATTTTCAGCAAATGACAGCCTTCCCCACCAAAGAATTTGTCCTCAGGGACATTTAATTGTCCCTTGTTTTATATCCCCACATTCCAGGCCCTGTGTTTTAACCACGCTCTTTTTGGCTGAAGAGGACTAGATCAAATGCCATTCCTTATTTGACTGCAGTGGTTACTGTTGAGTGCCACGCTGCCATTGCAACACTTTTACCCTCAATCTTCTTACCCCGTGGCCAGGTTGTCTCAAATCCTTGTTTCTTTTGACACTCCATACTAATGAAATTACATTTACGTAGGTGATATGCTTCGTTATATCCATGAAAGCAAAGAGAGAGCAGCTGAAATGATTAAAGCAGAGGTTTTAAGGGAACGTCAAGAGACTGCCCGGAAAATGCGCAAATACTACTTGATTTGTCTTCAGCAGCTTCTCAATGATGATGGGAAACACGAAGGGTGAGTCCCAAACAGATCCATTCGAAATTATTGTATAGCACATATACTTGAAGAAAATAGAAATATACAAGAACATAGAAAGTCGTATATTAAGCCCCCGATTAGTTGCCCGTTGTTTGTTTACTCTGAGGTTGTGCTGGTCCGCAAGCCCAGCTGGGTCTGCTTTAAACTCTATCAAATACATACTTTGGTGTGGGTCCTTCAATCCAACTGGCATCCTCTTCAGTGAACTTTGTGACCTGAGACTAGCTGAGCAGCCTTTCTTAATACCTTCTCAACAAGTACCCTTGATTCTCCAGAAAGTTTCTGTCAAGTAAATAGGTGAACAGGAAAACCTCATGTTGTGACTTCACAGCAATTGTGCAGCTTTACAAAATTTAAATCAGGCTGTAAAAGGAGGGGGAATGAGCTTGTACCTTTGCTTGCTTGCTTAAAGTATTAAAAGGTTGTGGAATGTTTAAACAAAAACCAAAAATGGGAAAAAATTAAACAATTTCTCCCTCTGGCTTTTCTGGAGGACTTGTATCTGAGACCCCCTCAGACTGTTACTTTTCTCAGGTTTAATTGAAGGGACAGGGTAATTTGAATTTCTAACACATTTTTTCTCTGGAGTGTTTGTGTGGCAACTGAGGTAAATAGGTAAAGCTAGTTAGCTTCAAAACTTACTGATTTTAAATATTCTGGGGTTCTCAACAGGGCTGAAAAGAAAATAATGAATGCTGCTAGCAAGCTTGCTACAATGGCAAAAGTGCTTGAAACACCTGTTCGGAGCACACCCCAGAACAAAAATGCCCACTCAAGTAAGTTGGAGTGATGGGTTGGTTCCCTTCCTTCCCCTTCTTATAGGTTTAATCCATTTAGTAGTGAAAATGCAGGTGGACAGTGGGAGGAAATTTTTGTTTGCTTTGCCATCATTTACATAGGCGGTAACTTAAAAACATGAACCACTTGATTTAACAGCACTAGTATTGACAACTTTTTATACAAACTGACTTTTCCCCAACATTTAATGCTTCCTTAAATTAATCTTTTTTTCTTTCTCCCCCCATTCTCTTAGCCCTGCCACTAAATTCTGAACTGGCAACTGGAGTTGAGCAATCAAAAAGAAATCACATTCATCAAACTAGGCCAGCCCATATGGAAAGCAAATCATGTGGCGAAAGTATTGCCAAAAAAGCCAGTGATCAAGTTGTTCAGAAACGTGTACCGTATAACTTAAGACAGCAGCTTGATGCAGTAGAGGTTGAAACACAGTCTGGGCTTCATGAAAGAGGGACTTCAAATATCCAAAGTAGCAGGAGCACTTCTAAACAGCCAGCTGACAATTCAAGAGACACTATGTTAGAATTTTGTCCTGCTGAAGATGGAGAAAGGCATAGAAATGGCTATGACTCAAATACAGACACAGATCTGACAAATACTGCTAGCACTACAGCACTTCAAAAGACATCCTTGTGTGTTCCTCAGGTGAAGTTTGGAAACACACATATACCCAGCTCTATAAATAGCCTTTCTGACTCTGGGCCAGCTCATGTAATGTTTGAGAACCAGACTCAAAGACCTGTCTTAAACGAATTTAAATGTAACCAGCCAAATAGATATGGGGAGGCAACATCTGAGAGAACTCAGGGGTTTGATATTCAAGAAACTCCAGTAAGAGATGACGGAAGCGCCACTGACTGGAGTTCAATTAATGGGAGTCTGCATTTCGACAGTGGTGATATGCCCTTCTTGTATCCTGTGCAAAAAGTGAGTTCTAATTCAGAAGAGCAACATATGGCCTGTGAACAGTTTCCTATAACCAACTTGTTTCCTAATGCAGATGAAAATGTTGGTACGTTTTGTAGGCAATTTACCAGCAAAGCCAAGATTCTTGGTGCAAAAAGTGAAGCCGTACTTTACAGTAATGAGCAACTGAATGTAAACCCAAAACACAATTCATACAAGAGCTCTGCAAAATCAAATTCTGATGTCTCACAACAACGCAATGCAATCCCATATTCGAGTATAGGAAAAGGCTACAACCAGCATTCAAGGAAACTGATACTGGATGCCAAATCTTTTCATCAAGATAGTGGCTTTGATAGCCCACTTCCTAACTTGGATTAACATCAATAATTCTTCAAACATTAGTTTAGAAGAAACTAATATATTTCAATGCAAACTTGGGATGTGTGGAAAATCTATGCTAGAAACTTGTGGGTTTTATCCCTTTTGTGATCTCTCAATGTTATGTGACTTGAGACTGTTACATGAAAAAACAATCATAAAATTACTTGAAATATTGATGTAGGCTTTTGTTTACCTTGGTCATCTGGCTTTCACTGTGTACAGTATTTTATATAAGTGTTGTGTGTATTTTTTGTTTAAACAATCTATTTTTGTACTTTAAGATTAGTTTGCAGTGCAATGTTACATTTTTATTTATATATAAATAAAACTACTTTCAATTGTGGTCCCTTTTACAATCAGTATAAAAGTTTAGTGTGCATTAGAGATGTTTTTTAGAATCTGTTTGAAATGCTCGGGCATTTCATCCCTATAAGCGCCAGTTTATATTTGTTATAAGCATAAACATTTACATATGTTTTTATAAAATGATTATCAGTCTTTTATACACTGAATCAAACTCCAAGCATGTGCCTTCTCTTTGAACATATGTACAGTGAAAGCTGGTTCACTTCTGACTTTGAAAAAGATCTTAGCTTTGTTTTCAGTAAAGCAGGTTAACTTTATTTCACAGCTATTCCTAGATAGCACTGACTATCCTCTTAATTTAAACTAAAGACTTAGTAATATTTCTCATGATGCTTTGATAACTTCCATTAAAGACCTGCTTGTGTTTCTTTGAAACACACTCTCTTTAGCTCATTTTGTCTCTAACATATTTTTAATTTTTGGGTTGCATTTGGTTTTTTTTTTTCTAGGGATATTTATATGAAAACAGGAATTTTGCTGTTTGCTTCATCTGCTCCTGCTGTTTGTTTCTCACACAAAGTCCAAAGTTGTTGTGACAATACAACATCCCACTATGACTAATAATACAGTTGTAACCCAAGGATTTGCTTGCAGAGTGGCATAAACAGCAGGCACAGATGAACATCTAAGTCACCATCCTTTTTCTGTATAAATGTCTGCAATAATTAGAGAATAGAACTAGAGAAGCAGGTCACTCTCCAGCAAATCCGTTTTCCATGAGGTGTTTGCTCTTCAAAGTTTTTGAGTTACAAGCTCACTAGGCGTACTTTTATCTCTTTCATATTTGCTTATTCTAGGGTGGGAAAAGGACGATGGCACAACATATAGCTATGGTTAAGACTGTTTTTTGAGTCTTCAAGGTTAAAACTTGAACTGCACAAAGTTTTATGAGCAATAGAGTCTACTTTAAAAGAATAATAGAGCGGGGTTAAATAAAAACAAAAACTTCTAATGAAAAATGTATTTAATTTGCTCTACAAAAATGTCTTAATTGGCTATTTTAACTTTCATGCTAGTTGGCATGGCAGATATGCATTACATCTCCCTGATTTGAAATTAGGTCCGGGACTCTAATATGAGAATTCTGAAATCCTTGGTGGTCCTTTCATGTTATCCACAAACCCAATCCCATTTCCTCTGTAGGCAAGGTGGAGCAAGATCAGGCCACAAGAGACCTTTTGTGCCTAAACCAGCATGAGCAGCGGCTAAGCTCTAAGGCCAGATTTCCAGCTTTTATCTGAGGAAATAACTGTAGCCATCTGTACAGGGGAAAGTGTTACCAGTTATATCTCTATAACCCTCCCATCTAAACACTCTTATTCCAGTATGAGCGGCTTTTCTTTCTTGGTTTTTTTGGTTTAGCTTTAACGCTTGCAGAATAAACTGAGCTGAAAAAGGCACACTTATACTGGAATAAGAGTTCCCACACAGACTTTATAACAGAATAACTGTGTCTGTTTAAATTCACACCTGAGATTATACCAAAACACCTTTTTCATGTAGACAATCCTGTGTCTATAAAAGTTAATATGCAGTTGTTCTGCAAAACAAGCAATTGAGCACGCAAACTGGGCATCTTTCTGATTTGTGGTACAAAACAGCTAAATTCATCTTCCCCTTTATTGATCAAAAAGTTCTAAAGTAAGCACTGTTTAAAAGATTGGTCTATGGTGGTTCAAATGGCTTTCTCATGATTTTTTTCTAGAAGTAATAAGCCTAACACACAAATCCAGACTTTTTCTAAATCATAAATCTTCCACTAGTCCTATTCTGATGCAAAAAAGCTTTTTAAATGCCCTTTCAAAACTTCTAACTTCCTACGGCATATTGCATTACCTTTTATTAATATAGCTACCAGTCTTAGACATATAATATGCAGCTTGTATTTTAGTTTTTTTTTGTAGTTTTTTAAAAATTGCCGTAAGCAGTTGTTTGAAGGCCCCGTTAATCCAGTTCAAACTGAAGTAATGAACGTGATCCAAATCAAGCTCAAGTCTGAACAGCTGATAAAATTCAATCAAATGCTGGCTTAAAAGAAGAGCTACGCTGAGCAGAAACAACCTTCCTGCCACAACAATTGCTTTCAAGCAAGCTATGGTGGGCTAAAGCAAATTGATAGTGTTGAGGAAACCAGGTAAACTCTGTTTAACAAACTGAAGCACCTTTTGTCTTGGGTTTGGGAATGATTTCCTCTTATGCGCTGCCTTTCTCCACTACCTAGTAGAAGGCTTTTTTATGTAGATAGGAGGTAGGATACAAGTCCTCTCTCACACAGTTTGATAAAAATAAGGATAATTAAATCTAAGAGATCAATTGACCAACCTGCTCCTTTTTAATAATTTAATGTCCCATAAAGTATCACAGCAGTAGACACAAGCTACTAATCCATAGCAACTATAAAAATCTTCATGCACAGTAACACTGTATGTGTATCTGGAGAACCAGCTAAATCCCCACTCAATGTTAATGGTATATTTTGTTGCACTGAGAACTCCAGACATCACCATCACCACTCTGGAAGGGGATTTTAAAGCCTCCCTAATGATACTTCTGTAGTGAAGACTGAAGGGAAGATGGCCCCAAACAAGCAGCAACAAGAGTTTCCTAATGAGTAAGGATTTGAGCCCCTGGGAGGGCCGGGACAACAACAAATCTAAGCCCCCTTGTGAATAGCAATTCCTAGGCCCTTGCTCCTCTAATATCAAGAATGAAGCAATAACTGACTAAAACAGTAGCAGCTCCTGGAACTATACTGTGAGTGACACCAGGAGACCGGGAAGGTTAGTGTTGCAATTTGTGGTTGGATGTGTACAGTTGCATGAAGGCTTGTAATGCAGCCACTAAAAGAGAATGTCAAAATAAGTTTACCATGTGTCCTCTCCCACTAGGTTATATGCTGCTGAAAGAACATATTTGTCTTAATCAAGAACTCATCATTTACTGTTATGTGAATGTGTTCCTTCTGGTGTGCTCTGTAGAGACTTTGCCAGCAGCTCCTTATTCAGACTGCTGCTTAGTTTAATACTTTGTTTCTGCCACAACAGCCAATAATTTTCTGCTGTTCTGTTACTGTTTCAGTTCAATGCTATTTAACTTCATCTGCATTCAAGAAGATTCATGGCTGAAGCCCCTCAACCTAGTAGCAGACTGCAGTTGGGCATTCGTGCCATGCTACAAAATCCTTTTACTTTCTAGTTGCTTTATCGTTTTTATACCGTGTCTGCAGGACCTATGTGCTAAGAAATATCCCCATCCATGTAACAAACTGACCAGGTTTAAGTAGCTAATTGTCTATACAGGTAAGTGGGCCGCATGTACAATTGTTAAGTGCAACGTTCTTAGGATCGTCCATAAATGTTTTTAATATAAGACCTTGCAAAGAAAAGCTTGTAAGTGAAATATTTAAACTTGTTGGGATCTCACACCCACATTTACGTAATTTGTTTAGAAACTTTCTAGGCATGTTTTCCAGGAACAATGGGTTGTTATATATCATTGAGTCCCCCACTTCTTTGTCACCTGTCCTTAAAGTGTCCTGTGAGCGCCACTCTGACTTTGTGAGCTTTCTTTTGTTGTTGAAGCTCATTCCACTAAAATTTGCATCCTCCTATTTCCCTTTGTTCAATGGAGGTTATTCAGACTTCCCAATGAAATGTATTTCAAGTAGTTCCTTTGCTATTTCATACACTATCTTCTGCTCTGAAGTGAGGCCTGATTCATCACTGTACCATCTGTCTCATCTCTGCTGGTGTCGGTGAGTTACAGTAGAAATTGGGATAACCTGAAAGTGACATGGAACACCAGCAATACTTGTGACGTAGTGAAACTTAACTCAGTGCTTTCTGCCCGATAA
Source organism: Chrysemys picta bellii (assembly GCF_011386835.1). Lineage (NCBI taxonomy): Eukaryota > Metazoa > Chordata > Testudines > Emydidae > Chrysemys > Chrysemys picta. The sequence goes on from NC_088800.1 coordinate 20,342,381, forward strand.
TGCTCCATGCATGCGGAGCCCTTTTTAGCTTCATTGTTAATGAATCCTCCCCACCCTCACTATTTGGGTAGATGTTATCCTGTTGTGTAGATTTCAGACAGTGAGACAGAGCCACAGGAGCAGTGATCAGCGTGAGAGCTGTGAGCTTTTCCTCTGCTCATGGTAGCCCCACTCAGCATGCTTCCCTCTAAACCTTGTCAACACTTGAAGAAATTAAAGAAACGCACCTCTTTTGCCAAATGTTTTGGCTAAATGCCATCTTCGGTGTTAGGGCTTTGTCCAGATAACGAATGTTCCCTGTCAGCCTTGCAACATAGTAAGAGGGGACAGCAATATTGTGTTTGTCTAATCAACTCCACTTTTGAGTGTAAAGCAAATGCAATTCTTTAACAGTCTGGTTTTACTATAGCTATTAGCTTGTGCAATTGCAATTTGTACAGCAAAGTTGAGTTTGAGATGAAGTAATTGCATTTTTATGTTACTTTACTCCCCTCTAGTGGTTTTCTATAGGATGCATTGCATGAAACAATTCATCGCAATGGACTTAAGATGGTGAGTTAAGGCATTGTAAAGAACAAATGTCTGCAATTAATTTTTGTTTCCCTCCATACTTTGTTTCTTTCTATTGGGTGAAACCCATTCACATAGTTTCTTGGTGTTTTCTTTCCTGTAGAACAGCCGTCTACCTAAAAACTGCTATTACCGTATGTGCTATTTTAACCAGAGCTAATAATCAAAGGTGAGAGCGTATGCATGGGTTTAAAAGGCCAAAATCTGCAGATAAATTCCACAAATAAGTTTTTGTGCTACCTACTACACATGGTGCCATCATTAATGTTAACAGCCCTATGGCTCAAATAGCAGCCAAAAGTTGTAGAAACTTTATTTAATAGAGGTGCCTAGTCTTACACTAAACATGGTCCCCTCCAGCAGGCAAAGAGAGACAAGAGCTTCTGTGAGACTATTGAAGATGTCTAGGTCTGCATTTATTTTTACACCTCATCAGGAGTGGTTCCTTCCTAAGTCACTGATGATGTAACATGCAGTAAAGCGGTGTGCAACAAAGGCCTAATAAACAACTGCAGTATTATGAACAAATCTTTGGCCACGGTTTCCTTGCATGCCTGAACCGTGGTATCAGAATGGGTTTTTTGTTTTTGGTGTTGAGGTGAGAAAGATGGGTAGAGGTGTAATGACAGAACTGAAATCTTTGGCACCATTTCCCATTGGAAAATTTAGTTTCTTTGAAATTGAAATGCTTCATGAAACAATTTTTTTTTTTTTTTTTTGCTAAAATCAACTGTTTCATTTTGGAGAGAAAAAAGGGGGAATAAAGTTCTGATTGTCAAAATGTCCTGTTTTAACAGTTATGGAACCATATTTTGATGTTTCTTTTGAAATGCCTTTCTTTTGAAATCTTAAAAAATTTGTATTATGAAAATTTTTAAATAGGTCCAAACATTTTCAATTTTGCAATCTGAAACTAAATTTTGGGGTTTTCTGTCTTGGAATGAAAACAAACTTAGAAATCTTGAATTCCTTCACAAAATGGAATTGTTATCCTCTGCACAGCCATAGATAAATGTTCTGTGCCTACATACCTGCACACAGTACATTACCAAATATTAATATCGACAAAATTCTCCAGATTATTCTCTGTAGGTCTTTAACAGACATTTCCAATAGACATAAGCCAATGTTGTTTTGACTCCCCTACATCACTGCATGTGTGTGAACAGGACTTACACCAATTTAGCAGATAATTAAACAGTTTAACATGTCAGTGTCAAGGCAACTAACAATTATAGTAGAACCTCAGAGTTATGAACACCAGTATTACGAACTCACCGGTCAATCACGCACCTCATTTGGAACCAGAAGTACGCAATCAGGTAGCAGCAGAAACAAAACAAAATAAAAAAAGCAAATACAATATAGTACTGTGTTAAACATAAACTGCTAAAAAAAAGGAAAAGTTTAAAAAAAAGATTTAACAAGGTAAAGAAGTTGTTTCTGTACTTGTTTAATATAATTTAAGATGGTTAAAAGCAGCATTTTTCTATGGCATAGTAAAGTTTCAAAGCTGTATTATGTCCATGTTCAGTTGTAAACTTTTGAAAGAACAACCATAACGTTTTGTTCAGAGTTACGAACGTTTCAGAGTTACGAACAACCTCCATTCCTGAGGTGTTTGTAACTCTGAGGTTCTCCTGTACCTTGTGCAGCTGTTTCAAAACACCAATGTAGAATGATTATTCCCGATATGAAGTACCTTTAACATAACTATGCATATATGGAACCTCTCAAACATGCCTTGCAGAGTAAGAAAATAATTTTCTTTAAATGAAACAGATGAATTAAAATAACCATTTTATTCTCCTCAGAAGAAATTGTTTCCAGAATCTTGAAAGCTGCATGATTGGCTTATTGTGTCCATAGGCTGTATATGTATTCCTCTTGTCCTGGTTTTATTACGATATCTGATCCCCTGTTCTTGGTTTGCAGGCATGTCAGGATATGAATTCTATTTTTCTTTTAAAGATGACCTATAAAGGGGGGGGGGGGAATGGGCTTGTGCCTTTATACCAGGGGTAGGCACCCTATGGCACGTGTGCCGAAGGCAGCACGCGAGCTGATTTTCAGTGGCACTCACACTGCCTGGGTTCTGGCCACTGGTCCGGGGGGCTCTGCATTTTAATTTAATTTTAAATGAAGCTTCTTAAACATTTGAAAAACCTTATTTACTTTACATACAACAATAGTTTAGTTATATATTATAGACTTATAGAAAGAGACCTTCTAAAAACATTAAAATGTATTATTGTCACGTGAAACCTTAAATTACAGTGAATAAATGAAGACTCGGCACACCACTTCTGAAAGGTTGCCAACCCCTGCTTTATACAAACAAACTCCTTTTGTTTGTTTAGAAATGCTGGTGTTGTATGACCTGATGACTGGGTTACATGTGAGATTGACATCACAAGACATTGAGAACTAAGCAGTTGAGAAGGGAAGGGACGTCTAATCAGAGAGATTAAAATGCGCTGGGTTTTGGTAATGCCAGTTTTACTCCAATGCCTAATAACCACTTCACCAAAAGGACGCCTTTGCTAACAGTTCAACACTCCTGCACCTGTAATTGAGGTGTGAAAGCTCCCCGCATATTTTGGTGAAACTCCTATCATGTTTTCCACCAAAACCCAGGAAAGAATGGACTTTATGTCCCTGATATTCCTAAAGTAGGAATGAATAGGGGAGGGAAGGAAAATAAGCCTTAAAAATCCATCCAACCCTTCTAACCAAGTCCTAAAGAAGCAAAATAAAAAGCACAATGCAGATTACTACGGATTTTTTGAGATCCTATTTCAATGCAAAAGAAAACCATTTCTTCCTGATGGCTGTGTGTAGCAACACCATATGTATCAGGGTGTGTCTACATCAGAATCTTAAAGTAATAATAAATAACCACTATTGCTACAACCAGTTCAGCCCCACTGCTGGCAGCAAGAGGGGATGGGGATGGAATCAGTGTCGCAGGGGCTTCAGGCACCTGTTAGCTTTTTAAGCACAGTGTCAGCTTACTGCTGAGAGTAGCTCCACGCAACATGGTGCTTAGAACACAGCCAGATGCCAGCACTTTGTTTACATTAGCGTGCTCGCTGTTGCTACCGCCAGATAGAGCTAAACTGATGGTAGCACCAATAGGAAATTTTTGCTAAAATTTCCCAGTGTTTGCCGTGGCCACTGAAACTCTCATTCCTTCTTGCGGTTTCAGAGGAGCCAGACTGTAGACAGCAACTATCCTAGCAACCCCTCAAAGCCTCTGTGTTCTTGGATTCCACACACAACAGGTGGGGAAAACAGAGTTTTAAAATGCTCATGCAATTGTTTTCACTGTATAATGTGCCTTTGTAAGCACTGCACCAAAGGTGAATATGTTAAGAGAAATCTAAAAACATATTTACGTTCAACGATCCGATTTCCTTGAACCATCCAATGGCTGATGTGGTGATGAGGAAAACTGTAACTTTACTATTACAGGGAATAATACTACACACAACTGACAATATTGCTTACGTAAAAGTGCTTCCTCTATTGTTATTCCTTTGCTGCTAATCATTCTGGGCACAGTGCAGGGCTGCTGGAAGGGAGAGGCAGATCTGGGTGTTCCTTTTGATTTTAATTGCATGTTAATGGTATAAGTGGCGCATTGTACAAGACATCTCAGTAGTACCATCATTTAACACCGGTAGTGACCATCGCTTGTTCAGAGCACGGCTCAACTTCAATGAAAAGGTGGAGAAGAAAGCGCTACAGATGGCAAATCAGAGACAGCGGCCAAAAATATTCGATGAGGCAATCTTGAAAGCGAACATTTCCAAGGAAGACTGGAGTCTTATAGATAGCTGCAATGAGGATTATAAAAACGTCACTGATAAATTGAGGCAATGCGTGAAATTAGCTGAGAAATAAAGACCAAAAAGAGCAAAGGGAAGAATCTCTAAGGAAACGTGGAACTTGCTAGAGAAGTGGAGGAATATGAAGCAAAATGATAGTGACAAACTGGAGTACTCCCTCCTCTGCAAATTGATAAGAAGACAACTAAAGGAGGACTTTGAGAAGTACCAAAATGAAAGGCTCTTAAAGACGGCTGAAGATCGAAGAAGCCTCAAAATTTCAGCACAATGGACCATATTTTCACTATAAACCAGCTATTGGAACACTCAAGGGAATACAAATTCCCTTTATGTATTGCCTTCATCACCTATGAAAAAGCATTCAAGAGCATAGAGATCAGTTCAGTGTTGAAAGCTTTTGCAGAACAGGGCATCGACATAAATTATATCAAACTATTAAAGGAAGCAAATTCTGAGTGCACTACAGATATAACTTTATTTGATGCCCCCCTTCACATCTCAGTTAAGAAAGATGTGAAACAAGGAGACACTGTTTCACCGAAACTCTCTTCACAGCCTACCTCAAAATGGTAATGAGGTGGATGAATTGGAAGGGTGGAATCAACATCAACGGAGAATAGTTAAACCATCTCAGATTCATGGACAATATTGTGTTGATCGCTGAAAATACTATCAAACTACAGAAAATGCGAGAACTCAACATAAAAAGCAGGCAGGTGGGACTGAAAATGAACTGCTCCAAAACAAAATTTATGCAGTCTGATACCTTGCCAAAAGCCCAAATAACAGTCAAGGGAGAACATATAGAAGAAGTTGAGCAATATGTCTATTTGGGCCAAGAAATTAACATGCACCACGATCTGAAAGGTGAGCTCTCGTGAAAAAAGAAAGCGGCTGGTGCACATTCAATTCTATCAAGGATGTCCTCCAAGGAAAAATCAACAAGGCAACACGTGCCAGCCTCTTCAACTCATCAGTACTGCCAGCCGTGTTGTACAGCAGTGAACCATCGGCACTGATGAAGACAGAGCAGCAGCAACTGTCTGTCACAGAGAGGGCGATGGAAAGAAGAATTCTGGGAATTTCAATCTGCAACTGAGTCCCCAATGAAGTGATCAGACAGCAGAGTGGAGTGCAGGACATCATTGTTGAGAGCAGGCAAAGTAAGATGCGATGGGCTGGGCATATAGCGAGGCTCACTGACAATCAATGGACTGCAGCTATCGCTGAGTGGTACCCACAGGAACTGAAAGGACCACTCGGCCAACCTCCAAAGAGATGGGAAGATTTTATCGTGAAAAGACCTAGCCGCACATGGAGAAGGAAGGCCAGGATATGAGAAGAATGGAAGCCGTGTAGTGATCAGCGCAATCTTACGAGGGCTGAAGGACCGCTCAATCAAGGTGATCAAGGTTAATGGTAGCTGAGCAGTGCACACGCTGGGTTTGAGAATTTTGTTGACATTTTAAATTTAAAAAAAAAAAGTATTTAAACTTTTTGTGTTTGAAGGGCTGTCTGAAGTCAGTAAAAGCTAGAAAAAGAACAGACGGCCCAAAGTCTCTCCTTTAACTCATCTGTTTGTGCCTAGGCCTTGTATGGAGCCAAATAACCAGCACCCTGGCAGGGGCTGCCTCTTACAATATGCCTAGTGCCCCTAGTGTTTCTTGGTGACACTAGATGTTAATACACGTAAATAAAATAAATAGATATATCTTCATATATTTATTTATCTCATAGAACTGGAAGGGACCCTGAAAGGTCATTGAGTCCAGCTCCTTGCCTTTACTAGCAGGACCAAGTACTGATTTTTGCCCCAGATCCCCAAGTGGCTCCCTCAAGGATTGAACTCACAACCCTGGGTTTAGCAGGCCAATGCTCAAACCACTGAGCTATCCCTCCTCCCATGTACTAATGCCATAAGCTGTTCAGTGTGTCCTCTACTGTAGGAATCTGCCAACTGTAGAATGCATTTTGCCTCTCATCTTAAGAATCAGTAACATAATCTCTGCCTGCTGCTGCTGGCTAGCATTTTGTTGAGAGCAACACGTGCTGGTCAACTCAGGGGTTGGGGCTAAACAGCCCCCTGAACTGCAGACCCACACATCTTTGTGGATGTGATGTGCAATCTAGCACGCTTGCTGGCGTAGCTTGCAGCACTCTTCGGTGCTAGCTGCTGCCCTGTTGCTTGCATGGGTGAAGAATGCCCATTTTCTGGCCCAGTCCTGGCACAACAATGCAGCAGAGGGCAGGATTTAGCTCCAAACATGATACAATAACTCTGTCCTGGGGGATGAGAGTGATTAAGCGTGTGGCTAAACTTCCTGTATCATGTGCCTTAGTTGAAGCCATAAACCAATAAATAAAATGATTTGTACCACACTATAGACCTATAGCTATTGGGAGAAAAAAATGTTTAGACTTGTGAAACAAACCAACCAAAGCAGGGCAAATAGGAGTTACCACTAGAGCCACTTTACATTTATCTTGCTGTGCTATCCTTGACAAAAACCATGCACTGTCAGATTTTTGTTCTCTTTCCTATGAATACTGCAGCAAAGTAACAGGGGATTCCTTTGGTTGGTTTGTGTGTGGCTGTTTGTCTTTAACGATGATAAAGAACTAAAACATGAAAATGTTGGCGCCACCGTTCTAGAGTAGGCCTTTTGGACTCTAATAGCGAGGCACATATTTTAGTACCTATTAAACTTTCAAAATCTGAGTTAGTCCATTGACCCATAGGTCTCAAGTAAACAAGCAGCTTGACCCACGTGCTAATTTGGAAAACTCATTATTTACCAGCTAAATTGCAGCAGCTTCAAAGGAGGAATAAGTATCTTGCATATAAGAAGCTGTGTGAAGAGTTATCTGGGTATTTGTTTTAATGTACATTTTCATCCTCTTAGAGTCTAAGACTTAGACCATGGGTTCCCAGTCAGGGGTGTTGTAACCATATAATTAAATAGGACAGGGAACCCCACTAGGTGGGAAATGATTCTTGGGTTGGGGGTCAAGGTATGGAAAAGTTTTGAGAACCACTAGCCTAGACCATAAATGTCCAGAAAGCGAGGACCGATCTGTTCGTTGGCCAAAGAGTACCCCACTTCTGTGCTAGGACATTTCTAATTCTCCCGAATGCACTAGCCTCAATCTGAAGTCATTTTCAGGAGCACCTCGGCTGTAAGATAAAAAGGCCGTGTAGGGTAAGGGACTCCATAATGAAGATAGGGGATGATCCAAAGCCCATTGAAGTCAATGGAAAGACTTTCATTGACCTTAGTGATCTTTGTATTAAGCCCTTAATGCCCAGTGAATCCTTTCACAGCCACTGAAGAGTGGGAAATTCTGCTATCTCTACATTTTATTGTAATCTGAGTGCAGATTGCAGCCTCTCAATGTTCCTCTCAACTTGAAGGGGCACCCACCGATTCAATTTATTTATAATCTCCACCTTTCCATTAATAAATTAGGCTTCCTTTTCCTGATGGCTTTACTCCTGAGGGACAGGAGTGGGAAAAGTCTGCTGTGCTATATATTCAAAAATGTTTTTCCCTTTCAGGCATCTCCTGCCCATGAGTATTTTTCCTTGGCTCTCCCTTATGGGTGTCGGATGACACTTCCTCTGTTGACTGTGTGCCTGCTCAACCTCTGTTCTTAGTTGTCTGAAGTAATGTGGTATTTTTTTTGGTATGGACAAGAGTTCACGAAGTTAAAAACTGTTTCAACACTTTTATTTACAATTCGTGAAGTGTCAGTCTATGAGATTAAAAAAAAAAATCAATACAACTGTAACTTCCCCCTGTGATGGGGTGCCCACCCTGCACAAGGCTGGAAGGGGTAAACTAGACCAATTTACCTATAGGCTGGACCTGGAGGAAAGTCAGGGAGTGCTAAGGCTTAATTTGCTGATGAAGTCCATCTGGGGGAGGAGCTGGGCTGGGCTTATAAAGCAACAGGAAGGGGGCTGCAGGAAGTAGGGTACGGTCACTCCAGGGGAAAGGGAGGTGTGTTTGGAAGCTACAGAGACAGGTAGCCTACAGTTATTCCCAGGGAGGAGGACATTTGGGCTGGCAAACCCAGAGGAGGGGGGAGAGCCAGAAGGTACAGAAGAGGCTCAGGGAAAGGCAGCAAAGTTCAGAAGGGACTAGAACTTGGCTGCTGACTAGAGGTTCCCTGAGTTGGAGCTTGGAGTAGAGGATGGGCCCAGGTTCCCTTACTGAGGGAGTGGCACTTGGGGCAGTGAATGGGAAGACTGCCCAAGATTGCTGAAGAAAGACTGATATTCTGGAAGGGGAAAACATATATAGTAACCTGGCCAGAGGGACAAGTCATGAAGAGCAAGCAGCAGCTCCTGGAGTGAGTGAGGAGCTGCAGATCAAGAGAGAGTGACAGAGAGACAGGGTACAATCGCAGGAAGGGGTGTTGGCTTCACAGAGCTAACCCCCCGAGCAGCCAGGAGGAAGTGTCATTCCCTCCCCCCCTCAACTAATATGAACACCAGACCTAGTGCTGGTGGTAATTTTCAATTAAAAATTTGTTTGTAAATCCAGTGTCCCCCAGACTGGAAGCGTTTGCATGTTAGAATTGTTTTTCCCCATTCAAACTACAATCTCCGAGTAATTTGCATCACAAATGTGTTATCAACAGTGAAAAATCTTGATATCAGCAATATGTTAAATAGAAATTAGTGTACAAACCATGTTACCCTAAAAAATATCCCCTGTAAGCCTAGATATTCTAGTATATTTCTAATTCATCTCAAATCTGCATGTAGCAAAAACATGTGCTTTATCTCGCACTACTAACTGTTTCAGGATCAGTATTTGGAACCCAATCCCTTTTGCCTTACCCATTTACTTCAATAAGCCTACTTGTGCAAGTAATATAATGTTTCAGTCCTGACTCCAATTGTTATTTCCTCTCTTTCTTTCCTGTGTGCAACTGCAGTATTTTCATGATCAGAGTATCCACACCTTTCATGCCAGTATTCTCAGTATTTTGAGCCCTGCACCTCACAATGTAAGGATGCAGAATACTAAAATATATGTATTGTATAATAAAGCTAGAACATGTTTTCTAGCACTCTGCAAAGAGTTCTTATAATCTCCAGTGCAGTTTGAGGCAATTAATGATTTCTGAGGACTGACTAATGCCAAATCTGGATCTGATGAAAACCCCTTAATGAGAATCACCACTTGGCTATTTTAACTCGAAAATCAGCAGTTAAGGCAGACATGGAAAAATAATCCCCAAAGGGGTTTACACCCAGTAGAAGGTGACGGACTCCAAATCAGATTGTCTCACTTAGTTTAATCCAGTATCTAGAAAACCTGAGGAAATGAGGTCATACTTTGGAAACGGTTACTGAATAAGTGAAAGTGCAGACTCAGGCAGACCAGAGCTGTAGTGAACTATTCATCAGAGCTTTGAACTGTCTGGAGACTGACCACGGCCATGCACGAGTGCCATTGCCAAAGCCATGGCACTGATGCTTCTCATGTGAAAGGTTGGGCAGAGAAAGCACAATGTGTTCAGGGTCTAATCCCAGGTCTCTGTTAGCCATGTTGTTGTTTAGACTATGTCAGTGGGGAAACTCCCATTGAACTGCAACATCTCATTGCCAGAGGAATGCTGGGATAGAATATCTCAGCAGAGACGCCCAATCCCACTGCTGACACAATGTTGTAAGGAATGTAGGGCCTGATCCTACAGTCATTACTCAGGTCAGGGAGGAGTTTTGCAGGAGGGAGAGCTGCAGGAACACACTAGTAGATGCCGACTTTCAGCAATTTGGAATGTAAACATTGTAGCTGAAAAGGAAGCTGCATCCATTTTGCTCAGCACTTCAGTCTGAAAGCTCACCCAGTGATAGGTATGGCAATTTACTTTTGCTTTTGAACCTAGTGATGGTTGTCATTATGCACAATGTCATTTGAGACAGCAAAGGAGTCCAAAGTAAGATCCTCCCAGTGATCTATTATTTGGCTTCAGCACTGGCTTAAATTCAGTGGGCTGATCTGCAGACTTTACTCAGCCAGTATTCCCATTTCAGTCCATAGGAGTTATGCTTGAGTGGTGACTGGAGGCCCAGGAAGAACATGCCATGAATGTTTTTTTTTTTTATGTTTTACATAGTTCTCAAACCTGCATTTAATTTTTTTACATCTAAATCAAAGAAACAGAATTTCTCTTGCAACCACTGGCTTATCTACATACCTATATAATGGTAGATACGTTTCCTTAAGTACATTACACTGTATTGGAAATATGTTAAGCCACCGTCAAAGGTTGGACATTGCCTTTCAAAGCCTTCCCCTGCATCCCTGCTAGGAGAGACTTTTATTTTTATTTAGTTGTATGACATTTGACAACAGTCATGCAGAAAACTAGGTCAAACGCCACCTTCCCTGGGGGCCAGAAGTATCAGAAAAGCCCCAGTAGCTGGTGGTTTTCTGACTCATTAATAATCTTTTGCATAGGGGCCCTCATGAATAACTATGTTGGTGTTAATAGGGGCTTGGATTACATCTCCATCCACTAAAAGATGATAATCTCATTCCCCTTTTCTCAGGAGGGTGAAGATTAATTGTAAAATTGACCTATCTTAGAAAAAGGAAAAAACACTAAAGTGTTAATGGACAACCCCTAAAAATAACAAAAACGTAGAGAAAGGTGTTTCAATTTGGGCATCTCTTTTTTTTCCTGTTGCTTTTCTTTGTCATCCTGACTTATGAAGCCAGGTGTATTAGAGGATCAAGCACATCTGTTTCCTTCTTGCCCAAATTGTCTCCTGTTTTCAGTGTGGAGCCATCAGACTCTCAATTCTGTAAATCTAAAGGCTTGTTTTATTGGAAGGGATACTAGACTACAAATCCTGCAAGCATTTCACCTTCCACAGGAAGTAATAGCAGAGGAGAGAGATTTTTTTAAGCCTGTACAAAGTGTAACAGCTCCATGGTCAGCCAGGATTTTGCGGTTACAAGCTGGAATAGAACTAGGGGCCTGTGTGTGCTTTTGGATAAGGACCAGAAAGTGTGAACTAGAGGATAATCTTCTTTAGTTTTTGCTGTATTACTGTGGGATGCACAGCACACCCCTTAAGAGGTTTGACATTGTGTCATTTCATCCTCCTTCATCTTTACCAACTCAGCTGAGAGATGAAAACTTCAAACCAAAATGAAAACTCAGAAGAAAACCACAAGCAAAGATTAAATAGAAATCTGTGGCCCCAGAGCCATGTCCCTGAGGAGTTGTCCCCGAAACTCATCCATAACATATCTTCTTGTGTCTAGTTATTACAGATGATCTGATCATACACTGTCAGGAAAAAGGGTGGTTTATTGGTGAGTTTCAAAATGTGCTCTGGCTTTTGTAGATTTAAACCAACCACTTGATCTAACTTTACATTCAGGCAAAACCTGTATTATTACTATTTGTGCTTCTAGAATACTTACATTTTAAAAAAAAATCTTTCCCACACTATTTGTTTTCATTGGCATAATCAAGGTTTCCTTGACTAACTAAGAAATATGTAGCCAATTGAACTAAGATATCCAGACCTTTTCAAAAGCATGAACATATTATTTCTCTTCATGTCGGTTGAAACAGATTAACAAAATTTACAGATCTAAATATTCACTTACTGCGGAAGTTCAGGTAGTTGCATTTAAAAAAAAATACAGCTAGCTAGCTAGAGACTAGTACTTAATTATGTCCTATTAGATAGTTTCTTTGTTTATCACAAATAAAAAACATTTCAGTATAAAGTGTGAACATTTTTTAAATCAATATTTGGCTCTACAAGAGGGAGAGAGATTTTTTTTTTATGCTGGAACAAAATCAACTGTCTGAGCAGTAAAAGTTCAAATGGAGGGAAAGACAGTGCAAAGAGACTAAGCACTTCTGAACCACCAATATTCCAAACCAAAAGTCTGCTATGTGTCTTCATGAGAAGTGTGCAGCAGGGTAAACTGGGGTATTTGTCTGGAGGTAAGCTATATACAGTGAGCATTGATGAGCAATTTAATTGTCTTTTAGGCAAATTATGAGACCATCCTAGATTTACAGGTCCACTCCAAGAGAGTTTAATATCAAGAAAAACAGAATAATTACCAATGAGAATCCTAAAGACATATTCCTGTTAATATACACTATAAAACACAATTATAGATGGGTTTTTTAAGTTAACTACATAGCAGTCTGAGCAAAAGAATCTGTCAGACTTAGCCAGTGTAAGTGAAAAGAAAAAAAAATCAGCAAGTCAGTTCCAGACACACAGACTCCTAACAGAACTAAAATGGAATTACAATTGTGTTTACTTGGAGAGGTAGCTTGGTACAACTGGCAGGGAGGAATGATTTTATTATTATTTTAATAACTCAGCCACTTTATAAAATGAACTGAACCATTTATGTATAACTGTTGATTTGTGCTATGGTAGAGGTTAGAGGCCCCAGCAGTATTGTGTTAGGCACTGTACAAACATACAGCAAAGAGATGGTCCCTGCTTCAGAGAGTTTACAATCTAAGTAGTAGTGGAGAACAAGCAGACACTAAGGAAATTATGCTGATGAGCAAAGAGATGCCTCCAAAGCAGGGGGTGGTGGCTGTAAGCGTGTCTTTTATTAAAGATGCAGTCCTGACCTTTGCAAAAATAATTTCCACTCTTAGGTTTATATCGGATCTATCACTCTTACTGTTTTCCTAGATGCCAGAGGCAGCACACGTCTCCCCCACCCCAAACCTATGACTGACCCAATCAGCTGCCACTGTTCCTTCTTACTGTGGACCCTGCCACCATAACCCACACCACTGTTACCTGCAATGCACTCTACTTGGGGTTACTCTTGAAAATCATCTGGAACATTTTCTTGAGGGAAGTAAGTTGTCATGCGCATGCAATACTGGTGTTACCAAACCTGCTGTGATTACTGGTTTATTTCTGGGTGCAGTTCAAGGTGTTGGTTATGGTCTAAAAAATCCTCAAAGGTCTGGATCTCTGTTATCCAAGAGATCAGGTCTTCCCTGTGGCCTGTCCTGGTAGCAGAGAGATGCTGGATGATTCCTGCTGTCTGTTCTTGGAGTGAAATACTTCTGAATGGATGACAGGGCATCATAGTTGGAAGGCCTAGGAAACTCTTCCTTCTAGATGTGTTCTAGAGTCCAGGTTTGGTAAGCTTCATGTGGCTGTGCCAGAGTTATCCATTTTGTAGATCTCTGGTTGCTAGTAAGGATCAATCAATTTAGTAGCATAGAAAAGAAGTTCTGTTAAGTCTTTTGATTTGGAGAAGATACTAGTTATTGGTTGGCTTTTTTTAAAGGATCTAAAATGCCCAGATAGATGCCATTATAAATCTGTAAACAAATCAAATAAATATTCCCCCTTAGTATGTATAAGCTGATGGTCTTTAAAAATGCCATACACCAAATATTGACCTCCATATTTCCTAATATTAATTGATGGGTAGCTTATGTGTCGTGTAACATTACCTCATTTACTGTAATCTACATTTCTCTAACCATGCAAGATACCAAATAAGACATCATAAATGTCTCATCAGATAGCAGTCATCAGATTCTAATTAACCTGTTATGCAGGCTAGATAACTTTTCAGAAGCTGAACCTGGAGCATGAAAATCATAAGAGAAAATCTGAGTCCAAATGAATGTTTATAAGTGCCTCATTAAGGTAATAGTTTTCATGACTTGTTACCTTTTGTGTTTACTTGCAAATACTCGTTTGCGTCTTTTTCATTATAAACCTCATTTTCTAACAGCAGTTTTTGCAACAATATAGTTTAAAAGCACTCTGCTTCCAGAGTCACTTTGGTAAATGTGTAGATTTCACTATACATAGAGCAAGACCAAAGTAAGGGAACCAAAGATGACTGCCCCATTACACACATTTGATCTGTATTCTTCTGTAGTAGCAAGAACTCCGCTACTGCACCACCACCACCACCCCCATCTAAACTTTCCTTTTTAAAATAAGTTTGTCATTACAAAAGGAGTGCAAAATCCCTTGCACTGCGCTGTCTCTTCACTTGAGCAGTTACATATATATATTTCTGTTTCACAGGATAGTGTTGGGTGGGGGAGGGAATCTGAACGAACAGCTTTGAAGAAATTACTTTCCTTTTTATCCCCAGAATGGGTTCAGTATGAGTGGCATCAATGCCAGCTTTTCCCCCACTGCCTCATGAGTGTGCTGAAAACCAAACTAGCATTTCTAGAAGTGTAAATGTTTTTCAGCCTCCATGCTATTCATTCCTTGGAAGGACTATCTTCTGAAAGTGCCAACAAGGTACAAATTGGTGACTTGATCCTTATTGTACATAAACAACTTCTTTCACACAGCCATTGAATGGTAGTGATAAGTTTTGGGTCACTACCAACCTGGGCCAGAATCAGACCAATGATCTACAATAAAGTGCAGTGCTCTGTATCCCATTGCCCAGCCAGCCAGTCATAATATTTATCAATGTATATCTGTATTTTACCTGTCCATTGGGACTTCACACCCTTCCTGTAAATCCAGCCTACCTTGCCAGTACATCCTTCTTTTTTTGGTTGTACCCTCTTGGGAGATCTGAATTGCAAGGTGTAAGGGATTTATTAAATATCAAAATGGCCTGGAAGAAAACATAAAATCACCACCGATAAAGTTTGCAGATGACACAAATTTGGGGGGGGGGGTGAGGGGGGAGTTGGTGGTAAATAATGACAAGGGCCAAGTGACTGATTCAGAGCAATTGGATCACTTAGTAAACTGGGTGCAAGCAAACAATGCATGTTTTAATATGGCTAAATGTAAATATAAACATTTAGGAACAAATAACGTAGGCCATACTTACAGGATGGGGGACTCTATCCAGGGAAGCAGGCAGTGACTCTGAAAAAGAGTTGAGGGTTGTGGTGGATAATCTTCTGAACATGAGCTCCCAGTGTGATGCTAGCCAAAAGCGCTAATGCAATCCTGGGGTGCATGAACAGGGGAATCTCAAGTAGGAGCAGAGAGGTTATTTTACCTCTATTTTTGGCACTGGGGTGACTGCCACTGGAATACTGTTCCTAGTTCCAGTGCCTACAATTCAAAAGGGTGTTGATAAATTGGAGGGATTCAGGGAAGAGCCACAAAAATAATTGAGCTCTGTTAGCTTATCCAAGAGAAGGTTAAGGCATGTTTTGATTACTGTCTACAAGTATTTACAAGGGGAACAAATATTTAATAATGGACTCTTCTTTCTAGCAAAGAAAGATGAAACACAATCCAATGGCTAAAAGTTGAAGCTAGACAAATTCAGTCTGGAAATAATGCCTAAATTTTTAATGGTGAAAGTAACCATTACAAGCACTGTGGTAGATTCTCCATCACTAACAAATGTTAAAGATTGGATGTTTGTCCAAAAGATATGCTCCAGGAATTATTTTTGGGGAACTGTAAGGAGGCCAGACTAGATGATCACAATTGTCCCTTCTGCCCTTGGAATCTATAGTTCTATGAATCTATGAAAAATGTTTACCTTTTGGAATATGGTCGCTTCTGTGTGCTTGTTGGTCCAGTTACTGTTAACTGATTAGTTATGCTGGAATGGTGAAAATGAAATTAGGGGGGGTACAAATATAAAGTTAATTGATCCCCTTAATTAAAATTCTACCAAAATAATTGATTGGAATGCAGTTTCTATTGAGTAAGCAAAAGATACTGCATTTGTTTGGATGGCTTAAAGCAAAATGGTCCCACATACTTTATTTAAAAGGATAAACTGTGTTTAATAAAATATAAAGAACTGCTGTAAAAAGAGATTTCAGCTCCTTATAGTCATTTCAAGTGATGTCCATCATGTGTTTTTCCTACATTAGATTAGAGTTGTAAGCACAGTATGTAAGATATGCAGTATGTAACCATACAGAGTTTTGCATTATTCTAATAATGTACTTATGGCACCAGACGTAGCATGCATTTACCTAATGCATACTTTGCACAGGGTGGCATACGTGAGGGTGGTTAGCTACTTGCTGTAAGGTTGTACATTGTCCAAAATCAAACAGGTCAGTACTGTAATTAAGCTATCCTATATATCAGAACGTCTACACTTACAAAACACAACTGAAAGCAAAGCCTTTGAAAGACCATTTTTATAATGTAGGACCATTTACAATGGAATAGCTGGTTGAAACTGACAACCTGGAATATTTTCAGGTTTGAAAATCTAACGTGTCTGTCAAAATACTTATTAGCAAGGAGATGAATATATTCATATTTATTGTCTTCACACTCAGGCCTCGTCTACGCTACAGGGGAAATTCGATCTAAGCTATGCAATTTGAGTTGTGTGAATAGCGTAACTCAAATGGACATAGCTTAGATCTACTTACTGTGTGGTCCACGCTACGTGCTGTCAACAGGAGACGCTCTCCCGTCGACTCCCGCTACTCTTCTTGATCCGGTGGAGTGCAGGAGTTGAGGGGAGACCAATCTGCGGTCGATTTAGCGGGTCTTCACTAGACCCATTAAATTGACTGCCGATGCATCGATCGCTGCTTGTCGATTCCCTGGTAAGTGTAGAAAAGCCCTAAGATGCTTGTGTGCTTTCAGTTGTGTTTTGTAAGTACAGACGTTTTGATATATAGGATAGCTTAATTACAGTACTGACCTGTTTGATTATGGACAATGAAATGAACCCCAAAAAGCATAAATAGAGGCTCCAGTGGATTAGGGAGGGGGAGTGAGATTAGGTTTTGTTTTGCAAGGTGATTTACAAAAACTGAAGTAATAAAAGTAACTACAGGAGCATGAATGGACACTATAGACCTTACCAACCAGAGACCTGGCTACAAAAGTGCTACGCAGCCAGAGCTATTAAAATTAAAGGGGAGACTGACTTCTGTTACTCTTTTAGGCCCTGATCTAAAGTTCACTGAAGTCAATGGAAGTCTTTCTGTTCCCTATGGCTGGCTCTAGATCGGGTCTATCAGGTGCAAGTTGTTAACATCCACACTTTCTATCAAAAGGGTATAATTCCATTTTTAGAACATCAGTGGGAGCTGTGCATCATATTATAAACATAAGCAGCTACTTGAGAAGTGAGTTCCTAGAGGATTCTTACTCCTCTTAGAATGCAGCAGAACGTGTGCAGATCTTCTTTCTCATTTTAGTGATTTTTCCATAGGCAGTTTGATTTATCGGTTAGTGGTATGGTTCTCTGTGCCACACATCATCATAGCATAAGATTATTTACGTTGTATAATGATCTGGTCTCCTTGTCTCTGGATTTCCCACTGCATTCTATCTTCTTTATACCTATCTTTCAGTGCGTAAGCTCCCAAGAGCAGCAATTCTAGTTCTGCACCAAACCTGACATCCCGGGCTGAACAAGTACATACTGTAAAGCAGGCAACCAGAAATGCAAAGCACTAAAAATTAATCACACAGGCACCAGGCTTCTCCATTTTACAAGAAAAGATTGCTTAAAAATCAGCCGAGACTTAATTTGTTGCTTGTGGGCTGAAAAGAATAATTCTATCAAGGCCAAGATTGTGACACTTCCAAGTCTGGAAGAATGTGATATTGACTTTCCACAAAGAAAAAGCTTCTAGTTGTTGGCTTTACTGTTCTATTAATTAATTTTTTTAATCTTACTATCTGCTGCAGTTTTGGTCTCCTGGTTTGCCTTGTACTTCTGCACTTGGACTTGTGTATCTTCCAGTCAATAGTGAACTCTTTATTCATTATTCGGTAACCTCCAAGGTAAAGTCAACATCTCTGCTGTTTCCCTTATAAGGGAAACATAAATACCATTATGCTTTTAAGCCACTAAATCAGACTTAACCTGCTGCACCTCCAGGATACATGATTTCAGACAGAGGCTGAGGAATCCGCCTCTTTCAGTCTTGTTTTCTCCTAGCCATGGGTCCTGGAACAATTTTTTATAGTGGAGGTGCTGCTGCATATATTTGGTGTTCGTTATTACTACGTCAAGCCCTGGGGTGAAGCAGCACCACTGTCCCCACCTGCAGTTTTATAAATTGTTTTGCTGATCAGTCTAACCTTAAACTGATACAACCCAGCAAGAAAGTGATTTGGACACTTCAGAGTCCCAGTACCCGCCTGGGACCAGGCCCCATGACCTGATGGTACATTATCAGGCTGGGGCTTGGCTAAACGGGCAAGTCCTCTCCTCCTCATGCAGTTGTACTCAGGCCCGGTTAGGTACTGCAAGAACCTGATGCTTTCTCCAAGGCGTGGGGCCACCTAAGACACCTAACCCTGCAGGCCGGGTATCCCTCTCCGCCCTCAAGGCAGAGGGAAGAGCATCTGGGTCCTTCTGGCTTTTGGTCCTCTCTTTCCAGCGCGCAGGGAGGATGGGGCTAGGAGCTGCTGCTGGCCTCGGCCCACAGGGCATCCCCACCTTCCCTGCGGCTCCCTGGCTGCCCGCAGGCGTTCTTGGCGCAGGTGCCGCCCGCCCTCACGGGAGAGGTTCAGCTGCCGTCTAGGCTCCGGAGCCTGGCACCAAAGCGCGCCCCAGGAACCCGAGCCGCCGGGGGCGCGGCGCGGCGCCCGGGGCCGCCCCAGCCCGGCAGCTCCGCGGCCGGTCTCAGGAGCCGGGGTGGGGAGTGGGGAGGGGAGGCTGGCTGACCTGCCTCTCGCGAGACACAGCTGCGCGGACGGTACTTGAAGAGGAGGGGAGAAGGGAAGGAGGGGGCCGCCGGAGCAGCGGTGGGTGCAGCGGCCGCGGCTGGAACAGCAGCGGGAACAGCGGCGGCAGCAGCAGCAGCAGCCTCCGCAGAAGCAGCGGCTCCAGTGGGTGAAGGCAGCGGGTGGTTTGTTTGTTTTTCGGGTTGTGTTGCGGCTGGGCACGGGTGTCAGCGCCCGCCCCGTGCATGGCTCGCTCGCCCGGGCTGCCCCCAGCCTGACACCTCTCTCCTGCCGCCTTAGCCTCCCGGTTGTTGTGGTGCTGCTTTGCAAAGCCTGGCCAGTTCCATGCTTTGGAGACAGTCCCAGCCTCAGCAGCTGCAGCCGCCGCTCGGTGCGCTGGGCGGGCTGGGCAGCCCTTGCTGATGCTGTCGGAGGGAAGGTACGGGAACGGGAGGGATGGGGAGCCCCGGCAGCCGCCGTCGGAGAAGCCAGCCGGGAGTGAGGGGGGGCTATGCCGGGCTGCAGGCTGGGCGCCTGGGGAAGAGACAGGCTGCGCAGTGGCCGGGCTCCGGGCAAGGGCGAGCGGAGGAGCTGCGCATTGCGCGCCGTGGCGGCTCGCTCTGGCAGCTGGGGATGGGGGTGGTGTGGGGAATGGCTGAGGTCTCGCTCCGTGTCACTGAAAACCCTTCTCCTCTCCTCCCCTCTTGCAGCTGATCGGGAGTCGGTCGGCTGGGACCTGCGGATTTAGGCGGCTGGGGAGGAAGGAGAAGCCACTTGCAGCGCTCCGAGCCCAGGCGAGCCGGAGAAGGGAGGCGGCGCGATGTGGCTGGGTAGGCTGCTGAAGTTCGCCCTGGGATTTACAGTGATTTTATCTTCCTATACGAGCGAAGGTGCTGAAGGGAATTTGGAGGCTGATAACGTGAAGGAAACCAGAGCCAGCAGAGCCAAGAGGAGAGGACAAGGCGGAGGCGGAGGAGGACACGATGCGCTCAAAGGGTAATTGGATGGGGGGGAGGGACCACGGGGTGTTTGTACATAACAGAACCTGCTGCACCTTAAGGCTACAAGGGCAATTGCTGTGAAGTGGCACCATCCTTGGGACTTGTTAGTGTTTTCGCAGAGTCCAGTTCCCGCAGTGGGCTTCAGCGAAAGGGAGGTCAGAGAGCTTGGGACAAATTGGATTGTTACAGTAGAAGAAAAGCCACTGTTATTACCCAGCCTGGTGAGACCTAGTGCAGTTGGGATGGTACTTTCCTTGGAGCCCCTGAAGTTGTAAGGAGGCAAGGTCTGGCTGTCTCTGTTCTCTTATGTTTAGTGAGGGTTATACTTCCCCCAAATCAAGCTCTGAGTGTGGGGTAGTGGTAACTATTGATCTGCAACATCCTGCCCTCACCTATTAAATACAGTAACCGGGTGTGATCATGCTGACAAAAGCAGGAAAGTCCAAGCTAAGACTGCGGCTGAGATTCATGCTGCTCTGTCCTTAGCTTAGGGTGACCAGATGTCCCGATTTTATAGGGACAGTCCCGATTTTGGGGTCTTTTTCTTATATAGGCTCCCATTACCCCTCACCCTGTCCCGATTTTTCACATTTGCTGTCTGGTCACCCTAGCTGGTCCTAGATATACCATGTGCACTACACACCGAGCACAACAGGACTGGTAAGGATACGTTTTCAGCCTGATCCTGCATTCCCTGTGTACCCAAAACTTCCAGGAACTTTAGTGGGAGATTTGGATGAACCAGGATTGTACAATCCAGTCTTTGCTTTTTTGATAACTGTTAATTTTAACTCAAATTAAAGATTATTATATTTTAATGTTTTGTTGCTTGTTAATTTAATTTCTAGAAAAGAAAATAGAAAAAACCCAATCCCATTTCCCCTCCCCCCCCCCTTTTTAAAAATAATTAGGGCCAGTCTTTCATTCCTTGTTCACACAGGACTCCCATTGTTTGCCTAAAAAAGAATGCCCATAACGCCAACCCTTTCAGATCAATTATGGTCTGTCATGCCTATTTAGACCATTTTGTAATATGTATCATTGCTCATTTGGTACCATTATGGTCTGATGTATAAAATATGTACCATCCTCACAATGCCACTCTTCTGGAGCTGTTAATATCTAGTATTAGTAGCTATATTGGCATATGTCCTAAGTACTCTTAAGTGTAATAAAATCATGGTGAAATGTCATGGAGCAGGCTTAGTAGTTTATTTTCAGTATTAAAGATTTCAGCCTGTAAAACAAAATGTCTTTAAAAATGCTGAAACAACACATTTCAAAACTTAATTGTTTTGTTAAATGGGAAACCTCAGAATAATACCTCATCACTGTATGGGTGTGTAATGTGGATTCCTGCCCCATCACCAGGGCAAAATTCTCAACTGTTGAAAATAGAGTTTATATGAATGTTCTGATACAAGCCTAGCTATATTTATATTAGCAGGCACCACAAATGAGCTGAATCCTGCAGTCTTTAATCTGGGAAATATTTCTCTTGAAATCAATGGGAGTTTTGCGTGAGTGAGAAGTGCAAGATGGGCGCTTATATTTTTCTTTAGTTAATTATTTGCCTAATAAGGAAACATTATGGTTTTATTCTTAGAGGGTTAGATACATGGAATTCATTCTTTTACCAAATTATGCATATAATGATCATGACGTATATCTATATGTAAGTGTGCAATGTGGTAATTTTATAGTTCCTTGAGCGAGGAGGTGTCTCAGGTTACTTTATCCTTTCTGGGCATCATCTTGCAAAAAAACATACTCAAGTGATCAGTGTTTACTCATCCAAATAGTTTCAACAGCCTGGGTTTGCATGGTCAGGCCCTTTACTTCCAGGTGTCTTGTCACCAGAGAGATAGCTGGGCAGTGCACATTCTGGCACTTCTTACTTGGGCAAAACTGCTGTTGATGGCAAGGACTGCAAGCAAAGATTGCAAAGATAATTGTAAACAATAAAAGCTCTCAAAGGGTTAGAGAATTACTTTTCAGACATATATTTACTATTCGTACTATGACTTTCAACCATTTTTCTCTCTTTGCATAATTTGGGTTCTGAGTTAAAGTATCAAGTTGAAAAACATTATTACTTAATCATGACCAAATTCTGGCTTCCAGTACATGTGTTGTCTTCAGTGGGAGTTGTATGTGTGTGCTGGAAGACACAATTGCTTTGTTGAAAATAACCATTACTGTCTTTTTGTGGGTTGTTTAGAAAGTAATAAAAAAGCAAGAACAAATAGTTAAAATCAACAGCTTTTTCAAAGATGATATTGCAAGTATTGATTACTGCTGAAAACTGAAGAAATAGCACAACTGTCTAGTCCTGTGATTTGCTTCATGAGTTAGACATCTTTTATTTATAAAATATGTTGTAGCAATTGCATAAGAAATATTTGCGAGTGAGTTAATGTATTTTAGACAACACGAGAGTTTAGAGTTAACAGCAATATTAGTTTTAGACATTCCATTTGACCATGGCTTGGTTAATTATTTGGAATATTACAATTCTGATTTAGCGCCCTGGAAAGCAGATACTTAACAAGCTTATAGCATTTTGCCAAAGGGTCTGATCCAGTAAAACACAAAACAAATCATTAGTTCATTCAGTCATTATTAGTCCCTTTTTTGCACCTCATACTTAAGATTGACAGTAAAAAGTGACCAAATTGTTTAAGCAGTTGGAAATCTTTTCTTCTGTTAGCCATATAAACATCCTTATCATTGTTATGGGAAGTCCTGTTGGACATTTCCAATTTGGAAATCACAAGGACTTTCTTTGGTGTGGCAGTCTAATGTACAAAAAGAGCTGTCATTTTAACAGACAGGGTTGGGGTTAATTCTGAGAAATCCATATGGAAAATAGGCACTGAGTATATAGGAATTGCGGATACATTAGACAGAGAATCAGTGGTTGTTAAATAGACTTAAAACATTATTAGAAAATTCACTTGACCAGGAGAAGACACATTCACATTATTTTTCTCATTTGTCCATCACTACAAATATCTTTGGAGCTCTGAGAATTATAATATAAATCATAATGGTAGACTTTGTTTTCATGTTACTATAGTTCAGATAGTCTTTTTTGAGGGGGGGGCAAGTAAGTCTGAATCTGGTTTTACAGTGTTTTCTGCTATTGATGGTCAGTGCGTGGACATGGGTGCCTCTTCAAAGATTTTCAGAGAGAAAATTGTAGTAAACTTTTCATTAGTGTTTGTTTGGTTAAACGAACACTGAAAAGCATGTAGCTTTTAAAAATATTAAGATTCTATGGGAACATGTTGGTTTTATATGTAAAATAATACAATTAGGGTTTACTGTTAATTTGTATCTAATTTCATACTAATTCTGTATTTTATTGCAAGTTTAAAGTTGGTTATTTTCTTCCTCACTATCATTGCTTTATCAGTTATGCCGATGAGATGGCTGAAAGCTAGAAGAGGACTTTAACTGGAGCAGATGCTCCTCTATGTTAGCCTGAGCCTTAAGACTTCAAGCCTGCTTCTTGGCCTGTAACTTAGAATTCTGACTCAAACATTATGCCATTGAGCAAATGTCATTTTAGCAAAAGCTGAATCCCTTGTGTTTTTAAAGTCAGTTCCTCTAATCTAACATGCATGTTGACATGCTAGTTTCATATTTTTATTAGTTGATCAGAAAACTATTATCAAGGTAGTAACTGTTTTTTCAGAAAGTATAATTTGATTTTTCGGTGTCAGTTTCCATATCCAAATACATACTGCAACATGGTAAATAGACGTATCTCTGGAATCTATTATGGTTTATCCTATAAGATGTTTTAAAATAATAAACACCTTATGTGTATATAGATAGATCTTTCATCCAGAAGAGTCCCAAGAGTTTTAAAGACTGTTCGTATATTATATTGTAAGGGTCTTATCCTGTAACCTTTGAACTCCTAAAACTCTCACTGTTGTCCCTTGGAGTTTTGCCCAAGTAAGGACTGCTGGACTGGGCCTCCAATGGGAAACTTTCTAAATAATATACACTTGAAGAACATGATGTGTAAACTTAACCCTTGGATATAAAGTAAAAGTCAGTTATTTCTTATGATCTGGTCCCTTTTGGACTAAATGGCAGAGAGATATTTTGTTTTTATTATGGTTATCTACATTGATTAGAATTTCTCCCCAAAATGGGGCAAAGACCTTGTAACTTTAAAAAGAGTGAAACAATTACTAAATAAGACAAGTGGTTATTTGCTTCCTCTTAAAGTGTAATGGTGGAAGAGGGTAATACCTAGCTTAACAATCAGTTGAAACTGAAATTTTAAAATGACTAAGGTTTCTTTGAGGTAGCTGAACCATGAGATAACAGATTATTCTAAATAAGACTATAATTAAATAAATTCATACTAGAACTGAACGGTTGTTTTTTTTAAATTGGAAATGATAGTGAATATTACAGAACAGAATAATTGGCACTGATCTGATTCATGAAACTCTGGGTGAAACAAATTAAGCTCTCCTACAGCAGATTATTATCCTTTTTGGATTAAATGTTGCTTGCCTTAGGCCCGAAAGCAAGATGCACTGGTTTTACAGGGGCTAAGTAAACTTGAATAAACCAGGCAGGATTTGGTCTTTCATTTGCATCACTGCTCACTGAAATAAAATAAGTCTTATAAATCTATAACATAATTCCAGTTTTCTAATATATAATTAAGGCTTCTGGTTTTCATTTAAAACCAATACTTGCCACTAAAAACCTGCTGAAGAAAAGCAGACTTACCGTACTGGTAAATATTGGTTTATACTGAAAACCTCAAACATTTTTCTTACCACTTCTGGCCTGCACACCTCTGGCTGTCCACTTATGCCACACCCAGTCAGTGTCAGACTCTGGATCTGAGTGAAACTGAAAGCTGAAAACTTTGAATTGGGAACAAAGTGAAAAGAATGTAAATACAGGGCAAATTGGGTCTTTTGGCTTTAGAGATGATTGCCAGTACATATCTCTCGTAAATTGCAGCATTAAGAGGGGACACCATCAACTTGAAATCTGGCCAATTAAAAAAATTAACAAACTGCTGCTATTTTTTTAATATATATACAATGTGATAGCAATCAGTCCGAGTTTGGTTGCTTACAAACACACAGGAAGGCATAGTTCAGGTCCCATAGATCTTGCATCCATACTGGCTTTAAATTGTAAGATTGCAGTACTAGCAGATCCTGAGGCAAAATTAAGGCCTTTGATAGTTAAAAGTAGTTTTGGATACTACGCTTGTCCCTGAGTCTACTTGCCATTGATGGTAGTTGTTACAATTACATTTTCCTGTAGGTGAACTGAGATCTAATTCAGATCAGAATGAAATGAGTGAGGAGATTTTGGCTTAGTCCCTAATGCACATGTGAACATAAGAATGGTCATACTGGGTCAGACCAAAGGTCCATCCAGCCCAATATCCTGTCTACCGACAGTGGCCAATACCAGGTGCCCAGAGGGAGTGAACCTAACAGGTAATGATCAAGTGATCTCTCTCCTGCCATCCATCTCCACCCTCTGACAAACATAGGCTAGGGACACCATTCCTTACCCATCCTGGCTAATAGCCATTAATGGACTTAACCTCCATGAATTTATCTAGTTCTCTTTTAAACCATGTTATAGTCCTAGCCGTCACAACCTCCTCAGGCAAGGAGTTCCACAGGTTGACTGTGCGCTGTTTGAAGAACTTCCTTTTATTTGTTTTAAACCTGCTGCCCATTAATTTCATTTGGTGGCCCCTAGTTCTTATATTATGGGAACAAGTAAATAACTTTTCCTTATTCACTTTCTCCACACCACTCATGATTTTATATAACTCTATCATATCCCCCCTTAGTCTCCTCTTTTCCAAGCTGAAAAGTCCTAGCCTCTTTAATCTCTCCTCATATGGGACCCGTTCCAAACCCCTACTCATTTTAGTTGCCCTTCTCTGAACCTTTTCTACTGCCCGTATATCTTTTTTGAGATGAGGAGACCACATCTGTACGCAGTATTCAAGATGTGGACATACCATGGATTTATATAAGTGCAATAAGATATTCTCCGTCTTATTCTCTATCCCTTTTTGAATGATTGATTCCTAACATCCTGTTTGCTTTTTTGATTGCCGCTGCACACTGCGTGGACGTCTTCAGAGAACTATCCACGATGACGCCAAGATCTCTTTCCTGATTAGTTGAAGCTGAATTAGCCCCCATCATATTGTATGTATAGTTGGGGTTATTTTTTCCAGTGTGCATTACTTTACATTTATCCACATTAAATTTCATTTGCCATTTTGTTGCCCAATCACTTAGTTTTGTGAGATCTTTTTGAAGTTTTTCACAGTCTGCTTTGGTCTTAACTATCTTGAGCAGTTTAGTATCATCTGCAAACTTTGCCACCTCACTGTTTATCCCTTTCTCCAGATCATTTATGAATAAGTTGAATAGGATTGGTCTAGGACTGACCCTTGGGGAACACCACTAGTTACCCCTCTCCATTCTGAAAATTTATCATTTATTCCTATCCTTTGTTCCCTGTCTTTTAACCAGTTCTCAATCCATGAAAGGATCTTCTCTCTTATCCCATGACAACTTAATTTACGTAAGGGTCTTTGGTGAGGGACCTTGTCAAAGGCTTTCTGGAAATCTAAGTACATTATGTCCACTGGATCCCCCTTGTCCACATGTTTGTTGACCACTTCAAAGAACTTTAATAGATTAGTAAGACATGATTTCTCTTTACAGAAACCATGTTGACTTTTGCCCAACAATTTATGTTCTTCTATGTGTCTGATAATGTTATTCTTTACTATTGTTTAAACTAATTTGCCCGGTACTGACATTAGACTTACCGGTCTGTAATTGCCAGGATCACCTCTAGAGCCCTTTTTAAATATTGGCATTACATTAGCTATCTTCCAGTCATTGGGTACAGAAGCTGATTTAAAGGACAGGTTACAAACTATAGTTAATAGTTCCGCAATTTCACATTTGAGTTCTTCCAGAACTCTTGGGTGAATGCCATCTGGTCCCGGTGACTTGTTACTGTTAAGTTTATCAATTAATTCCAAAACCTCCTCTAGTAACACGTCAATCTGTGACAATTCCTCAGATTTATCACCTACAAAGGTCAGCTCAGGTTTGGGAATCTCCCTAACATCCTCAGCTACGAAGACTGAAGCAAAGAATTCATTTAGTTTCTCCGCAATGACTTTATCGTCTTTAAGTGCTCCTTTTGTATCTTGATCATCCCCAGGGCCCCACTCGTTGTTCAACAGGCTTCCTGCTTCTGATGTACTTAAAAAACATTTTGTTACTATCTTTTGAGTTTTTGGCTAGTCGTTCTTCAAACTCCTCTTTGGCTTTTCTTATTACATTTTTACACTTAATTTGGCAGTGTTTATGCTCCTTTCTATTTACCTCACTAGGATTTGACTTCCACTTTTTAAAAGATGCCTTTTTATCTCTCACTGCTTCTTTTACCTGGTTGTTAAGCCACGGTGGCTCCTTTTTAGTTCTTTTACTGTGTTTTTTAATTTGGGGTATACATTTATGTGGATCCTCTCGTGCCTAAAAAACAGAGTATGAGACTATTTGATAAAGGCAGGGTCGCCCAGAGGATTCCGGGGGCCTGGGGTCTTCGGAGGCAGGGGGATTAAATCGCATTTAATCCTTGATAATACAGATGTCTTCCTCTGTGTGCTGTTTAATTAGTGTTGTTTTTTTTTATGAGAATATTTATTTTTCAGTGAATTTAGTGAAAGCTGTCTTATAGCCTTGGAATCCTCTATTCACAGCCAGGAGCAGTGCAAGTATCCCCACACCACCTTGCCAATGTCAGTCTGTTTCTGGAGCTTCTAGGAGGGAGAGAGTAATTCAGTCTCCAGGTCCATGAGATCCCTGTGCTCTCCATTTATACTTCTAATTATTGCGGTGTGACCATCTCTCTATAAACTGGATTACCCAAGACACCCCAAAGATCCTGCTTTGTGATCTGCATTGGCAGATTCCTGGGCCTGTGTGGATCACAATTTAGGATTGGGGACCCATCCAAATAATTTCAGGCAGATCACTGAAAAGGAATCAAGAATCATCATCAAGGGCAGTATTCCAACCAGCAAGTGACCTGGAGGCTCTATATTCCATTACCAATCTCCTGAGCCACCCTGCTCCCCAGCACGTCTTTCTTTCTTCCATCAAATGCAGATGTTTTAACTGGATTCTGAGTCAGGGCACAAATATCTTTTGACATGCTGGTTGTGTATTATTTGATAGTTGAGCCAGAAATCCTCAATTGAAAAAACCCAAGTTATTCTATAGATTCTCCGTAATAAATCGTAACTAGAACAGAGAGAGTAAACAGACTATAGTAAAGCGAATACAGCACAGCTGCTCTGCAATACAGGATGAAACATAGCTGTAGCGTAAATATTGTAAAACTGGCTCCAGGCAATCAGGTGAAGCCTGATCACCAAGTGCCACTTTGTCAGGAAGACACTTCGATGTGCAGATCAGGGTGAGATATTTTTGCCTGCTTAATTGACTGCGCAGGATAGACCATGGCAGGCTGCCTAGCAGGCTGCAAGGTGGGGGGTCACAATTGGCCATTGGACAGGGTATTTGATTGGACCACTTTCTGCCTGTCCAACAGGCTGGGGGTTTCATGATGGCTAGCCCTGTAGCCTGGAAAGTGAAACACAGTAGTCTGGCATGGATTAGGAAAGGTCATGTGCAAGGCTGGCTACATGTGACCAAGTGATTGGCAGGTCAGAAGTGGAGTCATGCTATGACTCCTGTTTATAGGGCTAGATATGTAATAGGACTTGAATCTGTTTCCACGTGCCTGTTCCACTGCATCATTTTCCTGTAGGGATGTGTAGGGTGTTGGCTTTCCATGGTTTGGTATCCATGTGTGTGCTATGGCTTCTGATTTTGTATTGGTGTCTTTTATTTTTATTTCTTGTATTGCCTTGCCCATAGGACTGTACCCTTTTGATATGTGTCCATCTGCAGACCGTTTATTTGCTGCAGTTTACCATGTTAGGTCAGATGGGCAGTGCTCACCCAAAGACGGGCGAGTGGTAACCAGTGCATAGAAACTGAATGCTTAGTTGGAGTGGGGCTGGAGGAAGAGTAACAGTGGCAGAATAAAGTCTGATTGTCATAACTTCCATGGAAGTTGGAGGGAGGAGCGCAGATTGCAGGAGGGAAGAGTTTGGAGAAGGCACCAGGAAGCCAGTCTGTGTGCATGTGGCTGGAATGGTAGCTGCAGTTGCGGCACCTCTGTTTATAGTTTTTAATAAAGACAGTTTAGTTTTAGAAACATGGAGGCCTCTCATGTTATTACCCACCACGTGGTACATGAAATACTGATCATTCTTGGTTGGGGGCCAGTCTGCACACTGCTCGATAGATTCAGCCTGACCTCATATGGTTGTCTCATTACCCAGGCAAACTACTCTGCATGGGGCTTAACACACCTATTCTGGGTAGTTTTGGCCTGTATTTGGGCTCAAGGACCCTGGCAATTTGATGTAGGCCTAGGTCCTTATAAGTCTCTTTGGAGGAGGAAGGAGGGACATTTTGGCTTGGACTGCCTATCTGCCCTCTTACATTGGCTGTTGTTGAATGAAGTTGTAGCCTTTGTTTTCCGCTCAGGTTCATTTATCTCCTCATTGGTGTGCTGCCATTCAGCAAAAGTGTTGCTCACTTAGTACAAAGAGTGTCTTGTTTGTTATGACTTGTGTTCCATATTTAACTCTGTATGGACTTTAAAGAAAATTTTCATCGGGGTTATTTTGGACATATCTGTGCATTTAGCTGCATCTGATTACTAGCACATTGACAACATGGGGACCTAACAAAAGCACCGTTGAACTGTTTGCATAACAAAGCAAAAGAGAACTCCTTTTCATAGAAATGTATTGAGCAAAGACACACGGGCCATGTCCTACCACTATTTGGAAAAACCCTCTCACCCTTAGATTGGCCTAAAAATCACAGGAGTTGAGGGGGTGAGGGAGAAGTTCAGGCAGATTTTCAAATGCATGAGCAGCAGTTAGGTGCCTAGCTCCTATTGACTTTCAACGGCAGGGAGGTTCCCAAGTGCCAGTTGTGCCTTTGAAAATCTCTCCCAAAATCAGGCTGTTTGGCCATCTGTCTGGATTTTGAACTCCCCCTGCCTCTCCACTGCCCCCAACATGTTTTCAACAACGGAGCTTGAAAATTCAACTTTCAGAGCATACAGAGTATGTGCACACAAATTCAGGTCCCCTTTCCCCTGTTCACCTGCTCCCTAACTTACTTGCATTTCAATGCCTGCCCCTCCTTGGCTGCCTCCCCCAGTCCCTCACTCTCCCAGCCTCACTGGCAACATCCTGCAACTCCAGTCCTCTGTGAGCTTCCAACAGGTGCTACCAGTCTCTAGCCTGCAGCATTAGGGTGGATTCCCTTGAGTTCTTTCCTCTAATACTCCCCAACACTCCACACACCTTCATGCCCTGTGGTGGAGGTGAGACTGCTGCTGTTGTCCTCAGAGAGAGGCTGCTCAGCTGTGTTGTGCTTTGCCTGCTCCGCTCAGAGTACACAAGATGTGTGCAAGCAGCCTCTAGCGGCCGAAGCAGGAAACGCCATGCAAATCCCGCAAAATTCCTGAGCTGCTTTTGTTTCTTTGTGAGACTGTAAGAGACTCCCACAATTGACCCCAATAACTGGCAATGAGATCGTGAATGTTGGCAGTGGTGCAGAAACCTTGACCTAGTCCCTCCCTCGCTCCCTGGCTGGAACTACCTTGGGGTGACTACAGACATCTGCCTTGGCTCTAAAAGGTGAGGTGAAAGGAAGGATTGGGGTATGCCATCCCTTGAGCATGTTCTATAGTTCTTGCTCATGGAATGCATGGGAGACCCTTCATTCCCTTTTATGGACCATGCTTGGTTGGCCCAGCATGCCGTTAGTTTCCATGGCATGCTGGGGCTCATGTGCCTCATACTGCCACGTAAATTGGTCTAGGGCTGGACCCACTGACATTAGCATGTAGAACAATGAGAGAATGTGCCTAAGAATTTGCCATTCTATGGCTAAGCGTGAGAACAATGCATGGCTGTCAAGTCAGATGAATCTGTCCCTGCAAAATGATGACAAGAAGATTCCGTGAACCAGTGTAACAGAGTCCCCTGATGTCAAATACCATCACCCAATTGCTGTATTTGGCGGGCACAGTATGATAGGAGCTGGGGTTTGCAGGATGTTCAGTGTTGCTGAAGGAAAGATCTTGCAGGTCATTTTGAGTTCCTGACATGCGCATTGGCCTCAGGACTGCAGAGCCAAGGACACCCGTGGAGCTACTAAGTCTGTTCTTTCCTCAGCTGAACTGAGCCAAGATTCTGGGACAGTAGTACCGTCCTGTGAGGAGTAATTATCATGTTAAACTCACTGCATGGCACAGACACACCACACTCTCACACTACAGGGGAAGAAAATCAGACAGTCATAAGAGATCCTGTGTATGCCACACATACACGTGCATGAAACATGGCATAAGAATTTGGTGACATGGGACAGATGCTTAATGTCTTCTTTATGGGATAATAAGCACTATGGCTGAGCACTCTGGTTGTTTGTACTGAGACAAAGCACAATGGTAAAAATGCCTCATTTTGCTTGAGGATAACTGGCAAAACTAGTTTAATAATCAGTGGGATATGTGAAAATCAGCTGTCATAGAAATACATGATTTTTAAAACTCTATCTAGTTCATTGCTTCACAATTTTGTTGGAGCTGAGGGAGTAGGTTAAGTCTGGACTCAAACTTCAGGGCCAAGTCAACAGTCAATGGAGCTACCCCAGTTTACATCAGCTGATGAATGGGCCCCATCTCAGGAAACTGGGGAGCTCTGCACATGGATAGACACACACAGGTGTCCGCAAAGCCATTTTACAGTAAAAGGTAATGATATGATTATAGATGGCTTTAAACAGGGTAATAAGGCCAAACCTGCATACCTTTAGAATTCTTCAGTGGCATTTACTGGCATACTGGATATACTTCAACACCCTGAGCCAAATTTGTAAAGGCCAGGCACTTTTAACTGCATGTGTGAATGTGGACACTTAGCCAAAGACCTCATTTCCATTCATAATTAAGTACCATGTTTAAGAGGTCAGTTTTGTTTCTGGTATTACTTTTGGATGCAGTGTTTCCAGGCACCACCTTTGCTCAAAAAAGGAGGAGACTGGATGGAGGCCCCTTTAAAAATCTGGCCTATTGTATTAGTTTGATTTTTACCTTTGGCACCAGGAAACTGTCTTTTTACATGAGGCAGATGCCAACTGTTGGAGCTAAGGCGTTAAGAAAAGACCATTCTTAACATCAACGAACTTTTCCTTGAAAATAAGAGTCCAGGTGCATTTTTTTGTGGTGGGGGGGAATGGGGAGCAGAGAGGTTAGAGATTTCACCCTGTATCTGATCATTACAACATCCTTCCCCTTGTCCAGTTTAACTAACTGCTTTTTCTCCATTTCAGTTCAGTCTTTATCTGGCAAGCAAACTGTCTCTGCTACTCTCTCAGCCTTGCTCTGCCCACTCTGTCTAGCCTCTGTCTAATTTATTCCAAACCCACGCTTGATTCATCCCTGGGTTACGCCAGCTTTGACTAGTGTATGGCAGGGCTCCTGGCAGATTGTCTGTCTGTGGTACATCTCCCAGCAATGCCAGCAACTCTCCTGCACAGATGTGCAGTGTCTTCCCCAGTAATGAGCTGTGCTCTCTGTGAAGGGTCATGGCCAGGGCAGCTGGGGGATGTGAACATTCATCACCACCCCGGGCAGACTTCACCATGGGGCTCCTACACTAGTCTGGCTACATTTCAGAGCTGCCTTCCCCTGTCAAAACCCCTGGGAAGGACAGCAGTGCACATGCCACCAACCTTTCCCTGGAATCGAATTCTCCCCACTCCTGCTGCTGCCTCATTAAGGGAAACTCTTCCCTTGCCCCAGCTCCTGTCACACTACTTGGCAGTCAGTGTTTGGGTGATGGTGCTTGATATTGGAGTGACTCTGCTACACTGGTTCATGGAATCTTCCTGTCTCTTACAAATTCTCAAACAGATTCTCTGTAAGCAAGTTCCATTCTGAAAAAAGCTGGCAGCTGTCCCCAGGCGATATTTCAGGGTGAAGCTGAAGTGGCAAAGGAGGAATTGGTTGATGAAAGGAAGACAAAACAATGGGACAGTGCTGCACACTGTAGACAAGAGGCAGGTCAAAGATGTATGGTAGAGACAGTTGGCATTGCAGAAGGGAGCAGAACTAGCAGATAGTATTATGCAGGATTTAATTGATGATGCACTGAACAATCATGGCTATCAGAATAAGCTGATGCTAGGCTAGTATTAATAAAATATTGGTGTAATGCTACAAAAGAACAAGGAGGATTCATGAATGCCTAATGTATCATGATTATGCATGTGCATCATATATGTTGTGCATGCAAAATCATGATTGGAGTGGCACTGGCTACAGAGTCATTGATTTGTTGCTTCTCTTCTAGATCTGTGTTAAAATTGTGAAGAAGCAGCACTGTATATCTGTGCCCAGGTCCTTGCACGTGCACCAAGTCTGAGGCTTTGATTTAAGGTAGTTCTGTGGGGATGATGGGCGAAGGAACCTTCGCTTCACAGGAGAAATGCTCTGCTGTTGCTATTGAAGCCCTTTCTGCTGCTCCACCCCTCCACAGAAGTCGATAGCTGGTGAATCTGCATAGCAGTGTGTCTATTGGCTCTGCTCCTGCCTCTTGTCTTTTTGTCACTGCTTTACCTCCATCTGACCCCAATCCAGCAGTGGAGGGAGTCACCACAGAACCAGACTTGGTCCTACACAGGATGGGAGGACTCCATGTATTGCCCCAAGTCCTGTACCCTCTCTTTCCAGACTAGTTCTGCTGTGTGTCTGTCCTGGCAGATCCTCAGAGGTGGGAGCAGGATTGTGCTCACAGATACCATCACAGAGATCTGAGGTTGCTTTTCATACATACCTAAGTCTCTTATTAAAAATCCTTTAATTCCATCTTTCACATGTTAGGAGTGCATATCGCTGCCGTGAGTCCACAGTACTAAATATGCTGCAAAAAGCAAGAATGACTGACTGTCGGCATTTGCCTGCTTGGAACAATTTTGACAAATTCCAGAAGGCTTTCAGAAACAGGAAGATTAAGCAGCAAGAGATGGCAGATGGATTTTAATGTGGACCATGATTTCCTTTTCCCTCCAAAACACCTCCCCACCCACCCATATATTTTCCCCAGACAACAGGAGTGTTTTTGTCCTCTTCTGTGAGGAAAAAAGTTATTTTAAAACCAACTTAAACAGCGAAGAGTTCAGTGTCCAGAGTAGAGACGAATGAGTTGCCATCAAGCCATTTCAGACTTTAAGTGCCTGTGGCCTACTGGCCTTTTTGATTCTACACCACTAAAATGCCAGGTAAGTTTTCATAGTTTAAGGGCATATTGGCAAAAATAATCCATTTACCATATTTACTGATGGGGCTTGAAATTCATTGATCCTCTGAGAAATGAGACCTGGGAGCCATTCTGGGTAACTCAGTGAAGATTTGGTGGTCTCAATCCAGTTTTAGTTGACAAACGTTCATATCCAAATAACGTCAGTGGGAAGGAGAAGTCTTGACGGATCAGGCCCCCGATAGAGGTCTGAACACAGCTGAGATATGTGAACAGGGCACTGTGGCTTGCTCTGCTGCCTACCATGTTCTAGTTCAGGCCTCTCCAGCCTTTTCACTGAGCTACTTTGTTGCACTTTAGATCTCTAAGTTTTATATTAGTCCAATGTAATGAGCTTAGATGGTGTTAATGATGTGTGGTAGGGGGTTACTGTCCAAAATTCTAGGGTGAGATTTTTATTTAAAGAAAAAAGTATCTATCCAATGCTCTAGGCATCTTTCATAGAAATGTACCTAATACGTACACAAAACTGACAGCGTTGGTGATGCTGAAGGTATCTGACTTATATGCAGTTAACAAGATTTACCACTACTCCCATGACATGTTGAGTCTGTTGCTTCACAGAGTGCCTGCTGAGAATGGTGAGCAATGAAGCCTCAAATCCAGTGTTAGACGGGGCGTATTCCATTTCTTGCTAACCACATACATACTACTTGCATTCGATAACAATACCATTAAAGAAACAGCCTTCTTTGAGCTGTCTTCAAGCATCAGACGCAAAAGTATCACCAGCTGAGCATGTCAGTCTCATGTATCAGTTAATGGAAACTGAGAGAGAACAATATTCATACACATTTATCAGTTTTCCAGGAGATGACTAACATCCTTTGACAATAATTCAACTCATCTAGCTACTGCATTTTCACCCGCATGTTATTAATTGAAGACAGAATTTGTTTATTTTGGAAGTCTTTGAACAAAGCTGTGGGCTTCAGTCATGGCTTTTTTCATCACCATGCGATCAGGGAAAGCTTTTTTTATGGTTTGTGAGTATATAAGTAACTCTGAAAAATGCAGCCTCTTCCGTGCTCTCCCTCCCCGCCCTTTTTTTTAAGACTTTGAAAATATGGTTGTCTAAGTTTTCAAAATGCATGTGCTCTCTTTTGGGTCAGATTCTGCCATCCTTACTTATGCTGGGTGGGTGGGTGCATTGACTTTGATGGGATTACTTGAGGGAGAAGGTGGAAGTAAGAGTAGCAGAATATGATCCTGAATTTGAAGATTTTGGGATAGTCTTCATGTTTCTCATGAGGTGTGGCGAAGGTGACCGTCCAAAGCACCCTCTTTGCCAACAGCAGCTTTGGGGTGATGTATGAGCTGCCCATGCTGGCTTTTTTCTTTTGTACATTAATCAGAGTGGGAATATAAGAGATCATTATATTTATTTAAAAGGGTAGTACTCAAACTGTGCTAGGTGCAATACAGACACAGGAAGATGCAGTCTCTGCGTTGAAAAGCTTACAGTCTGAAAGATAAGAGCTAGACAAAAGGTGGGGGATAAGGTACAATATAAGCAGTAGAGTAGCTTCCTTTTGTGTGTATAAATTAATGAAAATGGTGCATTTTCTGCTTCTTTTTCAGAGTACAGCTAAGTCATTTGTGCTTTAGTGGGTTATCTAGCTGACTTTCCCCCACATCATCCAGACCTGTTCAATCTCCCAATTGGTCTGGGAGACTCTTGTTTTTCTGTTCTCGATGCTGCGTTCCTGAGCAGTGGCTTCATTCTCCGAATTGGCGACATTGCAGCCTTGTGGGAGAGGCATTCTACGCAGTCCTCTCTAGATGAGGACTCTAGCTATAGAGATCATATCTACAGCATAGCACCAACCTGCTGCACTCATATACGTATAAAGGGTAATGCAGTGCAGAGTGATGTAAGGGGTCACTCTAGCCATGCTTCTATGGCTGTGGGCGTGTTGGTGACCATGCTCTAGGCAGAAGAGAGCTGGGGGATGTAGCGAGGAGGGATGCGGGGAACCAGAGCATGATGGAGGACCCAGACTAGGGAGA
Source organism: Chrysemys picta bellii (assembly GCF_011386835.1). NCBI lineage: Eukaryota > Metazoa > Chordata > Testudines > Emydidae > Chrysemys > Chrysemys picta. Next base: position 20,378,966 of record NC_088800.1, read on the forward strand.
AGAGGGAAATTTGAGCAGAAGAAAGTGGACTAGGGGGCTGGTGGGAAACTCAAGGAGGCAAATGATAGGTTTGATAGGGAAGAGCAAGGAATTGAAGGATTTGATGGTAATGAGGATTTATGTAAAAGAAGCAATGCATGCTCGCTGAATATGCAAGCAGGTCAGAATATCAGCTGAAGCCCACAGCTGTGCCCATATCTAAGTGCCTCTCCAGCTCACCCCTCTGGCGTTTCCCTCTCTGTGTCCTGGCTGCTTCTCCATTTCATCTGTTGACTATGGTGAGGGAGGGTAGCTGGATGAGCAGCAGAGGAGACCTTCTCTACTCTGTCCACTTCACAGTGCCTTCTGCGAGGCGAGAGGAGCTGCTGTAGCGCTCCCTTCAATCTCCTGCAGGCTGCGAGAGCTGCCATTGATACACCTCCCCTCCCATCTGCAGTGGATGTGATTGTAGGCCTGGGGAGTGAGGCAGAGGCAAGGAGAACTTCACCCTGCCTCAGGCCTGGGGAGAGAGGGGGTCAGCCGCTGGAGATCTTCACTTTCAACCCATGGAGTGTGTGTATGTGTGTGCTGCTCCCTCCCTTCCCCACTGGCAGCTACAATAGGAACAGGAGTAAAAAGTCTCTCTGCCTTCTATTGTACCTTCCTTTGCCATAGAGGCAGCAGGAGGTGATGCAGAAAGAGAGATCTGCTAATTCCAGTAGTGCTGCTGGATGGAGAGAGAGGGAAGAGCTGCTGGTGAGCTACTTGAGAAGGCTACATAAACTACCGGTAGATCACAGCCCAATTGCTGCAGATCCCTTCTCTGGAGAGAGGACTGCAGGGTCCAGGACTGTCCTGGCACCTTTCCCAGCACTAAATTCACTTGGAACCTCTCCCCCTCCCCAAATGCCACACACACAGAAAATAGGATGAAGTAATTTTGTAAATTTACAGCAGTACACCCTCATCTACACAACAGTGTCTAGCTCTGGTAAGCTAGAAAGTCGACTGATGGGTGCATTATAAATATCTGGATAGACAGTTATGATGAGGTATAATAGACTTGGATTGTTTAGTTTTCAAAGGAGAGGAGGGAGGGAGGGGCTTGACAGAAGTAGAGTCATTAGGTTTGTAAGTGCAGAATTTCTCAGTGCTTCCTTTTTACACTGTTCCATGATCCGAGAACAAGGGGATCCTGTGAAAATTAACAACGGTGAATTTAGGATGTATTTCTTTATGAAGTGTAGAATCTGTGAGTTGGGGAAAGTCACTTCTGGAGGAGGTCACCAAAATGAACACTGGGTTGAGGGGAGGGAATTGGGTAATTTTATTATTATTATTTGAACCACTTGTGGATATACAAAGTAAGGCTATAATAAGGGTAATTGAATGACCTGCTTCAGTGTATAAGCATGGTTGCCCATTGAGGTCTGGCATGTGTTTTCCCCTATAGACAGCATTACGTTGGCTAGTTGCATTAAAAGGATTTCTTTTCCCTGGAACACTGGGTGTTGGCCAGTGCTGGAAGAAGAATATGGCAACTTCTTTGTTTTTAAAAAGACACCTATCTTAATCAAAAGTAAAGAAATTCTGTATGTAGTGCATAGAACTTATGAGGCGTATAAATGTTTTACCCATTTTGTTCTTATAAGTTACCTTATAATAAAAATGCATTCTCCATGTAATGCCAGTCAGAGAAATTGTTATATTCCTTAGCATTGTGCCTCATAATGCATCTTTAGTGTCTGTAACCAATAATTTTAACAGAAAAAATTGTTCTTTGAACATGTGTTTGTTAAAAACGAATGTTTCTATATTCCCTTTAACTAGGTGACCTTGTGACTGTGTTATAACAAAAAAAATAACTGGTTGACAATAATAAAAGTGATCTTAAAATATAGTATATTTAAAAAAGAAACCTGGTGAATTTGCTCCGTTCCATAACTTGCCATGGACCAACAAATAGTTTATTGTACTATATACCATATGTGTTTTTAGATATGTATTCTTTAATCACAAAATATTACTTAAATATGAGCTTTTGACCCTCTTACATTTTTTTATTTACCTTCAAAATAAATGCAACAGTTGTTTGTTATAATTTTGTTTCATTATCCCAAGTTACTGTGTATGTAATTCAGCTGCCCTCTTTAAATTTGACTGTACTGAGGGAACGGTAGGAAAGGGAAGAATATGACTGGCATATCTAGACTATTGACATGGATATAAGCAGGTGAAAAGCAAGACTTACATAACTTTATAAGCCTTGATGTATGCATTTAGATGCAGTGACCAAAATTTGCCATGAACGTAAGTGGTTGCAATCAATGGAGTTGTGTCCACTTAAATCATTGATTAATTTAGTCCAACCTATATGTTACTATCACAACGTCACAGAAGATAAAGTAGACTAGATTCTAATCTCATTCAATTAATGTATTTATTCTATGGCATTTATTACTGTAGTATCTGAGTGTCTCATAATGTTAGTGAATTTTAGGCTCAGAACTCAAGAATCCTTATTCCCATTATATAAATAGACTGACTGATGTACACAGGGTAATGTTACTCAGGACATCTGTGGCATAGCTGAGAATTGAACACTGATCTCCTCACTAGAGCTGGTCAGAAACGACGTTTTTCTGTCAAAAAATGCAAACTTGTTGAAATTGAAACGTTCTGTGGGAACATGCCAAATCTGATGAAATTCCAGTGGAAACCAGGAGGTTTCCAACAGGACCCGGCTTGCCAAGCAGGCTTGAAGCAGACCGGGCCTGGCTTTTTGTATTGGGGTTCCCAAGGCTTTTCGTGTCATTGGCTCCAGGGCAGTCAGCTTGCCAGGTCCCATTTTGAAATGATTTTTAATTAATTAATTTTTAAATTTCACAATTTCCCATGGAACAGGAGTTCCAGTTTCTGTCTAGCTCTATTCCTGACTCTTAACCTGTGTCTTAACCACAAGATGATCTACTTACTGTGGATTTACACTGCTCTAATTGGTGTAACTGAGATAAAAATTTGGCTCAGTGTCTAACTGTTGCCTTGTGGCCTTATGCTTAGAGGTTATCCCCAACCAAAACTAGATACTGTCAGTTTGTTTCCAGCTGTAACAGGTACCAACAATGCCAGCCAGTCTGTATTAATAGATTCCATTATTTCTTCAGACAGGAGAAGGTGAAAGGAAATCTCCCTTGCCTAGTTCCCAGTTTTGATTTGGCATGAGATACTGGAGCAGTTTTGTATTGATGAGAGGGGAACTCCTAGAAAGTAACATGGTTGTAGCCCTGGGAGATGTAGCTGAAACAATTACAATTGAATATGTTGAAAATATATGAATGAGGAGTTTTAAAACCTGTAAAAGCAGTTAGAGAAAAGAGCAGTGTGATGTTCTGAGAAATGGGGCCCAATTATACAGCCCGTACTTACCTTTTTGAGCATGGAGCCATTGACTCCAAACCCACTGAAGTTGATGAGTGTTGCCATTGGGCTTTGGGTCATATCCTTAATCACCAAAGTGATGCCATTGAAGTTGGTGAAATAATAATACATAAGATTCTATTAATAATGCATATCACTAGAAAAATATAAGGCAGTAATTTGGGACATACACACAAATAAATGCTTATAAATATCAAGGAAGTTTGGAAATCGATGCTTGAGTTGTCGCATCATGCAGGGCAGATGTTTACTTAGACATTGTAATACTATGGCTGAAGAACTTTCTGTATCTATATTTCATAGTTTAAAAAAAAAAAAAAAAAAAAAACTAAAAAAGGTCAAACAATGTCCTAAAAAGAAAAACAAGCATTTAATCTGTCTCTGTAAATTAGAGGGTATGCTAAGGAATCCATATTTACCAAGGTCTAGATTTTGGCATACTTTACTCAAGTTGTGTTGCCTGAGGAAGGGTTGTAGGATCTGGCCCCTAGTAAGGTTATGGTATGTAAAAGAAAAGGAAGATCTATTTTCTTGCATTTGGAGCTATATTCTGTTAGTCTTCCTTACAGGAGTAGTTCCATTGAGTGGGACTACTCATGGGAGTAAAACAAGGAGGATTTGAACCTTGAGAGGCACAGAATGGTGTTTTCAACTTGTGTATTTTCACTGACTGTTAGAAATATGACACTGCAGAGCCCAATCCTGCAAAACTTATCTACCACTCACTTAAAAGGTACTACTGCTGGGAAGTCTGAATTTGAAGGATTGGCCCCAGTGGTTCCTATGTCTAAGAAGTGAGTAGCAATAATAGGTTCTCAGTATACCAGGTGCCTTAGTATTTAATTCACAGGCATTTCAGCTCACTAGAAACACACGTTTTAATTTTTTTGCTAACATTTTTGCTAAATAAATATTTACATGTATTGGCTTTTTAATTTGGCTAATGTAATAGTTTGCATTCCTGTTATTCTGGTCAAAATAGGAGTAGTATAGCATTTTAGAGCGCGGTAAGGACATAGAAAAGTACATGAAGCTGCAAGGAGTCGGGAGTTATTCTGAGTTATTCTTATTTCAGTGGGAGTTTTGCTGGCATGAGGAATGCAGGGTTGAACCCTGTATATGTTGTTCTGTTTCCTAAGTTAAATTAACATTGTCCACATAAATACTCAGTAGCATCTGAGTTATCGGATCTCTGTTACATTTTTTCTTTTGCTTTGAGTAGTTTTAATTATATTAATTAATTTCACATTTTTGCAATGTCATTTTTGGCATCACACGAGGGTAGGCATGACTAAAGCCAATAACTAATATAAATGCTTCCTGTTAAATATGCATAGACCATTAGCTACATTTGTGCTGAGAGCCGATTCCCATAATGTGTACTGCACTGATTTTATTTTTGACATTTTCAAATCTTGGTTATTAAAATGTATTTTGGAGAAAAACAAGAACCAATTTTTCTTTTAGACCCAATGTGTGTGGATCACGTTACAATGCCTACTGTTGCCCTGGATGGAAAACGCTACCTGGTGGAAATCAGTGCATAGTCCGTAAGTTACTGTTGTTGAACATTGTGGCCGAGATTTATCTTTTCTCGTTGCATTGTGTGTGTGTTTATCTTGACTGTGCAAAGCTGAATTTATTGCTGGTATCAGTTCAGTACCTGCCATACTGCATTTATTTACTATTTTAACGTATGCAAGATAATATAAAAACCCCTCTAAGCTACAGTACAGCATGTATATAGTTGATGTGTTGACAATATTTGGACAAGGGAGTCCCACAGATATTTTCCTCTTGAGTCTGTGGTAAATCCCCTGAGCCAAGCGATGTTCGGGCTCTTCAGGAGTTAGGAGCTATGGAATTTGTTCCTTTGTTTCCCCATTTAAACAAGAATGCTTTTTCATAAGGAGGGAGGCAACACCACATGGCAAAGGAACTTATGCTACGTGCATGTGCTGGACCTCTTTATACTTTAGTCCTGAAATATACGTAGGGGGTATAAAATATATGTACAACCATAGGTATCTATACGTGTGTGTTTGTGTAAAGGTGTACCATACCAGCAACAGCTATCAGAGGTGTTTTGATTGTGGATGACACAGATAGGGAGAGTAATATCTGAGGTGACAACTATCACATTGCCGTGTACATCTCTGGTGCTAGATGAAAGGTACAGGCCTGCACGCCCATCAGCACCATCCTTCACTAGTGATGCAGTAGGCAACACCATGGACACATGGCTCCTAAGGCGTGTCCCCTTTTGGGCATCTAGTACTACAGGTGGTCCTAATGCCTGACCATGCCTTGTTCTCAGGGAGCACGAGTCTGGCTATCCGCTACAAATAATGGGATGGGCCCCCTTTGCTCTCCATTTCCACACACGGAATCTGCCTTCTGTGTGCAGAGATTTTGTTTGCAGTGTTATTATAGCTGTGTTGGTCCTAGGATATTAGAGAGAGAACGTGAGTGAGAGAATATCATCTATTACATAAGAAGAGGGCTGGACACTTCAGGACAGATGGTTTTGGCGAACATTGGGACTGGGAGTGTATTGGGGTCACCCTGCAAATAGTAACCAAAGTGGGCGGAAGCCAAGGTGGAGTTCTTGTGCCATAGGCAGGCTGTTGGAGTTAGAATTGCTGATCCAGGAATGTACAGCACACAAGACACTCAGGGTGTCACCTGCATGCTTCTCTGCGGGCTATGGGTGTCTAGGTTGGTCCAATTAAAGATATTACCTCACCCACCTTGTCTCTGTAGATATTTTAGTAATTATACTCTATTTGTGTTGTGAATCAGGTGCCTTTTGTGTTTTATGGGGGGGGGGGGTTTAAACATATTTTAAAACCTTTTTTATTTTATTTACAGCAATTTGCAGACATTCCTGTGGGGATGGATTTTGTTCAAGACCAAACATGTGCACATGCCCAAATGGCCAGATAGCACCTTCCTGTGGTTCAAAGTCAAGTAAGTATTCTGCTGTACCTTCCGTGCCTGTTTGCAGTCTGTCAAGCTATCAGCAGCCAATAATGTTTCAGACAACTAACCTCTGAGTCACTAGACCTGCTTACCACAGCAAAGAAGGCCTAGTGTCCTGTGATGAAAACTGAAGAATGACTCAGAAGCTAGCTATGGGAGAGGCTCCTTTTTGCCAAATTAAAACCAAATTAGTTGTATTAGAAACCATATTAGCTTGCCAGTACTCACACTTCCAGCATTTTTTACTTTCTGGAAAATTCCTCTTCTCTACCAGACACTAGACTTGCACACATCGACAGCACAAATGCATCATGATAGACATGTCATTGCAGACAATGGGCCAAATTCTACTCACTTGTATAACCCCGGTGAAGTCATATGGGGCATTGGATGACCAGATTTTGTTCTTATTTACCTGGGTAATCCTACTGATTTCAAAGGGATTAACCAGGTATAACAGAAAACAGAATTTGGCCATTTCCTATTATATCTTAGGGTATTACACTAATCAGCATTTTTAATCAGTGCTGACAATTTTTCCCTTATATTGTACTTAGATTTTGGCTATTTTAACATTGTGGATTTTCTATATATACTATAAAACACTAACACTTCAACTTGACATGCAGCTCATGTTAAAAAAATCACTCAGGACTTGTTTAAATGGTACAGTAGTTTTAGGAAAACTTTTGGAGGTCACACTGTTTTTAATCAGTAAAGCAAACCAGTGTTTAAAATAAAAAGTGACTGAGTTATGTTACTTAGAATACAGTCTACTGCGTAGGTGAGCTTTTATGTAGTAATTTTTGTCACCAAGCACTTCAACTGCACAAGGACTTCAGAAGATAGACTTTGTGTGACTGGTTAGCACAGTTGGCATCATAGACAGATTCCATGAATATATATCTACGCAATAGACCACAATAGCTTGGAGCTACCATTAAGAAACAAAGGAAATGTGACATTAAAAAACCCGTTTAACATTAAAGGGTTATTGTCAACTTAAATCTGGCTCTAAATTAAAATGTTGTCAAAACAATCTTTGGTTTTATAAAAGACAAATGGAAATGTTCTGCAAATGATGCTAACAAAAATAAATATAAATTCTGATTTAAAACCATTGTTTTTAAACCAGTAATTATTGCCATGCAATTTTTGAAACCCAAATACTGCAGCTTAAGAACCTGAAACTTAACCATATAAAGAACAGTGAAACAAACTTCATTGTTTTTTCACTGTCCCACCTCAGAGACATGCAAAAGGAAACATGCAGTGGCAAGCATGTTGTATTTTAAACATTGACTTCTCACAGTGTAGGGTTGGATAGTGCAAACCTTACCACTGATGAATACTGACTCATATGAGTGGTCTTGTTGACTTCAGTGAGACATCTTGTATGAGTCAGTACTCACCAACCTAAGTAATGAATGCACAAGCTAACCCTTAAAGTGCCATTATTAACATGGGTAAAGACATTTATTTGTTCACAATGTGAGTTTGATTCAACAATATTTAAGTTTGTGACAGACCTACGGCGGAGTGAAAATTCAAAGTTAAGACTGCTGTTCCATCCATAATACATCCTGTGCGGGGCGGGAGGGGGGTGTACAGTATGGGGAATTGGTCAGCCTTGATGTTGATCAATTGGCATCCTGCACCCTGGGCCCTCAAAGGTTCTGGAACCTACGTTACTTATTGAAAGAAATGGTATTTACAGAAATCAACTTTCCTTCAAAAGCTAACAGTGTTTGGGCCCTTTTATGGGAGGACTATAGAGCAGTCCTGTGGATCACCATTTGGTGGGTCATAGAGTTGCTACTCTTATTTACCTCAGGACTCTTCAGGTCAAGTTTGATGTCTGTGGAAGATATGTGTGAACCACCCAGATTTCCACATGTATACATTTTATTAATTAAACTAAACTATGCAAAAGCATAAAATAAGAACAAACAAATCAAATTTAAAGAAAGTAGGTTAATATAAAATCATAAAACTAATCTAATTATCATGTTGATTAAATCATATCAAATAAACCAACAGTTCCCTGTAAGCTCTACATAATAATTCAGGAAGGCAGCAGTCTTGTTTATCAGCCCCCCAAATAGCAAGGCATTCTCAATCTCAGTGCCAGTGGATACATTCATGTCCCAGTCACATAGCTGATACAGGGAGCTCCCAAGCTGAAGTTAATGTTGAGACTTACAGCTCTGGTCCCAGTTAAGACGGCCTGCCCAAATAATTACTCTGCTAAGAAGATTGGAAAAGAAAACCAAACCAAAAAGGTTGCTATTTATGCAGGATGGTTGGGTTGTCCCAATTCTTTTTTGGTTTCATTCAGCTTTAGGAAGCTGGTACATGGTTTAAAAGATTAGCTGGTGGTTTTCTTGGCTTAGATATTTTAATCTCAACAGCCTTGCTGGCTGATTAGAGGTTACTTCCTTGTAAATGTCAAATTTCCAGTGTTTCATGCTGCTGGACTCCTGCCCCTTGGTGGCTAGCTAGGAGGACGTAGGAAACACTGGCTTCTTGGTCAGTCATAGTGGCATTCATATCCTGAGGCCAGTAGCTAATGGCAGCAGCCATTGCAGTGAAGCAAGCCAACAAGCAAAGGCTTTTCTTTGGCATTTTAAGATATTGACCTGCCTGGTTCCTCCCTCTTGGAACATCTCCTCAGGAGTCCCTTGTTGAATTGGAATGGGGGATTCTGAAGTCAGTGATATCACCCAATGGGATTTGATCACCTTCCTGTAAATGGAAAAACTTCCTCCTTTGAGTCATTTTGGGCTTGAAGAATTCTCCGATTCAAAAATGTATCCAGTCAGTCAGCAGGTCTGTAGGTATTTGAGCTTGTCTGAGGCCATGGGTCAGTCCACAGACATTATCACAGCCATCCCACAAAGGCCCTGAATAAAATGTCATTTAAAAAATGCAAGGCAAGCAGAAAGAATTCCATTGATTTCAGTGGACTTTGGGTCAGGACTCTGACTCCAGGTCCTTGTTCAAACCAATCAGAACCTCCCAAAGCTCATGCCTTTCTATTTTTTGCTGCCATCAGGAAGAAGCTATATCATCTTAAGTTTTGAATGTTTCCAAGGCTTTTGGGGACATCACAACCTTCCTGCCATGCTCTGTGTAACATGCAGCGAGGCAGAATCCACCTTCTCTCATGATCAGTGGTTATAATTCCATGGCTTAGTGTCCACCGCCTAGCTCTGGTCTTCGGAGTCAGTCACGCCGCAAAAAAAGCATGCTTAGGATGTGCATGTCTTTTGCATTTGGGTTGCCATGAAGATCTCATTTCACATTTACAGCTGCTGGCTGGAACTCTTCTATACAATACCTGGGCTAGAGTGGAAATGTTCTTTCTTGTCACAGAATTCTATAAAAGTAGCCACTAATATATTTTCTCTGATACTCCTGTGCTTGATCCTACAAAATGCCCCTTTTCCAAAGATATTGAAGTTGCTGCTGCTTTTGTCCTTAACATCAGAACTGAAGACCCTTATGTTTCCCTGCTTGAGTCATTGACTGGACAATGCGTGTTACCTTGTTACTGCTTAATCATCTTTTGAATGTGTTGTGAGCTATATTGGTATGATGATATGCTATGGGAACTCAGTGTGAAGCCAAATCCTGAAGTTCTTACTCATATTCACTGAAAAATTAGTTAGAATATCAGGATTTGTTACTTTTGAATGTGCTGCCCATTTTTTTCCATTTGTGTAGCAACTTTAATATTACTTACACATAGTTTTGAGTGTTAATTGTCAGCGCAATAGGTAGATTTATAAGGCTCTTTTCCTGCAGCTACTCCTGTTTGAAGTCAAAGGCAGCTCTCAGTGTAGATTGATTGATTGATTTTCAGGATTGGGCCTGAAAGAACAACTATTTTGGGTTTTTTAAACCATCGCCTGTGCAATCTAAGACATGGCAAAGCCATGTGTAGTAGCTGACCAGTCCCATGTAATTCCTGTATTTTTTTGATAGTGCCGTAATTGATCTGCAATTTTTGGGCCAGATTCTTCTCTCCCAGGTAGAATAACACAGCTGAACGAGAGGAAATTGCTGGTGTAACCAAGGGGAGTGACTGGCTCTTTATTAGTATGCTGGTTTTCAGAATTTCAATCATGGACCCAAACCCTGGACAGCCTATGCATGTGTTTCTATACATTTTTGGAAGGTTAATATTTTAGAATTTTCAGTAATTTGAACTGGTGTTTCCAAAAAATGTCAAAAGAGGGTCCAAAGTCAGTGTTTAGATTCCCTGTTGTATGTCACTGGTTCTGCTGCATAGTACTAGAGGAGACAGCTCACCGACTTGAATGGGCCGTTTTAGTAATGATGACTGTGTGTACCACCAAACTCCCATCATTGTATTTTAAAAAGTAGAAAGGAATATTTTACTTTGGAAGAGTGCCTTTGAGAAGTAAGACAAATGATGGAAACTATTTTTTTCAGAATTCTATGTAAAACCATTCCTTTTCCCAAAATGGGGAAATATCCTTTTGCTTTCAGCTTGAACAAATAATATAAAACTTAGTAGTTAAGCTACTGTTAACCTTTTTATCTCAGATGTAGTTCAAAGTATTTAAATGGCTTTGGTACTCATGTGGGAATGGAAATTAGCTTTTGGCTTGGCTTGCTCTAATTGAAATCAGTTTGTGGTTTTTAAGTTCCTACCCTGCTTGACAGATGATATCATTTCCTATGCTTTTTCTAATCCCCTCTGTTTTTCTAAGATTGTATAAAGCTAAGTTGAACTACACATTTTAAAGTAACTATACACCTTTTTCTGACCTACTTAGGATGCTGTCCAAAAACCTTCACTTAGACATTACTCTGAATATTTTCACTTTTTGTTGAGGAATGTTATTACACTTTTTGTTGCCTAAAGTACTTCCATAGAAAAGCAAAGATGTATCACAACTATTAGAAACATGGGAAATATAAGTTCTAGTTTTAACCTCAGACAATTTAAACATTAACAATGTGTGTTTATATTGGTGGATATATTATAGAGTGGTAGATGTACCTGTGGCAACAAAAGCTACAGTTATTATTTCTCCTTAAAAACAACAAAAACCCAACAACCACTTCACTTGCATCTTTGTAGAACTTAAATTGCCAAGGGATCTAAGGAGCTTTGGCGGCAGCAAACTTTCAGTGGTGATTTGCCATCTGTCAGTAACATGCAGTGGTTTCTTACGCCGTCTCTTTTCCTCAGTCCCTCTGACCATTTCAGACAGCATAGTAGGTATCCTGTGCTCTCTGCCAATCTACCAAAACGTTAATCTGAGAGTAATCCTATCTGGGGAGGAGTCTTTCATGTGGTTCCTGTTAAGAAGGAAACCATTTCCTGGCTACATATTCAGAATGTCTGCCTCAATTGGAATCTATCAGACATTGGGAGCTGTGAGGAGAATTAAATCATGAGGCCTCTCCGCTTCCATACAAATGAAGTGCCTGATACTTAAGTGGTTCCTGACTTCTTCATTGAATAACATATTTGTCCTTATTATCAGAAAAGTGCAGTGCAGGCTTTTCAGTTTATTGGCGTAAGAGGTAGATTGTATGTTAAGCATTTGTAAATGGCAAATGCTTAGGTATGGGGGAACATGAAATACAGCTACCCTTCCTTTGCTAAAAGATGTGGGAGCGCTTCCCCTTTCTCTGGCTTTGGGGAGCACTGCTACCCTAAACTCCTCCTCCACACCCCCCAACACATCAGCCATCAGCACCTTTGTCTGGTGTTGTAAAGACCCCACATAGACAGGTCAGAGAATTTGCACTGCAGTTCCGCCTTCTCCCACTAGAGGTCCTAATGTTGCAGCTCCCCTTCCTGATCTGCATGTGTTAACAGGAGCAGGGGTCTTCCTGACTCCCCACATGAGCCTTTTCCTCCATTGTGCTGATGTTAAACGCTGGTGCTACTGCCTGGTAGTGTCTGCCATCATCTTTTGCTTTCCCTTTTCTGCTGGCTTAGTTTCACCACTGTAAACTGGGGCTGTATCCTGTAGCCCTCACTTGTGTGTGAAATTCTAGTTAGTTCAATGAATAGGAGCTGGAGGGTCTACCCTCATTTGTTTCTGGCAGTGTTTTGAGTCCCTTAATACTGAAACTTAATTTTGTTTTCTCTTCCACTTTCTACATACCAAAGACCTAATCCTAATGGATGCTAAGCACCCTCTATTTCTAATGACTCCCTTGATGCTCAGCTCTTCACAGAATGAAGCCCTAAAATAATCACTGAGCCATTTAGCTATTCCTGACTATTTTGCTAACTTCTGAAAAATTATTATTTTTCTTTCAAGTACAACACTGCAACATCAGGTGTATGAATGGAGGTAGCTGCAGTGATGACCATTGTCTCTGCCAGAAAGGATACACAGGAACACATTGCGGACAGCGTAAGTAACCAATATTTACGTATGTAGACTGTAAAGGTATACAATATTGAGACACACAGATCAGTCACAATTTAAATCTAACTCTAAGCTAACACCGGACTTGCTCTTGCTGGACTACTGTGGAATTTTACAGGAACACACGTGACTTTGAATTAAGTGCCAAGTGAATTCTTTCTGATCAGAACTATTAAAATAAACATCAAGTAAATTCATAATAATTGGATATAACCTGATCCTGTAATTCTTACGCTAGCAAAATTCACATTGGCCTCCAGGGGTTTACCCATTGCAGCAATAGGCCCTAAATTTCAGTATTATCAAGGGATTCAGTTTCTATACAGTAGAGTTTCTGAAGGTTTTTTTTAATGCAATAACTTTATGTAATGTGAGGATTTTTAAACAGAATTATGTAGTGTACCGGATCACCAGATTGTTCACTTTGGCATTAGTTAAGGTTGCTTGACATAGTTACTCTCCTTGACCAACATATTTTGCATTGAATTACATCTATTCTTAGCTGTTGTGTTCAGACTGGAGCTATACTAAGCAATACAGATAGCTGGTAATGCCTTTAACGTAAGTGCAGCTCTGTTAAAGAAGCATATAGTTGATCTAGGCGTGTGAGATCTCTGTAATGTATGACAAGAGTCCTTTGCCTCTTTCGGATAGGATATTTGCTAGGTTTAGTGAGATCTTGTATAAACCCACCTCTTCTCCTCTGTAATAACCAGGAGAAGTGGGTTCTATATCTCATGACATGTCATATGAGGCTGCAAGACCTGGTGTACCTCTTTTTGGATCCAAACAATGAAACATGAGTACTGACATCTTTTTTGACTATCCTGTCTGATACCATGATTTACTGGCTGTCAACAAGAAACCCTGGGACATTTAATCATATTTCTGATAGGTCTGAGTGAACAAATCAGTCTGTTAATTTATTCCTGGACTGTACGAAGGCATGGACAGAACTTGGAAGATTTGGAGATAATATGTTTTCCCAGCCCTAATCTGTTTACTCTCTAGTAATTAAACGTTACTTAGATTAATGGCAAATGTAAAGGGATGTTTGAAACTAGCACAATTAGACTGTACCATACAGGGGAAACACCAGAAGCCCAGAAAGATTCTGATTTTTAAGGTGTTTGCAATATATGTCCTTGGAAAAATTAATGTTCTTCACTCAATTAAGGCTGTGAAGTTGTGTAAAAACTGAAAAATAGACTTAAAAAATCATTGAAAAATAGATCCTGTATCTAAATTAAATTAAAATATCCAGTCTCATTACATTCCTAGTCTTCACCATTTTTCCTGAAGCTGGTAAAACTGCGTCTTTTATGAAAGTATGTGAATTAAGATTATTTTTTGCTCCCCTTCACTTGCAGCTGTCTGTGAAAATGGGTGCCTTAATGGAGGGAGATGTGTGGCTCCAAACCGATGTGCTTGTACATATGGCTTCACTGGACCTCAGTGTGAAAGAGGTAAGTGCTCTAGATCACGCGCACTGGTGTATATGTTATCGTTCTAGTGAAACTGGTTTAATGGTTATTTATTATAATTGTAAATTGAAAATACTGATGATGTGACACAACTTAGACTGTAGAATTTTATTATTGACTGTGAATGATTAATGTAAATAAGATTCTTCTTGAAGAATAGCATGCACATTCTTCATTGAAAGCAAAACTGCAGTCTGAGAGAATTGTGAAGGTTTTATATGCATTCATGCAAAATTATGGAGTAAGACTAGCTTAACTCTCGTGGATGTAATCTCTGAGGATGGATGATCTATTGATGGATAGAATACTTACTTTCTATATAGGACTAACGGTTCAATCTCCTATTTTCTTAACTTTCTATTCCATGTACCTGGTTGATGGCATGCTTCTATAGTCCTTATGCAGCTTGATGATAGATTTTTGCAAGTCTCATTTTATTTTTCTGTTGCAAAACTCCCCATTTAATTACTGTTTCAGGGGATGTAGAGATGTCACATTTCCCCCCACAACTGAATGAGTCTTATTTTAACTTTTAGACTGAAAATAAATATTCAGTGTTAGTTATAGAAATATGTAAGTTTGATTTTAAAAATGGGACCCAGAACAAAACACGTATGAAATTGATTAAGGCCTATGTTTTGTTCCATTTGCGATGCTCATGAAAACACCTAGATCCAAAAGCTGTCAAATAAAAGCATCAAGCCATATTTTTACATAAGTGTTAGCTCTGTGTTTAAATTATGAGAATAGCTCTGTTGTTTTCATATCAATCAGACTGATGCATTTAATTAATGACGATAAGCAGCATCCTGATTCTTTGTGTTTTGTTTTGGGTTTTTTTGGCACGGTTTACTCAGTTCTTTACATCTTGTATGAATTTGTTGTTACCGATTTAAAACTTTTTGCTTAAGGGTATCCATAGCAACAAGCACAGCTGTTTCCAGAGGAAAACACAGCCATACCAACTGCCTTATCTGCTATACTGGGTTGTTTCAAGGAAATTAAATCAGTTTAATGGCTCACTGGGGACAGAGGCCAGGCATCATTGTTTTACTGTAATCCTCATGTTGAACTCTTTGTAGTCTTGAAAATAACGTTTGTTTAAATTTGATAAAATGGTCTATTAATTTGCTGCTTTTGAAAATTCATCTAGATCATCCATAAATTAGAATTTAGTATATGCTCAATAATATTAAAGAAACATGCATTATAGATATTACAGAGCTCATTTTCGGCCTGACCCTGAGAGATATTGATCATCCAAAACTCACCTAGACTTCAATGAGTGTTCTGGGTGTTTGTACCTTCAGGCTCTTAATTGTGGCTGGCTCTCCTATACAGGCAGAATAGGTGGTTACCTAAAGGCTAAAGCAGCCATATATTAAAGGCAGCAAAATATATGACTGTTTGTTCTGTCTTTGGTCACGAGGTGGGAAGTAGTAAGCATTTCCTACTTTGCTTAGGGCAGAGAGAACTCCTACAATTGGCATTAAGAAAAGTCTTGTGTACAGTTCACTTGGGTATGGTTTTGCTTTTGTGATCAAAGCTTCTGGTGAAATATTTCTGCAAACTGTATGGGTGCACCATACAAATCCTCTGTTTGTTTTTTTGCTATCAATATTTTAAACTGGTGATTTCTGGAGATTTTTTTTTAGGGAGAATGATACTGATATGTAAGAAGCTATCGTGTCAGATTCTGTGAGGAGTCTAAAGTGTATGCATCTTGCATTTTCCCATGGTGCCCTCTGCATGTACACCACACAAGCTTAAATTCTACACAAGCTTAGAGGTGTAACTTGAATCCCACTGCATATCAAATCTGAATTTGACCCACTGAGTGTTGGTGCACTGAGTTGGTGCACATGTCCAAAAGGTTATTAGACACGAGCGTAGCAGGAAAAGCAACTAACAGCTGGAAGATATATGAATATGTAGGTTAAAGGAGTGCCTTCTTACTTTTACTCTTTCTTATGCCTTCTTCCAGCTCCTCAGCGTATTAATTATGTGCCACTGTAAACTCCATAGATGGCTGTACAACCATGTACCTAATTATTGACATATAACCCACAGCATCTTACTTACCACCTCTGAATTTGACCATTACCACCACTGTGGTCTAGATTTTCAAACATCATGTGCACAAACAGGGTTTGCATGGGTCCTGATTTGTGCTTGTGCAGTGGGCAGTTCCTGCAATGACTTTGATAAATTGGCCCTGTACGTCATGTGGGGATGGTAGGCAGATTAAAAGTGCCGTTCAAGTCTGTGAGGCAGGGAGGAATGTGAGGGATCAAAAAGTGCTAAAGGATCTGAGATTAAAGACTTCTAAATCTGAAGGAAATAAAATTATCTTAGTGTTTTCATTGTATTCAGGAGTACTGAACGTTACTGGACAGGGACTATTCATACAGCCTTGCAGACAGAGCTTGTTACTGCAGCCATTGGGATCAAGCTTTGGATCTGGTGAGGCTCTGCCCGGTGCAGGATCTGAGGAGGGAGACAACAATGGTGGCTGTATGCCATCTTTATGCCCCCTGCTTCTGGGGCTGTCAGGAGCCAGTTTGATTCCCAGCACATGTTAGAGCAGTGGTAGGCTGCTCACATGTGTGTCTAGCAGCAACAGCTTGCAAACCATTATACCAGCTGGGGGTTGTGGGAGCCAAGCAGTGTTCTGGCTGTGCCCCACATTCCCAGCCATACTCCCTATATCAGGCTGGAAGAGGGGCCAGAGAGATGGCTAAGCCAACCTTTATGCCATTGTGGAATCCTGGGCAGGCAAGTGAGCCAACTCCATGCGACTTTGTGCCAGTGGACTGGAGCAAAGGAGCCGTAGCAGGGGCCAGGGCCTGGCCTGGTGTCTTCATTCTGTATGCCTTTAGCATACATGTTTGAGTCCATAATTATCAGAAAAAAGAGAGAACTGTGATTAACACACCCTAATTGTTCTTGGTGGTGATTATTGCAAAGCTGAGGCCAAATGATAGTGCCCCCTGTGGATCTTTGAAGTTTGATTTCTTTCATACATGCTGCATGTACTTCATCGCTGCAGCCTCTGTACCTAACTGAGCTAATATATTCCTGTTCACCAGAAAGGGTGGGGTTCCAGATCCCTGAGTCATACTATGTCATCAGAAAAACTTCACTCTGAAGGGAACATTTTGAGTATAAGCTAATGCCGACCTTGACTGGAATAACTTGCCTTGTTCACCATCTGCACCTGTGTTGTCACTAGGGAGTTGTCTGGCACTCTGCCTGCATGTGATTTTACACATCTGTCAGTTGAATCAGAGATCCAAATGCACACTCTAGTATCAGGAACATGATGTAGATTTTTGACTCTCCCTGGAGGACTTATTATATGTATATGAATGGATGTGAGCCAATGAGTGGATTACAGTGGAGATGCATACTATGTAAAGTAAAACAGTACCTATTTTCTTCCGACCAAACCTGACATGTCAAAGGGGAAGCACCTTTATCTAAGCATGAATAAAATGAGAACTACATGTGGCAGCATTCTTTTAAAACGTCTCAATTTTGGAGTGAGCAAAATAGACCCAGTTTTCTTGTTTGATAGTACCATTTCTAGGTAAATGCAATGGGAGATGAAGTGGCTGGATTTTGTGGTATGTGCCTTGCAATGGTCTAAAGCATGTATTATGGCTACAAATTATACAGTGCTTCTGTCTACAAACATTAATCATTGCAGTCAAAAAGCATGTTTGTGGCATACCTTTTAGTTCATGTATGTCACATGCCAAAGAATCCTGCAACCCTTACTACATAATGTTGCAGCGTATAGCATTCTTATGCAGTGTATTGTTGGACAATCTAATACATCGTTTGGAAGTATCCTAATAATCTGAGGGGAAAACAATGAAAAGGCTCTATTATTGTAGCAAAGATTGTATACGTTTCTTAGATCCCGAGGTATGCAACGTGGTTCTTGCCTTTAATATTACGCTGTTTTAAATAGTATTTCTGTTACATATGTTTTGGTCCATATACGTAACGTGAGACAAGCTGGATTTATGATATCTAACTAAAATGCTGGCCATGTGCTTGCTAAATGAAGATCTAAAAGCCCTTCCCAGAGGCCAGCTCCTTCAAGCACCAAAGCAAGCAAATCAAAGGGCCTATTACAATAGAAATCCTGCTGACATGATAGCGCAGTGAGATCTGCCGAAATCTGTGGCGTAAGTACTTTTGACTTGGAAGGGGCAGCATCTGGCCCTGGATGATTAGAGCATACAAATTGCATTTTGTATGGATCAGTGGAAGCCTTCCTGACATAAAATACTATAAACAAAGTCAAAAGGAATGTTGTTTATTTACTGGAGATCTTCAGCACATTGCGGGAGGGTATGTTATGCCACCAATGACGTATATTCTCTTAGAGCCTGATTTATTTGATGGCTATGGCATGATTGCATTAGTCATATACCTGTATCGACTTCTAAGCTGTTGAGTACAGTATTTGGCTCCTTTCCAGAGCAGGGGAAGCCTACTGGGCGTAGTGCCAAGTATATGCAGATGCATCATTATGAATAAAACTGACTTGGTATTTCTTTGGGATGATGTTTATTGGAAAGATGGACATGGCATAAATTAAACAATGAAAGGGTAATGGAATTGGAAAAGCTTCCTAAAAGAATTTAAGACGGATTTAAGATATATTAACTAGGCGGGAGAATATTTTATGGAGCCTAGCTTGGTTGAAAGGATTTCAGCTTTTAGGGCTCCATCCTGCAAGATGCTGAGTGCTCTGGCCCTGATCCAATTAAGTACCTCAGCACGTGCTGAACTTTAAACCCAAGAGACTCATACGCTCAAAGTTAAGCATGTGCTTGAGTGCTTTGCTGGATAAGCGCCCAAGTGCTCAAAGCCCTTAAGCACATGCTTAACTTTGAGCGTATGAGTCTGTCAGGATCAAGTTCTTAGTGAAAATAAACTCCAAATAATAGATTAATAAACCAAAAATCAGATTTCCTTCTGCCATTCAAAATAGCTCAATGAATCATGCGCTTTATGAACAAAAAAGTTCAGTTCAGAAAAGACCGTACACACTTAATGATCAGAAATCCCCTATAATCCAAAATCCACTGCCTGCTAATTACATTGAAAGCTCCCTTGATTTTCTGAACATATCACTCTCCCCTGTTACATTCAGATAATTGTACTTTAATAGGGTGAACTGTATATAATGTACAATTGATGCTGTACGTGGCTACTGTACTTGCACTACAAAAACGACCTGAAAAGCATGCTTTTGCTACCTAGACCCATTTGGAGAAACATAGTGAAAGCTCTTGGAACACGATACAGCCCTGTTTATTTGTTCAAGTCCTTGTGGCAACATAAAGGGCCCAATCCTGCTGCTTACTGGCTTTTTGGCATTGGCTTTAATGGAGCAGGATTGGGCCCAAGGTAGTTCAAATATTATTTAAAATGTATCGTGGGTTGTTTTTTTCTGGACTCAGAATATGAGTAAATGAATTCTTTTCCTGCACACCGAGTCATTCCTATACTGCTGTCTTCATACAGGGATTTTTGCTTGGTTTTTAATTATGTTTGGCCATTAATAAAAGTTCCCAAATGGAATGCGCTATGTAAAATTATCTTTCCCAGAGATCCTCTATGCGAGTGTGAACACTAACTGTGCTCAATCCAGGCCTTAGTGCTATGCATATTTTCTTCTTTCTAAATATTACAACTGGTAGAATATGTTTTTACAGCAAGGACGCTGCACCCCTTAGCGTGCCCCGTCTCTGGTATTTAGTCTAAATGGAAAGTAAATAACAAAGTGTAGATAGCAGTAAAAGTATGTTCTCAAAGCCTTATGTCGCATTTAAAGTAGTATTGCAGCATATGGTAGCTGGCAAACATTTGCATAAACTTAATTTTTGTAGCTGGCTTCCAAGAAACACATCTGTTGACATAGACATGTAATTTCTGCAGCCCAGTAACGTTAATGCATGTACAATATTATAGCAGCACACTCTAACACAGCTGTAGTTGAAGGCCTGTAATAACTGTTGCTATTGTAGACCCTTATTTTCATGAGTTTATAACTTAATCATGAAAATTTGCACCAGGCTGAAATTTAATCGATTCAGTCTCCGCATTGGAGTGACTTTTTTTTCCTTTAAAATATTTTGAGCACAGTTTTGTAACACACTATTATAAAATGTTTTCAATTTTAAAACCCAATTTGCAGCTCTTCTTTCCAAATAAGCTAGTGCTTTAGCGGATTCTTGTGCATGAAAGAGAGTGAACTAAATGGATAATCCACTTGAGTTTTTCGCTTCTGGAATGGAGGTTGTAGCTTAATCCTGTGGACAATAGTCCACATTACACAATTAACACACCCAATTTAAGATGCTTTAAAATACACAACATATAATCAATGGATCTCTAGGCCTAAATTTGATAAATTCAGCTTAAAACTCTGAGTTCTTTAAAGCAACAAATGTAGCAAGGATTTTGAGTAAGCAATAACACACTTCAGAAGGGGTAGTTGTACTAGGCCAGGGGTGGCCAATATGAGCCTGAGAAGGAGCCAGAATTTACCAATGTACATTGCCAAAGAGCCACAGTAATATGTCAGCAGCCCTCCCATTAGCTCCCGCCCCCCTTGCTCCCAGTGCCTCCCACCCACCACCAGCCACGCTGATCAGCGCCTCCCCCACAGCTCCTGATCAGCTGTTTTGTAGCGTGCAGGAGGCTCGGGGAGGGGAGGGGGAGGAGCGAGGGCATGGCGGCTCAGGGGATGGGGCAGGAAGGGGTGGTGTGGAGGAAGGGCCTGTGGCAGAGCCAGAGCTTGAGCAATCACCACCCCCCGGCACATTGGAAAGTTGGCGCCTGTAGCTCTAGCCCCGGAGTCGGTGCCTATATAAGGAGCCGCATATTAACTTCTGAAGAGCCGCATGTGGCTCCGGAGCCCCAGGTTGGCCACCCCTGTACTAGGCACTAGTAGTTCCTGAGTAGGGAAAGGACTTGGCCATTGTTCTGCTCCTTACATATATGTATCTGATATAATTATCTAACTTAGGGTTACCATATGTCTGGTTTTTCCCGGACATGTCCGGCTTTTTGGTAACCAAACCCCCGTCCGGGGGGAATTGCCAAAAAGCCGAACATGTCCAGGAAAATACCGGCTGGGCACTTCCTCTCCCGCGGCTGCTCTGCTCCTCCCCTGACTCTTCAGCTCTGTTTAAGAGCCGAGCTGCCCGAGCGCTCCGGCTTCGGGCAGACCCCGTGCCACTTGACCCTGCGCCGCCAGAGCAGAGCAGCTGGAGCCCGGGAGGGGAAGTGCCCGACCGGGGGCGCAGTGTCCGGAGGCATGGGGGCTGCCCGAAGCCCGAGCGCTACTGGCTTCACGGTTTGCTGGGCAGTCTCCAGACCCTGCGCCCCCGGCTGGGCGCTTCCCCTCCCGGGCTCCAGCTGCGCTGGGGAAGCGCCGGCCAGGGGCGCAGGGTATGGGGGCTGCCCGGCAAACCGTGAAGCCGGTAGCGCTTGGGCAGCCCTTTTCGCGTGGCTGGGAGGAAGGAGGGGGAGTTAGGGTGGGGACTTTGGGGGAATGGGCGGAGTTGGGACGGGGAAGGGTTGGGGCCGGGGGTGGGGAAGGGGCGGGGCTGGGGCCCCGTGGAGTATCCTCTTTTTTTTATTTTTTAAATATGGTAACCCTAATCGAACTAGCCATATATTGTTGCTTATTCTATACCTTGTGCATCGCCAAATATTAAATAGCATCTTTTAAAAAGTGCTTATTTAGAGAGATACATAAAGCTGATCATGATACATATGCTTCAGTGCAGAGGGACTTAAGGCTTCTGGGAGGAACTTAATTCTTCATGCATAGTGTCGGGCATTTTTTAAATTCTCATTGAAGTCAAGGCTCTGTTTGGAGAAGGGAAACCATCACACACGCTCCAGTTCGACCCAACAACGAAAACCAACCAACCAACTCCCCACCAAATCAACAAGAATTTTCACAAATGCCACAATAAAGTGCAAAAAGATTTTCATTATAAAAACCTCTACCTTATCTACAGGCTGTTAAGGCCAATGACCTTTAGATATGCAATGATGTACTGGGTTTTAGGGTGTTTTTTTTTATTGTTTTGGTAGGTGTGCAAAAATTCAAATGAAAATCAAAGTTTCCACATTGTGTTCAGTGTAGAAAAGATGGGACCCATCATCAGCAATTAACTGTATCAATTTATGCAGACAGACTTTATAAATTGTAATATAGATATTTTAAAAACAATAATGGATTGAAATAATTCCTGGAGTTTTGTTGCCCAAAGTATGAGCCTAATCCTGCAAAGATTGAGCAGTTCACAAGTTCTTTTGGGGTATGTGTGTGTGTGACTCATAATTATTACTTAAGGATTGGATTCGGCTTCCATTGATGGCAATGACAAAACTCCCATTGACTTCTCTTGTACGTGATCTGGCCCTTAGTATTTAAGAAGCCTTGTGTGCAAGGACATAATTACATCAATGAGTTCTGCTGAGATTATATACATACATATATGCCCATGCCTGCTTGACTGTCAGATTTCACATTAGTACTGATATAACTTACATACACAGTGCAAATAGGTGAAGAATGTAACTTCCCGAAGAGCTTGCATTGCTAAATTTGCACCCTGTGAAGCCTTATAGGGAATTTGGAGGAATCTATATAGAATTGTATTGTGTTATGAAGGACAGATTGTTTCATGCACTGAAGGAACTGCAGGAATGACTATTCTTTGCGTTTGAGCTGTCTCCATACAGATACATCTCTGGCCTCCATGATGAGCATGAACATTCAAGCTATTTTGACTTTTTCACCAACATTACAAATATATTCCCCAGTTACCTCCATTTCAGGTACCTCTCAGCTTACTGCTCAGTACATATTTCCTAGAACATACAATAGCCGAGAAAAAGGAATTCCTGTAGGAGCTCTGGCTGGAGAGGTGTTTGGCTTTCTAAATGGTAATTCCTGGGGTTAAAATAATAAATGAGGCTGAGAACCTATTTAACTGTGCATGCAGCCATTTATGGAGAAAAATGTTCGTTCTGCTCTGGGCCTCTGTGTTTTGATACAAGAAAGCACAAGTACCTAGAATCTCTTGATTTGTTGCTGTGAAAACAAATGTTTTCTTTGTGAATCACCAAGAAATTTTATGTGAATATTTTCCATTCATACTTCCCCGTTTCCCCCTTATTGAGCCGTTAGGCTGCAAGTTTTGTTACTAATGCAACAGAAAGAGACAGCGTAGTGAAATTCCAATGCATATGCTCTCCAAATAGTTGAGTATGTGAGGGTTATTTTTTGTTTTTTCTTATTTTTAAAATAAATGATCCGAAGCTTGAATAATGATCAGTTCTAATAAAGGAAAGAGACCCTCATTTGAAACATCATAGATCATACTTGATGCAAGGATAAACTGACAAGGGTATTTCCAAATAAAACAATTCTTGTCTGTAGGTCAGCTGCAAAATGGGGATTATCTGTAATGAAAACAGATCTTAAGTAGAGGTGGTCAGAATGGTCAGTGCAAATTTCCTGTCGTAGTCCCTTGCAACCTACTTGTAATAAAGTGGATGAATTTTTTCCCTATCAAAGTCAATGCTTTTGTACAGTAAAGGTTGCATTTAGAAATAATTTCCTAATTTCATTTCAGCATAAAAGTTGCAAAAGAAGATCGGAAATAACTACTTAAGAATGGTTACAACAGCCACATTCACACTTCTAGTTAGCCTTGGGAAGTTCAGGAATAATGACTGAGTGGTTTTTATATTTTTCAGTGACAGCATGTACTGTTTGGCACTCTGGAGCAATGCTGTAGGAAAAGAAAAGAGGCCTAAATAAGGTCTGAAAAGGAAAGAGCCCTAAGAGAAAGATCTGTCTCCAAATTCTGCTCTGCTGTAAAATAAAAAGCTAGTTTTACACTCCTTAACCAGACAAAACTCCTGTTGAGGTTAATAGGCATTTTACTTGAGTAAAGAAAGCAGGGTTGAGTATTTCTCTTTGTAAAAAGGTTTTAATGCCTAAGGATTGGGGAAAGTAACCAACAAACCACTACTATTGTTAAAAATGAACACCACTAGAAGTCTTAAAATCACATATTGATTCTAAAACAAATATCCATAATTCTTTAACTGGACTTTGGGCAACAGAGATCAGCAAAATTCAACTATACATATCAATATCCACAGACAGCATAGGACAATAAAGTTACTCATCTAGCCAGCTCATTTACTGATTGTCATTCAAGTCCCAGTCCAACATATTGTACTTCTAATGTCAAGATTTATCATAGGGTTCTCCCATGCATCCATTTGCCACTGTGTAGTTTTGCACTAGAGCAGTGGTTCTCAAACTTCATTGGACCGTGACCCCCTTCTGACAACCAAATACTACATGACCCCGAGAAGGGGGACTGAAGCCCGAGCCCCACCATCTTGGGCACTGCCCTAGGGGGCGCCAAAGCTTGAGGGCTTCAGCCCTGGGCAATGGAGCTCAGACTTTGGCTTCAGCCCCGAGTCCCAGCAAGTCTAACGCCAGCCCTGGCAACCCCATTAAAATGGGGTCATGACCCACTTTGGAGTCCCACAGTTTGAGAACTGCTGCACTAGAGAGAACATTCCTGAGCTGTAGTAGTACTCCAGTTCACTCTGAAAATCACATTTCTCATTTATTCTCTTTTTAAATTTTCTTTTAATATATTTATTTTAAATGCACGTAGTGGTTAGGAAACAGATGGATAGAGACTTATGGAGACTAAAATCCTCTCTCCGCAGCAAAGCTACAACACAGGACTCCAGGAGTGCAGGGTTCCTTCACGTCACAATGCCAGTACCTCAGCTGTAACACGTTTACAGCAGTACCTCAGCTG
Organism: Chrysemys picta bellii; assembly: GCF_011386835.1. NCBI lineage: Eukaryota > Metazoa > Chordata > Testudines > Emydidae > Chrysemys > Chrysemys picta. The sequence continues at coordinate 20,404,166 of NC_088800.1, forward strand.
TAACACCTTTACAGCAGCTGAGGATCTAGGGTAAGAATTTCAAAAGCACCTAAATGACTAAGTCACATTTTCAAAAGTGATGTAGGCACCTAGGCTCCTATGTCCCATTGAAATTCAGTGAGCTTTAGACTCTGAATTGCATAAGCCATTTTTGAAAATGAGGTTTAGGCTCCTAAGTCATTTAGGTGCTTTTAAAGTTTGATCCCCAGTTTTAATTGGTAGCATAACTTTTACCATTAACACATACAATAATCCTTACCTTATTTTTAGTTCATGTTCTTATTCTATAGCTCAGCTTATGATGATGATGACAGTAGCAATAATGATCCCTAGCACAAGCATTTCTTCTCAGATGATGGCCATTTGGACTAAAGGGCTTTGCCTCCAACCAGTCATTAACTAGGAGGCAAAACCCTACCCAAATGGGTTTCGCCTTTTTACTGTTTAAAATATGCGACTAATAAATATTGTATTTCTGTGTCAGTCTTACAATCTGCCCTGAGTAAAGGGCAGCATATAGTTCATAGATTTAATGAGTCTAAAGCCTGATGGGACCATTGGGTCTTCTACTCTGACCTCCTGCATATCACAGGCCATTATATTTTACCCAGTTACTGTGTACGAAGCCCAATAACTTATGTTTGGCTATAGCATATCTTCCACAAAACCATCCCGTCTTGATCTGAAGACTCTGGACTTTCCTTAGTAGTTTGTTCCAATGGTTAATCACCCTCATTAAAAGTTTGAGCCTTATTCCTAATTTGAATTTATCTGGCTTCCACTTCCAGCCATTGGGTCTTATTCTGCCTTTCTCTGCTAGATTAAATAGCCCTTAAGTGTGTTGTATTTTCTCCCTGTGAATGTCTTTATATACTGTAATCAAGTCATCTCTCAATCTTCTTTTTGATAAGCTACACAGATGGAGCTCTGTAAGTCTCTCACTGTAAGGAATTTCCTCCTAGCCTTGAATAATTTTTGTGGCTCTTTTCTGCGCCCTCTCCAGTTTTTCCAGAGCCCTTTTAAAATGTGAACACTGGAATGGGACACAGTATTGCAGTATCGGTCTCCCCAAGGCAGTGTAGGTATAATCACCTCCCCACTCCTATTCGCTCATCTCCGGTGTATACACTAGGGATCGGCAACCTTTAGCACGTCAGCCGTAGTTCGCTGCTCCAGGCCAGTGGGGGCTGTGGGAAGAGGCGGCCAGCACATCCCTTGGCCCGTGCCGCTTCCCGCAGCCCCCATTTTTCTGGGATGGCAAACCGCTGCCAGTGGGAGCTGCGATCAGCCGAACCTGCGGACGCGGCAAGTAAACAAACCTGCCCGGCCCGCCAGGGGGCTTACCCTGGGGTGCCACATGCCAAAGGTTGCTGATCCCTGGTATACACCAAAGGATCACATCAGCTCTTTTTGTGACAGCATCACACTGGGAGCTCATGTTGAGTTGCTCATTCAGTATCACCCTGAAATCCTTTTCAGAGTCACTGCTTTCCAGTATACAGCCCCCCCCATTGAGTTGGTACGGCCTGCATTTCTTGTTGCTAGATGTGTATGTAATCCACTAAACTTGGATTACACAAGTACCCACTCTAATTCCATTTTCCTGCAGGAATAGTGAGCGGGTTCAGTCTGGTTTTCACAGCAGAGCTCCCACCTGTGGATGATAACACATAAGATAAATAAGCAAATTTGGACAGTCGTGGATGCCCATACCTGAGTTGCTCCAGTTTGGAATAAAGACACCACAATGTAGCAAAGCTGCTCAGACTAAAATAAATCTTTAAGTTTGTAAGAGGACACTTTGAGGGTTAATTTAAGATGCCTCCGAAATCTAAACGCAATCTTATCATTACAGCCGTACAGCAAATACTGTGCTTGGAGCCCTGTGTGGATACAAATTTTGTATCCGCATCCGATCCGCGATTCGCAAACATGGTCCATGGATATTAAGTGGATATCTGCAGATTTGCAGGGCTCTAACTACGCAAACAAAAAATAGTAGTATCAAGCATACCAGTATCGTCAGTACCAAAACGGTACATAGGCCACAAATCCTAGGCATTTAAAATATGCACTACTGATTTGGCATTAATGTCACCACACTGTCCTGAGCTGAACAAGCAGCATGGGCCTAATTCCTTGAATAGGCTGGTATCCTCCTCCTTGTGATTATCTTCTTGCTGCAATTAGTAAAAGCAGCCCTGTGAGCATGACCCCTCGGGCACAGAGATTTTCATCTTCCCTCCTGTATGGCTGTCTCCCTCTGGGTCCAGCACTGAAGACTTTGATGCCTTTTTTATCTTGATTCTTGGGAGTGGTATTGGCCCCCACCCTTGGAGATGCCCTACTAACCATGCTCCAAGGGTTTGTCAGCTTTTCCCTTTGTTTACCAGCTAGTTCTATAGTAACTGGAGTCAGGGGACAGCTGGTCCACTCTTCTGGCAGGCTCCCTTCCCCATCCTCTCCCCCCACAAACTTGCTTTTCCTGTTCAAAAGGAACAGCTATCAAGCGGAGTGCCCCAAGGGTCGGTCCTGGGGCTAGTTTTGTTCAATATCTTCATTAATGATCTGGAGGATGGCATGGACTGCACCCTCAGCAAGTTTGCAGATGACACTAAACTGGGAGGAGTGGTAGATACGCTGGAGGGTAGAGATAGGATACAGAGGGACCTAGACAAATTAGAGGATTGGGCCAAAAGAAATCTGATGAGATTCAACAAGGACAAGTGCAGAGTCCTGCACTTAGGACGGAAGAATCCCATGCACTGCTACAGACTAGGGACCGAATGGCTAGGCAGCAGTTCTGCAGAAAAGGACCTAGGGGTTACAGTGTACGAGAAGCTGGATATGAGTCAGCAGTGTGCCCTTGTTGCCAAGAAGGCTAATGGCATTTTGGGCTGTATAAGTAGGAGCATTGTCAGCAGATCGAGGGACGTGATGATTCCCCTCTATTCGGCATTGATGAGGCCTCATCTGGAGTACTGTGTCCAGTTTTGGGCCCCACACTACAAGAAGGATGTGGAAAAATTGGAGGGAGTCCAATGGAGGACAACAGAAATGATTAGCGGGCTGGAGCACATGACTTATGAGGAGAGGCTGAGGGAACTGGGATTGTTTAGTCTGCAGAAGAGAAGAATGAGGGGGGATTTGATAGCTGCTTTCAACTTCCTGAAAGGGGGTTCCAAAGAGGATGGATCTAGACTGTTCTCAGTGGTAGCAGATGACAGAACAAGGAGTAATGGTCTCAAGTTGCAGTGGGGGGAGGTTTAGGTTGGATATTAGGAAAAACTTTTTTACTAGGAGGGTAGTGAAGCACTGGAATGGGTTACCTGGGGAGGTGGTGGAATATCCTTCCATAGACATTTTTAAGGTCAGGCTTGACAAAGCCCTGGCTGGGATGATTTAGTTGGGGATTGGTCCTGCTTTGAGCAGGGGGTTGGACTAGATGACCTCCTGAGGTCTCTTCCAACCCTGATATTCTATGATTCTATGAACAGCGACAGAAACATGGTTTACATATACCTTTGCATTTGGCTGTCTTCAAATACATCTTGCTTGAATGGGCCCACCTTACCGGATTGCTCTGTATGACTGCCTTGCTCTCGTTATTTACCATTCTGCCAATCTTTGAGTCATCCGCAAATGCTATCAGCAGTGATTTTTATCCTGAGCTGGCCCAGGAGCAGAGCAGGGATTGAACTGTGAATGAAGGAGCAACAATACAGTCCTTACTTCCCCCTTACTTGGAGGGGAGGGAATAAGCTACTCCAGCACCCCTCTGCACCAGTTCAGCTGTGCTGGCTGGTGCACTGAGAGGAATATAGCCAAGGAATATATCCACCCACTCCCAATTCCTGCCTGCCTGTCCGCATGGGAAGGGGAGTAGTAACCTGGCTCTGCTGCTCTCAGCCTGAGCTGCTGCCCACTTCCTACCAGCAAGAGCAGATTGGCAGCCAGGGTGACATTCTGGCACTGCAGCAATAGCAGTGAGTTCAACAGGAAGGTAAGAAATGGCATTTCAACCTTTTATTTTAATGTATTTAATATATTTCCTGGTTTTGCCAGGCTGTCCACCTGCAGGGCTCTGAACTTCAATCAGTGTCAGTGTCAACATCCTTCCCAGAACTCCTCCTTTATCTCCACTTGCCCATGCTAGTTTCATTAAATTTATTAGCTGGTAAGCTTTGTGCAAGGCCAGGGGAGTTGCTGTCATTTCTTCTGGAAACTGAGCACATAATTAAAATATGTATCTGCAGGTCTGTGGGGTGATGCTCATCCCAGGGATGTGATGACTTTTTTTTATTTTTATTTAAATTTTGAAAAATGTCTGGCAGCTGGAAGAATACCAGAGAGAAAGCATTATTTCAAAATAATACTCTGACTTTGGAGAACCTGAAACAAATGCCTATAATTTGTGACCCAACTAATGGCATCCGTGAGCACTTTAGCAGTCCAAGAAAGATCTAGTGCCCACGTTGTCAAAGTGTTCATAATCCAGAATGTTTTGAGTTCTCTGTTGTGCATGTGCTGTGCTATCCAGTGAGTGGAGCAATGATTAATTGAGTGCTGTGAAGGGAAAGCACATGTTATGCTGACAATACCTAATGAACTTGCCTAATAAAATCTTGAAAATAGAACAGCCAGTTTTAAAAAATTCAAGCTGACAAAGTTACAATGATTTGGGGGCGGGGGAACCTGCTTGCTGACTGATGTGTAGGAGATGTAGTCTTAGCGCCCATTGGCATCAGTGAGATTTACACCTATAAACTTCCCATTTGTGGTGCCATTGATTTTACTTTTGAGCCATATATTTTTAGGATCTTTGATAAACTAATGTATTAGAACAGCGTTTCTCAAACTGGGGTCTGTGGATCCTTGGAGGTCTGCAAGGGTACTCCAGGGGGTCCACCGGCCCTGCTGATGAACTCCTCCCCCTTCCTCCCAGGGCCTCCTGCACACTGGGAAACAGCTCATCAGCAGCTTACAGGAGATGCTGGGAGGGAGGGGAGAAGTGGGGATGGGGTATGCTCAGGGGAGGGAGTGGAAAGAGGTAGGGAAGAGGAGGGGCAGGAGTGGAGTGGAGGTGGGAAGAGGTGGGCGGGGCTGTGGGGGAAGGTGTGGAGTGGGGGTGGGGCCTGGGGCTGAGCGGGGAGGTTGGGGGTCCACAAAATTTTTTTAATCAATATGGGGGTTCTCGGGTTGCTAAAGGTTTGAGGACTGCTGTATTAGAGCATACGAACATTAGAATGGCTATGCTGGCTCAGACCAATGGCCAATTTAGCTCAGTATCCTATCTTCCAACAGTGGCTGGTGCCAGATGCTTCAGAGGGAATGAACAGAACAGGTCATGTATCAAGTGATCTGTCCCTTGTTGTCCAGTCCCAGCTTGTGGCAGTCAGAGGCATAGGGTCACCCCGAGCATGGGGTTGCCTTCCTGACGATCTTGGTTAATAGCCCTTGATGGACTGATTCTCCATGAACTTATCTAATTATTTTTTGAACCTAGTTATACTTTTGGCCTTCACAGCCTCCCCTGGCAATGAGTTCCACAGGTTGACTGTGCGTTGTGTGAAGAAGTACTTCCTTATGTTAATTTTAAACCTGTTGCCTATTATTTTCATTGGGTGACTCCAGGTTCTTGTATTATGTGAAGAAGTAAATAACATTTCCTTATTCACTTTCTCCACAATTAATGATTTATAGACCTGTATCATATCTGCTCTTAGTTATTTCTTTTCTAAGATGACTGGCCCCATCTTTTTAATCTCTCCTTATATAGAAGATGTTCCATATCTTAATCATTTTGTTGCCCTTCTCTGTACTTTTTCCAATTCTAATATATCTTTTTGAGATGGTGCAACCAGAACTGCACTCAGTATTCAAAGTGTGGATGTACCATGGATTTATATAGTGGCATTATGATATTTTGTGTCTTTATCAATCGCTTTGCTAATGGTTCCTATTCTCTTAGCTTTTTTTGACCGTCACTGCACATTGAGCAGATGTTGTCAGAGAACTACCCACAATGATTCCAAGATCTTTCTTGAGTGGTAACAGCAAATTTAGACCCTAGTGTTTTGTATGTATAGTGGGGATTACATTTTCCAATGTGCATTACTTTGCACTATAAAGCCAACCACATTGTTGTGGTTATGGACTGGTCATAGGATAATAATAGGTGAGGATTGGGGCAGGGTATCTGTGGAACTCATCTTGGTAACCAGGACACTGAGGACTATAGTTAACACCTTGTCATGTTTTCCTTTGATGTAACAGCTGTGAGGTATAGAAGGAGTAGTCTCCTTGGGTGCTGTGGGGCCTGGGAAGATCATTCCATACATGTTTGTTTTGTGGCCTGATATTGGAAGTCAGTTGAAGTTGGTCCCAAGGTTGAGCACATAATTAGGCTGAACATAATTAGCTACAAGTGCAGACATGACAAACCACAATCAGCATCATTTCAGGAACCTTGGTTAAAATTTTCTCTGTGCCAAGTCAGTGTTTGGCTCTGACTCATTGGGTGGTGAAAGGAGTATTTACCAAAAGAAAGAGTGAATTAAAGTAAACCGAATTAAAGCCACTTTAATTCTGAGTGAGAGTGTCCACACCAGGGTTTAATGCAGTTTAACTAATCCACGCATTTACCGTAATTAATTCAGATTAATTCAGATTTCCCTAAAAAGGAGGTTGGAATCTTATCTGAAATCACTTCTCCTTGATACTAGGTAAAACAAGAAAAGAGCTTCCCTAAATTATCTGACTAGATGCCCAGAGGGCAGCTCCTGGATGATGAGGGAGACTGTGTGAGTGAGCTTCTTGGTGATGCTTTTTATAGAAGGAGACAGGTCAGGAATCCTTCTGGCATAATTAGCGTAATTGTGAAGTGATTTTCTGATGTGAATGAAGGGTTTTGCCGCTCTTAAGAGCGTGATTCCCATTATTGTTCATACTCATCCTGTAGCTGAGAAGAACTTAGGTCTCTATTTTCCTCACCTTGTGACTGGTGTTCATTATTATAAGGAACAGCAACGTGTTGAAGAAATCAGACTAACACAACTGCCCTCCAGTTACTGTATGCACAAAGAGGGAATAGAAAGCCAACCCCAACTGTTTTCTACAAGGGAAATAAGGGTCAAGTTGGTGGTAAAGTAAACAAATACTGTGTTGCCTGCTAATGACCTGTTTTCATGCTATGGACAGTTTTTAGATTAGAAGGAGGCAGTTGTGACAACATTGCCATACCACTTTAATTTGTTTGCTGCTCTATGGGAGTTGGCTGTATCTGCAGAGGTGTGTGCAAATGTAACAGGGTTGCAGCACACACACAAAAAGACTGTTTGGAGTCCTCCCTTTACCTGGATTTGCTGGGCTGGTGTCTCCTTACTGTGGTTTTTGGCTGGCGTGAGCAATTGATATCATGTAATCACTGTAAAGCCAGTGGGAAAGTAGTCAGCCTTTCATTTTCATTTCTAACATTCTTCAGTCGGGAAGAGAGTGTCAGATGCAGGCCAATGACGTGCAAGAAACTGTGTGTTAGAGAAGCCAACAAGCCAGGAAAGACTCACTTTTCATTCTTTACTTGATATTTGCCTTGGTTTTGGAGCCTGTACTCCTTCTCAACACCAGACTTATTGGCATTATTTGAGGTCTGTCTTTCTGCTATTGTGTAGTTACAGTCTATGTGTTTGTATTTTTGGGGCTTTATCCTCATCTGGGCCAAGCTCCCCCTTGATACAGCGGAGGGAGGAGAGGCAAAGGGGGCTCTAAGCCACATTTACATCTCTCTCTGTCTCCGGGATGTTCAGGGTCCACAGTTGGCACCGATATAAGCTAGAGCTGCCAAAAGGGCCAGTGTGCACATGGGAAAGAAGAAAGATTGAACTGGGTCAGGGTGTTAAGAAAGAACAAAGAAGGGAGGGAACTTTAATTTTTCTTAAGAGCCAGAAGAACCAGAGCAGCCTCTCAAATGTTTACCTTGCGTTATTTGTTGACTGAATCTTTGCTTTATACGTTCAGTTTCTCACTATTGTTGGCTAAACATTCCTATGCTACTTGTTTATCCCTATGAGAGGACCTCCTGCTTGCAATCTGAGGGGGAGAGAACCTCATCTCACCTTTGCCTTGTGCCCCTGGAACAAGCTTGTGGTAGATGGAGCAAGGCATCAAGCAATGCAGGTGAAAAGCTGACTTGGTCTAGATTTAAGATACCAGTATGATGTCAGTATGATGTTGAGGCTGTCCATCTTCTTTAGTGCACAATGGAGAGTAAGGACAAAACATGCTGAACGATGAGAAGTTGGAAATAACTTAAAATGTTACTTCCTTTTTATCATCTTTCTTGACCCTGGCCCTATTCCATAATAATTGGGGAGGAGAGGAGATTTGAATAACACGAATTAGTTCTTATGGGGGTCTTTAGGAGGGATTTGACTGAGGAGAGGAAGGGGGATTAGTACAAGATGGGGCATTAGTTGGTGTCTGCTACAGACCACCAAATCACACTACGGAATAGGATGACCAGCTCCTTACCCAATCTATCTACAATGTGTAGGACAAAAAGCTGTGTGATCATGGGGATTTCAACTTGAGTGACACATGCTGGAGGTTTTATGCTGCCAGTACTAAAACATCCTTGGAATTTCTAAATACTACAGAAGATAATTTCTAACTCAAAATATTTTGCAACCAATACAGCGGAATTCTATATTAGACCTCCTCTTAAAAGATAAAGAGGAACTGATCACAGAACTAAAAATTAATTGTAGCTTAGGTACAAGTGATCATGATTTGATCACATTTATAATGTGCAAACGGAATAAAAATGCGCGTGCGCGCATCCCCCCCCCCCGGTGCTTTAAAAAGGCCACCTTCACAAAAATGAAAGCAGTCATGAGCCAAATCAGCTGGGAGGAAGAATTTAACCAGAAAAATGTAAATGATAATTGGGAATCATTTAAAAACACCTTACTAGAGACCCAAAAACCTACAATCTCACAATTAAGAAAGGAGGAATATTGGTTTAAAAACCCCGACCTGATTTAGAGGAGAAGTGAAGGCAAATATCTATATCTATCTATATCTGCTTTCGCTTCCTATTTTTTATATATATATATATATATATATATATATATATATATATATATATATATATATATATATATATATATATATATATATATATATATATAAAATAGGAAGCGAAAGCATATACATATATATATAAAACATATACATAAAGCATATATATATATATAAAACAAATGGAAGAAAGGGGAAGAAATCTGTGGCCAGAAAAGTTAGGGACAATAATAAGGAATTTAAATATATTAGGAGCAAAAGTAGTCCCGACAATCATATCTGTCCGTTACTAGATGGAAATGATAGAATCATCAATAATGATGCACAAAAGGCAGAAGTGTTCAATATATATTTCTTGGCTGTATTTGGGAGAAAAACAGATGATCTCGTCTCATCAGATGATGATGAATACACTCTTTCCATTCCACTAGTACCTAAGGAGGATATTAAATAGGAGCAACAAAATTTAGACATTTTAAAATCAGCAGATCCAGATAACTTGCATCCAAGAGTTTTTAAAGAGTTGGTTGAGGAGCTCACTGGATGATTAATGTTGATTTTAAAGCAACAGATTTTAAGTAAGTCATGAAACACTGGAGAAGTTCCAGAAGACAGGAAGAAAGCTAATGTTGTGCCACTATTTAAAGAGTAAATGGGATGACCCATGTCATCTGTCAGTCTAATATCGATCCCATGCAAGATAATGGAGCAACTAATAAGGGACTCAATTAATAAAGAATTAAAGGCGGGTAATATAATGAATGCCAATCAAAATGTGTTTATGGAAAATAGATTCTGGCAAATTAACTTAATATTTTTTTTATGAGATAAGTTTGGTAGATTAGGGTAATAGTGTTAATATAATATATACTTAGACTTTTGTAAGGCCTTTGATTTAGTATTGCACTAGAACAATGTAAAATTAACATTGAGCATATTAAATGGATTAAAAAGCTGGCTAATGGGTAGGTCTCAAAATGTAACTGTAAACGGGGAATTGTCATCAAGTCCCTCAGGACTTGTTCCTCAGGAATCAGTTCTTGGCCCTGTGCTATTTAACACGTTTATAAATGACTTGGAAGAAAACAAAATCACGACTGATAAAGTTTGCAGATGACACAAATTGGGGGAGTGGTAAATAATGAAGAGGACAGATCGTTTATATAGAGAGATATGGATAGCTTTGTAACCTGGCTGCAAGCAAACACTATGTATTTTAAGATGGCTAAAGGTAATGTATATATCTAGAAACAAAGAATGTAGGCCATCCTTACAGGATTGGGGACTCTATTCGGGGAAGCAGTGACTGAAAAAGATTTGGGGGTTGTGCTGGATAATCAGCTGAACATGAGCTCCCAGGGAGATGCTGTTGCTAAAAGGCTAATGTGATCTTTGGATGCATAAACAGGGGACTCTCAACTATCAGTAGAGAGATTTTTACCTTTCTGTTTGGCACTGGTGTGACCATTGCTGCAATAGTGTGTCCTGTTCTGGTGCCCACGATTCAAGAAAGATGTTGAAAAATTGGAGAGAGTTCAGAGAAGAACCACAAGAATGACTTAAGGATTAGAAAACCTGCTTTATAGTGATAGACTCAAGGAGCTCAATCTATTTAGCTTAACAAAGAGAAGGTTAAGGGGTGTCTTGATTAGTCTGTAAGTACCTATGCGGGGAACAAATATTTAATAATGGGCTCTTCAATCTAGCAGAGAACTATATAATAATACAGTCGCTGGGGAAATTGAAGCGAGTCAAATTCCAAATGGAAATAAAGCATACATTTTTAACAAAGAGGGTAACAATTTAGAAAAATTTACCAAGGATTGTGGTGGATTTTCCATCATGGACAATGTTAAAATCAAGATTGGATTTCAAGTTTTTCTAAAAGAAATGCTCTAGGAATTATTTGGGGGGAGGGGGACGACACGTTCTATAGCCTGTGTTATAAAGGCAGTCAGACTAGATGATCACAATGATACCTTCTGCCTTTGGAATCTGTGAATCTATGGGTATGTTGGTACTGCACACTAAGACTGGGCTCTGAATCAGATTTGAGCCCAAGTCCTCCTTCTGTCCACACATGCATCAATCTGACTTGGGTCAGCAAGCCCTCAGTACCCAGATCCTAGGACCCTGCTGGAGGGGGGGTGAATCAGAGCCCAAATCTCACTGGCAATGTCTACGCAGCAGTGTAATCCCAGGGTTCAAACTCAGGCTCAAGCCTACCCACTCCTTCCATCTACACACACAAATTGTGCTAACCCAGGGCTCAGACCCAGGGCTCCAGGACTTAAGTTCACAGGGGTGGAGGGTCTGAGCCTGAGTCAAGCCATGACCCAGGGTTCAAGCCCTATTGCTTTGCAGTGTGGCCACAGCCTCACTGGAGTCATTCTCTGGGAGTCTGCCAAAAGTATCCCACAATCTTATGGCCAACTTTGTTTGTTTGTTGGATGGTCAACTTGGGGGACAGTCAAATTTTCCCACACTGCAACACAAAGAGAGGGCTAGAGTGGGCACATTTTGGGAGGGCGCTAGGAAGTCTTGGATATGGATGGTTGGACTAGGGCTCACATAATGCAGCGTTAGACACTAGAGCCCAGGTTGGGACTGAGGGTTCAACAATTGCTAACCTGGGGTTACAAATGAATGTAGATGTTCAAGCCCTTGGTTAACAAGTCTGGGGTCGGCTAACTCTAGTTCTCCTAACCTGGGGTTTACATTGTAGTGTAGACATACCCACTATGCAAGCCCTGTCATTTTGCGATATGCATGCAAGTCAAGCCACAGACCCAAGTCAGAAGGTGTAGTGCAGTATGGACACTTTAGCAGGGCTGTGAAACCCAGGTCCAGCAATTATAAACATTGAATTCTCAAGTCCGGGTCCCACAGCCTGGGCTTAATGTGCAGCATAGACATACCCTCTGGAGTATGGTTAAAAAAACTGACCTGATTTAGAGGGGATTCAACACCCAGACACGAGACTGAAAGATGAGTGGTTATTTAAAACCAATTTCATCAAACAAAAGGTTCTTCTGATCCCAGAGGACCAGCTGCACACCCAAGTCAATATATAATTTAGATCTTACCCAATAATCATGCTGTTGCCAATCCTTTAATATCTAAAATCTAAAGGATTATTTATAAGAAAGAAAGCTGAGAGTTACAATTGGTTAAAGGAGTTAAATACAACAGTAATTAAATGGTTCTTGAATCAGGCTTGTAGCAGTGATAGAATAAACTGCTGGCTTGTTAAGTCTCTGGTTGCTTCCAAATAAGGGAAGGTCCTCAGTCGCTTAGTTAGAATGCTCCCATTAGTGTAAGTTCATAGTCCAGAGGTTTGAGCAGGAAAGAGGCAAAATGGAGATGTTTCCAGGGCCTTTTATAGCTTCTGCCAATTGAAGGGAAACCCATTGTTTTCACTATGGAAAATTACAGGTAACAAGATGATGTTTGGAGTCACATGGGCAAGTCACATGTCCATGCATGATTTCGCTTAGTCACAGCAGAAGCCATTACCTATATTCCAGATAGAAAGTTCACAGGAAAATCCATTAAGTGTAGATAGGCGTCTCCTATGGTCCATTGTGAGTTAAGTGCTCCTTGATGAGCCATTTAACTTGAATAGTCCCTTCAAGATGTGCAGGCTAAATACCTTGGGCCTGGTCTACACTGTGGGGGGTGGGGGGTGGGATTGATCTAATTTACGCAACTTCAGCTACATGAATAACGTAGCTGAAGTTGACATACTTAGATTGACTTACTGTGGTGCCTTCACCACGGTGAGTTGACTGCTGCCGCTCCCCCGTCGACTCCGCCTGCGCCTCTCACGGCGGTGGAGTACAGGAGTCGACGGAAGAGCACTCGGGGGTCGATTTATCATGTCTAGACTAGACGCGATAAATCGACCCCCGTTGGATCGATCGCTGCCCGCCAATCCGGTGGGTAGTGTAGACATACCTTTATTGTTACCACATGAGCAAACATTTGAAATACAGGTACGTAGTTAATATTCATAACTTGAGATACAAAAATGATACATGCATACAAATAGCAGAATCATATTCATCAAATCATAACTTTTCTATTGACACCTTACTTGACACACTTTTGTATAAGATTTGTTGCTGTTGTGTAACAGTGGTAGCAACAATGATCTACATGGTCATATTTTATTCAGATAATGTCACAGCCTGGCAGACTGGAAATGGAAGGTCATTCTATCAGTAGTGGGTATCATAAAGGTGACACAGAAACAGGTGAGGGAAAGAGAGGCAAAAGGGTGTGGAATCAATAACAGAGGGGCCGAGGGAGAAGTGATACGCCCAAAGCTTTTGACATTCATGGTACGTCTACACAGCAAGTGTCAGCCCATGGCAGTGAGTCTCAGAGCCTAGGTTTACTGACTTGGGCTTGCAGGCTCATGCCATGGCCCTAAAAATAGCTGTGCAGCTATTCGGGCTTGGGCTGGAGCTCAGGCTCTGAAGCCCACCCCCTCCCTATGGCTCTGACTCGCTGCCACTGGCTGTGTAGATGTACCATAAACAGCTGTGGAGAGCTTTGAATCATAGACCCATAGGGTTAGAAGGGACCGCAAGGGTCATCTAGTCTAACTCACTGCCAAGATGCAGGATTTGTTGTGTCTAAACCATCGAAGACAGCTGGTTATCCAGCCTCCTTTTGAAAACCTCCAGTGAATGAGCTTCCACAATCTCCCTAGGCAGCCTGTTCCATTGGCCTCCTGTTCTTACAGTTCGGAAGTTTTTCCTGAGATTTAATTGAAGGCAGGGACAAGGAGTTTAGACTGAATGTTAGATGAGGGGAGGGGAACTAATAGAGATGCATTCTATTCATGTGACTGGCCGTTCTGTTAAAAACATTGAGACACAACCATAAGCAATAAAAGATGAAAGCCTCTGCAAGTTATCTAGCTGGGTAGTTAACCTGGGTGGTTATCTAAATCGTGTGTAATACTTCTCTTGGCCTGAGACAGAATGGGCAAAGTGAGGGGGCATGCTTTCTGCCTCATGCTACCATGGTCTGAGGAAATAGTCACATCGTTTTTTCCTTCTTGTTCGAACAGGAACCTAATAAGACGTGGCTACATGAAAGAAAACGGATGTACTAAACTAACGGAGCAAAATTAGTTTTTAGAAACCCTCCTTATATCTAGCACCAATGTGTCCGCTATTTGCTGACATCCATATAGGAAAGAAAAAGTACCGGTACTTCTTATTATAGCTGTTGTCTGAAAGGAAGGTGAGGGTAAATTAGGTTCGTGTAGTAGAAGAGGTGTTTATATCATTTGTCTTTAAATAACTGGATTGTTTAACTTTGAGGCCAATTAAAAAAAATCCTCTGGATTTTTACTATTTATAATAAATAAATTATTTACTTGTTTTTCCTTGTTTTTTTTTTTAAAAATGGTAAAAATTATGTCAAATTCAACTGTAGACTCTTGATTAAACTTCTTGGGGTAAGACCTAAGCCACCAATGTGTGTGAGACTGATTCTACTCTTCTTATTACAGTTGATTACAGTGTGCTCTGTTATAAAGGGTGGAGACACTTGGTTGTTCTCCAAAGAAAGTGAGTAATAATTGACCTAATGTACAGTGCACATGAATAACATATTCTTTTGGTAAGAAATTTATGTTTTACAGGGTGTGCTAGAGTTCACATCCCTTTTTTACGTCTTCCAAAAGATTTTAAAATACTCAGCTGCTCTATTAAATTTCTAATTCAACAAAGACTCAAATGCAAAGTATGTATTAGATAAAGCTCTTGAGTCAAGTCCAAATGCTGAAAAATCTTTTAATCTGCCTTGAAAACAGCTGTTTAGAATTTTGAATAGAAATAATAACAATTTTCCTCAGCATATATTATTGCTGTTCAAGTCAGTCCCAGACTGGGATACATTTCTCTTTGTTATAACTGATGTGAAGTATTTCTGCTGTTATAAAGGTTCAGTTGTCTTCTAAACATACTAGGCATGATAGTCTGGCCCCAATTAAGTCAATAGGAGTTTTGTCTTTGACTTCAGAGAGGGGTGAGAAGCAGGATTTCACCTCAGGTGTTTTGATTTGCTCAGAAGACTGGAGTTGACTTTAATTCCTTCAGTGTCAGGCTCATGAACGTGGCCTTGTTGAGGTGTTCCTGTTAGTGCCACTATATCTTCATGACTATCTAGTTCCCCTTTAATGGTACTACTTTAGTCCCCATGAACACACTCAAATAAATGGCAAGTTTTTTAGACATATGAAGCTTTTAATCCTCTCTTCATAAATAAACGAGTAATCTTGTAAAAATATTCATATACCGGCTCCGCATTAAATAATGTTCAGTAAAATTAAGTTCCTAGGCATGTGCATTCAAAGAAATTACAAACGAATTCAAGGTGATTAACATGATAACAGTGAACACCAAAAGAAATAATGATTTGCCATTTGAAAAATGATGCCCAAACCCCACAGGCCTGGCTTGCATTTATTCCACAACTCTTCATTTTGTCATATCCAGAGGATAAATTCGACATGTGTTTCCCAAAGGAATTGGTCATATATGAGAACACATAGTCACTTTTTTTTTTAAAGACTCGGATATAGAAATTCTGTACTGTCGGGAAATAAAGCCTGGATGGAACCCCTCTTTGATTCTGGCTCTGATCCAAAGCCCAATGAGTCAAAGAAAGGATTTGACTTCAGAGTAGTCAGCTTATGTCAGCCAACTCCTGTGAGGGAGTTGGAGGCACTTTGTTCTGTGCACAGGCACCTGTGCATTTGTGGCAGTCCATAATTTTGGATACACGTAAGACATTTTCAGTTACAAATATGAAGTCACGTTAGCAAAGAAGACTCTCTTTTTTTCTGTAGGCTCAGGGTGCCAGATGAGGATTGTCATTACCTGGATAGGGGGATTTAGGTCTTATAATAAATTGGTGATTATCGGTAGGGAAAGATACTGTATTAACTACTCTTTATTTTAAGCTTAGCACCCCGCATTTGAAAACCATGTCTTTTTTGTGTTATGCGTATGCTTTAGAAATGGGTGTTTCTTGGATGTTGGGATGTTCATGTATGCATTGAAGGTCACATATAGAAATGTGAGAACACAGCATGTGCATGTGTACCCCAAACAATGCTACCAATGAAAAGCAGGTAGCCCATTAACTTTACAAAGGGAATGTAAGCATTTCTTACCAGGGGCCTGATCCCATTACATCTTTCTATTAAGTTCAGTGAGCTTTGGATCAGGCCCTGACTTTGGCGCATGGAAAAATCATGCGTTCTTTTTTCAGTGCGGGCACTTCATCTTTTAGTAATCAAACCTGAACCTGCTTTGCAACTGCACATAGGGACATTCTACAAATACAGGGCATCCGTTGATGTGAATGGGACCCCCTGCATCCAGCCATGAGCAGTATTTGATCCCAGACGTGCAACATGCATGCTGTATTTTACTTTCCTGCAAACAGGAGCATGAAGATTATGTGAAAAATCAAGAAGATCATTGTATAATAGGGTTTTAATTAGCTGTTTAAAATGTACTGATTCAATTTCTAGTTCCTAATTAAGTGAACTGGAGGAGGGGAGCATCAAAGCAGTCTTCTTGCCAAGTGAGAGTTGCAGTCTGGTGGCTATCTCATTTTAAACATGTGGGCTAAACTACATTATCTTTATAATTTAGGCTTACAGTATATTTACACACTAATAAAAGTTTTGTGTTTAAGGGCAGCCTAACCACATCAAGCTGATTTTATTTTATAACACTAAATAATTTAACGCTTTAAAAACATTTTTCTAATTCCAATTTATCTATCAGAAGTATGGCATGAAAAGTGACGCTTAATTATTAGAATAAGGGTTCACAGCTGTTCCTAACCCAAGCACCTCCTAACAGGAATGATATGGATAAATAGCATACTTTCTGGGAACTTGCCTTTTGGACAGAATGCAAAATAACTGTGATAATTAGGAGGAAGTTTTCTCTGACACTGAAGTGTCCCAAATTACGGGCTTTCTATTGTTTTATGGGATGTTTTTGTTTTGCTAAGCCACCTAAAACTTTTCCCACAGTATTGGTGTGAATGCAGCTGTAACTTTCAGTATCAGTCAAAATAGTCTGTTCCGCCATTAACGTTTCTGGGGCTGATGTGTGTGTATCAGTGGCCATCTAGATCCCTAAATGTTCCCTTCAATTACAAATTAAAACCAAAAACTTCCTTTCAAACTTGCAAACTTATAGTTAAAACATTTCTTTTTAAGTACAAGTTTGAATTGGCACCATAACTACTAAACCTTGCATTTCAGGCTGATGCCAGAGCTCCCACAGAGGAACTGTATATACTGTACTGCACTCTATAAGCTCACTCTCCTTAATACTTCAATTTGAAGAGTTCTGGTTTATCACTGGTTAACCCCATCCTGTTTTCCATTTTCTCCACTCTCCTCCCAACAATTATGGGAAGCCCCTGTACTCTCATGTAACTTAATGGTTCTCTTGCCTTAAATCCCAGACAGAAATTGGCCCCTAATAGGCATAGTGTCCACTGCTTCAGAGTGTGAATCTGTATTGGCTGAGAGGTTGGGAGAGTTGGATTTGGCTGGAACAGGTTCCCAACTAGTAAACAGCATGGGCTTGATTCAAAGCCTGTTGAAGTAATAGATTCTCACTGACTTCAGGTTTACTTTCATTTGCCAATTTACTGCATTTTGTGTGTGTGAGGTGGGTGGGTGGGGGCTATGTCATTTATGGCATATGTCATCTCTGCAGCTGGATTAAGCCATTCCTGATGTCGTTTGCAACCCTTTAACTCTTACTTCATCTGGTGAAGCATTTGTTTTTCCTATTGTCTGACAATGAAGTATGAGAATAATATCAGGGCAAAACATTTGGACCACATCAGATTGAGGAGAACAGGCCAAAAAGAATATGGAAATCAACTGTCTACAGATGGGAAACGGTCCTTTTGGAAAATATGAGGTTAATAGCTGCAATTTATGTAACTTTGTTTATTCATATGTGGTCGCCTAGTGCTAGTTAGTACATAATATGTCAGAGAAAATAGCCAGATGAGACAGTCTAGTGTTTTCTGTTAATGATCTACTTATCATAGTGCTTTTATATTCTCACGCATTTCTCAAGCCGATACCTTTCTGCTGGACAGAATATGAGCTTTTGTTCCTCACTTTCCTTAAAAATAACATCCATTGAGGCAAGGCACCCCACTCCCAGGGTGGAACCAAGACTTGTTGGGGTCAGCTTGGTATTCAGGTTCTCTTCCTAGCTGGCTGCTCCTGGCTATGCCTCCCTTTTAACTAGTCGGTTGGCTGGCCTTTGCTGGCAAGCTTCCCTCTCCTGGTTGGCTGGCCCCTCATAGCTGGCTGACCCATCTCTTCTTTTTCTTCTCTTCCCCCCCCCCCACTACCTCCCTATGGGTCTCCTCACTCCCATTGTTTGTCTCTCCTCTTGCTCCCCTTACCACCTTCTTGTTTGCCTCCCCACCCATTATATTCACTTTGATCCTTTCTCCCTTGCTACGTCCTTCTTTCCTATGCTCTCTCTTTCTTTGTTGGCGGTTTATCCCTGTTTCCCTCACACCTGTTCTCTAACCCCTTTTCTCTCCTGTTTTCCCCCTTTTCCTCAAATTTGTTCCATCCTCCCTGTGCACTGGGGGCACTGCCTGGGCACTTTCATTAAAACAGAGGAAATTATATTGTTACTAAAACACCATCTAAACATGTTTTTGAGGGTTTTATTTTGGTGGCTTATGGGGGGGAGGGATAGCTCAGTGGTTTGAGCATTGGCCTGCTAAACCCATGGTTGTGAGTTCAATCCTTGAGGGGGCCACCTAGGGATCTGGGGCAAAATTGGTACTTGGTCCTGCTAGTGAAGGCAGGGGGCTGGACTCAATAACCTTTCAAGGTCCCTTCCAGTTCTAGGAGATAGGATATCTCCATTAATTTATTTAAACATTCCCCCTTGGTATATGCCTCTCTTTCCTGAGCCTCATGGATTTATGAACCCAGTCTACACTCAAGCAAATCTTACAGTAATACATCCAATAGAAACTCTATTAAAGTGTCCCATACTTCTTCTGTGTCTTCTTACCTCATTGTTGTCTACCAAGAAATCTGTGTATCAAATAACAGCTTTTCTCCTCTATAATTGGCTATTGTCTCCTGCAGGATTCCTTTAGAAATGCTTCAGCCCACTGTTTCGGACATTACAATTGCAATTGTGGTCTCACAAACACTTCATTACGTCAGTGTGGAATAAGAATTTTTTTAGTGATCACAATGATGGGAAAGGAAGTACAGGCAAATGTCATGGCAGCTAAATAGAAGTTTGCTGAAGAACCTGGTATTTAAAAAAGAAGTTCCCAAGTAAGATGAGGTGCTGCATTTCATAGAGTTTTCCTTTCTCACGCAAGCTCAATCTTGCACTCTGTACTCGGGCAAAAGCGTCCACTGACCAGTGTAAATGTTGCCTAATTAAGAACTGCATGATTGAGCCCCTTATTAGCTGCTGTGTAGCACATCACTTTCCGTCTGGCTGAAAACTACGTAAATATTCTCAATACTGATTGATGGATCAGCCCTAAGGGGTCCTCTTAGGGCAACTCTCTCAACATTGTCTGTATTGGAAAAAAAAACCCTCTTCTTTCTTCCTGATGTGTTAAGCCACCTCTCATGTCAGAAATATGAATCCCACCTGAGAGGGCATTGCTGCCACATGGTAATGTGTTGCTGCAAGTGAACACTCCTTGTCCAGCTGCCAAGAGACAGATTCTGAGGGCTTTTCGCCTATGCCCAGATGAGGTACATTTTTGTGTAAAAATTGTTCATGCAACTTATTGAGTTGGAAAATTAGACTGTCTAATTGATTGCACATGAATTCCTCCGAGGAATGTGTGCTATTGCCGGTACTCTTGTACAACACAGAAAATCTCAAGAAATAATTCCTATGGACTTTGACTAAAAGCTGATGACCAACTGTGCATAGAAAGTTAGAGGATCTTAGCATGAAAAAATGTTACATGAAAGCTCTTATTTATTATTTGTATTACAGTGATGCCAAGAGGTCTCAAATGAGCTTGGAGCCCTATTGTGCCAGGTGCTGTACAAACATATACTAGATCTTTGCCCCAAAGAGATTACAGTCTTGTTAGGCAGAACTCCCGGATTATGTGTGTATGAAGGAAGTACTGTCAACTCCATTTTACAGGTGGGGAACTGAAGCACAGAAAATTAAGTCACTTGTCCAGTGACACACAAGAAATCTGTAGCAGAGCTAGGAATTGAACCCAGGTCTCCTGAGTCCCAGCCATCTGTCTTAAACTGAGGAGCATCCTTCCTTTATAACGATTCAGTCAGTAAGCAATTTCCAGCTTATTATATACAGTGCTTGGTAAAACTACCAAGTGATGCATATACATTAGACAGGCATCTGGACCTCAGGTCCTGCATCTGCTTTTACCTGTTAGCAGGAGTACGCTATGCAGTTCATAAAATTTCCCAAACTGCTTTTATTTATAAAAAGTTTAGCAGTAGGCCATAAATAATATATTTAACTATGACAAATTTGAAAAGATATTAAGGGTATAAATGTATTTTAAATACACTCTCATGACCACCACCACCCTACACACTTCATGGCTTTCAGTAATATTCAGATTATAAATTCCTGCCATGGCTCATTTCTCATGATGAATTAACCATGATGCATCATGCCTGGTTAAGTAGTACATTACACTCAGTTATGTTCCCCTGGAGAATGAGAGAGACAGAAAGGGGAGGCAGGTTAACCCCACTCTACTTGAGTGTTAGGAACTCCCACGTTGGGATTTTAGCGAGGTTTCCAACACGTAGACCTACAGTTGAGATGTTCTCTCCAGTGCCAGGTATGAACACTAAAGTGAGATTGAATTCTATTTATATCCACAGTATCATAGTAAAATATATAGTATAGTATATAATAAATAGTACTAATATATATAATATATATATATATAATAAAATCAAAGCTTTTGCTTTAGTCACTTGCCCCCCAATTAGTTTAGGGGGAAGGAAACACGGCACAGTCTCCCTTTCATATATGCTCTCCATGCCCAATCAAGAGGGATCTCATGCTATTTTGTGTGAAAGCAATAGGATTCTGTGTAAGCATGCAAGGAATGAACAGAACTACATGTTCATGTCAGTGTAGTAATTGAGTTTCTGCTGACAGCCTGCTTGAGCCCTCAGCTCCCCTCCCCTCCCCCTGAGAAAATGTTCCTATTTATTAGTTCCCATTGACATGGATTCTGGGAGCACCACTGTTCTGGATCAACTACTTGACTCCATTAGATCCAGATGTTTTACATATTTACATTGACATATTTAAATGATTGTCCTGGCAACAAATAAAAAGTTCCTCTTTGAAGGAGCTTTGGGATTTACACAGTGTGGAGGTGAGAGAAGCCTTTATTTTTTTGCAAGGGGATCTTCAAAATAACTAGCTAGGAATCTTCCAGAACTAAACAGCAAATCATGCAATGGACCACTCGGTATCAATTAAGATTTCCAAGCTTTTGACACTTCCCCAGGAGCAGATCATCAGTAAAATACAATTGGACCATGGCATTTATGATTGAGCCAATATGGGCCTGATTTTCAAAAGAGGCTCCTAACTTTGTGGGGGAGGGGTTCTGTTTTTGGATCCAGAACTGTAGTCACTGAGCATGAAATCCTGTCCCATTAAAATCACTGAGAGTTCTGCCTTTGAGTTCAGTGGAGCCAGAGTTTCACCCATAGGGCTGGGTTGTCATAAGTGTTGAGCAGCGGCAGCTCCCATTGACTTCAAATGGGGTGGAAGCTGTTAAGCATCTCTGAAAATGAGGATGTAGCGGTGTTATTTAAATGATTGTCTTGGCAACAAACTCTCATTGACTTCATTGAGGCCAGAATTTCACCATAGACTTCTAAAGCTGAGCACTTTGGAAACTGACATGCCTCAAATTAGTAGACAGGTTTGAAAATTTGTATCAGTCATTTGTTTACAGCAATTAATTGTAGTGAGGAAATTAAATTTTGGCAGGTAACAATGTATGTTGTAGGCTTCCCATGGGAACAACTGCCTTCCAAGACTTAGTGGCTTGTACTGGCACCAAGCATGGGACAAATGGAATCTTAGGAACTCCCACCAGGAGGTAGAATAATTGGGGTTGTGGGTTGTTTTATTTATCTAAGCATTCAAAAAAAAAATAGTTTTGCAGTACCTGTTACATTAGAGTAATGTACACATAGCTAGCAGGAAGACCTAAGGAAAAGCAAATTACATCATCACAGATGTTATACAAAATTCAGGAAATGTTAAACAATATGCTGAGAATGTGGAATTATTTTTACATACTGAATAGCAACAATAGGTCTGCCATAGTCGGTATGCATGAAAAAGCCCAAAGCCTTTTAGGAAGACTTACAATTCTACTTTAACCAATACGTCAAGTTTAACAAATATTGAATAACGGTGATCTTCATTAAGTTGCCTACTGGGAAGTTCAGTAAGATCTCCCGCCCCTCATGCAGATAAAGGCAGAATTTGACCTTAAAACTTGGTAACAGCCTATGACTAACGATTCCAGATTTTGATTTCTATTTTGGCTGATGTTTATTTTTGCCTAGCTTGATGCCTCTCTTATTCCTTAGAAAAATTGGATTTTGTAGCTTTAATATAAAGGTGACGGCATCGTTGTGAGCAGAAATCAGTTAGTTTTATCGTACCTGGGGCAATAAACATCCCACAGAGCACTGCTGCAGGCACCAGTCACGCAGACTGTAGCTGTTCGCTGTTTTTGGAACACTCAATAGCACTTGATGAGCAGAATGCTCCCTGAACTACATCCCCTATGGCTGCTATGCATGACCAAGAAATGAATGGCTGTTAGGATCCTTTCAAAGCAATATTACCACTTTCCCTTTGTATCAGAGGTTGGTTTTTTTCTAACCAAATATTAGTAAATTGGGATTGGCAGTGTTTCATAGGCTGCTTCCAGTTTAGTGGAATCTCAGCTAGTTTGTCTGAGCCTGAATTAAACCCCAAATGGTTATAGGTTACAATGTTATGCAGGTGGATCAGCTCTTTTGCCTACAGGGAGAAAGGTAGGTGTTTCCTAATTACCATATGTAATGGAGACATGATTTATTCTCTTTCCTGTTGTACACTTTTCCCATCAAATCTCAGTGATGGTGTAATCAGAGTTATTCAGTCTAATTGAAGTATCATTACTACATGCATTCATTGTTAAAATACACACTAAAATGAACGCCACCTTGATGGCTAAACATGATGAACCAGATTGATCTCAGTTATACCCATGAAAATACAGAATGACTCCATATTTGCAGCACTGTAAATGAGGTCAGAATCTTGTCCCATGACACAAATGGTTGTGCAGTGTTGCTGAGTGCTATTAGTTGCTGAGTTGAATGTACCATATTGGTGTCTGAAATGATTTGTTTCTATATCAGTTTAAATTTAGAAGATGCTCTGAGACCTTTTGGGATGCAAAGTGCAATGTGGATATAAAATCATGATCAAGGACACACGGTGAAGATGAAATAGAATATTCGTATATTATTTATTATTGTCTTCAAATAGTGGCTTTGGTGCATTTAGCCAACCAGTTACTGCACAGAATTATATAAATTTCTACTATCTTATGCAAAAAATAGTGATAGTTTATTGCTTATTGGCACTGATAATTGAACAAATTGAGTAATGAAGGACTTTAATTTTTACAGCAGTTAAAATCTGTGACTAATCAAAGGTTTCTGAAATGCTTAGATTTTTAACCTGAAAATCTGTACAAGTGCCTGGCAGAACAGAGTTGGACGGGTGAGCATGTGCTGTGTGTCAGAGTCCACATTCCAGTATAGTCTGCATGCTTATTATTTCTGCATAGGGGAAACTTTTCCATAGCCATAATTTCCCATGAGTGCTGATTCCATTTTGTTATGGTAAAGAGGGAGAGACGTTCTCTTCCCAAGCCAGCTGATTTTTGGCAGCCATTAGAATGGGGTAAGAAGATATTGGCGATTGCTCTAATCTCATTAAGGGACTGCCAGAAGTCTAGAAATCCTGCACTCTGAAAGAGGATCACAAAAGCGATTATATATGATGCAAACATACACCTATCAAAAAACTTCCTGACCACATTTATTGCTATCACTTTAAATTATCCAATCTGAAATACATATTCTAATTTCTTTTCCACCATTTCCATTGTGTGTTCACTCTTTGCATTTCACTTAGCTTGAACGTTGAAACTGGCTAGTTCCCTTCATCTCACTTCCCCCTTTTCTTTGTAATCCGTTTAATTTCTGGATTGGGTCTCACCCCAGCATACTATGGTTGCATTTGGCTTCACCACACTGCAGAGGAATATTTATATTTAAAAAAGAAATGAAGAGAACATTCTAGTTTTTTTTTTTAAGCAAAAATTACCCCACACCTTTTTAAAAAAAAATTGCGGCCGTATCCCTTTCAGTTCTGGATGTCATATTGTCTGTGTAAGAGCATTTCCTCTCCTCTTTCCCTCCTTCCCTGCACCCCAGAGGTTGCTCTATTTAATCTACTGTAGCTCATTAGGATCTATTTTTCTTACACAGTTTGCACTGCTTTTGGATAGTCTAAACTATTTTCTAGTCAATGTCTTTTGGAGCCAAATAGAAAAACAGACCCAAAGAGTTAGTCTACTAGTGTTGTCTTTACTTTGCTGTTTAATAGTTAATATCTGTGGTGTGTTAGGAGAGTTTCTATAACGTGGCACTTCTTAAGAACTCTTTTTAAAAAGAAGTAATAACTGCAGCCAACTTGTTCTTTTTAAGTGGAACTTCCAGACTATTTAAATTAAGCCCATTCTCCTTAATAATCATCCGGGCTCGACAGTAAATATGTCACCAAAATTTGTTATTCTTTGCAAAAGGGAGGAGAGAAAAAAATCAGTTTGAATTTTATTTCATTATTATTATAATCTTTTGCGAAGAATTGAAAAAATGAAAAGCTACAACAGAGCATTCCTTTTCAGGATATACAGGAAATGGGGGGAGGGGGAAGAATGTGTCAGGTAACTGATTATTCAGATATGAGAAGTTCTCCATTTAGTTGCATTGCTTACTGTTTTCTTCATCATGAAAAAGAATAAAATGTGGTAACAATTTTCTGTATTTGGACTACTGCCGCACATAATTGGGATCAACAGAGCTAAAGCCTTGATTTTGGTGAAGTGCTTAGTCTGCGTGTTGGATTAAAATGTGTGCAACAAATCACTCCAATTCTATAATAATTATTGAATATTTTTTATTTTATTATTTTAATGTTATTACTTTTCAGTGACAGACTTTGAGAAGTGGGTCAGTTGCAAGAACAAAACTGGCATGAAAAGAGTTGTATATTTGCTCTTGAACATGGATTGCCAAAATACTTTTTAAAATGGTCAGCCTGATTTGCTCTGTACATCAAATGCAGCTGATAAAAGATAGTTAGGCTTCTGTGGATAATAAATTATTATTTAAAAGTCCTGTTCTTTAACCAGTACCAAGGAGTACTAGATAGCATTTGCTAGATAGGCATGTTAAAAAGATCATCTTGCAAAGATGGATTTTTGAAGAAGCTTACAGAATGGAAAATAAATTTAGGCTAAACTGTGCCAGCAAGGCAATATATGACTACAGTACGAGCAACAAGCAAAGGTGGTGGAGACATGGAGAAATGGGGTCACTGAAGTTATAAATTATGGGATGACATTTGTGGTGCTGCAGTATATGAAGCACTAAACAACTTTTGTGGCTGATTAAATGCTGAAGTTAGAGCAATATAATAGCAAAAGCAGCTTATTGCAAGTACTGTGAGTGCCAACATCATGATCATTATTCCTATTACATGACTAAGGAAAATAATGAGAGACAGCTAAGCATACTAAGAAATAGTATTAAAAATATTTACAATGTTGTTGTTTTCTTTTCTCATGATGGTTTGAGAGCCCCCTGCTGCCTCTACTGGAAAATCCATGGCAATGATACATTTTAGGGCTTGGCGAGGATGCGTGTGTGTGGGAGAGTTAAACAGTGAATTTTTTTTTGAGGAAATGGCCTATGGGAGTGTTGTGGTTGGACACAGTTATCATCAAGCAGAATTTCAGTGTCACCTGTGAAGAGATAATCCTTGTAATTGAGTGCTCTGGGGGTGATGGGTTGAAATTCTTCTTGTCACATAGTTTGATACACTATTAAAAGGACAACTTTATACAAAATAGCAGCTAGATGAAGGAAAGGCAGGAACTCTTGAGTCTTAGGTCTGCTGCTGACTCAGTCTGTAAAGTTAGGTGAGCCACATAACCAAGTTGAAAGTGCTATATACAGTGGTAGCATACAAGCAACTGACAGGGACATTGTGTAAGGGAAGCAGGAACACAGAGTAGTTGCCTTCCCCACCTCTCTATGGCAGTGAAATCATTAGATTGCATTATTTGGGGTTTTTTTGCATGGTGTGTGTGAAGCATAATATTTGTTTAAAAAAAAAATACAAGCTCTCCCTCCTCTACCATACCATGAGCATGACTGAGATATCTAGGAGCACTCTGAGAGACTAAAGAGCACTGCAAATTTGAGGCCCAACTCCTAACCGTTGTTTTCTATGACTGTCCACAGTTAATGTTCCAGTTTACTACTATACTCAGTCTTCTGTCACTTTCACCTTCAGTTCTCAGCCTCATAGTAATTTGTAGAATACAGTCTAATCTTGTTTTAGTCATAGCACACATCGCCTTCTGGAAAGAGGCATGTTGTGATCTTCTCTGTCATGTATAAGTATATAGCTCCTCCTTTTGTTTATAATTATTATAAAGGTTTGGATTTGAAATAATTGGAGACTGATGGATGAATTTACATCATTTTGTTCCTTCCATGCAGTTCTGTTGCTCTTTGAGTTCAGGAAAGAGACAGTAGTGACTGAAATACTGTGGCACATGTGGTAACTGAAACAGTGTTTCTCTGTTAATATTGTAGTTGGCGGGAGGTAAATGTATATAAAAAGTGAAAGTGAGGCAACTAGTATTTTAAGTTGTATTGATCTTGAAGGCCTGCTCAGCACAAATATGCCCATGGCAGGTGGCTGCTGAGTTCAAGGCTTCTAGAAAAGTAAGTTAATGATACTGACTTGTTAAGAAATTAGCCACAACAGATGAGTAATAGTAAGGTATTGGTGTATGCATAATGGAGCTGTGCACCAATAGACTATTGACATACCCCATGTTATATATAAACTATAATATTAATACACAAAACAGCAGTTTGGAACATTCATACTGCAGTTTATGGGGCAAACCCAATATATTTTCTAAGTAGGTTTCTATGATGTAGGTGGAGTTACTAATGCTTTATACTAGTTTGAGAGAAAAAACCCATCCATATAGTTATTTGCATTTAATTTTCTTGGTTTTTCAAGAAAAGGAAAAATGAAAATAAGAAACTGCCTATATTTTATTTGTAAGGTTTCACCCACACAGAGTAATTTTCCTCTAAGTTAAGAGCAAGTGGAAATAGAGTGGGTCTCTACTCTGTATGTAACCTTAACATCATCTATTAGAGTGAACACGACAATAAACCAATGGATTAAATTATTTGCATCTTCTTGACAGTAGTCACAAACCACAAAACAGATAAAATACAGATTCTTCAGAACAATATTATTGCTTGTGGAATGCACATATTGCCCATTCCTACAATCTTTGGGCCAAATCCTCCAATCTTTACTCAAGCAAAATTCCCCTTGAGTTCTTTGGGAGCTTTGTCTGAACAAGAGTAGCAGAATTTGGCCCCAGGCTTTTACTATTAGAGAGAGACAGTTACAACCACCCTGAGAAATCTTCTTGTAGGTTCCATTCTTTGTGGGGTGTCATTAGCATCTGTTTTAATTAGAGTAAATATATTGCCCCTCGCCTTCCCACACGAGATTGTTTACAGACTGGTGTTCGTTCTTACAGAATACGTGTAGTTCTCTACAATTAATTTGCCAGAAATGCCACTTCTGTGCTGCTGCATTTCTGATGCTAATTAATTCATTACAGGAAGCATTTTGTGCTTGCAAGGTCACCAGGGTTAGATTTATCTTGGCATGAGCATTTAGCTGAGATCTTTCAGTAGGAAGAGTCAAGTTAGGTACTTTTTTCAGTGATCTTTTCTCTTGCTGTCACAAACCAGTGTTCGTACTGAGATGTTGAGTGCTTGATATATTCTCACTAGTGTTTACAGTAGAGATGGGCTCAAGCCACAAATTTTGAATGTTCCACAGGCGCATTTTGAATGTCCCAAAGCTCAGAGGTTTACAGATGTGAAGTTTTGCTTTGTTCCACTAACAAGACCAGGATTCATTTGCAAAATCAAGATCTGTATCTACAATTGGATTTTGAAGACCCTCAACATATGGATTCAAAGTTTTGATTCCATCCCATTTCTAGATTGCAGCACCGATGTATTTGATGCTGATCTTATTTAAATTTTGCATCTGATCTGGAATCTTTGCTACAATCAAGACCATCGTGATCCCATTTTCAAATAATCAGATATACACAAATGGGAGATTAAAAGAGGGCTCGTGTTACATTGTTACAAGTGTTAAAAACAATTTAAAAGGAACATAAGATGTTTGTTAAAGCATCTGTACTTGTCTGAGAAGTAACCATGTGCCTGGAAGTCTTTTGTGGCTTAAAATTGTGGGAAGAGACTCTTAATAATCCCAGGTAATACTTTTTGCTTTAGGATCTAAACTTTCCAACCCTATCAAGAAAGAATCTTTTCCCAAAGAATCACAACTGTAACAGTATTTATTACAGTATTCACACTGCTGCTATGTGGTCATTGGTTTCAAGCTCTTTAACAGTACATGATAGCATAATTATGTAGTTACAGTTTTGTAACATCAGCTAAGTTAATGGAGTTTTTGTAGCCTGTGTAAGCACTGCAGGATCAGGTCCTGATTTGGAAATTCTATCATGTCATGAATCTTCTTTGTACCAGTCTAGGTAAATGTAGTATTTACCTAGATAGTTATATAATAGACATAAGGATATTTTTAGTATTAATTCTTTGAAAAATAAAATACTCTGTGTTACTCCCACCTCCCAATAAAGATTCAGTTTTCAAAAGTAGTCTCTAAATTTGTTGCTGTAATTTTAGAGACATGGTTAATTTGCATGCCCTGAATTTGTGCTTACAAAATTGCAAGCACAAGATATGAAACTGGGTTGAGGCCTCTTGAAAATTTAACCCAAAGTACTAAATTCCAAATTTGTCTGTTGGACAGTTGAGGTACAGTATAGAATTTTTTTTTACTCAATCAGATCAAAACTGTCCAGCATTGTTTGGAATCCCGCCCAGAGTTCTAGGGATTTGCTTGTGTTCCCTTTCTCTCCTATCCAATCTTTCACTTGTGTTGCCTTTCTCTCCCCCAAAATAAATGATGCCGCCACATACTTCTAGACAAGGACTGGATGAAATTCCTTTTGGAATCCATCAACTTCTCTTTTCAACTGATGGGGACATTCTTGAGCAATGCAAATACTTCCCTCTTCCACAGAACTGGATGTGTGGCTAGAGCACTCTCCGCCTCTGCCATTCCAGGGAGAAGGGGACTGGGACAAAAAAATGAAACTATCTCTCATATAGCACCTACCATCATATTGCTGTTCACTGCATTTTAATTATCTAGTAAATTAAATGCTCTTCCTTACTAGTAACTAGAGTCCTGATCAAAGTCCTGGCCCTTCTAGGGTGAATTCAGTTGAAAAACGCTAAGTTCCTATAGAAGACAGGAGGAGTATAGGCTACAAATACCATTGATGTGAAAGGCAAAAGTAGAAATGTTTCCCAGTATGCTGTATTAGTATGTTGAAGATATTTCCTCATATTGTTCCTTCCTCTTCTATTATTTTGTTTTTCTCCTTTATCCTTCTTGCGTTGTTTCAGAAACCTGGGTTGATGACGCTGTAACATGGAAATCAGTAGGTGTTTTCTTCCTTCTTCTGATACTTTTGTAACACTGGTCCACTGCCCAGATTCCAAGTGTTAAATAAATCCTTCTCTTTTGACATGTTTCCTTGTATGCTTGATGAGATTGATTTGACCGTTCTCGATCATTGGCTAGCTGTAGTAGTACATGGAATATTTCATTTACTCTGACCTTTGGAGACTTTGTTTTTCTACCTAGAGCTCTAATGTGTGATGTATAATCCTCTTCTCTTTCTCCCCCCTGCTTCACAATGGACTAAAGCAAACTCCTTCTCCCAGTCTACTTCTTTAGTATGACTTATGTCTTTAGTCTCATCTTCAGCTAAAATATAAAGGTAATTTTCAAAGCTGTTCATGTGCATTTAGGTACACGTGACTCCAATGAACATCAGTGGCTGTATTTCCTTGTGAAATTGTATATTGATTTTGAAGGGCTCTAGTACTTTATAATCAGACTGCCAATCTGCAAAAGTGGAAAAGGGGTCTTGGTTTCTACAGATGGTTTTTAAATCAGTGGTCCAAAAATAAAATTGGAGATGGGTCTGGCAGCTTTGGCTGTCAACCATGCCTTGAAATTATCCACACATCTACATGGACTGTCATCGAGTATAATGCAGGATGAGGCCCTTAGTTTGAACCATTGTCCTCTAAGGCTGGTGCAAAGTCTCTGCATGAGAATTTCCATCAACTTAAGGATGGTAACTCCTGTAAGTAAGGCAAGCAGGATTTCATCTCTGGTCCTTAGACTGATCTGAATTTTAAAATCAGTGCTCCAGTCATTTAAAATTTACTTTTAAACAATATGTTTACATTTAAGAGAGACAAACTGTACTTACAGACGTCAAGGTTAATGTGATGTGAGCACTTAAAGATCCCAGGATGATGCATATCAGGGTGTTGTAGTTGTTGTAGATGGCCTAATGCTCCGAGTCACATCGGGCAATACCATCCAGTCTGTACTTGGACCAATTATCATTATTTATCGCGGTGCTGCATTTTGGTTATGCAAATAACTAGTAGATACATGAACGAATGTATAAAATTGTGGAATGCCCATGAAATAAATAATGGCCCTATGCAACAATCTGGTGATCATCTGCAGTGAAGTGCTGAGTCCCATCAACTAGAGTTAGGTGAAAATGTTTGTGTTTTCAACAGCAAATGTTTGCAAAATTAAAATATATTTTAAAAGTTGTCAGATTTTTCAAAAATGTAAGTGAAAATTTTCTATGTAAACTTTTGAATTTTTTTTCTTATTTTTTACCTGGCATTTTTCAACTAGCTTTACTCTCAAATCCTAACTAACGGCTTGATCATGCAGACCCTTATTTTTGTGCTTTGCTTGTTGAAGTAGCTGCATTGACTTGACTTGAGCTTGGATGGATTATATATAGATCAGGGTTTCTCAAACAGGGGTCGCCGCTTGTGTAGGGAAAGCCCCTGGCGAGCTGGGCAGGTTTGTTTACCTGCCCCGTCCGCAAGTCCGGCAGCTCGTGGCTCCCACTGGCCATGGATCGCTGCTCCGGGCCAATGGGAGCTTCTGGAAGCAGCGACCAGTAAGTCCCTCGGCCCGCGCCACTTCCAGCAGCTCCCATTGGCCCGGAGCAGCGATCTGCGGCCAGTGGGAGCCGCGATCGGCCGGACCTGCGGACGGGGCAGGTAAACAAACCTGCCCGGCCCACCAGGGGCTTCCCTACACAAGCGGCCACCCCTGTTTGAGAAACCCTGATATAGATTGTGAGGAAGAGTTTGCGGGATCAAGACCCAAGTCAGTGAGAGTTGAGGGCCTTGTAGAAGAAGGCCCAGGATTTATAATCTCTTGAAATCAGCATGATTTACAAAGCCAAACATGTTTTTTTAAAGGAATGTAAATAGTGTGAGTGATATAAGTATGTATGTGTTAATATACTTCGTCTGGCCTCTGCATGGGGAAGCGCCTAGACTAGATGACCTTTCGAGGTCTCTTCCAGCCCTACATGTCTATGATTTTATAATGTCTTTACTTGTTCTACAATTAGAGTTTCTTCTTCTAATATTTTGAATGGAACTCATTTCACTTTCTTTTTCTAAGCATTCACCTTGTACTGTATCAGCATATATTATTTGTGTCTAATCCAAAGCCGATTGGTGTTTGTGGTAAAAGTCCTATTGACCTCAGTGGGCATTGGATCAGGCCCTTATATGAGAAACTGGCGCTTAAAAAAGCATGGTTTTCTCTGTGAACACATGTTAATGTGAGCATCCAAATTAATCTTTTTACTAATCCTTTTTATTGGCCTCCAGATTTTTCCATTCAAAGAAAAAAAAAAGGGAGTGATGAATCTTCTGTAAAAAGATCAAAATTTTATTTGACGAGTGGGGTCTGGCATGTGCCGGAGACAGCAGGAATTGGTGTTGCTATTTTGTTGTTGCCGTGGGAGAATGGAACAAAATAAAGGCTACTAATATTTTATTAACATCCCAGTTTAATTCTGTCTGTTGGATAAATGGCCTGTACTACCATAAACAAATCAAAGCAGATGTATTCCACATGCCCTCAGTTCAGCTGTAGGCAAAGTTTACCCATGTGCTTGGTACGGAACATGTCTGTATAATCGTGAAAATTATGCTTAATAAACTTCATGTAGACTACATACCGTGAGACTTGTTTAAAAACAACAGTTGTGGAAATAAACAGAACCTCTTTTATAAGGGTGATTTTAAGTACTGTGCTAAACATTAAAACAAACTTCATTCAATTTGATGAAAAGACCTCACTGATGTTATTACTAGATATGCTCCTAAGCTGCAAAGTGGATCCAAATCTAGAGCTTAACTTCCCCAAAGTGTGGGAGTCATTCAGCTTAAGGAGTTTTCCTTCTGGGACCATCTGAAATACAGGCATGCATTAAGCAAAAAAAGGTGCACAAATATTCGATCAAATTTGTAACTGAACTACAGTAGTTTCAGCCATGCTCATGTGCGTTATAGTGTTGGTTTTCTGTGAACATTTGAGGGGTTGAATTTTACTGACCCAGCCATTCATAAAATGGGACCTGCTTAGCTGCATTGGTGAATAACCATGGAGACTGATTTTAAATGTACCCATGCAAAGATGCGTCCCCTCAAGGAACAAACAATACCTGACTTATGTGACGCATTACAAATAAATGTGAGTGTCTACCATTTTACAGAGGTATGTCTCATCATGATAATATCTGAGCATCTCCCATTAAATAAAAGAAAACAACAAAACTCTCACTCCTCATCATGTGCAGGAATACCTTAAAAAGTAGTGGAATTCTTTTTCTTCTTCTCACTTCTCCCTCTCACCCAAACACATGTGGGCTCTATGAAGAGCAATGGTAAGGAACCTAAGACAAAGAAACAGGGCTTACATTTAGTCCTAAAAATTATGAGGAGACTTGGAGCATCTTAAATATCAAATATTAATGGTAAAGTAATTGTGATCAATCCACAGAGATGTTTATTTCATATTCAAATACATTGACTATTAAAAATAAACCTGAGAGAAATTATGTGCCCATGGACAATCACTATGTTGGAAAGAGGGATTATGGGGGATTTTATGGGGTAAATTATTAGTTGCAAATTATTTACCCAGCTCTGCTTTATTATGAGTTATGTAATGTCTTTCTAATGTGATGCTGACTAGATTTCCTTTCTTTGGTTCAGATTATAGGACTGGCCCGTGCTTCACACTGGTAACCAATCAGATGTGCCAGGGACAGCTCACTGGAATAGTCTGCACAAAAACCCTTTGCTGTGCAACAGTTGGGAGAGCATGGGGCCACCCCTGTGAAATGTGTCCTGCTCAACCTCATCCCTGCCGCCGGGGTTTCATTCCAAATATTCGCACAGGAGCCTGTCAAGGTAAGCTAGGTGCAAAGCTTCACCAAGAGCTGCTAAAATTATTAATGGCTTAATCTTGATTGAGTTACATTGCTTTGTATAACCTGTCCTAAGCCAGTCTCTGCTGTATGTGGAAAGAATGGAAAAACGATGTCAGATACATTACTTTATGGTTCGCTAAGTGTATGATGTTCAAGTAAGTGCATTAGTAACTTAGGTCATGTGAGAGCAGCCAGGTTCTTAATTAATTTTTCACTGCCAGCAGCTCCTTCATTTGACTGGATAGTGGTGTTTCTCTATACACACATTACCACTCTGAGAAGGGGTTTGTTCTGTTTCAAGCTGTACTCAAGATAGACAGAAAACCAAACCTGTGAAGATGTTGTTCTCTCTGCTTATCTTAATTTTTTTCTCACTTCAGTTTGTTGGCATTAGGTTCAGTCTGTATGTCTTGTCTTTTGAGCTACATTCATCTGAGAAAACTGCATGTCGTGCCATTAAAAATGCCCTATTGTACATTTTAAACAATTTTTGGAAATACATTTGCATTTGGTTCAAATTGTAAAATCCACCCAGATGTTGCTTGCTTCTTTCTGAGCATGCCTCACCCTAGAAAGTCCTTACGCTGCTTTTTTGGCTTTTATTCTAATACTTCCAGCTGTACAAATTCTTTTATTGTCTGGATGTCTGGCAGGAAACAGGAGAAAGTTAACAGGGGCAGCCATGTACTGAACTGGTGTGGATTATAAATTCCCAGGACTGTATCTTTGGGACTTGTTCATTTAGACCGCTCGAACATATTTTGTATTGTGAAAATAGAGAAGATAAAGATTATAAATCTATTACTAATTTTATTTAATCATGAAAATCCTGTGAAGAACTTCAAGGCATTCCATTGCATTAAAACATTTAGACATCTTGTACCACTGGCCAAGTCCTGTCTGGTGCCTGCAAACAGGCCTGATATACCTCTAGATGGACACATGTTAATGCTGCTTTTGTAGGATATATGTACCCATATTCTGACCTCAGACATCCTAAGGCACAGTCCTCTCTCTCTGTGAAAGAGCAGGGAGAAACTGTGTAGAGGGTTGAGTATTGCAGTCATTGGCAGGTCAGGGACTATATGTGCATAAATGTTTGACCCATGCCCTCAGCTCTCAGGCTGCACCTTGTTATACCTCTCCATTGTTGGTGTCACGGGAAGGTCCAGAACAAGGCAGCTTCTTCACACTGCAGGTTTCTTAGCACGCAACTACATGCAATGTCAATCCAATTTTGGCTCTGTAGGTTTGACTTGTACTTCCAGTTGATCTCTTCTCTTGTGTCCATACTTTTAACAGACCAGCTATGGAACTATATGTTATCTTTATTCTTCATGCAATGTATGTCATCCAGTCCTCTTTAAATCAGATAACTTAAATGTCTTCAATCTTAGTGGATGTTATTTCACATCCATATTTGATCTAAATAGTAAAATGAAAGCAGGTTCAATAAAATCCAGGCTTGTTCACGCAGGTTCTCTGAAGAAAGAACAAGCCTATGATGTTTGAGAGTCAGTAAGACAAATGGACACATATTTAAGATATATATAATATAAATAAATATGTTGAGAAAAATACAAAATTGTTGCCCACTGTTCAAATCTGCTCTTTGTCTGTCTATCTGGCATATTTTAAAAAAATGCAGAAAGTTAAATTAATGAAGTGTCATGGTTGAGATTTTAAACACTTAAAAATCAGGGGAATCAAAGATGTAGGATGAGATGTTCAAGTGTTTGTAATTTACGAGCACAAGTTCCATTGGCTTTAATGGGATTTATACTCCTAGATCACTTAGGCGCTTTTGAAAATCCCATCTGTAGCCCTCACATGAATTGAATCTCAGCCCTTTTTGTAGACAAAGTACTTTTGTGTTTGACATTATGGACCAGATTGTGGCTGGCTCTGTGGTGTTCAGAAAGGGCAGACGGAGAGTTTTCTCCATCTTGTGTCCCTATGTTTAAGCCAGTAACAGTGAGGAACACAAGCACTGCAATCATCTAGTTTTACCAGCAGCAGTAGACTCCCCAAGGAGAGGCCAGAAGAGAAGGATCATGGGGGTGTGGCCAGTGTAAGAGTGGGAGGACCATTCTGAATGCTCCCACAGATGGTGGAGCTCAGGATCCGACTTGCACTACCATGCAGCTCCCAGAAGAATTCTCTGAGACCTCCAAGCCCTCCCACTGCTGCTTTGCTCCTCCTCCCTTCCACTTTCCAATGCAGCCATTGCTGAAAGCCACAGTCTAGCCAGACTTTTGCACCTTAATATTTATGTGCAGCCTTGCTTTGTTAAGGTTGATGTGGGGAGAAAAAATGGGGATCCCTTGACATGTTCACATTTAATTTCCTACCCACAAGATGCCATCAATTTTGCTGTTTCATTTTCTTAAAAACAAAGATTAAATATAAGGAGGAGGAAAAAAAGGGAAAGTAAAAAGCTACGTCATTAATGTCTAAGTACATTGTTCATTAATGTCAGTCATGGATTCTTAAACCAGGTCCTAACCACCACTTATTTAAGGGTAGTTGGCCCCTTGCCCCTTGGGAGTGAAGAATAAAAACTCCCCAGCAATAGTAGACTGAATACCACGAAGAACAAGGGTCTCTCCCACAGGCTGTAGCTTGAAGCTCTTGCACGCATCCAAAATTTCTGCATATGCCTCATTCTGCATATGCCTACTGTACATGCCTGTCAAGATTTTCAGAAGGGTTTAGTGATTTGTGGGTGCCCAATTTGAGGACAGTCTTCCCTGCACTGAAAATGCCCCAAATGTTTTGAAAAACAGAAGTAAATGTTATAGCAATAAGCTGAAGGGGTGAAACAATAATAAGCAAGCAATTTCTTACAGAAATTTTTTTAGAGAATTGTAATTAATCATTCTTTCTATAATGTAATTAAAAAATCAATCTCTTCACGGGCAAGAATCATAATATTATGATGGGATGAGCAACAGATTTAGGCATATTTACTTAGTTTCTGCATGGACAAATTGTTATGGCTCTTTCTGAGGAATGAATTAAATGTGGGTGTTTTTCCTTTATTATATGATAGATGTGGATGAATGCCAAGCCATCCCTGGGATCTGTCATGGGGGAAATTGTATTAATACTGTTGGATCTTTTGAGTGCAAATGCCCAGCTGGACACAAGTTTAATGAAGTGACACAAAAATGCGAAGGTAAGAACTTTCAGAACTTTCATCTCAAAGTAAGGGGGAGAAATCTTCGGTTTGATGCCAGCTTTGTTTAGATGATTGTCACAAATGTTCCAGTCTCTCTTATTTCCTTGAGTATGCAAATGCTATTGCACACAGCACATATGAACAATATGCCTTTCTTCTTCTAAACCAGAGAAAATATTGCCCCTGCAGCTTTTTCCAGTTTTATTCATGTAACCGTTTACAGACTTAAAAACTCAAGGTACATCTGAATCAAATTAAACATGAAAACAGAATATTTATGAACTAATATTTTGCTTTAGAAATATTTGAGGCACATGTCTTTGCACAATTTGATTTACAAGAATGCTTATATGACATGCAGGATCCAATTTCCCTCTCTTTACTTAGGGTAACACTCCATTTGACATGAATGGGAGCTTGGCTTGAGTAACAACTGCAAGATTAAGACCTAACTGTCCTTGGAAGTTGTATATTTTTATGTTTTTTCTTTTCTACATTAGATGAAGTATTTTGTCTTTCTTTATCAGTGCTTTGGTCCTCGTTATGTAGATGAGTGGCAGATGGCAATGCAGAAATGTGCATTACAATCAGGAGCTTGGGCAAAGGAGGCAGGACTAGTGGCAGGAGCTTGGAGTCCAGGGTCAGAGTCAGTATCAGGGTCAAGCAGAGGCTGAAAACTGGAGTCAGAGTTTGGAGTCAAGCTGCGGGTCAGAGCTGGAGACAGCATCAGGAATCAAGCTGAGTGTCAATACCTAGTATCATAGTCAGTGTTTGGGTTCTGGAGGTCGATCAGGGGTCAGAATCCAAATCAGACCCTGAAAATGGAAGCCCTCCCCCTCTTTCATCCCAAGCCTTACTGAGCAACACTGTAGCTTGATCCTTTACATTGAAGTCAATGACAACTGTCTCAGTGGCTTTAATAATGCAGGACTGGGCCTCACATGCTGCTGCGAAGTCCTAAGGCCATGAGGGTTGAGAGCACTTAACATCTTGTAGGCTCCAGTCCTTAGAAAAGATTTCTTTCAGATTAAATGACAGGAGGATGATTTCCAAAGCTTTCTCATCCCTCTTTGGTTGAGTTGTCTAGCTATAAAAATGCTTGTTTCCAATGTATGTTACTTAACTAATTTGGGGCCCAGTCCTCATACCAGGAGTGGCCCTAGCCATTTTGCCAGCCAGCCTGGCAAATAAATACCCGGCCATTCAGAGTAGAGTGTGTGGGGGGGGAAAGCTGAGGTCACAGTAGGTCAGCACCCCCTGAAAGCTGGCGTCCAGCGTGGTCCCCCTAGAACCGACCCTGCCTGATACTCTGACTCAGGCTGAGTAGCTCCTTTCTCCACAGGTGGTTCAATTCCAATTGGCTTCACTAGGGTACTACTCAGTGTAAGCAAGTGCATCAGAATATACCCGAGGAGGAGATCCTCAGTAGCATGTGTTTATGCAAGTACCGATCCTCCATTTCTTGCTCACACAAACTCCCATTCATTTAATTGGGAATTTTGGGTCCACAAGGGATCCAGAACTGGGCCTTTAAAATATGACTGTTGACTAAACAGGCCAATAATGTGCATATGGTTTTAATTTATTCCTCCTTACCTATAGCTTTTTATCCTGACAATGTTCATTTAGGGCAGTGATACTCAGAGCACAGTGGTTGAGGAGCCAAATTAGCAATCAGCATTACACAAAAGAGCCACAGTAGTATAAATTCATTGTTTCATTTACTGTATATGTATCTATATATATTCATATTTAAACAGTATGACAGGAAATATTTAGTTTATATCCTTATATCCTAGTGACCGAGGATGTGGAAAAAGCTAATGTACTCAATGATTCTTTTGCCTCTGTCTTCACGAACAAGGTCAGCTCCCAGACTGCTGCACTGGGCAGTACAGCATGGGGAGAAGGTGACCAACCCTCTGTGGAGAAAGAAGTGGTTCGGGACTATTTAGAAAAACTGGACGTGCACAAGTCCATGGGGCCGGATGCGCTGCATCCGAGGGTGCTAAAGGAGTTGGCGGGTGAGATTGCAGAGCCATTAGCCATTATTTTTGAAAACTCATGGCGATCGGGGGAGGTCCCAGATGACTGGAAAAAGGCTAATGTAGTGCCCATCTTTAAAAAAGGGAAGAAGGAGGATCCGGGGAACTACAGGCCAGTCAGCCTCACCTCAGTCCCTGGAAAAATCATGGAGCAGGTCCTCAAGGAATCAATTATGAAACATTTAGAGGAAAGGAAAGTGATCAGGAACAGTCAGCATGGATTCACGAAGGGGAAGTCGTGCCTGACTAACCTAATTGCCTTCTATGATGAGATAACTGGCTCTGTGGATGAGGGGAAAGCAGTGGATGTGTTATTCCTTGACTTTAGCAAAGCTTTTGATACGGTCTCCCACAGTATTCTTGCCGCCAAGTTAAAGAAGTATGGGCTGGATGAATGGACTGTAAGGTGGATAGAAAGCTGGCTAGATCGTCGGGCTCAACGGGTAGTGATCAATGGCTCCATGTCTAGTTGGCAGCCGGTTTCAAGCGGAGTGCCCCAAGGGTCGGTCCTGGGGCCGGTTTTGTTTAATATCTTTATTAATGATCTGGAGGATGGTGTGGACTGCACTCTCAGCAAGTTTGCAGATGACACTAAACTAGGAGGCGTGGTAGATACACTAGAGGGTAGGGATCGGATACAGAGGGACCTAGACAAATTAGAAGATTGGGCCGAAAAAAACCTGATGAGGTTCAACAAGGACAAGTGCAGAGTCCTGCACTTAGGACGGAAGAATCCCATGCACTGCTACAGACTAGGGACCGAATGGCTAGGTAGCAGTTCTGCAGAAAAGGACCTAGGGGTCACAGTGGACGAGAAGCTGGATATGAATCAACAGTGTGCTCTTGTTGCCAAGAAGGCTAACGGCATTTTTGGCTGTATAAGTAGGGGCATTGCCAGCAGATCGAGGAACGTGATCGTTCCCCTTTATTCGACATTGGTGAGGCCTCATCTGGAATACTGTGTCCAGTTTTGGGCCCCACACTACAAGAAGGATGTGGAAAAATTGGAAAGAGTCCAGCGGAGGGCAACAAAAATGATTAGGGGTCTGGAGCACATGACTTATGAGGAGAGGCTGAGGGAACTGGGATTGTTTAGTCTCCAGAAGAGAAGAATGAGGGGGGATTTGATAGCAGCCTTCAACTACCTGAAGGGGGGTTCCAAGGAGGATGGAGCTCGGCTGTTCTCAGTGGTGGCAGACGACAGAACAAGGAGCAATAGTCTCAAGTTGCAGTGGGAGAGGTCCAGGTTGGATATCAGGAAAAACTATTTCACTAGGAGTGTGGTGAAACACTGGAATGCGTTACCTAGGGAGGTGGTGGAGTCTCCTTCCTTGGAGGTTTTTAAGGCCCGGCTTGACAAAGCCCTGGCTGGGATGATTTAGCTGGGAATTGGTCCTGCTTTGAGCAGGGGGTTGGACTAGATGACCTCTTGAGGTCCCTTCCAACTCTGATATTCTATGATTCTATGATTCTATATATATTATTCTCATAGCAAAATGAATGACAAAGTATTGTTGTTTTATCAAACACAGTCGCTTAATAACTTAGTAAAAGCATCCTGATTGGCTGTTAATTTAGATTGTCTGATTTAATTATTAACCAGTGTTTTATTATTATGTGCTGCAAAGAGATGCAGGGGATGCATTAAAGAGACACTTGGGGCTCGCAAGCCTCAGACTGAGTATCACTGATTTAGGGCGTTACATTTAAAATAGATTCATGTTAACAGAAGTAGGAAACCAGCTCTACATTTTTCAAAAGTGTTTAATGATTTTGGGTACCCAACTTGTAATATCTTAAAGGAGTCTGATTTTGAGAGACACCCATCTTCTGCAAATCATCCCTCTTTCAGG
This sequence comes from Chrysemys picta bellii, assembly GCF_011386835.1. Taxonomy (NCBI): domain Eukaryota; kingdom Metazoa; phylum Chordata; order Testudines; family Emydidae; genus Chrysemys; species Chrysemys picta. The sequence continues at coordinate 20,445,259 of NC_088800.1, forward strand.
AGTCTCAGAATGGGCACCCCAAAACTGAGGGACCCAGAATCACTAGTCATTTTTGAAAATTTGGAGCACAGTCATTTAAAAGGTAAAATCCCTATTCTGAGTAATAAATATCTTACAAACATTTTAGTTTAATTGTAGGTTATGGAAAGCCATTTTGTAAGAATTTGCATACTATATGTTTCTCACATTGGCTGCTGGTGGTTTGGCTTTCCTTCTGGGGGATAGAGCACTGAGGAGATGGAGAATAATAAAGACTGAACTTATGTCTTGTGAAATATTAATGATGGCAAAACTGAAACCTGTAGACCTGGACATCCCAGCAAACACCACTACTGCAATTTCAGGCCCTTCAGTGATGAATTGTGTAAGAAACTCCCACCTCCATATGCTATGCCTGGTTTATCCTGTGGTTACGTTGCAATGAATGGAAATTTTGTTAAAGAGACATGTGCAGGTTCTGACAGCAGTGAAGAGTCTGCTATATTTTCCTCAGCTAGGTGTTGGTCCATACTTCAATCAGCATGCATATGTGATCTGAAAAGTTAATGGAACATAATCACAATATTACTTAGTTATTTATATTGTTATCAGCATCCCTTGTTGAAGAACCATGGGGAATGCAGATACCATAGGTAGAATGCAGTTACACACATTGAAATTTTGCTAGGACTTCTGGGCTAACATACTACTTTTAAGAGATGGCACAGGATCATTGTGACGGGATCCCTGAGGTACAACCGCTGTGCCCCTTAACTCTCCAGCCTGGACTGTCTATCAAAATTCTTTGCCAGTAACAAGCAGTGAACCCCTCCAGGCGCTGTTATCACTCAGCCACCACCATGCAGAGGCAAGCCCAGCTAAGTTACATGAAGGCTCCCCAAGCCCCTCTTGAACCATACACAGGGAAACACCAGCAAATCTCTGAAGCCCTGAGACTTGCACCCCAGCAATATACCACCTTGAACTGCTCAAGCTCTTCTCTTGAGTGGTGCAAGTTTATTAACTAGTTCACCACTTCGTCAAAGGAAAGTGGGCATGCACCAGCCTTTGTAAACTGAGCAGATTTCCCAAACACTTTAGACAAACTCATTGGTAAGGATAAAACATTAAAATAAGTTTATTGACTATAGAAAGATAGATTTTAAGTGATTATAAGTGGTAGGCATAAAGGTCAGAGGTAGTTGCCAAAGAAAATAAAAAGTACTGGGTAAGCATGTTTTTTTTTCTCTCCTGCTGATAATAGCTCACCTTAACTGATCACTCTCCTTATAGTGTGTAGGGTAACACCCATTGTTTCATGTTCTCTGTGTATATATATATATCTTCCTACTATATTTTCCACTGCATGCATCCGATGAAGTGGGCAGTAGCCCACGAAAGCTTATGCTCAAATAAATGTGTTTAGTCTCTAAGGTGCCACAAGTTCTCCTATTCTTTTTGCGAATACAGACTAACACAGCTGCAACTCTGAATCCTTTGTTGTTGTCACTGGAGAACTAGCAGTGGGCAACTCCCAAACTCACAACATATTTCAGTAACAACCATACATCAAAATCTCATAACTTAATGCACATTAACAATATACACATTTTGACAGAGCAATAGATTTCAGCAGATCATGACCTTTCCTATGATATCTTACATGGCATACTTCATATGGAATATCACAACCAACCCCAATGATGAATACGGGGACTAGAAGGTACTACTTTGGGTTGCAGTGTGTCACCCATGTCATTAATGACCATAAGTTACCAGGCAGGCCCTTGGATTTAGGTTTCATTTAAAAGACTGTACTTCTAGTTGCCTGCTGCCTCAGCATTATGCTGAAGTTTGATTCAATAATGATATAATTTTCTGATAAATTTTGTACACCAAAGAGGAGACTGGCTTTTAAATATGGGCATATCTATATGTTTTTTTTTTAAATCCCAAAGGAACTCTAAGTGCCTTACAAACAGTACAAATATTTATGCAGGAATCACTTTGTTGAAAGGAAGGGTGGTCTGTGGGTAAAGTCCTGGACAGGGACTCAGGATGCCTAAGTTCAGTTCCAGGCTCTGCCGTGGAGCTAATGTGTAGTCTTTAGCAAGTCATTTAATATCTCTGTGAAGCAGTTCCCCATCTGTAAAATGGGGATGATACTTCCTTTCCCCCACCTTTTGTCTGTTTAAACTGGAAGCTGTGTGAGGTAATGACTGATTCTTACTAAATGATTGAACAGTGCCCAGCACAATGGGGCCTACTCTCAATTGGAGCCTGTGGACGTGACTGCAATGCAAATAATTAAAAATAACACTTCAGCTCCCTCTGGTGTGAAAGGGGATGGCTGTTGAACAGTTTATAGCATCATTACACCACATTTCAAAATACTGAAGGGAGCATGTAACTAAGCACAAAGTACTTGACTCAAATTGGAATCATTTTTAGGACACCTCAAGGATCAGTAATTATCACAAGTGGTCAAGTCCTTGGGTCTACATCATGTCTGTTAAGTAGCATCTCTGGTAGCCCTAATACCATCTCTGGCATTTGTACAGTAGATCTGGCTCAGCTGCCTACTGACTCACCAACACTATACTTCCCACAGTATGTCTCTCTTCCATGGAGGTCTTCCATCCAAGTTCTGATCAACTCTGACCTTTATTAGCTTGTGAGACAACGGACCTAGTTGGAAAGCCAAAAATCTTTTAGCTATTGTGCTATTTACCAGCACAGGTGATGCAAGATTAGATTTAGAACATTAAATATTAGATTGTTTCACTGATTCATGCCATCATCTCCATTTCAATTTCACTAATGCTAAGCCAAGTAACTTTTTTTTTGGTGGTGGTGATGTTGGGTTATTCTTGGGGTAATTCTTTCTGCAGTGACCTTTATGTCTGCAAGTACCTCAGACATACTTACCTTTATAAAACTCACGTGCTTAACAGTGACACTGTTATTTATATTAATGTCAACAGTAATATAAACAGTGAAATGCTGTTTGAGTTAGGCTCAACCTAAATTAAAGAGTGGTGATTTTGCTTTTAAAAAGGTCAGAGTCTATATAAACAGTGGCAACACTCAATTTAAACAGTGGTGAACTTGAGTCAGAAGATACTTGAACCTGATCCATTTACAACTGCATTTTTCTCTGTTAATTAAGTGCATTATTCAGATCAAAATTCAATTTCCACATTTTTTTGTTTCTGAGACTTTTGGGACTCCTATGGAGTATTATCCTGGTGCAGAAGCCAAAAGTCTCTCAGCACTGCTCCCAGGGAGCTCAGACTCAAGGCTTTGACAACGCCCTTCAAGTAGCGCCGAACAAGAAGTCACACCTGTCCCATACACCCATGTGTGGAATGTGGCCCACACAAATGACATAACAGCTCACTGAGATGTTTGGAAGAATGCATTTTTGATGGACATGAGGAGGGTTTTAGAATGAATCAATCTCTATATACTCTTGGATGGTCTGTACTCTCCTAGCAGAATAAGCAGATCTAATTATAGGATGGTTTAAAGCACCTGATTCTTCAGGCTGATAATGGCAGGAAGGCAAATGAATAACATTTATTTTTTCTTGCCTTGTCACCTCCAATGAGATGTGCAACTGAGGTCCTCTCTATTTGTGCTCATTAAAGAGCCAATGGGAATTAGTAAAGGCGTTAGCCCAGCTATTGTGGCCAAACTTCCCTCAAATAATTTTTAATGCATAAAATAGATATCTTCACAGTGTGCCCTAACTTGTTGTGTGGTATAGCTGTTAACCATTTGCTATATTTCATTTCAAATATTTCATTGATGGAAGAAGTGATTCCTACCTACATGTGTATAAAATTGGTCTATCGGTTTGTATATCTCTGGATGAAAGGTGCCGTATAGTTCTTGCCATGTTCCACACAATCAGACGTACAGAGGCCAAGGACATTATCCCTTGTTTTTCTTTGCTGCACATAAGAGGGACTGTTAATAAGATGGGGTTAAGCTTCTTCAGCTACTTGATTTGAATTTGACCCCTGTTATAGTCATTTATTTTCTATACCTTTTTGATTCATCTGGGCCTTTGGTGCCATTGGATTCTCATCACATTGAGGGCTGCATGTTGATGTTACAGACATTTAGACAGGTGGTTGTTATTGGTTTCCAGAGCATCTTCCAGAATGCAGCCTGCCTTTATGGCTGCCAGAACTCTTTCTTCCTGTTTGCTGATAGTTACGTGTTCTTATTTTAGGCACTTATATGGCAGATGATGGAAAAAGTTGTCTGTCTTTCAATTCCTGTGTGCTTGAGCTCCCTAGATGAGTGCTAAATGGTACCAGCTGCAGATTGGAAACAGCCACTGAAAAAGAAAGGGATGACAAAGTACTATAGGCTGATTACCACCAGCAGTTGATGAACAATTGATGTTAGCATAGGTTGATATTGACATGCCATTGCAAATCACACAAGCCCTGTGCTGTGGAAGGAATAGAACCTTCAGCATTACAGACTCTGTTATCAGTGTCATTAGGTATGATCATGTATATGGAGGCATGTACTGTCATTTTTTTTATGCTGACAGTGAAGATCTTCCTGTAAATGGTTTGTCACTTGAAGGGTTTATATATGGGCAATAAATTTCTTAGAGGTTGCATCCATTGCATGATCCTTTTGTTTAAAAGTGATGATCAATGTATAAGACGATCATGGATGTGATCTGCCTTCTGCCGTCTGTGTTGTGCTATATACTTCAATTTATGTCTAGAAATCTATAGCACATGAAAACCTTTATTTCAGACAAATATTGTATGCTGGTAAAGAGTAGTACAGTAGCATTAGGTCAATGTTATTTAAAGATGGAAGAAGTGGGAAAGTTGATGTTCATTGACTGCCTTGTGCTGTAATGCTAACAGATCTTATTAGTTAAATTGGGTCTGTCTGGTCAATACTTGAGTGAGAGGCTTCCAAGAAAAACCTAGGCACGGTAGGAAGTGGTGTTGGTGATTCAGTAAGTGGTACACTTCTCTTTGCTTGGGAGTTGAACTACTGCCCAAGCATGGTGTTAATAGCATACTGTAGTTCTGGAATTACCATGAGACATAAAATGTGGCTCCGGATCACTTGTGGTCATTAAAGATCCAATGGCAGTTTTCTTAAAATTAGACTGCTCACTCTAGTGCACTAGCTAAATTTGTATGTGGGATGTTGCATTTTGCCTACATTCAATAAGTTCCCTTGACAGTTTTAAATCAAGTTTCAGGGTTGCACACATCATTATTAAACAGTGAAGTGTATTCTCTGGTGCTTCTGGAATTTAGAAAATATGGTATTTCCTTAGTTTCAAATTATTTCAGGGCTCAGACTGTTTTTCTTATGTATTTATATGATGTCTAACAAAATAAGGCTCTGCTCCCATTTTAGGGCCACCTATTGGTACCATATTATAAACATTGCTGGCGTAACTCCATTGTAGTAAAATAATTTGACCTTAACAATAATGATAAATAGTTTAATGCTGCAATCTTGATAATTAAGCTGATCAGATCTCTCTTTTTATTGCAGATATTGATGAATGCAGCACCATTCCTGGAATCTGTGATGGAGGAGAGTGTTCTAACACTGTTAGCAGTTACTTTTGCAAATGTCCACCTGGTTTTTATACAGCTCCTGATGGCACAAGATGTATAGGTGAGTATAAAACTATAAGTGTTGGAGTAGTAGATGCTATTGACATGCATATATCCATAAAAGTAGATAATATCATACAAAAATGTATTTAATAACCATAGGAGCTCTCTTGAAATCCCTCTTGAGAGCAAGTGCCCACAGCTATCATCAAAGGTTAATTTTCTGTTTTTCTTTTTTTGCTGTTGTAGCTAATGATACTCTTGCAATTTAACACAAAGTCCATGTGGCTACTCCCCTTCTGAAATATTTGATATTTTTAACTAAAAAGATGGGTAATGACATACAGTATTTACTGTAGTCTGTCCCTTTTCCTCTCTCCTTTTTTTTTTTGTGATCTTTCCCCTCCCCTTTTTCTTATTCAGGGTTTCTCTATAAAGCTGTTTAAAAAAGTATGTTGCATTAAAATGAGCTGAACTTGTTTTATAGGGTTCCCCTTATTTTCCTATTCTCCTACATTAATCTTTGTTGCAGCATGTGTTTTGCTGCATAGTTATTTAAAAAAACACCCCCAAGAAATAAAATCATAGACATAGAAATTTGAAACATTGACAGTCACAGGCTTTATAGGTTTTATTCAAAATGTTTTTCATTAAAGAAAATAATGTGTAATGACTTTAATCGGCCTGGCTGGTGGCTGCTATCTTTGAAGTGCATGCAGTAGTGTTATTTTTATGACATTGATAGTGTGGAGGTGCTGTTGTGTCTTACTTTGAATGTGATGGAATGGATATGACCCTCCAAAGCAGTCTTTGTGTCATGTTGCATCACATAATGCCCCAAAGCAGTATCCCTGAAGTTGCTACTGTACTTCCAGACAAGGTATCGGGGGTTGCCATACTCACTGACTGACACTTTGGTATCATAGTCTCCAAAGTACAGTGCACTGAAGTAACACTATTTCTGGGAAGGATATAGTCTGCCTGCTCCCTGGTACTTGGTGACTGATGATATCCCTAGTCTAGAATAAGATCCATAGGTTTCCAACTGGGTCAGGTATTTTAGGATGCACCATTATTTCTTGTCTTTCCTTTAAACTTATTGCAAGTGTGTTGTTCTCTATTCAGTCCTGAAACCCAGAGCCTTCATAGTCATTTTCAAATTAAATGAAAATTAAATTTCCATGGTTTTGGCTGGTTTATTTAAAATGCTAAAAGGCTCTGAAAACCGGGCGGAATAAGGCAGTCTCCCCATATTAGCACTTTTCAGAAGAGATCAGTTGGTAAGGGACAGAGCAGAAAAACAACTCTTGAAAGGAAAATATGGGGGGAGAGTAATTTTCCCAACAAAAAGTGCTTTTCCCAAGAAATCTGGAAAGACATTAGTTTAGGACAGGATTCATTGTGAAGGTTGTCATTATACTTTTGTATATGTTCAGAAATGCATTTCCTTTAACAGTATCTCTTCCACTATCTGACACAGTATTTGTTTGTGTAGTTAGATGGTATTTTGAGGGTACAGAATGCACCTGGTCATTGCTTTTCTTGCTTTGGATGAGTAGCTCCTTAAGGACTGTGCTGCTCACTAGATATTGTATATATTAGATGTTTGTTTACACAAAGCAATGCAGACTGCTATAGAGATGATATAAGATGTGCATTTTCCCTTCAGTATAATACTAGTTAATAATATTTTGAATTTAACTCACTAGTGTAGTGCAGATTCTGCTTTTCTATAGATACTGTGCAGTCAAGATTGTCTGATGCCATCACTCACATTAGATTCCTTCAGATTTTCAACCATACTGTCTGCTCCCTCCCTCCCTCTATTTCCAGGCTGAAGTAGTTTAGTTTAACAATTGGATATTGAAGTGATGACAAGAAGCAATGTAAATGATATACCAGGCCATGAGCCATCATTAACATTCGGCGTCACGTCCAAGGAAAAATGTGCTAAATGTGAAGCACTATTAATTTTCTGCACATAGTTTAGATTTATGTCTTAATTTGCAAGTTGTGCATTTGCAGTATTAACAAGGATATAGCCAAAATCTGCATTAGAGCCAGGCAGAACATCTAGTCTTTATTTAGTTATAATATGTCTGTCCTCAAGTAAAAAGCGTTAGATAAATGTTAGCTAACGGGGACGGGGAGGGGGCTTCTGAGTCTACAAATAAAGGGCCCTGGATTAAGGAGCAGGGATTAGAACCACTTCTATCCTCACCCTGTCATCCTTTCAACACTTCCCCCAGCCTCATAATTCTGCAGTCAGAATGAAACCTAACAAAGAAATTAACGTAGCAGGAGAACATTACATAGATGTTTCATTTGTGTTGGCCCAGTCTGAGATTCATTTTAACATGGTACATCATGGGACAATTTTTGGGTTGTGGATGAAAAAAAAATTGAGAACCCATAGGCTAGATGATCTAATAAGTCTTTTCTATATGAAATTTTCATGGTTCTGTGATTTGAATTGAATTAGTTCTAAAATTTGAAGCAATGGCTGACTGTCTCCATCGGCTGTAGTACCGCTAATATCTTTGTTTAGGATTCCAGCTAATGAAAGGCAAAACCATTACAGACTCTCTCATCAGATCATTGAATATCATCAGTTCCCTCAAAATAATAAGGAATTTCCTTGGGTTTTTATACAAACTGTAGTATCTCATCTGCTAAGCTCTGAATAACTGAGATGCTGGACAGCAGAATCTGCCACATCCTGGATAATTGAAACACTTTCTTTAAGGAATGTTGCATGCTGATATAAGATTACATCCATGTTTTTCTTCTGTATTTTGACAGTGAATATTCTTCTGATTTAAAAACAGTCTGGTTTATCGTGCAACATCAACTCTTGCTACAGCTTGTTTTAAGTTGAATTAACGCTGACATGATGTGACACTGAAAGAATTACTCAAATCTGCAGATTGTATCATAGACTTTGAAAAGGTGTTTGGGTGTTTCTCTCCCCCCTCCCCCCAAGATAGGAGATACTTGTAAAATGTCGCTAGAGCTGAGAAGGTGAAATCTGGGTACAAGCTGTTCTTTGTAGAACACATGCTAGCCCATTTTAGATATGAAGCTAACACGTCTCCATGAACAATTTGATGGCACCTGTTGCAATTGTATTGTAATTTCTTGCTCTGCCATCTATATGTAATTTCATTCACTTCATCTTCCAAATCCAGGACTAATGAAAAATAAATGAATGTGTGGCCATGGGAGCTGTAGTTTGTTTGTTAACGTACATCTACAGCCTTTAAATTAAAGCTGAAACAATAATGATTTGATGCTGGTTGTAATAATGTTGACAATTATAGCATCATAGGGCTTTTCTGTGAAGGCCCTGAAACATTAAATATTGAATAAACTTTTTCTTCTTTCTCCTTTTTCTCCTCTCCCACACTGTTGTTACACATTTATTATTTTGTTACAATGTAGGACTCCTAGCTGAAGAATTTTTTTTCACATCACATTTTCTTTGGTTTTACTTCCTGTAGGGTTTGCACCTCTGAACTGCACTTTAGCTTTCAGGTTTCCATGAGTCTAAGAACTCACAGCAAAGTCTTATTAAAAATCATGGCACTCCACCTGGTTTTGAAAGTGCAATCATAAATCTGCCAGTGGTGTGATGGCTCACAAGTGGGTCCAAGCTGACACAAAAGGTTTGGGAACCTCTCTGTATTGCCATCCTCGTTCACAAATCATGAGCCAGGCCCCAAATATCACGAGGTTGGCTTAAAATCATGAGATTTTGAGAATAATCCCTTGGGTGGTTCTTTTTATTTGCTTGTTGGATTTTGAGTCCTTCTGGTTCACATTTTCAAGCTTTACTCTGCAACCATTAGGGCTAGATAATTAGGGTTTTTTAAAATGAAAGCTGAGATTTTTCACATCATCACCTGACTTCAGGGGCTTTAAAGAAAACTCCAAACTTATTGAGACTTACAATAAAAATCCTGAGAGTTGGCCACACTTGAGAAAGTTGTGCTGGGTTTTGAGTTTTTAAAACCCCAAACCTACCAAATCTCACCCAATTTCTTGTTTTGCTCTCAACCTTTTAAAATTAATATTATAGATACTGAATCAATCCTACTCAACCAAGCAAGCCAATACATTTGCTGTCAAGGCGGCATTAGGAGCAATAGGCATTGGATTTGTAAATGAAAGATGCATTTTTTATCGGGCTGATATGTGCATTTTTTCCCCCTTGTTAGATGTACGTCCTGGATACTGTTTCTCTTCTCTGACCAATGGCCGTTGCGGCAATCAGCTCCCCCAGGTTTTAACTAAAATGCAATGCTGCTGTGACACTGGACGATGCTGGTCTGCTGGGGCAGTGAGTGCCCCTGAAATGTGCCCAATCCGAGCTACTGGTATGGATCATTTTGCATTCTTACAGTAATGGTTTAGCACTTTCCTATTCAGTTATCCTGTTTTGTGAGTAATGTTTGCAGTGTAGACTTAGCTGAAATCTTATGAAAAGGATTATGGCTAGTGATGAGCAATCTCTAAAGGACTGGATGTTCAGTCTTAACCTAACCTTTTAGGCGTCCTTCTCGAAAACCCTGCCAATAGGCACAGGCTACTCCCGCCGTAATCCTGTAGTAGGCTGTAGTTCCTTCCCACCTCTCCTCTCACCATGACCTTCCAATAGTCTTTATCTCCCTTTGTCCTGTCTCTCAATCTTCTGATTGGCCCCTTTTCTCTGAAGGCCTGCAGCCACTGAGGGTCCTTTCATTTAAACCATGTGATTCCTCACCGCTGGTCCTGATTGTCACTGAATTCATGCGCTCTGCAGTTATTTGCCCTACATTGCATTGAGTGTCCCAGAGAACATGACATATGGAGTCAGAGCTGGCTAGGGCCCAGCAGAGTAGTGAAAGCGAGTGGAAAGGGCCAGAGGATGGGTCTGTTGAAGGGTGTTTAGGAGAGAAGGTAGACTGAAGGTCTACTGGAAAGTCACAGGAAAGAAGAGTGCAAGAGACTTGAGGAAGATTAAAGGGAGGGAGCTCACCCTAGATCAGGAGCTAGGGAGAGGGAGGAGGCTAAAGTGGTCTCTTTCTGCAAAGCAATGTAAATATGAAAAAATGCAGGTTTGGTTCACAGGATGGGGGAATGTTCACAATCCCTATTTTTTAACCGGTTGAAAGAGGCAGCATGATCTAGTGGCGAGAGCAGGGTTCTAAGGTCAGAACCTGGGTTCTCTTCCTGGCTCTGTCACTGTCTTATTGAGTGACTTGAATGATAATACTTCAAATTCATATAGTACTTTACACGTTCAAAGCAGTGTACGGACAACTATTAGAATACTAGACTAGTACTAAGCAAGTATTGTCCCCTGGCTAACGTAGGTTAAAATAGGATGGGGAGCTGTAGGAGAGTGCTTTTTCCCAAGACGGGGGAGGAGTGGGAGCTCCCCTCTGCTTTAAACACCCTCCCAGCTTTCCCTTACACAACTCCTGATTATTTCCATTTAACAGCTGAAGAAACGGAAGCAGAAAAGTGATTTGCCTAAGACCACATAGTAAGTCAATGGCAAAGCAGAATTGAGAACTTACGACTTCCTGACTCCCAAACCTGTGCTAAGTCCGAGAGCTCATGCTGTCTTGGGCAAGTTTTTTAACTTCTCTGTGCTTCTCTTACCAGAAAAGGCCTTAAAGACAGAGTAACTGCATGTGGAGTACAGTGTAGCTAAATGCCACAGTGAAAAATAGGCAGCATCCACACTGCGGTGTGTAGCTGCACATGGCAGTGAAAGGCTCTGATGGGGGAGGCAGCAGAGAAATTCTCCAGGAGCCTTTTCTCGTTACCTGTGCCATGCCAGAGCCTTTCCCCACTGTCAGTCTTTCACTGTGGTGGGGAAAGGCTCTGGCATGGGGGAGGCTTTGGGACACTAAACCCAGCAATATGGATGTGGGAAGCATGTAGCATGTCGTGTGTAGAGAGCCATGCAGGGTACATACCCTAAGATCCTAGCATGTCTCTACTCTACTCGCCTAAGCGGTGTCTCACCTTCTTCACGGCTATTTATACACGTCAGGGCTCGTGAAGTGTCTGTACTGTACATGAAGCCATAATGTAGACCTAACCTAAAATGGAATTAGTAATTTATACTTTCCTTTCTAAACTGTTTTCAAATCCTCCGGTGAGAGAGGCTAGATACACACACGCACACGGGCACACACAGCACGATCACCAATAGTATTACAGGCTCGCTGGTTTCTAAACTGGTTTCTCACTGGTGTCCTAAGAATGAGCCCAAATCTAGGAATTTTAGGGCTGTCAGTGAATGACATTGGTGAGGCCAAGTCTCTCCAACTTGGATATGGAAATTTAATGTAATACAAAGTAGAGCACTGGGTGCATAACCAGGCAGTTACTTTTTCAATGTGGGCAGCAGACCCTCTTGCAGCTGTTACTATAAAATAGGCTGTTTATTGCTGGCAATTATACATGGAGATTAGAGTTCCAATAAAAAAGGCTTGCACTGTATTCTGTTGCATACCACAGCAATAATTGTTTATACCAAAGGGCATGATTCACCATTAAAATTATAAATACTTTTAAATTGGTATCTAAAGTGTTCAGCCTACTACGTCCACATCTCACCAAAACACTTCCTAGTATTGTCTCTTGGCTCTATTGGCTAGATTGCTAATAGGGGTGCTGTGATTTGTTCTAGTGGAGAGGGGCTGCTCCAGGAATGTGTTACACTCAGCTACTTTGCTGATAAACCACCAGACTTTAAAATACAGTATTTCCTCTCTCAGAAGCTGGTGTAATTACTTACATACAGCTTTTCTATCATTGGTAGTCTCACATAACTAGATTCCTGCTAACTGTGATACATTTTAAAAATACTGTGAGCCAATACTAACACTCTCTCTAGTCATGCCTGCTTGTCCAAGAGTAGCAAAACAAATGCAGTGGATCATGACAGGGAAAAGAGAATCTTAGGTGACTATCATATTTAACAAATCTACTCTAACATATTGAACATCATATAAGCTGTTAGACAATTGGATTGAAAACTAAAGCATTCAGTCTAACTTTCCTGGCAGTGTCCTTAGGAACAGGTTATAATTCATTAAGTGTTTTGTACATACATATGACTTTATTTTTTTAGGAATTAGTTTATCTCTTAGAATCATTTTCACGGAACCCCTTCATTATTGCCCCCAAAGCCTTCAGATTTGCACACACTAATGACTGTTTGTATATACATGTTTTGTGGACTTTATTGAAAGGTCAGTTGAAGATGTGGCCTTGTGATCATCAGTTGTACCAGCAGGGCCGGTGCAACCACTAGGCGAACTAGACGGTCGCCTAGGGCGCCAAGTGATTGGGGGCGCCAAAAAGCAGTGCCTTGGCTCAGCAGGGAGGAGCCGCCTTCCGGAGGCACCGGAGAGCCAGAGCGTCGGCTTGCGGGGGCGGCGAGCCCCAGCCATGGAGGAGCCAGCGCGACACAGGTGGGGGCAGCAGCCTTGCAAAGGCGGCGGCGCCGCTAGCGGGGAGTAGCCATGCCCCCCGCCCCTCATGCCCAGGCTGCGGCCCGGTGCCCCCCCCCGGGGGGCTCCTGCTGGCTGCGGCAGATGCATGCAGGCGGCGGTCTCCGTGCGCCCCCTAGCTCTTCCCTTGCCGTGCTCAGGCTCTGCAGCTCCCGCTGGGGCACAGGGCCTTGAGCGGCAGTGGTGGCTCACACTCCCGGAAGCCGCAGAGCCCGAGCGCAGTGAGGGGGGAGCCAGGGGGCGCACAGGGGCTGCTGTCCGCATGCATCTGCTGCAGGAGCCCCCAGGGGGGGTTGCCGGGCCACAGCCCGGGCAGGCGTGCCCCCCGGCTCTCCCCTCACCATGCTCGGGTTCTGCGGCTCCCCGGCATAGGAGAAGGACGGCTGTAGGCAGGAAGCAGCAGCAGCAGCGTGGCCTCTCCTGCACTATGGCGGGCTACACATCCTGCCTGCCCCTGCTACTGTGGAGGCTGCCACCACCCTGGGCTTGGGCCGCCCGGCTCCCCCCTAGCGGCACCTGTTTCCTGCTGCTCTCAGCCAGCAGGTGCGGGGCCCCAGCTGAGCCCAACCCCTTGCATCTCCTCCGCGGTGGCACCCCCCGCCCGCGTCCTCCCGGGTGGCTGTGGTGGCAGCGGCCGGGGAGCTTGAGAGGAGGAGCGGCCCCCGGGCAAGCAGGGGAGACTCCGAGGTGAAGAGGCTGCTGGCACGGCCCAAGCACTGGAGACTGACAGGTACCTGCCCCTTCCCCATCCCGGCACTGCCTGCCCCCCAGCCCAGTGAGTGTTACCTGCCCCACCAGCCTCAGCACCCTGCCCCATACTGTCAGCCTCCCCGAGCTCACTGTGACACCAGCACCCCTTGGTAAAGGGCCCCCTGATCTTCACAAACAGCTGTCACCGCAGGCCTGACAAACTCACTGCACCCCACACGTGTCTTACAGGGCACTTACCCACAAAGAGGAACGTGGAAGGGATCTACACAAGGCTGGTAACTTGTCAAGAGTGAGAATCTTTGTGAGATGTGTGCATGGGTAATATTGAAGGAATAACGTATTTACCTTAAAAGTCTGCTTTATAGACTTGGAGTAGAAATTAGTCACCAGGGGATAATGACCCTTTGGGGCAAGGGAGATTTGTCACCCTGCCTAACCTGGCTGGTGATGCAATGCAAGACTGAATTATTTAGCTTTGCACAATAGTAAGACTTTGAATGGGACACCATCAGAGGCAATGGCAAACAAATGAAATGCCTTAAAGGTAAAAAAGAAACATTACAAAGCCCTTACCCGTTCTGACAGGCTGTTTATAATGCTAAGTTTACTACTTTTTGGAGGTTGGGGTGTGGGAGGGGCAAGGTGGAAGTTTCGCCTAGGGCGCAAAATATCCTTGCACCGGCCTTGTGTACCAGCATATTATATCTTGAAAATATTTGTAAAATCACTTTACATATTATAGGTTTTGTTAATGTAAGTTATGTAGCCTTCAAGTTCACTCTTCTTATTCTGGGCTAATAAAGGGATTTACAACTTGAGATGCTAATGAGAGACAAAAATACAAACCTGGAGCCTTAACATTTCACTTGACATACAGGAAAGAAGGTTCTTTTCTTTTCTTTTCTTTTCTTTTCTTTTCTTTTTTCTCAGAAACTCAGTGTTTTTCTGTGGAAGTCAGTCTGCAGGACAGGCCAAAATTTTAAGGACTTCAGGATGGTAGTTAATTTGGGACCCGATCCAAAAGTTCTTATGCCCATTGAGTTCGTCAGAGGTTTTGCCTGAAAGGGACTAAATAAATAGAATAGGATTGGTTCCTTGATGCCCCCTCGTGGCAGTGTTCTGATGAACTGTGTACTAAATTCTACTTGGCACTGGAAGGACGATTCACAGAATGAGGTCCTCTGTTACGAAATAAGTTTACTTGGTCTCCAGGAGGGTATTTCATGTTTACTGTCACCAGACTGAAGTGCTGTGTATTCATGTTTCAGAGGAGTATCGCAAGTTATGCGTAGTAGCTGAGCCAGCGCCTCCGAGACCTCCTCTTCCTCCAGGCCCTCTTCCAGGCCCTCATAATGGATATCCTCCTGAAAGACATCCTCCTGAAAGATATCCTCCGATTCCTGAGATACCACCTCGGCCTCGACCAACACTTGCTGGTAAGAATTAAATATTAGCCCTTTCCCTGCAGGATACTGGGTCTTTATCATATTAAAAATTTGAATTTCTGAGGAGAAGTGTACTCACTCCTATTGCTGCTGTCTTGTGCTTGCTTTGGGTGGTTGCATGTGCATTGACTGGGTTTCAGAGTAACCATGTCCTGTTTTCCCTGTAACCAGGCCCCTTGTGGTAACTTGCATTCTCTGTAACACTATCCCCTCTTAATTAGATACCATCTTTACTTCTACGTTATATATACTGTGGCCTATGTGCTGTGCTGGTTGTCATTTTTAAGGCTCGGTCTTGAACCCAACTGCATGCCTGCACAGGGGAGTAAGGAGTATAATGAGCTCCCTCACTCTGCTGTGCAGGCTACTCATTTTACAAGTCCTTGCTGTCACAGTTCAGGGCACCAGCACCTGTATTCCCCCTCTATGGCCTGGCACCGACTTTAGGATCCTGGCTCCTCAGCCATCACCTCTCTTGGGCAGAGACCTGCATCTCTCTCCCTCCTGACCAGGGTTTTTTCCAGGCTACACAGTTCCCTGTCTACACTATGATATCCCCAGCAAGCCAGACTGCCTAGCAAGCCAGCATTTGCTTTTTGCTTTCTCTCTAGAAGTTATGAACAGTGTCATTGCCCAGCTATAAGTTAGCACCCAGCTTTTTATAAGCAAGTATATTTATTCTTAAGACTGAAAGCATTACAGAGAAAACATTAAAAACAGTAAAAGAACCCACACACATGCTATAAAGCTTACTACAGGTCACCCCGACTCCAACCTCAGGTTCTGGTAGGTGTCGGTCCCTCAAAACACACAACTGGGATTTCCCTGTGGTTACAAGTTCATAACCATCTCACATTCAGAACCAGAACAGCCACGAATAGTTCAGTCCTTCCTTTATACAGCTTGGGACTTTGATCTTGGCCTCATCCAGCAGGTGATCAGCAGACAGTGGACCACTCCCCAGGTTGGGATTTTGCATAACTGGAGGTAGGGAATTAGCATTCACCTTCCTCTAGATATTCACCAGGAAAACCACTTATCATGTTTTCAAGTATCAGAGAGGTAGCCGTGTGAGTCTGGATCTGTAAAAAGCAACAGAGAGTCCTGTGGCACCTTTAAGACTAACAGAAGTATTGGAGCATAAGCTTACATGGGTGAATACCCACTTGCATCCGACAAAGTGGGCATTCACCAACGTAAGCTAATGTTCCAATACATCTGTTAGTCTTAAAGGTGCCACAGGACTCTCTGTTGCTTTTAACATGTTTTGTTCCAAACATCCATTCTTGTCAGGCACATTGTTCAATAAAGTTCATTGAATCTCTAGGTCTCACATCTGTCACATCCTCTCCCCCCCCCCTTGAGAGGTTTCATAAAATCTCAGCCTGTGGCAGTACATTGATACAATGAACCCCAAAGATACTTAAATTGAATGCAGTAAGGTCTCCCAAGGATAGGGCAGGAAATTGCTGTCCCTCACACTTGCATGGGGGAGAGCAGCTGCTGCTGCCAGGCTGCTACTTCCGCCGTTCCTTAGGTGAGGGGATTGGGCAGACAGGTGTGGGGAGAAGGTGGAACCAAAGCTCCAATTCACCATGCCTCACATACTCATCCAGTGCACTGGCCTGTGCAAGTGAGCCAGTGTGGAGAGAGAAGTAAACTGTGCCAAGGAAAAGGCTAGGGGAAGGTTTTAGGTGTGTCTGGTGCAAGGAGGAAGCAGGAAAAGAACTCGGACTTTCAGAGTGTCAATTCATTCCCTATCCTGTCCCTTACTCAGGCTGGTTTGCAAAATGCCAATGCAGCCCACAGTAAGCACTTGCCAACTGATACCACATAGTTACCACAGTAATCTTCTGAGTTTCTGTCCAGTTCCTAGCTATAAAAATGGAGATATTTGAGGTACTGTGCTACTGTGTCACAGCTGTTGGCTAATGCTGACTTTTTATAATCCCTATATAATACCACATACCTACTTTACTCCTTATGCATCTGTGTATGTATGGGTGGGTTTAGCCCTAAATGTTGTGTCCTGCAAGATGGGAAAGCAGAATTATAGATGTCACCATCAGAAAGTCAACATTTACCAGCCATTCTCAAACAATGCTGTCTGGGACATAGCGCTGCTTTCCCACACTTAGGGCTGGTCCCCACTTAGTCCGGACTTCGGACTAAGGTACGCAAATTCAGCTACGTTAATAACGTAGCTGAATTCGAAGTACCTTAGTCCGGACTTACCGCGGTCCAGACGCGGCCGGAAGTCTCCCCCCATCGACGCCGCGTACTCCTCTCGGCGAGCTGGAGTACCGGCGCCGACTGTGAGCACTTCCGGGATCGATCCGGGATCGATTTATCGCGTCTTAACCAGACGCGATAAATCGATCCCAGAACATCGATGGCGTGCCGCCGGACCAGCCGGTAAGTGAAGACTAGTCCTTAGTGTTATCCAAGTTCTTCTCTAATCTATGTTGTGATGGAAGGTAAATGTTAACTTTTAATGGAGAACACTGTATGAGTTGTGTATTACAGAAAATCATTATTATAACCTATTAATCTACTTTTGTAACTCTTTCATTTCAGTGGTCTTGCCAGTTAATTTCACTGACTATTGCCAGCTATTCAGACATCTCTGTCTTAATGGGCGCTGTATTCCAACTCCTGGGAGCTACCGCTGCGAGTGCAACAAAGGATTCCAGCTGGATGTCAGAGGGGAGTGCATTGGTATGGGATTTTCCTTATGCTCTGTAAATCAGACAGTGATAATTGTATTAAACTGTTTTCCTGTCCCATACGATATAAAGACCTTCATTCATTTCTTATTAAAACAAAACAACAAACAAACAAAAAAGCAAAGGCAGGCTCCATGTTTATAATGGCTGTAACACTTAATTTGATTTCAAATGTAAACGCATATTTATAATAGTTTTACCTCTAGCGTATTGCATGTAAAAACAAATAAACCTTGTGATAAATTAAGTTCTAATTATTTTAAGTATGCAAAATTAAGCACATTTTTTTTTAGAAATATAATGTGGTTGATTGTGCTTAAAACGTAATCAGTTTAAAGAGTTGCCTGGAGCTTAAATGTGCAATTTACAATCACAGATTAAAGTAACATTTATAAAAATAGGGTCAGATCTTGTAGTCCTTACTAAAGCAAAATGCCTAGTGACTTCAATTACTATTGATTTTTTTATTTTACCCAAATAAGCAATGAATAAGGGAGGCTTTAGCTCACTGTAAAGTGAAGGTTATTGTAAATAACAGAAAGTATAGATTTAATATATCTGCTACTAATAACCACATATATAACAGTGTGTTTACACGAGTCCTTTTGCATTTGTCTATGACTAGCAACCTGATTTAGAACCTGCAATTCTAGAGGTTAGTCCAAATACTTTTAAAATGTAAATGCAGAAATTTACATTGAGGCTTGCTCAGTTTATTTGAAGCTATAACATTTATCTGGGAAATATTGTTTGATAGTATCCAGTACCTGCCTAGAACTTTTTGAATATGAAATGCTACGTAACATAGAATTACATTGATGAGAAAAAATATTCCTAATGTTTGAGTATTGCATAATAGAGTTTATAAAAAAAAAATGTTTTGCTCATGTAAAATAAACTAATAAAATAGCCCTCAGGCCTGAATACCTGCCAAGCAATGTCTTACTAAAAATATACTGTCTGTATTTTACAGATGTTGATGAATGTGAGAAGAATCCTTGTATTAGTGGAGACTGTATAAATAACCAAGGATCCTACATATGCCAGTGTCGTGCTGGATTTCAGAGCACACTAACTAGGACAGAGTGTCGAGGTGAAGTACAGTATTATATACCCAGATGTACTCCTGTATGCACACTAAGGAGGGAAAATATTTGTTGTTCTTAAGCAAAATTAAACATATGCATTTAATAAGAACTTTTAAAAATAAATTAAATGCTTGAGTAAAAAATATTCTTTCAAAAAGGCTGACCCAAACTTACCTGATGGTTGAGTTGGTAGCGCAAAGTACTAACTCTCAGAGGAGGCCAGGACTATGAAAAGACATTTGGGCTTGGGAGGAATCTATCTGGCAGCACTACCTCTGAGATGCAAGATTCTTTTTTCACCGTTCTCAGACATTCCTGGTCAGTGATGGGATGTGAATTTGGCTTTAAAGGTGGATCTGTTCCCTTGCTAGTTAACTGATAATGAGACACTTCTACTGAGAGAGCATTTGACTACTCTTTGAGGGCACGATTGGGATGTATTAGAGGAAGAGAGCCTTGCAGATAAAATAGGGTGAGTTTTAATGCTCAAGACCCAGATTTGCCTTCATCATATTTCCCTCTCTGTACAGAGAAGAGGATTCCCTAGCCATACACCCACTCTGAAGTAGAGTGCGGCAATGGAGATGACCGAAACCAAAAAGAAAAATGGGAAGGTCTCAAATTCTCCTCAGCCTTCAACGAGTAGCTTTTAATGCCTACTGAAAAGTTCTCATGAAGTGGAAGCCTTTTTTTCTTTATATTAATCTAAAATTATTACCTGGGGTAAGAATCTGCCTCATCAACTTCATTTTCACAAGAGTCCTGTGAACTGATTCTTCAACAAACCAATAGAGTACATTTAGTGACCATGTTGAATGACGTTACAAGGAGACACAAGTGAATTCACGTAAAGTGCAGTTCTGCTCCAAAAGGTGACTGGATGGGATCCTTGCCACCCCTCCAGCCCTTTTGCTACTACAGTAGGATTAGACTTCCAAGAGGTGGAATCCCTACGAACAGACTCAATAATTAAACCCAGAAGGGGATTGTGAGCAGTCATTACAGAACCATTACAGAAGGCTGCAGTGACTGTTTTTAGGGTGAACTATTGTATTCCTTTCTGGGAGGCCAGGGTTGGGTGTCCATTCTCCTGTCTCTTAACCCCATACATGGCTAAGCAAAGACCGGTTGCTGACGAAAATTGGGGAGGTAGGCTATGTCTAAACTAAAAACGCTACAATGGCACAGCTACAAATGTGCCACTGTAGTGCTTCAATGTAGACACTTAACAGTGCGACAGGATGGATTCTCCCACCACTGTAGGTTGTCCACCTCCCCAAGAGGCAGTAGCTAGGCCAATGGAAGAATTTTTCCTACAGCTTCTGTCACCCTAGGACTATCTACACCGGGGGGTTAGCTCAGCTTAACTGTGTCTCTCAGGGGTGTGGATTTTTCATGCCCCTGAAAAGATGTAGCTGTGCAGTGTAACTTTTCAGTGTAGACCAGCTCTTAGTGTACTCTACATTCTGCAATAGGAAAGACCAAATGAAGAAGTGAAGATAATTACCAAAAGCAGTGGTGCCTAAGCCAGCAATTTATTATATATGGCATGGGTGAACCTTAGCACCTAATGAGGTCAGAATTGGATACTCTTAACACGATTACACATAGGAGCCTCAAGAAGAAGTAAGTCAGGGCTCTTATGCTTGGTTAAAGATATATTATCGGACACTCAAAAGAAAGCAAAATTCAGAAATCCCAGTGGGATTAGGGGATCAGAGACGGAAGCAAAGAATTAAAAAACAAAGCCCAGAGAAAACATCTGCAAGCAGTCCTAGCAGTGAGGCTCGTGCCCACGTGCCTCGTTGCCAGAAAGCTTGAAAAGAAAGCCATCAGCACTGGTGTGGGATTTCCCTTTCTGACTCAAAAGGACAGCAGCAGTACAAATGGCTGTCTGCAGAACAGTCGGGCATGCAGAAAAAGTGCCAATGATGTGCACTTATAGGAATATCTGACCTAAGTGTCTGCCAAACAGCCATGCCAATAGTGTGAGACAATCACATTATGTCGCTCAGTCAATCGGTTAGTGAAGCAATGGTGAAGTTGGACTTCAGGGGATGAATTTAGTCATGAGTCATGTTTGTTAAACTGTTTTAATTTGATTGGCTGTGAATCATTAAACACATAAATGTCTAAAACCTGGTGGCCATTGCAGTTAATGTGTGGTCACTTAACAGGCCCTTTGCAATTCATCACAGCTCTGCTTGTCTAGCTGCAGTTTTAAAATATGCTAAAACAGGCAGAGCCACATCTATACGAAGGACTTTAAGGAACAGTAATTCAAAAGTGTGTTTGTCAGAGTGTCTGAAAAAACAGCATTTACGCTTACAACGGACAACTGCACGTGCAAGTGCCTGTTCAGCCTGCACCTACATATGTGAGTTTGTACAGTTGCATGTACGCCTTTGCAGGTGCAGCCCTTTCTGAAAAGTCCTAAGTAATTACAGGACATTTATAGATTCCTAATTCTGAGGTACCATGGAATGAATCTGTGACAGATACGATAATATCCTGCCCAAACCTTATGGAATGAAGATAAATATGATTGAATTAGATTCAGTGCCTTTGGGTATCTTGTATTAAACATGCAATTGTTTGTGTTGTGTGGTTTTATGTAACTTAAGATGTGCTAATGTAATTCCTCTGGTTATCAGCCCTTTGGAGAAGTTTGCATCCAATTCAAACTGGATTCTCCAGGGACCAACACACAAAGAAAGGATTTTTTGATTAAATAGTCTGGTTTTAAACAGGCTCCAGGCTTCTTCCTGATCCAGCAAATGGACAGGACCTCTGGTGCACAGAGGGCCCCAATCCTTAGAAGGACTGGGCCTATGGAGGGCCCCATAAGACTGTGTGCTTGTTCTGAGCTGAGGTTGTGATGAACTTGAAACCACAGGAAACCCCTTGGTGGGATTTGAAGGACTTCTTCTGCTAGAGCCCATTTTAGGGTTGGGGTGATCTCTGGTAGGCTTATTAGCATGCATATTGATTATTCTGTTGTTTTCTCTGTAGTTCTTTTACCATAAGAATACAATAGGCGTGCACAGGAACTGCTGTGCTTATAATGGTGGACAATTAGTCTATTGTTAGTCTCCAAAGAGAAAGTAAGCAGGCTTGCTTAGGTAGAGTTGCTTGCTTGGATATGACAGTATTGTCAGGGGCTGTGCGGCCTGGAACTACCCTGGCAAGAAGGGAGTGAGGTGCATGTCTCTACTCAGAAGAGGGGACAGCCAGGGGAACCTGAAGCCTAGAGTGGGTGCCCTTGTGGGACCATAGATTTGGGACACAGGTGCAGTTGCCTTAAATTATGACAGAGTCCCACTGATGTAATTATTAAACATAGCATGCCAGATCCCACAGTACTTACTCAACTATTACTCAGTCACATTCCCAAGAACTTCAGTGGGAGTTTGACTGAGTAAACTCTGAGTAAAAATCAGTGAGGATCTCAAACTTGGGCCCAGTAAAGAGATTTTCCTGAATAAAGTTAACAGCTCTGTGATTAATGATTAAAACCTAGAGAACTTAATTTAGTGACATAAGGAGGCAAGTAAAATAGCATTGAAAAACTATAAGAAATGTTACCAGGATTAACCGTAAGAGGCATGTGTATCTGGGAGTCAGAGAGCCAAAAACTGGTTTTCTAACTTCATCATGTTGTTATGCTGTAAACTTTCAAAGACAAAGAGAAGATGGGTCATGCATGGAAAGGTTAGAAGTTAAAGAACATGCACAGCTCCTTCAGGTGAAAGGCAGCTTTGTGGTTGCTAATAGTTCTGAAAAGAAAAATCAACAACAATGTTATAATTAAAAACTACAAATGGAACAAAACATAGTGTTGGGTCTACTGCCCGCCATCTGCTTATAGGGAACAACAAAACTGCAAAGATTATTTTCTTCACCACGAGTCAGATAGCAGCAGGTAAATAAAAGTGAAGATCCTTAAGAACCTGCCATTATAATTACCTGAGACCAAGCCCCACACTCAACTTTGTACCAGGAGGCTGAAGGAAGGGGCCCAAGGGGCAGGAAAATTCCACTTGCCTCATTTCCTGTCCATCACCCCTGTCACTCTGAGGGGAGGCTTCCCAAGGAATCATGGGGAATGGGATCTGCTGAGGCAGAAACTGTCCATGTGATGATTCTTACCTCTGCTGGTACCGCCATTCCTTGGCAGCCCAACCGTTGACCGGGTTCCCTCTACAGGTGCTCAGTGAAGATAGGTTGCCATGGAAGGGAACTGTGGATTTTAAGCACCATTAATTCTGCCTCAGATACCAACATAGTTAGCAAGGGACATGAGTCTGGAGTGCAGTCTGTTCTCTGCTCATCCCCAAACCCTAGCAGAGCCCTTTTGGTCCTGAACACCTATTGAGGGGCATCTGCAGCATGTCTGGGGAAATGGAGACTGACTGGGTAGTGGAGAAGGCATCTGCACGAGCTGGTTGAGATCTTTGTGCACAGAGTCCCCTGAGTGTAAGAATCTCTGGGAGATGATCCAGCCCTTGATGAAGAACACTGAGCAATCTAAAAAATGTCTAGACAGTCTGTCTCAGCATCTCCTCCCCCCTCATTTGGGAGAGAGGGAGAGTTGCCAGCCTTGTGTGGTATCACTAGGCAGGTCCTCCAAGATCTTGCCAAGGGCCTCCAGCAGAGAGAGGGAAATGAGGATCTGATGTTTTAAATATAAAAATGAGCAGAAAACACATTTTGGGGGTGGGAAAGTCTCAAAATTTCCCACTATATTCCTATTTCATACAGCAGCACCAAAGGACAAAAAGCCTTTGGTTTTATTTAATCTTTCACTTTTAGTAAGTTTAGATTTTAATGAAAACCCTTTTTGTAAGGAACTGAAATGCAGAAATCCACATAGAAACAATTAGAAGGAGCCTGAACCCTATTTTAGTAAGTTACACTCTAGTGTTTTCTGAACTAAGACTCAGTTCCTACTACAAATTGAAATTTCTTTCAAACTGATCATTTGATACTCTTTCTACCTTCTTAATGTTCAGTTATGCAAATCAAACTTTTCCAGGCAAAGGTAATTTTTACATAGAGTCGAAAAACTGGAAAAGAAATCACACTTATAGTTTTGGTTTTTTGCTTGGCTTTCAGATATCGATGAATGTTTACAGAATGGCCGGATCTGTAATAATGGACGGTGCATAAACACAGATGGCAGTTTTCACTGTGTTTGCAATGCTGGCTTTCATGTGGCAGTTGATGGAAAAAACTGTGAAGGTAAGAGTTTTTTCTGAAGTTATTTCCCATCGGTAATTACAATTCCAAGAGATTACTCACTTTAAAAAATAATAAAAAGTCTTTGGGGTGGAGGGAGAGAAGGAGCTGGGAATCAAATTTCTAAATACCTTTTCCTGTGTCTGGGAGGGCAAGTAAACCATCCTTTGCAGCCAGTTCTGGAGCCGTGGCTTGGCAATCGGTAACAGGATGTCTGTCCAGCAAAAGAAATAGTACATACCACTATCACAAAATGTAGAGTTCCTTTGATGGGAGTGGTATGTTTTAGAGGGGAGAATAAGTCACATGCTGCATGATCTTATTGTGAGATTAACAGCATGCTTTAGTGGGACCTTATTGGGCGACTAGCAATGTGCTTTATGTGGATTTAGTTTGGTCCAACCTGGAAAAAAACTAGTTGTTTCAAAATTTGAAAATGTGAACTTAACTGTGTTCCTACCTCATAGACCTATAGTGAAAAAAAATGAAGAATGTTCTTTATCATGCTTCCCAAGGTCCTTGGGAGAGTTCCCAATGATCTATTCATACGTTAAAAGAATTTCAAGCACTGTTCTTAGAAATGTTTTTGGCAGAATATTATCTCAGTGATTCAGCTCAAAGACTTAATGCCAAAATTCCTGGTTGGGATAGATACACAATTTTTTAAAAAATCATAAATAATTTTGGTCAGACTTAGCCTGTAAGTAAAAAGAAACCACGCTATGTCTAGGAGTATAATTTCTATCCAAGACAGCTGCAAAATTAAGGAAAACAGCATGATTCTGAATATATTGTAATGTCATTATGATCCAGTGATTTTATGTTAGTAGTGGTTTTGTTAATCCTTGGTAGAGACAGACATTTTAGGGATGTATATGTCCTGCTCCCTTTAGGTTTAATTTAACACTATAGACTTCTTTTTAAACATCAAATATGTAACTACGTCATTTAAATATAAATGAAAATCCATTGTTACCCAAGGCCTGACTTCTTCCTTTCCCACTAAATTCCATGTGCTAATAAGAACCAGAGCACTAAATATGACAATCTGATAAAACATTTGTCATTCCATTAAGCATGTTGCCAGAATGTATCTGAGCATTGTGTATTGCATCAACTTCTAAAATCATTGCATCTGCTGCACTGTAATGGGTCAAAGTTTGCTCTCGGGGGTGTACACATCCAGTTCTCATAAAAGACAATGGGAATTGTGCTGCATATATATGATTATAAGTGTAGCCTTTTAGATTAGACTGATGACTAGTCCTGATCTTTGATAGATTTAATGGGCCCAGTTCATTGCTGTCTTGCACCTTGCACACTCATTTATACCAGTGCAGAATAAATGCAGAGCGAGTATAAAATGTTACCAAGATATGAGAGAGCATTTTGTACTCACTTTGCATTGATGTGAATGATTGCAGAAGGTGCAGGACAGCAACGAATTGACCCCATTTATCTATCTTTTAATATCCAGATTAATACTTTACTATATGTAAGAGTTGTGCAGAATTTGTCTATTATATTTATAACTTGTGTGTCAGTATTAGCCAACAGATTGCTTGTTTTGAAATATTGAAAATAAATGTCAGCTAAAATGTTTTTTCTTCATATTACAACCTAGATATTTCTCAGACAATAGCAAAGTATCTTTTATGCCATACAGCTAGGTCACAGAGGATACCCTGGGCTTGTACAGTTCAAGGGTTAGTCAGCAAGTATTCTAATAGGCAACTTGTCACCTAAAGAAAGTGAAGTGATACTTTCATTTTAAATGGAAGCTGATGATCAGAATGTTAGCATCTGAAGAGAGCCCCGTTGCATTTTCCTGTGCAGGTTTGAGCAACATCATAGGGAATCTACGTAACACAAATCTGGGACTAATGGGGGTTAGAGAAGTTTTCACTTTTAACACAATCTTCTCCTCCACCCACCTGTAGGTAGTCTTATCTTAATAACAAAAGAAAAATTGTGATTACCTTTTAGCCTGGAGGTTGCCTATAGTCAAGCTCTCGCATATCTGAAAACCCTACTTCCTCTTCACCAAGGGAGGTTTAAGGTCTCAATTTAAAAAACCAGGTGGCAGTTTCAAAGATTTCCAGAGTCTAAATGTCTTTTTTGTGCTTTTCAGTGATTTCAAACCTATTTCTTCATCTACAAATGATTCATTGCTATAAATAGGAGTAATCCTCCACAACGGATTTTGGTTCCATCACCTGTTGATGTTCGCCATAGATTCACACAGCCACATGAGAGTTTGGTTTGGCTCATTTGTCTCATTATGTTGAGGAGGTAGTTAACAGAAGTTCTTACTATTTCATCAGTGTGAACATTTGTATCCATTGTGTGCAATTTCAGATATGGATGAATGTAGCATAAGGAACATGTGCCTTAATGGGATGTGTATCAATGAAGACGGAAGCTTTAAGTGCATTTGTAAACCTGGTTTCCAGTTAGCATCTGATGGACGTTATTGCAATGGTGAGTGTTTACAATAGTGATTACAATAAATTAGTGCTTTCAGAGGGCATGTGATTCATATCTCTGTGACAGCTTAAAGAATCACTGAATTTCTTCCTACTCTTCCACCCCACACTGACCCTTGAGACCAAGAAGGATTCAGCAAGTTTCCATCAAATAAGTTCTTTAATCAGTTGGAAAGGTCTGTCATGGACCAAGGCAATTTCTCCTCTCCACAGTGTTAGCAACTCTCCCAAATAATCAGTGGGGAAATGTTGCTTGAGCAAAGACTGAAGGATTTGACCCAATGACACTTCTAGTCTTTATCTATAACATCTTCTGCAGCTTGGCGCCCACATACTTTCCCTTTTCTTGTCTCTTCCTGTTCCTCTCTCCTTGGCCATCCAGACATCTTGACTCTCTGCCCTCCTTGGGTCTTTCTCACCCTCCTGTCTTTGTGCTTCCCACCCTGTACAGCACCTCCCAGCAGGGCTCAGCACCCTGGTTGGTGGAGACCTAGATGAGAGCACCACAGCAGCTTAATCTTTCCCCTTTGCTATGATAATTCAGCCTCACCCTCACTGGACAACAATGTAACATTCTATTTGCTCACTATGTCATCCTAGTTTCTGTCCTGTCCCTTAAGGAACTGGAAGTTTTCTGTGTATAAATCTCATATTTCAACAATTTTTATAGTCACAAAGCAGAAGTTGAAGCAAGGAATAAACAAATACTCAGCCAAGTCACTTAGTTTTTCTTTTTTTTAAATTATAAATCTTTTAGCTCTGGGGATCAAGTCAACAATACCCTAGGGTAAGTTTAAAAAAAACTCAGCTCATTGGAGTACACTTGAGCTTTTTTTTTTTTTTCCTGAAGAGCAGTAATAAAAATCATGGTTTTGATTTCAGTTAATACTGTTTTTTAAACAATCGTTAGTACAAAAGAGGAATGAATGTGAATCCATGTCTTAAAGTCTGGATTGGAACCACACCTCGTCTGAGAACTTGGACCCAGATCAGGTTCAACAGATCTCATAGAGCTCTGAAAAGCTAATACAATAATAATTTGACACCTCTCCTACTGAAGCTGCAAGGCAGATCTATCCAAAATTCAGGAAACTGGATGAGAGTTGCATGTTTCGTGCCAGAGAGCAGCTTATTCTTGTAGAGCCCATATGGCTGTTTGTTCAAGATGGTCATAGAAGAAACAACTCTCCACTAATTTCTCAAGCAAACATGTAACTCCCCCCTCAGACACAAACACACACACCTCTGCCTCTGCCCAACTGTCTCCTCAGCCTTGGAGCTTAGTCACTGGCTGGGCCAACTGTAATTTACACAGATGTACAGCAATGCATTTTTTTTTTTGGTTCAGTTTTGTTTTGTTTTTTGAGAATGGTCACTCAGCCTCTTTGTGTGTTAGGGCGGCAGAGGGAAGGGTGATAAGGATGCAACTGAGAAGTAGAGGACTAAGAACTCGTCTTTTTCTGTGTCAGTGTCTGAATGGGCAGCAAGAGGAAATACAAACATGGGCAAGACACTAACTGAAACTTAAAGCCCAGTGATAGTTGTCCTTGCCTCAGCACTGCTGTCTAGTGGCCAGGACCGGCTCCAGGGTTTTGGCCGCCCCAAGCAGCCAAAAAAGAAAAAAAAGCCGCGATCGCGATCTGCGGTGCCAATTCGGCGGAAGGTCATTCGCTCCGAGCGGGAGTGAAGGACCGTCCGCCGAATTGCCGCCGAATAGCTGGACCTGCCGCCCCTCTCCGGAGTGGCCGCCCCAAGCACCTGCTTGCCAAGCTGATGCCACTAGCAGGGCCGGCTCCAGGCTGCTCTCTAACATCACTAGTAGTGTTGGCAGCCACCAGCAATACTATTCCTTCATCTCTGAAAGCAGATGTGGCCAGTAACACTCTATCTGCATCTGCCGTCATCCTAGAGTGATGGGAAGCACTGCCAATGTTTCAGCTGATGAGGGTGCAGAATGGCAATGGAATGTGGGCTCATACACTAGGTGGGTGGAAGGTTGCGATGGCATACGGTCCCTGGCAGCATCTGCAGCAGAACACCAGTGTCACTGGCACAAAGTTTGACATGTGGTGCCACCAGCAACCTGAGCCCCTCACAGGGACTTATCCCAAAAGCCCTCATTGACTTTCACTTTCGGCATAACCATCTTAATGTTTTTAAAATGTATTTCTGCAAGGAAATGGCATAGATCAAAAGTTCAGTAGATAAATTGACTCATGGTCTTAAAAAATGAACCTGTGATTCTCTGCTTCCCCAACCTCATTTGTGTGCCTGAGGGCCAAACAGCAGTGAGGATCCAGACAAAAAGGTATTCCTGGCCCAGAGAAATGTTAGTTCTGTGCATCAAAGGGAAAAGGTTTGAAAATTATCCAAAATTGCAGGCAACTCAAATGATTCCTGCTGAAAGCTGGAACAGATTTTGCAATAAAATAGCGGGTTTCCCCCATTACCTTTCAACACTCATAGTAAGCCTTGGGCTCTAAGAATGAGCACATAAATAGCCAGGAAAGGTGAGATTGTTATTTGGTCAAAATCCATTTTCACTTTGCTTTCAACTTTATATTCACCTCAACTATCCCTCCTCCCCACCTCCAACCACAGACCTTCCTAAAATAACACTTATTAGCTCCCAGAAATACTTTGTGGCTAAAATTAACATAATTCCCTATTCAACTTCTGTCATCACATTAACAGTTACGTGTGTTTAAAAAAAACAACAACTATGTTTCATGACTTTCCCTGTGGATTTTATTGCATCCTCATTCACTCCTCTTTGTATACACCATTACAGAGTAAATGGTTTCTTTCTGACTAAAAAGTAGTATTTTCAGTAAGTAAGCTTTGAGTGCCAGATTTTTGCACTGCATGCACCTACACAAACACATGTAATTGCAATCCTAGAGCCAGATTCTCTTCTGGTAAATCTCTGTTGAAGTCAACGGTGATACCTCAGTTTACACTAACCGAGAATCTGGCCTCTAATTTGCACATGCAGTTACTATCATTACACATGGAAGTTAGGTATGTGTGCACAGAAACTGACAGTTATGCAGCAAACTGGCTACAGTATTGGTGTGAAATTGACAGGTGTTTTGCCAAACTTGTTAGCGGATCAAATACAAAGGAATATAAGATCTGCAATATACACCATCCCACTCTTATAAGGATTTGATTTGATGCACTGAAAGCTGAGTTTTGAAACATGGGTGCCGGAAAAACACTTTCCTAACCCCTCGTTAGGATATTGAAATTGACCCTTAGTTCCATAAAACTGGCATTTAAGTATGAATAGGGGCATGTACTTGGCTGTCTGAAAAATTTCACTCAGGCTTTAATGAAATAATGTACCCAAAAGGAATGTTACACCATAGTTGTGAGTATTCCCTGTAATACAAGGGACATTAAACTTATTTACCATGACAGTTCCCTTATCTGATATTTTGCATGTTGGGTGCATTGTTCCTGTTTTATACGTTTAATAAATTGTTTCACCTTCAGATCACAAATCCTGCCCTGGTAAGCAGGACTGAAAGTGGTTGTTTAGTGGCCTGTGAAATGAGTTCTTTTCCGTTCAGAATTTAGGGAACTAGCTTGCACATCCAAAAGGCCCTTCACAGTTGGCACTAATTGGCAATCTAAGTGGAAAGGACAAAGACGGATTAGACATGGAAAGTGAATCCTGTAGATAGTTTCTTCAGAACAAGGTTGAGACATGCTGGCAAAGTCAGTGGGGGAAAGCTTACAGTTGTTGGGGTTGTCAGAATGACATCCTTTCACGGAAGGAGGCTGCATAGTCCAGTCAGAGCCGGAATTTGGGTTTTATTTCTGGTTCTGCAATATACTTAATGGGTGAAATCCTGGCCATGTTGAAGTCAATAGGACTTTTGCCACTGATTTCACTGGAGCTAGCATTTCACCTGATGTGTGTGATTTTTTGGGGCAGATCACTTTACTTCCCTGTGCCTCAGTTTCCTGATCTTTAAAAAGGTGGTGATAATGCTTACCTGTCTTTGTAAAGTGCATTGAATTGTATGGAAAGAAAATGTGTTTTATATTCCAGTCTTTATTTTTATGAAGTTACAAAACATTTTAAAAAACCCACTAAAATGACAAAGGAAAAATATACACATTTGTGCTTGTTCAGTTCTTTCTTTTAAAGAACCCCTAAAAATAAACATTAGCAGAAGTTTAAGCTGATGTTTCATAGAACATGTATACCTGCTAAAAGGATTTGCTTGTCGTCTTGTCAAGAACAGTCTCCACTGATACACACCGTGGGCCAATTCCTGAAGTTCTGTCTCAGCTTTTACTCCAACAAAACTCTGTGAGAGTGTTGTCTGAGTAAGGACTGAGTGTAAAGTAGGGAAGGAATTCATGATTTATCTATCTGTTTGAAACAGAACAAAAGCTTGCAAGCTAAATGAAATGAATTTAGCCCATGTACTCAAATATAATTTTATTTAAAAATATATTTTGAACAAGGAATCTTGGCTCATACAAGCTATGTTTTGTGCCAAACAACACAACCCAAGTAAAACATAGAGGTGTTTCACTCTCAATTTGCACTTTTAAGGTCAGAAAAAAAGGGAAATCATCATCCGTTGTGTATATATAAAGGAGAGTTGTTCTAAAGTGATTATTTTGTAAGTATTATACATGCTTCCAAACAATATTTTAAAAGATTCCCTCTGTAATCCCTAATTGTAGAAAAATAGCATGTTCCCTGTGTCAAGAAAATGCTATCTCTGTTAGCAGGATATGCAGTCTATTAAAATGTTTGACTAATTTGACATCCCAACTCAAATGTTAAATAGTTTTAACCTTGTGTTTCAGTGCTACAGGACTTATTGTTCCATGTGGCTATTGTTGGACAAAGATGATAGCTTGTATTTAACAGTTGTTCAGGGTTCAGTTCATTAAAAAATTCCTTACGAGGCTGGTGTGTAATTTTCCCATTAAAAAGTGTATGTGAAGGGCTGTAACAAGCATCTGATATAAAAACCCAATTGTCATGCAGATCACCACGGGGACATGATGTGTGGGCTGGGCTTGGACACTTAGCATTAAGAAGTGCTCCCAAAAACTGAACCCACAGCAGGAAGAAGAAAATTCTTTGGGGGCCCTGTGAAGACTAGTCATAGGGGTCAAAGCTTCAATTTGCTATCTGGCCTGATTTCTTACAGCACAAACTAAATGGTAACACAGAAAGGGAATGCCCTGTTAAACACTACACAAGTCCTTTGTCTTAACAGTCATGGTTTCCTTCTTCCTCCAATTATGTTTTTGCATGAGTGACCCCTATTTTGGATTATGCATCTCTTGGGAACATATTAGGAAAATGTAGCTCTTTTCACTGGAGGAAAGTCCACGGAGAGCAGGATACTTTTCCCCCTGAATTTTGCTCTCTCTGCTTCATAGAATGAGCTAATGTTGGAGGGTTTTTTATTTTTAATAAAAAAATTGCACTAATATTTCATTTGGTGAAGTGATGTTTGTTTGTTTGTTTGTTTGTTTTTATTGAATACATTGAAAATAAGCCTTGCAAATGCAAGTTTCAGCCAGGCATTGAAAATCATTTAATTTAATTTCTAATAAAGTTTATTCTGTTCTTTAACAGACATTGATGAGTGTGAGACAGCTGGAATATGCATGAACGGACGCTGTGTGAACACTGATGGCTCTTTCAGATGTGACTGCTTCCCAGGTCTTGTAGTGGGACTAGATGGACGTGTGTGCGTTGGTAAGACAAACTCATTGTAAGACAAGTCACAATTAACTAACTAAGTTAAAGCATTAAAATTGCAATGATGGACAGACACACCATGGGTTAGCTCATAGCACCTACCACATGACACTGGATTGGTAGGTGCTCCCAAACTAATGAATGTCTTTATTTTTGAGGCTCACTATAATTGTTCACTTTTCTCTATTTTCTTTTTCCTTTCTTTCCTTTTCGAAAAATTTCTCAGGCAAGCTTCTTAGCTGATGTAAATCAGCATAACTCTATTAAAGTCAATGGAGCAATATCAATTTACATCAGCTGAAAATCTGGCCACTCTGTTTTAAAACAGATGCATAAAACAGTACATAAGAACAAGTACCTCCCATTAGCACATCACTGCTTTCCTTTAGACAAGAGAGAAATTCTCCCAATATTCTCTGGGATAGTCTTTAGTTTTGTCATTAACATTCTAAATAAATGTTATTCTTGATGATATTCTTTAGTTTTGTCATTAACATTATAGATAAAATTTTCCCATGAAGTAAATTTCTTCTATGTTAACATATCATTTTTTTTTAAAGTGGAACATGAGAACTTTTCCAGTGTCTAGAGATCTTTCTCTTTGCATACTCAAGAAAAATTGCCACCCATTTTAAAATAATTTGTAGTCTTGTAGATTTGGAAAAAAAAAAAAATCATGACCATCTATATGCCCCACTCCTGCAAACACAGAAATGCTTAACTTTATGCACAGGAGTAGCCTAGTTAACTTCTTGTTTGTTAGTGTTTCAAGGATTAGGGCCAGAGGTCCTATGTCCCATCTGCTTACCCCTGTTTTTTTGTTTACTTCTACAAATTATGCGAACTTCCAAATGTCTAGCCCTTTTTTTGACCTACAAGTTATCAATTTAAAACACAAGCGTCCATGTTTTTGCTTTTGTGTATATTCTGTGTCTCTAAGGAAAAACAATGAAGTGGCTGCAGTGTGGCTGCAGATTCTCACTTTGTTTTGGAAATAGCTTGTGGGCCAGTTGGAAGTTAGGCTGCAGAATGGAGTTGCTTAGCTCAGCATTTCTGTCCTGATCCTTCTATTGCTCAAAATACAAACTCGCTGGGCTTAATCCCTGGTGTTTCACAAGTGATGAATTTGGGCCCAACGGTGCTGGAACAACGCGTATAGTGGGGGTGCTGAGAGCCACTGAACCAAACTGTAAACCTTGTATATAATGGAAACCACTTCAAGTCAGGGGGTGCAAGAGCACCCCTAATTCCAGCACATATGTTTGGGCCTGTATGAATCAGGAACAAATAATACATTTGGATAGAAACAGAAGGAAAACAATTTGATGTAAAGTGAAATCCACCCTCAAAATCTGCGAATAAAGTCGAATATTCAAAAATAACATTGTTTATGTATTTTTTTCCCTTCAAAAATGACGTGACACCTCAGAGTGTTGGTATGTGCTAATCTTCATTTCTGGAATCCTGACGTGGGTCAATGTTATGAAAAGTTAATGCCCCTATCACATGACTGACTCCCAAGATTACTGTTAGGTCTTGAAGCCACCCTATATTCAATATTTATATTTATATTACTACAGTGGTTGCCAGTTTAAAATTGCAATGACCATGCCATTAAATAATGATAATAATAATACAGATATACCTACCCATATACATTCTTCACATGGAAGTTGCAAGATTTCATTAATAAATATTTTGAGATGAAAGGTCCCAGAGTAATGTAAAATTATCTCTGTTTAATAACCTGGCCAAATTGTTCAGTTTTCAAAAGCTGATTTTTTTGATAGGCTATCTCTATAAGGGCTCAACTCAGGAAGCTTAATTTAGCATGCAGTAGCTATGGATAATTGATTTTCCTCAGGATTTTCAACCCCTGTCAGGCTTACAGTGTGAGGAAGCAGAATTCTTTGCACTGAGTTGAGTGCTAAGTGATGAGAGAGGTTATATTTGAGTGAGATCTACTGAGAAAATGATTAGTAAAAATTATATTTGACAGCTATTTCACAGTGTTTGAAATCTGGTTCTAAAGGTGTGACTGAATATATTTTGATTTATGGCATTATTCTTGTGGCTATGCTAGATCCCTGATGGATTATGTTTCTCATTTAGATACACATATGCGAAGCACATGCTATGGTGAATACAAGAGAGGTCAATGTGTTAAACCATTATTTGGCGCTGTTACTAAATCGGAATGTTGTTGTGCCAGCACTGACTATGCCTTTGGAGAACCTTGTCAGCCATGTCCTGCTCAAAATTCAGGTACAGTATGTTTAAGAAGTACGAAATTTGACCTAAACTTTTCATTGATAATTAATTTTTACAAAGGTCTCAATTCTGACAGTAAAAGTCACATACATTGATCCTGTCATTCATAAATCCCAAATCTGGAGAAGTGTAACCTTAGGTGCATGACACACACATCGCTGTGTCTTGGAACGTCTGCTACCGTGCATGTATGAAGAGTAAAGGGGTGAATATTTTTTTAAGAGGCATAAATGAACACCAAGAATCTGGCCCATGATCACTGCAAGCATTATGCCAGATTTTCAAGCAACGGCCTCCATTGTTGTCAACGTGAATAACTGGACACAGTTTTGACCTCAGAATTATTTGTAGGCACATTTTAGGTAATTGAGGGTTTCTGAATAGTTAATTGCACCTTCCGTTCAAGAGTCTGGATATCTAAATGACCTAAATTGTGTCCACAAATAACTGTGGGATCAGTCAAAAACATGTCTTCCAATTGTGGATGCAAAAAGGGGAGCCAGTTAAGGATACTTGAGCCTCTCACCTGAAACTCCCGAAAACAATACCGTTCACTTATTTGGACCATAACTACACTCTGGCAAGCTTGCAATCCTAGTCATTTTCCCTGTGCAGGCACTGCTGCTAGAAAAGCACTTTCTGCAGGAACAGTGTGCTGACACGGTCCCGGGACAGAAGTCAATAAATAAGACAACGGGGCTCCACGGAGGTCCTTCTGCTGAGCCAGTTGCAGAATCAGGGCCATAGTTAATCTATTGGTTCTCATCGCTGTCTACAAAGTTATTGTAGTCAAGCGAAATGTGCCATAATATGGGCAGCACAGAAGGATCTCAAGATAATCTGGTATCTACTTTGTAGGTGAAGATAGTTCAAGATTTTTTTGATCTTAGTTTTAATGGGCAACCTTATGTAAAGGGACAGGGAGATGTAACCAGTTGGAACAAATTAGCCTAGTTTAGTTGATGTGTGCTCTTCAAAGAGACCTTGCTGTTCACCATTTGACAATAAGCCACGTTAGTTAGAATAGCAACAAAACACCGGAATGTTATCAGAGCAGGAAAGAGCCTTTCCATCAGCGCCTGTTGATACCAGGGCTCCCTTCTTATTGCACAGTACAGTTAAAATGTTTTGAAAATGTAGGGCTCAATGCCATTGACTTCTGTTTTATATTTGAATTAATTTAACAGAACATTTACACATGTGGAAGTTATTTCTTCTGGGCTCTTTTGCCCTCCTCTTCTATTGTTAAAGATGCCAACTCATGAAGGGTAAAATATAGGACATGTTCAGCTTTCAAGGCAGAAGGGAGGAGAGAATTTTTCAGAAATAAGTTATTGTTTCAGGAACCGAAGAACTTCCTCAAAGGAAGAAGTTTGTCTCTTGCTGCTCAGAAACTCCTCCCACACTAACCTTACAGCCCTGTTCTAAATGTATCCTACCCCTGTTCTAAATGTAGCCACGTGCTGACTCCAATGTGTATTAGATTCTTTTCATCGTATGTGAAAGTGGTTATGTGATTCAAAGCAGTGAAAGCAATCTATTTTAAATTTCTGTGTGTAAGATTACTTCAGGCCTAATCTTGACATGGGAGTTTTGCCAGAACAAGGAGTTCAGCAGAGTCCCTTTGCAAGATCTTTAACCCAGCATATCTTTGTTTCAATTTCTTTGGGATCAGGGAGCAAACACTTGATCCAAGTTATTGGCAGTTTTCATGAGTTAGAGCATCTGTTAAACATAGGACTTTGGTACACAAATTAAATGGCTCGTTATAATGACAGTGGAAGACACTTTGCATGTGGCAGTACTGAAAAGAGAGAGAGACAGAGACCGACCACTAGGTATATAGGGATGGCTATTACCTAAATTAACAGCAATGTAATTATCTGGGCAGTTAGCAAAATACATATGTGGTTGAAGGTGCTGACTTGTATCTTGTAGTGATATTTAGTCTGGTTATGGCTGTGCAATGCTGTCTGAGCGTTGTGAGTTCATCAGAAGAATTTAGGCATGCACAGAAACTTGTGAGACTCCTTGTAAAAATGAGTTCCTGTGAGTGCCTGAAAACTTTCCTGCTTGTCCACCTTACAGTTAGGCACATATCATTTTGCCTGGATTTGTCACAAAATACACACGTGTGGCTAATTTGCATGTGCACTGTGTGTATTTTTGTTAAAATAGCCTAAAGTCGATGAGGTTTAGAGCCAGGTGATGGTAATGACATTTTTAGAGTGATGGCAAGATGCTTTGTTGCAATGGGATAATAAATCTGCTTGTAGACAACCTTGCAAACAGTTAGTTTAAAAGGAACAAAAGAAACATTTATTTTTAATATTTTTCAGCTGAGTACCAGGCTCTATGCAGCAGCGGACCAGGCCTGGATTTAGAAGGAAGAGGTAAGAGCACATAACAGTATCACTTGAAATTTAGACCAGGGTAAAAGAGTCAATGTGATGAGTTACTGTACATTGTAGGGAAGTAGTGAGAGGAGTGGTCTCTGTATGGTTTGCAGCATGTTCAAAGAAATAAGCCTAGGTTTAACCCCCTGGAACGCATCATTTCACTCTAATGGCTGCTCAAGCACGTATGCTCATCAGGCTTACGTGGGAACGCTCTTTGGGAGTGGCAGATTGTAAACCATGTATTTTTTACTGCAGCATTATACATTTCATTATCTAGAGAACACCAGCCTGCAGCCACACAGAACAACAAGCCACAGTGTGCATTTAGCTTACTGGATACTTTAACATACCCATCCCCTGGGATGATGCTGGGAGGCCTGATAAATCACCCATTTGACCTTAAATGCAGGGCAGATGTTTGTAAATTGCCTCACAAATAACTGCCTTGTGATGGATTGCTCGTCATTTTCAGCACCA
Source organism: Chrysemys picta bellii (assembly GCF_011386835.1). Taxonomy (NCBI): domain Eukaryota; kingdom Metazoa; phylum Chordata; order Testudines; family Emydidae; genus Chrysemys; species Chrysemys picta. Next base: position 20,482,948 of record NC_088800.1, read on the forward strand.
TAGCTGTAGCAGGGAAGAGACCAACTGTGAATAGAGGGGGAAAAAGGGAATCATCAAAGAGGAAAATACTCTGTGCTGTTGATTCTCTCTTTATCCAATGATCCCTCAGCCTCCCAATTTATCGTATATTGAGAAACTGGTACATGGCACATTCTACATGACTTTCTGTATGGGAGTTCTTAATTAGAAGGGCATCTTCGTGAAAACGTGGGAACTCAATGTTCTTGATATTGAAAAATATGACTTTTTCTAGTTTAGTGAATGTGATAGTCCAAAGGAAATCATGAACTTTGTTGTGTTTGTTCAGATATTAACGAATGTGCACTGAATCCTGATATCTGCCCAAATGGAATCTGTGAGAATCTGCGTGGAACATATAAATGCATATGTAATTCTGGGTATGAAGTGGATGCAAGCGGGAAAAACTGCATTGGTATGAAATTTCCCTTTTTCCTTATCAAACCTTGATGCTTGACTGCCTCCGCCCAAGTGTTCCCTTGATCCTTCCCATCTGCTCCACTGATATTATCTGATTTTCCTCTGATCCTTCTACCTTCCTTTCTTCGCTCTCCAATGCTCTTCCTGTCCTCCAGCATGCTGTGTCCAACTTCAGTGTCCACCCCTACTTATTGTCTCTCTTCCGTCCTACCCAACTCTGACCTTCCCAGCCACTCCTCCAAGCCCACCCAGTTACTGCACCACTATGTTTCCATCCTTCATCACAGCTCTTCCCCCATTCCTCTGTAGTCTTTCCCTTGGCCCTCTCCATCTACTTTCCTGGCCTGCTTTTAAGTTTCTGAGACTTTCTACTTTACTTCCCAAATCTCCCTGCCCCTTGTAACACTTCTGCTGTTCCCAGCTGTTGCTTTGGCTCTCTGTTTTTCTACAGCCTTCCCAGCTTCTCTCAACACTTTTTGAGGTCTCTCTGACACGTCCAGTTCTGCCTAACTGCTCTTTGGGACTTACTGATGTTCACCTATCCTTTATGGGCCTGTGCCACCTTCTTGCAGCTTTTCTCAAATGACCAATCTCATGCAAAGATCCCCTACGGAGTCTTGAGCTTTGGCTTCCCAAAGATCAGGTCCGCACTAGCATTTTTATTCAAATTTCCCTCCCGTGCAGCTAGTGTAGACTAGTCTCTTTCCCCACAGTATCTAACCCAGCCCAGAACAGGTCTAGAAAACATGGGGGTTTAAATGCCAGTGATCTACCAGCAGCCAATCTAAACGAGTGCTCTCACCATTTCTACAGTCAGTGGAGCAACTCCAGCAGTAGTATGAAGGGTGAGAAATTTTGAAGAAAATTTCTAGTGCAGACGAGACCAAAGGGTGATTTTCAGCATTATGACTGTGCCAAATAGATAAATCTTTTATAAAAAGAGGAAATGGCTAAACTTCTCTTGGTTGAATATTCATTAAAATAATAGAGCACTGGGAAGGGGAGGGAGGAAGGAAAGGGATCCAGAAAAATATAAACAAGTTTTTCAAATTTTCCCAATTTTAAAAAGAATAAAATAAAATAAACAGGAAAGAATAAAATTTTCTCTAGTTGTTACCCAGGTAGTTAAAATGAATACATCTGTTATTGTTACTCTTATTTTCATGGCAGATCCTCAGTAGATAAGAAATAAAGTACAGTAATTGTAAAATAAAAGGATACATCATCTTAATTTTTTACTTTCTGGTATGACTGTAGTTATGTTTGTACTGGGCATTATTTTTATTTTAAATAATTTCAAGGGCCATTCCTGTAAGTGTAAACTATTAAAGCTCTCCAAAATGCTGCTCTTTCAGTGGCTTTGCAAAACAATGCAAGGCATCTCTCTCTCTCTCTCTCTCTCCCTCTCCCTTCCCCCACCCCCCACCTCACACACGTACAGGAAGATCAGTCCTAATGAAAAGTGGCTGTTTGGAAAGGGAATTATTTCATGGCCTCTTGTCAAGGCATGTTTTTTTTTCTCGTAATGTTTCTAATTTTCATTGCAGATATTGATGAATGTGCATTGAACACGCTGCTGTGTGACAATGGACAATGCAGAAATACCCCTGGAAGCTTCACCTGCACCTGTCCCAAAGGATTTATATACAAGCCTGATCTAAAAACATGTGAAGGTAATTGATAACAGCCCATTACATTCTAGCTATATTAATTGCCGTTTAAAGCATTTTACCATATTACTGGAGTTCTTAGCCAGCAGTTGATATGATTTCCAGTTAAGGCAGAATAGAATAGTTCTATTAATGGAAAGAAGCTAGTCAGTGTAAATTCAATCCATGAAAGCTTAAAATCGAATAAAATCTCCAATGCAAACTAGAGCTGTATTAATAGCCTACGGAGAACAGCATGGAGATTGCCAATATTATACCTTTGACTGAATATTAAAAAAAATAAAAAAAAATAAGCTATTTGTATTCCTGAGACAGTTTCAGGGGTAAGGTTTTAACTTCTGCTGTACAGACACATGTCAGATTTACATAACAAAGCTTCTTTCCCTATTTATTTATTTAGTATAGGCGATGCAGGTAGTGCCGACAGTGAAGATTTTTATTATTTACCATGTAGTAATGTTGAAAATGTGCCCAGTATATTTGAAACACCAAGGGGGAGGCAGTGTCTGGCCTGAAGAGTGTGCAGTCTATAAAGACAAAGGGAAATGATGGGTGGGGGACAAGAATGCAACATATGAGGGTTAGACAATGTGATGGTAAAAACACTTGTGTCTGGTCTAAGTCAGCACTGTCCCCATCCCTACCACCAGCGGAACTGCACAAATGCTTGTGACAATAGTGGGGAAAGTGCTAGTGTTGATGAGACCCAAGTGTTTTAGAATAGGCTGTATAAGTCCAACTGAGCCAGGTGGGTCCTAGTTTCAAATCCCATTTGAGCCACAGGCTTAACATGTGGCCAAATCACTTGACCCAACTCAGTCAGTACCGTTGTAAAACTGGGCAGTTCGACCTCACTGAAAAAAACAGATGCAGCAGCTGAGTAGAGCTTTCCTGTCAATGTAATGAGTTAGCACATTTTTTGGTCATGTATTCCATCACTCTTCCAGGAAGAGCACCATAGCTGGAAACCAAAATATCAGGAGAATTTCCTATCGAGTAGGAAGATTCTTTCTGTTTTAGCTAGATTGAAGGAGGCCTTCTGAAGTCTTACTGGCAGCAATAGGCACTAATGTGAGTGTGTTTCTCTTCTAGATATTAATGAGTGTGAGTCTAATCCCTGTGTTAACGGAATATGCAAAAATACACTTGGCTCTTTTGCTTGTGAATGTAGCCCTGAAAGTACTTTGGATACAACAAGAACCATCTGCATAGGTATTTATTCATCAAAGATAACGTGTTCATTAGTTGAAAATGTCCGGTGACCAACAAATATTGTACACCAAATCCAGAAAGTGTTTAAAAATAACTTGGATAAATAGGTTTAGGGGAAAATGTTACAGGAAAAAATGTTAAGAAAGTATTTGTTTTCACCATTATCTTGGGTACATGACTCTAGCTATTGGGAACACAATGTGCTTTTATATCAGATTTGAGAGAGAGGTGATAGATGTTGTGCATAGTATACAGATGCACAGGGCCAGCTCCTCAAAACTATACATGCCCATTTGGGTGCTTCTACAAGGGAGGCTACCAAATGGGCACAGATTATAATTTGAGGAAGGGCTAGTTTGTGATTTGAGGTGGAGCAAGAGATGCTGTGCAGGCTGTCACACCCCAGGAGTAACAAGACATTGTGACTTGGAGATACTCCCCTGAGTCACATTTCCTCCCCTGCTTCCTCCTTGCTTCTGGGAGTCAATAATTTACTGTTGACACAGTAAATTACTAAACCCAACTCCTGTGCTGGCTCACCTTCTCTGGCCAGTGAGCAGGGCGGTGGAGACCCACCCTCCATTAAGTCCTCGCTTATTCTTTGCCAATCCCTGCCCACCTGCTCGGAGAAGGCAGGACACTAGCTCAGCTTACTCTCATGCACCCAGTCCCAAGGATCAACGAGGAGCGTAAATGGCGTTTGTTCTCCCTCTTACTGTTCTTCCTGGATATATAATCTGAGTCACAGTAAATATAGTGCTGCAGATACTGAATGGTGCCACTGGGATCAATAGGCATGAAGTCAGTGGAAGTTGTAGGGGTTCAGTACGGAGTCAGGTTTCAGAATGTGGCTCAGTAGAGGGAAGTGTACAATAAGAACATTTTTAATATATTCCATTCTAATAGTGTCAGTTATAAGTTTTGCATGCTGACTTAACCGTTCTATATATGTGTGTGTGTGTTGTGTATTTATGTGAATATATGTAATGTTAAGTACTCTGTATGGCAGCGTCTTGTGTTTTTTCCAACAGAAACTATAAAAGGCACCTGTTGGCAGACTATTGTGAATGGAAGATGTGAAATAAATATTAATGGGGCAACTCTCAAGTCCCAGTGCTGTTCCTCGCTAGGTGCTGCGTGGGGTAGCCCATGTACACCCTGTGAACGAGGTAAGATCATTGGTTTATTCCAGGGGTGGGCAAACTTTTTGGCCCAAGGGCCACATCTGGGTATAGAAATTGTATGGCGGGCCATGAATGCTCACAAAATTGGGGGTTGGGGTGTGTGGGGGGGTGAGGGCTCTGGCTGGGGATGAGTGGTTGGGGGTGCAGGAAGGTGCTCTGGGCTGGGACGGAGGGGTTTGGAGGGCGGGAGGGGGATCAGGGCTGGGGCAGGGGATTAGGGCATGGGAAGGGGTCAGGGGTGCAGGCTCCGGGCGGTGCTTACCTCAAGCAGCTCCCAGAAGCAGTGGCATGTCCCCCCTCCGGCTCCCACATGGAGGCGTGGCCAGGCAGCTCTGCGTGCTGCCCCGTCTACAGGCGCCGTCCCTGCAGCTCCCATTGGCCACGTTCCCCGAGCTGTGGGGTGGTGCTTGGGTGGGGGCAGCTGGCTGCCCCTCCCCATAGGAACTGGAGGGGGGACATGCCACTGCTTCCAGGAGCCACGCAGAGCAGGGCAAGCCCCCAGCTGGAGCGCCAGAGCAGGGCAAGCCCCGGACTCCACTCCCCGGTGGGAGCTCAAGGGCCGCATTAAAACATGTGGAGGGCTGGATGCGGACCCCAGGCTGTAGTTTGCCCACCTCTGGTTTATTCTAACAGTTCCCCTATTCCTGTTTAACAACTGTGATAAGAGTCATATTAATGGTTCTGCTTCCTCCTCTCCTCTTACATTTTAATGTATAAAGCTACTGAAATGCATGAATACCCTAGTATTTCAGTCAGATGGGCTTGGTATAACAGGTCTAAGCCTACAAAAAAGACAAGTGATTGAGATTTCCAAAATTATTTGGCACCTAATTTACACTTTTAATGACTAAAACAGAGGCCAGTGACCATTTGTGTACCTATGGCACATTAAAAAGGTGTAGTAGACATGGTCTTAATTTCTAGATACGTAGGGTCAGCTCTGCACAAATGTTACACATTGTGGGTGTGGCCAGTAGGGCAAGGAGGTCAGTTGTCATTGGCTGGGACCTACAAAGCTACTTCTGTGCCTTGCCTGCCCTATTAAGAGATGGTATAAAGTTGTAGGTGTACAACGACAGGCACGTATAGCAATTAGGCACACCAATGCTCAGTATTTCTGAAAATTTCAGCCAGCTCTGTTTAGAGTCAGGCCAACAACACTTCCATAGCAGCCAGGCACAGGTTGGTAAAATTTGCATTACAAAATAATGTTGCTCACCTTTTTCCCACCCAGCATGGAAAAGAGCCAGTGTAATGCTTGAGGGTCACCAGTTGGTCATACAATGTCCTGAACTTGGAGCTTTACGTTAATATGTTGTGCAATTAGATTTGAAGGACTGGACCACACCTACATTCTGTGATACTTCATATTCCTGTACTATAGTTTATCCTAATTCGTGATATAGGGACCCTGTCAAGGCAGCATTAGATGGATGGCTCCAGAGCTCCCACTGAAAGGTTAGCAGACATATGGACCTTAGAGTAGTAATGGAGGTTTTAGCCCCTGTTGTAACAAACCCTGGTTTACTTAATAACACAGTGAATCCTACATCTGAGGAAAGATGTGTTGAGATCCTTGTCTATTTGCTTGATAATCAGATCTAACTGTTCAGTGGAAATACTCTGATGCAGGGAAAGGTGGATAACCCAGACATTTAAAGAGGATCCTGCTCTCTAAGGCTGAAATGTGCATACTGTTGAAGTCTCTGCATTAAATTCATCCATCAAACTTCACTGGAAACTCTTACACCAGTGGTAAATGTGGCCCTAGGAGCTCAATGACTATAATGTATTGTGACTCCTGTTGGGTAACGTTTTAATGTATTTAATTGCTGTGAATGAAGCTGGAGTCATTTAACTCCACCTTTAGTTTAGTTTGGTTAGTGAGGAAAGGGTCCATTCCATTGTTAACGTAGCTATCCTATTCTGTGACTTTATCATCTCAGAAATTACTTTCCAGACGCCCATATTTTTCATAGGAAGAAATGTTACTGTTTTGGGTCTTCTTTTTTGTTAATAAAGTAAATCATACGCTGTACGCTGAAAGTTCATGTTTGTTTATTTATTTACAGACCCAATCTGTTCAAAAGGATTTTCAAGAATAAAGGGAACATTATGTGAAGGTATTTACTGTTACTTTCAAACATAAATCATGTTTTGAATGATGAAATACTGGTGTTTAGGTTTAATGTTTGCTATGGAAGATCAGAGCTAAATTCATCCTTGATGTTACTCTATTGGCCTCATTAGATTTACACCTGGGGTTAATATGGTCTCACTGGGTGATATATGACAATGACATAGACTGATGCTACTCACTCAGAATGCACATCTTTGCAAATATAAGCTAGAGTGGTCTATGGAGATGGGTTCTGTCTTTTCTAATATTGTTTCTGAGTGTGGAGTAAAATACTGGGTCAAAATAAAATGCATCCTGTGTCGTAATAACAATTAGAGAAGTGGAGCATTATGATATAATAATAGGATTTTATCATTAAAACACTCAATAAGCATATATAAATAAAATAGAATTGTAAAAAGGAATTTAAAATCAAATTTAAATAATTTATTTTTCTTTTTTAATAATTTCTAGCTTTAGATTTCAGTCATTCTCTTGTTATATAAGAAATCTGTCTCAAGCCACGGTAAAACATTAATTCAAGAAAAGGTTGGTTTTTAAAACTTTTTTTTTTTTGCAGTGTGTGAGATCATCACATATTGTGCAGTGAAAATGTAAAGCCCCAACGCCCTTTTCCCTCCTTATTATGGATTAATTTGAACCCCAGCCAAAAAACTGTACTGTATATTTCCCTACCATGCACAAGCTCAGAGAGTCTCAAATTGTAGCAGGTCATCATGACTGACACAATCTGACATGACACTGCAGTTAAAATATTTTAAAAACAAATTATTCCCATATGTGGCTTCTAGAAAGAAGCACTTTTTTGACAAATGAACAAACTAAACACAACCAAAAAATCAAATAAGTAGAACACCCCCACATGTATCTTGCGCTTTCCAAGTGGTGACTGAATATCTTGGCACTTCTATACCCCAGACCCACTGTATAGAACTTCTCTGACCTCAGCAATACTTTCTGGAGTGTGTAAGTGAAAGAAGGTGGGGGGGAAGTGGCCCCACCTATCTCTATTCACGAGGAAACACTTAGAACATTTTCAACACTGCTGGGATGGAAATTTATTAATCCAAGATGTGAACACCATGCTTTCAGCATTTATTTTACCAGCACTTTAGTTTACAACTGTTACATGCTTTAATCCTTATCATTCCAGTGGGCCAAAATAGCCCAAACTTTCTCACACTAGTTATCCTGGTTCCTAACGTATTAAAGTAGCATTTGGCTTCCACCAACATAAGGACTGTTCAAATCAGAGGATGCAGGGAAAATATTTGCCGAGGAAATGTATTGGGGGGGAGGGGCCAAATGGTAATAGTGGCTTCCCAAGGTGATATTCGCTCCTCCCCACACACGGTTTGTGTAAAATGGGTTTTGTGCAGGGAAATAAGTTGAGGCGAGTGGGATGGAATTAACAACATGCCTCCAACCCACAGACAAACCCTGAAGCTGAAAGTGTCCACAGGTCATCTGCCACTTTGGACAATGAAGTCTGTTCCATTTGTTTCACATAATCATGAATCCAATGATCTTACTTCCCAGCCATCATGGAGCTGTCACATACCCCTCTGGAGTGCGCAAGAAATGCAAAGGTCCCCTAGTGGCAGCTCTGGCCACACTGCCCTCCCCCACCAGCTCAAGAGTCTTGCGTAGGCTGTTTCCCTACTATGAATTTCACCCTATAAGCCTAATAAATCCAGTATTGCCAACCCCAAAAATTAACACCCCAAAAATCAGGAGATTTTTTTAAAAAGATGATGTATTATGGGTCTGTCTGTCTTTTGATTGTTAAATTCACTCTGCCCTCCCCCAACATGTGTGACAGGTTAGTGTTGCCACTGTTCCCAAACGTATTAAGGTGATTTTGGCCCCTGGTGCACGAGCTCTCACCTCCATGTCTGCCTGACCCCTGGCTCACAGGAGGGGAAGAGATAATAGAACCCCCTGCGCTGCTGGACTCTTTCGGCTTCCTCCTTCCCTCCCTCCAGTGAGAATGCTGTTGGCTGCCTGAGGGGATGGGTGGAAAGCTCTGCCCGAAGCAGCTCCATGAGGGGTTCTTTCCCAGGAGGAGGTAATGGAGAAGGCAGCCAGTCAGTGGAGTTTTACCTCAGAAATTGATATTCATAAGTGTTCTGGAGCCCTGTCAAAGCCAGCCTGGCTCCAGCATAGGCCAGACTCACCTCACTCATGAAGATATTGCGAGAGTCGGCAACGCTACAAATCTGAGCGACCAATTTCCTGGCTTCGCTCTCTGACTGCACAATGCAACTACAGGTTGTAAGAGCCTTTCCAGTCTAACCTCCTGTGTTTGCTCCCTCCTTACTTGCTTACATTTCTGATGCTTCATCTTGGCCTCTAATTTAATTTCCAAGACAATTTTCAACAAAAACGGTCAAGCTATTTTTGTGCGAAATATGGTATGTTCCACAGAAGGAGGAGGTGGAAGGACATTACACGCCATTTATTTATATTCAGGCTCAGGCCATCCTAGTTCAGCAGGCTGAATTATGCTTTACACCTCATCATACAAAATAGTACAGCGTTTACCTCTTAAAAAATACAATTCAGATGCTTATACACAATCAAGTTAAATTCCATGCTCACCAGGCATAGGTTCAGGAACTTAAATTAATCAGTAATGTTACAAGTGGTTGAAAAAGCTATCGTGCCAGATTTTTAAAAGTATGTAGGTGCCTAAAGATGTCGATAGGTGTCTAGTGGGATTTCCAAAAGTTCCTAAACATTTGCATAATTTTGTTTTGATGGAGTTAGACACCTAGATACTTCTGAAAATTCCACTAGATGACTGACTGCATCTTTAGGCACCTGAATACTTTTAAAAATCTGTCTCATAATGAACATGCAGTAGGACAGCTTTTTTCAGTGACCTAATTTTGTTTTATTTATGAACCTGATTTCAATAGACATATCAAAGGTGCAATTGACAACACTTTTTTAATATGTTTTAATCAGTGGCAGGGGGCTGTAATTAATTAGTTTGGTCTGATTTGCATAGGAAATCCCAAGAGTTTGGAATTTTGCCAGACTTTGCAGATTGATACATAGTCATTCTTAAAATGGAAGTGTTAAAATGTTATATTTTTCTAATTGGGTATGTTTGTTGCATTGATTTTCATTTTTATAATTTTGTCTGGAAATAGATGTAAATGAATGCGAAGTGTTTCCTGGGGTTTGTCCGAATGGTCAGTGCGTCAATACCTTGGGTTCCTTTTTTTGCCAGTGTTCCAGTGGAATGGTTTTAGATGCCTCTGGACGGACATGTCTTGGTAGGTATTAAGCTATTTTACAGGGTTTTTTTCATGTTTGGGGAGGAGGAAACCCAAATCTCAGTATGTCAAACAAAGATTTGCATTCCATACTTTCTTGTAAATAGGGGAATAGATTTTATTCATAATCATTTTAAAATGGGATCAGTAATGGTGTACAGAGCCATTCAACTCCAGGTTGCCAGTTGGAACTTGGACTAGGTAGCATAGTTAGTGACCAAAACTCATCTGATGGGGGGTCAGAAACTTATGTGGTCCATTTCCCACAGGGCAGGTGTCAATGTTATAACACCCCCAGCAAATTTGGCCATGTTTGGCAACCTTTATTGGTTGGCCTCAGCAAGAAGTCAAGGTTAGAATGGATGTGGAGACTAGTCCCACTCATCCCCAGAGGCGGTCCCTCCAAGCCAGGGCTGAGGTACACATGAGTTTGAGAGAGCCTGTACTGCTTCTCCCCATTCTACATCTCTTTGTGGGGAAAGTCCAGAAAAAGACTTCCGTTTCAGGTGCTAACTATAGACTTCATCCGCAGTGTATTCACCTTGTTTTAACAGCAAATCTTCAAGTTTTGTTGGACAAAGACAGGTTATGGCGGAACTGGAATGCTTGATGCCCTCTCTTCCCTGATCCAAAACTGACCTCAAATGCTGAGGCCCATTTCCTGGAAAGTTTTAGGCCTATTAAATCTGGAAATGTTAATTCCAGAGCTTAGTGCCAGTAATTCCAGTGAGAAGAGCTGTGCGGTATTTCTGGCATCCTCCTGATCTGAGGAAATGGAGCAAGCCCTACTGAGAAGGGATTCTGGGAGAAGATTCTTGTGTTTATGTTGTCCCTCCAGCCCCCCAGTGAGGCAGATTTTTTTGTCAAATACACATAAATTCAAACACTTGTGCTCATTAAACACACACATGTGGATGTGCACACATAATTTTTCATCATCTCACTATTTAATTACCCAACAGACATTCGCTTGGAGACTTGCTACTTGAAGCATGAAGATGAAGAATGTACATTACCGATAGCAGGCCGGCACCGAATGGATAGTTGCTGCTGTTCTGTTGGTGCAGCATGGGGCCTTGAATGTGAGGAATGTCCTGTGAAGACAACTCCTGAATTTGAAATTCTTTGTCCAAGAGGACCTGGATTTGCTAGTAGGGGAGAGATTATAAATGGAAAGCCATTCTTTAAAGGTATGTAAGGGGGTTTCAGTTAATTTGTAAAGCCATTGAGGGATACATCTTGATGGCATTCCTTAGTTTTTACTCTTTTCTTACTCAGGTTAAATTCCTATGGACTTGAAGTCTGCAGGAGTTAGGGCTTGGTTAAAGATGGAATGATTACTGAATAAGGACATTCGGCCAGATTTTCAAAGGTATTTAGGCACCCTAAGATGCAGATAGGAGCCTAGTGGGATTTTTAAAAGTGCCTAAGCAGCTAACTCCCATAGATTTCACTGGGAGCTGGGCCCTTAACCTACTGTAGGCACATTTGAAAGTTCCACCAAGTGCCTGTCTGCATCTTTAGGCACCTAAATTCCTTTGAAAATCTGGCCCCGGCCCCTTATAAATTGAAACAAAATGAGTAGCCAACTTTGGAAATGTTATAGAACCACTGCTTACTGCGCCTGATACATATGCTTAAATTGCCTTGGAAATCAAGGGAGAAAGAGACTCTCAATACTTTGAAAATCCTTGCACAGCTGTTGAAGGAGGGGGGAGAAACATACCATGTTCTGTAAAGATAGCTTCAGCCATGCAAAAGTGAACCTACACTAGAGTCTGAGTCATGGAGTTTGTTGGCCAAATTGTTATATTCTAAAGGTAGAAACAGCAAATGAAGACTTCATTCATTTAGATCATGTTGTGTCTCTATGGGGTAAATTTCCAGCATTAATGGGAGTGGGGTAGTGCCACCTTGGCACCTCATTCTGAAAGCTTCTTCCCTTGGTTACCAGTTAGATTAAGCGACATGGTATCAAAAGTGAAAGTGGATGTGGATGTGTTTGGGAAAAGGCATTTAAAGAAACTAGTTAACCGAAAACCCAAATGCTTTAGTATTTGAAAGGAAGGGAAAACACAAATGAGAATGACAATTGGTGGTGGTTGTTTCGGGATCAGTTTTATAAACAGTTACCAGGCTATTAATTATCCATAAAGAAGTGTAACATATGCTTTTGTTTAGGGTAATTATATTTTCTCTGACTCATGGAAGTCTTATTTTTTTCAGAAATCAGGGGATGGAGTGGTTCTTTTGGCCACTATGGGCATGACCCAGTGCCCTCTGAAGCTAATAAAAGTCTTTCTGTTGACTTCAGTGAGCCCTGGATCAGACTCTGTTAGATAAAGGAGGAAAATTAGCCTTTAGTGACAAAAGAAACTGGGGGTCAGCTTCATGTGTGTTAGTGCTTTGCATTACTATGTAGGTAAATCTCAGTATGAATTCTTGTTGCGGTCTCCAGGCTGTGAAAGAGGTGGGAGTATGATAGATGTGATACACTGAACTCTGAAGGTAGTGAGTCCTTTGTACTGCTCACATGATGGCCCCTTATTGCAAGTTTTAGGGGGTATGCAGGCCTAGTTCTTGCTGTCATATGCATGGAAAGTGGTTTATAGGAACTTAGTAATGTGGTCTGTTAAGATGATGTGAAGTCAAGACTTTAGATCACCGGTTGTCTTAGTGCCAAATCCTGCCTCCCAGCAGCCCTGTATTTTATGGTGCAGGATCATAGAAGGTAAGGAGCTGAGAGGTTTTTGGAGCTTGAATAGCTTTGCATTGAATGAAGGCCTCTATTAGAACCTAGTTACATAGCAAATGCTGCTAAACTTACTGTTACTTCAGTATTGGTTTACAGAGTTCCACTCTCCCTAGTAACTAAATGTGTGAAGTCACTTCACTCCACCTCCTACTGACAGCATCATCTGTGAAGGTCTTTGTGTTCATCTGTAAAATCATAAAAAGGGAATGAACTACTTTAAATAAATACACAGGATCAAATTTTCAAAAGATCCTCACTCAAATCATTCTCTACATTTGTTACTGTGTGTTGCAAATACATTCTTTTTCACATCAATTCTTTTTGTTCCCATATGTCCAAATGAAATTTGAACAGGCTGTACCTCATTTCCCCCGTCTGTGAAATAGGAATAATAATACATTCCTAGTTTTGTAAAGCACTTTTGAGATCTGTGGATGAAAAGGGCTATATAATTGCTTACATGTTGTCATTCTTATTTGAATGTAGTGCTTTGCATGCACAAAATTGTAGTTGCAGCTTTTGAGAAGCTGGATTTAGAATTTTACTAACCTGAATCTCTTTTAGTGAAGTTTTACTAAATTGGATAGTTACTAAAAATAACCAAACCTTTCTTTGTCTCATTTTTAGATATCAATGAATGCAAAATGATCCCAAGTCTTTGTACCCATGGAAAATGCAGAAACACCATTGGCAGTTTTAAGTGTAAATGTGACAGCGGATTTGCACTTGATTCTGAAGAAAGAAATTGTACAGGTAAAAGTCTTACCTGGTAGCTTTCAGAACATTGTCTTGAAAACACAGATGTTGAATTATATTTTAACATGCATTTAAAATTATTTGTATTTCAGATATTGATGAATGCCGCATATCTCCTGATCTCTGTGGCCAAGGCATCTGTATCAATACCCCAGGGGACTTCGAATGTCAATGTTTTGAAGGCTATGAAAGTGGATTTATGATGATGAAAAACTGCATGGGTATGTTTTAAATCATATACCAAAGATGGGGCACAGAGTCTATATATTGGGATTGGTTTTGCAAAGCCTTGTTAGTCAGGTTTTGTTTTGGAAACTGAAACAGGACTGGTTTCCTGATCTGGTTTCCAGATCTAGCTTCCAAATTACTGGGAAGGCAAATAGAAGGTTCTGTTTGTGTTCCATTTGCACAGTGGGTAAATCAGGCTGGTTTTGGATTTGCAGAATCTTATTAGTCAAATCCATCAGTTGGGTCTTGGTTCATTTTATCGGAACCACTAACATTCAGGGGCTGGGTTTGGGAAAGGGTTAGGATAGAAGATCCTGGGCTTGGCCTGTCTCCACTCAAAGGATTGTTATTCCAACATACTCTATGCTCATTGAGTTTTGTGCTTGAAATTTTCAGTTAAAAATAATGAAAAGTAAATATTGGTACTTAACTCATTTCAGGGTTGATCCTAAAGTGGGTGCTTAGGATTCACCTCAAGAATGAATTTGCTCTCTGTAGGCCTCTTTAGGGGGCCAAAGCACAAATGCACAAAGGGCAGAGATTCTCAGTTCATCCCCAAGATCCCCATCTCCCAGTTGGCAGCACAGCACTGCATAGCATGATTAGTAGCAGCTTTTGTTGTTGTTTTTTTTACTATGTATCATCACTGTTAGTCAGACTGCCCTGAGTTACCCTGGTGTAAATCAAGAATAACTTTATGTAAAATGAGAGCAGAATGTGACTCTTTGGGGGTGGGTGAGATGCGAGGGACGGGTGGCCGGGGGCAAGGAGGGGCTCAATTCAAGCACTGAAAAGCTCCAATATACATTTTAAATGATGACTGATGCAGGGCCTCAAAACATGTAGTGACAGTACACAGTGATGTGAAGTGACATTTTTGAAAGTACGTTTCTTTTTTAGGAATGTGCACACTAGTATAACCTGGCCCCCCCCCCCCCCCCCCCCCCCCCGCTCCTAGGAGACAGGTCATTTTCTGATCAATAATTGTAGTAAATGGGGTTCCAGCAGGAATTAATGGGTTGGCAGCCTGGGGCTCTTACCCAGAATGAATCTTGCCTTGCCCTGCTTCCTCACTGGTTGAAACCCTTCCAGCTCTGCAGCAGGAACTCCTTCTGAAGCCCCTTCCTGCTGTCTCAGTCTGAAGCTGACTACTGGGTTCTCAGCCAGCAAAAGGAAGCTGGTGGACCTGGAGCACATGTCTGGGTGGGGAGGGAGCTCAGAGCAGAGAGGCAAACAGAGAAGAGAGGAAATTGCCCACAGGGCAGGGAGGAACTGTTTTATTGATTCTCTGAGGGTGTGGGGAGTAAGTACCAGGGCAGAGGGTGTGTGTCTGGATGTGTGAAGGAGAAGGATCAGCTGCTGGAAGGGGTCAGAATACTATTTCCAGGAGAGGGAGCGATACATAGGCAGGAGCTGCATATATGCACTCTCAAAATTCCAAGGATCAAACAAACACTTGTTTCCAGATGTTGCTGTTTAGCACCAGCACTTTATTCTCTGTTGCATGCAGGGCCTTTTAGCTCCAGCAGTGATGTGTGTTCCTTTCTTTTTACAGACATTGATGAGTGCCAGCGAAATCCTCTCTTGTGCCGAGGTGGTGTTTGCATAAACACAGAAGGAAGCTTTCAGTGTGACTGTCCTCCAGGTCATCAACTGGCTCCAAATATCTCCGCGTGTATAGGTATGATGGTGCGGGCAAAATGTGCACCGTATATAGGTCATTTCTATATTTGCATTTCATGGCTCTAACTATGCATGCATTTATGGCATGTACTCAAACATTGCTGCAGTGCAGAGACTTAAAATGTGTTCCCTTTTTCTTTTGAAATAGACATCAACGAGTGTGACCTAAGCCACACCCTGTGCAGAAATGGACATTGTGTCAACCTGATTGGAAGGTATCAGTGTGCCTGCAACCCTGGATATCAGTCCACTCCCGACAAATTATTTTGTATTGGTAAGAACTTGATCCTCAGAGCAGCTGTAATTATTAATGAACATAGAATACCAATTAATGCTTGTCACTTCACTTGGGCTGGGTCTACACTACCCGCCGATTCAGAAATCGACCTCTCAGGGATCGATTTATCGCGTCCCGTTGGGATGCGACAATCGATCCCCGAATCGACGCTCTTACTCCACCAGCGGAGGTGGGAGTAAGCGCCGTCGTCAGGAAGCCGCAGAGGTCGATTTTGCCGCCATCCCTGCAGCGGGGTAAGTCGGCTGCGATACGTCGAATTCAGCTACGCTATTGGCGTAGCTGAATTTGCGTATCTTAAATCGACCCCCCCCGTAGTGTAGATGTAGCCTAAGAAGAGTTGATGTAAAGAATTGTTTCTATCTAATAAAATATAACTACATCCAATTGACTGATCTCAGGCACAGTGTCAAAGCAGTGTGAAGTAACCTGAACATGCACATCCCTTTCTTTGAGATCGAGGAAGTTACGTTACTGTTTCAAATCTGATCCTTGTGCCCGCATTTTCTTTGCTATTTGCCCAGCCAACACTCACAGTATTTACACAGCATATTTATTTATTGGATTATTTTGTTCGGTAAATTAACCAGTAGATATAAAAAACATTTTTTTAAAGTGGTGTAAAATGTTGTAACTAAGGACACTTAAATGCATTGTGATATCCCTCAGATCTGTATTTTATTTCAGATTGGCGTTTCTTAGGTTACCATGCATTGGTAGAGTAGAATAGTGTGTGTGGCTCAGTGGCATTTATCCTTAAGCTAATCTGTAAATATCTCTATTGTATAAATTTCCACTGACAGTTTCTTTAAAAGCCATAAGTTCAGAAAGGGCTTCTAAACTCATACCAGACACTGTGTACAAAAAATATGAATGCACTTTTCGTATTTTGAAAAATTCTGATGTACATGCCAAATCAGTGGCTCTGATCCTGCCTGAATAAGTTGTGTGCAATCAGGGACTTTGGCCCAATCCTGTAAGCCCTTACACAAGCATTTCTGTTGACTTCAGGGGATTCAGGAACTACAGTAATGGGGACTATCTAGGCACCCAGAAAGAGACAGAAGTATGGGATCATTTGCGTATGCATTCAGTTAATTGGACATCTCATTCCCTGATGTGCCTATGTATATGTCCACATATGCATCCAAATACCTGCACCTGCAAATGCGGGCATGTAAAAAGTGAGAAATTGTGTGCGCAAATGTAGATGCTGGATTGAACCCCCTTTTTAAATTGGCCCAGAATGTATCCCTGAAATATGCTTAACAAAAAAGTTATGTGTGTGTGTGTGTTTAACTTTCATTTCTTTCCTTCTAGATATTGATGAATGCAACATAATGAATGGAGGTTGTGACACCTTCTGTACAAACTCAGAGGGCAGCTATGAATGTAGCTGTAAATCAGGCTTTGCACTAATGCCAGACCACAGATCTTGCACTGGTAAAGTAGCTTTGTGACCATTTGTACTGAAAGCTCTTTATTTTGTATTGAAAAATGAGATGTAGTTTTAAGAGTACAGATTGAAATCATTTATACTGAGTTATCTTCATTAATTCTTACAGTTCTCCATGCAAACTGCCTAAAACTCTGAATTGAACATGTTATGATTAATATATTTTATTTGGACAAATATTACATAAAGTAAAAAATAAATAATGTAGCTAAATGTTATGCATGGCAGAATTTGGTTCTCTCCTTGGGGGAAAGAGTACAATACCGAAGTCACAACCTCACAACTTCCAGCTCACCAGCTCTCAGGGAAATACCCTTTTTTCAGCAAAAAAAGATACATATTTCTAGCTGTCCATTCTACAGCTGGCTGTAGCTGTATTATTTCAGAGCCTGTTGCTATTACAGGAAAGATCAGTGTCCATTGTGAGTCTGGGAGAAAAAACTATTTTATCTTCTGCAGGGCCACACACAGGTTTTTGGGGGCCTGGGGCAAAATCTGAAACTGAGGGCTCCCCAACCCAGGGTGCAAAAACACTGAGATGAGACCCCCCAGGGAGAGGTGTTGGAGAGCAACCCTGCCCCTCATTCACCCCATAGTGACAGCTCCTGTCCCATGGACCTGAGCCTGGCTTCTTGCTCTGGGTGTTACAACCTAGCACACACGGTTGTAGCCCTGCTTGGGTGTGGCCCAGTCACTCCTCTGTCATGAAGGAGGGATGGCCAGGCCAAACCTGTGTGGTGTTGTGACCCTGTGCACCAGGTCACAATGCCACTCAGTTTGGGGACCCTTTCAAATGCTGGCACTTGGGCAGACCGTCACTTCCCCTCCATCTGGGTGGCCCTGATTTTGTGTAGTAGGTGAATTTTCTCCTCCAGTGCAAAGTATTACCTTATGAATTGGACTTTTAGAGTCTGATCCAAAGCCCTTCAAGTCAATGAAAAGTCTCCCATTGGTTTCAACAGGCTTGGGATCAAACTCGTGGGTCCACAGTCATAAGCAATAAGGTTTTCAACACGAGGTGAACAATTATGAGTCTGTTATAGTCACCCGAGATATGTATGTACAGTAATGGTTAGTTTGGTGAGAGACTAGAGTCTCTTACTCCTGTTCTGTGACTCAATAGTGAGTATGTCCCCTCTTAGCCAAATATAACTATTCCATGTTACTTCAAAACTGAATCTCTTTCAGACGCTCTAAAACCTCATTGGTATCAATCTTGCTAGGCAACTTTCTTGCATTCTCAATAGTGATCTTTAGAAAATGTTGTGAGCAACTTAACTGCTCAGTGTCATCATTGGGAGCCAAGTCCTGGTCCTGTACACAAGCTGAGAATGTGAATTGTGCCCAGAGGGTTCCACATGGGTTAGGGAGAAGAGTATTCTACCAGCCCCTCCCCCAGCTTTGTGCTACCCAAACACTGCACCACCCACTTCTGATCCACAAGAGCAAGGTAGCGTGTTGCCAGCTAGAACTGAGTAGTTGCAGACCATGAACCATCCTCCCTTCCTGACTCTGTTCTACCCAAAATTTCCTTCACAGTAAAAAGCAACATCAAAAATCTAATGTAGTTAATCCCTTGGAATACGGTTACCTTTACAGTCTGACAAATGGAGGCCTTTCTGTGTTGAATGAAAAGAGAGGTCTCGCGTTTAGAATTTGCAAATATTTATAGACCTCAAACCAGATTGTCATTTACATTAAGACCACTGAATACCATCCTTAAAGCAGCGTAAAGAAGTTTTAAAGTGGATTGAAAGGCAGAACTCAACTAGAAAAATGAAAACACGATGGACCCTGAGATCTAGTACCCTAAAATATTTAGATTAGAAGTAGTTTTCCCGTGCGAGCAGAAATGGGTCACATTTCTAGCGAAGGTAACTTTGCATCCAAAACTTGCCAAAAATCATTTTTGAGCACATTTTCAATGCAAAAGTAGAACCACGTAATCAAAAGTGTGCAGAAAGTGAAATCAGAATCCTAGTGCCAGCAGGACTTTGTGTATGTGAAAGAGCAAGAGACAGGGGTGGGGAAGGTGGGTCTAAGCCACCTTTTGGCTTCCCTAATCTTGGCTCAGCTGGGAACAAAACTGGCCTCCAGCATAACTTAGAGCAGCCTTGAAGGACTATGAAGCTGCACCTGCTGAGAATCACCAGAGAGCATTTGCCTCTGGTTCTGCCCCTCTCCCTCCCCGGCCCACCCAGGAACGTCCCCTACAGGGCAGTAGAAAGATGAGACACTGTGCCCTAGTAAGAAGGCCCTAAGGCTTGTTAAACTGAACCCATTGTCCATGCAAACAGAAGCAAAAAGAAAACCCCAGACTTGGATTTGAAAACCCATAGAGCTATAAATCTAACAACTCATAACATTCCAATGTCAAAAGGAAATGATTGATTGACCTTTTATTGGAGGGACAGGGATGGGCTCTTAGCATCTGCAGTCAAAAGTTGACTGTACTATAGACGTGTCCACAGGCGGGTCTAGTCAAATCTGACAAAGGGCCTAAAAAATTCTGAATTTGATTGCGAGTCTTTGCATATTTATACCCTGCCAGTGCTATTAAGGTTGCCAACTTTCTAATTGCACAAAACCGAACACTCATGCCTCCCCCCACCCCCTTCCCCAAGGCCCACCCTCACTCACTCGCTCATTTTCACTGGGCTGAGACAGGGGTTGGAGTGTGGGGGGAGGGAGGGGCAGGGCTCTGGGTGAGAGTGGGGGTTCAGGGTGCAGGAGGGGGCTTGGGCTGGGGCAGGGGGTTGAGGTGTGGAGGGGAGGGCTCGGGCTGGGGGTGTGGGCTCCAGGGTGGGGCCAGAAATGAGGGGTTCAGGGTGTGGGAGAGGGCTCCAGGCTGGGGTAGGAAGTTGAGGTGTGGGGGATAAGGGCTCTGGCTGGGGGTGCAGTTTCTGGGGTGGGGCCGGGGATGAGTGGCTTGGGGTGCGGGACGGGGCTCAGAGCTGGGGCAGGGGGTTGGAGTGTGGGGGTTGAGGACTCTGGCTAGGGGTGTGGGCTCTGGGGTGGGTCCAGAGATGAGGGGTATTGGGTGCAGGAGGGGGTTCTGGGCTGGGGGATGAGGCTGAGGGGTTCAGAGTGTGGGGGGCTCAGGGTTGGGGCAGGGTGTTAAGGCAGGGTTGAGGTGCAGACTCTAAGAGGGGCCTCAGGGCTGGGGCAGGGGGTTGGGGTATGGGAGGCGGTGCACTCTGCAGACAGTGCTCACCTCAGGTGGCTCCTAGAAGCAGCTAGTATATCCCTGCGGCCTCTAGGCACAGGAGTGGCTAGAGGACTCCATGTGCTGCCCTCTCCTGCAGGCGCCGCCCCCGCAGCTCCTATTGGCCGTGGTTCCAAGCCAATGGGAGCTGCAGAGCCAGTGCTTGGGGCGGGGGCAGCACACAGAGCTTCCCTGGCCACTCCTGTGCCTAGGAGCAGGAGAGACACACCACCACTTCCGGGAGCCAAGTGGAGCCAGGGCAGGCAGGGAGCTGTGGTGCTGACCAGAGCCACCAGGGTCCCTTTTTGATTGGGCCTTCTGGTTAAAAACTGGATGCCTGGCAACCCTAAGTGCTGTGCAAGCTAGGACTTTGTTCAGAAGCCAGCTATTCACAACTGCCCACCATCATACTATCTTGTTACAAAGTCTTGGCTGCAAAAGCCAACATTACCACCTTTGAAACTTCAAATTTCAAAGGGTCTAGTCTTGCAGTTTCTCAATATTTGGTTAGTGAAGTAAAAGAAATAATAGATACATGAATAAGGAGTTAGAAAGTTAGTGCCTGATACTGCAAGCCCTTACTTACGTGAATAGTCAAGCCAAGGGAATGAGGGAATGAGTAAAGATTTGTGGAATCATGCACACAATCACTCCAGGGTTTCTTTTCGTTCTTTCTCTTTCGGTCTCCCTGCCACTCTGTAGTATATTAAGGCATGAACAGGCAGTACGTTTCTGGATTATTACCACTTTGGGAAGTACCAGGCAGAAGACTGACTTCAACCACAAGTGAAGTGCAGTAATTCTTTGGAAATGTATTGCTTGTGGTTTCTTATTTGTAAAGTGCAATAGAAATTCTAACAAGCCATAATTCTGTGAAGCGCTGAGCATCCTTCACTCCCACTGAAGTCGATGGGTGTTGTGGATCTGCAGGACCTTTTTTAGGCCCTGATCTAGCAAAGCACTTAAGCACATGCTTAACTTTAAGTACACAGGTAGTCCCATTGATTTCCATGAGAGCACTTACAAGTTTAACAGTAAGCATATTTTAAGTGTCTTGCTGGGTTAGGGCCTTAGACCCTAAAATAGTTTAAAATACCTAACAAAAACAAAACCTAGGACACTGCATCTAGATTTATTAATACAGAAATTACATAGAATCATAGACTTTAAGGTCAGAAGGGACCATTATGATCATGTAGTCTGACCTCCTGCACAACTCAGGCCACAGAATCTCACCCACCCACTCCTGTATCAGACCTGTGTCTGAGCCATTGAAGTCCTCAAACCATGGTTTAAAGACTTCAAGATGCAGAGAATCTTCCAGCAAATGACCCATGCCCCACGCTGCAGAGGAAGGCGAAAACCCTCCAGGGCCTCTGCCAATCTGCCCTGGAGGAAAATTCCTTCACAACCCCAAATATGGCAATTAGCTAAACCCTGAGCATGTGGGCAAGACTCACCAGCCAGACACCCAGGAAAGAATTCTCTGTAGTAACTCAGATCCCATCCCCATCTAACATCCCATCACAAGCCATTGGACATATTTACTGTTAATAGTCAAAGACCAATTAATTGCCAAAATTAGGCTATCCCATCATACCATCCCCTCTATAAATTTATCAAGCTTAGTCTTGAAGCCAGATATGCCTTTTGCCCCCCACTACTCCCCTTGGAAGGCTGTTCCAGAACTTCACTCCTCTGATGGTTAGAAACCTTCGTCTACTGATAGTCAAAAGTCCCCTTTTTATCTGTGCTCTTAAAGCCACGAAAGAGCATTTCAAGTATGTGGATGTAGTAGATGCAGCTCCTCTGAAGAACTTGGCACTCTCTCTTTGAAACACTGTTGAACTTGATTTTAGAAGTCGTTTCCATCAACAACATGAATGGGATCTCCAGAAGGAGCAATACTGTCAATATTTGTCACCTTTTAAAAGGATTGACATGAAGTGCCAGTTTTTCAGCACCAGCCTCTTATTACAGATGTAAATTGGCATCCATAATTTACTGCAACTGTGAGCCCAAATATTAATAATTAGATGCCTCACCAAGTGTTTTCTCCTACAAATCAGGTAACCAGACAGCTAGCTAGCAGTATATATTTGTGTCTGTAATGCATTGTGGGGAGAAAACAGCAGCCACAATCAGAGGAGTCGAATGCTACCCCA
Organism: Chrysemys picta bellii; assembly: GCF_011386835.1. Classification (NCBI taxonomy): domain Eukaryota; kingdom Metazoa; phylum Chordata; order Testudines; family Emydidae; genus Chrysemys; species Chrysemys picta. Next base: position 20,505,419 of record NC_088800.1, read on the forward strand.
AATTTTAATGGGCCTCTTTCACATGCTTGCAAAATATACAAATAGTTTCTTCTGCAGGTGCAAAATATGTAATTGCCAAAAATGTACATGCACGTCTACTGAAAATTTGCCCCCAAGAATCTTATTTAACAAAATGAGAAAAGGTGCACTTGGTGACAGTCAGTAGCCAGTGTGATAAATGTGTGGCTTTACTCTATGACACTATGTGACTGTATAAACAACTTCATATACAATTAGTGGCATTGTGGACTGAGTTTAAGGAACAATGATTTTCAGTTTTCTCTATACATTGTTCACAAATGTATTTTATCTGTAACATCACACATGGCTAGAAGCCTTTGCAGAATATATTTCTCCATAATTGAACTGCTATGAGTTCCATTCATTGTAATAGTAGGTCAGGTTGGTGCGGTTATGCATTAATAATCAATTCAATTAGGAGAAACAATGAATTCTTTGTCAGCCAATTTTCCACCCTAACTGTGAATGTAAAACCTTGGCAATTTAGCATATAAAGTTCTTCATGTTTATAAAATAAGTTCTTTATGTTTGTGGTTCCTATCCTCGTTTCCAGCACTTATTTTGCATATAAATTCACATTCCACTTCCAAATCTACATTTCCAGGCTAATGTGTATGCCAGCATTATTTGATTCATAGGATGAACAGTAAACAGTCAGCTTTTTACCATGTAAGAGTTAATTGTCCATACAAAAACTTTAGGTGCAACCATTTCTGTTTGCTGCTGTTAGAAATGTAAAAAAAAGAATAACAATCATAAGATTCTAGGACAAACAGTTAAAGTGAGTTGGTGTTTTGCAGCTGCATAATTACCAAAATCCACAACAGACCAGTCTGATAGTGAGTTACACCCTTTCCCTCTCAGGGGGTTCTCAATTCATGTCCTTGTTTTGCTGGTTTTTCCATGCAGTCACTGAGCAGAGTCTTGGATCTCAACTGTGCTGGTATATGTTGTTTGTGACAAAGAAAAATCTGGAGAGTTTTAAAAAGTCCAGATCCTATCAAGGTTGCAATAAACAGTGCAGTCTCAGTTCCTCAGATCAACCCCCCAGTGATGGCTGATGTGCTGATCAAAACATATTTTAAATGCTGGAGAGTGTAAAGATATAGCCTGACTCGTCAGCAGGGACAAAATAAATCCAAGTAATTTATAATATTTTAGTGAAATAAATACATCCATGTTAATTATTCTAATATTGGGCTTAATCCTGCTTGTGTGGGAATTTTGTATGTGGAATGGCTTTTTAAAATCATTTAAGGTCCAGTACCTCTCACTGAAGTCAGTGGCAAAATTCCCATTGACTGCCATGACAGCAAGACTGGACCCGAAATTTCTGATTGTGCGGGGTTATGTGGCGTGAAAAAGGTCCTTTAGTTGTTTTCCTACAAGTGATTTTGTGCATACAAGACTTGCTCCTGCTCCCATTGGAATCAGTTGGAGTTTTATATAAAGCTACATTTGGTTTAACTGCAAAGATTGATCACATGCACATATATCACAAAGCATAAAGAATTTTGTTTGCCATGATTTGTTGCAGTGCATTTCATAACAGGGAACACCTTTCTAAAAGATGTGTTAATGTAAACTTTCCCTATAGATATTGATGAGTGTGAAGACAATCCTAACATCTGTGATGGAGGCCAGTGCACTAACATACCGGGAGAATACAGGTGTCTTTGTTACGATGGATTCATGGCATCTGAGGATATGAAGACTTGTATAGGTAAGTGAAAACACCTCCGATTCCTAATCTTTCTAACAAGCCATCTTCCTTAATTAAGTGATCAAAGATGATGATGATAACTAGATTTATTTAAAATATGTAAGCAAATAAAAATAACAGTGAGTGTCCTAGCAAGAATAATGAGTGTCCAGGCAATCAGGTGTCTTTTTGACATTACATATCAAGACTACAAATATACTTGAATACCTGCATTTGGTGAAAAAAGGGTTTTGGTTCCAGCACTGTGCCAAATTGACCGCTGCCTCAAAACTGGCAAACACTAAAACTTAAAAAGCAGTGCTGCTGTATTTTGGCTAACTGTGGCCACATGGACAACCCCTCTTTGCAGACTATTTTTGTCAGTAGTAGGAATCATCTGCATGTGTTCAGAGTTCTTGGCTGAGTTAAGGAGCATACATGGTGAGATAAGGTGACCATGCTGTCTCTCTTCGGGTCCCATTCCAGAATGTCTCTATGCAGCTCAGATCACAGAGGGTGCTGTAGGATGGCAGATTTAGGGGTGAGCCTAAATCAGAATTCTGGCCAAAACTGACACCAAGACAAAACCACGTGGGAGTTCAGCACGTTTTGGTAGAGCAAAATATTGAAGTCAAGGTTTGCTGCATGGCTAGAAGAGTAGAATTTTACCTTTGCATTTTAAAATTGAAACACACTTAATGCCCTCGTGGAAACATCGGTGTAGAAAAAAATAAAATATATTGAGGACAGATAAAAGACCAAGTTTATCCTTAGCGTAACCCCATTAAATCTGGCCATTTGTGATTATTAATGAAAGTTGGAATTAAAGATAAGAGAGGCTGGGAAATAAAGACCAGTGCAATAACATAGCAATATTAAATCTGATTTGGAAATGTACAATATTTTACATTGGTGAAGAATATTTAGCCTAATTTATTTTTTTCTCTGCACATGTAGACACATTTTTGTACCAGTACTAATGGCTCTAAGACATTGGGTTAGTTATGGTCTAAGAACTTTGTAAAATCTTAAAATTATGTTTTCTAGATGTCAACGAGTGTGACCTGAATCCAAACATCTGTCTAAGTGGAAGCTGTGAGAATACAAAAGGCTCATTTATTTGTCATTGTGATATGGGATATTCAGGCAAAAAAGGAACCACTGGTTGTACAGGTAAATTTTAAAGTTAATAATTATCATCTTCTGATTCTTCATTTCCCTTTTCTAGCGTTTAAAACCCCTCTTGAATCTGTTTGATTTCTGTTCTCTGTGAAATGTTGCACTGTACAGAGTCACTGAGTTGGTATTGTGTTTGTATAGCATAATATTGGGCCTGATCCTTCTCCTATTGAAGTGAATGACAAATATCCCATTGAGAGCAAAGTTGGGCCTATTATTATATGGTTGCTGGTATAACCAAAAAGAACATGTAATTCAGCGTAACATGACAAGACCACATGAAGACCACTGCATTGGATTTGGATTAGAAACTGTATATGCAAATAACAGGCATCTATTCCAAATATTATTTTGGCAAACACTAGTGGCTTTAAATCTATCCTAAAATATATTTTCAGTTTTTGCAAAGTGGCAGCAGTACAGTTACCTGACTAGCTGAATTATAAACCTATTTCAGCAAAACCAAAATGTAAATTATTTCATAGCGGCAGCCAGCCAGCAGTGCTGAGGTTCAAACTTACACGCTCAGAGGGCGATAGCATTAAAAACACAAGATGCTAGTATCTGAGCCAAGGTGTTGAGAGTCATGAGCTTTGCCCAAAATATGAGCACAAACATATGTTTAATTTAATTTTGAATACGGATTTAGAGTAAACACGGTTCTGGCAACCTTTATGAGACAAGTATATATGCTGATAGGTCTGTCCTTATAGAAGTATATTATTAATGTTGTACAATAGGTCTCAAAAAGGGATTATGCTGATTTTTTACAGCTTACATAGAACAATGGGGGAGCTGGTGTTCTACTTGGTATATTAGACCTCGCCTGAAGTTGTGCATTAGTAACAGCTGCCTTTTACAGACATGTGAACTGATCTAAATCCAAGAAGTCCTTGATTTTACCCTGTAGACCAACATTTCAACATTCTTTGTTTCTACTCTAAATTATACAAAAAGATACAGAGCATTAGTTCTGCAGACTTGAAAAATCCTTGTGATGTTCAGTCACACCCACCGCAGCTATCACTCTCAGGGAAATGAAAGGTGATGACACAAATATTGCTTTGTGACATCTGCAGGGTTATACTGGTCGGTTAAAGCAGCCAGGAAATATTAAGTAATTGGTATGAGATGGAAGGGCAAATAAAGGTCCTATAGGGAAAGGATCTAGGATATTATTTGGAGGAAAAGTTTCTGGAAATTCTTGCCATATTGGTGACATCTGGTGTAGGCCAACTGGGAAAAAAATCTCACTTGAAAACTCATCCATGACAGTGTTGGTTTACTAATAGACAGAGTAAGGCTGAGAAATCTCTTCCTTCCAATCCCATCCTCTGATTTAAGCACTGATATCCAGATAGAAAGAACCAACTATTTCTGGTACTTCTGTTTTCTAAAGTATTTCATCAGCCTTTCCCTCTCTTTATCCTTCCCAAAGTAGCCATTCCTGCCCCCTCCCTGACTCATCCATCCTACCTCGTCACACTTCTACATTTTGAGATGGAGATATAAATTCCAGCATGAGCAAACACAGTCAGCCCCACCCCCAACCCCACCATGTTCTGATCCAGCTGGAATGCTAAAGCCACGGCAGCATGAGTGGAAGGAGAGGCTAGTCACCCTGAGTATATACTTGTCCAAGACACACTATTTTTAGTGTACCAGCTTGATCAGAGCTAATGTGGAATTTACATCTTCAGCTTGAAATATTGGGCTTAACTACTTTCTCAGCCACGGAGTCACTTAGCCAGTCACAGCCAGTGCAAGGAGGAGAGGGGGAGTCTTGATATTGTGAAAAGAAGCCAGCTAAATGGAGAGGGAGGCTGAAAGGTCTTGGTATCTCAAGAGCAGCTTCTTTCTGGGGGGGCGGGCGGGGGGGCAGTAAGGGAGGGGTCGGAAAGCCTGAAGAGCAGCTGCTTTGGCTCTGCTGGTTATTGGGGACGGGAAGTATAGTAAAGCAGAAGGAAACGCTTCTTGCAGTCCACCACAAGGGGTGCTGCTGTGCAACTCTCTGGTTAGCTCAGCAGCTCGCCAGGCAGAGAGGGCTGGAGTCTGCACAGACCTGCAGTTTGTGTACAGGAGGGGACAGGCTTGCCTTACGTGTAACTGGCTTTGTGTACAAATGTTTGGTCAGCTGGTAGCCCAGCTCAGGCGAGAGAGCATTACTGAATCAGGGTAATGGAACACATTTTAAAAACAAGAAAAGCTCATCGAGTTAGAACAGCATCACTTGAAGGTTGGCTCCATTCTCGCTGTACTCTCCCAGTATCATTCCTTGTCCTATCACAGCTGGCTCACTGGGATCACTGCTGTATCAGCATCACACTACTACAGAAAACACAGCTAGTGGGCAGCAAATGAAGACAAAAGGGACATGAACACAAGGGCTGGCAGTGTGTGAAGTTGATGGGGGTGTGAAGGGTGAGACAGAAATGAAAACTGCCCCAAGCTAATGGCCTAGAAAAGGGATGATTGTACAATCCCCATTGCCATCAAAATGTGCGCATTCCTGTGCACTAAAATAAAAAACCCAGTTTGTCTATAGACTGTTGAACTCTCCCTTCATTCTCTGCACAAATCTAGTATCACAGCCAGACTTCCTGGGCCCAAGCAGATGAGCGCTATGGAGGCAGCAATTAGTGCTGGTATCATAGAAAGGATTCTGCACTTGTGCTGACTAGCACCATGGTCATAGCACAGAATTCTTTGCCTCGTATAGATAAGTCAAAATCATTCACTTCTTTAAAAGAACAAGCACTCCTGTGAAAAAAAATTACAAAAATGTGTATGGAGCTTCGACGGGGAGGTTCTCTGTTTCCTGAGAACAACTAAATAATGTCCTCTGGGTTACATTACAGTTTTGTCTAAATATTTCACCTCCCTTGTCATTACTGATTGTTTCCATTTTAACAAATAAACATGTTGTTTCCCCAATCATTTAGCAGTATTCAGAATCCACCCACTGACTTACATTCCCATCCCACACAGATGTTAGGTTTTTTCCCCTTCAGTTCTCAGTAAGAATGCGGACGGAGTTTAGGAAAACAGTTTGTTTTATGCAAAGATGTACATAGCCTATGAAGCCAGTCTAAGGAGAGTGCTACAAATGTTTCGTTTTTATTTACCTATAAAACAGGCTTTCCCATAACCAAATTAGGTGAGCTGATTTTAATTTTTCATAAAGAGGGAATGGGATGTAGTTGCTAGAGAAGAGGACTGTGGGTCAGGTATAGAGGTGCGCGGAGCCCCTTCCCTCATTCCAGATTGTCCAGCTGTCTGCAAAATTTCCCGTCACTGTGTGCGTGCGCATTATGTGGTGCGGAACATAAATTCTTTGTGTTCATGCACAGGTAAAATCCTGTATTTGCACAAACTCACCTTTTCTTCATTGTGGTTCATTGCCCATGCCTAGGTGTTGCCTGTGAGTTCATAGTATCCCACTCTGGTTATTTTAAAGACATAGATTTACTGGATTTGACCTATATATGCTGTACACAGAGGGACAAATTCAGCTCTGATTTATGCCCCGTGTATCCTATCCTGTTGCCACTGCATGCATGCAACTTCTGTTGATGTCAGTGAGAGTTGTGTGGGGACTAGATAATCTCCTGTTCTTGCAACAGGTTTGCTTGAGGTACACATTAGGGCAGAATTGGGCTCAGACTGTCACAGCATTGAAGATGAATGTTTATAAAAGTCAGATAACAAATGCAGCAGAAGATAAACCAGCCTTCTCCACAGCAGGTTCAGAGAATTGAGAAAAGTTCAGAATGTGTAACTCAGCCAGGACTCCCAGTGAGGTCAGTGGGAGTATCAGTTGAGTAAGGAGTGTGCAGCATTGAGCACCATGGGTGTAATAGAGATATGGCCAGCGTCAGGCTCACTGGGCCCAGGGCAGAAAGCCCAAGCCCTGCCATGAGGGGCTGAAGCCCAAGCCCAAAGGCTTCAACCCCACGCAGTGGGCGGGGCTCGGGCTTCCGCTTCAGCCCCACTCAGTCGTGGGGGTGGGCTCGGGCTTCCGCTTCAGCCCTGTGCGGTGGGTGCGGGGCTCAGCCTGCTCGGGCTTTCTGCCCTGAGCCCCAGGGAGTCTAAGGGTGCCAGTGCCAAAGCCCAAGCCATGCCACACAGGGTTGAAGCCGAAGCCCGAGCAACTTAGCTTTGCAGGGCAATTGCTGTGCTTGCCACCCCCTAATGCCAGCCCTGAACAGAGAAATGAATTAGAGCAAAAAGCCCACTCCCGCCCATCCTTGTGAAGATGATTATATATAAAGGAGTGGTCAGTACGACTGTTAATTACTTCATACCTGAAAACAAACACATTGCAAAAGAGTATGGTAAAAGCAAGGACCCAGCCCTGCAGCTGTCACTCAAGAGCCATCCCATTGACTTGGAGTGGCCCTAACATTGCAGCTTGTAAAATGTGCTGCATTCTTAAGCCTGCTTCCCTCTCTTCCTTGCCCCTCCTCTAGCCTCCATCCATTAAAAACACGTTATGGCTCAGTCTGGTGGCACAGGAGAACTCTGATGTCAGTGAAACACATACATTTCCCCTTATGAATTTGGGAGCTGGCAATATCACGTCCAATACTAAATGATGATAATACATCAAGTGGGGGAAGTACAGAAAGTTGATGGTGTATGTCAAACACATAAATTGACCCATGTAAAACTGGGAGATGCTCACAGTTATGTTGAATAAAAATCAAGACAGTTCCCAAAGGAAGGTAATGGTTTCCTAGGCCACTCACTGATTGCCAGGGTCAGGAAGTCATGGGGATAAGACTAGGAGAAATTAAAGTTTTCCCCCCTAGGTTTCTCTAGTTGCGTCAGAGGATGAATTTCAGCTGAGCTCTACTTTTCTACACAAATCCATTTTCTGCAAATTGCTTCTGCTGACCCACCTGCTGATATGGGATTTTCTCCATCAGGCAGGGACCCAGGAGGACATATGCCATGTGACTTCTATGTGATCTTCTCCATGGGATCTGGGCACAAACTCAAAATACAAATGGAACATCAGTCTGATAAAGTTGACAGATTTGCAGAAAGAGCCAATAAATAAAAATCAGAAAATACTTTTACAGAAATTTGCAGACACGAAAATAATAAACAAAGCTGGTTCACAGGTTGATATTGGATTAAATTCACCCCTATAGACAGCATGCTCCAGGCCCTCTAGTCTACTTAAGCCCCACTGAAGCCCTTAATGTGAAGTGTAAATGGTTCATAGAACCTTGCATGGGTTCTGTGTCTGGGGGTGAGTGTGTAAGTTTTCATGGTCTTTCAGTGCATTAGCTTCAGGGTGATACTGCAGTCCAAATGTAAAAAAACATCATTTATTCATAAAGTCTGGCCTCCTTCTGCCACCGCCCTTGCTCCTGCCAGCACTGGTGGCATGGCTTCTCCCACTCCATACCGGTGCAAGGAAATACACAGGGTTAGGTGCTGATGATGTACCACTAAATAGGTCTCTTCCATCTCTGCTTTCTGCCCTGGATTTTCAGAACATGCGGAAATACACATACATAATTGGTGTGTGTAGTCATTGTGCGCGCATCTTAGCTGGTTATTTGTTCATTCAGTTGCCATTTTTGTGAGCGTAAGTGCAGTAATTGCACATGCCAGTTGTGCATACATATTGTTGCTCATGCACAATTGGAAACATTTGTGCCTCTGTGATTAATGGGAGACACCTTATTTATTACTTAAGGCATGAGAAAAATAAGTATTAAGAGACGTCAAAAAGAAGTAAAATAGCCAGCTGTAAATGAAGACTGACGGTTTGTCCCCACTGGGCCTGGAATTGCTATGATGTCAGAGCTGCCTGTTATTTACCATGAGCATAGTCATCTGCTATAGTCAGACAGCTCCCTTGGTGTTAATGGGAGTAATGTGATTACAAAGATGAGAACACGTGTGCTGCAGTGTGGGTGCACAATGGGACCAGCTGAGGATGCAGTGTGAGCCTTAAGATTGTAATTCCTTTGTTTTTCTTGGCTTCCCACAGAGTTATATTTAAAGGGAAACCTTCACACTGGAGGAAATTTAGGCAAAAAGAGAGTGTTTATACAGATCAGTGGCTCCACCTTGCTCTCTTTATTTTAGTAAGAATCCCACTGAAGTCAATGGGAATTTTGTTGGAGTAAAGTGTGGTGTCAAATTCTGACTTGGCTGGCATTTTCCTGTGTTCTCTTTGCCCCTGATTCTGGTACTCTTATTCCCAGTTGAGTGCTGCCTTACTCCTTGAGTAGTCCTATGCAAATATATGGAACTATTTGAAGAGTAGGGCACTTCATACTTTGAGGAAAGGTGGCAGAATCTGGCCCTTTACTGTTCTGGGAGAGATCTGTTTCAGTAAAAGCTTTCCCCTTCAGAGCTCACTTTCTCCTTTGTGTGTGTCATCCTGAGAAGTCTGAATTCAATACTTATGGCATCCTCAGGTTAAATTAAGCCCCAGTGTAAGTGGGCACAACTCCCATTGATTTCATTTCCCCCTTTACACAGGGCTGCCGTTAGCCTGTAGGTTTTTTTTGCCATGGATAGATTGGACCATTAGAATACTAAACAGTAGGATATCACTAGACCCAAGTGGAGTGAATGTCCATTCATTCCTTGGCATTGCAAAACGTGATGAGAAAATCAAGCTTCCAGCATCTAACTTTATAAAAGCAGAAGGATGGACCCTGCTCCCAGTGAGGTCAATGGGAGCTGGATTGTCTGCGATCAGATGATATAGGTCTGTTTACTATTTCTGAAGTTGCCTTACAAAATTGAATCTGTATATAACGTAGCTGTAGCATAACTATTGCATGCAAGTTTCCATTTCATGTTTACTGGTGGTTTAAAAAATTCTTGGCAGAAAAATCTGGCATTACGTTGGTTTTTTATGTTGTTTTGTTGTGCTCAAAAGGTTATAAAGAAGCATGTGATCACTTGAATATTTCAGAGCATCAAGTAATCAAATACAGAGCACCCTTAGTATTACCAGTGGTTTTAACAACTTTTTTAAAACACTCATGTCAAGACAGGGCCGCCCAGAGAGGGAGGCAAGTGGAACAATTTGCCCCGGGCCCCCACGAGAATATAGTATTCTATAGTATTGCAACTTTTTTTATGGAAGGGGCCCCCGAAATTGCTTTGCCCCAGGCCCCCTGAATCCTCTGGGCAGCCCTGTGTCGAGATTAAAGATGTAGACTGCTTGCCTGTTTTTTCTGGTCACTACATACTGTAGTTGACCTCTGGAACTTCTTTTTAGCCTTTCTCTTCACTCTAAGCCAAAATTAGCTTTCTTGACCACCCTTAAGGTCTTTAACAGACACTGGTTTCCTGCCTAGGGTAATATTGTCATCTTACAAGTTTCTGCACATGAATAAGGAAAATATGTTATATGGTTCTGTTCCTGGCCTTGTTTTTAAACTTTTTTTTAAAAGGTCTCATTTGCATGATTTCTAGGTTTGCTAGTGTTAGTCTAGATTAATGAGCAATCGACTCAGGCTGCCAAATTCAGATCTGGATCTGGACCCCAGCAACCAACTTTTGGACCCAAATATTGGGGATGTTCATTTCAGGTTTTTGCTTCAGACTCCTCTCTCATTTTAGTAGAAAGACCACAGAAAAAATGGGACCCCACCTCCTCCATTGCTCTGCGTAGAGGAGAAAAAATAAAACACAGCAGGCTCAGTACTGTCGCCCAAACTGGGATTTAAATTGCAAAATGATGGGAGTTGGCCTACATGTCATCAGTTCCCTCTTCCCAGACTCACAGCACCTCTGGAAGGGGGAGGATCTAGGGAGTGGGTTCTCTAGGTAGATTTCTTTCCCTAAGAACCCATAACATCTAGAAGGTTAATCCTTGCTTAATTTGGGGCTCCTCCTGGCAGCATTAAGTTACATACCTTGGCTGCCAGTTCCTCTGAAGGAGAGGTACTGTGCACTGAAATTGAAAACCAGAGCAGAGGGGCAAGAGAGCCACCACACCAGACATACTTCTGGGACTGGGGGCAAAGGCAGGCTAAGGTATAGATAACATGTGAGGGAACAAACATGCTGTACAGTTATGTATTGTTCCTATTGATCTGATTGGTTCCAGTAGTGCCCATGTGCACTATGCAAACATAACGTAGGGCACAGATCTTACAGTCTAAAAGGCAAACAGACAGGCAAAGAAAGGATAGAAGAAAGGAATACAAAAAACAAAGCAAAATGATCAAGATGGTGTTTAGACATATCTTGATGATACAATAGTTAGTGAATATTTTAAAAAAATATAAAACTCTCCCCAGTTGCTCCTCTCCCTAACTGGTATCAGTTGGACAGTTTCTGGTAGGCATGATAGTAGATGCATTGAGATCCTTGGGTTTGGAGCTGGGAATTCCCATGATTCCTAGTCCAGACCCCCAACCCTTTTTAATCTACCCCAAGACGAGAATGGGTTGGGTTCTCTGTATGTTAAATCATGCAGAGTTTTTTTTTGCCTGTGTTTTTCCTTTCCATCGACTGTTCTGCAGAATGGGATGATTTGGCCTAAGTTACCACTAAAGGCAGTTAAAAGGTCTGGGAACAACTGATAGAAACTCTAAGAGGCTTGATGTGAATTCTAGACAGTTTACATCTGTATGGAAGTAGAACAAAACACACCTAGAGTCCTAGGATACAGTAAATGTTGTAAAAGCCATGGCTCATGGGTGTGAGAGAATTCCTGCAGCATTTGTTTTAGTTACCAGAAATAATTTCTGAAAACATTGTCTTTGAGTTTATACATTCTCCAAGTGCTTATATTAAGCACTAATTTTGTGTTGTGATAAGGAAAGAGCTGCATTAGGTTTGTTTTTCTCTATATACAATTTTACACTGCCCAAGAATCAAAATAAGGTGAAAACAACAAGTGCTTAAATGGAATGTGCTGGCAAGCCTGTGAAGGTTGAGGATTAGTATAGCTGACCATATGTTGTCCTCTAGGATGGTGTCCTTTTCTTCCCTTTGTTTAGGTTTGTTGAGTTCCTAATAAACAATACTCCCAAAGAGCTCAATCCTGTGCTTTGCTTTTCTCCCATCTGCCTTCACAATAGGACCAAACATAGTGGGCCAAATCCTCAACCCCCCCCACACACACACACCGCTGCCATGTGCTTTGCGTCACTCTGGCCGTGCAAACATCGGCTTCACTGGGTCGTGGGGGCTACCCTTGGCATGGAGGAATCTGCTAGTGGAGCAGAGCTGGCATATAGCACCAACCCCATGCATGCTGTCTGGAGTGTGCCCAGTGCTGCGCCCCGGTGATCCCTTGCTGGAAGAATGGCCTCTTCAGGCCTGTGACCACTCAATGCAATTTAGAGCAGCCCTGAGCCCCCAGCAACCCCCCGGGTTTGGGTGGTAACAGTGTAATGCAGACTTTGCCTCCTTTTCCTCAGCTACCAAGTACAGCTCAAGATACAGGCTGGTAAAATGTTGGTGTCTCCCAATGTAGGGTGCAAATCCTGGTCCTGGCACTGGGTCTGAGTTTTAAACGGGTTTTGCCAAAGGGCTTTCCAAGGCTGTTCGGGGGAAATAGAACCCCAGGCTATGGAGCATCTGCTGCAGCTTCACTGCTCTAGCAATCTCCATGGCTGCTGTTCCCCTTCTTCCTGGAGGCCTGTGAATCCCCATACCAGCACTCTTCCAGCATCACCCCAATGAAAAGAACAAATACGGCACTCCTTGCACTGCAGATGTTACTGGGGCTTTAGAGTATATTACATCACAGGGCTCCTAGGTGCTACGTGCTTTAAAAACTGCCCCAAACCTCCTGAAAACAAAACACAAAATAGTAGGCCAATACATGTTTGAAATAAGCCAACTATTCGGTAGCTTTTCTTTGCCATGAGTCTGTTTCTTTTATGCCTAATTCTTAAATGCTACTAGCAGTTAGAAGCAATTTAAGAAAGAAATATAGTGTTGCTGGATGTCAGAAAAGTTTGATGTGTGAGCTCTTTCACAAACGCTCCCCTCCCCCTGTGTTATTACAGATATCAATGAGTGTGAAATCGGAGCCCATAACTGTGACAGACATGCCACATGTACAAATACGGCAGGGAGTTTCAAATGTGAGTGCAGCTCAGGTTGGATTGGAGATGGCATCAAATGCTCAGGTGAGTTTCATACATTATGTCTGATTTAGCATTGTAAGCCATCAACAAAAGTGTTTACACAGCTGTGGACAGCAACATTGTATCTACAAACTTTAAAATAAATCGTCACACATGTTAAAGATGTCAGTTTATCTTACACTACAAAGGAAGAATTCACTGTCCATGTGGGAGACATGTCAGCATGAACAGTTTCTCTTGCTTGGCTTGCAAGACTGGTGGAAATGAAACAATGTAGGGAGATAGTTTGTGCACTTGGGGGGATAGCCTGACTCCATTGAAGTCAGTGGGAGTTTTGCCATTGACTTCAATGGAGCCAGTATTTTACCCTTTATCTTTAAGGGAGGGGTCTCGGTGGTTCCCAAGCGACACAGACATCCTAGCAAACTTTCTTAGCTGAGTTGCAAATATGCTGGAAATTCTCTGTCGGAGAAGAATATCTGAGTGGGGAAGGGAAGTGCCTGTCATGAAGAGAAGAAACAAATCTTCCTTCGAAATGAGAGAACAGCTGGACTGCTCTAAACTACTGAATGCACCAACCCAGAATATCCAGTGATGAATGCCGGGTGTTTTATTAAAGTCTGTTAAAACATGTCAAGTAAAAAATCATAAATGTGTGTCTTGTTTTTGTAAAAGATTATTTAAAGTAGCGTTTCCCTGTGCTATGAATTGAGGAGTTTAGAGGTTGCATTGATGATGGATTTGGTTTTACTAATGCAATTTTTGTTATATTAAAGATCTGGACGAATGCTCCAATGGAACACACATGTGCAGCCCACATGCCAATTGCAAGAACACAATGGGCTCTTACCGTTGCCTTTGCAAGGACGGCTACACTGGGGATGGCTTCACTTGTACAGGTGAGCTTTCTTTTGGAGTGATGCAGCTCTCAGCATATAACATGCATCGTAGTGACTAGTTCTAGGGAAAATTTACCCACTACTTACAGGTAGACTAATTTAAATGTGCAATGTTGGGTCAATATTTACAATCTAAATCTAAAACCTGATCCTGCAGTCTTTCTATGTGCAGAATTCCCACTGAATTGGACTTTTAAGTATGTATCAATTACAGAATCAGGATTGGGCAGCAAAGTGTTTTCTTTGACGCTTTCCATCCTCATGTTAAGGTGAATTATGATATGTCATGTTGCGATGTCTCCCATTTCACATAGCATGACATCATCTGGCATGAAAAAGTTGACCAGTATAACTTGACAGCATTTTTTTTTCCCTTGTGAGAATGGAAGGTTTTCATAACTGTTGCTTGTAAAGAGATGTGGGTGGCAAACTTATTAAAACAGTGCATGGTGATATAATTGGACCAGTTAACAAACCAGATTATTGGCCACCCACATAACATTTGAGTAATAGGGCACATCTGTTAAAATTCCTTTGTATAGTTGCCTAAAATGTTTTTTTTTTCCTTTTCAGAAGTGAGCATGTGGTCACTGCCCTCTTATTGCATGATCAGCGTAGTACCCTCAGGATGTGGTGCTCATACATAGATGGGCCAAAGTAGCTACTTTTGAATAATGTCTTGTGTAAATTGTCACCAGAGAAATTCCCACCCAGACTTAAGTCTTCTACTTTGAAGAACAGATTAGCACGTCACATCAGTCACTAGGAACTTTGCTATTGCGACTAATTTGATGTAGAAGTTGATACTATATGATACTACATTGATAGGCTGCAGTATGAACCCCTACAATATATAGAGATACAGAGAGTGGGCCGGATCCTCAGCTGGGGTAAATCAGCAGTGCTCTGTTATCTGTACTGGTTTACACCAGTTGAGAATCTAGCACCACATGCTTGAAGTTAATTACATTTGAATTATTCTGTTAATGCTCTTTATACAATTCATTCTTGAATTTGATTCAGCTTCTCAAATGGCCTTTGTAACCTCCATTTTTTTATTTTCTATATGTTCTTCCTTAATTTTGAAGCGGATATGAACTGTATCTTTGGGAGTTTTTTTAATGAATATTAATTAAGTTTCTGAATTTTGATAGAATTCATCTTGAAATCCTTGTCATGCTTATTACTCATGAATTTGAGAGCTGGATAGAATGCACTAGAGTAGACTAGTACTGTGTAGTGTTTCTGCACAGCTTTGGCAATGTGTGCACATCAATCCTGATATGCAGTATCTTTGCTTTTCCAGTCCTGGATTTCTGTAAGCTGAGACTGCCAGCCAAGCTGCATTGCAGCAAACGTGCTGTTTTTGTGATGTGTACAATGTCAACTAAAGACTAAGAGCCAAACTTTCTGAGAGGCAGTGTAGTCCAGTGGGTAGGGCACTGTTCCCAGCTCGGCCACTGAGATGACCTTCACCACTGTCTGGCTCTGTCTCCACTCCCTCTCTTTGTCTGTCTTTGTCTTGTTAGAGTGGAAACTCTTTGGAGCAGAGACTATCTCTTACCATTTATTTGTACGTTGTACAGCACCTCATACAGTAGAGGCCTGATCTCAGTTGGGACTCTACTGTTACACAGCAGTCACCAATCTCCCTCCACTTCTTGCTAATTTTAACCACTTTTAAAAATCTAGACTAATGGCTTCTTTTTTTCCTT
Organism: Chrysemys picta bellii; assembly: GCF_011386835.1. NCBI lineage: Eukaryota > Metazoa > Chordata > Testudines > Emydidae > Chrysemys > Chrysemys picta. Next base: position 20,521,020 of record NC_088800.1, read on the forward strand.
TTCATTAGAAATTGTATTTTCAAAGTGACAGAAATGCCCCAAGCCTTTTAGTATGACAAGAGCTGCACATAACCTGACTACAATTTCTTCTGCAAATGTTCTCAATTAATGTAACAGTTAAGACTTTTGGATATATATGTGTCTTAGCTGAACTGAACATCAGTGTGAAAAAATATTTACAATATAATGCAATTCCTCTTCCTTTAACAGATCTTGATGAATGCTCAGAAAACCTGAATCTCTGTGAGAATGGGCAATGTCTCAATGCCCCCGGAGGGTATCGCTGTGAATGTGATATGGGATTTTTACCAAGTCCAGATGGGAAAGCATGTGAAGGTAATTCACTGTAACCTTTAAACAACACTCGACAAAATCTGCCTGAATAATATTTTATATTTGAAAAATGTTACAGTTGGTTGCAGTTGTGTTTACTATTGAAAACTGCATTAGCTTCCAAAATATTTTAGGGTAAAGTTTTTTGTTACTTTTTTCAGTTCATGCATCTGGACACTGATTTTGGTTTCAGAGCTCTACACACATAGCTATGGAGAATAAAAACAGCTCTTTGAGGAATCTTCTACTGCCACAAAGCTAGTTATTCACTGGTCTGGTGATCCAAAGGCTTTTCAGCCACTACTTCCCCTTGATCACTTTTTTTCCTGTCTCCCTTTCTGCTCATATCTCTTCAGCAGAGTTTGTCATAATATTGCCTTTAACCTATAGGGAGAGCAGTGTGTGGGAAGCAAGGGACTGAGCCAATGCCCACTGAAGTCAATGGAAAGACTTTCAATGACTTCAGTAGGCTTTAGATCAGTCCCAGGTCTGCTGCGGTTTGGTGCAGTAGGGCAAAAGCATATATATGTCAGCCCTGCAGAAGGGCACAGTTTATTAAGCTAATAAAGAAACAGATCTGAGCAAACAATGGGGAATTAAATCCTATGAATGTCTGATCAGATTCGAAAGTGTGTTGCCAGTCAACTCTTTGCGGCCCTTTTATATGAACTTTCAAGCGCTTGAGCTTTGCTAGTGCAAATACTTGTGAAAAGCAAATGTTTGCTGCAATCATGTTTCAAATTGTATATTTGATTGTAACATTTGAAAGCCACAGTTCATGTTGTAGTAATTTAGTAGTTTAAGTCATCCATTCGAGGAACATAAGACACTATATGACAAATAACCTAGACAGCATAAATGTAAAAATTTAAATCTTGAATTTTCTCACTTAATTGTTTACAAACTACTCAAATAATAGAGGGGAAGTTACTTAAAAAATCACAAATAATTTTGAGTGTTGAAAATAAGTTAGAATTTTTGCAATCTGTTTGCTAATAGAACAAGAAGAGAAACGTAATGAATGAATAACTCCTTGTGAATTGTTTGCTCCGATCCATAAATAAATGCATATTTTCCCCAAGGCTGAGATCTTTCAACTCAACCATCCTCAATGCATTATAGATACTGGTATTTGATGAAGTTCATAAGCACACTATAAATAGGATCTAGTACTTTTTCCAGCAAAATTTGTTTGGTGTATTGTTTCTTACTAATAAAGGAAGAGGCATGAATTGTGAAAGTTGAAATTCTGTGTAAACTAAAAACAAAATTAGATTTCTTAGTATTTCATCTATGAAACCATTTACTTTGAAACTATATAATCTTCAAACTAACTTTAACAGCCTGCATGGTGCCTCTCTCCTGTTGCTACAACAATCTTCTCTTGAATTCTCTGGTGTGTATGCTAACTGCAGAAGTATTTTAAAGCCCTTTGTAAACATGGACTCTTTGTTACTGGATCAAGTTAGTCATTCATTATGCAGTTCATATAAGTGTACTATAAACAGTGAGTCTGATACTGCAGTCCTCACTCAGGCAAAACACCATAGAAGTTACACCCAAGAAATAAGCACAGTATGTCTAATAATCTGTCATACGCAGTAAAGCTGAATAAAAGGTGAATTTAATTTATTTGGAAAAGCCTGTGCATCACTTAAGTCCCACTTAACCCTTCAACCCCTTGTGCTGGCCATCTGCATAGAGCTGAATTTCACTTCCAAAGCAATTAAGTAAGGGGTTCTAGATTGGACTCTGTTGGGTACAAAGGCAAATCCTATATATTAGTATTGCAAATCTAAAATATATTTTACAAAACATGCAGGAGCAATCAGAATCCAGTTCCATGCTTAGTTTTCTGAACGCTTATTCAGACAAGATTTTAGTCTGAAGTTTATAGCGAAAATATCACGGAACCTAATTTTCCCCTCCTTTTTGTTCTTACAGATATTGATGAGTGCTCCCTTCCTAACATCTGTGTCTATGGGACTTGTCATAACCTCCCTGGTCTATTCCGATGCGAGTGCGAGACAGGCTATGAACTGGACAGAACCGGTGGTAACTGCACAGGTGAAGACTGGTTTTAAACAAGATCATTTTTAACACAGCTAGCTGTCAATGGACTGGGCTGTTACCTAGGGCATCCATCATGTCAGAGGGGCAGCTGGGCCAAATTTGAGTGTTGTTATGACCCAGTGTGTCAGGTCACAATGCCACTCACTCAAACGCCAAATCCTCTGCTCTACGACTAAGAGGAACCAGCAGCACACCAAAGTTTTGTCTAGAGTTGCAGACTCTTGAGCAGCCTCTGAACATAGCTGTTGTTATCTTGACCAACTCCTTAAGCAAAGCTCTAGCTATATCATAACAATTAGATTATAAATAAGAAAGTATGGAACTACACTAGATCCTTCAGTGCAAAACAGCACAGTGGGCAAAATAGGCACAGTAGGAATTTACATACAAATATTTTGCCTGATTTTGGGGGCTGTGCGGTCATCCCCGAATCTGTTCCCTGCTGAGGTGTGAATCCCTGGGGTTCCACTGGTCAAGGGAAGAGGTGTCGTGCCTTTCCTTCCACGTCTCCCACAGGTTGGGATCTGCTGGGCCCTGTACTTTCTGCTCCCAGAGACACATGGGACAATATGGCCCTCAAAATGATTTCTCTGCTTGATATTTTTGACCAATGCGATTAATGTTTTGGCCTCTCTTATGGTGCATTTCATTATGTAGAATCATTCTTTCTGGCAAAAATGAAGTATTTCTCAGTGAAATATTGAATTCATGTTGGACTAGTGCTCTGCTTCCACAGTTTCAGTGGTGGTTTTTTGTGTGTAGATTTCTGTAGCGGGAACATACACCCCACAACAAGCAATGGAGCTGATTATTTCCTGAGACTGACATTCTGACACCTGGCATGTTGTTGGTTTAGGTGGAATATTGGGGAATTCTCTGTCTGCCCCTTTGTTGTTTCAGATGTTAATGAATGTGCAGATCCCACCACCTGTATCAGTGGCAAGTGTATCAATACCGCTGGCAGTTACACCTGTGAGTGCCCTCCTGATTTTGAGCTGAACCCCACCCGTGTTGGCTGTGTTGGTAAGCTGTCATTTCCTGTATTATTTAGAGACGAAGTGGCACAAAGGGGCAGTAACTCTAGCTTAAACAGCCAGCTGAGGATTCCCAGGGTATGATGGAAAGCTCTTGGAGCAGACTCTGCAGTTCCCGCCCTACTGCTCCTGGCTAATAGGGTGTGGTGAAGGGTAGGGAATGTGGCCTGAGCAGTACTGCACTTCAGCCATTCCCTGCTGCCAGAATAGCCCCTTGGGGCTTGTTGCAGCTGTGCACAATTTAGAGGCTGCTTTAAATTGCACCAGGGCCAAACCAGCCTCCGTCTGGCCTTAAGACTGAAGAAACACAAACGTGTGGCATAAAGCCAGCATACACCCTTGGATCCTGCTTTGAATGCAACTCAGCCAGACTTAATTATCATCATCAAAGGAGATACTCTCGTGAGTAAATTCTGGAGGAATAGGCCCCAACTTTCTCAGAACCTCCCTGGTCCTGGATTGTTTCCTTCGGTTGAAATGCATTTTAATGTCTAAGTGTATGTGTTGAATAGATGGTTTCATTTGTAAATCTCATTAATTTCAAGGACAGAAAAGAGGAGCAGTTCCTAGGATTGGAGGAAGGTGCTAATACAATCATGTGAGAATAAGAATAGGCACCTAAATGATGAAGGACCTGGGTCTGCTCTTGCTCAGAAGTTCCTTAGTCTATGAGCAGTCCCACTGATTGCAGTGAGACTGTTCGCAGGGTGAGGTGCTGCCCAATATAATCGTGACAGTAAATTACTTCCAACCACAGCTTTCTCATGTGAAATGAAGGTAATTTGGAGCTCTCGCTCTCTCTCAACATTGAGACTATCCCGAATATCCTTAATTCATTTATTTGTATTACCATAGCACCTAGAAGCCCTAATCATGGACCAGGACCCGTTGTGCTAGGCACTGTACAAGCACAGAACAAAAAGATGGTTCCTGCTCCAAAGAGCTTACAACCGAAGCATGAGACAAGAGACAATAGATGGGGACAGACAGACAGAGAGGGGAAGCACAAGGAAACAAAACTTTCTTCCCTTCCATCAGATGTAATGTTTGTTTTTGTGTGCATTTTGAATAGACACACGTTCTGGCAACTGTTACTTGGATATTAAACCGCGAGGAGACAATGGAGATTTAGTCTGCAGTAATGAGATTGGGGTTGCTGTTTCCAAGGCCTCTTGCTGTTGCTCCCTGGGGAGAGCGTGGGGGGTTCCCTGTGAACATTGCCCACCTGTGAACTCAAGTAAGTCAGCTTTACTGGATTATACCTAACCATATATGCGTGCTTCTTTCTGTCTCTCTTCACTTTCTCTAGATAGTGGGAATGCTAGTAAAATAATGTACTAGGTACATACAAGTACTAAACTGCCTGAAAATTACACCAGTCATGGTACAAAATCTGCTGGCTTTGAAATATTATCAATCAGCAGGTGCATTGTAATGGCTCTTGCATGGTTGTGCTATTGCTTGGACACCAGAGTCTGTGTTAGCCAAGGAGAAAAGTGATACCTGATTTTGCACAGTGGGGCCTTGTTTCAGTATTAGGCTGTTTTATAATGTGCTATAATAAGCTTTACAAATTCAAAGATCATTGTGATGAAGATGTTTAAACTATTTTAATAAAATCTCTTTTGTTTTCAGCTGAATATAAGGTTCTGTGCCCTGGAGGGGAAGGATTCCGACCAAACCCAATTACAGTTATATTGGAGGGTAATGCTTATTTTTTCATGCTTTTACCTGTCTTAAATTGCAACATTCTATGACTAACTTGATTTTTCGTGGCATGAAATAATGTTAGTCTTGTTACTTTGTTAGATATTGATGAGTGTCAAGAACTACCTGGACTTTGCCAAGGAGGAAAATGTATTAATACATTTGGTAGTTTCCACTGTCAGTGTCCAAATGGCTACTATTTGAACGAAGAATCTCGAGTCTGTGATGGTATGTAATCTTAGGGTTTACTCGCCATGGGCATTTATTTCTTATCAACGACTGGCAACTGAGCATCCATCAAAATGACCTGTTCCTTAAAAGAACACCAACAGTGCAATTGCAGAAATAGTAGAGCTGGTCAAAAATTTTCCTTAAAAGAGTTTTTCAACAGAAAATTCCTTTTGGATTAAATGGAAATTTTTGCAAATGTTTGCTTAACATTTTCTGGTTTTCATCGAAAACTAACCGTTTTCGGTTTCCAGTTGCATAAAAATATCATTTCTTGATCATCTCTAAGAAATAGCAGTTTGCTGATGGACAATATAATTCTTTACGTGACCATGCGCTGAAACCAACAAGCAGCTTGCTGCTTGTGTTTGTTGGGCTGGATTAAATGGCATCATCCATTTTAACCATAGCTCATTGTCCATCTTCCTGCAGGCTAAAGCATGATGATCTGAGACTCTGACGGAAAATATTTGTTTTACTACAACCTTCCCTCTCCCCTTCTCTCCTGCAGTAGGTAGCATGCATTCAGAACATCACAGCCATATACTTAAACCCAGTCCTGCAGCCATCGGGTTGTATTTTGTATGAAGTTTTAGTCCAACGCCCCAAATCTGATCACTAGTTTTTCATTTTCCAGGTTGCCTTCAGCCTCCCAGCTCATTGCTATAATTGTTTGTTTCTCATAGTGCCCACAACGTGTAGAGCCCTGTGCAAACCTACAGGAAGATTCATGCCCTGGAGAATTAAATTAAAAATTTAAATTAAAAATCAGACACACATACTTTCTGTGAAGTTCTGCACCCTATGGAGCTCAGCATCTGGTTTCGTGTGCAGTAGAGAGGAGATATAAATCTACCTATCCCTATAGATTGTTTAAAATGCAGAAGGCTACTTAGTGATTTTTTTAATATATTTTAAGCTTCCAGTTTTATCCTGTTCCCTTGGCTTGGAACCCCTTGATGTGTGTGTGTGGCATCATTTAATGGATGCAGCTCTTTCACCTTCCCTGCTCAATAGCTCAAATTCCCTAAAGGCCTGAGCAGTCCACTGCAGCATCCTGTGATCAGATGGGCTCTCTGCCTCTATCCACCAGCTATAGACCCCTGTCAGACTTATGGATGCAGACACACCTGGACAGACTGATCACTGAGCCCTTTTGTCACAAAGAGATAGAGACCAGGAGTGTAGAATGTGTGATCTGTCCTGATACCACCTTATTTCAAAGCATCTCCAAATTTTTTCTGGATAACAGGTGCAGAGAGGAAATGGATTCTCACTGTTCTGGACCCATTGAATATGCCAGGGGCCCACTCCCCTGGCTAGTTGTGAGGCCCTTAGGTTCACCTATAGACCTGTTTAATCATGGAATACCCCTTCTGCCATGCAGGCCTGCCCCATCATAACCCAGCAGCTCAGATTTTCTTTAAGTGCCCCCAGCGAGTACATTGTTACCCTGAGCGCTGCTAAAACAGCTTAACCCAAATTCACCGATTCACAAAAGAAATTTAGATGAAAATCTGCTGCAATTATTTAATGTCTTGTTGTTTTCTTATAGATATTAATGAATGTGATACACCTGGCATTTGTGGGCCTGGCACTTGTTATAACACTGTTGGGAACTACACCTGTATCTGTCCTCCCGACTACATGCAAGTCAATGGTGGCAACAACTGTATGGGTATGTTTTTTTTTAAAGTGTTCCTTCTACATTGCATGTCAGGGCTTCCGATGATGTAATTCAGCCTAGCTCTATGGAGTTCACTTATACAAAAGAATTAGCATTGACTTGAATGGAGTTAATGTCGATTGACACCAACCGAAGTTCTGGCCTATTTCTTTATTTGTATTAAGTCAATGAAGACAGGTTTTTGTCAGAGCTTTACTAAATACCACAATTCACAGATCAATGTAGAGTCTGTTTAAATCAGCATAACGGCATGTTCCCATTTCCTTACACCCACAGCAGAAAGTGTCATATTTACTCTTTGTATGGTATGAATTTCACATTTTAATCTCTTGGCAAGGGTGAGTTTTCATGAGCCATATCTGCTATTGATCTCTGCACAGACCTCCCAACTGGAGAGTTCATTGTAAAAACTGTTGGCTGGCTGTAATGTTTTTATGGTGGAAATTCCTAACATCAAGGGCTTGTTCTTGCTCCTAATGAAGTCAGTGACAAAACTTCCATTGACTTTAGTGGGACCAAGATCGGGCCCCAAAAGACCAATAACCATATCTTTGTGGAGCATTATGGCCAGACTGCGGCTGTAAAACCACTGGCTATATTAGGGGTGATGTACACCGCCCCAGCAGAGCTCACAAAGGCATTGTTAGCCATGGCTGCACACTTGTCCTATATCTCCTGCTTTGGGGAGTCTAACACCAGTGGTGCTGATAGAACCCAGACTCCTTGTGATGCCTGTCCTTATGCTCAAGAATTGATACAGTGCCCAGCCCTTGCTCCGGACCAGAAGATGGAGACCCCGTGACCTTTGCCTCACAATCTGTGCAGGGCTAGGCACAATCTCACTCTGAATATGTACTGTTGTAAAATAGTGCATACAGTAGTGGCCTGCACTATTATAAGGACGTTTATCAAGAGAAGATGGGCTAAATACTCCTGTTCCTGACACCACACAACCCTTGAATGGTGTCAGTGAGTACAGATTTGGGTCCACCTCTCAAGATTTATCACAGTGTAGACGCTTTGCAGTAACTCCCCTGAGGTTTTGGGTGGTTTCTGCACTGTGTGGCAATCTTGTTTCCTTTGGTTTCAGTTTAGCTGTGTTTGGCCCCGTCCATCTTTCACTTTGGCTTTTGAGCTGATACAGACCTAAAATCTCCATGTGAAATTTGGGAAAACCACTGAGTTTCACCTGGTTTTGCATCAGAATGATGTGACGTCATAAACTATGCATGATTTTAAGATCAGCCATAAATGTGTTCAGGTTTGCTCAAGTCTGGGCCAGGGTTTGCAGGCCTTAGTGAATCCTTTGAGTCTGCTTTGAGTTATGGCCAGTTTTGGGGGAGGGGGGATGATTTTTGTTGTAAATTTTAGGGTGACTCCACAATGGCTGAGGGTCACTAATATAAAACACTACTGAACAAGCTTCCTTCAGTGACTGCTTGAGGGACCTACAAATCAGATGTTTAAAAGAGGTGACCTAGTAAAGGTAGCATGGAACTGTGCTCAGGATCTTGGGGAAAGGAGGCTGTCTAATAAGAGTGGTCTCTCATTGACACTTCATATATTTCAGCGAAGTGCTAACACACAGTACCATCATTATACTTTTGTTTTCTTTGCAGATATGAGGAGGAGTCTGTGCTACAGAAATTATTATGCTGACAATCAAACCTGTGATGGAGAACTGCTCTTCAATATGACCAAGAAAATGTGCTGCTGTTCCTACAATATTGGACGTGCATGGAATAAGCCTTGTGAACAATGCCCTATCCCTAGCACTGGTATGTTTCATTTGAAAGCTACCTGAAGGCCCTGTTAACAATACGATTACTGCAAGCTGCTGTAAAATGAATTGCTAGAGAGAGGAAAGTGCTATGTATTTTGTACAATTGTGTATGTGTACAATATACAAATACGAAATAATACATTTCTCATTATACTTGTGCCCTGGAGATGATCCTTTCAAGTAAGAGTTGAGGCACATGAGTAGGTCATTGTAGAGCACTCTGCACTCCTGCTGCTATGCTCTGCCTGTTCTGTGAATTACTGGAGGACTTTGTTCTGCATGACTGTCCATCTATCCCCTTTGACAAACGTGTATGGGCCAGATGCTATGGGCCAGCCAAGCTGTGTTTGGCATGTGACCAGGAGTGGGGTCATAGGTGGTGCTATGCCATCTGTATGTTCCCCTGATCCTGGGGCAGCCAGGCCGAGCGCAGTCCTCATCATAAAACACAATTGTATTTTACCCATGGCTGCCGAGAGCCACAAGGAGCCTTTCCAGCAGCCAGGGATTGCAGGGGTACCTCAGCCCCTGCCAAGGATGGTACCTATGCGGGATACAGGAAGCGTGTAGCTTAGGAGTCGCTCTGACAGTCCTGTGCCATTGCATGATTCCTCCACACTGGGGGAATCTTCATCAAGCTGGATCCACCAAGTGTTCCTCTGCTTCATGCTGATGAGCAGGCGCAAAACAGACTTATCAGACCTGAGAACTGGCTCCATCCTGGTCATTTGCAATTTTTGAAAATAATGTGTTGATTTCCTAATTACGACACAGGTTTGTGAAGTACAGACCTGGACCTGTGCATACAAAGTACAATGCACCCACTTAACTTGACAAGTGTGTACCTAATAATAATACCTGAATAAGTATCCAATCCAAAGCCCCCTGAAGCCAATGAGTCTTTCCATTTGGCTTCACTGGGCTTGGGATCAGAACCCCATTACAAATCTGGCAGTAGAATGTGCACTCATGCAAGGTACCACATACCTTCTTTGAAAATCCGTCCCTCAAAAGGTACAGAAAAAAGTGAAGACTGCATTTCTCTCAGGCTTGGGGTGAAATTACTCGCTTAATTTGATACATTCAAGATAACTGTTGTCTTTTTTTTTCTGCTACAGATGAATTTGCAACACTCTGTGGAAGTCAAAGGCCTGGTTTCTTCATTGACATTTATACAGGTTTACCAGTTGGTGAGTTGTGATTACTCTGTTTGGAGTTAAATTCCACACTACGTATGTACTAAGGAAAGGGAGGCATTGTTTTCACAGTCAGCTCTTTCCTGGAGAGGAATAAAGACTAAACAATGCCACGAAATTCAGCCTTCTGTGCAACCCTTAACCCTTGTCTTAGGCAGAAAGTTTGCAGGATCTGATTTAACTCCTCCTAGCTGGCAGCTCTGATTATTGCTGCTTGTGATCACGGCAATCTAAAGCTCTGAAGAAATGGTAATTGAGCTAGATGAATGGCTTGTAGACACCAGAGAGCGGAGAGGTTCTGAGAATAAGGCCAATGAACATTGGGTTTCAGAGGAATTAGAAGTGTTTCCTTTTGACTAAAGCACAGATTTAATCTGACATTTCACACCAATCCCTCCGTGTATTGATTTAACCCAACAATCCCTTTTTCTGTTCACTAGAATATTTCTCACATGCGGTATCATGTGTAACATTGGTATTGTGTGTGACAAATGAATTCCTCATTTTCTCTTTTTGTTTTGTTTTGTCAAAGAGGCCAAGTTTGTCCCTCGTGCGGGCTTCCTTTTGTTTTTATTCCACGAAAAGACAAATAAGAGGTGGAGCAAGCTTTGTACAACAGATGAGCAGAACTATAGTATATAGACAGCAACAAAGTGAATTATCATCCATATATTATGGTGATGGGCACTATAGAACCCTACGATAGGATCTAATCAATCAATTCTAATAAGATATAGTGTATAATATGGAAAGGAATTACTAGAAACATATTGTACATTTTGTTCCTGGTCTTTTGAGGAGCAAAGCACCAGATCTCATTGACCAAAATCATCATGCACCCTATGACCAGCAAATTAAGTTACATATGAGTTTTAAGTGGCAAGTAGAAAAGTACCTGCCCCATCACCTGCTCAATCAGAGGCAGTCACGTGAGACTGTGTCCAGCCCTGCATGGTCTGAGCATTGTCTGTACCACCAGGGCCGGATCCAAGTTTTTTCCCCTAAGCAAAAAAATTTCCCTGCGCCCCCCTGGCCCTGCCCCATTCCAACCCCTTCCCCAAATCCCCGGCTCCGCCTCCTCCCCCAGGCGCACCGCATTTCCCCTCCTACCCCTCCCTCCCAGGCTTGCCTGGGAGAGAGCGGGGAGAAGCGGAGCGCTCGGAGGAGGAGGCGGAGGTGAGCTGGGGGGGGAGGAACGGTTCCTTTGCCCCCCCCCCCGGGTTACTTCCTGCGGCCCTCACCGGGCCCCCCGCCCCCGCAGCTCATCTCCGCTCCGCCTGCTCCCCTGAGCGCGCCGCCGCCGCTCTGCTTCTCCCCCCTCCCTCCCAGGCTTGCCGCAAAACAGCTGATTCATGCGGCAAGCCTGGGAGGGAGGGGAGAGAAGCGGAGCGTGGTGCACTCGGGGGAGCAGGTGACAGTGGAGCAGAGGTGAGCTGGCTCCCCCCTGGGTTACTTCCTGTGGCCCACCCCGCGCCTCCCACCGCTGTAGCTAACCTCCGCTCAGGGCCAGCTACCGGCTTTTTGCGCCCCAAGCAACAACAAAAAAAAAAGGAGCCAGAGCGTGCCGTCCCTTGGAAAGTGCCGCCCCAAGCACATGCTTGGAGCGCTAGTGCCTAGAGTGGCCCTGTGTACAACGTAATGTGGTGTGCACTGTGCAAATGAGGATGGAGTCACCCTAGGTAGGGATGGGGTAATGTAAATGTGCACCATATGCAGATCCTGCAGTAGCAGTTAATAGCACGTGTTGCAGCCTGCACCCCTGGCAGCTGTAGTATTTTATTCTGCTAGCCTTGTTCAAACTGGAGTGCAGCAGCCAATGCAACTGAATTTTGGTGTCCTCATATACTAGTGTATCCCTAGCCACCAGCCACACTGCTACATTGTGCAGCAAACACACACTTTTTCAGTGACTCTTGGGACCTTCATAGGACTTGCTGGGTTGTGATACCTGAACTGCTTCTTTTACTTCTTCAGGAGGGCAGTAGCAGCCACTCCCACTTCTTACACCCACTAGGCCAGTGGTTCTCAACCCATGGCCCGCTTGCGGCCCAATCAGCACACAGCTGCAGCCCATGTGACATCCTCAGCGCCCTACAGGTAGTATAGATAGTGTGTTAGATGTGGCCCACGTAGCCCATGGAGAACTGCATATGTGACCCACACTGTTAAGATTGAGAACCACTGCAGCAGGCATACTGCCTTACGCCACTGCAGAACTTTTGTAAAAGGGCATAAAACTAACCAAGATTTAACAGATGGTGGAAGTGGATGTAAAGTTGAGTTATAACAAATGCTGAAGGACAGCATGGTCTAAAGACAGTGTCTTTCCATTGACTTCAGTGAGTTCTTTGATCCGCCTCTTAGAGAATGATGAGCTTTATTTTATTATTATTATTAATACAGAAGAAGCTCAGTTTATATTACTCTCACCTGACAACAAAATAGGTTAGGCTGGATTCTCTGGTCCCCTAAGGACACTTTGTTCCATGTGAGTAGCACAAAGTGGGCTTAAAGTGGCTAGAAAGGGCAAGTGGAGAATTGCCCCCATGCAGGGGAACTTTCTGCAGTTCTGCAGGCTGGTGAAGATGGCTCTGCTGCTTCTCACACCTGCAGCCTCACCTCCAGCATAACAGATAGCAGGAGGCATGTCAGGGGCAGGAAGTGGACAGATCAGATAGGGGATGGAATTTGAGAGTCCTGCGCAAGCCTAACTTGCCCTGGGCTGGGCATATCTTGGATATAGTGAAAAATGAGAGCCATTGAGTAGACTAGTCAGCTTTCCAGCACGTGTAGGAATTTATTGAATGTCTGATACCTTTTTACACTGTAATAGGATCATACTGCTAATATAAACATTGTGATAATATCCCATGAGAATAAGAAAACATTTCTATAGAAGGGGATTGAATGAATTGGCACTTTCAGACTATGTAAAAATCAATTGTTACAGATATTGATGAATGCCGAGAGATCCCCGGAGTCTGTGAGAATGGAGTCTGTATAAACATGGTTGGCAGCTTCAGATGCGAGTGTCCAGTGGGATTCTTTTACAATGACAAGTTGCTGATCTGCGAAGGTAAGAGGCTTATAATTCCATCACAAATAGAAATTGGATCATTAGTCAGCTGGTAACGCAAACGCTGGCAAATCTGATGTACTTGCAAATTCATCAATAACAAGGGTATATACTAGGATCAGAGAAATGTGGGCCAGGAGTGTCTTAATGAAGACATTTTGGCTTTCCGCTGGAAATTCTGGTGCCATGTATTTTTTCTGTTGGAAACAAAGTATTATACTTTCCAACTAGTATAAAGGTCTTGAATGAGTTTGAGTCAACCAGTTGTGGCAAGTGAATCTTCTTACTTTTCATGGTCTGGATGTAAAGATGAGCAGTGGGTGGTCTTCCCATGTCAGATCAAGACCAGCGTTCACTTCCAAGCTGATATTTTTTTTCCTAATGAAAACAAGATTTGTGTAAATATTCAAAAGGCATGATCAAAAATATTGTAGTGGATTTTCATATCAAGTAAATCTGGATAAACGTTCCCCAGCAGTGTGTTAGGGGTTGGCTACTCGGGGCTGGCAGAACGCCCTAGAATGATGTGATTTGTAGAGAGAGCTCGCATGTTGTGCTCTAGCTGCCTGGACTAGACAACTAGGTACCTTTTAGAGCACGTCAGCATGGTCTGTAGAGGTCTATACAGTTAGAGCACAGCACATTAGTGCATGTAACATATCACATCTCTCTGGAGTGCTTTGCCATGCCCTGTACAAAAGCCCTTAGTCACTGTCATTAAACAATTAAAGATTATGGTATGAATTTCCTTCATTCTCTGTGGTGGTTGTGAACATAAGAACGGCCGTACTGGGCCAGACCAATGGTCCATCTAGCCCAGTATCCTGTCTCTGGAGGACACCACTATTTACCTCTCTTCGTTCTGAAAACTGACCATTTATTCCTACTCTTTGTTTTCTGTCTTTTAGAATCATAGAATCACAGAATATCAGGGTTGGAAGGGACCTCAGGAGGTCATCTAGTCCAACCCCCTGCTCAAAGCAGGACCAATTCCCAACTAAATCATCCCAGCCAGGGCTTTGTCAAGCCTGACCTTAAAAACCTCTAAGGAAGGAGATTCCACCACCTCCCTAGGTAACCCATTCCAGTGCTTCACCACCCTCCTAGTGAAAAAGTTTTTCCTAATATCCAACCTAAACCTCCCCCACTGCAACTTGAGACCATTACTCCTTATTCTGTCATCAGGTACCACTGAGAACAGTCTAGAGCCATCCTCTTTGGAACTCCCTTTCAGGTAGTTGAAAGCAGCTATCAAATCCCCCCTCATTCTTCTCTTCTGCAGACTAAACAATCCCAGTTCCCTCAGCCTCTCCTCATAAGTCATGTGCTCCAGCCCCCTAATCATTTTTGTTGCCCTCCACTGGACTCTTTCCAATTTTTCCACATCCTTCTTGTAGTGTGGGGCCCAAAACTGGACACAGTATTCCAGATGAGGCCTCACCAATGTCGAATAGAGGGGAACGATCACGTCCCTCGATCTGCTGGCAATGCCCCTACTTATACAGCCCAGAATGCCATTAGCCTTCTTGGCAACAAGGGCACACTGTTGACTCATATCCAGCTTCTCGTCCACTGTAACCCCTAGGTCCTTTTCTGCAGAACTGCTTCCTAGCCATTCGGTCCCTAGTCTGTAACAGTGCATGGGATTCTTCCATCCTAAGTGCTGGACTCTGCACTTGTCCTCGTTGAACCTCATCAGGTTTCTTTTGGCCCAATCCTCTAATTTGTCTAGGTCCCTCTGTATCCTGTCCCTACCCTCCAGCGTATCTACCACTCCTCCCAGTTTAGTGTCATCTGCAAACTTGCTGAGGGTGCAGTCCATGCCGTCCTCCAGATCATTAATGAAGATATTGAACAAAACCGGCCCCAGGACCGACCCCTGGGGCACTCCACTTGAAACCGGCTGCCAACTAGACATGGAGCCGTTGATCACTACCCATTGAGCCCGACGATCTAGCCAGCTTTCTATCCACCTTATAGTCCATTCATCCAGCCCATACTTCTTTAACTTGCTGGCAAGAAGACTGTGGGAGACTGTATCAAAAGCGTTGCTAAAGTCAAGGAATAACACATCCACTGCTTTCCCCTCATCCACAGACCCAGTTATCTCCTCATAGAAGGCAATTAGGTTAGTCAGACATGGTGAATCCATGCTGACTGTTCCTGATCACTTTCCTCTCCTCTAAGTGCTTCAGAATTGATTCCTTGAGGACCTGCTCCATGATTTTTCCAGGGACTGAGGTGAGGCTGACTGGCCTGTAGTTCCCCGGATCCTCCTTCTTCCCTTTTTTAAAGATGGGCACTACATTAGCCTTTTTCCAGTCATCCGGTACCTCCCCCGATCGCCATGAGTTTTCAAAGATAATGGCCAATGGCTCTGCAATCTCATCCACCAACTTCTTTAGCACCCTCAGATGCAGCGCATCTGGCCCCATGGACTTGTGCTCATCCAGTTTTTCTAAATAGTTCCAAACCACTTCTTTCTCCACAGAGGGCTGGTCACCTTCTCCCCATACTGTGCTGCCCAGTGCAGCAGTCTAGGAGCTGACCTTGTTCGTGAAGACAGAGGCAAAAAAATCATTGAATACATTAGCTTTTTCCACATCCTCGGTCACTAGGTTGCCTCCCTCGTTCAGTAAGGGGCCCACACTTTCCTTGACTTTCTTCTTATTGCTAACATACCTGAAGAAACCCTTCTTGTTACTCTTAACATCTCTTGCTAGTTGCAACTCCAGGTGTGATTTGGCCTTCCTGATTTCACTCCTCCATGCCTGAGCAATATTTTTATACTCCTCCCTGGTCATTTGTCCAATCTTCTACTTCTTGTAAGCTTCTTTTTTGTGTTTAAGGTCAGCAAGGATTTCACTGTTAAGCCAAGCTGGTCGCCTGCCATATTTACTGTTCTTTCTACACATTGAGATGTTTTTTTCCTGCAACCTCAATAAGGATTCTTTAAAATACAGCCAGCTCTCCTGGACTCCATTCCCCCTCATGTTATTCTCCCAGGGGATCCTGTCCGTCAGTTCCCTGAGGGAGTCAAAGTCTGCTTTTCTGAAGTCCAGGGTCCGTATTCTGCTGTTCTCCTTTCTTCCTTGTTACTGATCCATGAAAGGACCTTCCCTCTTATCCCATGACTGATTACTTTGCTTAAGAGCCTTTAGTGAGGGACTTTCTCAAAGGCTTTCTCAAAGTCCAAGTACACTATACCCACTGGATCATCCTTGTCCACATGTTAGCTGACCCCCTCAAAGAATTCTAATAGATTGGTGAGGCATGACTTCCCTTTACAAAAGCCATATTGACTCTTCCCCAACAAATCATCTGTGCGTCTGATAATTCTGTTCTATACTATAGTTTCAACCTATTTGCCTGGTACTAAAGTTAGCTTACCAGCATGTAATTGCCAGCAGGGCCGGCTTTAGGAAGTGCGGAGCCTGATTTGAACAGTTTCGACGGGGCCCCGACAGGGATGACTAAAAAAAAAAAAACACATAAAAAAAACACGTGGGGCTTGTACTCACCGGGCCACGCTCCTAGTCTTTGGCGGCGGGTCCTTCACTCGCTCTGGGTCTTCGGCGGCACTGAAGGACCCACCGCCAAAGTGCCGCCAAAGACCTGGAGTAAGTGAAGGACCCACCACCAAAGACCCGGAGCGCCGCCGGGTGAGTAAAAATTAAAAAGGTGCCTCTAGCCAGGGAAGGGATTCTCTGCCACTTGCCCCCCACTCTGGGCGGCCCTGCCACTGGGCGCGGGGCCCTCTTAGGCGCAGGGCCCGATTCGGGGGAATTGGTGGAATTGGCCTAAAGCCAGCCCTGATTGCCAGGATTGCCTCTGGAGTCTTTTTGAAAAATTAGCTATCCTCCAGTCATCTGGTACAGAAGCTGATTTAAATGATAGGTTACATACCACAGTTAGTAGTTCTTTGGTTTCATATTTGAGCAAGTCAGTGACAGATCCAGGAATAGAACCCATATCTGCTGAGTCCCAGTCCAGTTCTCTTTCTACTAGATCACACTGCCTGTCCACATGAGCATCTGCTATGTCCCATAGATTAGCTGATGCTCTTTAATGGGATGTGGCTGATGCATTTTTCAAGATTCAAAATAGTATCTGGAATGAAAAATATATCTTTTTAAACCTACTGTATGATTAAAAAAACCACAGCTACAACACAAACAAAATGCTTTGTATATTCTTCTTGAAGAATAATGCTGAGTTGCTTTGGGTACTATATCTCTTCAGTTTCACACAGCTGCCAGTAGGCAATAACTTTCCCAGGGAACAATATACACTCCCCAAGAGGACCGAAGCACTCCTAGGAAAGCTGACAAGTCCATGAAATCTAGGCACTTAGCAATAGGCCATCCAGAATAAAAGTTTAGTTTCTTGAAGTCCTTATCTGTTTCTTTGTATAACTCCTCACCTTCCTGTATGCACCCCGTCTCCCACCACGGTGTATTCTGGTCAGGGGAGCTAAAATAAGATGCTTTCAGATCTCACTTGCTGCTGCTGCCCAGGTGTTACTATTGAATAACCAAGGTAACACTCCACCCCTGGGAAAATGCACATGTTGCCTCTGTAATGCTTCCAGTCCTTGCCACTTTGAGGAATGAAAGCGCAAATTCAAGCCCAGGTCTCATGTTCATTATTACACACTACTACCTCTAGCTGCCAGACTGGCTCACACTCGGTCTTCTTTCTAATGCTGTCTCCCTCTTCGTGGGTAGCTAGTGCTTGCATTATTCATGAAAGCAGGTATTTCAGATCCTCCTTGCCTGTAGGAATTATATACAACAGAACAGCTATTGTTAATGGGTGTGTCCCATGCAACCCCCAGCCACCCGCAGTAAATAAACTGGAACTGACAGTGGTCAATATTACAGATGGAAAATGTGTCATTTGCTCATCTGCTCTGTTGGCAGGCAGCAGGGAGAAAAATTAATTAAAACAAAAATCTTATCAATTAAGTTGCAGGTAAAGAATTAATAATTAAATTCAGTTTAAGAATTTTCAAAAGAAAAAAATATTTCAAAGAAAAGCTGTTGGGTGAAAATGATTTTTTTTTCTTAATTGTTCTCACCTGTGTTTTTACTAGAGGTTATTAAAACTGAAAGAATGGTATTAAAAGTCTTATTTGCATGTCACTATTTATGTTGAACTCCTATTAAAGTCATTGAGAGTTCCACACTTGGGCTCCAATCCTGCACTGTGGTCAGTGTGGAGCCTCAGAGACTTCAGGGGATCTTTGTGTGGACACAGCAGTCCACTTGCATGGTTCATAGTGCAGGATTGGAGTCACAAGTTGAAATTCACCCATGGTCGAAGTGCCAGCCAAAGGCCCATAGACTTCAAAAGAACCTTCTATTGGCTACCTGCAAAGGGATGAATTTCAGTGATGGATTGCATGCAGGTTCAGAATCATGGTAGGGAAATATTTAAATCCAACCAAAAATCTACTCTCATTGAAATATTTTTCTCTACATTTAAAAAAATACATTAAATTTGGTACCAAACAAAAAAATTCCTTAATTGTAGGTTAGAGAGCATCCCTTTGAGTTTAAAAATACATTTTGTTTTCTTGTCCATTGTCAGTTTATCCTAAAAATCATATTCTTTCTTGCATTGATAGATATGGATGAATGCCAGAATGGACCAGTGTGTCAACGAAATGCAGAATGTGTCAACACGGCTGGCAGCTATCGCTGTGAGTGTAAACCTGGCTATAGGTTCACGTCAACAGGCCAATGCACTGGTGAGTATTTCAAGGCTTGTTTGTATCTCAGTATGCAGTAGATAGTGCCTTTAAAAATAAAACCTTTAAAATCATATTCTTTCTTTAACAGGCTGTAGTGATTGTGTCACTCTAAACTAATATGATAGGTTTCCCCCCCCCCCCCCCCCCAACCACCCTCTATTGCACTGGTGCTCAAACTTTTCCTCTCATGCTCCCCTTATCAGTAATGGAATGTGTCCGCCTGGTCCGGGGGCTGCAGCCAGAAGTGGGGCTGCGGGGTTGTGGCTGGGGCCGTGGCCAGAGCAGAGCTGGGGACAGAGAGGGCCTGGGTGGTGCTCCCTCCCTGGTCACACATGAGAGCTGGCCCAGGCTCTGCTGTGCCCCCCCTGGACATTCCTCCACGCCCCCATAGAGGGAGTGCCCCACAGTTTGGGGACCACTGCTCTATTGGAATGTGTGCAGACTATATTTTTGAGCTGTAAGGACCTGCCTCCTAACAATATATAATGGTTTTGATGAATGTTCTGCTTTTTTATCTCTCTCATGGCTTATATACACTTCATGCCTGCAAAAATTCAGGTGTGTGATTGCAAAATAAGTCTAATCAGAGAACCTTCAAAGAGGGGCTTTGAAATGTTATCTGCCAAAAGAGTGTATCCTTTGAATCAAACACTGAATAAAGTATTTTCATTAAGGGTTACAAGTAAAATCTAACTAAAATATAGGCCTTGACTTGCACTCAGTACAGTGCTGACTGCATGACTAGTGTTAGCTGGTTGGACTCTGTGCATATACCTTCATAACAGAGCACAGTGTCTGGCTATGGAGCAGTATAATACAGCACATAAAGATTATTTGTATCTCATGCAAGGCCATATAATATTTTTCTAGCTTTTATTTAATTAACCTTAACAATGAAAATGAAACTAAGAATAAACTGAACTAGAAGAACTTACATGGTCAATGTTACAGTCAGAAAATTCAGAAAGACTAATGGGTAGATTTTCAAAGGCAGTTAGGTATCTAAATAGGCCATTTGTGCCCAGCTGTCCCTAAAGCTCCTTCCTTGAACTAACTCTGTTGTGCTTAACCCTTCATCTGTGATATATCTGTGGAGGTGAAGCCAAGGAAAACTACTGTTTTCTGGCCCTGAAAATTCAAAAACTTCCCAGGGAATGTGCAGTATTTTCCCCTTCCTCTACATAATTACTGTGGTTTGCATTATCACTTGCTAAATGTGTTATAGCTAAGGATACGATTTTAGTCACAGAAGCCACAGACCCTGTGACTTCTTCGGCTTCAGTTATCAACACCTACAGCTCGGGCCGGAGACTGGACTGTAGGCCCATGGCTGCAGCCGGGCCTGGAGCTGGGGCTGTGCGCCCTGCCTCTGCCCCCGCCCCATGGCTTCAGCCAGGGCCGTGTGCCCCCGCACTGTGGCGATGCAGTTCCCACACCCTCCTGGCAGGGCTTGGGCTGTCAGTTGTCCCCACCCCAATGGGGCTCCAGTTGTCATCCCTCCCCCCTCATCCAGCTCACCCCCCCCACCCTGATTATGTTTAGTAAAAGTCAGACAGGTCATGGGCTGCTGTGAATTTTTGTTTATTGCCCGCGACCTGTCCGTGACTTTCACTAAAAATAACCGTGACAAAATCTTAACTTTAGTTTTAGCACACTATTTACTTCTCAGATTTTCACAAATAATCACTGTCTTTTAGGAGTCTCTGATGACAAGGTGGACTTATCTGCTAGGTGATGTTCAATAGCTAGCTTAGAAAGTTTAAGAAGGAGCTTTTCACACTTTTGTGGACTTAAACTAGACCAGGGGTCGGCAACGTTTGGCACGCGGCTCACCAGGGTAAGCACCCTGGCAGGCCGGGCCAGTTTTATTTACCTGCTGACGCGGCAGGTTCGGCCAATTGCGGCGCCTACTGGCCGCGGTTCGCCGTCCCGGGCCAATTAGGGCGGCGGGAAGCAGCGCGGGTGAGCGATGTGCTGGCCGCGGCTTCTCGCCGCCCCCATTGGCCCGGGACGGCGAACCGCGGCCAATGGGGGCCGCGATCGGCCGAACCTGCCGCGTCAGCAGGTAAATAAAACTGGCCCGGCCCGCCAGGGTGCTTACCCTGGCGAGCCACATGCCAAACGTTGCCGACCCCTGAACTAGACCCTAGAGATTATTTTAATATACTTATTTGACTGGACTACAGTTCTCTGTTCATAGAATCATAGAATATCAGGGTTGGAAGGGACCTCAGGAGGTCATCTAGTACAACCCCCTGCTCAAAGCAGGACCAATCCTCAGATAGATTTTTACCCCAGTTCCCTAAGTGGCCCCCTCAAGGATTGAACTCACAATGCTGGGTTTAGCAGGCCAATGCTCAAATCACTGAGCTATCCATCCCCCCCTGTTTTCCAAAGATGGCATCATAGCAAGAATGGTATTCTTGTTATCTTGATTATTTAAAGAATCGCAAAGGTTTTATAGAGGATTGTGTGCCAACTGGCTGTAAACATTGTATACATTTCTGGACAAAATAATAATTACAAAGGAACTAGATAACATTTTCCTTGGATTTTCTGCCTCTAAGCTTTTGAGTTTTAGGAAGTGCACTTTTCATTGGAGTGCAGTTTTGCATTGTTTTACAAGACCTTCGCGGGAAAAGGGTGTAGGGGCAGAAAAGAAAATCACTTTGAGAACTAAAGTTTGTTTTGTTAAGATACATGGCAACACGTGCAAATGTTTAGCATATTGTTAACATGATTGTTGTAACTCCTTCATTTTAGCAGAACAGGAAAACCAGGGAAGGTTCTGATATGAGCCACAATACCCTAAGGCACAAGCATTACTTCCCTGTATTTTGCTCTTATTTTATATTTAGTGAAAATAAGGTGGAACAATCACAGTCAAAGTGTTTCATGAAGGGTTTGATCCTGCAAAGCCCCGAGCGTAGTGCCTGGCAACCTTACAGAAATCAATGGCAGTTTAGGGTGCTGTGCACCTTGTAGGATTGGACCCACAGAGCAGCCACTGCATGGAAAATGGTAATACTAGAACTGTTTGTGTGCTATTATATCCAAATATGACCTGTTGCTGCCTCTGATAGATTGAGCTAGTTACTCCTCTCAGTATATACATAGAATTCTCAGGTGTTACCTGTTATGTCAAGATAATCATTTGCATCCAACTTTCTTTCATAATGCCTAAGAGAGTGCCGCTTCCCAGTTCCTGATGTTCTGTGTTCATCACAAAAGAAGCTCCCAGGGTCTGGCCATAAAGTTTGGAGTGCAACCATTGCAAGTTGTGAAGACAGAACAGGGGACTTCCTGTTAATGGATCTCTCCATCACCAGGAAGAAGCTGCTTCTTTCTTTAGACTGAATATAAGGCAAAATTTACCTAATAGCCAGATCCGTTAGATTGTGAAATAGCTTTGAAGAGAAAAGGGAGTACCCCCTCTCTTGAGTCATTTAAAACTAGAATAGACAAAACACTTAAGAGTATACTGAATGGAACCAGCCCTCATTGGAATGGAGGTAGACAAGATGACCCTACTAGATTTTTTCCATCTCTACTTCCTCTTATTATGAGAAATGTGCTGAATAGTAAACATTCTGCTTCTTTATATGAGTTTTGCTGACTGTTGGTTAAATCCTGAACTTACAGAGGAAAGCATTCACAGCAAGGGTAGCAGTGAGTAGTCACATATTCAACTGGTGCAGAAGACATCCTGCTATCAGAAGGCAGCATGTCATGCACTGGGCCAGCACTGCGCGGTATGGTACTTTTTGTTGCTCTTCTGTGCAGGATGGTGCTATTAAGCATTTGCGGCTACTGTCAGGAAATGTGCTGCCCAAATTATGTGCCAGGCATGTCCCTGTTTTAAGCTAATCACGCTCCCATTGATCATGGTTTGCGTAGTGTCACTTTAGATGAGATTTAGATGCAACCATACTTGGGTGCACCATTGTAGCCATATTATTTGTGCACCACTCCGCTTGCACTTTGGATTTTGGCTTTCTGAGAGCCAAGTGCAGGGAAGGGCCGGTGTTAGCTCCATTTCTCATTTGTATGAGTTCTCTGATAGTTAATCAAGGTGATCATATTACTTTCAGTGCTATAATCAAACATGTCTGCAAGCAAGTAGTACAGGTATTTTTCTCTGGAAATATGTATAACCATAACAGATAAAGCTCTTAAACCTCCCAAACCACTGCACAATTGTTTCTTCTTATTTGTTTACAAGCTGTTTAATTCAGCATAGGAGAGATTTCCCCACACAGTTACATTGCATTATTTTTATTCCCATGGCCTAAGAGCGGTGCCCTGTTGCTGTAGCTAGAAATAGTCACTTGTAAGTAACTTTTCCCAATTATTTTACAAATCTGCAAATGTTTCAAAAATTAATTTACCATGAGTATTCCATTTTGTGTTAACAAATTAATATTTTATTGCCAACAGAGAGAACAATTGTCATTTTAAATTAGAGCCATGAATTGGATACTAGTTTTCATAGTTACCACTTAGTTTGTTTCTGGCTTTGTGGTTTATGGAACAATTTTCAGATGCCTTTTATTTACAGATCGCAACGAATGTCTAGAAAATCCCAATATCTGTAGCCATGGCCAGTGTATTGACACTATTGGAGGATTCTACTGCATATGTCACCCGGGATTTAAAACCAATGCTGACCAAACGATGTGCATAGGCAAGTATCAAGTTATGCTGTTAGTTTAATGAATAAGGGGTTTGAGGCCTTTTCTCTGTCATAGAATTGCCAGATCCGAGTAGACCAGTGGCACTTTTCATCCAGTGACTTGCTTCTGACAGTGACCAGTAAAAGATGCTTCAGAAAAAGGAGCAAGAAACACCTTAGTTGACAATTATGTATAGAACTGACCATTGGCTAAGTTTATTCTGCATCAGTTAGTGGTTGTCTTATACTCTGAAGCATATAGCGCCTATGACTTTTTTTTTTTTTTTTTTAAAGTATCCTATCTAACCTAGCTGTAGAGGGATGTTTTTGTTCTTCATAAAAATATTCAATCCTTTTGAGAATTTCACTAACCCCTTGGTTTCACTCAGACCTCAGGGAAATGAGTTCCACAGATTAATAATGCAATAATTGTAAAACTGTCTAATTCTGAAGCATGTAAAGGACTGATTTCCTGCCAGGCAGAAACAAAGCTGTTTAAGTAAAACAAGAGCTTTCATGTTAAGCCCTTTGAAAGCTTCAGGTTTAGGGCCAAATTACTTGCTGACTTCAGAGGACTTGTGCCCACTTATGCAATCAGTGAATTCAGAATATACTCTACTGCATCTAAACCTTCTAAGCATTTGCTTGCATAGTGCTCATCTCAGATAAGACTAGTCAGATTCGGGCCAATTTTTCCCTTTTCCATGGGGACATTGTTAGAGTGGGAGAGAAGAAATGCACCCTCTGTCCTGGGTTTCACCCAGTTTTCTTACTGAGATTTTGGGCATGTCTGGGTTAGTACTGACTAGCCACCTAAAAGCCCCTGGGAAGATTGCAGATCCCTTATAGACAAGGTTAGTGTATGCCCCCTTTGGAAAGGGCAAGATGGCAGCTGCATGTAAACAAGTTGTGGATCAGCCCTTGCTCAAGAAAAACCATCTTTTGACATTATCAGTCAAATGTATAACCCTGTCTCGTATCTTCCATTTTTTTTAGGGAAGCTTAATCTCTATTCTCCCATTTGCTCTTTTAGTAATCCAGGATTAGTTCATTTCTTTGCACATTGTTTGGCTATCTGGCCTCCCTCTTCACTATCAGTTAGTAACAAGAGTTCTTGCTTCTCTTTCATAGATATTAATGAGTGTGAAAAAGATCCATGTGGCAATGGAACATGTAAAAATACCATTGGCTCTTTCAACTGCCGCTGTGACAATGGATTCATCCTCTCACACAATAATGACTGCATAGGTAAGGAGTTACTAAAACTGTTGCTGAGCTCAGTCCACGTTTTCTAAGATTGTCTGTTATTCTAATTAAATAGTCATAAACACCATCTTTTTCCAGTGAATTCAAATCCCAGCTGTATAGTCAATACAGTTAGAGGTAAAGAGCAATTTCTTTGCTCTGGAAGCCAGTTTATCAGTCTCATACTCTATGCAGTGTAGGTGTAGCCGTGTCAGTCCCAGGATATTGGAGAAACAAAGAGGGTGAGGTAATATCTTCTATTGGATCAATACAAATAAAAGAGAAGTTGGTCCAATAAAAGATATTGCCTCACCCACCTTGTCTCTCTAATCTCTTGCTATGTAATTTACTCCCCTCTTCTTGCAGTCACTTGAACATATGCCTTCCGAATATACACTCTGTTCTAAGTATCTATCTTTTGTGGGGTGGGAGGAATCCCATAAAACAATCAGTTGGCTGCAATTTTTTCCCAATAGTTTTTGAGAAAAGCAAATCTATTTATGATACAGAAGAAACTGTTTTGACTGTCTTCAGGAGGTGACAGAAATACTGTGGACTTAAAATCTCTGCAATTAACGGGATTCTAGTGTGTGAAAGGCTGTCTCAGTCTATGGCCCAACTGAAGGCAAATGGAGCTCCGAGTGGGAGGAAGAACCCATGTGTGCATATCCCTTAGAAGGATCAGGGCCCACATTTGGGGATAGTGCTTTACATATAGAGATAGATAAATAATTATGCCACCCTGAATATATCAATATTGTGCTGTGAGCATGAAAGTCAGTTTAATAAACAGAATTCCTTCTTACGTATATTTAATCTTTGTGGATATTCGCCATGCGTTTCTCATGTTAGTTTTTTGTTTTAGATGTGGACGAATGTGCAAGTGGAAATGGGATGCTCTGCAGGAATGGCCGCTGCATAAACACAGTTGGGTCTTTCCAATGTCTGTGCAACGATGGCTATGAGGTGTCCCCCGAGGGCAGGACCTGTGTGGGTGAGTTTTTAATCTAACATTGGTTTACTATGGCAAGAGGACCGTAAACCCTCAGCACATGGTCCCAGGTAAAATGGTGAGAAAGAAGCATGTTAGAGAAGAACTTCCCCTGCTATCACTATGCCCTTGTAGAAAAGCACAAATACGATGGGAGCATGCTGTATTGGAATATTGTATTCCTTGAAATACTCATTAAGTTATTGTGCACACAGCCAGGAAGGAATTTTGTTCTAGGACTGGCTAAAACTACCTTTATTTCCTCTCTGCAAATTTTTTTTTTTTTGGTCAAATACCTTGCAGGCCAGTGCGTGTAAAACAAAAATCTTTTTTAAAAAGCATCTTGCATTTATTTGAGGGAAACAAACAGGTCCAGTGACTTTCCCAGATCTTCCCCTTTCATGGGAGTCAGATTTTACTTCATTCTTTTATAATAGTTATTAATTCTTCTTAATAAGAAAGTACATAGCTCTGCAGATTACAATGGCACTTTACAAATGTACAGTATGATACCTTTCCTGGACAGCACGCACCCTTGCACAGGGACCTGGTCCAGCAGAGCCTTTCTCCCACCCTTATGGTTGCTCCTTTGTATAATTTCAGTGGCACAGTGCATAGAATTAAGTATACATGCAGTTATGTTTTCAGGATCAGGTCATAAGGCAGATAATCAAAGCAAGATAGGACACAGAACAAATCAGGAAAGGCAGGTGGTGGGGAATTAGCAGTGAAGGGAAGAAGGTAGGCAGGACTCCTGGAGGAAGCCAGTTTTAAAGAAGGTGAAGGCGGATGCTTGGAGGACAGGGTGGGGGAGACTGTTTAAGGCACGGGGAGCAGCATAACAGAAGGCTTTGGGTGCTTAATAAAAGTGTTCAGCGTTTGGGGGCACTTCACACTTCTTGGGTGCCTGCTCCCTGCCAGCTACGTTTAATCCACTTATATCCCTGTCCATGCCTGACATGGGGATGAATTGATATTGATTCCTGGGCTGAGGAATCTTTAATCTTTCTTGATTTATAAAATAATTTATAAGCACATTAATCTCCTTGTAAAAAGGGACTGCCTCCCTGCCCTCAGAGAGCCCTGCGTGTGATAGATGCTCCCATCCTTTTCACCGGGAGTTTTGCACTCGACTTGATGTGAGCGGGATTAGAGCTGCTTCAATAACTGTTCTGAATATTGCGCCTTCATTTCTTTGCTTGCAGATATCAATGAGTGTGCAGTGGTGCCTGGTAGATGCTCACCTGGCACGTGCCAGAACCTGGATGGGACGTATAGATGCATCTGTCCTCCGGGATACATTCTGAAAAATGACAGGTGTGAAGGTATGTAAAGGTCATTCGTATTTCATAATGCAGCCTGCTCAAAAGCAGCTCTCAGTCCTAATAATATGTATAGTCATGCCTCTCTTTAGGCTTGACGTGTCATTTTTTGACCCCGTCAAGTGTCTGAACCTAATCATAAAATAGAATCATTCCAACAAAATTAAGTATCCTGTAAACTTTATGTACATGTGTACAGTATAATATGTATGATAAAGTATAAATGGTATTGATTTTAAAAAATAGATAATTAAATTAATTCTTCCAGGTTATGCAGCCACAGAGACTTTTACTCATTTGGGGGGCAACCCATTACTCTGTCTAGGTACCTATCGCTATGGTATCTAAATACCCAGTATTACTTTTCTCTTGGTGATGTGCAATGCTAGATAACCTGTGCTGTCATCACTCAGTACTTACTCGAGCAAAAATCCCTTTGAGTTTTGCCTGAGCAAAAACTGCAGGACGTGACCCCCGGAAAGACATTTTTAAAGTCCTGTATGGCCTAGCAATATCTCATTATTGTGGGCATGCCCACCTAAAACATCTTTGGAAATTAGTCCCAGATTGCACACCTGGATTTATTATTAATAGAGCGCTAACGTTTATTTTCATTAGAGCACAGGGATTTGCTCTCAGCTGAAACTATGCAGTGTAATACTGTGGTACTTTTCTTGCAGATATTGACGAGTGTGTAGAAGAGCCAGAAATCTGTGCCTTGGGTACATGCAGCAATATTCCAGGCAGCTTCACATGCCTATGTCCTGAAGGGTTTGTACTGTCTTCCACAGGAAGAAGATGCCAAGGCAAGTTATTTTGGTCTTTATATATTCATTTGCTTTGGGTTTACTAAAAACTTGACTAGATGCCTGTTTCTAATGTAACAAGAGGCTGTGGAATCTAATAGTGGTTTTTCACAAAGAAAGTTTGATGCTTATGTACTCTGTCCCAGATTCTCTCTCACACTGTCTCCTCAGCACAAGAGAGAAGAGCAATTAAGCGTGAAAAGCTACGGTTAAGGCACAGAGTTAAGCAATGAAACCCTATCCTCTTGAAACCTTTCCTCACCTACCTGGAGAAAAAGTTTAGCAATCTTAAAAGAGGAGGGAAAAGGTGAAAATAAAGACTGAGGCAGCTACTCTGAACTTTGAACAAAGTGTATGGAATCGGAGCTGAGGATGAATATACAGAAGAGCTTACATTAGAGTAATACTACTGTAAAAGATGAAAAGAACAGAGTGGATGTGAAAAAGAATTAGCAGAGGTTAAGTAGCATCAAATACATGCTCACCAGGAAGTAGTGGTAAAGAAAAGAGCCTAGAAGAGCCTTTGAAAGCAGCGTTGTAAGAAGAGTAAACACTCTCTGCTTTAAAAGGCTTTAGATGCCTTTGTTCTACGAGCAGGGCCGGATTAATGGAGAGGCTTTAAGGGCTGCAGCCCAGGGCCTCGGGCTAAGGGGGGCCCCGCAAAAATAAATCCATAATTATATACAATTCAGTGGTCACCAACCCGTCTATCACGATCAATTGGTCGATCCTGGAGCCTCTGCCAGTCGATCGCGATCTCCGCGCCACTAGAAGTCCAGCAGCGCAACAGGGCTCAGACAGGCTGCCTTCATGCCGTGGCCCCACTCCCCTCCCGGAAGTGGCCGGCTGCTGGCACATCTCTGTTGCCCCTGGGGGAGGAGGTGGCTCCGCGTACCATCCCCGCAGCACCACCCCCAGCACCGTCCCCGCAGGTCCCATTGACCGGTTCCTGGCCAATCGGAGCTGTGGGGGTAGCGTGTACGCTGTCCCCCTCCCCCCAGGGGTGTGCAGAGACGTGCCAGCAGCTGACTGCTTCCAGGAGCAGCGTGGGGCCACGGCATGCAGGCAGGTCAGAATCCCCTCCCTCACCCAAACTCTTTCCCAGACCCGGTGCCCCCTCCTGCACCCCAACCCCCTGCCCCAGGTCAGAATTCCCTCCTGCACCAAACTCCCTTCCAAAGCCCACACCCCTCACCCTTTCGTGCACCCCAATATCTGCCCCAGCCTGGAGCCCCCTCCTGCACCCAAACTCCCTCCCAGAAAGAAACTAATCTAACAGCTGTCCTAAGGTAAGAAGTAGGCTATTTTGAATTAACGTAACTATATTCTATGTGTTTTAAGACTGAAATGTAACCACAGAATGACTTTATGTTAATTAAAAGCAAGTTTAGTATAGCGTTAATAGCCTCGATGCCATCATTGTGATCATTCTGTTTTAAAATAGGAAAAAGACTTGTATACAGAGGCCCCACAAAATCTAATAGCCCTGGACCCACAAGAGAGTTAATCCAGCCCTGTCTACAATAATCATATGCAGTATTTTGAGCATAAACATGGAATTGACTAAGAAAAGAGCTCAAAAGCTGTACAGATTGGAATGGAAAGATGTATGCTTGTTACTGCCTGCACAGAAGTGCAGCAAACTAAAGAGAAGGACATCTCAAAGACTTTGAAAAAGCTGAAGTAGATCTAAACTTCCCAAATCATAAACAGATATCCAGTTTCACAAATGCAATGTACAGTAGGCCCAGCAAAATCACCAGTGACAAGACCTTCCAGGATCTCTGTAGTTATGTTTGGCCCAACACAGGGATGCTTGTTGAAACCCTAGTGAGCTCTTCATCCCATGGTAGCTAAATGAGATTGTGGTTTTGGTGTGATGAATCCAACCTGCAGTAAACATTTGGTTTGGCACTGTAAAAATAGTGGTGAAAATAGCAGCGCTGTCTGAGCTGCACTTACATAGTTGTTTAAAGCCCATATGCTATCAATCTCTTCTTCTGAAAAATCACCCACAAAGCCAAGAAAATAATTGAAGAAATAATGCAACCTCATCTCCTCTTCTCTGAAAGAGGACAAATGTTTCATATGGATTGTCACAGGAAAATTAATTTATATCTGTACATTGAACTTAAAGCAAAGTGTTTTTTCTGAAGAAGGTTGTTTCTTTGAGTATACTGAGCCAAACAAGCTTCTGTTTAAAACTTCACATTACCTAAAGCTTTTCTGAAGTCTGGACAGTGCCCAGCACTGATCTTGCGGCCAGAAAACTGGATGAGCAGTTGCTTCCGCAACTGACCCTTATGCTGAGTGCCAACCTGAGGAGTTGCCAGCTGTCTGCCTGCTTGAGGCATGTGGTCTGTGATCTCACTTTTGTTCCAGTGTTTAGGTTACCCAACATGTAAGAGCACAATGTGGTATCACAGAACCAATGGGCCTTTATCTGTAATTTGGTAAAGCATTGAGGGGAAAAAAAGGTGCTATTGAAAATTGCCACTCCATTATTTTTTACATACAGCATTATCATCAAGGGTTAACTCACGCTTTTTAGTTTCCGTGTGGTTTATTAGCTAATGAGCATTGCTCTAATAATAGAATGTAAATAAATTAAGCTAATATTCAGAGGGTGCAGGAAAGGAAAGTGAGGTTGGGAGGAGCACAGCTTACCCTCTTTTTCTAAAGCAGTGGGGAGCTCCCCCTCTTCTCCCTGGCTAGATTAAACAACTCTCTCCCATGGAGCTTCTCTTCCTTGGCTGGTAGAGAGAGAGCTCTCTCTTCTGTTTCAATCCACTGTAACCACTGGCCACAACAATGCTTTTTAAGATCATCCATATGGAAGCTCTTTTGTAATTAGCTTAAGGTTTGATTTTCACATACCAATTGCACCAAGTCCTAATGCCTTTAATGCAGAACTGTATTATGATGTGCTTTTGTTTGTGCAGATCTGAGAGTGAGTTATTGCTTTACCAAATTTGAAGAAGGCAAATGCACAGTTCCCAAATCTAGAAACCATTCCAAGCAAGAATGTTGCTGTGCCTTGCAAGGAGAAGGATGGGGTGACCCATGTGAGCTCTGCCCAGAGGAAGGAGATGGTACGTTATCAGATATAATGCAATCATGGTATTATGGGCACTCAGAACTGAAAGAAGACAAACAATAACTTTGAGAGTCATAGAAGTGGGAATTAGAAAACAGAATGATCTTCCTCAAGGAATGGTAGATTATTTTGTTTGACCATATCACTTAATATTTCTTTTAATAAAGTAAAGGCCTTTGTGCTATAGAAAGGCACACAACATACCAGTTTCTCAAAAAAATATTTGTAGCATTTCTGTGTTATTTTATGGAAAATAAGTCAGATAAGTCTCAAGTACTCTGCTCTGGAGTTTTCTAATGCTATGCATCTTTTATTTTTAAATTTTGGTAAAATAGTATTAAGTCTTTGCTAGGCTATAAGTTTAAAAATCTATGGGACACAAATGAATTTCATCTAAACAAAATGAAATCTAGAAAGGGCCACCATAAGCTTGAAATCTAGTCAGTTTTTTTAAAAACTGTTGTGCTAAAAGTAGGTACAGCTGTTACACTTGCCTCTCTGAATCTCCTTGCCTGTCTTTGTGGTTTTACAACCACATTTTCTTATTGCTAAAAAGTTTTTCTCCATCCTGTAGCTATGCAAGCCTCAAATAACAGGAGGTTATTATTAAATAATAATCAAATTGATTATTCACTGAGGCTCTGATTTAGGATAGCCCTGAAGCACATGCTGCGCTCTGTTAAAGTGTTGGTGTACAGTTTTTACTCAATAGACACTTAGGGAATTCACAGTGTCAGTGCTATTACAGTGCAGTTTTGTTACAGGTATATTCATTCAGAATGACAGATCGTTATTAAATATATTACTATTTTCAATGATGTGTTAATGCAGTTCAGCTCATGAACAAATCATGGAGATGTTGAGCAGACCATACTCTGACAAGCCAAGAAACAATACATCAGGTTTCCCTATTGTGCTATTTCTTGAAGGCGTCTTCCCTAAGTGTGGGTGATTAAATTGGCCTATCTGTGTACAAGCCAAAAGGGTAGAGTGAATTATAAAAGCATGGTGAGCTTCAGAGCGTTTTCCTGAAGTGCCCGCACATACATTTGTCCCAGTCTGCATCGTTCTCAGATGACAAGATCAAGGCTCTTCATTTGTTTCTATCTTTAAAAAAGAAATTGCTTACAAATTTCTGAGCTTAGAAAACTTCCTTAGCATGGAGGATGCAGAAGTTTTTAAACATTGTATTGTATTCCCTGGTGCATTCTGTCTCCTCCGTGTGAAATGTGCCCTTGAGCAGGCAGTCAGCTTAAGGGTTGTGCATCACTTATGTCCCATTTTAAGCCGTACTTTAAAGGCGTGTGTGATGCATAGCCCTTTTGCTGACCCTCTGCATGGGGCTGAATTTCACTCTCTGTGAGGAACAGCTGGTCTGGCACTTGGTTGATTTTTAATGCTATCGTACACCGTTCTGTTTTGTTTCATTTCATTTTAATCAATCTCAGCAAAATGTAGCTAATATTTTAAAATTAAGCCATAAGACAAAACATCTGCAACTATCTCTAAAACTGTGTCTGTTGTATTGTAAGCCTACTCATAGTGTACTGAAGTACTTCAAAGTAGGAATTTACTGTATCTTACGAAAGGATCTGTTATATTCTGACTGTAGAGTAGATAAATAATATCTCAAGGGGGGCCTGAACTAATCTCAAATCCAAGACTCCACTTTCCTGCACAAATTTTATGGGTGTGTGGGGGGAGGGATGGTTTTGGATTCAACCCCAAAGCTTGTGGGGTTTTTTGTCCTGGTTCTGACTCAAAATCAGAAGGGTTCTATTTTCTGACTCTGACTTGATGGAAATCTTGGGAGCATATCCATTCTCATTACCTTTTGGTTCAGTGTAGTGGAAATTTATGATGATTTTATTTATTTTTCAAGTGTCCAGAGTGTGCTAAGTGACTCATATAAACAAGGGTAAACCTGTTTTCCACACCAAAGAGTGGACAGCAACCTGATCTTGCAAGACTTCTACCATTTGATATCTTGCAAAAAGAGCTCAAGTGGTTTGTTGACATCAAACTAATTCTATTATAAATCTAAGCTGAACTGAAACACCAGCACCTCAACCTATCTGTAATAAAATCAGTACTTGACGTATAAAAGGCAGCTGTTAACCTGTGGCTCTACAGGATTCAATAAATTGGTTTACAATCAGATCAGATTGTATTTTCTTCAGAAATTTTAGTTACAAGAAAAAAGAACACAGTTATTGACATTTTACTGATTTTAATAGAAATCTTTTACTTAATGTCTTCCATAAGAATAAAATAAAAAATTCTAATTGTTTGTAAGATTATATATGTACCTGATAAAAATGAAGTGAACATACAGTTACATTATATGTAAAGGAGTATAGGTATATATACTTTATGTACCACATTTGAGAGAGAGAGAGAGAGAGAATGTGTGTGTGTGTGTGTGTGTGTGTGTGTGTGTGTGTGTGTGTGTGTGTGTGTGTGTGTGTGTGTGTGTGTGTGTGTGTGTGTGTGTGTACACGCACACAGACGCACACTCTCTTGAATGCAATATATAAATGAAAGCTGCCAGTCTAGAATGGTAAGAATTCATCCCACCATACGTTAAGCTGATAATATATTTATCTGTAATTAATTATTGTGACATAGTTTAACATACATATTTCACTTACAGAGGCGTTTCGTCAAATTTGTCCATTTGGAATTGGCATTCTTATTGGACCAGGGGATATACGGGTTGGTAAGTGATTGGTGCTCTGAACGTTACTGCAGGCTCACAACTCTAGAAGGCTACTTCCTGTCCATCAGCTACTCTCCCTTCCAAAGCCCTGGATTTGTTTTGTACAGACACTTTGCACAGAATTATTTATACAAATGTAAAATTCAAACTTGAACTTCTCTCCTACTCCATTAATTAACCTTGAGGAGATCATTCTCTGTCTTAAACTATAATGACCAGACGTACCAGGAGAAATCTGAAGAACCTAGAGAAGGGATCCAGGCTGCATATATCCCCTTCTTACAGGCATTTATACCCAGCTCAGCTATAAGAAATGGTTTTAATCTTAGTACTGAAAACCACAGAGTCCCAATTCCCCTGTATACATTCTTGGGTCTAACTCCCTCCATAGACAAACAGCACTCTAGCTCAAAGCTTGTGGGTAACTCTTTTGATATCAGAAGAGTGAGATGGCTACTATGTCATGATGCTTCCTCTCACCGGGACCCCTCCTAAGAAGGTTCTTTATCCAACCTTTAAGATCATTGCAACTTATGTGTCACCCTTGGAAAATTTGGCGTGAAAGTTCCTGTTGTCCCTCATATGAGCTAATCTCCTTTCAAATATTTTCATTGTGAGTTGTGGAATATTCAGTCCTAAATTCATGTTTGTCATGCTAAATTAGTCTCAGAAATGGCATTTAATTAATTTCACTAACTTTAGCCCTTTCATTTTTGTTTCTGGGCTAAGATGTGGATGAGTGCCTTGACCCGGATAATTGCAGATTTGGGCAGTGTATCAACACGGATGGGTCCTTCCGCTGCGAATGTCCTTTTGGTTATATCCTTCAGGGAGTTCAATGTGTAGGTAAGTATAAGTGTTGTATTCCATTTTAATGACTCCTAATTCCCCAAGTATAACAATAAAGAGTAGTAATAGATGAAACTCCAGTTTAGGACCCTTACTGATTCCTTGTTTTTAAACTCTGATGCTCATGAATAATGCAGAATCCTTGCACATGATCCGAGTCAGACGCTTGCAACTTCAGCCTCCTGTAACATGCATTCACGTCTTGTTTTAACTGCTTGCAGATACTGACGAATGCTCTGTTGGAAATCCATGTGGAAATGGAACTTGTAAGAATGTTATAGGTGGTTTTGAATGTACCTGTGATGAGGGATTTGAGCCAGGACCAATGATGACATGTGAAGGTGAGACTCTCAAATGCACAGGTCTTTCAGTTTTATGGTAAACCATGAGTAACTTCAGAAACAATTGATAAATTTTGAGGTGCCAAAGCAGGCAAATTAGAGATACTCTTTTGCAATGTCTCCAACTATCTATGGCAGACCTTAGCCTCATCCCCACTCCAAATACAGGCATATATATCGCTCCCGCTTCCCAATCCAAATGTAAATCCTTTTACCATGTTACCCTGTTTCTAACTGGAAAGGTAAGTGAGCAGCTTCTTCACTTTCTGAGCTTGTGCGTGCTGATGGATTGCCGAGATGGGGTAACATAAGCAAGTTCCGTTCAGTACCCTCTCCAGAAATGTTACTAATTGTATTCACTATGCATGCAACTTTGATGTGAGAGTTCAGACTTTTCTGGCATAACCTAATTCTCTCCAGCAATGCACCAGAGGGTAATTCTACCACTGGACTGGCTTGCGCCACTCTTATAAGCACTTAGGGCCTCATCCAACTCCCATTGACTTCAGCGGAAGGTAGATCAAATGCATAAACACCAGAATGTAGTTTTGTTCAGTTTACACAGCACATGAATAAATATGTTTTAGGCAATGTTGGTCACAATAAGGATAATATTTTGTAAAATGCAGGCTACGGAAGAGTCTGTTGTCTTGTTGGTAGCTAAAATAAAATGCCTAGAATCAACAACACGTGTAAGAGTAAACAATATCTGAGGGTAGGTGTTGATTTAACACTGATTGTATTTTAGGAGTACAAAGCTGGAAACTGCCTGCAGCAGCCATCTGGCAATGAGAGTAGTGATTTCTGCCCCCTGCTCACATAAGGAAACCGAGGCAAGCAGGGATGTCTCTGGCCCTGCTCCTATGCAGAAGTGTATAGTCAGTCATTAGAATCACAGATCTGACAGTAAAATTTAACCTTGAGCAATTTGGCATCTCTGATTTATAACTAAACTAAACGCCATACATTCTCAGCTGGTGTCTTTTGCAAAAGCAGGTTTCACTTTGCATATGGTTGTTTGTCTGAATACAGATGTAAATGAGTGTGCTCAGAATTCTCTACTGTGTGCCTTCCGATGTGTGAACACCTACGGATCATATGAATGCAAGTGTCCAGCTGGCTACGTTCTTAGAGAAGACAGGAGAATGTGCAGAGGTAAGGTTTCACAGTTAGAAGATACTGTAATAGAATCATAGAATATCAGGGTTGGAAGAGACCTCAGGAGGTCATCTAGTCCAACCCCCTGCTCAAAGCATGACTAGTCCCCAGACAGATTTTTGCCCCAGATCCCTAAATGGCTCCCTCAAGGATTGAACTCACAACCCTGGGTTTAGTAGGCCAATGCTCAAACCACTGGGGTTTAGTTCTCTCAGTGCTAATAGTCCCAGGTACAAATCCCCAGGGAGCCCTGGAGGGGAAGATTAGGGTGCTCAGATGTGCGGTTTTTTAGGGACAGTCCCGATACTTGGGGGTTTGTCTTTTATAGGCGCCTATTACCCCCCACCCCCTTCCTGATTTTTCATACTTGCTCTCTGGTCACCCTAGGGCAGTTTAACATTTTGGGTGAAATTCTATGGCCTGCTCATATTATGCAGAAGGTCAGACTAGTTGATCATATTGGTCTTAAAATACATGAATCTATGAAAAGGGTTAATAGTATCAATGTAAAGGGTTTCCCACCTTAAGTGAAATCAGTTACCTCCAGACCAGGATTTTCGGATTATTAATTTAGCACAGCAGAAAGAAGTTATTTGTGATTTCACTTTCAAAACAAAGAGTTCATTATTGTGAGTTTCCATGAGAATCTCTCTCTGTAAGTATGTATAATTCTGTAATATGAACTCTTTCAGATCAGGATGAGTGTGAAGAAGGAATTCATGATTGTGACTCAAAACAAATGGAGTGTAAAAATCTGATTGGCACTTACATGTGCATATGTGGACCAGGATATCAGCGCAGACAGGATGGTGAGGGCTGTATAGGTAAGTGAAACTGAGATGTTAAATCTCTGTGAGATAATAGTTTTCCCAGTAGAGCTGAGCTGATTTTCAGGTAAGAGCCAGATTCTGGAGAAAAATTGGCAATTATGGAATTGACTAATTGTTTAGAAATTTGGGGGGGGGGGAAGAATCACTCATCTAGCTGTATAATTGTGCCCATGATTGCAGGTAAAGGGTCATGCAGAGCCTACTTCTCCACTGCCTTACATCTGTGGTCACGTATGGAAGATAAGTGAAAAATGCTACCACTATTGTTAGTGAATGGAGAATTTGAATCAGGGAGCATTGTACACTCTCTTTGCACAGAAGTGAATGACTACACAGGCAGTAGAGAATCGGGTCCACAGGCTGGATATAGTCAAAATTCAGATATACCCAAAATTCAAGCAGCTGAAAACTAGAGAAGAGCAGAGAAAATGACAAATTTTAGAATTTCAAAATATTTTATCCAAAACAATGTCCTGTCTTCTGCTCCCCTCTGCCTGTGAGTTACAGTCCCCAAAATGAGTGGCCATTTTATTTAAGATATGTGCCACAGTAGTCATCCATGATTTAACATACAGACCAGTAACACCAGTTGCTGCAAGCATACTCACTTATTAAACGTGATCACATTTACCACTCGATAAAAATGTAGGAGGACACTGTATTAAACTGTCCTTTTCAGAAATCTTTTGTAGGATTTCATCTCTTCTGTAATCAGACATTCTGAGCCAGATTTTCAGATGCTGTGCATTGGTGTATCACCACTGAACTTAACGAAGCGATGCTGATTTACAGCAGCCGATGAGCTGGCCCTGCCTTCTTTAATTATGTCAAAAAACAAGAAGAAATGTAGATCCCTTCCAATGAGGTCCCTCACCTAAGAGACATGAAATATACGTAAATTAGATAAAGACTTTTATTTTTCCCATTATAAAGCACCATTATATAAAAATAGTAAATAATACAGCGCTCTAAGGTATAATGAATCACAAGGTTAACCATACTGTTTAATAAAAGTCCTCTCCTAAAATACCATACTACCTTGCATTTTGACTGTAAGCAATGTTATGTCTATATTGTTTTTAAACTATGCATGGAACCCAGGGGATGCAGCAATGGCTGCCAAATAATTTTTAAATGAATAAATAGCGTGGAATATGATGCAGGGAAATGATAGAAATAATGTGTGTGGCATGGGTTTACCTGTCCTCTATTTAGATTAATCTATCCCTTGAAATACTAAATGTCAGAGTGTTTAAGAAATATCATTGTTTATGTCTGTTTGTTCCATTTGATACCTTCCTCAAGTTTAATCAGTGAAAATGCACCACATAAGAATGGCCATACTGGGTCAGACCAAAGGTCCATCTAGCCCAGTAGCCTGTCTTCTAACAGTGGCCAATGCCAGATGCTTCAGAGGGAATAAACAGAACAGGCAACCTTGTTGTCCACTCCCAGCTTCTGGCAAACAGAGAGTAGGGACACTCAGAGCATGGGGTTGCATCTCTGCCCATTCTGTCTAATAGCCATTGATGGACCTATCCTCCATGAACTCAAAACTCCATGAACTCAAAACTTCACGTTGTTTTTTGACTCCTGGACTAACATGTTTATGGATTTTATTTTCTGTCACATCGTTTTAAAAAAATACAGATGAAAATGAATGTCAAACCAAACCTGGGATCTGTGAGAATGGACGTTGTATCAACACAAGAGGAAGCTACAGATGTGAATGCAATGAAGGATTCACTGCCAGTGACACCCAGAATGAATGCCTTGGTAAGTACCAAGTTAATGTTTTAGCAAAGCCAACTAGCATCTCCTTTGGTACCGGAAGTTTGCAGTAAATTGGGATTATTTCACTGGTTAAGAATATATTACTATTTTTTGCATAAATTTGAACTCAGTGGGATTACCTAAGTGTCTGTAGAGTGGAGCCTTCTGTCACTAGACACCATCCTGGCACTAAATTCTTCCTTTGCCAATTGTATGTTTGTATCAGTTGGTTAGAGTGCACTGGCTTATTATGAAAGCTTCATGTTGGTTAGTATCAATCAGCAGAGAGTTACTCTGTCCTTTTGTCTGATAGTTCTATTTTCAGTCAGCCCTTCTTCTTTTCTCTGGGTTCAAACAGAAGTGCATCTTTTCTAGGCACACACTGACTTCACTCCTACCCTCTTACTAAATTTCTTGTCTTCTTTGTTTCCCTCAGACATCATGTTCTCTTTCTTGCTGCTGCCAGACTTTCATTCTCACTTCCACAGTCCCAGGGTTAAGTATGCTTCCCTTTCTTTGATATTTCTGTCTAAATTCCTAATATGTCGTGACCCCCCTACAGTCATTGCCGCAAGTACTCTACTTGCAACATAATTTGTCTTTCAGACAACAGAGAGGGCTACTGCTTCACTGAAGTGTTACAAAGTCTGTGTCAGATTGGATCAAGCAATAGGAACTCTGTCACAAAGTCTGAATGCTGCTGCGACGGCGGGCGCGGCTGGGGGCCAAACTGTGAGATCTGCCCCTTCCCAGGCACCGTGGCCTTTAAAAAGCTTTGCCCCCATGGCCGAGGATACATGACCAATGGAGCAGGTACTTCTGTCTGTAAAAGTTTAAGGGGAAATCTGCAATCAAAAGACCACATTAGCAACTATGAAATCAAGAGATAAAGTATAAACTGCACCTTTGAGCACACGGAAATCCTTTATTGTAATGCATAGGCATTTATGTCCAAATTTTCTGCAAGCTTTCCAATGGTGAGAATGCAGAATTTGCTGAGGACCTACATGCATAGGCAAAAAGGTGTTTGAGCAGCCAGCTCAGGTGGTTAGGCACCAACTAAATCCCAGATTTCAGCAAGCTTCCCAAATCATTCGCTGGCAGGATGTACATTTGTATGCACGCATCAGGTAGTCAGGCACATGAACGTGCAATGGTGCTGGAACAATTTGTACAGTGGGAGGGCTGAGAGCCATTGAACCAAACTGTAAACCCTGCCTATGATGGAAACCACTTCAAGCCAGGGGGTGCAGCAGCCCCCCTAGTTCCAGCACCTATGTGACCATGGATGTTTGCACACTCAGATCTGAGCTTTTTGCCTGGGCCTAATGGAGGACACTTGAAACCTGGCATTTGTGTTTGGTGTAATTACCTGTTTGGTTTAATTAAAGATAACTGGACAAAAACATACAATGGACTTAATAGGATCTACAATTAAACACACCACTGAGTACTCCAAATGACCCAGGGGACGGTTCAGCCCAGTAGTCACTGATGCTAAGTATTGGTGTTTTTCACCAGCTCTTAGAACTGTTGTTCCCCCCCCACCCCAGGATCATGGGCTCCTGCTCAGTGTGATGCCCCAGCATGCTCTCGGTTGGTGAGTTGCATGCACACACCCCGTGAAAAGTGCTGGAGCCATGGAGAGATAAGTCCCATTTACCCCAATATTGCGTTGTTTGGTGAAGTTTTTTTTTTCTAGTGTGCAGTGCTAACTAAAACATGTTGGGGAAGGAGAACATGGAAAACTTTCTTTAAAACATGCAGTATTGGAAAAGAGGGACTTTAGCTTGCTCTAGGTAGTCCCCAGTGATGGTCAGTGGTGTTGTGAGCTGTCAGCAGCAAAGTTTATGCTGCAGTGTTACACTCAGCTTCGCAAACCTGCAAGAAACGTAATACGTAAAGGGTAACATTTTCAAAAGTGCTTAAGTCACTTTGACTTTTGAGGTAGGTTTTTAAGTACATAAAGGCTAGATTTGTAAAGGCACATAAAGAAGCAGACAGCTGCCTAGTGGAATTTTCATAAGCACCTATCTGCATCTTTAGGCACCAAATACCTTTAAAAATCTGGCCCTGTGTGATCTTTGAAAATGGGACTTCAGCTCGTAAGTCACTTCTGTGATTTTGAAAATGTTACACAAATTCACTTGCAAATATGCTGAAGTATCCCTGGTAATTTTCTTTGGGCCAGATTCCTAAAAGAAAATGTGAGCTTCATCACTGGCTTAAATGGGAGCTTTAACAAGTCTTTTATTTGAGGTTCTTGATAGGACCTCCTACTCTAT
Organism: Chrysemys picta bellii; assembly: GCF_011386835.1. Lineage (NCBI taxonomy): Eukaryota > Metazoa > Chordata > Testudines > Emydidae > Chrysemys > Chrysemys picta. Next base: position 20,561,980 of record NC_088800.1, read on the forward strand.
TTGTTCATTTGCATTTAAAGCTTGCTCATAACATTTAAATGTTAAATTTGTGCTGCATTGCCTAAATCCATGCATATTTTTCTTTCTAAAGATGCAAGCCTCCTAAATGCATGGAGCATTTCATTATTTGGATGTTGCATTTTTCTTGTCAAAGCACAGGAGTCTTACTGAAATCCAGTACAGTAATTTCCTATTATTTGTTTTCTCTCTGAATTTATATTTATTGCATTGCAGATATTGATGAGTGCAAGGTTATTCACGATGTCTGCCGGAATGGAGAGTGCATCAATGACAGAGGATCATATCGCTGCATATGTAAACCTGGCTATACTCAAGATATAACGGGCACCCTTTGCATAGGTAGGTTTCCATTATTTTACACCTGCCAGTACATTACTAAAGAGATGACCTTGAATGGAAATTTACAGGAATAAGAAATGAGGGTTTTCTTTCATCATAGGAAAACAAAACATCACTTGTTACCAGACTTTGGGGAAATATTTTTAACTCTTCATTACAAATCTTGGTTAATATCGCCAAAAAGAGTCTGGTTTTTCTCATTTTAGATCTGAATGAATGTAACCAGTCCCCTAAGCCTTGCAATTTCATCTGCAAGAACACAGAAGGGAGTTACCAGTGTTCGTGTCCAAAAGGGTACATCTTACAAGAAGACGGGAGAAGCTGTAAAGGTAAAAACTGAAAAGGAAAACTTGACTGAAGGAACTCTACATTTCACAGATTTGACTATATCTGCCCAAAGATACATTTCACGGACAAATAGCTACCCAGATACGTGCCCAGGGTCTGACTCTGATCTCACTGACTCTGGTGTAAATCAGGAGCATCTCCACTGAACCCTGCTGTCTAAAACTGGAGTAAATGTGAATGCAGAGGCGAGCCCAAAAATATGGGAGACAGTTGGAATATTCCAGTAACTATAGCAGTGAATATTTTTTTAAGACTTTTCTTTCTCAATATTTCCTCCCTGGTATAAATAATTTTGTTTCTGATTTTAAGCATGTTGATTTAAGCCATGCCTTGCAATAATAATTTCACTTTAATTAATGCAAGTTATAGTAGCTCAGTCAAGCATCAGCAGTGTTTTAGCTAACCATTCCTGCAGCACTGGATGAGAGAGGGAAATGAAGGAGAGGCGAATACTCTGTCTCCTCCGTTTCTTTCCTTGGATCCCATCTCCTAGTAACCTTGGCATCATGCTCGACCCCCCCCCCCCCACCACCTTTCTTCTTTCTTCCATACCTCTCCTGTCTACAAAGCTGCCTCTTGATATGAAGAAACAATAATTTAGAGGTTAAGGGCCTACTACAGGAGTGGGTGGGTGAAGTTATGTGGCCAGTGGTGTGCAGGAGGTCAGACTAGATGATCATGATGGTCCCTTCTGGCCTTAAAGTCTATGAGACCATATTGCCTAAACATATAACTGCTTTGACTCCACCAATTCTGAAACCCTCATCTGTGCCTTCATTTCTCCTCCCCTTGTCTAAAGCAACTCCCAGCTCCATGGCTTTCTCAGGTCCCGGTGCCATACAATCAAGCTCTCCACTGTTAATGCCCACTTTCTCACAAGTCCCAAGAGGAACTACCAATAAACGTCATTTCTCAAACAGCCTCACTGGTGCCCCCATGCAGATCCAGTTCAGGGATATTTTCTGTTTCTCCTCCTCTCCACTGCTTCTGCTCATCTATCAACCTGTCACCTCTTTGTCTCTTTCCACAAAACCATTGGTCGGAGAGACCTGTCTTCTGCAGGCTTTGTCATCTGGAAGAGTCTCTCTGTAGCTCTACATCTTGTCCAATTTCCATCTCTTTTCAAATTTCATCTTAAAATGATGAAATTTTCTCTATCGCCAGTAATTTCCATTTTGCTCTCCCTTTGTTGCTGGCTTTATGGCTGCATGTATTCATCCTAGAGAACCAATTTTTTTAGTGCTGAGAGGTGGAGCTCCACATGCAAAGAGAAGCTTGTGCAATTACACATCTGCAAGTGCACATACATTTACTGCAACTGCATAGGCAAGTAGGTAGCTGTGCACTTAAATTCCTGTTCGCATCTGCAATATCCAATTTATGAGTATTTGTGGTAAAGGTGCACAATACTGTGGAAGCACCTTTGCATATGTATTTTAATATACATGCAAATGGGGCTCTACCATTTGAAAATTTGATCCATAATTTCTGTAATTTATACAATAAGCTGTCTTTTGGCCCGCGTTATTTCATTCTTTGAAAGCATTTTTAGGTCAAATCTCCAATCCTGCAATGGCTTCTAGCTCCCTTCACATGTAGTCCTACTATATTAAAAAGGGCTGTGCATGCACATCACAGTCTGCACTAAGGGAACCTACTGCAGCATCCTGGGCATCACTATCATCGGTCCGAAAGATGCTACTACAAAATAAGTGCTGCTACCACTGAAGTCAATTGTCTTCCAAAGGAGCTTCAGCAGGCTATAAACTATTCTGCTGAAATGGGCTGTAATCCCAAAGGAAATATTTAAACAATAATGACAAAGTAAAATGGCATTTCCTATGCCAACTTTGGAATTGCTGTTGTAACCTACAGGGGCTTTACTCAGCCCTTTGATATTAAGGGCATTACATAAATAAATCAAAATGTAATGTTACTTGCCTGAAGCTCGCCTGTCCCACTAGCTGACGTCAGGCAAGGTCCTCTGACTGGTAGCACGTTCTGCTCTGCTAGAGCCAGGCCTGTGCAATATACTTTTACATTTTACTCTTCTACAAAATATTTGTATGTTGAACCGCTAACTTGCAGCCACTTCTCTCAGTGTCTACATTGAAATGTCAGCACCTTGGTAGGGACTGAAAATGGAAGGAATGTTGGTTTACTCTTTCAGATCTCGATGAATGTGCAACGAAACAGCATAACTGCCAGTTCCTGTGTGTCAACACCATAGGGGGCTTCACTTGTAAATGTCCTCCTGGTTTCACTCAGCATCATACAGCGTGTATTGGTAAGTGACATTGAACGTTGCTCTTCATTAAGTGGAAACTCCCGTTTGAGGATTCTTATTGCATCTCATTCCTGACGGTGTTGTAGTAGGATGGTGAATTCATCTTCCAGAAGAAATGAGGTGCAGAAATGGAGGCTATTTATGCTGAAATACTGGACCAGATTTTGCTCCCACTTACACTGGGGCAACCACAAAGGATGGAATTTGGCCTAATAAGTTTGTTGTGCCAACAGCTTTCCTTTGCTGTGTCAGCTAGTACCAGCTATTTACTGTAGAAGAAACCGATATGTTTGTACAAAGAGACACATTTTTTTTTAAAAGCCTCTATATTTTGCACCTGCAATTAGTTGCTGGTGTAAATGAGTGTGTCAGTGTCTATATGGCTGCACCAGCAAATCAGGTAGTTAGAACCTAGGAACAGAGGAGGACTCCATTGGATGAAAGAGTAGGGGCAGAGGTGGAAAAAAGGCCCTTCCTCCCTCCCCGTGTCCCTTGTTTCCTGCACTCAAGGACTGTACACTGATAGCACTGTGCATGTTTCTGACCCTTTCTTCATTAGTTAGCAGCAGTTTCAATGTTGTGCCTGTAGTTGGTGCCACGTTAAGGTATCTTTAATAAGTTGGCCCTAAATGTTTGCATCTGAACAACTTGGCCTATGTATACATCCATATTAGATCAGTTTAAATGTAAAATAGAATCTCTGCTTTTCAGTTCTGCAATCTGGATCTCGATTCCAGTATTCTGCGCTCCCGTGGCCTCAATGTCCATGCTATGTATGCAAGGAGAGCAGAATATCAGTCAAGATCCCGCATGAAGGTTTGAGAGCAGTTCCCTTCAAATTGTATCTCCTGTTAGTGTTGTCAAGTGAAAAGTTGGGATTTCTCTCTCCCATTTCTTTGGTGCAAGGCACAGGATGGAAAGGAGCAGTGTCTGTCATGTCAATGTCTTGTGACACTTACGTTTCTTTTCTGCTTTTCATGCACTCTTATTCTGTTAACATCCTTGAATGATGGTCTTTGAGATGAGTAATTACCTTGCAGAACAGCACTAATACTTTCATCTGTTTTACCTTTAGATAATAATGAATGTGCCTCTGAAATCAATCTGTGTGGGGCGAGAGGTGTTTGCCAGAACACACCAGGAAGCTTCACGTGTGAATGCCAGCGTGGCTTTTCCCTGGACCAGACTGGAGTCAGCTGTGAAGGTAGGCACAGTATATAGTATGGATAGCTTGAGCCATCTGGTCTTCTGTTGTCCCAACGTGAGCCTGGGCATCCGGCGTTATAAACTCAAAGACAACAGCACATAGACTGGTGCTGCCTCACTGGGAATTTTGGGAATAAGACGGTTCCTCTTGGATTTCTCTTCACTTCTCCCCACAGGCATGAGGAGATGGTGATCTTCCCTCTCTGCTGAGCCAAGCGCCTCTGTTCCAAACTGAACATTGCGTGGTGGCTTCCTGTTGAATTTTGCCCCAGAGTTTGTGAAACCCTTCCCTTCCTATGGGAGTTGTTGCTATTTGTAGATCAGCTTTGATACACATTAAAAAAATAAGATCTCCAAGGGGCAAAACACAGACAATGAGGTTAGAATCCTGGGTGCCTTGATTTTCTGATGGTTCTGTCTGTGAGTGTAGAAGGGAATTCTGCAGTGTAGATCCTATTCAGCCCTAGTGAAAGCAAACACAACTCCACTGAATTCAGTGGATGTGCCAGAAATGAATTTGGCCTCGTATACATGCCCCACAGAAGAAGGGAATAAGACAGCACAATCATGCATCTGATGTGAGTACTCAAGGAAATACTCACACACATTGCTCTCAGCTATGCAGTTTCACTTCCATTGAAGTAAGTAGGAGCTGTACTTGAAGTACTGTATTTGAAGTCATTTGCCTCCAGGAGTCCATTCAAAGCTGGAGTAAGCAAGTGCATGCAACGCCATTAACTTAAACCAGCTCTGAATTTGGCTCTCCCTGTCTAGTTTAGAAGAAGGATTACAGTATGAAGCACAAAGGAGCACTGTGCAAAGTCAATTTCAGCGTGTAATTCACTACTTGCATGTGTGAAGTAGAAGAGTGATTGATGCCTGAGTAATGAAGGTTAATAGAATTTGTGAAGAAAAAGAATCAGAAAGATAGAACCTGAAATGTTTAATCCAAACCAGTCCTTTTTATGACACATTTTATTTAATCTTACAATGCACGTTTAAAATGCACATTATATTCTTTTTAAATGGCCTTCATTTAGATCTTTTTGTCTGCCAGTGCTTCCATTCAGTCATAAATGCTCCATTCGTAAGGAATGCAACAACACTTAATGTATACGGCTTAAATTCTGAGCAAAATATTTCACAGGCCACTGTTTCTAGGATACACTGCTTTCAGTTTTAAAAGTATTTTTTAAAAAGATGATCACATTTTGTGTCATAAAATAATTCCCAAATGACGAGAGAACTAACACAAGAAGCCACTGAAGTTAGCTTACTTCTCCTCTGGTATTCCTCTATCTTACAGTTTTATATTGCCACTCATATTTGCCCACCTTTCACAAATTCTCCTCACTGATCACATGACATTGATTTTGGAGGCTAGTAGGATTAAAAAGAAAGGGGGGGAAAACCACGGAAACTACGGTATCACTTAATATCTCTGTTGAGAAGAGAGAATTCCTGAAATTTGGACTGTGTCTCACCCTTTTAGATGTTGATGAATGTGATGGAAACCACCGGTGCCAGCATGGTTGCCAGAATATAATTGGAGGATACAGGTGTAGCTGCCCACACGGATATCTCCAGCATTACCAGTGGAACCAATGTGTTGGCAAGTTACTTTTCTTTGTTAACAAAATAAAACACTCCATAATTGTGTTAGCAACAAGATTGGGGGGGGGGGGTTGTTTCTGTATTTTGTTTAGCCATGTGTTTCATAAAACTCTGTCCAGCAGAAGGTAAACCTGATATGATACTGAGCCCCTCTTGTGACATTCTGAGCATTCTCAACTCCCATTGAAGTCCAATGGCCAAAGCCCTGCTTCAGCAAAGCACTTTAGTCAGAGCTAAGTGTGTGCTAGTGAGTAGTCCTGTTGACTTCAAGGGAACTACTACTCATATGCTTAAGTACTTTGTTGACTCGGACATGGCCCAAATGCAGAAAACCTTACTCAGCTGTCTCTGTCTTTACTCAGACAGGACTCACAGCAACTGGCACAATCCAGGTACAGGGTTTGATTCTAATAGACCTGTAAGATTAAACATTGAGCACAACACTTTGCAAGCATCTAATATTCCAGGACAGTCCTGCTGCATCTGCACCTCCATCTTTTAGCTACAGTCCCACAAGTGGACTGTTGTGTAGGAGAACTAGCTTTAAAATCTGCTGAGAGCACATGGGTGAATGATAGGTTTTCCTAATGCTTTGTGGAGGTTTGCCCACATTACAAATCTAAAACATGATTTGTCAAAGTTCAGCCAGATTTGACTGTATCTGCCCAAAGAGACTTCCCCAGAGCTTAGGGGTAAAGTTTACAAGGAGCATCTACCCAACACTGTTTCTGCTATTGGTTCTTCAGTGTGTTAGGAAATAAATTCACCTGCAGATTAAAATGAAACATTTGGTCCCTATCTAAAATTTGGTTATGTCCCAAGTTGCTGTGACCCACATCAGTGGGGTTACTCATGGAGAATGTTACTCTTCAATGTGGCTTCAGCAGACAGATTTGGGCCCTATGTGTCCCAGAAGTCATAGAAAACAACTCTGTATTATACTGCAGCAGGGCAACATGAACCTGCCATATTCAAATGATAGACACATTATTTTTCTGCTGGCTAGGATTGCGTGTATTTCCAGTCTGATTTAATTGGGTTCCACACAAGCTGCAGTTTTGCCTGGCTGGCTAAAGAGATCTGTTTGATGACCCCATCTTTGAGAATTAAGGGCCTCATACTCTTTGTTTGGCTCTGTTTGTTTTTAAGAGCATATAAAAATGCCTTTGTTCATTATCATTCTGCTGCTCTAGGGAGGTCTCTGCTTTTAATTATGTTTACCAAACTTTCTGACATATTACACAGCCCTGGATGGGGAGTCTAGACATTTCTACTCCAGCGCTCAGTGCATTTGACATGCAGGGGAATTTGAGGTTCATTCAAAAATTGTTTGGTTATGGAAAGATTTAATTAAATGTGAGGGGGAGGGCGGGAGATTTAATTTAAATTGGGATTTAATTCACCCTTTTAAAAACAACCTGAAAAGAATAAGCTGTAATTTCCAGCTCTCTTGACTATTAAGGATGGAGAAACTCTCTCTGAGTGCCTCAAACTATATTTTGGATCTTTATTGCTTTCAATTGAAACCCACGTCTTGCAGGATGATTCCACAGTCGAAACCCATTTTTCTAGCTAAAGTGAAGCATATGCTTCCAATGTTTATTAGAAATGAGTGAGCCCCTGAAAAGCTGGGCTGATACCAATGGATCCTCTCTATAGGGTATATTTACTATATCATTTTCCACTGGATTTTTCTCCTCTTTTCCTCATCACAGTCCCCCTATAAATAGAAATCAATACTTAAATTCTAGTTCAGTGGTTCTCAGCCACGGGTCCGGGGCCCACTGGGGGGCCGCAAGCAGGTTTCAGGGTCTGCCAAAATAAACCAGAGAGTAGGGCCGGTGTTAGCTCACTGGGGCTGAAGCTGAAGCCCGAGCCCCACCGCCCTGCGTGAAGCCGAAGCGCAAACAACTTAGCTTTGTGGGCACCCTGTGGCGTGGGGCCCCAGGCAGTTGCCCTGCTTGCTAGCCCTGGCTTTTAATCTACTGGATATGCAGAAAAAGTTGTGGAACAGGCAGGCCATGGAGTTTTTATAGCATGGGCTGGGGGGGCTCAGAAAGAAAAAGGTTCTAGTTGATTGAAAATTAGGTAAAATGAGTTCACCGTTCTTAGTTGCTGTGGTTGCTATAACCTTCTTATAAGCCAAACTTACATTCATAATGTAGGCAAGATAACCATGAGTTCAGCAGCAAATAAGTATGTAGGTTTGAGCCATAGTTAGTGACATAGAACCCAAACCTGTCCTTGTTTTAGTTAATGACTAAACTCCTATGGACTTCAGGGAGTCAAGGTCAGGCTTTAGGTTCTACTGTTTCCTGAATGTAAGAATATGAATGTCTTAATATGGTTAGATATTAATCTGGGGCCCCTGGGCATACCACAGGGGAAGAATTTTTGTCATAGGCTTTTGCGGGACCTTTCCTTCATGTAATTTGGCAATCTGGACTCTGCCAACCATTTATGTCTTTTTGACCTTATTACGTGACGTGTACAGGGACTTTTTGATGTTGCTGCAACACACATTTAGTTAATCACCGAAGAATGCTTTGGTTCCTCCCATGTCTTGTACAGTGTATGACTGCTTCTCTAGCCCAGGCAGTTCTGTTGTCTTCCAAGCCATAACTCAATATTGCAAGACATGTACGGGATTGCTTTAAAATATAGAAAAATAGCTAAACTTTGTCACAGAATAGTAGCATTAATAAATCTCAAGGCACTCTTGAAAACATCCTGAACAATAAGCCATATATTTACTGTAGATGAGTCCAACCTGACCTCCAACTCACCATGCCACTGAACTGGGGGAGAGTTCAGATCCAAACTTTGTCCATCTTTAATATTTACATATGCTTGCAAAGGGGCTTTAATACAATGCTTTTCCTGCTCATTTCTTCTCTAAGGAACTGCTCCTCATCTATAGCTCCTTTTTGAATAAAAAAAAGATTCAGTGGTTACAAAAACTGTCATCCTTTATTTCTTCACTCTTTCCCCTTTCATGTTTTACAATATAATAAATATGGTGTTACCAGGCCAGCTCTTCAGCTTCATCCAGTTTACACTTGGCATAGCTGAGAAGGGCGGGGGGGGGGAAGGTGGCACATAAGCCACTGTTCTACTCCAGTCACTGTTCTACTCCCTTGAGCTGGGTTGGGCTGAAACAGCTTCTGGTATGGTATAGAGTAGCCCAAAGGTTGCTCTGTGTTACTGTGGTTGCAGTGGTCTCCTAGGGACTGCTGCAGCAGCCAGGGATGAGGCAGAACCCTGTTCTTGGATTTGGACATCTGATGAGGCAGCATGTTTGAATCTGCTCAGTTATCAAGGTTAGGCCTTTCTAAAGTTACAGAGGGGAGCAATAGGCTGAATTAGTCCTAAGAATAAAAGCCAGTCTCTAATCTGCTGTGCTTCCCTTCCAGATGAAAACGAATGCCTCAGTGCACACGTTTGTGGAGGAGCATCTTGTCACAATACTTTGGGAAGCTATAAATGTATGTGCCCTACCGGATTTCAGTATGAACAATTTAGTGGAGGTTGCCAAGATGTCAATGAATGCAGTTCTGCACAAGCCCCATGCAGTTATGGTTGTTCAAATACTGATGGTGGCTATGTCTGTGGATGCCCACCTGGTTACTTCAGGATAGGACAAGGGTAAGGGCTTCTCATATTTAAACTAATAGACATTAGGTGGCAAAATCTGCCCCCTTGCCTCTGCTGCAGAACCAGTGGCAGCAGAGCTGCTGGGAAAGGGGTAGGATTTGGGGAAGGCGTCCGAGAGTTTCACACTCCCTCCTGTGCTTGGAGCCGAGCTCTGCAAGGGAGATGAGGCAGGGCCGGAGGAGAGGTGAAGGTGGGGATCATGGATTTATAGCAAGATGGATTCTCTAGGCCTTGCCAAGGAAGTTTGGCTCAGGGCCACAAAGGATACTACAAGCTGGAGTAGTGTCTGCTTAGCCACTCCTGTTGGGAGGGACGATTCCTTCCTTCCTTTTGTCCTGATACAAAGAACCCCAGCACCTACCCCACGTACCTGAGCTGTGCACTAGGGAGATTTTCCCCCTCAGTATGCACTTGATTCCTGTGCAGCATAGAGCTCCTCTCTAAGAAAAGGGGAGTTGTATGGCTCTAAAGACAATCACTGTTATCCCAGTCTTTTACTGATGACGTTAGAATGAAATATCCTTATATTGAAGTGATCCTGTGTTTCTAGTTGAATGGCATCCCCAAGGGAATTATTTTCTGTTTATGTCTATGCTATCATGAAAATTAGAGAATAATACTCATTAGAACTTCATGTGCAACCTACAAAATACAGGCCTGGGTCTGCAGTCGTTTGGCACCTAAAATTCCAATAGCTTCATTGGGACTTTTAGGTGTGTGAAGAATCTAGGCTCAGGCACTTTGGTGGATGGCACAAAGATCCTGGCCTACATTTTCACAAGTGACCGCTTCCAGCAGCTCCCATTGGCCTGGAGCAGCGAACCGCGGCCAGTGGGAGCCGTGATCGGCTGGACCTGCGGACGGGGCAGGTAAACAAACCGGCCTGGCCCATCAGGGGCTTTCCCTACACAAGCGGCGTCCCAAATTTGGGAAACACTGGTTTAGAGCAATACAAGTTCTTAATGTTGTATGGGTTTTTTCTTGAGGGATGGAACTAATTTCATGTAACTAATTTTCACTTCTTAATTCATCAGACACTGTGTTTCTGGAGTGGGACTGGGTAAAGGTCATGGTCAAGAATTGCCCATCAGCGGTGAAGTAGATGACAACTCTCTCTCCCCCGAGGCTTGTTATGAATGTAAAATCAACGGTTATCCCAAGAGAGGAAGGAAGCGCAGAAGTACTAATGAAACTATTGCAAATGAAGCAGAGGTAATTGTCCTTCTTGGGGAGGGATTTGGGCTGTTTTCTGAGAGCCAGAATCAGAGACTTAGGGTGCAAAAAAAGAATCCAGAGGAAAAAATTCAGACCGCCACCAGGCATGTCACTTCAACATGGCCCAAGGAGTTGCTCTGGGACTTTGCATGTCTGTGGGGGCTTTCTGAAGATTCTCACAGTCATCAGGGAGAGGTCATCTTTAGAAGATACTAACATGCTTGCTCATTTCCTGTTTCTGGTCAGACACTAAAGCTAAATGCCCATCCAACTCTCCAGCAAGGGGTGAGCTCAAGAGCGAGGACGGTTCTCGATGTCAAAGGACAGCATGAGCGTAGAACACTTTTGTGACCTTGTGGTCTCAAAACAGGGACACTTAGTTCTGGGAGTGGGTGAGTCTCCCACTGAAAGAGACTGTGTTGAGCATGGAGCGGGTGGGACCCTCTCCAAAGAAAATATTGTGTTCCAAAGGCTAAATATGTAAACTGCTGGGATTCCTGTGCATCCAGTCACTGCAGCCTTTCACAAGGTATGTGGACGTGCTTCTGGTCACCCACAATCTGGCTTTGGACCAAAGGCTGTCAGAGACAGTTAGGCAAACAGTGTTCTCCCTGTGTGGCCCAGATAGCAGAGCTGGAAGCTGAATTCAGAACATAATTGTTGGAAGGTCATTGGATTGACCAGTAGGTTTAATGTACATCTTTAGGTTGGGGTAACTGTGAAATTTAAATTACTACAGTCTGCTGTGATGCTCAGCCAACTTCCCCTCCTCCCCGCTGTTGTCATTGGCCTCTTGCACCAAATAATGTTAATAATAGATGATGTAATGACCTGTATTTACATTAAAAACAGTGTGTCATGTGACTAGTTGCACCTATTTACAAGTCACCTTTCACTCACTCCAATGGGAGGCTGTTTTCTTTTCATTTTTAGCAAACATTCCTTAAAATAGATTAAAAGGAAAATAAACACTGCATCAACCTCATCCTTACGGTTTGTTTTGAATTGACAAAAACGAGTAACTTCGGTGTTAAAATGGTCAACCCTGCTCTGTTCTTAACTTGCCTGGCAGAAAAATGTTAGACTCCTACTGTTTCCAGCACCTTACAATGCCTGTGCACAAGAAGCCATAGTGGCAGGTTCAACTTTGCACGTCCATTGACCAAATTCTGTACTCTGACTCAGGCCGAATTCTCACTCACCTTGATGGGAGATTTGTCTAACTGAGGGCTGCAGGATTTGGCTCCTTTCATAGTTTGTAAGGCCAGAAGGGGTTATTGTGATCGTCTGGTCTGAACTCTTGTATAGCACAGGCCAGAGAACTTCCTTCAATTAATTTATACTATAAAATTCATATTCTTCTTTTTGAGACATTTTAATTAATTTACATTACAAATGGCACCAGATCCAAGCTCATTTAATTCATTCCCTTCCATCTTCTCCAGCTGCTCCAAGACAACTATAAACTGACAGTGGCAGACTTTGCATTAAAATGCACAGAAACTGCCAGGGAATTGGGCCATTGCTGTGGTCTTCAGGTTGTACAGATTTTATACAAGTCAGCTGAAAGTACGGGGGCTTTTTTAGTTTTGTGTTGTGCATCCTGATGAGTATAACCCAGAAAACTTGAAAGGGCCTCCTAAAATGTCCCTGTACTACATGCACACTTACCAAGCTAAGTGTCCTGCATGTATGTCCTATATATATTTGCATGTGCAGATATCTCATCTTTTCATGTGCTAACACAGGGTATCAGGAACACCCTTCACACATGTGAAATAACTCAAGTTTGTGTGTGCAAGCCAAGTCGTGTACACAGGTACATGATCCATATGTGCAAAAGTAGGGGGGTTTTGCTCACGCAAAATGTTTTGGGTGCACTTCTCTGGGCCCCTTGAAATTGGTGCAAAGTGTATAATCATACAGAATCAATGATTTAGTAAAGCACAATAAATATACTCGAAGAAGAAGCTGTGTTGAGTGTGAAGCAAGCTGGAATTCTACCCTAAAAATCATCAGGGTTTCAAAGCTTACATGTTTGCTAGCTGATGAAGGGCAATTTGTCGCTGTGGCTGAAGAATTACACTGGCATACTCTTGCCTGCTGCAGGAAGTTTCCAAATTAATATCGTTCCAGCTGACATTCTTTTATGGTCCCTGAAACTCTGCCTTTTAGAAATGTTGCTAATAACTCATCTCAGTGGAGTTTAGCTCATGTCTTATATGAGTTCAATCACCTTGACTTCAGCTATATCTGCACTGGCTCTGCAGGTGTAACGTCCCACTTGGGTAGATATACACATGCTAGCTTTGATAGAGCGAGTGTGCTAAAAATAGCATAGACACCACAGTACAGGTGATGGGAGACGTTATCCACCCTGAATATAATCCCATCCAAGATCCTAGGTTGTATTCAGGGCACCTAATCCTTCTTGCCACTAACGACAGCAGCTATGCAGCTAATTTTAGTGCAGTAGCTTGATCAAAGCCAGTGCAATCTATTCGAGCAGGAAAATACAACTCCGGCTTCAGTGTAGATGTGTCCTTAGAGGTAAGAGCTGACACCCACTTCATCTTCAGCTCCTTTAGGCTGTAGCACAGAAGCTGTTGGAAGCCTGTTCCAACAGAGTGCCTAGGTAGAGGAAAGCTTGCAAAGAAGAAAACTAAGTCACACCCATTAAATGACTTGCCTGCTCCACAAATGACATTATCTCACACAGCTCATTATTAGCTTCACTTCACTGCTGCTTTTGACAGACTGGGAAGTGTGACACAGGTATGTGCACCCAGCATGTGTGGAGGGTGAGAAAAGGGTCTGAACTCTGAAATGCATCATCTCAAAGGCTCTGAGAGCCATGTGCAGCATGCAGCATCTTTCAGTGCATGCCTGAGGTGAGATGACCCATACAGAGAACGCTAATTGCAAGTAACTAAGACTTCCTTTTCTTTTGCCTTCATACACAGAACTAACTGCTCAGTTCAAGGTTCAAATCCTGCTCTGACCTAGACCCTCTGCTACTCAGTTGGAGCAAATGGGGTTGCCTGGCGTTTAAGACAGGCAACAATATAGTTTTCTTTTCAACTTTTTTATTAGATGGCCTCTTAAGTTGTTTATAAATGGATGAAACTGTTCTGTGACAAAGCAGAGACTAATGTTAGTGTTCTTGTGCAGGATCAACCTGAGGTGGAACCAGAAGTCAGTCTTGCCAGTTGGGATAGTGAAAAAACAGCCGTCTTTTCCTTCAACATCTCTGGGCTTAATAACAAAGATCGCATCCTGGAACTTCTTCCCGCTCTCTCAACACTGACAAATCACAACCGATATTTAATTGACTCTGGAAATGAAGATGGTTTCTTTAGAATCAATCAGAAGGAAGGGATAAGCTACCTTCATTTCACAAAGAAGAAGCCAATACCTGGAACCTACTCATTACAAATCAGTAGTATTCCACTCTATAAAAAGAAGGAACTTAATCAGCTTGAAGACAAACATGACAAAGACTACCTCAGTGGTGAGCTGGGAGATAACCTGAAAATGAAAATTCAGATTTTGCTTCATTAATTCATCAACCAAAGACCAAATAATTAAAACCAAAGATAGATAGGTAGGACTGAATTTCCTCCCAATCAGATTCTCCATATCATAGGTACAATCTTTCATGAGTACATTTGTATGAATGAGCACTATTATATTATTACATAAACAAGGTACAGGATGAATACCCTAGATCAAAACAACCACTTTCTCAGGCTTCTTAAAGTGTAGCTGAGCTACCTTGATATGTTGAATCTTGAAAACTGGGACTTTTATCATTGGAGGTTGGCCACTGATGCTGAGACCCACCATTTCAGCAGAGGTACAAGAACGTGCTTTCAACTGATGGACTTCTCTATTTTTGTAATTCTTAAACTTTGCTTCTCCAACTACAACTTTCTAGGTCAGCCATTTATGATATCCATTTGGTGCTAGTACATTTTCAATCTAGATTTATAAATGCACTGTAATATTTACACAACTTAGAAGCCAAAATTGCAATTATTCAGTCTACATACGTCAATCAACCAAAGTTAACTCAGTAGTTTATCTCAGTTATGCCTATAATACAGTACATGTAAATTAAGTGTGTGTATACTGTAATCATACTATTTTTATCAATGAAGCATTTGTAAACTAGATTAATAATACCCTTAATGTGAGGGTTTGTAATGGTGCTTATAAAGACCAACTACTTGTTAACTGTATACACAAACCTGATGATGAAATTTCTGTGACTTACCAAAATGCACTGAGGTCAGTAGGGACCATTAAACATTCTCAGAAGTCAGATGATAATCAGTGCCATCCTACACCATGACATTATGTAATACATGTCAAGAGTACCCATAATCATTCATATCAACAAGGGTTCAATGTCACAATAAAACAGTGGGTTTTTTTAGTTTATTCTGTGACTTTGTGTTCTTGCTAGTACTAGCTCTTCAGTACACTAGACTGAATGTTTATGCTTCATGCATTCCTGTATAATGTGGGATATACTGCATGTATAGGTGATTCATTACTGAATATGTGCATCTGTAGTTTATTCAGTCTTCCTACTGAGGAAGACAGAAGAGAAATACAGAACTATTTACAATACTAATTCAGCAATGGAATTCTTTAAAATGTAGCTCCCAAAGGGCAAGTTAGAACATTTCCAATGACCTGACCTAAATAATCCTGTCAATCAGTAATTAATAGCCAAAACTTGCAAAATTGGATGTTAAATCATTATTTGGAAAACATGCGCCTTTTATTTCAAAAGTCTTGTCTCCTAAAGCCCCTTTGGCATGTATAAAGTATTCCATTCTTCCCTCCTCCTCCCCTCCACATGACATCTATTGTCAAATAATCCAAGGCTGATTACAAAGGAATAATCCAGTATTGAAATCAACTGCAAATTATATGACATGCATAATGTGAAGGTGCCAGTGTTTGTCTATGAAGTGGTACAAGCTTTAGCAGGAAAAGAACATTCTATTGATATGTGACAATGCAATACCCCCCCAAAAAAGAAAACAATTTGTGGCACTGAAAATACAGTGCAAAAACTTGATTGGAAAGCATTGTAGTTGATAGATGGAAATATACTGAGCCACAATCATTTGTGAAAGGGAAATGTTCTGTAATAATTCACTCAGAGGGGTGTTATTTTCTGTAATCAGATTTCATCTCAGATTTTTTTCTCCATAACCATCTTAATAATATAAAAAGAAGTTGGCACACAGAGGGTCACCATGATATTTTCAATAGGCCATGTCTGGTTTTATTTACCATAGTGCCACAGTTTTGAACAGTATATTTTCCACATGTTGATTAGCTATAGCAAAACATATTCAGAGTTTGACAATTGTAAATACCATTCCCATTTCAATAGGTAGTGAGGGGTTTTTTATGCCAGTGAAGGTATGTACATTGGAGTGTATTTGGCTTTTTTCTTTCCTCTCCATAAAAACTCAGAGGAACTAAAAGGGATTATTTTAGAGAAATATACAGACAATGTCAAGTAGATTTCTTGGTTTAACATTTAAATCTTTATATAACACCTTATCATGCCAAAACATGTTTGATTTTGCTCCAGCAGCCTCAGTGTTGTCTGCACAGCTCTGAAAATCATCTTTGTTTACTGAAACTGCAGAGGGGGGAAAAGGCAGTTTGAAATATTGTGATTTCGTAGGTCCCACAAAAGAGAGACTATTTAATAGTATTTCTGTGTCATGGAGTGATATATTCAAACAAGAGGAGATGGTTAGAAATCAGAAGGTTCTCTCTGTCAGCTAAACACAATATTTGAACAATTCCAATGTTATGCTACAAAATCTTGACAATGTCCTTTTAACGGGTTCAGAATGCAAAGCCCAATCCTGCAAACAGATCTGTGTGTAGCGACCCATGTGTCTCTCTTTGCAGGATTGGGCCCTGAATTGAAATTTGCCTCTGTATTCCTGTCGATATAATTTAGAACTTTTAGCTTCAATAATTATTGACATGAGTTTAATTTCTTAATTACTCCTAGATTTGGGATGAACAACAAAGAGCAATATTGCACTAAGCCAATAGTGTTTGTGGAACCTACAAGAGCAATTAAATACAATTATTTTCTTGTATTTGACGTGGTAGTGGATTCACAGAGACTCTAAGCTTGCGGTAGAGTTGAAGGGGAGGAGGAGCTTTAGTATGGTTTTGTACGTAAAAGTTAGTTTTCATATTAGAGTTAGGGAAATGGTGATACATATTTTAGCTCTTTGAAATAATTGTGGCTTTTAGCAAGTGAATTTGTGCATAACTTATATGCATGTGCCAAAATATTATAATTTCTGGTTAACATACAGCTTTAACAAAAATGTCTCATTACTGTATATATCAACCTGGTCTCTTGACTTGCTGTGTATTGTAACAGTATCTTGTAAGCTTGACAGATGATGTGTATTTTGGCAGGACATGACTGTTTCCACAGTCTCCCTTTTAAACGGTCTTGCAAAGAACCCAAACTGTTTGTCTTTCTTATAGCCGGTCTGAGACCAATTTCCAGGTAGCTGCTCTTGCTGGGATTTCATATCAAAGTAATATGTTAATGCAAATGTTTCTAGTTTGTAGTTTGTTCTGATTTGGGCTCTGGAACAGACGAGTCTAGGTTCCTCAGCACAGGTAGGGCCTGCCCTCTAGGAGTCTGATACATTTGATTTTTGCCTGCTGCTGTAACCGACTCTGAGCACACCTTTCTGTGACTGTTTTGCTTACTCACATTCAGATGTCACCTGTCTCTACAGGTAAGTGTGATGCTAACCAGCCCACATCAAACTGCTGACATTCGAGCTCACCTTAGATCAAGCCAAGTGACAGAGCAGGATTTTATCTTCTCAGCCTTTCACATCTCTTTCTAGCAAATGTCAATTTTTAAAAAGCAATTTTTAGGTTCCCATTTTAAAGCCACGGCACTAAAGTGAATAAAGCCTCACACCAGTTTTAGGGATCAGAATTACTTCAGCCAGAATCAGTACATTGCAACCAAAGTTAAAATGCCTTACGCATACTCCTTGGAACCTAGATAGATACCAGATGGGTTCAAATCCCTCTTCCTTTTTTACTCAAAATGGTGACAAAAATAAAAAGACCAAGAAAGTTCTATTTGATATCCATGTTCCAGTCAGCATGTAGGTACCCACATAACTTTTGCACAGCTGCACATGCAGATTACTCATGCCAAGAGCACAATCCCAGCTGGGAAGGAGGCACCAGGGATAATGGAGTATGTACAAAAACAGGTGGCCCATGACCTTCAGACCTCATCCTATACCACCCTCGCTATGGTATTGCGTGGTCTCTGGATGTGAGGGGAGCTAGAATTGGGTGCAAATATTGCGCCTCACTTTGGTGACCTTCTTCACACTTTCTTATTCAAAGTGGCCTGAATTTAGCCCTTTGTAACATTTTGGTGTTAACTGTAGTCAGCTCGAAAAATCTAAGTTGAGTGACCCCTTCTGAGCACTCTCCAGAACAAACCACTAGTCATCACATTAATATGGTCATATCAAAATAACACCTCGGAGAAAACTTTACCTTTAAAAAATCCATTAGCTTCTGCTCCATAAGTGTGGGAGGAACATATAGATGCCTGGCTAAACACCTACTCTGTGCATTGGGTAAATATTTGTGCCCCCAAATTTCACCTGTACAAGGACAATCTCTACTCTGCACGTTCCTGCTATTACCAGAGCTGGTGCACACAACAGGTTAACAAAAGGTGGAGTCGTGTTGGCTTGCATGCTGTGAAAAACAAGAGCAAGCAATACTATCCAAATGGAAAAGGATAAAATCAGTGAGACAAGCAATTATTCTTGGGGTTCTCAGAAGGTATTACCCACCAAACACAGATTTCAAAGGATGTGTCTATCAAGCTAGTGTTCCACAGCTAAAGCTCATCTAATGTGCAACAGCAGTCAAAAAAGTGAACAGAATATTGGGAATCATTAAGAAAGGGATAGATAATAAGACAGAAAATATATTGCCTCTATATAAATAAATGGTATGCCCACATCTTGAATACTGCATGTAGATGTGGTCGCCCCATCTGAAAATGATATATTGGAATTGGAAAAGGTTCAGAAAAGGGCAACAAAAATTATGAGGGGTATGGAACGGCTGCCATCTGAGGAGAAATTAATAAGACTGGGATTTTTCTGCTTGGAAAAGAGACAACTAAGGGGGAATATGATAGAGGTCTATAAAACCATGACTGGTGTGGAGAAAGTAAATAGGGAAATGTTATTTACTTCTCATGACACAAGAACTAGGAGTCGCCAAATGAAATGAATAGGCATCAGGTTTAAAACAAACAAAAGGAAGTATTTTTTCACACAACGCACAGTCAACCTGTGGAACTCCTTGCCAGAGGATGTTATGAAGGCCAAGACTATAACAGGGATCAAAAAAGAACTAGATAAATTCATGGAGGATAGGTCCATCAATGGCTATTAGCCAGGGTGGGCAGGGATGGTGTTCCTAGCCTCTGTTTGCCAGAAGCTGGGAATGGGCAACAGGGGATGGATCACTTGATGATTGCCTGCTCTGTTCATTCCCTCTGAGGCACCTGGCATTGGCCACCGTCAGAAGACAGGATACTGGGCTAGATGGACCTTTGGTCTGACCCAGTATGGCCGTTCTTCTGTTCTTATGTGAAAGTGCCCTGGCAAAAGACCACTCATACTTTCACTTTACAATTTAGTCACAACAAAATACTTTGCCTGCGAAGTTTAGAACACTCTCCCCCAGTTCATTGCCTATGGGGATTATAGCTGATGACAGTGCCATGCTGGTTGTCACACTGAAATATAGTTATTGGCCAGCGGTAATATTAAACTATTGTAGCAATTATTGCAGGCAAAAGTCTTGCTGATGCTCAGATTCATTTCAGAGGCAAAAGGTCACAAATTATGTGATCCGCTCGACTGGGTGCATTCTCCTTGAAAGAAGCATTACCATTTTTTCCCCCCGGCATGCAGTGGTATATTGGGCCAGACTGTGATTTCAGTAATACCAGTGTACATCCAGAGTAATTTCCATGGGTGCTTTAGAGTTATTTGGTGTAACTGAGATCAGAATTAGGCCCATTGTAGAGAAGTTGTTTAATACCCGTAGATGCCATTAAGCATGCAGTCCTTGCCCAAACACATTTAGCCCTGTCCTGAATGCCAGTTCAGATGCAGTGCTTTGTTTCCCTACGCTTTCATTCTGCAGTCACTTTTCACAACCCTCTACTTCCTGAAGCAGCTGACACATGACCATGAGGGTATTCTTCACAGTGGCCGTCTTCAGTGCACTGAGTGAAGTCAGCCAGCAAGATGAGCATATAGATCATACAATAGCTGAGTCGCCACAGCAAACCTGAGCTCCTCAAGCTTTGTGCACTCTGTGACGTTAGCACATAAACTGTTCCTCTGAGAAGGATCTTGCTCTCAGGGGTTAGATGAGATGTAGGTTACTTGAGCCTAGACTACCTCTGCAAGAGGGGTATTTGAAATGCAAGACGTCAGCTGACTTCCAGCAAAGCCTGACTAGAAGAGGCCAAAGAGGGAGGTTTCTGCACATCCCTCATTACCATGCCATTGTGTATGTGACCCAATAATTAATTAGCAATGGGGTCATGGGAGGGGGGTGCAGTGGGTGAGCCTGAAGAGGACTAAGGAAAGCCAGTGCTGTGTGTTTGTAATGAAATTAAAATGACGGGTAGTTTAACCTCTGTCTCCTGTGCTTTTCATCACGCCAATAGCTCAGGCAAAGAAGATACAGGCGTGCGAGTCCTGACTCTGCTACCTAAAGCAGCTCACATATAAATCCTAAGGCACCATTGGCCCAATCCTGCAAGGAGCTGAGTCTCCTCAACTCTCATTGGTTTCAGTGGGACTAAAGGGCACTCAAACTTTCACCAGCCGAGGCTCCATTTCTCCTAGGGGATACTTCACTTTGGTTGTCTATACGTTATTACCACGTGTGAATGACAATGTCTCACTTCAGCATGAACAAAACACTCGTTTTTTACTCGTCACGTTTTTAAAAGCTAGAGAAACACTTTAGAATCCCCCATTAGCAGAAGTACTCTTGGGGCTAAAGGGCCTGAAGCAACTCCTGCTGAAGGCACTGGGGGCCATAGAAATGTTGTGTTCTGTAGGTCAGAGACTCTCTTCCACTTCTAAAATACTTTTCTAAAGATGAAATTTCCCCGTGAGATGGGCGGGTGCAGGGCGGGCTGGATTAGGGCCTTTCCTTTAATGCACAGAAACTGTTTCATTTCTGAAAAAATAACCATGTGAGCTTGCCAATTGTTTCAATCATTGTATTGTTGTCATAACGCTGAATTCTCATATATATTTAAATACAGAAGAGTGTAGAAAGGCTGAATATTTCCCATTGTGTCTGCCAGAGCAGACATGCACTACGTTAAACCTTTGCTAAGTACCCAAAAACTATATTACTTTTTCACACAGGCCTGCTAGAGGCATTCATCATACTGAACACCATCCAGAACTCTCATATGTCTGAGCACCATAATTTAACATTTATTTAGTTTGTTTGTTTATAGCTTCTCTATGGCTCCCAGCTCTGTAGTCTCTGACCACCTCGCAGACTTTAGTGTGTATCCTTGCAACACCTCTGTGAGGTAGGGCTGTGTTATCTCCATTTTACAGAGAGGGAACTGAAAAACAGAGGTTCTGCTTCAAGAAAGTATGTGCTTGACTTAAGTGCCTTCCTGAATAGGGACAGACTTAAGCACATGCTAAGTATTTTCTGAATGGAGGACAGAGGAGCGAATAGGCTTGCTCAAGCTCACAGAGTAAGGCCTTTAGGCTCAGCCTTGAGTTTAGGAAGGCACATAGTTCTGCTGCCTCAGGAAGTTGTCCCTCAGAGGCACAGTTCCTCCCAGGTCTCCTTTCTGGGACCAGACGAAGTTGGGGGAATAAGGAGAGTAACTTACTAGACCCCTTTTCACATACCCAGCCAGCTATCCACTTGTTTAAGGTGGTAGCATAAGGCCCACGCTCTCCTGCTCTACCTCCACACTCAGATCTGATAGTTGCAATCAGGGTGGGTTGTTGCAGCTGCACAGAGGTTTCTCCACTATGTACCCTCAGAGGGCCACAGCACAATTGGTAGCAGACAGGAACAGAACCTGATTCGTCTGAGTTCCAGGCCCATGCTTTAATTATTAGACCAATCTTCCCTGGGTATTTGGAAGAGCCAAAGTTGCAGTAACAATTGAGAATGTACCTGATGAACACAACATCATTTCAGCCAACATCTCGGTTTTGTCATCTGAAAAAACAGGCTTTTATGAATGTATCCATCAACACAAGGCTTCAACTTTGTTTTCTTAACTCTTGTCATTCCAATGGGTCCCAATTGCACTTTCTTCAAGGTGATTTTTTTTCTGCAACAAGCCATTAGAATAGCTAAGTAAGTCACGTGGGATAAATGTTTGGTTATGCATATATGTAAATTAAACAGAAATCAGTATATTATTTACATTATAAGCTCTGCGGGGCAGGAAATATGTCTGGGCCTTTTCTGTTTGTAACGTGGTGTATATGCTCACAGGTCTGTCTAAATGT
The DNA here is from genome assembly GCF_011386835.1 of Chrysemys picta bellii. Classification (NCBI taxonomy): domain Eukaryota; kingdom Metazoa; phylum Chordata; order Testudines; family Emydidae; genus Chrysemys; species Chrysemys picta. The sequence goes on from NC_088800.1 coordinate 20,584,306, forward strand.
GTTATAACTGTAATCATAATAAATACTAGCTCTGTGAGAAGCATTTGTAATGAAACCAGAAACATGCAAGTTTCACCTGGTTTGGGTTTTGTAACTTGCATGTTTCCGGTTTCATTACAAGCCCAAAATTTGGTCCAGGTTTATCAAGGTTCATGAACCTCTCATTGAAACTAGGCTCTGTTTCAAGCAACTCTGGGCCAACTCTTGAGAAAATTTGGAACAAATTTCAGGTGAAGCAGGGATGATTTGTGGTTTTAGGTGGAAACCGTACAAAACTTGGAGGCTATGCTTAATTTCAAGCTGGAAACCAAGAAATCTTGGCATTTTTGGCTGCACTTCACTTTGATTTTGAGTTTTAAGGGTGAAAGCAAAATAGCAGGGGGCAGAGGAGTGAGGCCACACAAACTAAATCTGAGAGAAAATGGTTTGCAAAGTGAGGTCCCAACCCAGCACTGCATGTGCTTAACTTTAAGCATGTGAGTAGTCCTGAAAATCAAGGGAAGTACACACATGCTTGAAGTTCCACTCATGAGTTGCTGGACCTGAGATTGCCTCGGTTTGCGCTGCTCTAATAAGCCCAATCCCACAATGGGGGCTTCCCTGTGCTCATGGTTTGAGGTTATATATACAGGTTTGGTGCCTGAGCCAGCCCCATTGTGGTTTAAACCACTGATTTCAAAGGGAGCAGATTAGTCCCATAGCACACATTTTAGGTCCCGGGGACAAATCCACATCTGAAAGCAATAGTTACACCGGGGTGAATATGGGCTCCATAGTTTTGTGCTGGAATATGGTGCGCACACACTTGGTGGGAAAATGTAATATCCACCTGTTATTTTAATGAACTACTCAGAGCCACTTGGCGTCATTTCTCAGCCCAGCTGCTGCCCGCAGTTCAGAACTACCAGTAATGTTACAAGAGACAGCCCAGAAGCTAGGGCTGCCAGTTTAGCCATAGGATGGCTCCCTTTTGGACAGCCAACAATTGAAAAGACTTTCTTGTTCATTCTCTTTAAAGTGATCTGGCGACATAAACTTGTCTTAAATAAAAAAATAACAATAATAGTCACTAAAACCCCTGGTCATGAGATTCCTTCTGCACCAAACACCAACTGTAGCTGGAAAATATTTGAGCAGAACCTGGTTTCAAGTATCAGGCAGAATATGAGCAGCTGACTATAGAATATAAATGGTAAGGCTACAGAGCAGGGTGATAGCACTAGTTACTGTTGCTTTGAGAGTGGCCAACAGGAAATTGGAAGCAAGACGCCAATGAAAAGTAGACTAGGAATATGAAGACAACCACACTGTCAATCCACATCCATACTGGTATGAAACTACAGGAAACTAAGATTAATGAATAGAGGAACTAGCTGTTAGGCATGGCTGTTTATCACAGTTATAGAGTGATCTTTAACTAACTGTTTAATGCAAATCAGCTGTCATCAATGCATGAAAATTACCAGCTTTGGGAGCTAGGTGGTTCAGTGCAAAGCTTCCCCCACATGCTTCAGCACTGTTGACTGCAGGCCTAAAATGCAGGACTTGCTGTACCATGTATGGCTCTGACATGGAGCTGGTTAGGACAATGGTGCACATCTCGGGGAGGTAGCAGGCTCTGGTGGATGAGACACATGATTAAGAGGTGAGTTCTGTTCCTGATGTGCTCTGTGACCTTGGTAAGTCATTGAACTGCTGTGCCTCCGTTTCCCCACATGTAAAATGGGGATGATGATAGTTCCCCTCCTTTGTAAAACTCTTTGCCATCCTTGGGTGAAATGCGCAGTAAGACTGATGTCATTGTGGTTCTAAGTCCAGAGTTTTGGTGACCAAGAAATAATGGTTCTTGCCTTCCTGGGGCTTCAGGTAATTTTCCTCCCTCTTTCTGTAGTGGGGAAGCTTTCATTTGCTCTCAATCCTATTGTTTCTCTTATTCTTTCCTTTGTTCCCTACTCCCTTCCTCTTCTGCCCATCATTCTTTGTAGGTCTAGAATGTCCAAACTTTCCCCACCCTATTACTGCCAATACTGACTGTCAGAGCTAGGAGAAGCCATAAAAACCCAACCTCTCCTTGTTTCTTACCTGGTCCAATACTTTGCTAGTGAAGAAATCAGAGACGCTATGGAGAAAGATGGGATGCCTTTGAGCAGCTGGGAGGGTCATTCTTTTGAAAAATCAACTGTGTTTTCTTCCCCTACCAAGTGTGGACCATATCTTAGGCACAATTGGTTTAGGGGGGAAAGTATGCAAGGATCTTAAAAAGGCTTTTAGCTTCTGCTTCTTGCATACAGGGTATAAAATGTGTTACATTAGAACAGGGGTGGGCAAACTACAGCCCGTGGGCCACATCCAGCCCGCAGGACCATCCTGCCCAGCCCCTGAGCTCCTGGCCCCTCCCCTGCTGTCCCTCCTCCCCCTCACTTGCTCTGCCGCCGGCACAATGCTCTGGGCGGTGGGGCTGTGAGCTCCTGGGACAGCGCAGCTGCAGAGCCCGGCCTGACCCAGTGCTGTGTGATGGCAACAGCGGCGGTGGCGGAGTGGCCCGGCTCCAGCCGGACAGCGCAGCTGTAGTGCCACCAGCCACTGGTGCTCCAGGCAGCGTGGTAAGAGGGCAGGGAGAATAGGGGTTTGGATAGAGGGCAGGGGAGTTCGGGGTGGTGGTCAGGGAGCAGGTGTGTGGATGGTGGTCGGGGGGAAATGGGGTTGAATGGGGGCAGGGCTTCCAGGGGGCAGTCAGGAAGGAGGAGGGGTTGGATGGGGGGGTGGGGATCCGGGGGTAGGCAGGGGACAGGGAGCGGGGGCGGTGGATGGGGCAGGGGTCCCAGAGGGGCCGTCAGGGAACAGGGGGGGTTGGATGGGGCAGGAGTCCCCGGGGGGGGGCAGATAGGAGGTGGGGGTAGGGTCACAACCCCCTCCCCTAACCAGCCCGCCATACAATTTACGAAACCCGATGCAATCCTCAGGCCAAAAAGTTTGCCCTCTGCTGCATTAGAAGAAGGCTGCCTGGGTTGTTTTTTTGAGCACCTAGATGCTATGACAGCATTTGGAGGGAAAACAGACCATACCATGTTATTGGGAGGCAGGCTCTGGGACCTTACATAATCGTGTAGCGCTATTTTGCTGACTCACCCTGGCAGCCAGATGGTGCTACAAAAACAAAATGGCTGTGTTTCATCGTTGCTTTGCACGGGGTAAAGGACAACATAAGGTGGGAGGCAGTGGAGAATCAGCCCTAGAGATTTTCTGTGACCCTGATCCAAGAGTTTAGGCTCCAGCCTGAGCCTGGAAGTCTACACAGCATGAAGCAGCCCCTCAGCCTAAGTCTCATGAGCCTGAGTCAGCTGGCATGGGCCAGCCATGGGTTTTTCTTTGCTGTGTAGACATACCCCTAAATAACCTGCTTTTCATTAAGGAAAACACATGTTTTTTGCTAAGGCATAAAATGAGTTACACCTAGAAAGGGACATAAAAAGTAATAAGAAGAGGTTCTGTAAATACAGAAGAAGCAAGAGAAAGACCAAGGACAGTGTAAGTCTGCTACTTAGTGAAGGAAAGCTAATAATGGACAACCCCAAGAAGGCTGAGGAGTTTAATGTCTATTTTGCTTCAGTCTTCACTGAAAAGTTTAATTGTGACCAGATGTTTAACACAATTAACAGTACCAACAAGAGGGAAGGAGCACAAGCCAAAATAGGAAAATAACAGGTTAAAGAATATTTAGACAAATTAGATGTTTTCAGGTTGCCAGGGTCTGACAAAATTTTCCATAGGATACTTAAGGAACTAGCTGAAACAAGCCTGGAACTGTTAGCAACTATCTTGGAAACTCCGAGAGGACAGTTGAGGTCCAGAGCAAACATGGTCCCTATCTTTAAAAGGGGGAACAGAGTACCTGAGGAATTATAGACCAGCCAGCCTAACCTCAACATCTGGAAAGATACTGGAATAAATTGTCAAACAATCAATTTATGAGCATCTAGAAAATAACACGTTGATAAGTAATACCCATCCCATTGCAACCCCCTTGAAGACAGAATTAGAATTCAAAATGACCTTGACAAACTGAAGAATTAGTCTGAAATCAACAAGGTGACATTTTATAAAGACAAGTGCAAAGTACTATACATAGGAAGGGAAAAAAATCAAATGCACAAACACAATATAGGAATAACTGGCTAGCTGGTAGTACTGCAAAAATGAATATGGGAGTTACGGTGGATAACAAATTGAATATAAGCCAACAAAATGTGACACTGTTTCAAAAAAGACTATCATCATCCTGGAATGTATTAACAGGAACACCATACGTAAGAAATGGGAAATAATTTTTGGGGGTCAGCAGTATTGCCTCAGCTGGAGTACTGTGTCCAGTTTTGGGTGCCACACCTTCTGAAAGTTGTGGACAAACTGGAGAGAGTCCAGAGGAGAGCAACAAAATGATAAAAGATTTAGATACCTAACATATGAGGAAAGGTTAAAAAAAACCAGTTATGTTTAGTCTTGAGAAAAGACAACAGATGGGGAAACCTAATAGCCTTCCAATCTGTTAAGGGCTGTTATCAAGAGGATTGTGATCAGTTGTTCTCCATGTCCACTGAAGGTAGGACAAACAAAAAAGCAGCTTAATCTGCAGTAAAAGAGCTTCAGGTTAGATATTAGGAAACATTTTCTAACTATAAGGATAGTTAAGTACTGGAATATGTTACCAAGGAAAGTTGTGGAATCCCCATTATTGAAGGTTTTTAAGAGCAAGTTAGAATAACACCTGTCAGGGATGGCCTAAGTATATTTGATTCTGCCTCAGTGCAGCGGGATAGACTAGATCAGGGGCCGGCAACCTCTGGCACGTGGCTCGCCAGGGTAGCACCCTGGCGGGCCGGGCCAGTTTATTTACCTGCTGACGCGACAGGTTCGGCCGATCACGGCCCCCACTGGCCAATAGGGGTGGCAAACTTCCCGCTGCCCCTATTGGCCTGGGACGGCAAACCGCAGCCAGTGGGGGCCGCGATTGGGCGAACCTGCTGCATCAGCAGGTAAATAAACTGGCCCGGCCCGCCAGGGTGCTTACCCTGGCGAGCCACGTGCCAGAGGATGCTGACCCCTGGACTAGATGACCTTGCATGGTCCTTTCTAGTTCTATATTTCTATGATTCTAAATTGAAGGCCTGGATTACTCCTGGCATTATGTGGGTCTGTGGCAAATTCTGATCTCAGTTATAATCCCTGTTGCCTTCACTGGAAGCAGTAAGTGAGGACAGAACTGAGTATTAACATTTGTATTGCCTCCAATTTGTACATGAGGTAAAGGGTGCTTTAAAGTCAGATGTACTTGGGGGATTGGGTGGATGGTTGCTCTGCGTATGTTTCATGATTCCATATATGCGTAAGCAGGGCAAATCTCTCATGACCTGGAGTCTTGGTAAGAATGTCTGAATCATGTTATTAAAATGCTAAAAGAAAATGATGGCTGATCAATATAATGTAAACTATGGTATAGAAAATGCATTTTGAATTAAAGCCATAGATAAATAATTTATCCTTACCAAAGCCTTTGTGTTTCTTATCCCCATAATTAAGACCATGTGTTGTGCTATAAACAATGGCTATGGGAAATTACTCATGATTCTTCCTTGGTAAACTGGGGAAATAAAAGTGATGGGAAGTATGATTTTTTTTTTAATTTTTTTTTTTGTTAACAGCTCTAAATTATTAGGGTGGAAAGTAAATGTCAATAGAACATAAAAGTGCTTTGTATAATGTTCACATTTGCTCATATTTTCAAATCCACTGTGGCTTATTAGTTCATGGGAAAAATGACAAAAAGGAATATAAACCAGAAAATGAATCCAGTATCAACAACTTGCCTCTATAGTAACCGAGAAATTGTAACTTGTAAGTAAAAAGTGGCAATATTAGGAAATGTTCATTGGGCAAACATTGTGATTAACCCTTTCCATCCTGTTCAGCCCAGCCCAGCCCTATGGATTAAATCTTGAACATTGTTGTAGGCTGCGCCTTATGTCAGAAGCCTTGTGCTGATGAGACCCTTAACGTCTGTTTGCAAGAATGTATACAGCTCAGCTACAAAAATTCTCCCAGGGCTGAAACTTGTCAGAAAATGTCTCCACCTGGGAGGAGTTTCTTTTCTGAATTTGGTTTGAACTAGTTCAGCCCTTTTCCACGTGCAGTAGGACATTTTGTTTTTGTTATTTTGTTGGCTTTTTTTAAGTAAAGTGAATGTCCTGATAGTGAAGTGACTGACACTGGAGTCCCGTCTAGCTACAGAACGGAGTCAGTACAGGCCACCCTAGCACAAGATCTTCCCATGGTGCCCTGGCAATGGGCTAATTCATCCCTGTGCTAGTGCAGATGCTGGCATTGGGCCAGTGTCACGGCGTCCCCGGGCGATGCTTTGGAACTGCTCCCCACAAAGCCAGTCAGGACTTTGGGGAGCCTCCTCTCCCTTGGAGCAGACTGTCTTCAGGGCAAGAAGCTCACACGGCTTCACCTTCCTGGGTCTGACCTTGGAGCATTCAGCATATGCCCCTCTGTTTGCTTCCCACAGCGAGTCCGCCCAGCCGGAGTCCTGGGGAAGCCAAAGGGTCCTGCACGCACCCCCACTTTGCAGTCAGACGTGACTCTTAGCCAGCCAGTAAAACAGAGGTTTATTAGATGACAGGAACATGGTCTAAAACAGAGCTTGTAGGACCAGAGAACAGGACCTCTCAGCCGGGTCCATTCTGGGGCCCAGCGAGCCAGACAACCCCGTCTGCACTCACTCCCCGTCCCCAGCCAGCTCCAAACTGAAACCCCCTCCAGCCCCTCCTTTCTGGCCTTTGTCTCTTTCCTGGGCCAAGAGGTCACCTGATCTTTGTTCACCTTTAGCTATTCTCTTGCAGAGCCATTCCCTCTCCAGCCATTTGTTGCCAGGATACAGAGTGTCGGCCATTTATGCACACTGGAGACTTAAGAAATGCATAGGAGAAACGGAGGCACCCACACAGTATTCAGAGAAAACATTAAGAACAGTCCCACTTCATCACAGATGGTCTGTGCCTCACTTATGCAGTTTGGCCCCAGAGCAGGCTAGGGAAGTCCACCCTTGTTGCCGGGGCCCAAGGGAGCAGCATTGCTGGGATGCAGAACCATCCCAGCCTCACCACTTCCCTGCCTGCCCCAGAACATCCCCTATGCCAGGAGGGGCATCACCTCCTGTGATGGTGGCACAAAACTGTTCCAGCCTGCTCTGTGCTTGATGTAGAGGTCCTCTGCACTAGGGCTAGTCCCTGGGTATTGGGGCCTAACATCTGCCTACAGACCCCTTTTGCCATCCTGAACATAAGAAACTGGGGCCAGTATACCTCAGCCCTGAGGTAGGGAGACCACCTTTAGGAGTAAGAGGGTAATTCAGGTTCCACCCTCCTTTTGCTGAGGTTGCCAATAAGGCTGAGAAATACATATCAATACTCAGCACCTGCAAGTGCTTTATAGGTGAACTCCTAGCCACATAGATGTCAATGGCAAAATTCCCATTGGCTTCAATGGGGCCAGGATTTGAGCCCCAATCTTCAGAGTACAAATGGTAACTAAGCCATCCTCACAATGCCCCTCTGAGGGGGAGGGGATTATTATCTCCATTGGGGAAAGTGAGGCAGAGAGGTGAAGGCCGCACCTCAAAACCCTGGCAGGAATGGGATCCAAAATGTGGAGGTAAGGCCTCTGAGTGACAGGGAGTGCAAAGGGCACAGAATGGAGGAATGGAGATTCTGCCCACTAGTTCTGGATTTGAATCCTGCACTCCTTGTACCTTGAGTACAAATAGGTAGGGCCCAGGTCACCATTGCCCTGCATGTTGTGTAATCATTTACACCAGCACAAGGTGAGAGCGCAGTCCTACCGTGCTGATTTAGCAGCATTTCACACTGCTATAAATGCTTGTTCCAGGGGCAGGCCAGTGAGGAACTGAGCCCATGCTCATGAGAGTGAGTGTAAAACATCACCAAATCAGAATTCTCCACTAACACTCCTAGAGGGAACAAAGAGGGGACAAGCTAGAGGAGCAATGTGAAATGGTCTCATGCACAGAGAAAGACAGACATGCCTAGTGATCAGAGAGATATGGCCGGTGGGAACCAGAGGTCTAGAGAAGAGAGTGTCAAAGGATGCACAGAGACACAACGCAACGAGCAATTAATGCCTGCTCCTGCACTATTGTGGTCAGTTGGAGCTTTATTATTGACTTCAGTGTGCTCAGGATGAAGTCCTCAGAGAGCCAGTGTAAGAAACGGAAAAGTAGTTAGGGAGATGCAGCCAAAGGAACAGATAGACGCCCACCCAGCAGTGTCTCAGCTTGAAACCAATAACTCACGCTCTGTGGTGACTTTTCTGTGTGTGTTTAATTTGTACAGCTCCAGAACAGTTTATAAAATTAAAATGTTATTAGAAATGAGGGCAGAACCACTAGTTCCTGCCAACACTTGTTTCAATACTGATGTTATATTTGCCACTTTACAGTTCTGTGGATTCTGACCTGTCCCTTGAGAACTCGAACCATAGCTCAAGCTGTTCTAGCCACCTTCCAAAGCCTGGTGGCATATTACCTAAACCTGTCACATCCAGCGCTTCTGATCATTTCACAACCATTTTGTAGTTTCCTGCAGGTACAGTGCTCACCCCTCATTCCAGGGACTATGATTGCTGTTGGAAAAAACCCTCTTTTATCTCCCTCTGTAACCGGACAAGTCAGATAATGGGCTGACAAAGCTGCTAGCTCCACAATGGAACTTCTATCACCAGTTTCCCACTCTTACTGGTTTAAGTGGACTAATTTTCTCTTTCACTATCTGTGTCTTGCAAATATATTTAAAGAAGTTGTACTGGGAGTTGACATATTTGCTCCTGTTTGGTATCCAATATCTCCTATTACTGATTTTTTTGACAGTTCTCCCAAGTCGTCTCCTTAGCCAGGTTGACCAAAAGCCTCCTTTTGGGATTCAAGTGTTTTTTACAGTCCCACTTAGCTCCTCTCTGATTAGTAGGAGAGTGGTTGTGAAGGCAGCTCATGGGTTTGGTGAGCTGTTTGTTAGATTGACAGCGCTGGCTTTTGTAGTGTATGCAGACCTGATTGCCGGGCTCCTGATCTTTGGGACCTTTTAAATGCGAGAGCTAATCTCAGCTTTAAAAAATTAGGTGGCCCTTTGTGTTGCTGAGAGGGCTCAGACTTCAGCAGCCCCAGGTTTACATTTGGCCTATCCGAGGAGCAAGTGGGGTGGAAAGGTGGCTGTAAGCTCAGCCAATATGGGGTTAGCTAGGCGATGAAATGGCCTCCCTTGTAACTTAGAACAGCCTAACATAGAACCCTGCCCCTCCCCCACACCTGGTAAGCCTGCCACCCCTTTCCAAACTGACCTGGCTCCGTGTACAAGGGAAGCAGGTGGCGCAGAGCTTGTTATGCCAAGGATTCCTGTCTGTTAGGGGGAATCCCAGGCTGCCCCTTTAAGGCTGCTTTCCAGCTCCTATAGCAGCACAAAGCAGCCAGAGCAGGGCCCAAGGATTGAGCCCGTAGATTCAAAAATATAAACTAAGGGCTAGCTCCACAAGGGACTTAGACATCACAGTGCTCAGCATTGCAATGCCTAGCTTGTAGGTGCCCTGCCACCCAATGGACTTCACAGCCCCATTACACACATAAGGAAATCGCAGAAGCCAGCAAGATGAGGCAGAGAGGAGTGGGGAGAGCTGCCTAAGCTAGCCAGTAGGAAACACTAGGCCCTGCCCCTCAAAGGGAGTCAGGTGCATATCTTTGCTCTGGACTCCCAGCCACATCTTCTCTCCTGGAGCTAGGTGACTACATCAGGTCAGCTCTTTCTCACCAGAAGCAAGAGACCCCTACTCCATGACAGCCAAGTAGTTGAGGCATTCACCTGGGATGTGAGAAACCCGTTTTCAAATTCCAGCTCTGCAGCAATGACTTGAACTTGGGTCACCCACCTTCCAGGTGAATGCCTAGAGTCAACCGCTCTCTTTCTCAATGACTATTTAATTCTCTATACAAAGCAAAACAGCTTCAATGGGAGAAAAACCACCCTAGAATGCCCTTTAGTGTGGGGGCCAGGGTGCTCATGTGGGATGTGGGAGACCTGGATTCATGTCTCTGCTCTGAATGAGGCAGAGTGGAGATTGAAACCTGGGTATCCCTTGTGGGTGCCCAGAGCATTGGGCTACTGGGTATTCTGGGACACCCACCTAAAATTCCTGATCTGGTTGCCCCTGTCTGTCTTTTGTGCAGGGCTTAGACCCCAGTAGGCATACTTGGAAAACACCTAATGGATTGGGCCCCACTAGAGAGACAGGCAGGAAAAAGTCTAGTGTGTGAACCCCACTGGGGTGTAGGCTGAGCAGCTAAGGCCAATCAAGACTTAGGCTGTTTTGTACATTCCCATTGGCAGGCGCTGAGGCAGCTAGGGAATTTTACTGGGAGGCACTAAGACATCTATGGCATTTAGGCTCACACAGGTTTAGGCAGCAGCTGAGTAGGGTTTTGAGGATCTCGGTGGTGCCTCATTGTTGATTCAGGTGCCTAATGTGGCAGTTAGGAACCTAAATTCCTTTGTGGATCTAACCCTGCAGGGTGTAATGTGGCTTTTAGCCTGAGCTGTCAGTAGGGTGTAACACAGAGCCATGTTGCCCCAGTGGGAGCTCTGGGAGGCAGGTTTGAAACATCCAGGCTGTCACATAGGGTGTGCTTGCTACTCCCCTGTAGGGATGCCTGTAAGGCTGACCTGCTGTGTCAGGGGTCCTTGGGTCTAGAACATGCTTCCTGGCTTGGTTCCTCAGAGCCCACATTAGAGACCCTGCAAAGATCCACCTGTTTTCCAGGCTCTTCCTCTGGCAAAAAGCAGCCAGCCTATGGGGAAGGATGTCCATCACAGCAGCCACATAAGTGGGCAGGAAAGGGTGGGCTCTGTTTAATGCAACTACAGAATCATAGAATCATAGAATATCAGGGTTGGAAGGGACCTCAGGAGGTCATCTAGTCCAACCCCCTGCTCAAAGCAGGACCAATTCCCAACTAAATCATCCAAGCCAGGGCTTTGTCAAGCCGGGCCTTAAAGGAAGGAGACTCCACCACCTCCCTAGGTAACGCATTCCAGTGCTTCACCACCCTCCTAGTGAAATAGTGTTTCCTAATATCCAACCTGGACCTCCTCCACTGCAACTTGAGACCATTGCTCCTTGTTCTGTCATCTGCCACCACTGAGAACAGCCGAGCTCCATCCTCTTTGGAACCCCAATTCAGGTAGTTGAAGGCTGCTATCAAATCCCCTCTCATTCTTCTCTTCTGGAGACTAAACAATCCCAGTTCCCTCAGCCTCTCCTCATAAATCATGTGCTCCAGACCCCTAATCATTTTTGTTGCCCTCCGCCAGGGCCAGCTCTAGGCACCAGCAAAACAAGCTGGTGCTTGGGGTGGCACATTTTTAGGGGCGGCATGGCCGGCGCCAGAATGCCGCTCCTAAAAAATGTGCCCCGGCCGCCCTAGCTCACCTCCGCTGCTGCTGCCGCTTGCGCGCCACGGCGTGCGAAACAGCTGATTCGCGCGCCGCTACTCGCCCTCCCTCCCAGGTTCTCAAACCTGGGAGGGAGGGGGAGCAGCAGCACGCGAATCAGCTTTTTCGTGCGCCGCGGCCACTCAGGATCTCCCCCTCCCTCCCAGGCTTGAGAGCCTGGGGGGAGGAGGCAGGCTGGGGATTTGGGGAAGGGGCGGAGTTGAGGTGGGGCCGGGGGTGGGGTAATTGTTTTTGCTTGGGGCAGCAAAAATCCGGCCCTGCACTCCGCTGGACTCTTTCCAATTTTTCCACATCCTTCTTGTAGTGTGGGGCCCAAAACTGGACACAGTACTCCAGATGAGGCCTCACCAATGTCGAATAATGAGAGGCACAAATGATATTCCAAAATGTATATAGTAGATTTTGGGCACCAGAATTAAATGAATCTTGTTGATAACTCTGGAATCTATAGGTAACCATGGGGGATGCATACAGGAGATATACCCTAAAAGCCACCTGAAAGCATGCAGCCTTTCAGCTGCCCTTGTGGCCCTAAGAATCCTGCCTGATAACTGACTTCTGACTATTACCAAGCTTTCATTGACCCCGATCACAAGCAATGCTCCCACCTGTTCCTGCAGAATGGGAGTGAGGTGGTGTTGAAAAGATCACTCTTGCCTTTGTTCAGTATGAGTCAGTTATTTTGGGGGAGACCCTCCCCAGAACATGCTTTCTCCATTGACTGAACACATGGTGCTATAAAAGCAAACCTAGCGACCCTTTTCAGATGAACAAAGATTACCTAGTGTAATGAATGTAAAACTACACTGCTGGAACTAAATCCTTCATGGATGAATATGCAAATTAAGCTGAGAAGAGCCTGCTGTGATTGCAATGCATGTAGCCCACCAGACCCTAGGCAGCATTTGTCAGTTATGCCAGCTTTCTTAGATAAGTTTTTGTAGGTGAGGATTTGGGAGACTGATTCAGAAGAAGAACTGTACAAAATAGATCAGTAACCCTAACTGTAAGCAAGCAGCCTTCTTTAGGGGAGCATGGGCTGCAGCACATTGGCTAGTATGTTTCACTGCTTGGTCTATACATGATGTAGAAGATTTTATGTGGTACAGCTTGTGTGGATTAGGTGGAGTTTGATACTACAAAAGGTTGAGACATGGAAGTTTGTTATATGCAGCTGGCTGGAAGGTGTATGTAGCAAATCTGATGTAATGAAGGCTGCTGCTAATGTGCCCAAGATTTCAAGATGATGAAGAAAAGGTAAGTAAGCCTTGCTGTCTCCAAACCAGAGCAACTGATGTAGCCAGAGTCCCAGATCTGCAGCTGAGCTAGGACATTCATAGACTAGTAGGGATGAGTGAACAGCAACTGTAATGGTTTGAAACCTGGATTCAGCAGTAGCTATAAGAAATCCAGAGCTTAAGAAGTGAGGTTCATTGATTGCCTCTAGCATGGAGTGAGTCAGCAGGTGGGGAAGAAGGAGTTGTGCTCCTTACATGTGAATTGAGTCAGCCTCTCACTCCACATGCAGAAAACAAAAGTGAGAAGGAACAATACCTGACATCAGTCTAATGCTCTGCCAATCCCCCAAAGTAAGGCCATGCAATGTGTGGTCTTACATGCTAGTCTTATCTTGACCTATGCTTCCCAGCGGCAGCCACACGGATGGTACATAACCTCACTGAGTGATTTCAGGGGCTTGCAATGTTTAGATACAACAGGCGAGTTAAAGACACTGGAACCCTTCACCGTGAATTACCTTTTGTTTTGTACTATACATGACTGTCAGATCATTTGTCTCACTGGGACTTAATATTTGCATGTGTTGATATCTAAAGTACTTCAGCAGTAAAGAACAAATCACCCTTCCCAGGAAATTACTCATACTACAACTTCACCATCCTTAGTGAGTCAATTTGAGGCTAGCTCAGTAATATGATAGCCATGCATTATGCAGTTATGGGAACTCTGGTTTCTGGAACAGACTGAGGTTCCCAAGCTCAGCCCCAACAATACTAGGGTGGGTCATCCATGTAACGAACTCAGGGTAGAGAACAGGCTGTGAGGCTGCAGTATCTAGCACATTCTGAGAGCCTTCACAGCTGCAATATTGCACTGAGGTAAGCTTGAAAATGACTTCTCTTTAAGCACAACACACACAAAAATGTCGTAAGGAACAGAGAAATGGTGAAACATACAGAACTACATCTATGCCAGGCACTCAGTTGGAAACAAACTGACTCAACATGGTTCCAGGTCACAGTGTGTTTTACTACCAGTTTTGCAGGTGGCTATTACCTATTGTTGATTTAACTAGAGAGAATGTATTTGTTTGATTCAACTGCACTTTCTATACCATCGTACAAAGAACCCAAAACTCTTTGCCTAGGATAGAGGGAGAATGTTTTACAGAACTGAATATAGCTGAGGGGACAAAATTATTTCAGTGTTCAGAAGAAGGATGACTGAGGTATCATGGGATAGAATGTGAAAGAGGTTAGCCCTGGCATAAGGCACTGTGAAGGAATGGTGCCCACAGACACCCAGGCACAACTTAGTCCAGGATGCAGAAAGTGTTGCGATACCACCATCAAAATCTCAACCTCAATGTGTCTTTCAAGACTGAAGGCATAGGTGCTGAAACTAGTAGTGTGGGCACCCCCGGCTTGACGTCTTTTCCATTATATACTGTACACAGTTTACAGTTTGGTTCAATGGCTCTCAGCACCCCCACTATAAAAATTGTTCCAGCACGCCTGACTGAAGGAGGTTAAAGGACCCGCTCTGAGGTTTTATACCTGTTACCAAAGGCTCAGTCATGCAGTCTTTACTCAAGCAAAACTTCCATTTATTCCAAGGGGAGTTTTGCCTGAATAAAGCACTGCAGGATTTAGCACCAAGCATCACATTAAATCAACCAAGAATCCCCATGTCAAGACACAGTCCTGTTTCCACTGAAGTCAATGGCAAACTCCAAATGATTTCAATTACAGCTAAATCAGGGCCTCTCCATAGGGGGGGAAGGATTTCATCCCTTGAAGCCAATGGCAAAATCCCATTGACTCCAGTGGAGCCAGGATTTCACCTGCAATTCTTTTGAAAACACTAATGCCCTCCATACTAATTTAAGAGTCTACAGTTCTGTCATTCTGTCTTTTTACAGTGACCTGGTTTCAACTTCGCCCTTCCAACTGCCTCAGTAATTTACAGGGACAAAAATCAGGTTGCAATAGAGCAATACAAAGCTCACTGAAGTCCTAAGAATAATGTGAAATTAAAATGACACAAATATGGCAAATTCTAGCCTGCCTTAAGTACTTTTGCCACCTATTAGCTTCAGTACAGTAGCTGAGTATAGGCTTGGGCAGAATATTCCCCCAAACCTTCATTGCAAGAAGACTTCTCCATTCAGCAGCCATTTTGAAGCAGACAGAAAGGTTTGGAATCTAAGGCATGCAGTGTTTTTTTTTTTTTTCCTGAATACCAAAAGACAGCTATATTTTTCCATACAAGTAGTCCAAAAGTTAGACAAGTGCTCTGATACACTGAAAGGCCTCATTTTCTAACCTTTAGTTTGCCATTAAAGAATATGTACATTTAAAACCACCTGGCTTTCCCATCTTAGCTTACGCTACCTTTCGCCTTTTACATTGCAGCAATATGTGGCTTTAATGTAATGCTCATTTCCATAAGTAAATGAGACCTATTTCAAATGTATTTCACATAAGAGATGTACAACTGTATCCAAAATGGTTGTATCAAACAAGTATCTTTCAGAGCCAACCCTCTTGCAATTGGAAGGCTCTTACAAGCTTTGTTTTTATAGTATATGAAGCAGCAATGGGTTCCACTTGTTACTTAATCATCTGATTAAATCAGGGACACCCAGATTTGCCCAGTTGAAGTCTACATTGGGGAATTAAGAAAATCTTGATGGCCAGGGATCACATGTGCATAAAAGAGATCAGATGTAGCCATTCTCATCAGGAACTCAAAGGCATGGCCTACGGAGACATGTAGCGCTTGTGTTGTGCTTCATGCTAGGATCAGTCAGAGCCCAAAGGGAAGAAACTCCTGCTCAGTGACTGAGAGGCTGATGCTGGAGGGGTGGGCACGAGGTCAACTTGTTGCTGATAAGCTGAGCATTCCTTACTGATAACGGTGCTGGAATGGTTTCTGGGTGAATTCCTGCCTCCAGTGCAAAGGGAGCAGGGGAGGTCTCCCTGTGAGACAAGGGGTGGGAGTAGGGAAATAACTACCATTGAGTGGAGCGCCCACCCAGCATCCAAATAGCATATTGGGAAATGAACATGTTTGGCACTTGGGCACTGTATCTCCCATCCAGGGCAAATCTTTCTTCTCCAATGTAATACGTTGATAACAATTGCAGTGTACAGTTTCTACAGGGGGAAGAGAGAGCAGGGAAATGCAGATTCCTGGGGCTAAGAGGTTTTCTGAGCACATTCAGCAGTGTGGGCTGTTATGCACTAGGAGAGCATTGGTGCTCTCTTTACCTGTCATACCAAAGTTACTCATACAGGGTTATTAACTGTGCCATATTCAAAAGCAAACCTTGACTGATGTTTCCAGTAAAGCAGTAGTATTGTGAACGGGAACAGGGCCTTCAGGCATGAAAATCATTTAAAAGACCTGTTAGGTCCAGATTGTTCCCTGTTCTTCTACTTTGTCTTGTCTGGCTTTAAATGCACCAAGCTAAGGGGTTTCCACTACTTCCCTCAGGAAGCTATTACGGAGGCTACTTGTTGTCACCATTAGGGATAACAAACTTGATTCTGTGAAATAATAAAAGTAAACTGTTTAATTCAGGTGGACAGAAAATAGGTGAAGGACCCTAGTCTTATGACTGTACTGTATCTCAAATTTAACCTTTTTACGTTTGCATTCAGATCATATGAGGCTAACAATGTCCCACCCCACAGCTGTCTCTTTCAATAATTATTCCTTGGACATAGTTATAAGTCATCCGGCAGCAGCAAACAGCACATAACCCCCCCCAGACAATTGCATTTAATTTGGCTAATGCTCAGAATTTGCCCTGTCACATGTACTATTCTCTCTGACTCTAACTCCCTTTAACTGTGCCAAAGTTCTTTGGCTATTAGTAATGGGATGTCCTCGAAACCTACTGAAAAATAATCACTCCGGCATGTTTCTGAGGTGAATAAAAAACACTTAACAGATGTTTACTGACGAGATGTTTACAATGAAATATCCCTTCTGCTTTGTCCAGCTATTAAGACAACTAATTTTATCTGTCAGGATCTCTATAACTACACGGTTAAAAACCCTTAAAATTGCTCTTATTTAAAGAGCAAAGTGAATGAGGCAGCTATATAGTTAAGGCTCCCAAGAGTTTCCATTCTAACCCCCTCCTTCCCCCAGACCCTCTCTTCATTCCATCACCATAATTTTCTGAAACTTTAATCTTTTCCAATGAAATTTTCCAGACCTAGTCTTTGTATAAAGGTGTGTGTGTTGGGGGGGAGGGGAACAAGGAGAGAAATTTGAATGATAATGGGCTGACAAAGCTGCTAGCTCCACAATGGAACTTCTTTCACCAGTTTCCCACTCTTACTGGTTTAAATGGACTAATTTTCTCTTTCACTATCTGTGAAGGTGCACCCTGAATGAGGCAGTATCTCGGAGAAAGGGTATAGTTGGAACCATGAATATCTTGTAACGTGCATTGTGGGACCTTGGCTTCTTCCACTTTGCTCTTTAAATATGAGCAATTTTAAAGGGTTTGGGAGGTTTTTTGGAGGGGGGGGTTGTATGATGCAAAAGCAACGTGGTAGGAATCCTCTTGCCCATTGGGCATCTGGGGCTACTTACTCACACAAGTGGTCCTATTGACTTCTAACAGGACTACTTGTGACTAGATTACTCATGTATTTGCAGGTTAGGCTATTGATTGTAGCATGAATAGCTAGATGGTTGGCAGAGGGCAATGTCAGGCTAGCTCTAGGCCAGTGTTTCCCAAACTTGGGACACCGCTTGTGTAGGGAAAGCCCCTGGAGGGCCGGGCCGGTTTGTTTACCTGCTGCGTCCGCAGGTCCGGCCATTCGCTGCTCCAGGCCAATGGAAGCCGCTGGAAGCAGCGGCCAGTACGTCCCTCGGCCCATGCCGCTTCCAGCAGCTCCCATTGGCCTGGAGCAGCGAACCGCGGCCAGTGGGAACCGCGATCGGCCAGACCTGTGGACGTGACAAGTAAACAAACCAGCCCGGCCCGCCAGGGGCTTTCCCTACCCAAGCGGCGTCCCAAGTTTGGGAAATGCTGCTCTAGGCACTTACAGCTTCTGTGGCTGCAGGAAGACTCCAGTTCCCAGGGTGCCTTCAGTGATAGCAGGGATACAATTCCCTGATCTTTTAGCCAGAAACGACCTGTGCCTGCCGTTGTGGGTGGGGGGCAGAGCAAGGGCAGCTGGCTTCAGCAGTGTTACTGACCATGCTCAGTACAATCCAAGCAGCAAATCTGGGGGGCCACGTGACCCTGCATCCTTAGCCCTGCTCTCCCATCCCCCTCCCGTCCCCCCACCACCACTCCCGCATGCATCACCTCTGCCTTTAGCAGTTGAATCTCTTTATCAGAGTCCACACAGGGCTCCATGTGCCCTAGGTCCGGACCAGGCAATATGACGACAAAAATGGGTCACCAACAGTCTCAGGCCAGTGAGACCCTATGGTGGAATTTCTTAAAGGGTTGGACTTGAAGAGACAACCAAGCTATTAAACTAAAGGAGGCCCAACAGAAATCTTATCCTTATGCCCTTCTATTGGACTGCCCTTTGGAAAACACAATTAAGGTGAAATGTGTGTGTTTCTGATCACCTTTTTCTAATTCCCACTATAATATGTGCACCTAATTTATAGGCACCTTTTCCTTTCCACAAGCCCTAGTAAAGCCTGAAGATTCCTCTTCTGTTTATTAGAAAGGAGTATGCTTTATGGGAATTTACCAACTAATTATTCAAGAATAGCATCTGAAGCACCTATGACTGCCTTCTCGCTCATGTGTCATCTGGCATGATAAAAAAATAAAAGGTTTGGTGAACCAAGACACAGTGATTGAGAAACAGATTGTGTAAGGTTGGTAGGCATGTGGGAGGGTGATGCTATTATAGGACACTATCTACATATGGTACTTTTTAATTACATATACTGGTTTATAACTTTCTGTTTGTACAGTCACTATAGTGTTTTGTTTGGATTTTGGTGGTGGAGCAATTTATAATAAATGCAAACCATGTTCCCAACCTCATAGTTAAATGCCCATACTGGACCAAGTTACTATCATTCTAGACAGCACTACGCCAGTCAGCTAGCTCCAGTTTTACAGTACATTGTTGCATCTATTTCTACCCTGCAGCTATGGTGCATGTGATACTTTCCAAATTCTCTGTTCTAATAATAGCAGGCATACCAGTTCAGTAGATGTGGACTTTCTTTACATGTAAGCAATTTTTATTGGAATGTAGCTTTTCTAGCAAAAAGTTTTTAGCTGAGTTTATTTTGTACTACACCATAATTGAACTATAAAAGAAACAACTGGGAACTATAAAAGAGACAACTGACTTATCAAGACAACTGAGAAAAAACAAATGCTATTTTAACACATGCAAAAAGGATCTCAGATTTAACATTTATTATTATTTAGTGAAAAAAATCAGCAAAAGCCCACAACCCATTTGTTTGCTTAGACACAGCAATATTAATCTAAAACATTAAACTTTCCCCCACTTAGACTGAGCCTCTTCTTAATACTTCTAGCAAGAACCAGAAAAATAACTACCTCTATGCAAACCAGTTACATGCGTAGCTCCCACTGTTCTGGGTTCACCATAACTTCATACATATTTGTATTTTCTTCTCAAATGTCTGCCCTTAGAATTAATATTTCAGGATATTTTGGTACCAGGTACTGTATATGGAATTCTTTAAAAAATGAGGTAATTGCGATACAAACCAACTATCAAGAAATGAAACAATCTCAATCTCACTAATCACTTGCATGCTCTAAAATATACCTTTGAACATGAACTCAACATTTGAATGGCAAATTTAAGCAGTAGGGTATCATGTATATAAGGAATCCCATTTATTATTAGATTCTCTATTAGTCTAGCCCATCAATATCTTTAAAGTAAACTTTTAGCAGCAGAAAAACTCAGATTGCCAACTGCTTTTTTTAATCGGATGTAAATAGGAACACACTTGAAAAATCCACTCTTCTGTGGTGAATAGGAAACTTTTTCCTAGGAAAGTGAGATTAATTCTGCAGAATCTTAAATTTCATTAAGAAAAAAGCTGCTAGTCCTCATGGCTGCAAAGAAAACCTTCTAAATGTGAACCAAATGCAAACGGATGCAGTGAAGTCTTCCCCAGTCAGCAGACACACAGCTCCAGTGCTTCTGTTGCTGCTCAGAACTTTCCCAAGATAGAGCAGTGAAAATTGGGAGCTTAAATTCATAACTTTGCTAGACACTAAAAATCATGATCTTAATAAAGACATTGGATTTATGGCTTATTACAACAATCTGTAACCCACTTACTCCCCTTTTAGTCCTACTACTACAGAGGTGTTAATGGGCCACTTCTCCTTGAATGTCCCTGAGACTATATGCTAACTACTTATGCTAAACTATCTGTTCAATCGTGAATTTAGCTGTAACACTAAGGCTAGGTCTACACTATCCGCCTGAATCGGCGGGTAGAAATCGATCTCTCGGGGATCGAATTATCGCGTCTCATCGGGACGCAACAATCGATCCCCGAATCGACGCGCTTACTCCACCAGCGAAGGTGGGAGTAAGCGCCATCGACGGGGAGCCACGGAGGTCGATTTTGCCGCCGTCCTCACAGCGGGGTAAGTCGGCTCCGATACGCAAATTCAGCTACGCTATTCGCGTAGCTGAATTTGCGTATCTTAAATCGACACCTCCCTACCCCCCCGTAGTGAAGACCTGCCCTTAGTACCTTTCCTAGTCCTGAGGAAAGCCTATGTGTGGCTAGAAAGCTTGTCTCTCTCACCAACAGAAGATGGCCCAATAAAAGATATTACCTCCCTACTTTGTCTCTTGACTGACGTTAGTCAGATTCATTCTGTTGGTACTTAGGAAAGCTATGAGCAATGGCAGGGGAAGGCATTTGGGAGGAGCACTCAAAAACAGAGGCTGGGTAAAAGTAGGCCAGTATAGAAGGCACTCACACCATAGCCAGGAAGCTCTGGTCTACAGGGCAGAAGGGAGGGAGAGACTATGCCTTCACCTTTCCAGCAGCCAGGGAAATTTGAAGCCCCCTTCAAAACCATACTGACAAGAAGCTGATATGAAAGATGGAGTGCCTTGAGTTTAGTTCTGGGACAGTATCTTAATAGAAAGACCAGCACTTTCCTCCTTCCCAGATAACGATTTGGCTTCACTTGACTGTTGCCTGTAGACAGGGAATCCACTCTGTTTTTCCTAAGAAATTTTAGATTTTTTTTTTCTTCCCCACAAAAAGTCAGTTTTGGATGGAAAAAAACAAAATGAAAACTGAAAGATGTTTGGTTTTCATTTTTTGTTTTGTTGTTTAAAATGTAGAAAATTTTGAATGAAACAAATTTTCTAGAGTCCATTGTAGTCTAAAAATAAATTTGGATGGTATGGTTTCAACCTACTCTACCCATCACCTTTAAATAAAGCAATGGGTAGTAAATATCCAATAGAAACAGAAATGCAAACAAGATGCCGCTGCTATTTGGGGGAGATGGTCAGTTGTATCAGTCCTGTAGAGTGGTAGAGGAGCTGTTAGTTTATTTGTATCATTATCGGTGTGGCTTGGCATGCTCTCTCTTGATATCCTTACTCTCCTGGAAGCCCAGCAAAAATAGACCTAGGGAAGATGATCCCTTTATACAAGCAAAAAGGGCTTGAATAGTTCACCTGGGATTAAAACCAAGATGATGATGTGGACCCAAAAAAGGAAGTCCCACTCCATCCATCCTGACATAGTTGTCCCTCCTTCTCCTGTCAAGGGATGGTAGTGAACTCTAAATTGCCAGACCTGACTTCCTATCTTTGTTGCATCTCCTTCTTCTTTAATAAGTTTTGATATGTTGGCTCTGTTCAACCCGGGAACAAGAGCTCCAACTGAAACTTTATACCTAACCTCCCTTTCACAAAAGCTATTCCCACCTTTCTTTGACAGTGCTGGCCTGCTTATCCCTGACCCTGACACACCCCTTTCACAAAAGGGAGGAGGGGAAAACCTCTTCTTTCTCCCAGGCCAACTTTTAATGGCCTGAACAGTAGCACCACTTGAAGCTTGGCTGATTGCAGCAGTACTCCCACAGGGAGATACGGGAAGCTTTGTTTTCTTTTAATGGGAAGGCATAAACAATGGGTTCCCCTAACAAGGACAGTTTCTATCCTGGAGGGAAAGAGGCTATAATCCATCTGCTGAAAAACACCATGCAATCTAGCACAATCCTGCATTGGCATAGCAGGGAGGTTTTGGTCAGTCTTTAAGTGCAGTAGCAGAGCTGCATGGCATATTATGCTTACTGCCTCGCTCGCTAGAAACTGCATACACAATCAACTTAGTTGCAAAGGAAAGGGAAAGGTTTTCATCCAAGTAGGGCACATGGTTATTTTGTCTTGGACAGTTGGAGACAACCTTTCTGACTGGCTAGGAATCTGTAAACCACAAAATGCTCATGTTAAAAGAATCTGGCCCAAGTTTCTTCTTTTATGAATGTTTGGTTTTCTTGCTTCCCTTTTTCAAACTTTATTGTAATCAACATTAAGCAAGATAAATATTTGCTTCAGTTCAAACATATCCGCTTTAATTGCTAACAGGGCTATAAACAATATTTATTATGGTACACAAGAAAACCTAAACAGGTGTTAACATTTAAGTACAGAATCCATAATTAGATGTTAGTCTTGTAACATCATTGAAAAGTCATCAAAACCTACTGAGAAAAATAACAGGTACATGTACAGCTAATGCACCTTTATTCTTTCTTAAGTTCTTTAAGTATTAAAATTAAGCAGTTACTATTTGGTTGGGGATTTTAAATTACAGATTCAATTTGTCAAATATTCAGATCAGACTGCTTAATCAGCTGTGGGTGGTTGTTTCCTAACTGATACATGTTATAATGGAGCGAGGGGGTAAGAGGTATCATAAATTCAGTTGTAAAATACTAAATAAGCACACAATTAATGAAATAGCAGCTTCAAAGTAAATAAAATGAACAACTACATTAATTCGGTTCAAAATTAGGGTCTGATCCTGTGGCCTTTAGTCATGCAATGAGCCTTTTACCCAGCAGTAGTCCCAGGCTTGTATTGTGCAGACTTGGATCTTTATGGAGGAAGAAGTTGCGAAATACTTGCTAGCGAGGCAAGGGCCTTTTGTGCCAATTCTAGAAATCAATAAGTTCGTACAGTCTGTCCTATATATTCAGAGATCAGGCATCTTATATAACTAGTTACAAAATTATCCCATTTTTAGCTCTGATCCTTTCGTATGGAAGTGCAACCATGTACAATAAGGTGGAATAATTATGCTGATAATTATTCAAAAACTACCATGACCCGAAAAGTGGGCACTTTTCTTTTTTAGGCAGAGACCATGCGGCACTGAAGCAAGCATTCACTTTTCTTGCACTTAAGGTCACAAACTTATGTAAGTCAAAAATGTTGGGCCTGCCAAAAACATCATGCTGCACTCTCCCAAATAAAAGGACACTGTTATTCTTACAAGGAAAGGTTTGACAGGACAGGAAGTAGGCAGGGTCAGAGAAGTTTACTTAATACTGAAACTTATTTAACCATCTTGAAGCCGAAATACAATGGCAGTTTAAAACAAACAAAAGACAGATGCAGAGTACCTGTAAACTATTACAGGAGTTCCAGCCAATACAAAACCTGGAGAACCTTCCTAAAAATTCCCATAATTCTGCCATGTTACTGTATGTCATCTGCACTTTACTAAGTGAAGTGTTAAGTATTTTTTAAATTTATGTTCAGAACTCACAGCAAAAGGCAGCTAAATTAGACAGCCCAATAAAGAGTTCAACAGGCTCAAAACTAACATTCATTATAATGCAATCATTAAGTAAATTGCATTTCCACTGAAAGTAGGGGATTGGGGAAGGGAGGAGAGAGAGAATATGAAAGATAGAAAAAATGTTGCTGTTACAATTTTTCCATTTTTTGTTTTTGTGGTTTTTGTTGTTGTTGTTGTTGTTGAATCACAGCAGGAGAGCAAAGCCACAGGCTTCTCTACTGTTCTTGTATGCCAGGAGGGATTATGCAAACACCCAAATCTTATTTAAATTATAGTCATTGTTCCCTTTTCAAATGGTCATACTTTTGCCTGCTTTCACTCAAATATTGCTGCATCTTGCTTTCTGCCAGCACAGCCCCATTGGGAGTCATCCACTCTTAATTATAGATGAACAATTTTGAAAAATATCTTGCAAAAAAAGATGCAGGATGGAAAAGCAAACTTTAAGTGCCACCTAGTGGCTAATTTATTGAAAACATTCGAAACGGCCAAAAATAATTTTGAGACCTGAAGAAGAGCTCTGTGTAAGCTCTAAAGCTTGTCTCTCTCACTAACAGAAGTTGGTCCAATAAGAGCAATTCTCTCCCCACCTTGCCTCTCTAATATGCTGGAACCAACACGGCTACAACGATTCAGCATACAAAAATAATTCTGAGCATACCCCGGGCAATGCATTTGTTATATCTATGCTTGGGCTGTGGAGGCTGTGTTCAGATTCACAGCTAGGCTACAGGATTCAGTATGGTGTGGAATAAGCTGAAGGGCTTGGATTCAATGGTATCAATGATTTATAAGCAGTCCTTGTAAGATTTTTGGCCCCCAAATGGAGATATTGAATGGTGAAACTCTCATAGCAATAATCTGTTCCTTCAGGAGTTTCACATCTTGTAAAAATATTTGTTTCAAGCGGTCAGCTGCATTTCAATTCAAACTAGAAAACAGTCTCCTGGGAGTAAAATCACAGGTATGGATTTGGAGCCAAGCATCTGAATTCAAAAGCCACCCTGCCCATGCAGATTGATTAGGGTTTGGATTTGAGGTTCAGATTTCATCCAACTCTAGTTATAACAAGACCATTTCTTAAACAGGACACCAGATCTTATTGTCGTAATCGAAATTGTCATAATTTCCCTTTCCTTTCCCTGAGGGAAGGGTCTTCATTGATAGTGAGAATTCCCATCAATCTTTACTTTTCTCTCCATGAAGGCACCAGATCCCACTTATTCATGCTGAAGAGCCCTGGTGAAGGAGCCATCCCATGTTTGCCTGCTTTGTATTCATCCCTACGTGTCCACATCAAACCTCTCTTTCTCCCCTCTGGGGATACAGCACTCCCTCTAAAGCAGTCCCAGTGGTTGTTTTAAACTAAATCAAGTTCAGACTAAACTTGCTGAAGGGAGATGGGGAAAAATTTTCATCCCGCATAAACATTTTGATTTAAGTGATTTTATTGTGAATTAAGCAAGCGAGCCTCTGATTTCTTGGCACCTTTCACCTTTGCTCCTCTCCCATCCCCCCCCTAGCAGGCCTTGCCTACTTAACACCTTGAACTTGGGCCCTGAAAGCACTTAAAACTGAATTTATTTTCCTCATAGATCAGCCATCATGTAGTAGGTATGGCAGATTTCAAACAACCTGTCCACTGCCCTAATCTGGAAAAACTACTAGCTAGGTGAAAGTAACAGTTTCATAAACTTGTACAGCTAGTCTGTCACTACAGACCGAAAACCAGGTTTCGGCTGATGTAACAGCAACACAGCAAGCAAGCACCTCTGTGCTGTCCAGCCTCTTGTTCTTTTTGAAAAGCTAATTTGTACTTAATTTGAATGGTTTCAAAGAAAACATGTTGACGACAGCATTTATATAGACGGTTGTGATGCAAAAGCCATCCCCCATTAGTTTTGTTCAATCAGGGCAGTAAATGTATTTATGATTAAAATGGGATTCAATCTGTACATTAACATTTTTAAAACACTTGCTCCCACACATCCCAAATTTTTAAACTGGCTTGTAAGGCCCCTTTTCCTCATTGGCTTAGGTTCATGTTCCTGGTCTGGTGGGAATAATATTTACATAAATACAAACCAAAGCTGGTTAGCAAGGGGTGGGGTGGGAAATGAATCCAGCTGAACACTGCATGGCCAGACTGGAAAGACTCAGAACAACTACTCTGAAAGGCACTCTCCTTGATACTTGCAGGATTTCAATCAGAAATTCCAATGGGATTTAATGGCCAGTTTCACCACTAACTCTTGTTCTGTGTTGTCTGTATGTAGTGTTGGAGGCTCAGCTGGATGGCAAGTTACAATATGGCCCCATAGCAAGTCATAAAGAGGAAACATGTAGATTACAACAGAAGGGCAGAACCTCTGCCTCAGTGTTCTTAAATCTATGGGCCTCACAGTGCAGTTGGGAGAGAGGGGATGTGATAGTGCCAGCAAACCCTTCTCCCAGGTGGGAAGAGATTTACTTCAAAAACAGTAACTATTTTTATTAACTTTTCCCCTTCCATGAAGGGAGCCTGTAGGCCTTAATCTACAGTTAGTGGGCCTTCTACAGTAAATGTTAAGCCTACAATTCATTATTTTGCAGTTAAACTGTTTATTCTATGGTTCTTTGGGTTACAGAAGTTAGGTGCTTATAAAAAGTAACTCTCCTCTTCACAAGAGAATAAAGTTTTGCCATTCAAAACTATAATATTGGACCAGATACACAGCTCCAAAGCCATGGTGGGGGACAGGGACTCTCAGTAAGTGACTCCAGTTGAAGAGTTCTCCTCAGCACTGTGGTTTGATTCACACAGGGAGGAATTCAGTTTGTCATGAACTAAAAGACAGTGTAATTTCCCTTTGAAGTGGGTGGGCTTTTTCCCAGATCCTTATTGGCATGAGTCCTGCAGCTTCACTTCAGCTACATACTGACTTTTCTGAATAGGTAGTGAGAAATGGACTATGGAGTGAAACATTTCAAGTTTTTCTGATCCTCTGCCAAGGATTCACAATGGTCCACATATGTAGGGAGTTGTTTTACAGTACGTGCATAACCAACCACCTCTATAAAATATTATAGTTATTGCATCCACCCTTTCTTGTTCATGAGATTACACTCAAAGCTGTTTTTCTACTGAGAGTGGGCTCACTAAACTCCCCCCTCCCCTTTAACATTTGCAATATTTTAGGTATTCCTCCATGAACGGGAAATGCTGTATGTAATGGGATCAGTTATTTAAAAGTACAATAGCAATCATTTATATTTGTAAGTTCTATCCTAAAACTATAACCTACCTTCACAAGCTTTGACAAGTGCAGCTGCTTTAGCAGGTCACAAAGGACAAGATAACCAAGCTGTCTTGGACCTCACTTTCTAACCATTGTAAAGAGCAGGGCTAGTACTTTAACATGGATTCAAAAGTAGGTCACTGAGAAATGTCCTCCTCCAACTGTCTCATCAGAAATGGGCTGTTTCATGGTGAGTCAACTTCTAAGGCCTTCGTGATCGAATACCTTAAGTGTGTTGCAGAAATAAAAAGCAGTCACTACAGCTAGATGTACATCAGAAAGTTATCTATCCTGGCTAACGACAGAACTCTGGTCACTTGGTATTTAGGTTCCAAATTCCAGCAGACAGTAGGACAACTACAAGAGATGAGTGGCATTAGAATACTGAGAAATTGGCATGGATAACAGTGCCATATACAACACTAAGAGTCTGGATCTTCAGCATTATAGGATTTAAACCTAGAAGAGACAGGACTAAAAGCACGTGAGCCACAAAGCTTGAGACAGGAAGGTCTATATTAGTGCTTACTTGGATATAACTTAAGTTGCTCAGGGGTGTGGAAAAAGCCATGCCCCTGAGCAATGTAAGTTACGCTGATGTAAGCATCGGTATGGCCAGCACTATGTCAGCAGGAGATGCTCTCCCGCTGACATAGCTACCATCGCTCAGGGAGGTGGAGTAATTCTGCAGACAGGAGAGCTCTCTTCCATTGGCAGTGTGTGTGCACTAGCAGCGCTGGATGTAATAATTCTAGTGTAGACCGTGGATGAACATACACTCATCATAATCCTATAGACCCCTTACCTTTCTCAGCAATGGGAAGTTGTAAAGTACAGACATCCTTAAATGAAAGTTTCCACAGATCTGCAACATTCACTTAAACTCTTTCCTTATTATTGATGTGCAATACAATACAGGCAATTGCAGGAAAGCTAATCAGTTCTTCCTCTGGGTAAAGTGTTTTTTTGTTTTTTTGTTTTTTTTTTTAAGATTTCCCCACAACTCTTCTAGCCATTTTACAGAAAAGACTACTTCACATTCATTCCTCCTTACCCCCTTTTTTAGTGCATGCTCCTTTGCCTGTATGTTAATAGATCAATTAAGCTATAGATCTCCTACACTTTAAAAAATAATCAGGTTTGAGATAGACTCCAAAACAACGTTCTCCTAATTGGTGGAATGACTGTTACCTAAAAGACTACTCTGGATGGACTATTCCAGTAATGATTCAGAGTCCCCTTTCTGTGAAGTATTTATTCACACTTCACCCTGTATGAACTGATTTTGTTGACATGGCAATTCTGTTCTTTGCATATACTGAAGCCACCTATAGGTGAAGGATTGTATTTACAGATCAAACTGCAACTAAACAAACCTTGTTTGTTGGATGTTGAATGACAGTTTGTCATCTTTACAACATCTGAGGATCATATTTCTCCAACATAACTGTCTTTTGAACATTATACTGAAGTCTCACAGGCTTATTTACATGAAAGACTTGAGTGTTGAAACATCTTTTCAATGTCTCACTATAATTTGAGAAGGTCACATTTTTACCAGAAAGACAGACTGACAGGACTGCAGAAGTACTGATTCATTGACAAGTTTTGTATTAAGCAGTTTTTACACCAGGCAGGATCTGGGCATAAGATAAATTGTTAGTTTCCAAAAAAGAGAGTTATGTTTTTCTTTAATCTGCTGCAAGATAGCTTCACACACTTTTCTCTTGCAAAAGACTACTTATCTGAAGATGTCAGAAAATCTAGCTTGCACAAAGGTGACAATGTAATTAGTACCATTAAACTTCTATCTCAAAAGAAACACTGGTTCAGGATCCTAGGAGTTAACAAAAATACTTTGTCAAATCTCTTGTGCAGATTTCTCTGTACTGCAAGCCAGCATGCTGTTCAACATCACTTGCTATCAGGTTGAAGTGGACAAGAGGACAGAGATTTGTAGACGCTTGTATAATGCTTGAGTTATGAGTCCCTTACTTTCACAGATCCTAAAATCCCAACTCCCCTTTTGAAACAATTCTTGAAAGACTGTTTACAAAAAGAACCTTTAATCAATAAAATCCAAATACAGTAAGAATTTATTACATCTAACACCTCTCTTCAATTCTGGCCAGTGGAACCGAAGCCACCTTTACCACGTTCAGTGTCATCCAGAACCTGAAAGAGATTAATAAGGTTAGCTTTTTAAAAACTTATGCTTGTAGTATATACTCATTTGTTTCTTGCATACTCTTCATCTTCCCCACAGAAAAATCAGTACATTTTCTTTTATAGAGATCTTTACTGCACAAGCATAAATAAGCTTCAATTTTTTAAACTAAAATTAAGTTCGAGTCAACAGAACACACTTTAAAATATATTTTTACAATATCTTGCGTGTTTTCAATAGTTTAAAATTGTAAATTGCTCATCTCCAGGAAAATTGCATCAATCTCTTCAGTTTATTTCTTTAAAGTGGTTGTTTCAGGGTGGGATTATCAGCCCATTCCTTCTCTTGCATTGACATGGGCAAACTGCATTGGTTGTCATAAATTATAGAACTGTAAGCAGAGATGTCTACAAACTGAAATTATTCCAGATTTCTAGTAAACACCAAAGTTTGTTTGTAATTCTTATATTTAAGAATCACTGATTTTCAACTCTTCACATCCCCGACCTCCCTAATAGGCTTGTAAAGACTTAGAATTAAGTGTTAAACTGCAGACATTTTCCTTTTGAATTCAAACAATGATAATTTACATGTTGTTATAGGCAGCAACGGAAGTAAATAACTTTTTGAAAAGCCCAATTGTTCTCTGAATTTTGAGAGATTAAATACAGCTCTTTCATACACTCAGACTAATGCAAGTGTTTCATTCCAGTAACTTACTTGAACTTCCTCCAGCTCAGGATAGAAGATGCGTTCACAGATCAGCTGGGCAATTCTGTCTCCTTTTTTAACTTAAGAGAAGTTAATAGGTTATTTTTTAAAACAAGCCCAATACAACTTTAACCTCCATATTTAAGACTACCATAAGACGACATGGCAGTAGCATTAAATTTGAAATTTAAATTATGTAGGCATCTGTAGCAATGAGTTCAAATTTCTGAGCATAACCTGCACTTTAAGCAAGACTAAAACTCACTCAACTTCCCACTAATCACTAAATTTAGTTTAATAACGTCAGACACAAGTTTTCCAGAAAAATATTTATTAACTTTTTGCAGACTATGCATAAAGTGCTCCCTTTTTGAAATGCAACCTTGGTTTCCTCACCTTCCTTTGAATTTCTCTAGATCGATAACAACTGTCCCCAGAATCAAAATATATTCTGATTACATCTAGGAGCACAGGGGAAGTAGAATAGTAAAGCATTGGAGGGGGTGGACATCTTTGTGTTTGTGGGGAGGGAAAGGGGAAGGACTTCATCATTCCTAACTATTGTCCCAGTTGGGTCCATCAGACTGGGACTCCTCTCCTGGTGAACCATAGGGAAATTTGCCCGATGAAAAAAATTGCCACTGGGCAGAGCTACTATCTCAGGCCTGGAGCTACAAGTCTTTCCATGGCACCTGTTATACTGAGAGCAGAAGACTTCATGGTTGCCTGTTGCAAGGCATGGATGAGGACTTACGTTTACTGGTTGAGGAGGGAGGCATATTCTTAACTTTGGGTGAACAGTTAAGGATTATTTTTTCCTTAGGGAATATGCAAATATCAAGTTTAGGTGGCTGACTGCAACCTCAAATACAGATTTTTCCCCAATCTAACACTTACCTGCAAAATCTTCCTTGCCGAAATTAAAAAGTACAACACCAACATTTCCTCTGTAATCTTCATCAATGACCCCAGCTGTAATAAAGGGAGTAATTCAGAACTGTATCTACAATTGATGGAGAGATGTTAATATAATGGAAGAAAAATATTCATGGAAATACTAAGTTAGATTAGCAGCGGCACCGGAGGCAGCAAACAGGGCGGCTAACTGGGGAGTTTGAGAGGGAGTTCTCATTGGAGGAGAAGGTACCTGTATTTGCGTCTGTCCTTGTTGTTCTTGTGTGTTCCTGTGTGTTTGTAGGGGCCTGCAGGGGCTGGGGGCTGGGAAGGACGCCGAGCCCTGAGTAGGGGGCGGGGCTTGGCTGATTAGGGGGCCCATAAAAGCGGCCTCCCAGCCAGGCAGCGGCACAGCTGCGAGCAGCGGCACCGGAGGCAGCAAACAGGGCGGCTAACTGGGGAGTTTGAGAGGGAGTTCTCATTGGAGGAGAAGGTACCTGTATTTGCGTCTGTCCTTGTTGTTCTTGTGTGTTCCTGTGTGTTTGTAGGGGCCTGCAGGGGCTGGGGGCTGGGAAGGACGCCGAGCCCTGAGTAGGGGGCGGGGCTTGGCTGATTAGGGGGCCCATAAAAGCGGCCTCCCAGCCAGGCAGCGGCACAGCTGCGAGCAGCGGCACCGGAGGCAGCAAACAGGGCGGCTAACTGGGGAGTTTGAGAGGGAGTTCTCATTGGAGGAGAAGGTACCTGTATTTGCGTCTGTCCTTGTTGTTCTTGTGTGTTCCTGTGTGTTTGTAGGGGCCTGCAGGGGCTGGGGGCTGGGAAGGACGCCGAGCCCTGAGTAGGGGGCGGGGCTTGGCTGATTAGGGGGCCCATAAAAGCGGCCTCCCAGCCAGGCAGCGGCACAGCTGCGAGCAGCGGCACCGGAGGCAGCAAACAGGGCGGCTAACAGGGGAGTTTGAGAGGGAGTTAAGGGGGGAGGCAGGAGGGCGCGGTGTGTGCTCTGAGTCCACAGGTGCGGTGGGCAGAGATTGCAGCAGCCATGAGCCAAGCAGCAGCAGCAGACAGAATGCAGATGGCCGCATGTGGAAGCTGTGGTATGTATATGGTCCTAGCAGGGGAGCTGGAACACAGGTATGTGTGTATGAAGTGTCGCCTGATAGTGTTACTGGAGGAAAAGATTAAGGGGCTGCAGATGCAGGTAGATACCCTGGTGGAGTTTAGGCGGGGGTTTGAGCAGCTGATGGAGGAAAGGCAAGGGGGGGCTGAAGGAGAATGCCCTATGGTGGAGGTAGAGGCAGAGGTAGAGGACGGTGAGAGGGGAATGGAAGGGAGAGAACATGGGAGGTGGAAGCATGTGACTGTGAGAAGCAGGCCAAGGAAAAGAAGGGCCAGTGAGGGGGGAATAGAACTCAGGAATAGGTTCGAGTGTTTGGATAGCGAGGTGGAGGGGCAGCAGGTGGCGACTGAAGGTGGAAGGGTGAGGAAGAAGAGAAGAGCTGCTAGTCCAAGAGAGAGGGGGGAGGAGTTGATGGAGACAGCACCAATTCTGGGCCCCGTGAGGATTCAGGAAGGCATAAGGGAAGATAGGAATAGGCACAGGTCAGGACTAGAGGGATCGGAGACTAGATTACTAGATCGCACTGTTGCCAGGCGACGGCAGGTGTATGTAATTGGAGACTCTTTACTGAGGAGATTGGATAGGCCTGTGACCAGGGCGGACCCGGAGAATAGAAGGGTGTGCTGTCTACCGGGCGCAAGGATACGCGATGTGGACCTGCGGTTGAAAAGGATCCTACAAGGAGCAGGTAAGAACCCCCTGATAATCCTTCATGTAGGAACGAATGATACGGCTAGGTTCTCGTTAGAGAGGATCAAGGGAGATTATGCCAGGCTGGGGAAGACGCTCAAGGAAATAGAGGCTCAGATTATCTTTAGTGGGATTCTGCCCGTTCCGAGGGAAGGGCAGCAAAGGGCTGATAGGATTGTGAGAATAAATAGTTGGCTAAGGGAGTGGTGCTATAAGGAGGGCTTTGGGATGTATGGACACTGGGAGGCTTTCGGGGACAGACACCTGTTCTCGCGGGATGGGCTTCACCTGAGTAGGGAAGGAAATAGACTTCTGGGAGGGAGGCTGGCTCATCTTATCAAAAGAGCTTTAAACTAGCAAGTTTGGGGAGACGGTTGGGAGATGCACAGTTAATCTCCACGCCAGATTCCAGCATGGAGAAGGTGAGTAAAATGAGAGGAGACATAGCTGGGGAGATGAGATTGGACATAGGAAGGACAGGAGGGACGGACACTAGGAGGCCCGCAACATATAGTGCTACTAATGGGAGACGGGCTAAACGACATACATTAGGGTGTCTATACACCAATGCCAGAAGCCTAGGTAATAAAATGGAGGAATTGGAGCTCCTGGTCCAAGAGCTGAAACCAGATATCGTAGGAATAACAGAAACGTGGTGGAATGACAGTCACGACTGGAACACAGGTATGGAGGGGTATGCGCTGTTTAGGAAAGACCGGAACAGAGGTAAAGGTGGGGGGGTGGCATTGTATGTCAATAGTGAAATAAACTGTAAAGAAATAATAGTGGATGGATTAGACAACACAGAGTCCGTCTGGGCAATACTCACAATGGGTAATAGGACTTCTAGAGCCTCTCCGGGGATAGTGCTTGGAGTGTGCTATAGACCGCCAGGATCGACCCAGGATATGGATAAGGAACTATTTAATGTGCTTAGAGAAGTAATTACTAATAGAAACTGTGTAATTATGGGGGACTTTAACTTCCCGGATATAGATTGGGGAACAAACGCTAGTAGCAATAATAGGGCTCAGATGTTCCTAGATGTGCTTGCTGATCAATTCCTCCATCAAGTGGTAGCTGAACCGACGAGGGGGGAGGCCATTTTAGATTTGATTCTGGTAAGTAGTGAGGACCTCGTTGAGGAAGTGGTAGTAGGGGACAATTTGGGCTCCAGTGATCATGAGCTAATTCGGTTTAAAATACAGGGAAGGAGTAACAGAATTAAGTCAAAGACTAGGGTTTATAATTTTAAAAAGGCCAATTTTAACAAATTAAGGGGACTGGTAAGGGAAGTGGATTGGGCAAACGTATTAATGGATTTAAAGGCAGAAGAAGCCTGGGATTACTTTAAGTTAAAGATGCATGAGCTGTCGGAGGCCTGTATTCCCAAAAAGGGAAAAAGATTACCAAGCAAGAGATTTAGACCGAGCTGGATGAGCGACCGACTCAAAGGGGCGATTAGGAAAAAACAGAAAGCGTACAAAGAGTGGAAGAGGGGAGGGATCAGTAAGGAAATGTACCAAAGTGAAGTCAGAGAATGTAGAGATAGAGTGAGAAAGGCCAAAGGCCGTGTAGAATTGGACCTAGCGAGGGGAATTAAAAGCAATAGTAAGAGGTTTTACAGCCACATAAACAGGAAGAAAGCAAAGAAAGAAGAAGTGGGACCGCTGAAGACTATTGCCGGAGAGGAGATTAAAGACAATCTAGGCATGGCACAATATCTCAATGAATATTTTGCGTCGGTGTTTAATGAGGCCAATGAAGGGATTAGGGATACTAGCACCATTACAGAGGGGCGTTCGGGATGGGGGATTACCGTATCCGAGGTAGAAACAAAACTTGAACGCCTTAATGGGGCTAAGTCGGGAGGACCGGACGATCTTCATCCGAGAATATTGAAGGAATTGGCACGGGAAATAGCAGGCCCGTTAGCGATAATATTTAATGAATCTGTAAACTCGGGGGTGGTTCCGTTAGACTGGAGAATAGCTAATGTGGTTCCTATTTTCAAGAAAGGGAAAAAAAGTGATCCAGGTAACTACAGGCCTGTTAGTTTAACATCTGTAGTGTGCAAGGTGTTAGAGAAAATTTTGAAGGAGAAACTAGTTGAGGACCTGGAGGGTAGTGGCAATTGCGATAATTTACAACATGGTTTTACGAAGGGCAGATCGTGCCAAACGAATCTGATCTCCTTCTTTGAGAAAGTAACGGATTTATTAGATAAGGGAAATGCGGTGGACCTAATATACCTGGATTTCAGTAAAGCGTTTGATACTGTACCCCATGAGGAATTATTGGTTAAACTGAAAAACATGGGGATCGATATGAAAATCCAGAGGTGGATAAGGAATTGGTTAATGGGGAGAATGCAGCGGGTCGTATTGAAGGGTGAACTGTCAGGTTGGAGGGAGGTTACCAGTGGAGTTCCCCAAGGTTCGGTTTTGGGACCCATTTTATTTAATCTATTTATAACTGACCTCGGAACCGATTGCAGGAGTAGGCTGGTAAAGTTTGCGGATGATACGAAGGTGGGAGGCGTTGTAAATTCGGAAGAGGATAGGGATATCCTGCAGGGAGACTTGAATGAGCTTGTGAATTGGAGTGTCAGAAATAGGATGAAATTTAATAGTGAAAAGTGTAAGGTGATGCATTTGGGGATGACCAATAACAATTTTAGTTACAAGATGGGGACGCATTGGTTAGAAGTAACGGAAGAGGAGAAGGACCTAGGGGTCCTTGTAGACCGCAGGATGACTATGAGTCGACAGTGTGACGTGGCGGTGAAAAAAGCCAATGCTGTCTTGGGATGCATTAGGCGAGGTATATCTAGTAGGGATAAGGAGGTCCTGCTTCCGTTGTACAAGGCGCTGGTGAGACCTCATTTGGAGTACTGTGTGCAGTTCTGGTCTCCCATGTTTAAAAAAGATGAACTTAAACTGGAACGGGTGCAGAGAAGGGCCACTAGGATGATCAGAGGAATGGAAAACCTGTAGTATGAAAGGAGACTAGAGGAGCTTGGGTTGTTTAGTCTGACAAAGCGAAGGCTGAGGGGGGATATGATTGCTATCTTTAAATATATTAGAGGGATTAATACAAGGGAGGGAGATGAATTATTCCAGCTTAGTACTAACGTGGATACGAGAACGAATGGATATAAACTGGCCGTGGGGAAGTTCAGGCTTGAAATTAGACGAAGGTTTCTGACAGTTAGAGGGGTGAAATATTGGAACGGCCTTCCGAGGGAAACGGTGGGGGCGAGGGATTTGTCTGGCTTTAAGATTAAGTTAGATAAGTTTATGGAGGGAATGGTTTAATGGTAAAACATAGTTGTCAAGGAAAACCAAGCAATGGTAGGTAAATAGCATAATGGCTAAAAGGGGTCAGGATGGAGACTCTTGCCTATATGCTCGGGGTCTTACTGATCGCCATATTTGGGGTCGGGAAGGAATTTTCCTCCAGGGCAGATTGGCTGAGCCTCTGGAGGTTTTTCGCCTTCCTCCGCAGCATGGGGCAGGGATCTCTAGCAGGAGGGTCTCTGCCGATTGAGGTCACTAATAACAGGATTGGGGACTTCAGCAGCAGAGTCCAGGGAAGGGGCGGGGACGGTTTTATGGCCTGCAGCGTGCAGGGGGTCAGACCAGATGATCATAATGGTCCCTTCTGACCTTAAAGTCTATGAATCTATGAATCTATTAATGTGCTGAAATGTATCCATCCATCCATCCATCCTTTAAAGAGAATAGATATTAAAATACCAGAATATCCAAATGCAAGTCTAATTTGCAATGATTATGAACTAAAAAGACCCCAACGCATTTTTCTAGAGTGTTATTTCTAAAATTGAACCTGCATATTTCAACAAGCATTTAATACCACTGTTAAGTTATATGATGGTTTGTTTTGGCTATCCCATATATAAGATTAAACAAATTTAGCTGAGAAAGGGACTGCATCAAATTGGTTGTCTAGAACAATAGATTTCTTCTGGATTTAAAATTGACATTATTGATGGAAAACGTAGTCTGGCTGTCATATAAAGTTAAAAATATGATTGGCTATCTTATATTCTTAGCCTTACTGAAGTTCTTCTTTAAATAGAGCATCCGCCAATGCGGAACACTTTCTGAATAGAAGCAATATGGTAGGAGGGTTGAAAGCACATAGTCCACACAAATAAGCTTCAAAATACTTACTAAAAATCATTAAGGCCCAGATATTTAAAGGTATTTAGGTGTTGCTGCCCTCAGTATAGCAGTGCATAACTGATTTAAGAGCCTAAATCCCATCAACTGCCAATGGGTGCGGCAACAGCTAAGTACCTTATCTGACCAAGTATCTGACCTAAGCATCTGAACTATTTAATTAAGACATGTATTGTCAAAAAGTGTTTCTGTTCAGCTAGAAGTACATTTTTTTCCTGTCCCAGCATGTGAACTAGATATTGCTACTTATTACAAAGACTGAGAATGGAACTTGCTAATTTAACATAATCAGAGCTAGTTTTACTTTCAAAAGTAATATACAAAATACTCTTTAGTGGTTCGACTTTGCTTATTGATGGATTACTACAGTCCTAGTATTTTTAAAAGCTCAGTCATCCTCTAAAGTTTTAAGTACAACGGAGATTTAGACAGCCTGCTTAGATATATACATACAAAAATCTAAATTTAGTGCTGCTCTTTGGTTAAAGTTTGTGTCGGAAATCCGTAGAAGAGAAGAATCCTGGCAATTTCAAACATTCTAATTAAAGCATTAACTCCCATACACTTAAATAAATTCCCTTCCCATGTAATGCCAAAGCTATGCTTGCAATGCTGGTTTAGGTAACACTAGAGCAGAGTAGTTACTACTAGTTTACTTTCTAAATCTGTCAGTACTGGTATTATTTTCTGGGAAAACAGACAATTCATACAGCTGTGCATACATGACCCTCAGGCCTATTCTAGTAATAAAAAGTGGCACTCTTCTGTATTGTGCATACTGGAGACTAATTAACTCTGTAGTGAAGTTCATGTTATTCTAAGAGTCTGGTTATACAGACAAAACCACTGTGGTTTTTTAAAAAAACTGTCTTAATTGTGAATCAGTTTATTCTAAAATAAATACCACCAGCCTCTAACAAAAATTGAGTCAAAGTAGGGAAAAAAGTGAAAATAAGATTAATTGGCTATTTAGGAATCTGCAGTAAACTAAAAATAAAGTTACATTTAGTGACATTCACCTTTTGCTTTACAAAGAAAAGTTGAGAGGGTCATCAATGTGCCTTAGTGCTCATAAAAATAAACTAGTTAAACTCAGGAATAATGAGTAGGGAGGAAACTAGTGCCAGCGCATTAAATAAGATGGCTGGGACCATCAGCAAGACCTCTCTCCCCGTAGCATCTTAACAGGGATGGTGGAACAAAGTCACAATAGTTAAGGGGCAGGTCCCCAGCTAACGTAAGCTGGCATAGCCCCATTGAGTTAACCCCCTTTAACGGTTTGTAAAGTGAAATGCCAGAGTCATCATTTTACTTTTTACAGTTACTTTACTGTAGGTTAAGTTTTAAATTCAGAGTTGTTATAAATTGTTGTTTTATTTAGTGCTAGACTCCAATTTTTGTTGAGGAGCAGTGGAGATAGAATGACTAAATAGAGGCACCCATAATTACACATTGGTAAAGACAGAGTTTGAGGGGTAAGAACTATCACAATGTTAGTGTAAGAACCACCTACAAATCTGCAAAATTTGATGCAGATATTCGGACTTGGCAGAGCCTAATAAATTGTTTGTGCTGATCCAACTGCAGGACTAGCAAAAGACTGGTAACAGTAAGTACTCATCTGCTGGTACACGCTAGAACATGTGGGTCTTGAGAAAGAATTGATGTTCAAGGCCTTGGAGGAGGCAAAGGAAGGCTCTGTATGGATTAGGAAGTCCTTTCCAAATGCAGCAAGCAATGTGGAAGAAGGTACAAAAGCTAGCATGTTGGAGGCTGATTTACACTAGTTGAGGAAGATCTGGCCTGAAGTCTTTCCTTTACCTTTTACTGGCTGGGCCTTTGAAAGTAGGAAAGCTTCATAATGCTGCTTCAGTAACCCCATCTCAGACTAGTACTGTAGCTTAGTCACTATGACATGCTGAAAGTGTTTGCTGTAAAGTTGCCATCCAAATATTTTCCTTAAAGAACAGGCTCCTGCTTTTTCTGATCACCCCCTCAAATGTTGCCATGGGGATTTGGCATTGATGTGCCATCTCCATTTCACCACTTCCCCGAAACAAACAGCACATGTAACACAAAATAGCCTCCGAGTACTGTTTCTTGCTGAGTTAACATTTAACAAACACAGCTTAGGTCTGTTTAATAGATACTCCAACACCTGGCTCCCTAGTACCCAAACTTAAAAACAGGTATCTTGTTCCCAAGTTCTATACTCCAAAGTGCATGTGCAACTCCAGATGAAGTCCACAGGATTTGAATGCATATATTTTAAGGACTAAATCCTGCCTTGAAGTAATGTTCCAAAAACATCAAATTCAGTCACAGCAAATTTACCTACACAGAAGGTAGTATTAGTAAACTAGTAGAAACCCTTCCTGAAGATGACTAGACCTGCCTTTCATAAAAGGTGTTATGCACCATTTCTCTGTCATAATCTACCCCATTTACTGATTCATTAAGTTTTAACATCAAGACCCAGATTATCATATCCACCTATACAGTCAGAATTCCCAGGTTACACAGAAATGCTGCCTATGAGCATCATCTGCTCCCCTCTCTGACAATCAGAAACTTCTCTACAGGATTGTTCGATAAGGGTGAAACATTGAACTAACCACCACCCTCCATGACAGTCTGTATAGTCTTATGTGATTTCTACACAGAAGTAGAGTGCTTGAAGCAGAATTAACTGCCACTGGGTCCCTTCAGGCAGCACCAGAGGACTCAGCCAGTGACAGCATGATTCCATGTACTAACTGAGGAAACGGGAAGGAGATCCACCCTATCTGAGGACACCATCACACCAATCCCCCATGTCCTGTGAGATTGGAGGTTTTACTCCCTGTAGTCAGAGCTCTCTTCAAACTCCTACTTAAGGGGAATTTCCTGTTTTGTTTTTTAAATAGGATAACTTCGCTATTCAGTTCCTCTCTTGTCTTCTGCGGGTGGGGAAGAGAAAAATATCCTCCCAGTGAGTTAAAGGCTACATCTGATAAAAGCCAAGTTACAAGGGGGAGTTCAGCCACAGAAATCTGTCAAAACCAGTCCTAGTAGTAAAAAGAATAAACCACTGAAATTATCATTACACTAGATAGAACCAGTTTCATGATTTACCACCACCTCCTAGGGTGAAATTATGAACTAGACAGCGGTTATAATGATTCTGTAGCCTGATAGGATATCTTTTTTTAATAGAGCCAAGAATCAAACTCAGGCTATGCAATGTGTGTGAAAAGTTCTCTTTTTCAGGATGGAATAGAGAAAGATGACTTCTGCCCTGAAAGCATACATGCTATAGGCTGGATCTGCCCTTAGAACCTAAATCTAAGATGTGATAAGCAAAATGATTTTGGAATATGCTGCAGCTAACCTAGTGCTGTGCAGAATGAAGTGGCAAAAATGCTGTCAAAGCTATGCTAATTTCAAGCTCCATTAGAAACACAGCAGGGTAAGAGTTTGCCAAATAGAAAAAGGGTTGCTAAGGAAAGAATGTAAAGAGTATTCCAATAGTGGGGTTTTTGGGTTTTTTTGGTTTTTTTTAAAAGTGCACCACTGAGACTGACCTCCATTTGCTGGTCAAACTACATTGTCTGTATCAAAAAATGTAAAGTACTTAGGGCAGGAACCTAAAACATCCTCTGTTCTGTATAAGAGGCACTCAATTTAAGTAACTGGTATGGATTAACAGGAGGTAGCAGGGCAGACGTTTGCTCTGCTTAAGGTTAATGTAACAGACAAACATCAAGTTACAACAGTTATACACTCTCTTGAACACTAGGACACTTTTCTGCATGATCTACTTTGGGTGGAAAGCAGCTAAGTCATTACTGGAAAAATCATGCATTGGAACTGGCACAGTGAAATACTGACTTCATGCAAAAGCCCTTACTCTGTCAAGACTCTGGCATGTCACTTGTTGGAAAACCATCCACGCCTAGCAGATGTGGATTCTGAACAGAATCCTGCATGCTCAGTTTTTTCCCCGGGCCTCTTATTTACAGCCTGGGACCGCTGACAATACATTTGTATTGAAATAAAACATTTCTCTGCTATGTCAAGTGTGCTTATGCAAGACACTGAGATCCAAGAAAACATCTGTCTTATTTTTCATAAGAGGAACCCTATCAACTGTCATGATTATTTTCACTTATGATGTTGAACTGTCACCTTTTTCGAATGCTGAACACAAAAGTTAAACATAAGATTACAGTTAAAGCACTCAATTCAGAAAATACCAAAGTTACTCTACCCCCACTCTTACCCCTGTGTATATGCACTGATAGAAAAGAATTGTGATCATGTAACAAGACTATAACCTTAGATGCATAGATCTTATTCTACAATACAGTATGTATACCAGATACTCCAGGAAAATATTTCGGTCACAGCTTGTCCCTGTTCCTTTTGTTCGATCAGATGCACACAAAGAGAAGAGAGCTGTCCTGAGGTCAACATAGGATTCCCCAGAAGGAAAATCCCCTATGACATTAGGCTGGCATAGTGAATATATCTGGGGTAGAGCCAGCCCTGAATAAGTTCCAGTGATCCTCAGCTGGTTTACAGGGCCCGTAAGATGTTCTAAGTTATACTGGGAGTGGTTTCAGCTTTGGCTCCAGGAGCAGGGGAGGGAAACAAATGGCTTAGATCCATCTTCCCCGCACCTTCATGGGTCCTGTGCTGGCTGCAGCTCAGCTACACCAAGGATCTGGATCTTCATATATAACGACTTGTATTGAGTGTGACGAAGAGTGCGGTTGATGGGAAGGTGGACCAGCTGGAGCTTCCCTATAACCTACTTATTTTACGTATCCTATCTACTGCTATAAGGGAGCTTGTCTGGCAAGTATCTGTAATTACAACTGATATAGATTCAGAGGAAAGTATCACATATCCTCACTATTATTCAAAACCACTCTGATTTTACTAGATTTATACAAAGGTTGAATAATGAGTGGAGTCTAAAATTTAAGTTACCATTCTTTTTCCAAACCATTTTTTCCTAGAATAATAAAGCAGAAATCTTATCTTTCAAATTTGCCTCTGGGATTCCTTATCATTATTTCCCACCAAGTTTTGATTAATAAGATGTAAAACCACAGTATCTTTTACTACGTCAAAGCTAAGTCATCTTAATTAGCCATTTTCTGATTGTGAAGAACTAGATATGGAAATATATATAAAATTTTCCTTTGCTTATACTGTTAATACTCAGAAATAATGATTTCTTATACCCATTTAAAATTATATGCCAAGCACCTTTAAATATTAAATTTTTTGTAAGGGTGAAAATGGGCAAGGAAAAAGATTAATGGTCAAATGGAGGAAACTGGCTGTAGAAATGAGTTACTCTTGAAGCCAATATTTTGGTTCTTATAATTATTACTAAGTAGCAGCTAAATAACATGTTTAAGACTATTTCCAAGGCATAAAAAGAGGACATGGAGTACAAAGAGCAGCAATAAAAGGATGACTAACAGAAGCAAGGACAGTCACAATTAAGTCTGAAATTCTGGGATGATGTTTATAGCTTTGTGTTAAAGTTCAGGGCAGAAAAATAAATAGGTAGGGAAGAATGAAACAATTAGTTTTAATCCAAGAAAACAGAAACAATAGGGGATTCAGATCTAACAGGAAAAGTAGTCAGTAGTTAGCTGAGTGTGCAAAACAACAACCCCTTTTAGGCCTGGTCTACACTACGAGTTTAGGTCGACTTTAGCAGCGTTAAATCGAATTAAGCCTGGACACGTTCACACGACAAAGCCCTTTCTTTAGACTTAAGGGGCCCTTTAAACCGGTTTCTTTACTCCACCTCCAACAAGGTGTTTAGCGATAAAATTGGCCTTAGCGGGTCGGAATTGGGGTAGTGTGGACGGAATTCGACGTTATTGGCCTCCGGGAGCTATCCCACAGTGCTTCATTGTGACCGCTCTGGACAGCACTCTCAACTCAGATGCACTGACCAGGTAGACAAGAAAAGCCCCGCGAACATTTGAATTTCATTTCCTGTTTGCCCAGCGTGGAGAGCACAGGTGACCACGCAGAGCTCATCACACAGGTAACCATGATGGAGTCCCAGGATCGCAAAAGAGCTCCAGCATGGACCGAACGGGAGCTACGGGATCTGCTCGCCATATGGGGAGATGAATCAGTGCTAGCTGAACTCCGTAGCAGTAAAAGAAATGGCAAAATATTAGAAAAGGTCTCCAAGGCCATGAAGGACAGAGGCCATAACAGGGACGCACAGCAGTGCCGCGTGAAAATTAAGGAGTTAAGGCAAGCCTACCACAAAGCCAGAGAGGCAAACGGTAGGTCCGGGGCACAGCCGCAAACATGCCGCTTCTACGCGGAGCTGCATGCCATTCTAGGGGTTGCAGCCACCACTACCCCAACCGTGTGCTATGACTCCTTCACTGAAGAAACACACAGGGAAGAGGGTTCGGTGTACGAGGAAGAGGAGGATGAAGATAATGTGGATAGCTCACAGCAGCAAGGAAGCGGAGAAACCGGTTTCCCCAACAGCCAGGATATGTTTATCACCCTGGACCTGGAGCCAGTAACCCCCGAACTCACCCAAGCAGTGCTCCCAGACCCTGAGGGCACACCGGGGACCTCTGGTGAGTGTACCTTTGTAAATATTACACATGGTTTAAAAGCAAGCGTGTTTAATGATTAATGATTAATTTGCCCTGGCAATCGCGGCCAGTACAGCTACTGGAAAAGTCTGTTAACATGTATGGGGATGGAGCAAAAATCCTCCAGGGACATCTCCAGAAAGCTCTCCTTCATGTACTCCCAAAGCCTTTGCAAAAGGTTTCTGGGGAGGGCTGCCTTATCCCGTCTGCCATGGTAGGACACTTTACCACGCCAGGCCAGTAGCATGTAGTCTGGAATCATTGCATAACAAAGCATGGCAGCGTATGGCCCCGGTGTTTGCTGGCATGCAGACAACATCCATTCCTTATCGCTCTTTGTTATCCTCAGGAGAGTGATATCATTCACGGTCACCTGGTTGAAATGGGGTGATTTTATTAAGGGGACATTCAGAGGTGCCCGTTCCTGCTCTGCTGAACAGAAATGTTCCCCGCTGTTAGCCACGCGGTGGGTGGGAGGGATGAAGTGATCATCCCAGAGAATTGGTTGTTGGGAGGGGGGTTAGTTGGGTTTGTGCTGCATGTTAACCCGGGAACCGCAGCCCCTCCTTTTACATTGCAAACCCATTTTAAATGGCCAACCCAACGGGTGCTTGGTATGGGAAATGAGGGCGCTACAGTTTGAAACCATTCCCACATGTTAAGAAGGTGAAAAAAGCCAAAAGACTGTGGCTTACCATGGCTGCCTGTAAGCTGAAATCTGTTGCCTGGCACTGCGTGAGTGATCTCTCACACCAAACTGGCAGGCCCTCAATATAAGAGGAAAAATGCGACCTTGTAACGAAAGCACATGTGCTGTGTAATGTGAACAGCAAAACTTAACGTGAAAGAGTGTACCCATTGTTCTCTAAAATGTGTCTTTTTTTAACCACCTCTCCCTTCTCCTCCACCAGCTGCAAATGTTTCTCCTTCACAGAGGCTAGTGAAGATTAGAAGGAGAAAATGGCAGACTCGGGATGACATGTTCACGGAGCTCCAGATGTCCTCCCACGCTGAAAGAGCACAGCAGAATGCGTGGAGGCAGTCAATGTCAGACTACAGAAAAGCACGGTATGAACGAGAGGAGAGGTGGCGGGCTGAATCGCGGGCTGAACAGAGCAAGTGGCGGGCTGAAGATGATAGGTGGTGTCAGCTTGCAGACAGAAGGCAAGAGTCGATGCTCCGGCTGCTGGAGCATCAAACTGATATGCTCCAGCGTATGGTTGAGCTGCAGGAAAGGCAGCAGGAGCAGAGACTGCCGCTACAGCCCCTGTGTAACGAACAGCCCTCCTCCCCAAGTTCCATAGCCTCCTCACCCAGACGCCCAAGAACACGGTGGGGGGGCCTCCGGCCACCCAGTCACTCCACCCCAGATGATTGCCCGAGCATCAGAAGGCTGGCCTTCAATAAGAGTTAAAGTTTTAAACTACAGTGTGTCCTTTTCCTTCTCTCCTCCCCCACTCATCCTGGGCTACCTTGGCAATTATCCCCCTAGGTGTGTGCTGAATTAATAAAGAATGCATGAATGTGAAGTA
Source organism: Chrysemys picta bellii (assembly GCF_011386835.1). Taxonomy (NCBI): domain Eukaryota; kingdom Metazoa; phylum Chordata; order Testudines; family Emydidae; genus Chrysemys; species Chrysemys picta. Next base: position 20,629,171 of record NC_088800.1, read on the forward strand.
ACAATGACTTTATTGCCTCTGCAAGCGGTGCTCAAAGGGGGAGGGTAGGGTGGGATTTTTGGTTTACAGGGAAGTAGAGTGAACCAAGTGGGGTGGAGGGTTCATCAAGGAGAAACAAACAGAAGTTTCACACCGTAGCCTGGCCAGTCACAAAACTCGTTTTCAAAGCTTCTCTGATGCGCACCACGCCCTGCTGTGCTCTTCTAACCGCCCTGGTGTCTGGCTGCGCGTAATCACCGGCCAGGCGATGTGCCTCAACCTCCCACCCCGCCATAAATGTCTCATCCTTGTTCTCACAGATAGTGTGGAGCGCACAGCAAGCAGCAATAACAATGGGGATATTCTTTTCGCTGAGGTCTGAGCAAGTCAGTAAGCTGCGCCAGCGCGCTTTTAAACGTCCAAATGCACATTCCACCACCATTCGGCACTTGCTCAGCCTGTAGTTGAACAGGTCCTGACTACTGTCCAGGCTGCCTGTGTACAGCTTCATGAGCCATGGCATTAAGGGGTAGGCTGGGTCCCCAAGGATAACGATAGGCATTTCAACATCCCCAACGGTTGTTTTCTGGTCCGGGAAGAAAGTCCCTTCCTCCAGCTTTCGAAACAGACCAGAGTTCCTGAAGACGCGATCATCATGTACCTTTCCCGGCCATCCCACGTTGATGTTGGTGAAACATCCCTTGTGATCCACCAGGGCTTGCAGCAGCATTGAAAAGTACCCCTTGCGGTTTATGTAGTTGGTGGCTTGGTGCTCCAGTGCCAAGATAGGGATATGGGTTCCGTCTATCGCCCCACCACAGTTTGGGAATCCCATTTCAGCAAAACCATCCACTATTGCCTGCACGTTTCCCAGAGTCACTACCCTTGATATCACCAGGTCTTTCATTGCCCTGGCAACTTGGATCACAGCAGCCCCCACAGTAGATTTGCCCACTCCAAATTGATTCCCGACTGACCAGTAGCTGTCTGGTGTTGCAAGCTTCCACAGGGCTATCGCCACTCGCTTCTCAACTGTGAGGGCTGCTCTCATCCTGGTATTCTGGCGCTTCAGGGCAGGGGAAAGCAAGTCACAAAGTTCCATGAAAGTGCCCTTACGCATGCGAACGTTTCGCAGCCACTGGGAATCGTCCCACACCTGCAGCACGATGCGGTCCTACCAGTCTGTGCTTGTTTCCCGGGCCCAGAATCTGCATTCCATGGCATGAACCTGCCCCAGTAACACCATGATTTGCACATTGCTGGGGCCTGTACTTTGTGAGAGGTCTATGTCCATGTCAATTTCGTCATCACGCTCGTCGCCACGCTGCAATCGCCTCCTCGGCTGGTCCTGGTTTTGCTTTGGCATGTCCTGGCTCTGCATATACTCCAGGACAATACGCGTGGTGTTCATAGTGCTCATAATTGCCGCGGTGATATGAGCGGGCTCCATGATCCCAGTGCTATGGCGTCTGGTCTGAAAAAAGGCGCGAAACTAGTATCTGACGGACAGAGGGAGGGAGGGGCGAGTGACGACATGGCGTACAGGTACAGGGAATTAAAATCAACAAAGGTGGCTGTGCATCAGGGAGAAGCACAAACAACTGTCTCACAGAATGCCCCCCCCCCAAAAGATTAAACTCAAAACCCTGGGTTTAGCAGGCCGTTGATTTCACGGAGGGAGGGGGAAGCAAATGAATACAGAACAAATCTATTTTTTACATCTTAAGCTGGCAGACAACGATGCAGCATGACTGATAGCCCTCGGCATCTTCTGGGTGCTTGGCAGAAAATACTGGGCGCTTGGCAGAAAATAGCATACTACGAATGATAGCCATCATCGTCAAGACTGCCCAGGTGCCCATGATTGACAGCCACTGCAGTACGATGACGACGGATACCAGTCATAATATACCATCTTCTATCAAAAGGCAAGGGGCTGCTGTTGTGTGCAATGCACCCCCACGTCTGCCAGCACCCAGATCGCCGATGAAGGCTACCAGTCATACTGCACCGTCTACTGCCAAAAGGCAATTAGCTGCTGCTGTGCAGCAATGCAGTACCACGTCTGCGGGCACCCAGAGGACATATGGTGACGCTGAGCTGAGCTGAGCGGGCTCCATGCTTGCCGTGGTATGTTGTCTGCACAGGTAACCCAGGTAAAAAGGCGCGAATCGATTGTCTGCCGTTGCTCTGACGGAGGGGGAGGTGCCTGATGACACATACCCAGAACCCCCTGCGACATTGTTTTGCATCATTCAGGCATTGGGATCTCAACCCAGAATTCCAATGGGAGGCGGAGACTGCGGGAACTGTGGGATAGCTACCCATAGTGCAATGCTCCGGAAGTCGACGCTAGCCTCAGTACTGTGGACGCGGTCATGCACTTAGAGCATTTTATGTGGGGACACACACAATCGGCTGTATACAACTGATTTCTATAAAACCGGCTTCTATACATTCGACCTAATTTCGTAGTGTAGAATTTCTAAGGGTATATCCTTAGAAACTTTGAGTCTTACTGAACAAGACAAAAAAATACAAGAACAAGGAAAAAGATAATCCCTAGTACTTGCCTACAGTTTACAGTAAACCCCAGAACTGCAAGAGGTTATGAAAAGGTCTAAATTCAACCCTACTGTAAATGAGTTCATGGCAGAGTTGAATTTGGTCCCAATGCTTTATCTAAACTTGAGAGATAGAGAGGAACATATGTTGTACTTAGTTCAATTAGCATCATCATTTGGTTGATGAATGTTTGTTAGACAGGCATTTGGCCCATTAAGCACTGGCTACATCAGGCATTACTTCAGAGAGAATGTTATTTGGTTACTATTTTCTGTATCTGAAAAAAAATCAATATGCAGATTAGAAAAGAATTATGGCTTTACTGGAGCCCAAAAATGTGACCTAAACTTTCTTCTCACCAGTCCAAATCAATCTGAAAGACTAGTAAGAAAATGAAAACCTTAATTAAACAAGATTCCGTTCAAAATAGAATTTGGTAACTTAGATACTGGTATATGATTGAAAATCTTAAATCACAGTTTCCATTTATTTTAACGAAGCCCATAAAAGTAATGTTATTAATGAAGCTGAGTTATCACTTTATAGTTTTAGTATCTACATTTCACTGAGACATAGAATAAAGATTTACAGACTGTGAAAGAAACAAACATCTTACCACCAACATCTATGAAGTGTTTTGCAGCTAATCCAGAACGTGGGGCTAGAAAATGAAAAACATTTTTCAAAGTTTAAGAAACCTTCTGAAAATGAATTTTAGTATGTATTCTATGCACGATAGGTTGCTCAAAATCAGTAAGTCCCACCACCAAAAACTCTGACCTAGCTCCTTCCAAAACCTACATGTAATCCTACAAAATGTACAGCAAGTGTCATTACATGGCTGCAATAAGTGACAATATCAACAGTTGCAGGCTACAGTAAGATTGCAGGTTAAGTGAATTGGGTGTATGATTATTTAGAGTAGCTGAAATGCATTGTTTCACCTTGAAACAGCACTAAAAGAAAGGTTGTTCAGACTACGGCCATTTATATTACTCCTTGGCCCTTCTTCACATTACCGTTGAAACACCTGTTCCATAGTAATCATCACAAGGAATTCAGGTATAGTGCAATGCACTCTATTTACACAAAACAATAATACACCTAGCTCACTTAAAACTGTAATTCTGGTGTAGCCTGCAACCTATTAACAGATTTTAAATGACAGTTGCTAATGCAAGTTAATTGTTGCTAAGGCTTTACTTCAAGCTACTTTACTATGGGGATTAAATGTTACCTTACTAGCGTTATCTATTTCCAAAAAGATTTTAAATTGGCTGAATATGAGAGAAATGTACAATCTCCTTTTTTGGAGAATTTTAGTAGTAAACAGTGATGGAAACACTGTCATTTTCTTAATTTGGGATGGTTGCTGGTCCTTTATTATTTCATTGAATATTTGAATACACTACATTTAGAACCCAGGACAGGCTTCCCCCTTTACCACTTGTAAATCTAAGTACACATAATAATTACAAAGAATGAGAAATAGTAGCACAAGCCTAAGGAAGTACTTCAATTCTTACTTGGAGGAACCACCACTAAAGAATATAGTTGAGACTACAGCCATTTTATCCTTGGCCTTTCTTGAGATTACCAAGAAGAGGAAACTAGTGCCAATTGTAGAAGTTGTTTTTGTGATAAGACAATCATTATTGAAGTACTTATAACCCTCCACAACATAGTATCAAAGCACCTCAAGTATTTAAAAACAGATACATCCTTTTCCTCCCAGCCTGTGGAAGAAATGGCTTGATTAGTTTGAGTTTTCTATGTCTAGAACTTGGTGGGGAATCTAAATCAGGGGGCTTTTCATTTAGTTCTGAAAGTGACCATGTTCCAATAGGAACTTGACTAAAATACCATTTAAGTTTTCATAAGCCAGCCAACAGCAATCTGAGTTATTTCCACTAGGGCAGGGGTCTCAAACTCAATTTACCTTAGGGCCAGTGCCAGTCCTCAAAACCTCCTAGCAGGCCAATAATGTCACTGAAGATGGTGTTCAGAAAAGAAAATGTTTATATTGTATTTTTTATTTCAAATTTCTTAGAAATAGTAAAACTGTCATACAACTTTATACAATTCTTCGCCTGCCAGGGAGTTTAGTGTTTGCCAGACACCTGGCAACGTTTCAGTTCTGTCAGTTTATTGATGTTTGGCCTCAGTGACTGAACAGTTGAAACCTTCAGGATTGCAGCAAGGTGTGCATCAGATAGTTGTGTTCGGTATTTTGACTTGTTTATATTCAGTGTGGAAAAAAGTGATGCTGCCTCCATGACTGCCTCTGCCCAGCAACTAATGATGCTGCCTCCATGGCTGCCTCTGCCCAGCAACTAGTGATGTTATCTCTGTCCCTCTCCCCCAGCCAATGGGAGCTGCAGGGGCAGCACCTGCAGTAGACATTGCCGGTAGTGCAGAGGTGGGCAAACTACGGCTTGCGGGCCATATCTGGCCTGCGGGATCGTTCTGCCCAGCTCCTGAGCTCCTGGCCAGGGAGGCTAGTCTGCAGCCCCTCCCCTGCTGTCCCTTCCCATGCAGGCAGCGCTCTGACCTGCCGCTCCTCCCGGGCTGCGCAGCTTGTGCCTGCCCACCTCCCAGGCTTTCCAATAAGCCAGTCCTGCCGCTCTGAGCAGCATGGTAAGGGGGCGGGGAGTTGGATAAGGGCAGGAGGTCCTGGGGGCAGTCAGGGAGCAGAGGTTGGATAGGGGGCAGTTAGGGGCAGGGGGCGGTTAGGGGACAGGAAGCAGTTGGATGTGGTGGAGGTTGGGGGCAGTCATGGGACAGGGAATGGGGGATTGGATAGGCATGGGAGTGCCTGGGGGCCTGTCAGTGGGCGGGGTGTGGATAGGGTTCGGGGCACTCAGGGGCCGGGGCGGTTGGATAGGGGGCAGGGTCCAGAGGGTGGTTAGGGGACAGGGAGCAGTTGGATGGAGTGGAGGTTCGGGGGGGGGGGGCATCAGGGGACAGGGAATGGGGTTGTTGGATAGGCGTAGGAGTCCTGGGGGGCCTGTCAGTGGGCTGGGCTGTGGATAGGGTTCAGGGCAGTCAGGGAATGGGGGGTTGAATAGCGGGCGGGGTTCCAGGGGGTGGTCCCAGGACAAGGAGCGGGGGGGGGGGGGGGGGGGATTGGATGGGTTGGGGGCTCTGAGGGCGGGCAAGGGCAGGCAGGGGGCGGGAAGTGGGAGGATAGGGGGTGGGGGCCAGGCTGTTTGGGGAGGCACAGACTTCCCTACCCGGCCCTCCATACCATTTTGCAACCCCCATGTGGCCCTCAGGCCAGAAAGTTTGCCCACCCCTGCAGTAGCATGTCTGCATGCGTCTCTCCTCCGCGGGCCGCAGTGGGAAGGTTCTCGGGCCACAGACGGCCTGCGGGCCAGGACCTTGAGACCCGTGCATTAGGGTGTGCTAATTAAGTTGTATTCTACTTTGATAAGAATATTGGGGGAGGGGAACCTTAGGAGATTTAAAATATTTTAACTAGATCAGCTGCTTTGTCCTACATCTACTACACATCACTATGCAGTAGAAAAATCCAAAAATTTTCATATATGTAGGTTCTATAATACTTCCAACAAGTTATATACATTTTTATTAGCAAAGAATTTATATAGTTTATTATGAGTCATCCATCAAATCTTCAAATATTTTCACCAAAAGATGTGGTAATAGGTAAGCACCATGTTACCTAATTGGAGTACCAGGTTAAAGATAATTTAAATTAAGTCACAATCAATGGGCTGTAGTTAAAAAGGAGTCCAGTAAGGTGCAGTCTATAAAGAGAAATTACACCATTTAACCACATTCACTTCTCCAAAGATTTTACTTTAATGGGTACAACCCTCCTGTGCAGCCACTCAAACTAGCTTAAGAGCATCCTTGCAAAGGAATGGCACCCATTTAACTAAATCAATATAGAAACAGACTTGGCTAAATGGTACAATTTCTGCATGTAGACTAAGCCTCAGGGCAAGTGAACCTGTTTCAATGAAGTATCAGGAGGTAGTCGTGTTAGTCTGTATCCACAAAAACAACAAGGAGTCCGGTAGCACCTTAAAGACTAATTGATTTATTTGGGCATAAGCTTTCGTGGGTAAAAAAACCCCACGTCTTCAGATGCATGTTGTTTTTGTTTCAATGAAGCTTTTCTACAGTCTACTAACTTACCTACTCTTCCATAACATCCAGAAGGGAGGGAGATCTGAATGTCAGTTTTCACTATGGCCTTTTCCATAGCAGGAATCACATAGTCATAGGCACTAAATAAAACAAGCAAACAAACATGTCAACAATTACTTAAAATGTTTTGGGTACTTTCTCCTTTGTAATAGAATGACTAAATAGAGGCACCCATAATTACACGTGGTAAAGACTGGGTTTGAGGGGTAAGAACTATCACAATGTTAGTGTAAGAGCCACCTACAAATCTGCAAAATTTGATGCAGATATTTGGACTTGGCAGAGCCTAATACATTGTTTGTGCTGATCCAGTTGCAGGACTAGCAAAAAGCTGGTAACAGTAATTACAGTGACCTCATCTGCTGGTACATGCTAGGACATGTGGGTCTTGAGAAAGAATTGATGTTCAAAGCCTTGGAGGAGGCAAAGGAAGGCTCTGTAAGCATTAGGAAGTCCTTTCCAAATGCAGCAAGCAGTGTGGAAGAAGGTACAAAAGCTAGCATGTTGGAGACAAAGCAATGGTAAGGTGAGCAAATGGTTAGGGCAAGAGGAAGCCCGCAGGAAGCCAATGAAAGGATTCAGAATGCAGCATGACCTAGCCAAAGAGGAAGATGCAGGCTGCTGCACGCTGGGTGCACTGGAGGAGAGTAGAAAGGGGAAAAGAGAGGGGCCAACGTGGAGGGGCTGGAGAAGTGATGAGAGTGGGGCCACCCTCGCGTGCAAACCCCTACAGACACACTTATTGCGATGTGAGGGGCTCGTTTCCCTGTCGCTGCAGCCAGCGTGTCTACACAGAGCATAGCGCTGGGTTAGCTCACCCGGCTGGTGTCTCGCGCCACGCTCCTAGGCTAACGAGCCCTACAACGGAGGGAGGCCGCAGACCCCAGCGCCGCTGAGCAGGGGCTCTGCGGGCCCGCGACAGGGGAAGCGGGAGATGGGGGCGAGCTCCGCAGGGCGCATGGCAGCCACTCACTCTCCACCCAGGAGAGACTGCTCCGCTCACCGGGCGCGCCCGCGGGGCTGTTAAGCCCTAGCCGGGGGGCCTACGGGGGCTGATCCCCTGGGCAGCAAGGGCGGCGGGCTCTCGGGCAGCGCACGGAGCGGGCCGCCCCTCACCTGTATAGGTCGTAGCCAGCGGCGCGAGCCGAGCCCCGGGACGGGGCGGACGCGTTCTCGGAGAGCTTGGCGAAGCGGAGCCGCAGGTCAGGCTCCGAGGCCTTGAGCCTCTTGCTGGGGGACACGGCGGGGTCTGCTCCGGAGCACGGCATGGGGAGAGCGGGTGATGGAGACAGAGTTGAGCGAAGGGGAAGCGCTGGCGTTTCCCGCCTGCGCCATCCGAACCGTTACCACGCCCCGGCCCGGCCCATGAGGCGGAGTCAGGTCCCCCCAGCACAGAATGGGCTCTCCCGGCCCCACCCCTACCCAGGAGAGGAGCCCTCGGGGGCCGGGCTCGTCGCCCGGCTCTCGGGATTGCTGCTGGGCTCCCAGTCAGGGACCACGTTGCCTCTCTTATGGGCTGTGACCAGGCCGGAAGCTGCACAGGGACACCCCGCCAGCCGCGCGTCCTGCAGCCCCGGAGCCCTGCTCTTCTCTCGCCCCCGTACAACCCCGGAGCTGTGCAATGTGCCATCTCCTTCCCCCTCCCCCAAACCACCACCCGGGCCTGCAGCACCGGAGCCCTGCCATCTTCCCACCACCCTGCCGCCGCCCCCATAACCACCGCCCGGCCCTGCAAAACGTGAGTCCTGCAACGCAGCCCTGCCATCGTCTCCCCACCGCCGTGCAAAACCTCTAGCCCGCCCCTCCGAGCCTGCCGCACTGGAACCTGCAACTCCCCCGGCCCGGCAGCATCGGAGCCCTGCAACCCCCGCCTTGGTCCTGCAAAACCAGGCTGCAACTCGCTTCCGCACCCCGGGCCGTACTGCCCCTCTCCGGATTGTGCTGCGGCGCCAGGGTTAATATCGCCGCAGCCCCTCGCTCCCCTCCCCTTACTGTGTCTGCGGAGGAGCTGCCCGAGGAGGCGCTTGGCCAGCATGGCGCCTGCTGCAGCTCGGGGGAGGGGGGAACTAGCTGCTCAACAGCCGCAAAGGCCGAGCTGGCTGTAGGCCTCGCTTGGCGCACGCAGCCGCCCCCGGTAATCACCGCCGGTGCAGTGATTGCAGGCGCTGCCTGCAAAGGGACCGCTTTGTACCTACCCCTAAGGCATCACCTCGGCTGTGGTCTCCGCTCATGAGCTGGAGGGAGGTGGGAGCCGCCCAGGAAAACTCAGGGTGCTGCAGGTAGCGGGGTCGGCTTGTTCGGTAGGCAGCTTCCGCCCCTGCACAGGGCAACTGTGAGGTACAGCGTCTGAGGTGAGATGTAGAACTAATGTAATGGAGATATCCTATCTCCTAGAACTAGAAGGGACCTTGAAAGGTCATTGAGTCCAGCCCCCTGCCTTCACTAGCAGGACCAAGTACTGATTTTGCCCCAGATCCCTAAATGGCCCCCCTCAAGGATTGAACTCACAACCCTGGGTTTAGCAGACCAATGCTCAAACCACTGATCAGCAAAGATCCCGTGGTACTTTCCACAGGGATCAAAACAAAATATCTCTAGTGTCCTGGCTGAAATTCACAGTGAATAATTACTTGTATGGTCCACTAGTGCTTCACTGTGGTAGGCAGGTATCTCCAGGGATGGGGAGCTGAGATAGAGACATTAAGTGAGGAGATATCTGTGGTACAGTCAGGAATTCTGGCATGAACCCTAGTCCAGCACCTTAACCACAAGATCATCTCTTCAATTCATTATACAGTAGTAAACCAGAATCAGCTAGAAGTCCTCCTTGATAACACTGTCACTTCTAGTTTACATAATTCTGGAAACATTTTAAAGATAAAACAAAACACTGTTAGATGAAGGCAAAAAAAACCCGCTCACCCATAAGAACCTCCAAATCCAGTCTACAAGGAAAAAATATGATCAGTGATGAACTTGATTTTCATGAAGAGGATCATATACTTCCACTACCACTTTAACCTAGTCATCTTGTTTCAGCTTAAGTATAACATTGTTTGATTCTACCAGCACATTTGGATGTTCATTGCACTTTTTTCACCATGCTCTGTAAAATAATACCTCCTTATAGTCATACATAATTCCCTAGATCAGGGTGGCCAACCTGAGCCTGAGAGGGAGCCAGAATTTACCAATGTACATTGCCAGAGAGCCACAGTAATAAGTCAGCAGCCCCCCCATCGGCTCCCACCCCTGCTGCCAGTGCCTCCCACCCAGCAGCAGCCCCGCTGATCAGCACCTCCCCCTCCGTCCCCGCACCTCCCGATCAGCAGTTTTGTGGCGTGCAGGAGGCGAAGGGTGAAGGAATGAGGGCAAGGCACGCTCAAGAGGGGGTGAGAAGGGGTGCAGTGGGGACAGGCCCTGTGGCAGAGCCGGGAGTTGAGCAGTGAGCGCCCCCCAGCACATTGGAAAGTTGGCGCATGTAGCTCCAGCTCCGGAGTCGGTGCCTATACAAGGAGCTGCATATTAACTTCTGAAGAGCCGCATGTGGCTCCGGAGTAGGGTGACCAGATGTCCTGTTTTTATAGGGACAGTCCTGATTTTTGGGGCTTTTTCTTATATAGCAGGGGTCGGCACGCGGCTCGCCAGGGTAAGCACCCTGGCGGGCCGGGCCAGTTTTATTTACCTGCTGACGCGACAGGTTCGGCCGATCGCGGCCCCCACTGGCCGCGGTTCGCCGTCCCGGGCCAATGGGGGCGGCGAGAAGCCTCGGCCAGCACATCGCTCATCCGCACCGCTTCTTGCCACCCCCATTGGCCCGGGACGGCGAACCGTGGCCAGTGGGGGCCGCGATCGGCCGAACCTGTCGCGTCAGCAGGTAAATAAAACTGGCCCGGCCCGCCAGGGTGCTTACCCTGGCGAGCCGCGTGCCGAACGTTGTCGACCACTGTTAAATAGGCACCTATTACCCCCACCACCGTCCTGATTTTTCACACTTACTGTCTGGTCACCCTACTCCGGAGCCACAGGTTGGCCACCTCTGCCCTAGATCAAATTTACGCATACAAAACTGCACACCCACTTTTACATGTGCATTCTTTTGTGCACAGTCAGAGCTTTGGGCTAAAAATGGAGTCTTCTAAATTTTTGTCTAACAAAGCTTCCACTTACGGCTTTGATTAAAGATATTTCAGTAAAAATCAAAAGATATAAATGGGACTGTGTGTTGCATTTTTTAAATGCAGCCGTTGGTGGCAGAACCATTGCTATTCGCTTTAACCCAGTCATGGAAAATAGATTTTTGTATATGCTTGTTTTGAGGTTTGTTTGTTACTGGTATTAGATACTTTCTGTTTCACAATTGTTGCGCTGTTTTACATGAGGAGGAGTGGTGAATATTATAGCCCACTACACTGAAAATGTTAAAATACAATACTTTAGATTTATATTAATTTTGTTACAAAGGTATGTATACTGAGGAAAAAGGTAAATTAAATCTATTTAGAAGATTAGCAGTCTAGGTTTTCTGTAGCTAACCCCAATTGATTGCTTTCACAAACAGACCTGTATAATACCCTCTAATTAACACAGCAATGGACTATTTTATAAATAGTCTGTCCCCATTTTGAATTCTTCTTCATCAAGGAGCCACCAAAAAGAGATAAAAAGATAGCAGGAAAGACTTCCTAACTGTAAGAACAATAGGACAATGGAACAGACTACCTAGGAAGGTTGTGGAGATTTTCAAAAGAAGGCTAGCATCTGTCTGGAATGATTTAGAACAACAAATCCTGCATTTTGGCAGGGAGTTAGACTAGATGACCTTGCAGTCCTTTCAAACCCTATGATTCATGTGAAATCTTAAAATCACGTGAAAGTGAAAAGAGCATAAGGAAAAGGGGTAAATAAAAAGAGAGAGAATGAATGTTGTAGAAGTAACAAGGAGTCTGGTGGCACCTTAAAGACTAACAGATTTATTTGGGCATAAGCTTTCGTGAGTAAAAACCTCACTTCTTCGGATGCATTTTTTACTCACGAAAGCTTATGCCCAAATAAATCTGTTAGTCTTTAAGGTGCCACCAGACTCCTTGTTGTTTTTGTAGATACAGACTAACACGGCTACCCCCTGATACTTGTTGTAGAAGTGTGCATACTCTTTCCAGCTTATGGACTCTCAAGTTATAAAATAAATAGCAAGTGGTGAAACTAAATCTTTGTCTAATTAGGCATTTTCTAGTCCTCCCTTTCATACCATGAGGGAAAAGAGGAAATGCTACTCCTGGAATTCTGTGCCACTGCACACTGCCAGAGAGGTGCTGCAGTTACGCCTTTTGCCCACCATGGGCTGCTGTGGTGCCAGAACAGAAGGCAGTCAGCCCTGGAGAAGCTAAGTATCAGGGGGTAGCCGTGTTAGTCTGTATCTACAAAAACAACAAGGAGTCTGGTTAGTCTTTAAGGTGCCACCAGACTCCTTGTTGTTTCTGGAGAAGCTGTGTTCCTCATAGTGCCTTGCCTGCGGGGCCAGGTGAGAGGCACAGGATGGGGGGGGGGGCACAAGGGGCTGCTCATGGGTCACATAGATGGGTTCAGAAGGGCTAGTTTGGGGGACAGATTAGTATGGGCTAAATGGGAGTCAGGGTGCATGGGGATGGGGGAGGAGGGGTGGCTGAATGGGATTACAGGGACACATGGGGGGCCTGGGCAAATGTGCCTGACTAAATGGGAGAGGCTAGGGATCAGCCAGAGTGTGCATGAAGGTTCCCCAACTCCCTAACAATGCCTCTTCCCCCGCCCCCCCAAGAAAAACAACTGTTCCATACTTCTACCACTCACACCCACCAATCCTCCAGGTTCACTCCCAAGCTCCTTCCCAGCAATTACTTCCCTCACCCTCAACTCCTCCATTACCCCTGACTCCCCCAAGCCCTTGCAGTGCTTCTGAGGGGTGCAGGAAATACATTTCTGTATTGTAATTTAAATGAATTATTATTCAGAGTTCTGAATTAATATGCCTAGTAAGGAACCTATTTGTCAAAAAACATTTCCTGAATCTTCTTTTGTTGTCTGTATTACTACAGACATACCCACTGACAGATATTTTGAAATACATTACCAAAATAATTGAAACTGGTATGATTATATTGTATTACTTTGACAACTAAAATGTGCAGAATTTTGCAGAATTTTAAAATATTGTGCTCAGAATTTTTAATTTTGGGGCGCATAATTCCCCCACAATTAAAATGCTTGCATACTTGTCTTTTCAAGTGTCATTTGTAATTAGGTAAAGTTACTATAGATACCAGATGGGTGAGGTAATATCTTTCATTGGACCAACTTCTGTTGGTGAGAGAGGCATGCTTTTGAGTTTACACAGATCTCTTTTCCCTGACCATTGTGTGTCCTGTAATCTGGGGGACGTGGCTCCTTCTGGGGTGTCTGAGCCTCTCTCCATGTGAGCTGGGATCTGGGGGAGGGCTGAAGGTAATGCAAATTTAAACATCTGCAGTCCAAAAAACCAATAGTTAAAGTACAAACACCCCAAGGAGGTGAGGGGGCAGGACTGGCCATAGTGTGTGTGGGTCAGGGGCCTGGTTTAAAAGGGGTGAACTGGGTGAGCCTGGGGCATGGGTGAGGAAGCCTGGTTGAAGCAGGGGCAGGAGTTGCAGCTGCAGGTGAGTATTGGGAGTGAGGGGTCCAGCTCAGGGTGCCACTCAGGCTACATAACCAAGATAACGTGTGTGTAGCCCTCCAGTAAGCTGCTGGCTGTGTTGTGTACACAGCAGCAGAAGGTAGGAAACAGCAAGGAGCAACATCTTACATGTTAATGGCTGCTACAGTGGCCACTAATGGCTTAATGGGAAGGGGAAGGCGAGCTGAAAATGTTGGGAGCAGGGCCGGCTTTAAGCCGATTCAGCCGATTCGGCTGAATTGGGCCCCGCGCCTAAGAGGGCTCCGCAGCTGTCCACTCCGCCCCCAGCTCACTTCCCCCTCCTTTCCTCCCCTGAATGCTCCGCCCCCTGTTCCTCCCCCTCCCCTGCTTCCCGCGAATCAGATGTTTGCGGGAAGTCTGAAAAGGGGCAGGCGGCGGCAGCAACAGGTAAGGGGGGTGTGAGGAGGGCTCCTGGGAGGCGCGGTACAGCGCAGCCCAGTCCGGCCCTGGCCGAGCGGCCCCGGCAGCTCTGGCTCCGGCTCCAGCCCAGCACGGGCCCCGGGACAGCGGCCCCAGTTCCGGCCGAGCACCCCCGGCCCTGGCTCGGTCCCCGGGGCGCCGGCCTGGCCCCGGCCCGAACACCTCTGGTCTGGAACTATTCTTACCTCTGCCTCTGGCTTGCTGGGTGACCTTGGGTGACTTGCTATGCCTCAGTTTCCCATCTGTAACATTCTTTGAGATCTACTGATGAAAAGCACTATATAAAAGCTAGGTCTTTTGATTATTACCTAACCACAGTAGCATATCAGCTGCAAACCAAGGTGAGAATTATAAATGTCTAAATGAGCACTAACTCCTACGAACAAACATTTCCTTTTCTGTTTAAAAAACAAGGAAATTAAATGGTAATACCTTCATTAATGCAGACTTAAGGTTGCCCAGCAGTAGCTTGTGCCCTTTCAGAATGTCAAGTTCAGAAAACTCAGACTTTAGAAAATGAGGAACTACAGAGCTAAGGTGTATGTCCATGTAACCTTAACTCTGCCCTCTTTGAGTGATGCCTCAATATGCCCATACTCATGCGCTGCTTTAAAGTGGGAAGTGATTGTTAAATTTCACAAGTGTGGTATTCTGTCAGCAGAGTAGGCTAAGTGTTTGAGTGTAGGACAGGGGCAGGTAGCTCCTTTTCTTTACAATGAAAAGACACAGTGCAAGGATGTGTGATAAGGGGTTTGGGGTCATTTGTTTAACTATACCTTTTAGCAATTTGTAGTTTAAATATTAATTATACATATATTCTCTCTCTAATGGAAATAAAATAGCTTATTTTTTATGATAATGCATGAGATCATATAGTACTGTAATATTCCAGAATATACTATAAAAAGAACATGACACACAGATAGTTTAGTGGACTTCAATTATTTATTTCAGGTTAAAATGTTTAACAGATGTTCTTTAGAAAGCCTAGCAATTAAAGGAATAATCTCTTTTGAGCAGGAAAATTAAGACATTCAACTAAAGAGTAAATGTTATGTTTATTTTATTATAAGTTCTTTTGCAATTTACCAAATCAGTATAAAATGTGATCCTCTAAATCATATGAGAGTATACATTTGGGAAAACCACAATGTTCATAACAAATCTTAACAGAATGTTACTTCAGTATTTCATTAACTTCACTTTGAAATCTATTTCATAACCATATATGATTATTGCAATTATACATTTAATTTGGTTCCATGCAATAGTTTTAAAATTCATGATCAGCTATTATAATTTAGAAACTAATTTTCCATAAATCTAACTTTTCTGTTTGGCAGTTAGTTGGTTAGAAACTGTTTGCAAATAATGTCTTATGAGTAACTGGCAAATATATTTGGTAGGTGTCTAAGATAGATGCATACATTCAAAGAGACAGCATATGTGTTGGACGTAGTACATTTTTATATAGTCAGTAATTTGAGAAATGATATAATTGGGAAAGGCAGCTTAAACAGACTATTTTAAGGTATATATCTATATTACATTAAATTATCATTTTTAGTCAAATGCAGTGAAACGTCAGAGATATTGTCAATATGGGTTGATGTTATTGTCATTCTTCATGTATAGGAATCAGCAGCGATGTCAGCACAGTTCTGAAAGTAGTGTTTGTTTAAATAATTTCTGCCCCTCCTGTTAATTGTCTCTTCAGTAACAAAGCCCAAATCATTTTAGATTCTATATAAATAGTAGCTTTTCAAATTTTTGGTGACAGATATGTGGCACATAGTTGTTTTTTTAAAACAGGATATTTATGATTTGGAGCACATTCTCCATCAATAAGTAAAATTCTGTGTCTAAACTATTCAATAGTGTCTCTTTAGTATGGCTTCATCTTTAAAAATACCTGTGTTGAAATCAAACATACTGTATTCTAGGTATTTATATTTTTCTAGGAGTAAAAAGTTAGTACATTTTTGTGGTTGCCCCTGACCAGTAAGATTGGAGGCAGGTTCTTTGAGAGAATTTCTAACCAAGCCATATACAGATGATCAGACACTACTCCTTTTCTTGCCACTGGCAAGCTCCTGTTGAAGTAAAAAGAGGAGTAACATTAATTTTATAAATATAGGGTAACCCTGATAATATGCTTTTCAATAAATACTGTCTTGAGTAGAAAACTATAACCAATCTACTTAAAACAACCATACAGCCTAAGCATGAACATTCAAAATGTTAATCTTATAATATATGGGGTTTCTCTTAGGCCCTGATCCTGAATCACTTACATATGTATTTAGTTTTACTAATGTGTGTAATCCCAATGAAATCAATGCTCATGATAGTAAAGTTAAGCATATAAAGTTAAGTGTTTGCAGGATTGGGGTAATAGAAATCACAAATTAGTTATATGTCTAGCTTGATAAGAATCAGAGGAGAAAAAATATAAAACTGATAAGTCATACATTCCATCTGCTTTGTATCAATCAAGGTCTGCTCTAAATTATTTTATGATAGTTTATTCCTGAGAGATCTGGGTTGTTACAGTACAGAGTAATTTTCCATATACCTGTATACTGCAAATGCAGTTTGTGCCTCCAGGAGATTGTTTTAGTAGCAGACTCACAGAGGCTTATCAAAACAAAACAGTAACTGAAGCTTATTCAAGCACTTAAAGTGTGGTTCTGCTCTAAAAAGTGGCTCCCTTAAAAATAGCTTCGTGGTTCCATGTGTATTGGTTATTCTATTTGTCAAGTTCACAAGTAAGCATTTTTTCTAATTGCCATGCCTGCACAATCATCAATCTGGACCCTAAAAGTACATATTTCTGATTCTTAGATCCTCACCTAAAGATTCTTCAATCCAAATTATACCCCAAGTAAAACCTTGGCAATTCCTTCTCTGGGGGAATTCTGTGCCAGTGCACACGTGCAAAATTTATGTCCCCTGCAGATTTCTTTGCTTCCCCGCAGAAATATGACCTTCTGACGGGGAAGCCACAAGAGCGGCAGAAAGGTAAATCACTGTGGTGCAGGGGGCGGGACTGGGGAAGACCTGGCTCCCTATCCTGCACCGGGATCAGCTGCTAGTCCTGGCTGGGCTGGAGAGGACAGGACTTCCTCTTCCCTTGCACAGCATCTGGGGCTGGGTCAGACCCACCCCAAGATTTCTCCCCTAGCTGCAGGAAGCTCTGCAAACTCTCCCGCCACTCCTGCCTCCTGTACCCATCACTCTTCAGCTGCAGGGGAAGGATCCCTGTACAGGGAGCTGCTCCCCCATCCACCCAACCCCTGTACATCCAGAACCCCCTCATACCCAGACCCTCTCGCCGATCCTCACCTCCCCCCCGCACTCAGAACCCCCCATGATGAGCCCCACTCCCCTTGCACCTGGACCACCCCGACAAGCCACCCGCACCCAGATCCCCACCCCACTGAGCCCCAATCAGCCGCACCTGGATCCCCACCCCACTGAGTCCCATTCCCCAGCATCTGGACCCCCCCACCGTGCCCTCCACACCCAGACCCCTGCCAAGTTCTACCCCCCCTCCCACATCCAGACCCCCCCTACTGAGCTCCAACCACCTTCACCTGGACCTCTCTGCAGAGTCCCATTATCATTGCACCCAGAACCCCACAAGAAGCCCCATGTGCACCCAGATCCCCCCCACCCAGATCCCCCAGTGAGCTGCCCACACCCAGATTGCCCCACACAGAACCCTCTCAACCCACACCTGAATCCCCCCACACTAAGCCCCTCCACACTTGGATCCTGCCTTGCTGAGCCTCCCTGCCCACGCCTGGTACACCTGGCATGGAGGAGGGGTGTTTCTGGGGCAGGCCCAGTCCTTGCTCTGTGTCAGGGTTGGGTGCAGCCTCACCACTGAGTCCGTGTCTGGGGTGGGGGAGCTGCACAGTGATTTCCCACCTCTGAGCAGCCAGTGGCCAGTGCTCCCCAATGCCATTCTGGAGCCTCCATATTTATTTGGCAAATAAAATTTGCAGAATTTTAAAATATTGTGCTCAGAATTTTTAATTTTTAGGAGCAGAATGCCCTCAGGAGTAAATTCCATTGTCCTCACTGGGTTTTCCCTGGGAAAAACAGATTGGTCCTGCAATTTGAACCTAGCTAACAATTCTGGTTATGATGCATAAACCAAAAGAAGAATTCTCTCTCTCTGATATCAGTTGACTTCGCAATGTTAACAATAGTAAGAAGAATTATTTTTGCCACGATAGTAAGCAGATACAACTATGCATATGCAGAGAGTAAATTTGTTGGGTAGGAAGATGCCATTTTCATATAATTCTTTTTCAGAGTAGAACCTCATTTTAAGATGCAAAGAACTGTTAACTAAGAGTGAGCTTCAGCTTTGTCTGGAGAACCAGCATGAGGCTTGTGCGCTGCTTAAGTCCCACAAAAGTCCTCAAAATAAGCTTAAAAGGGACTTAAATGATACATAGCCCTTGTGCTGGACCTCTGGACAGAAGTGAATTTCACTCTGAGTGAATTAACAACATCTTTCTGTTGCTTGTATCCAAAAAAAAAAAAAAAAAAAGCCTATACACAGGTTAACTTACTCATTTTCTGAGTTAAAATTGTGCAACTTACAGGACAATGAGATTAGCAGCCCTAGAGTGTTCCTGTAAGAGTTCATTCAAACGGACCTGACGGTAACTCTGGGGGGAAAAATCAGATTCCATTAGACAATACAGTTTCCTGGGTGTGGAAATTACTCTGTGTTTGAGACAGAATGTACCCCCTGTATTCACACACTATTGTAATAATCTTTGTACAAAGTATGCCTTCTAAGGTATCTTTCAAAAACTCATCATTTGCTGATCAGTATCATCCTGATAAAATATGTGTGGCAACATTGCATGTGAAATTATAAGATTCCACTGTATGGTGTTATCAACACATGTTCCAAACTGAGGTTGGCAAACAGGTCTATCTTAAACAAAGGAATGGGTGCTCTGCTTAATTTGCATTTAAGCAGTAAATAGAGTCATCAAGCAGGAAGGGAAACAAAAGAAGCTCAATCAAATGAGGAAAAAGCAGGGAACATCCTTCCACATAGACTTTTTGTCACTGTTACCCAGCTGGAAATGTTTTTCAAGAAGGGGACTGAAACTATAAATAGGAGGGACAAATGCCCCAAGGGACACCTCTCTCTCTCCCTGCCCATCACATTCACTGCACCTGAAGCAACAGAGGAAGCCTTTGGTGGACTCTGAGAGAAGGGATCCTGATTTAAGATGCTTGGTCAGTACAACTGCTGAAAGCATGTGGTGAGAAAATTTTGCTTTGAATTTAAAATAGTTTGTTAAATTAGGCACCAGTAGTGTTTTATCTTTATTTCTCTTGTAACCAGTTCTGATGTTTATGCCTCATTACTTGCATTCACTTAAAATGTATCTCTTTGTAGTTAATGAACTTATTTTATTGTTTTATCTAATCCATTGTGTTTAAATTGAAGTATCTGGGAAACTCCATTGGGGTGGCAAGTTGTGTGCATATTATTTCTATTAAAGAAATAACAGACTTAATATAACTTGTATTCTCCAGGAGGCGGCTGGACAATATAGGACATATGGGGGGAATCTAAGACTGGGGGGGTGTTGGAGTCACCCTGCAGTATAACCAAGGCTGGGGAGAGTCAGAGAGTAACCCAACTGTGGATGACAGGCTGCAGTTGCACACAGACACTCAGGGTGTGGCTTGCATGCTGGCAGGCTGTTTGTGAGCAGCCCAGGTGGGAACTCCTTCAGCAAGGCATCCAGGGTTGCAGGGCAGGGGAGACACAGGTGCTCATTAGTCTGGATTGTATCCTTGTATGTCACAGTGGTAACATACCAGAGCTTGAGAAGCCACGGGTTATTTTGGTCAAATATTTGACTATGGATTATGGCTGTCATATATTTCTTTGATTTTGGATTATGGCAGTAGATTACTTATTATGGCTGTTTGGGGAAACTGCTGTCTGTAGTTGCAGTTTAATTTGTTTCTACATTTAATTTGTCAGGTGCCATCTTAATGGGTATAAAAATAAGAACATATAAGAACTTAAGAACGGCCATACTGGGTCAGACCAAAAATCCATCTAGCCCAGTATCCTGTCTTCCGACAGTAGCCAATGCTAAGTGCCCCAGAGGGAATGAACAGAACAGATCCATTCCTTGTTGCCCATTCCCAACTTCGGGCAAACAGAGGCTAGGGACACCATCCCTGCCCATCCTGGCTAATAGCCATTGCTGGACCTATCCTTGATGAACTTATCTAGTTCTTTTTTGAACCCTGTTATAATCTTGGCCTTCAGAACATCCTCTGGCAAGGAGTTCCACAGGTTGACTGTGCATTGTGTGAAAAATTATTATATAAATAAATAAGCCACCTTGCAACCTAGTGGAGGTTATTCATTTTACTAAAACTTTCTAGGGCACTGATCATAATATATAAAAAGTAAAAATATTATAGTTGTTTCATGTATTTTTATGGATTATAACCACTTGCATTCATGAATGCTATACTTAGGTTCAACCAGGATTATATCAAAGTCAGACTGAGTTTCCAAAGGCTTCCAAAACACAACACACATAATAGAGAAGAAAAGAACAGGGAAGACTAATGTCAATTGGTGCCTAACTCCTAATAGGTTTTAAGTTGGGACATCTGTACAGGTGTGAATTTCACCTTCAAGGAGTTTGATATATCCTCCTCATCCTAATACACCTGTCCAATTCTCTAGAGAAAGGAAAAATAAATAAACTATGGTTCATATCAATCTGCTTTTAAGGAATATTCCATCTCAATTTGAAATCTTGCCCTCAATTTAATCCCGTGTATAATGAATAAGAATCACCATAATTTAGTTAAGCATTTAATCCCATGTATGATACCTTAAAGTGCCACTTGTATCTGAATAACTACTATTATTTTCCTCTCTGATTTTAATCCTGGTTCTAATCTTGGTCAGAGAATTTCAACTTTTGATTAACCCCTGAGGATGAGGGGGGAAAACACTTCATGCAGTAAACCTAAACTTTGTTGTTGCTGTTCTTATTTCTATGAGTGGCCCTGCAGTTTCATATTGCTTATTGGTTCAAATAGGTTTTTATTCAATCATTTTGGTCTTATGTTAATAAATAAGAGCCCAAGCCACAAAGTCTGGATTTGGATAACAAAGTTTCCCAAGTTTAGGGGTGTTTAGATCTAAAGTTCCAGCTTAGGTCCTTCTCTAAATACTTCAATAAGTTCTTTCCTCTCCTCTAAATATATAGGCCTCCTCTCTTCAGCCTGCCCTCGTAGCTAAAAACCTCCATTCTTTTGCTTCATGTAGCAATCCTGCTCTTGGCCTTCCCTGAATGAGTGTATAGCTGCAGAAGTAAACGTTTAAAGCCACACTGAGTACTCTAGATAGTCTTTTCCAGATCTTTGTACAAAGGAAAAATAACTTTTCTTATGATATGTACAATACAAACCCAATTCTTAAAAAATCAAATGCTGACACATAGTTAACATATATATCAAATTCTTAGCTGATATTTCAGATTTGTTCCCTAGTTTCTTTAGCTAGCTAGCCAGCAATATATAATAAAGTTAGGCAAAGATTTACCTTCTCCTTGAATGCTTCCAGCTCTGCATCTGTAATTTTCCATGGAGTCTCTCTTTTTAATTTCTCAGCAGTTGTTAAATCTTTGCAGCTTTCATGGAGGCGATATGGTTCAATCATCTCTTCAAAGAATTTCCAGCTGAAACAAGAATTATGAAAGAGGCCTCCCAGCAGGGTACTAACTCATTATTTCACAGATGATTTAGGTAAGGCAGGTCCCTACTGACTGCAGAATTGCAGCTGAATGACATGCAACATCTTTAAACATTTGGGGCCAAATTGTGCCCTCAGATACATCTGTGCAACCCTACTAAAATGAGTTTATATGGGTATAACCAAGAGCTACTTTTGGCCCACTATCTCTACAATGAATTTACAGCAAGCATTGGTGTCCTTGTAACATAGCCTATTTAAGATGCTGAAATGTTTTCATTGTAAGCCCAAACTGGAAAGAATTAGTTACTAAGGCTGCATCTACACTAGAAGCACTATAGCAGCGCAGCTGCTC
Source organism: Chrysemys picta bellii (assembly GCF_011386835.1). NCBI lineage: Eukaryota > Metazoa > Chordata > Testudines > Emydidae > Chrysemys > Chrysemys picta. Next base: position 20,651,149 of record NC_088800.1, read on the forward strand.
CAATGCAGCTGCACTGCCATAGCGCTTCTGGTGAAGATGCTCTAAGCTGACAGGAGCAAGCTCGCCCTTCGGCTTAATTATGCCAGCTCCCACGAGAGGCTATAGCTATGTCAACAGGAGAAGCTCTCCTATCTACACCATTGCTTAGGTTGGTATAACTTACATTGCTCAGGGGTGTGGATTATTCACAGCCCTGAGTGACGTAAGTTATACCGAAGTAAGTTCTAGTGTAGACAAGGTCTACGTTTAATAAAGAATGCAGGACATTATGCCACCACTGAACACGCATAAACGTTTTTCAGAGTTTTGAAGTGTTAGAAGTCACCTGAATGATCAGTATACAGCTTTAATTAAATTAATAGCTAGTCTGTGTACGTTTACCCTAGTCTGTGTACGTTTACCCTAATGACAGGTGGAAAGAAGTTTTACGGCTAAGGCTCTGGAGTGGGACTGAGGGATCTGGGTTCAGTTCCCAACTCTGCTATAGATTTCCTGTGTGTGACTTTGAACATACCTCAATTTCTCTGTGCCTCAGTTCCCATATGTAAAATAGGGTTAATAATATCTCCTATCTTGCAGGGGAGTTGGAAAAATATATTCATAAACAAATGTGAGTTATTTTGATACTACTGCTCTTGCAGGCCGATCTATATAGATAATTTTATCATTTTCAGCAGCAATTTCAGAGCTTAATCCTGCCTGTAATCCATGTGCACATCTCTTAATAAAATCAAGGGGATATGCACACAGGTTCAGGGAGAAATATGGCACTATTGCAGGTGTCCAGTCATGATATGCATTTATTCTAAGTTATAAATAATGCTGAGCTTTCAAATGCATTTGCTCATGTGAATGCCAAATGTATTTCTGTTTGATTCCTTTGCAAATGTACTTCTGGAAGATCATTACTCAGTTAACATGGGAAAGAAGAAAATAATAATGCTCTTCACCATTCTGGGTATAATTAAGAAGAAAATACTGACTGTGGAATCAGAAAGGGGATGAATAATTTAAATAGCTTTGCTGATTTTTCAGAAATATAGTTATCAAATAGTAAATACTTTATATGTCCATAAGAGTATAATACTCTTCATTTCTATAGTATCTCCCATCCAGTGACTGTATAAGCACTAATGAAACAAGATAAGTATTGTTATCACCATTTTACAAATAGAGAAATGGAGGAACAGAGAGATTAAGTGATTTGCCCATGGTTATACCTGAAGTTCAAGATGATGGGTATGTGGAACAGAAAGAAAGAAGTATGGTATCAGAGAAGCATGGAGAATAGGCTGGAGAGCAGAAGGAGGTACGAGTAAACTGTGAAATTTCACAGAGGACCTTGAAGAACAAGGGAGAGATTTTGTACTGGATTCTGATGGGGGAGGTATATCCTTCTCTGACTATAGGTGAGGAAATGCTCTATTTAGGAGAGATTTATCTTGGGAAAGTTGGGACTTAGTTTGACTTAGACGGAGGACTTACAGGGTCTACTCACTTTGGGGAAGTTTCAACAGAAATCCAGAGGTAGTGGTTTGTTTTAGAAGAGAGGAGGCACGTTTACCTGCTGAATGGGGATTAGCTACAACAGGTTCTGAAATACAGGATTTCTATTACCCTGCAGGCAACAGAAGGGTGGTCATCTAAGGCAGCAAAATAGAAGGCTAGAAAATGTGAAGTGGCTGTGAGGTAGGGTTACCATACGTCCGGATTTCCCCAGACATGTCCGGCTTTTTGGTACTCTAATCCCCGTCCGGGGGGAATTTTCAAAAAGCCGAACATGTCCGGGAAAATAAAGAGGCATAAGCCAGGGTCCGCCCGGCCCCAGTACGACCCGCTGGGTCCGTAGCGCAGCCCAGCCGCCCCGGCTACATTGTAGCGAGCTCGGGTTGCGGGAGAGGGGGGGATGCAGCCGCAGAAGGCGGCGGAGGGGCCGCTGCTGCCCCCGCAGGCCAGGCGGACCGTGCGCCTCAGCCGAGCCCGCAGGACCATGGGGAGGCCGGGCCCAGCCAGCGGCTCGGGCTTCCCTCACGGGCAGGGACCCCCTGGCCACTGGGGGACCCTTCCTGTGGCCCCGTCACCCCGCGCGGCTTGGAACCCGGAGCCGCGGGAGCTGTTTCCAGCGGGGACAGACAGGCCGGGGAATGTGCGCGGCGGCGGCAGGAAGGAGGCTGCGGTGCGGGGCAGGGAGTGCGGTGTGTGCCGGGGCTGCAGGGACCCACACCACCCTGGTCGCCGCTGAGCATCCGAAGCCCCCGCCAGGCAGAGGCTGCAGGGGGAGCAGGGCAGGCGGGGGGCGCAGAGGCTGCAGGGCGAGAAGGAGTAGGGCAGGTGGGGGCATAGAGGCTGCAGGGGTGGGGGGGTGCAGGGGCTGCAGGGCAAGTGGGGAGTAGGGGTCACAGAGGCTGCAGGGGTGGGGGGGTTGCATCGGCTACAGGGCGAGTGGGGAGCAGGGGTCACAGAGGCTGCAGGGGCGGGGGAGTGCAGGGGGAGCAGGGGTCACAGAGGCTGCAGGGCAAAGGGGGGTGCAGAGGCTGCAGGGCGAGTGGGGAGCAGGGGGCACAGAGGCTGCAGGGGCGGGGGGGGTGCAGGGGCTGCAGGGCGAGTGGGGAGCAGGGAAGCACTTAGCAACCCCCAACCAAGATCAGAGCGGGAGGGAGGAGGGGGAATGCGGGATGCTCAGAGGAGGGGGCAGAGTTGGGGCAAGGACTTTGGGGAAGGGGTTGGAATGGGGGTGGGGAAGGGGCGGGGCCGGGGCGGGGCCGGGGCCCCCATGGAGTGTCCTCTTTTTTCAGTGTTGAAATATGGTAACCCTATGTGAGGGCCGGTAGTTTTCTAGTTTGCCAGGGACAGCAAACTGTTTAATGCTGGCATAGCTCTCAGAATATCTCTGGCCCAGGCACTCAGAGATGGAATTTTTTGAATATTACCCATTCTTCAGTCCGCGCTTGACTTATCTAGAGAATAAATGTACTTAGCTTTTAAAAAAATATGTGTTATGCCTTCATTATATTTGAGTGATAGGAGAGAGTGATAATGTCCTTCTCTAGGGAAAGGATGGACATTTGTGTGTTTGGCCTGAAAGATGGTAAGCTACTGAATGCCTGAGCAAGGTAAAACCCAGGGGACTCTGAAAGTCTGAGGGGAAGATGAGTCTTCAAGAGCTGCAGTGAAATCTGATGAATAGCATGATGAAGTCAAGGCCATGGAAACAAAAACGGATATGAAAAGCAATTATAAAATGATCCCTGTTAAATTCAGTGGCTCGTAACTGTGGGACTCTAATTAGTCTTTGTAGTAAAATAAAATCTTATCATTACAACATAAAGTGGAGGGCCGTTTGTAGTACCAACCTTTGTATTGTTATTTTTAAAAGACTTTTTTTTTAGTGCTCTTGCTTTCATCCTTTGATAATTTTTTATAATCAGTATAAAAGAAACAACTCCCAGATAAAGAACTGCAGTGAAATAATGGGTTTTGGAAATGTTTCTTACCTCTCTTTGTTGGGTTTCATATTGATGTTGCCAATGATCTTAATATCAGCATATTTTATTCTGAATTTGCTTAGAAGTGAAGTCATCCTGAAAACAAAGGGGAGAACACTTCATCACTGCATTTTTAAGTACCTCAGATCAAAGAGTACTCGTAAATGAGTTAAGTCATCAAAAGCAATCGTCTAGTATTTTAACTTTAACTATATGACAAGTGAATTTATCTGAAATGCTTTAGTTAGTGTTTCTGTTTTCAATTACAGAATTTTATAGATAAACTATAAACTAGGGGTCTGGCTATACTGGAAATGCTACAGTGCCGCTGTAGCACTGAAGGGTAGACATTTACTACAGTGATGGAAAGGATTCTTCTGTCACTGTAGTAAATCAACCTCTTCGAGAGGCGGTAGCTGGGTTGATGGAAGAATTCTGGGGTTAGGTTGGCTTTACTACTAATTATTTCACATGTAATTTTTCACAGCCCGGAGCGATGTAGTTAAGCTGACCTAATTTTGTAGAGTAGACCAGCCCTAAGTTACTTAGTGGAAGATCAGTGGGAATTGCATAAAGATACAGAAAGCAGAGGCAGCAGACAAAGGGAAGTATGTTTACACTTTAGAGGAAACATTGGTTCTTTGATCAAATATTTTAAAAGATTAAATTCCGAAAGATCTGTCATATACAAAGAAATATAGGAGAGAATTCTTTCTTCCAGTCAACAGTACAGACCTCTATCATCAGAGTTATCAACAGAATTTATGTGCATTGAATAAATACAGCACAATTGTACTGATTGGAGAGGAGAATTTGGCCCACAGGCTTGATAAGTAGTATTTGGAATTTTATCAATCTGTGCACTCATGTGGTCCCACTACTATAGTATCTGAGCACTTCCCAAAAAATTAAAAATAGAAAAACAATGTATATATCTCTCTTTCTTCCTTTCCAGCCTGTAGGAGAAATAGCTTGATTATTTTACAGGTTTTATTTGTGTGCACTGTTTGAGGGTTAGCCAAGTCAGATATTGGTTTTGCATTTAGTTCCGAAATTGGCTACTTCTACAGTAGTAATCAGGGAGTGGTTGCAGTGATTCACTTTCTAGATTCCTTGCTTTCTTTTCTATAACTAATTTTTGGAATTTGGCAGAATCCAAGAGTTTCCTAGGGCAGATCATTGTGGTGATTTCTTCTTGCCTGAGAGGAGAGATTTTATTTCCACTTGAAGGAGGAAGTTATCTGAACAGGATTGAGGAGGAGCATTTCTTGCAGCTTATGTCTACATCTAGTCCAGGATATGGCTGGCTGCTGGAGGTGGGTGCAGAGATTAACTGTGAGAATGCTAAAGTGGAGAGTTTGGTTTGTGGTATAGCATCAAAAGTGTTGTCTGTGTTGATGTTGAAGTCTCCTCAGATGATAAATCTTTTAAACTTTATCACCATGTCAGGCAATGTCTCTTTCAGCTCCTTTGGAAAGCTTTTAGTGTTTGATAGATGAGTAGGATGCTGAGGTTAGTTGCATCTCTGGATTCACAGATTAAATGGGCATAAACCAAGGATTTTGTTTCAAATGATGATGTCCCTGTATTTAAGGTCAAAAGGAATAGAATGACCAATTTGTCTCCAAGTTAATCTTACCTGGGTATGGGTATAGAGAATGAGGTAAACTCATGTTGAGTCTGCAGTGTCAGTCATCCACACAGACTAGGTCAGGTGACTTGTCAATGATAAAATGGTAGTCAGTGAAGACCTTATTGACCACAGAGATTACACTGATCAGCCTGAGCATTGTTGTTCTGGCATTTGTAGAAACAGTGGTGGCAATAAAAATACCTGAATCTGCCCATTGGTTAGTAAAGCTACTAAGTTCTGTCATACCCATAATGAAGCCAAAACATCTTGCTTCAGCTCTAAATGAAATTGATTGTTTTCTGTGCAAAGTCAAAATCCAGAAGCCAATTGCTAGTCTGAGTAGCTAGGCCAGACATTGCATGATGGCCGTGGGGGGAAGGAATCCTTCCTTTCAGGCAGCGGAGAAACTACAGAGCCATTCTGCATGGTTTATACCAACTCAATGTCTGGAATACCCTCCACAGATACGTATGTGGCCTTTTTTACAAGGTGTGGGAAGCTTGGTAGGATCTACAGAGCTCAGTGCCACACTGGGGAGAGAGGTTTCACAGCCCGATTCCATGGAACTTCATCCATGCCCTTGTGAAATGTCACCTGTTCAAGTCCTCATAAGAGAATGCAACCAAACCACAGAGCAGCCTTGTCATGGCTAATTTCCAACTCATGCAATTATATCCTTCCTACTTAAATTCCCCTTGTAGTGATAATTGGATAGTTATTCTTCACTTCCTGTCCTAACCAGTTGCCTAATGATGCTCTATTGTGTTAAACAGTTACTGAATTCCATTCCAAATTGGCTGCTTTGGAAAGAATGGTGTTATATAAATGATGATTATAATGAGCTTACATTAGCAACTTTGTTTTGCACATGGATGGAAAGCAGAGTATAGCTCAGAGATCTAGAAAGTTTTAAAACTAAATGACTTGGTTTTCAGCTCTTAAAAGTTTGCACTTGCTAATCAAATTTTTGTGGGCTGTCTGTCTATAGCAGTGATTTTCAAACTTCGGGTTACGACCCAGTACTGCCTTGCTCAGCACCCAGGGACCCTGGCAGCCGACTAGTAAAAACTAGTAGTCCCTACCAGTTCTGACACTGCACTGCGCCCCGGAAACGGCCAGCAGCAGGTCCGGCTCCTAGGCGGGGGGGCACGGGGCTCCGCGCACAGCCACCACCCCGAGCACCGGCTTTGCACTCTCATTGGCCGGGCTGGGCGGGGGCGGTGCCTACGGGCAAGAGCTGCACGGAGCCACTTGCGCGCCTCCACCTAGGAGCTGGACCTGCTGCTGGCCACTTCTAGGGCACAACACGGTCCGTGGTGACAGGACAGGCGGGAAGCCTGCCTCTGCACCCCGTCTGCACTGCTGAACGGGAGCCACTGGAGGTAAGCCTGCGCCCCAACTCCACATCCCAATCCCCTGCCCCAGCCCTGAGCCCCCCCACAACCCAGAGCCTCCTCCTGCACCCCAAACCTCTCATCCCTGGCCCCACCCCACAGTCTGCACCCAGAGCCCTGACCCCCCTCCCGCACCCTAACCCCCTGCACCAACCCAGAGCCCTCTCCCACACCCTGAACCCCTAATTCCTGGCCCCACCCTGCAGCCCTCACCCCTGCAGCCTTGAGTCCCCTCCCACACCCTAAACCCCTCATCCCCAGCTCTGTTGGGTCACAGACATCAACAATTTTCTTCAATTGGATCGCCAGAAAAAAAGTTTGAAAACCACTGGTCTATAGCATGTGCATCTAGGAGGCTTCATATGCAGTTTCACTTGTTAACTAGTCAAAATCATGTCGACCCTATAGAACACAATGATTTTCCCATTACAGACTAAAGAGTGTCATTCTCTAAGGAGGGAACATGGCCTACTAGTGAGAGAATATGTGGGGTGTGATCTTCCTATGCTAGTCATCATCTATATTTAAGATTAATGACCCGTAAGGCCCTTGTCAAGTGCTAGACATCTCTATATGAAATATACTTTTATTACTGTTCAAAATAAAGCAAGCTGGACCTGCTCAGAAATGCTAAGGTTACTAGTAGAGGAGACTATATACAAATAATATTCATAAGCAATCAAAACATTTTAAACAGTAGTGGGGGAAAATAGGTAAATTTACGCTAGTTTCTCATCTTCGATCCGGTTGATCTTTCCTCCAGTGAAGATCCTTAATTTACAATCCTTCCACTTTTTCCTCATAGTCAGAATATAGGGAATTAGGAGTGTTAAACCTGGATAAACATATTAAATCACAAGGAAATCAAATGAGTATCTTGTGTGGTAAAAATCATAGCCACTGACTCCGTGAGTGCTCAGATGCTGGAGCACCCATGGGGAAAAAATAGCTGTTTGGTGTGGGCAGGAGGCACTGGGGTAAGGGGGTGGAACGGGGGAAGGAAGAGGTGGAGCAAGGGTGGGGCCTTGGCGGGAGGGGCAGAGCGGGGCAGGAAGAGACGGAGCAAGGGTGGGGCCTTCGGAGAAGGGGCAAAGTGGGGACGGTGCCTCGTGGCAGAGCAGGGGTGGAGCACCCACCCAGAAAAATGAAAGTCAGCGCTTGTGGTAAAAATAAAGCCGCCTCCTTTTCTTCGTAGTGACATACACAAATTTATCTTAAAATATTTAAGCCATGTAAAAAATAACCTACATAATGTAAGTGTTATCATTTTATATAAATCCCCAAGTATGCATTTATATTTGGCAACTCAAAAATCTTTCTCCCTGGGGTGTCCTTTTCAATCTCTTACCTCCATCATCAAACAGCCACCAAACATCAATTGTTCCTTTCCCTTGTTTCTTTTTAAACTGATTGCTGGCTTCTAGCAGCCTCTGATTGAATTCACCCACATGCATAGACTGGATTGTGTTAATGCTGCTGTCTGAAATGAGAAAGAAAACTGTGTATCTTCTTTTCTTTTGAGAACTGAAGCAAAGCAACTTTCTGATAAATCTGCTTTCTGGAAACAAGGAGGAAAAAAAACCCATCATCTGGGTGAAATTTTTCTTCTTCCTGTTTCTTTTTGGGATTTGGAACCCTTTGGACAAAATAATGAAATGTCTCTTAGGGAATCAAAAATGATTTGTGAAATTTTGTCTAATCTCATAATAGTTTATATTATCTTTTACATTAAACAAAAAATATAAGCTAGTTTTTAAATGTGGGGTTATAAAGCAATGAATTAATTTCAGATCATGGCATAAGGTGGTATTTTATTCACCATTAATTATTATATAGATAACGTATTGAAATGATTCAGGCCCCAAACCTGCAAACATTTATGCATGTGCTTAAATGTATTCACATAAGTAAAGCCAGAAAACCCCACAAAACATTAGGAGACATCTTCATTGACATAGTGAAAGCGTTCAGTTCAGTATCTCACAAAGGCACGGTATGGTGCTTTCTGTCAGTGAGGGGGATCACATGTGATATGACTCCTGTTTGATTGTCACCACATGAGCTTGCTTTGACTTTCAGACTTAAAGTCAGCATGTGCGTAAATACTTACAGGATGTTTGCTTTAGAGTCGTTTTGGGGCATGCTTTCAGTTATATCTGTTTCAGTTATATCTGTTGGAGGTACATGGATTGTCTTGGTAACATGGTTCTGAGGCCTCAATCCTGAAAACCCTTACTGCACAAATAAATCATCTTCTGAACCTTAATATGTCAGCACACACCACTTCCAGAGGTACAAACCGGAACTGCAGTGCATGAGCAAATTTGCTCTGGTGTTAGTTTTTATGATATCGGGCCCTTACTGCATCAAATTGTAACAGCTGTAAAAGGGAGCAGGTTTCTGTGGATGAGATAACCTATTCTAAAATGGGTATCATTGAAACCCTAGGCAGATAAGAACTGTTTTGAAATGTAAGGAATAACAATTATTTTTACCTTTTATATCACAGACATATTCATGTGTTGCAAAATATAGAATCTTCCATAAAATACATTATAGGGCTTGCTAAAGGGAGACATGGACAACTAACTAGATACAGAGAAGGTTGAGGTGGGGCAAAGACCTAAAGGCCTTCTGGGCAATTTCCCCATGTAGACAAGCCCTAAGGGTAGGAGGAAAATGTAAGCCTGGGACATATATAATGCCCTGGAAGGTCTTTGTGTTGATTTAAAAATATGATTTGCTTCTTGTTGCAATGTTGGTTCTGTCTAAAAATGTACATTTTTGTCAATATACTAACAATATTTTTCCCATTCCATCATTCTTTGAAGCCAGTGACTTTATTACAGTTATCTTCCAATGATTTCAAAGAGACAGTGTCAGAGCAGTATTTAAAGTGGAGCAGACAGGCTTCTTTATAGGTTTTGCTCTGATGTATTAGGTTCAGAAGATGCTTTGTGCAGTCTTCAAGTGTTCCTAGAGTTTTGACAAGATAATTCTAAAACAATTATCAGCTTTCCTGTGTAGTATGGCATCTATGTTGGGAGTTCTAACAACTCCAGAGAGGATATATTTATAAACAAAATGGGAAGACAGGGATATTTACTAATATAATGTATTTTCATATTTCTGTTTGAAAAGTGTGCAGAGCAAAAGTGTGCAATATGTATTTCCTAATAGAGCTGACCAGAAAATAGAAATCCCTTCCTGCAGAAAATTTCAATTTTCTTAAAAGGGCAGTTTCTGTCAAAATGATTTTCCAGTGCAAAATTCCCAGCCAGCTCTATTTTCTTTCTGAACTGAACAGAAAAGGGTAGTTGAAGCACGTTATATTTTGTAGCATTTGTTATGAGAGGGAATTCTATTCTAACACGGAAAATTAACTGAGCACTGCCAAGTAAAGAATTAATGACATTTTCTGCTATTAGTCTGTGATATCTTCTTGATATCTCTGGAAGTTTAGTGTATAGATAGACTATAGTTTCTGTAGTAGAAAATTCAAAAAAATATTTTTATGAATGCAAAAATGGTTTTGGATGGGTCATTATCAGACCCTAACAATTGTGAAATGAGAATTTTCATTCAGTAAACCTTTTGCTGTTGATTTACTATATTTCTCATATGGGTTTGTTTACATCCCATATAAATTTTAGTAGTCTAGATCCTACCACACTATACTACTTACAGTCCATTTTATTCGTTTAATAACATGTTGTATGTTTGCTTTCAGTGCTTATGCATACATTTGTTCACTCCTTTAGTATGACCGTGTACCCACAACATAGAACGATGGCCATTTTTATTACGTATTTTTCATCCGCACGTGTTTTTGAGTACAATAGAGAATTTGAGTTTGATTGTTCCCTGAATTCTGTGCACAGTTCAACATTTTTATAAAATTTCAGAAAAAATGACCCCATATAAGCAAAGAACTTGTTGATCTGTGTTTGTTAAACATTTAGTAGCCATACCCAATGCTATCAATTAGATTAAAAGTAAAAAAACAAAGCCATGCATTTCATCTGAAAAATGACAGAAGAAATTAGTTCTGTCATATCAGGTAACATCTTGTACCAGCAGAGATCACTATATACCTCATTGCATAGTTATCTCAACTAATATATTTATGTTCGGAGGGGAGGAAATAGTACCAGAAGCCAAGTCCACAGCATTCTCCTACTCCATTGGCACATTTCCCTAATGTGTTGTCTGAATTAAATGGCAGCTCCGTTAGCTAAAATCAAAGGATGCCATTGTACCTTAGAAGTTTTTCTCTAGAATGAAGGTATAGCTGTGTCTCAGTGAAAGTGTTATTAAAGTGTCCTTGTATGTCATTTACAAACTTACCTTTTTTGGTTACATGCTTGGTAATATTGAGCTTTCTGGCTTTGTCAAACAATCCACGGATACCATGACTTTCTTCTTCAAATTCATTGTCTTGAATGGTAGCTTCTAGTGCCAGCCTCTCCTGCTCTAACTTCTCTAATTCCTCTGTTAATTGAAAGCAACACTGGAAACTAGTAACACAATAATTTACGGTTTAAATTAAACTGTTGATGGTAATAACATTGAGAGTTATAATTATCTGTTATGATTATTAGTATACACTGTAAAAGTATTGGGATATGGACAATTTTTGTGAAATGGTTTTCCTAGTAGGTGGCAGGAAACTCAATTAATCTGTGAAAGCTATAGTTCAGGGTGCACCATACTCATCCATAGAGATTGCATTGCTATCAAGTGTTACTCCGTTGCTCTCTATCTTTAGTTTGCTAGTCCACCAGATCAGAAATAGCAGTATCACTGTACTTAATAGTAAGATAATACTTTGGGGTTTTTTCTTTCAAGGATATCAAAGCACTTCATAAAAGCTGATTTTGTCCAGATTGGGAAACCAAGGCACAGAAGTAGTAAGTGATTTGCTCCAGGTGTCACACTGAGTTATAGAGTTTAAGGCCAGAAGGGACGACCAGATCATCTAGTTTTACCTCCTGTATATCACACACCACCACCACCACCCAGCACCTGCATAGTAAACCCAACAACCAAAATTAGACCAAAGCATTACAGCCCACAGGAGACTAGACTATTACGTGCCAGAGGCAGAGAAAAGGAGGGGCTGACTGAGGTCACTAACTAATGTCCCAGTGCACAGTCCTCTGAAGTGAATGGAGTCTTCTCATTAACTTCAGTAGGCTGTGGATCAGACTCTAAATTGTGAACAGGATTCAGTTGCCTAAATTCTCAGTCCCCTACAGTAATCACAAGAGCAGACTGCCTCCTATTTTGAGATGCTGATAAATATTTGAGTAGTTACACTGAATATGTGACCACCGTATATATTGAAAATATTACAGTACTTTATCTTCTGTTGATGCATTTTGAAATGCTTGCTGCAGAGACAGAAGAGTCAGCTAAACTATTCTGTTTATATAATAATATAAAAAATCCCTTCTGTCTTGGAGAAAATGAGCTTTTCTCTAAGGAAAAGTGGCATCCACTGCTATTGAATTTATTATGGTGAGGCACTAGTTAATATGATGTAAGCACTGTTCCTTAGTAAGCTTTTTTTTTATATAAAGAAAGGTGTTTTCATTGGAGTGAGACATGGTACAAAAGTAATCTTCCTTGGCTGGTAAATTACCTGTGTATATATATAAAAAATCATCTGCGGCCACTAGAGTTTATTAGCTCTGTTGGTGCTCTGAATTGCTAAAATTTTCTTTAAATTAGACTCCAGTATGATAGCATAGTGTCTGTGTTTATTAGGACATGATGATAACCACTGACATACACTTACTCAAAACTGAAGATTCAGTTATTCTTTTAAACATAATGCTGTAGTTAGAACACGGTGTTTCTTTTCCCACTTCCTACCCTAATATGTTTGTATGGTAAGTATCATCCGCTTCAAAAGCATTCTCATTGTTGGCTTTTTAGGGTCAGTTGTAATTTCTAGTTGTATTTATATTTCTTTGACAATTTGCACCCTGATAAACTAAAGTAAATGTTCAGAGTTGGTATTCATCACTATTACATTGGAGTCTTATAAAATGTGCTTTCCCAGAGAGGTTTGAAATAGGAGTCAATTCTTAACTGTTTCCCAGTCAAGTAATCGAAGTGCTAGGGATATCAACAGGGAAGACCACAGAGGCTGATTTGGAATTTAACAGTGTGTTTGGAAGTGGAGTGCTCATCTGCTCTAGTTTCTTAAAAGGAAGTTCTGGAATCTCTTAATCCTCAATGATCTTAAAGGTGACTTGCTGTTGGGCGTTACGAAATTAGCTTGCCCACTAAGGAAGATGGGCTTTAGTTTTGTGGTTTCTTGCATAGAAGATTCTGCTATTCCACATGTCTCCCTTAGATATAATGACTGCATTTTGGTATGTGTACCAACAGGATACTGCAGGGAGAAATGAGAAAGGCAAACTTCCAGCAGGTGGCAGCAAAGAGTCATCATTCTGTTTTATGATTAACTCATATACCTATTTTTGTATTAGATTTATTCCACTTCATGTACAGTAGAAAAAGAAAAATATTTCATTTTGTGTACAGTGGCTTAATCGCCATAGCTTGGTCGGCTGTTTCTCCTTCAGTGGACTAACTCTCAGTGGGAGAATAATTCTATTGAAATCCTGAGGGTTCTTCTGGTGGGGTTTCATTTGGTATTCTCCTCTCTAAGTGTCCTTGGGAGGCAGTGAGATGCCTACAAACCCTCCACATCCCAAGGATGAAAAGAGAAAGTGATGGCAACTGTGTGGATCCAGGAACCCCTATACTAGAAGAACCCCACCACTCCATGTCCACTAGAACTGTGCCCTGTCCCCTTTGTAAAGGGGAATTGCAGCTGCAATAGGGAGTTAATGCATCTATATGGAGCACCAACTTTGTGTGGATTTTGCAGCTGAAATCTATTGTGACACAGAGTAGCACAGACAGGATTTAGAGAGTGGTAGCTCCCACAAGTCCCAGCAATGTCAGTCTTGGGAAGCTGCCCTATAGGGGCTCCAAGAGCAGGGAGGGAACATAGGTTGGAGCCACCAGTCAACCTAGTTGTGCCTGATTTTACTACTTCAATCCATGCCAAGGAGGGGGTGAAGCAGCGTGCAGGACCTCTGACCAGTTCTAAGGCCCACCCTTGAAGGCCTTTCTCAGGGCAATACAGTAACTCCTCACTTAAAGTCGTCCCGGTTAACATTGTTTCGTTGTTGATCAACTAGAGAACATGCTCGTTTAAAGTTGCGCAATGCTCCCTTATAACATTGTTTGGCAGTCGCTTGCTTTGTCCACCGCTTGCAGAAAGAGCAGCCCATTGGAGCTAGCTGGTGGGGGTTTGGAACCAGGGTAGACCAGCAGCCCCCCCATCAGCTCCCCGCTCCCCTAAGTTTCCTGTGCAGCAGCTGCCCAGCAGGCTATCAGTTGCCAGCAGTTCAGCTGTCCCTCCCGCCACTGCCATGTGCTGCTCCTGCCCTCCGCTTTGGAGCTGCTCCCGGGAGCCTCCTGCTTGCTGTGCAGGGGGGGAGAGGGAGGCTAATGTCAGGGTGTGCCCCTGCTCCTGCCCCCTGCTTATCCAATCTACATAGAGCAGGGGGGATGGGACACGACAGGGCTCAGGACAGAGGGAGCTTGCTGGCAGCAGCTGCTGTCTCAACTTGCTGATCTACTTAAAAAGGCAATGTACTTAGAGTGGGGTCAGCGTACTTAAAGGGGCAATGCGCGTCTCTCTCACACATGGTGTGTGTCTCTGTCTCTGTCTGCCATGCTGTCTCCCATCCTTCCATTTGTGCTGCCTTGTAGAGTGGGAGGCTACATTAACAATGTGTTAATCCTTGAGGGCTCAGCCGAGTGCTAGTTCATCATTTAGCAGTAAGGCATTCCTTAGGAAATATCCCACCCACTTCCACTCTCTGACTCCACCACCTCAACCAAGCTTCAGAATCATCATTGCAGTGTACAGTATTAAATTGTTTGTTTAAAACTTATACTGTGTGTGTATATATATATAATATAGTCTTTTGTCTGGTGAAAAAAATTCACTTAAAGTCGCATTTTTCAGGAACATAACTACAACGTTAAGCAAGGAGTTACTGTACTTGCATTGACTTCTGTGGGAGCTCTGCCACAGTAAGGATATTGGCCGGGACTACACGCTTACAAGTAAGAGGCAGTAGGTAGCTGTGTTGTCCCAGGTGAAGGACAGGAACCAGACTATGACTCTGAGAGTCACAGTCTCATCCCTTGGACCAGGGGGATTCGAGAAGTAATCTGTGCCAGACTTTTACTAGCACAACTTACTTCCCCCTTTGGGCAGTTGTCTGAAACTGTTTTTAGCTCTTTATTTGGGAATGACTAGATTTCAAGCTGACAGTGGACCTTTAAGTTTTTTTTCACTAACATGGAGAAAATGGTGTGATGCTCCAGCAGTTACACATATTTTATTGATTCTCAGCTTCTGGATATCTTACATTAAGCTGTAGGTTAACAAGTCATTGAGCAGGACTTCAGCAGATTGATATGTTTGGAAGCCAGTGGGAAAATGAGAGTTTAAAAAAGAAGCATACCTTAATAATAGAAGTTAAGTGCAATTCCATTATTCCATCACTACATACCTTGAACCTGGAGGACTTGAGATATATCAAAGCCTTGGCTAATTCTGACAATAACCACGCCAAGCTCAAAATCAAATGCATCGCTGAAAACAAAAATAAAATGATTATGGGCACTTTCTCACCAGTTGTGTTGTGGTTAAAAAAAATTGGGTAAGCTAACCCAAACTAAACTCGATATTCACCTAAACTCCATTTACCCGCATTTACCCTTACCTACACTACTGCCTTACCCCACAGGCGTCACTTAGAGCTGCCTAACTTAAAGACATTCAGAGAAATGTTAATACTTGGTATGAAGCGTTGTGGGCCACACACTGCCCTGCAATGGCTAAATCCACCCGAGGTGAAATGTGGCCAAAACTAAGCAAATGTGAATTTGCAGGGTTCCAGTGACCTCCCACTCTCAAGACAGAGGAGTTGGTGCTTGTGAGAAACAAAGAGATTATCCCTGAGGTGGACCTTCCTCTCATATTTGCCTCTAAGCTCCCCCTTGGCAGCTTCTTTCGGAGTTGTGCCACCCTGGAGTGGCTCCTCCATGATAGTGCCCCATTCCATCCCTGCTGAGCATCAGGAGACGTGGAGTGGGTTTTACTTCTGGCTGAACCAGCAGTCGCTCGTGGGCAGCTTTGCAGCTGGAAATTCAGCCGGTGTTGGGAGCAGCACACTTCAGAGTGGCTACACCCCGGCCATAACCCAACCCACAAAGCTGCTGAGCCTCAACCATATGATTCTTGAAGGCAGGGGCTTCCATAGTGCTTTGGGCCTACCAGGAGAATGCCATTATTCTCTCTTATCCACCAAGCATGTATTTGGGGTTGATTTTTTCCCCATACCAGTCCACAGAAAAGAAGAAAATGTAGTCCTACAAAACTGAGAACGGTGCAGCTTCCTTATGCAGCTTTGTCAAACCACCTCCGCTGTGGCAGTGATGAGCCAGGCGTTGCCTGATGTGCCACAGTGGGGATGATTTTGTCTTCTGAACATACATCCTTTAGGAACTAGGTGGAGCATATTTTCATTGATGAGCTCAGATCTCCAGAGGTGAAACGCTAGAGCACCAGCCCAGCTAGCTGTTCATACTTTCAGTTTTACTTACTAGAAATATTGTACATGATCTTTTCTTTTTAGAAATGCAAAATAATTTGAGTCCACAGAAAATATTATGATGAAACTGAACCATGACTTACTGTATAACACCCATGTAGTTTTCAATTTGCACAGCAGACGCATCCCGCCAGTCTGTTTTAAATCCCAACACCAAGGTATTTGGTCTCATCCTACCCAAACCCGAGGCCTAGTGATATCAAAATACTGCATGAAAAGGTGCATACACACAGGCTGTTGCTGTAAATGAGAAGTAATGGCAAAAGATAACTGAAGTAATGTTCTGGAGATTCTTAAGATTTGATTGCATTTTGTGAATGTCCTTCATGCCTGTACCCAAGCAGAAAGTAGAAAGATTAGGTCTACATTATTCTGGTCATAAATGGTTTTTAGATGAAAGAAATGTAGTTTTGCTAATTTAGCATTCATTTGCATTTCTTCTGACATGCTCTCGTGAAAATGGTTCAGTAACTGAAAACCAAGAGCCAGTTCATGCTGCTGTTTGTGTGCTCATTCTAACATAACAGCATCACGCTTCTGTCTGGCTTGTAACATAAAGTAAATCAATTAGATCTTGAAGTCCTTTTAAGGACTTGAAGCACTCAGAGGGAGGAGGAGTGGCAGTCCTTTGTTAAACACAAATTCTTTGCTTTAGTTTAGGAGTTCTCACCATGCCCCTGAGGAGATGATCCAAAAGTAGCTGAGTACACCTTATATGTAAATAATAATTTGGAAATACGCAGGAAGAATAGGAGATTTGGCAAGATGTAATATCAGACCAGGCTTCTTCCAACAAGATGGTCACAGCAGTTTTTAGGTAGAGATGGGTCTGAGTGCTAAAAGTTGGGTCCAAATTTAAGAGGGGACCAGATCTAGCTTCAAGCTTCCCCATGGTTCCAGTTAATCTAATTTGATTAAGTATGAGTGCACACTAAAACATGCAATATGTTAGGAATATTTTCTTAGGATACACAAATATATTAGCTCTTGAGGTATTGCATTTGCGTATTTTTATTGCTAACAAAAGGGAAATGGATAGAGCTATGGGAAATTGTTTTTGTGAGTTGTACTGACACATTCATATTGTACACATTTAAATGAATAGCTTGTCTGCAAAACAATTTCATACTGATTTCTCCAGGATAATCTACTGGTGGTGTGGCCACCTTCCCAAACTGCTGAAAGGGAAGTGTTTATTTGAACTCATGGACTTGATTTTGATCATGACATTTTAAAAGAGATGGAAGAAGAAAAGATCATCAGGAAAAATAGTTCTTAGAAACAACAAAAAGAACTGCTGCTTGGCAAGCTGTTTTGTACACAAACTCAAGATAGTCTCTTCATTGAGCTTTAATACAACAGAAAGATGTATTAACACATTGCTACATTAATACATCATCTCACTCACCTCTGCTGTCCATTCAGCAAACATAATAAAGCCCATAATATGCTACCAGTGGGTGGCTGTTACCAGAGAACTGACAAAAAGTCTTTTGGGTGTCCATGCTCTTGTAGTGAGGTTCACAGGGTGTTTTGCACATGAGAATGGTGAGATTCCTTCCCCATGTTTTGCCTCCAGACGTACATGTTTGCACATGTGCATGTGAAAGCGAAGGAAATGGGGAATCTAAAAGTGGTACCAGGTTAGCCTCTGACAAGGCTATCTTCAGTGAAGTTAGGTTAATTTTAATGGACTGTTTATAAGCAATCTGGAATATGTTTGGAGTGATAGGGAAATGTTTCAGGCAGTGAGTTTTTATTAATCGAGATGGGCTTCACTGTGTTTGCAAAACTGATATATATAAAATGATCAAAAATATTTCCTGTGATATGAAGTACAAAAACATTCTCAAGTGTCTAATATACTGCCTATTACCAACAAGCAGAACTCATTTGCAGTGCACCAAGTGCAGGCACAGACATTTGTATGGTGCCCTAAAGGCACCTCTATTTTCATAATAGGGCCTCATTCATTTAGGATAGAATCAGCCAGCTTTGTTTCTCAGTTCCATAGCCTGGAACCAAATCTGTTCATGAAGCAGACTATACTACAAAGAGAGGTATCCTCAGGACACCCTCTACATTTATAACATATTATCCCTTATATACAAGACCTTTTAACAAGTAAACAGTAATGCTTGACGTACAGGGAAACTTTGATATAATACTCTTGTACGCATTTTGTAAATAAAAAGCTTACTTGAAGGAGACTTTTGACTCCATCTCTAAAGCTGTCAGCTGCCACTGCAGCGTAAAATGCTTTTCTTTTGTTCTTTGTAAGCCAGGCCTGCTTTTTTGCCATGCCACTGTTCATCTCGTTAACACACAGCTTGCGCGGTCCCTGTAGGATACAATAAAATATTAGTAAGAAGACTTTGTTTTATACATCGCACTGTGATTTTGAAGGAGTTACCTAGTCTGCTGTATGGGGGAATGGAGGGAGTCAGAAAAATACATTTCCAAAAAGAGTCCATGGAGATTCAATGCTTGTAAAAGAACCATGCTGGTAACGTAATTCACATTCTGTTCAAGAGGACAGAGGCTGTTAATGCTACTTGAATACAGTGATTCTGACAGAAAGAAAGACTACTCTGAATTGTAACATCTTAGAACAATATTGTGATGAAGTATCTCTGAGTGAATAAACTCCCTACCTGACATGACTGCATAAGCAACCCTACAGGAAGGTTCAACAGATCTTAGGCAGTCATTAAATGCCTATCTTCTGACAGTAAGGGCAAACTAGACCTTACCCAACTGGACACACAAACTCCTTTGTTACTGTGTCTTTACAGTGATCATCTGATAGCTTAATTGGGTAAAATCCAACAGTTACAATATTTGTAGGCATTATGGGATTCCCACTGACAACAGATAGCTGTTTTTATCACCAGGTTATTTCTACAGTTATACAAATCACAGTGGTTCATTGTGTCACACTTTTATTACCCACTAAACTAAATTTAGCTTAAATTGTTAGAGAAGAAAAAACAACAAAAATGCTTGCGCTAGCACAACCAACTTCTGTTTTATAGGCAGAAATGAAATCTCCTAAGGTTATACGAAAACCAGTAATAATACAGGAAAACGCCTAATAAGAAAACTTGCTGAAGGCATGCTATGTGAAGTTGTCTAGTCTGCACCCACAGCCATTAATGGCAAACTCCCATTAACTTCAGTGATGCAGTATCAGGGCCATATACTCATATAGGACCTGTCTACATAGTGTGTTAGTCCTCACTAGAGGTGTAAATTCTCATGCTTACTACATGTTGCATACTAACTGGCCCATGTGGCACCTGCTGCCGTGAACTGTAAGTTCCCTGATGTAATACTGTTTGAAATGGGACTACGTTGACATGCACTGGGGAACTCTCGGTGTGTGGTGGCAGGGTCCATGTGGACCAATTGTTGCACAACACACTAGTGCACACTAGAATTTACACCCCTCTAGTGCAGACTAAGGCACCATGCAGAGAAGCCCAAAGACTTGTTTGGGTTGGAATGGAGCTTATCTAAGTCTTCTAGTCCACCCTTCTGCATTTTGGTAGCATTGATTTAATAATTACTACAGTAACACTAGGAAAAGGGTGCATTATCTGGACTTGACTAGCTCTAACAAGGATAATTCCATAACCCCTTTTGTAGCTTGTTCCACTATTCAGTGTTTATTACAGTTAAAAAGTTTGCCCTAACATTTAAACTACACTTTTCACTGCTGCAATATAAGCTCAATATTAAATGATCCCTATAATCTTTACTGCATCTTTCCCCTGCACATAGTTGTAGCTACTTATCATATAATAAC
Organism: Chrysemys picta bellii; assembly: GCF_011386835.1. NCBI lineage: Eukaryota > Metazoa > Chordata > Testudines > Emydidae > Chrysemys > Chrysemys picta. The sequence goes on from NC_088800.1 coordinate 20,671,182, forward strand.
AAAAAGGTGTACTTAGGTAGCTCCTTTCTTCATAAGATTTTGGAGCAGAATCCCTTTCCCCCAAAAGCTGGAAGAGTATTGCTATTATAATATTATAGATGGGGAAACTGAGGCACCAAGCAGCAAAGGTCAGCACAGCAAATCAGTAGCAGAGCTGGGACTAGAACTTGGGTATTTTGACTCCTGTGCTCTATTCCCAAAATCATGCTGGTTCCTTGACCCCACACGTTCTCTAACCGTGGCTTATCCAATTTTTTAAATCTTTCCTTGTAACTCTAATTTTTCCAAACCTTCTCTCATTTTTGGTTGGTCTACTCTGAACTCTGACACACATCTCAATGAAGCATTAGCCAGCAGGCTCCAAATCAGCTGACAGCCTTCTTGTCAAGACTCATGACAAAATTCATTGACATGCTCTACTCACCAGCATCAATGGGAGCATTGTGTGCCAAATGAGTGGAGAATGGAGCTTTGCAGTGCACACGGGAGAATTTTGCTCTTAATTTTTAGGTTCACATACATAGACCCTACCGTATATACTTGGCAGCAGATGCAGAGACCATTGTTCTTTGTGAATGAATGTGTGATGTCTAACAGAGCAGGTCTTGTCATGGGTCCTCCTGTTAATACTATGCATTGGGGTCTGGAGGAAGGAATAAAAGGTTACAGTTAACTGGGAATCTATCTATCGAACTCCAGACTGAGCCATTCACTACTTCCCTGCAAACCTTACCTGAAGTTTTTCACATGATCTTCTACAGCAGTTAATTCCAGTGCACTGTCTAATGCATTAACATAGTAAAGAGCCTGTGCAGATGAGCCCCAATTTACCTCTGTGTATGACAAAGAAAAACATTGCATATTAAACCATGGTTTTTTTCTAAGTGGTGTAACAGATGTCAGCATCGTCTTCTCGATAAGCCATGGCACACTGAATTCTATCATGCTCTCAGCCACATAAATGTTGGGGTAGGGGTGCGTGATGCAAATACAAACAAATCCTGCCTTGTTCTTTGTGTGAAAAGCATAGGGCATGTTCTTCCTCTGCTTAAGAGATGTTTTGCTCTCTGTTCCATTAACTTTCTTCCCTTCTCCCACGTATAAAATGGACACCTCTGAGTAATGCAGTTATTTGATGTGATATTTCAGCAGAGGAAATGAAGCCGTTAGGAAGGCACATTACTAGCCCCAATGAGCTAAAAACCACATGCTTTCAAAGAAGAAAATTGAAGGTACGTGCCTCACTTACTGAGACATGCCAGCCAACCACAAGCTAGTTTGCCTTGCTATTGCATGCATACTGTTGCAACCTCTTTATAGTGCATGGTGCCTGAGAGATAAAGAATACTGTCATGGTTAAGGAACATTTGTATAACAATATAACATGTCATTGTCCTTTCTCCCTAGTCCTAGCAGCCAACCCTCTGGATCCCCTCACCCTTCACGGGTGTGCACTGGGCATGACAATAATCCCGCTCCATTCTGTTCTCTTTGGTTCTGCATTTCCCTGTGCATGTCAGTAGGACTTCTGGGAGTCATAGTCTGTGGTTCTTTGTACTGCAGTAAATTGAGCTGGTCTAGGATTCTTTCCTGGTACTTGTTCATCCTTCTAGGCATTGGAGGACTATCAGCACTCCGGTGATATAGCCTACATCCCCATTGGAAAGTGGGTGGGTAACCAACCCGAGTGAAAGAGGAATTCAGGCTGTAACCCACACCCAGGCTGAAAGCACCACAAACTCCAGTGAGAGGGTCTTGTGTGTGACAGCAAGGGGGGGTAAGGGCGACACTAAGGTAAGTAGCCCAGTTAACTCTGTTGTGAAGAAATACCCTGAAAGTAGTGACCATTCCGATTTAAGACTCCAAATAGGGGTGTAGCAGATTAGCCACTTCTGGATTAAAAAGCTAAAATAACAGCTTGGTTACTTTGCGCAGGTGAGTCTGCTAAGACCAGCTGAGCTAGACTGCTAGTTGCAAACGCCTGATAAAGAGGTGTGTGTTTGGGGGCAGAGAGGAGCTGTTTCTTAAAAAGCTTCCTCAGAAGTTTCTCCCCAGAGGTGGTTCTAGCAGCAGAAGGGGCTGGCTGAGAGGACCAGATGAAAGCTGCAGCCTGAAAGGAAGGATTAGACTTTTGAGCTAGGAATGAGTAACAGAGTTTATACCTCCTAACAAGAGCTGGAATTTGTGATTAGGGTATCTCCTTTCTGCTTCCAAAAGGGCTGGATTAAGTGTGCCACAGGCAAAGGACCTTTATTAGGGCGCTATGTTTTGGAAATTTTAAAGTAGCATTCTTGTGATTTTTTTAGTTATACATTTTTATACCCACTTGTCCCAAATTCTCTACTACTCTTGGGCCTTTTCTGCACACAGAAGTTACATTGGTTTTAACTTGAATCAGATTTAAAAAAATGGTTTAATGAAACCCATGCAAACCTCTGTGTGAATACTCTAATACCTGCTTATGCTAAATTTATATCCATTCAGATTGCACCTGTATATAAGCCAGGTTCAAATTGATTTCAGAGCATCCACACACGAATGTACATCTGCTTAACTGAATTGGTTTTAAATCATATCTTAAGTTAAACTGGTGCAACGAACTTTGTGTATAAACCAGGCCTTGGGCTAGCCTTGGGCTGCTTGCAATACCCACAATACAATGAGGTTTTGCCTGAAGCAATCTGTAGAATGGGATTTCTCTGTTATTCATTGTGTGCTGTCCATAGTGCCTGGGGCCTCCAGTCCTCCTTATGACAGAAGTTATGTTGAAAAAGGAATGACCATAGGGTCTCGGCAGTAGCCTTACAGATGACTACAACAACCACAATTAACTGCATATCATGAACAAAAAACAATAAACAACTTTTCCAGTCTCACCTGGCTTCTTGTATGTCACATAAATATAGAGGAAAAGCTCAATGGCATAAGTGATGAGAGCTGCCCACCAGTTGATGACAAACATGACACCACAGCACAGCATGGCTCCAAAAAGTGACACCCACATGTTGTAATACTTGAATGCAGGTCTCCAGCCTATTTAAATTAGAATCAGAAAAATCAGAGATGGAAAAGGTGGAAGATATATTTGCACTGCCTGCAGATGGAAATAAGTGTGCTGTAAAAGGGCTCTTGTAAGTATTTGATATAGTTTTGTATGCAAAAGGATGAAGACTGTGTTGAGACCTCTTGGATATTCAGACCATTGGGGTCTCTGAAGTCCCTCCCCCTGGCTACTGCAGGATTGTTCCCTACAGTACCTCTTCGATGGCTTTGTCCAGTTTGGTTTTAAACAGCCAGTGCATTTACATGCTTTTGCTAAATCATAGATCACTGATTCAGAACTGAAAATGAATTTTTCTATAACTGCAGGTAATAGGTTATTGTCTCCTTTTTGATGCATTTATATAACTCTTATTAATGTTAATGGGAGTTACACACGCTCCAAGAGGAGAATATATCCCAATATTGTAAGTGCTCCTGCCTTTTAAACTTAGAAATCATTTGGGATCACTGAAAAAAAAAATGCAATTGACTTTAAAAAGGTATTATTCCTGCTGCTCTTGAGCTGTGATATTGAATACTTCCCCTGCTAGCAATTAAAATGATGAGTCAAAGGGTGAACCTCCACGGTTTGTGGGTCTCTACCAGGTGTTCTTCAGAACAGATTCTTTGGCGAGGGAAAAACACTAAAGATACAAAGAGGTCCCCAGTACCCTAACATGGATCACCATAATAATGATGGAATGAGAAGGCACCACTGTGAAGAAATTTACTGTCCTGCAGCCTTGCAATTAGGAACATCTATCACTGTGAATTGACAGGAGCCAAAGAAATTAGCCAAAGGAAGCAAGGAAAATAAGGGGGAAAAATTGCTATGATTTTATATGAAATGTTAAGTAGTTACAGAATCATGACTGATGCACACATGAAGAGCACAGAGGTAATTTGTACTGAGCTCTATGGCAGCACAGAGCAGATCTGCATTTGTTCAGCTCTGCAGATAATTAGCAGAAGTGCTTATTTTTTCTGCCCTCTGAACAACTGGCAACATGTAGACTTGTGGGAAGGGACTTGATATATATGTTTATGCTGCCACTGTGGCTTCTTTCACACTGGAAATAAAGAGTGTATTTCTCTACTGTTTGAAATGAATAATTGATTTGCAGCAGCGGAAAATTGCCTTTACTGCTGGTCAAAAAGGGCATCGTTCAGATGATTCTCCTTATTTCTGGCTGTCAACCTTTCATTCATGAAAATAAAGAGGATTACTCTGTCCCTGGTGCTACAGATATACCTGGATGCTCCCCTGTTGCATAGAACTGGAGAGAGGTCCTTCATCCTCTTCTCTCTCCTCCCCCGTCCAGGACTTCCAGTGGTACAGACTAGTCAGGGGTCAGAGCTCGGACCAAAACATTAAGCAGAGGCCTCCTGGATCCCAGTCATCCATGTGGAGGGATTCTCTGGAATTTCTCTACAACCCTGCTACTAGCTATGGCAGGCCCACTAGCTATGCTGCCACTGTTCTGTTGGTTCATTGCTGCTCTATATAACCCACTATACGGGCTGCCATTTCCAGTAATAGTCTTACTGTTATTAATAACTTACTACAAAATGCCCTGCAGAGCTTCTGCATTTATTGGGGAGAAGATCATGCTACTTGATGTGGCTTTTTCCCTCCCCCACATTCCTGGCCTACCCACTTTCCCCCGGTGGCTGATGGGCCACATGGAGTTTTGCAAAGGGGGAGGTGGAAGTGATTATGTAGCCGGGAAAGCATCTCATGTAGCAGCTTTTACCCTCCACTGGATTCCACCACAGCTTTTCCCATTGTTTTGCTCCCTTCCATACTGTGCAGCTGCAGGGAGCATAAAGGTATATATTTCCAGAGCCAAATTACAGTTTGAGAAAGAACCATTAGTCTTAACTTGTAGAGATAAGTCACAGTCTTCAGTGGGAGCATGGTCAGGCTGCACATTGTATATCTTATTTGTTTGCAGTGTTGTCTTAGCCACATTGATCCCAGGATATGAGAGAGACAAGGTGGGTGAGCTAATATCTTTTGTCGGACATTTTATTTTATGTTGTATTTATTATTTCTCTTCAGGTCTGGGAAAAAAGAGCTCGAACGCTTCTCTCTTTCACCAACAGATGTTGGTGCAATAAAAGATATGACCTCACCCTACTTGTCTCTATCATGTAGCTTAGTCATTTTACAGATGCTGGAACTTTCGCTGGACAGCAGCTAAATGTTAAGTTACCCTCAGAGGTGAAAGTAAGCTGGTACGGTCTGGTACGGCATACCGGCAAGAGCCAGACTGGCTTCTCCGGCGGTGATTTAAAGAGCCCAGGGCTCCAGTCGCTGCGGGGAGCCCCGCTGCCGGAGCTCTGGCGGTGCTTTAAAGGGCCTGGGGCTCCCTGCAGGGGCTGGAGCCCCGGGCCCTTAAATCTTGAAAGGCTCCACCTCTTCCTGTTGAGGCCATGCCTCGCTCAGGACTCCAGCATACCGGTAAGTCCTTTAAGTTACTTTCACCCCTGGTTACCCTTTTTATGATATCACAGACTGTGATGCCTACGTTCAGTTCATAGTGGGCCCTAAAACTAACCTGGAGATTTTGCATATGATGCATGAAAACAGGAGAAGTTAATAAGCGCGTACGAAGCCAGGAAGAAGTTGGAGATGATGGGAGCAATGGTGTTCAGTTCAGCTGCAAGAAAGAAGCATAAGTTAGAGTTCACGTGCATGTGTTTCTGTTGGCACTGGGGTTAGACAGCTGTTTCCTCAAAAAGCACTAATACTTGGATATTGGGGAAGTTCAAGTTACACCTCCAAAACCTGGGTATCTTTCCAGGAGCGGGGGGGGGGGGGGGGGGTGTGAGCTAATTTAGGGCCAGATTGTGAAACCCTTACTCCTATTGGGTACTACCTGACTCCACAAATTATATAATTAACTTTAATGACGCTACTTGTGATGTAAGGGACTATTCAATGGAAAGGAATCACAATCTGGCCTTTAATTTGGTTTAAGTATTTTAAAAATGTAATTGAGCAGATGATGCACGTCTTAAAAGCAAAAGGGTGATGGTAAATTTATTTTCTTTGCTTTTTAAGAGACATTCTAAAACAACACGTCACACAGCTTGAATTTGAAGTCTTTTATAAAATTAACTTCAAAAATTCCAGACATCCCAAACTGCTGCTAATAATTATCAAATAAATACTGGAAAGCAATAGCGGGAATCTCCAAGGACCAGTGCTGTGAGCTCGTGCAGAAGTCAGTGGGGCTTTTCTGTGTGGAAGGTTTCAAAATCAGTTTGGTTTGTATAGTACTTAAAAGAGATTTGAAATTAATGCCAAATGGAAAGTGTATGAAGAAGTGTCTTAGTGTCTGTGCCAGATTCCCTAAGGTGATGAGCATGTACCTCTCCCACTGAAATCAATTGGAGCTGTGGCTGTTTAGCACCTTTGAAAATAACACCATAATGACAGTAATAACAAATTGCCATAGTTCACTTATGTTTCCTGTTCACATTATGGGCCTGGTCCTACTTCATCTGCGGATAAAGGAATTTTTGCCATTGCTTTCAGTGGGAGTATAATCAAGCCCCATACAATTTCTTAACCAGTTTATAGATTTCTCAGGCCTGGAGCTAAATATTAAAATATCCGATTTATACAATTTCAGTATTACTTTTGCTTCTCACTATAGCTTAATACTGGCACCTCTAAAGTGGATGTTAATGTCTCACCTATTCCTTGTACAGCAAACATTTCATCAGTGGATTCAGTTAAGCTTCTTTTGCCCTGAGTGTTTGCTTTGAGGATTTGATAGAAGGAGGTCAGTGGCCAAAATAACAAGTGTTCTTGCCTTGAGCCACAGTTAGGTGGGTCAAGAGTAATGTGTGGCCAGAACTAGCTCAACCATTGGTTGGTGAGCACACCAATTAGCAACTGTGTTTAATTAATGATTTAAGAATAGGATGCATTAATAACCAGTGGCAACGTAAAATGCTTTCTGCACTCGTTGCACTTTTTACTTTCTTGCAAAATGAAATGAATTAAAAACACATTAAATTAAATGCCAAGATGGAGAGGGATTTAATAGTAGATATTTTTATGAAAATGAATTTAAATTCTCAGTTATTTGTTTCTAAATTATAGCAAGCAATTGGAACAAATATACAAACCAATCAGAATGAATGCCATAGCAATAATGAAAGTCAGAATGTATCCTCTGAGTGGTTCGTTGTTCTTCCCGTGTCCTTTAGCAAAGAAGTGGAGTGCTTTGTAGATGTTATCCTTGCAAAGAGCCTGGGAGATCAATCAGAATTTAATAGTACTTTTTGCAATAGAAAAAGTTATTTCATACTAGGAAAAGCTGACCCAAAATGACAGATGCTCTAGTAAGAAATAATTGTATCTATCTATTTCAAAGATGTTTATCATCATGATATCTAAGCACTGAAATAAGGTGATAATCAACCCCCTAGAGTACAGTAGCTAAATAAAATCAGTGATGCTTAACACTCACTCTGTGTGTTACAGACACTTACCAGATAAGTCTCACAAGACCCATGAGAGGTAGTTAAATGGGGGAAACTGAGGCACAAAATAGTGACCTGTCTAAATCACACAGCAAGTCTGTAGCAGAGCTGGGATTTAAACGCAGGAACCCCACAGCTCTTGCCTCTCAATCCCATGCTCAGATTAGTATGTCATGCCTCTTCCTATAGTAAAATAAGACCTTTCTAAAATATTTTATATCACTGTTGGGAAGAAGATATAGTTCAGCTAATTACATATCTTGGGAGCAAAGTAGGGTAGAAGGAAATTGATGCTCTTTATTGTACCTGGAAAACCTTGGGTGCACTGACAAGTGAGGCTAGAGCTGATGAGAGGGTCGCAGAAAAGATTCCTGCAGTGATTAGAGGCCCAAAGCCGGAAACCATGCTCATAACCTTTAGAAGCAACAAAAGTAAAGAACTGTCAGTCTCGTGACTAGGATACACCTATCCATCAGAGCTATTTATATGATCGCAGTTACCAAAGTACCTCAGCACCCCATCTGTATTTATTTGCAAAACCCCTTGTGAAGTAAGGAAATAACATTATCTCCGTTTACAGTTTGGAAACTGAGGCACAGAAAGACTAAGAGCCAAATCTTTAAAGGTATTTAGGTGCCTAACTCACATTACAATCAGCATAAAACCTTAACAGTGACCTCCGCAACTTTAAGGCAAAATAACTTCTCAAATGTATGGAATGTGTGGCAGTCAGGCGTTCTGCTCTCCTGATATAGAAGCAACTAAGGTCACTTAAGGCTTGTCGCTAGAGTGTCAGTTTCATGATGCAGGGGCATGGACTGCTTTTTAGTATCTTTTGGAGGTAAAGCTAAAAAGGCTTATGGAGTGTTGTAGGCAATGTGAAAGTGGCAAGCAATGCAGGAGACTTATCTCTTTGTAGTTTATTTCTATGGTTTTCAGGTTTTGAGTTAGGGGTGTGTGTCTTGATGCAGCCTTAACTGTCAGTAAATAAAGTTTGTGGGTTTATATATGTGTGTGCATCGTTGTGTGTGCTTGTATTGTTTATGATTTTGCACATTATATAAATAAAACACATTAAAACCTGGAAATTGTTCATCAGCCCATAATGACATTCCTGGGCTTTACAGCTGGAAAAGTCATAGCCAAGGGTACAGGCAGAGGACCCATTACAGTTCATTCCAGATACAACTGTGTCATTGATGTTCCCAGTAGCATCACGTACAACACACGCAGCTGGGGAAAAAACAGCATGTGATTATTTTCCTTTCTTGTGATAACAGAAGAATGTCCCCCCCAGACTTCGGAGCTTAGCCTGCCTGGACTGTGTACAAATGACTGCTTCAGTTTTATCCCACAGAGTATTGCTTTTCAGTAGGATAAGTTCACTTCTCTGGATTGTGAACTTGGCCAGCGGGGGAGAGGGGAACTGCCTCACTCATGGGAGTGGAGCACTAGGTACTTTGGCGATCAGCAGAAAATTATCTGAATTAACTCAGAATTGATGTAGTGAAGTAAAAGGTCCATCTATGGCCCTTCTAATCTACCAGTATTCAAAGACAATCATGTTGCCAAACAGTTTAGGGTCTGAGCATATATTTCTTGTCTAACCAAGGTTCCCACTGGCTTCATAGGTCCAGATCCTCAGCTGCTGTTTAAAACATTGTAGCTCCATTGAAGTCAATAGAGTTATACTGATTTACCTGGGCTGAAAATTTGGTCCAAAGTCTCTTTGTTACTAATGATATTTATGTTCACTCTCTTTTTGTTTGTTCCCCCCAGAAGAAGGAAGAAACACATGAAGTGAACTTATGGAGCTCTGATCTCAACAGCTTTAGCTGCTAATGTGTAAGTCTATACAGTTTTTTCAAACATAGCCAAACAAAAATGGTTTAAGGATCCCAAAATACCGTTCTATATGTAGCAAGCCAATCTACAATCTGAACAGAAATGACCACATCCACCACTGAAATGTAGCCCCCTCTGGGGTTGAAGTGCAGCAACTGCTTAACAGAACAGAGCCACATTACACAGCTTTAAAGCAGATTTTGCTTTCTGAATTCTGAAACTGAAATTGCAGGGGGAATGCAAGTACACAGAATGCAGTTACCAGAGTTTGAATATGGCTAGGGGTACAGCACATCTACTTTTGCATAAAGTACCAACACCCAAAATGTTGGAAGACTCTTCTTTTCTCTCTCCTTTGAAAGGAAGTTTCCCACAGAGCCCTAGTACATGCTAGGGCACATATTCAGAGGGGAAGAGTGCCACTTACTAAATTGTTTCTTGCAGGAGGGATAGCTCAGTGGTTTGAGCATTGGCCTGCTAAACCCAGGGTTGTGAGTTCAGTCTTTGAGGGGGCCATTTAGGGAACTGGGGTAAAAATCTGTTTCAGGATTGGTCCTGCTTTGAGCAGGGGGGTGGACTAGATGACCTCCTGAGGTCCCTTCCAACCCTGATATTCTATGATTAGTTGCTGAAGCACTGTTAAAGTGGAAAGCAACCTTTATTTCTTGATCAAAGATTAATTGCACCCTTTGTAATAAGAATTTAATTGAATGTTTGTCTTACACAGATGATGCCTGCAGTACAAGCCTGTGTTCTATCCTGTGTCTGTTTTGTTGAACTGTCATTTCCAAACTCCAGTGCCATAGGGCACCTTGTGGCCTAACATTTCTTCTTTGGGGAATTAATTGATTTTTCCTGTCTTGAGATGTGAAGATTCAGAGTTTGCATGTAACTCTGTCACTTGTGTGTGCAGTAATGCCAGCAGGAGAGCAGCTGGAGGCCACTTGGAGAACTTTCATGTGACAGAGGAGCAAAATCATGAACCGATTGATTTGTGGTACTTCTCCAACCCTTTACTACCAAACCAGTTTGTTCTTATGTACTGTACATGTATGGTCTTTGTTGCTGAATCATTTGGCATTGTGGAGTTTCTTTATAATATAAAAAGAATCTCTCCACCCATACGTAAGCTCACATTTGCTCAAATTTCACCGAGATGCCACATGGAGATTTTTGTTTTTGTTGAATGGTTTGTTTTGCTTTTTAAATACTATAAAGCCAAAACAGCTGTCTTACTATATAGCAAATCCTCCAGATCAAAAGTAATGATGAGGTTGACCATTCATATGCATATAGAGCTCTAAACCTACTTAACTATATTAATTGTGTCACAAAACAGATGTTCACTACTTACCTACACATATTGCAACTCCTAGGTAGGCAACAGTTGTAATCAGAATGGCCAACATTGTTCCTTTGGGTATAGCAGCTTGTGGGTCCTTAAAAATTGTAATTGCAAAAATTGCTGTGAGTCCTTTATATATTTGTAAATTAAGAGTTTGTACTGTGATTACTTACAAGTTAGCAAGTTTTGGTGCTGCCACTTTGTGATATGAAAATATTTTGGGGAGGGAGAAATTGTTACCAGTTAGATCTGTACAAGGAACTCACTCCCCAGCATGCGGGTGGAGTCAGACACTTCTGTGGCACCATCCTTCTCCCCTGAGTGCTGCAAAGGAGGCACTGCAGGTCCTGATCTCCATTTAGGGCAGTGCCACACTGTGAGACTCCCTAGCTGTACATTTAGTGTAACTTAAAGTCCCCTTTGCACCAACACAACAGTGGCCCTTAATCTCCTGCTTTAAGCACTCACCCAAACTACCCATCTCATTGTACAATTCAGTTAGCCAGTAAGATTAGGGAAAAACAGTCATTTTGAAAGAAAGACACTACTATTACTGTTGGAAACTCATAATCCTGAGTTATGTCCAAAGTGAGCTCCTACCTTTCAGGTTGCTTTTATTTTTACATTAGATCAGATGTTCTCAAACTGGGGGTCGGGACCCCTCAGGGGGTCGTGAGGTTATTACATGGGGGGTCAAGAGCTGTCAGCCTCCACCTGAAACCGCGCTTTGCCTCCAGCATTTATAATGGTGTTAAATATATAAAAAGTGTTTTTAATTTATAAGGGGGGGTCGCACTCAGAGGCTTGCTATGCGAAAGGGTTCACCAGTAAAAAAGTTTGAGACCCACTGCATTAGATTATTCAGGAAAAGTCTGCTGTGTGTTATTGCTGGGAGAGGCAAGTGTGTTGGGTCAGCATTTCTTTTATAAACTGTAACTGAAAACTATATCAGCACTGTTCATGCTTCGGTGGATAAAGGGCTCTAAGACATTCCATTATTAATTATGATTTTTAGGAGATTTTAATACCGTAAAAAATTCTTGCATGTGATAACTTGGTATATACTTGTTCAGCCTAGAAAGCAATTTTTTGTTAGTTTTCTTTTTAAATTGGTTTAGTGAGGATTTTTTTTTTATTTACTTAAAGGATTTGTTTTTCCAAATGAAATTTAGCAAGTCATTGTGTGTAATGTGGATGAATGACTTAATACGTTAACTCTTAACATTATCAAACAAGAATTAATGTAGTAAAGTTTCACTGGGCTAAAAATCCCCAAAGAAATCACTTCAGTTGCATATGAATCTTTAACCTTCAATCATTATGGCTTTTAACGCATGCCGTCCCAGTGTTCATGTGTCAAGTAGCCATTGTATAGGTGGGATCTTATGCTGCAATCTTAAAACACTAACTAGAAGGACATTTTCTCAATATGCCATCACCCTTTCAGAGTCTGAGCTAAAGCCCTTGAAGTCAAAGCAGACTCTCACGGACATCAATGAATTTTGGATCAGGCCCTTCTTGAATGAATGAATGACTGCCTGTTTCAGAGACATGACCTTATAATGGTTTGCTACAAACTTTAGAGGCAGTTTAGTTTGTCTACTTCTAAATTTTAAACTATAGCTTATGTTGTATTTCAGGTTTCTCTTTAGGCTCGTTAACTTCATTAGGTCGCTCTTGATGCATCTAAGCATGGACAGTGGGGGATTCCCAATGTGGATGGGGGCTATGGAAGCATCCATACAGCCAGGGCTTCTGTAGGGCTGATGTGGAGTGGGAATGTTGTGTCCCACCAATCAATTCACTCCCCACCCTGTCCTAGTTCCTGAGTGGTTCCCAAGATCTGTGGAGAGAACTCCACATTGTCTGGGAAGGAAGAGATGCTGCTGTGGAAGCTCTACCGAGATATGTGTGATTCCTTTCACATCAGTGGCCTGCCAGGCAAAGGCCTAAATCAAAGCAGCTGCTTTTCTTGTGGACACTAGGTTTGATGAAATAATGGGGATTCTCTCAGCTGGGATGAGAAGAGCCTGGTTCAGTCTCAACAGAATGCTCCCAGTCTAAAATCATGTAAAAAAAGAAATCCATCACAAATGCTATTGGCTGGACGCTATCATGCTTACTCCTATTGAGTAGCATCTGGCTTCAAAAGCAGCCCCAGTAAAACAAAGGCAACCCAAGCTTTTGGAGCAGAGACCCTGGTCTGGAGGGGAGGTTCACCTTCCTCTGAAGCATGGGGCACAGGTCATTTGTTGGTTTAAACTAGAGTAAATGGTGGATTCGCTATAACTTGAAATCTTTAGCTCAAGATTTGAGGCCGTCAGTAATTCAGTCAGAGGGTATGGGCCTATTGGAGGAGTGGGCAGGTGAGCTTCCGTGGCCTTCAATGTGCCAGAGGACAGACAAGATGATCTTGATGGTCTCTTCAGGCCTTAAAGATGATGAGTCTACGACACTGCTCAGTGTGAGTAAGGGTGACACAACTGGCCCTTACATCGAACTGGAACAGTTCGTGGATGTTTTGCAAATACTTGCGTATCAAATCAATTTGACTGGAGTTGAGCACTTTAACAGTCATACATCCACAAAACCAGACTGCATGATAAGGCTCAAGAACTTTATTTAACATTTAATTTATGGGTGTCCCACCCACTAGAATATTTGGGAGAGCATTTTTATAACTCAAATTCTAAATCCAAACAACCGATGCTTCACAAATACTCCACAGACGGCCGTTGGTTTATTTCTGATATTCTTTGAATATTACTGAGTACTGAATAGCTTCACAAGTATTGTGACTGTTTCATCAGGTGCTTCACAAAGCCAGAAAAGCCCCAATTTTTTGTATTTCGCAAGTACGATTCAATCCGCTATAATATTAGGTATCAGTAAATAGCTAATATAAAGCCATAAAAACTAGATGGCACTCAAGTTAAAGCTAAAACCAAATCCTTGACTTACCAGTTTGCTTAAATATTGGAAACATTTAATTGAAAATGTAGTGACTGAAAAGTTAGTGACGGAAAATAATTTATATTGGTTGCAAGGGTAAAGAGGAAACACTTAAGGGTCTGGTCTCCTATTGGTTTTACCAAAAAGCTCTTTTTTTTCACATGAGCTTTCCATTTCCTTGTTTTTATGGGAGTAAACTTGAGTTTTATGGTATACTTTTCAGTCTGATATAAGGGGAATTAGCGCGAAGCAATTGTAATGGAATTATACAGCTAATTTCCATAATGGATCTGTTAATGTTATGTTATTTTGGGTTATTGAAACACCTAATTTAAATTAAGTAATTTTTAATACATAGCTGTATTACGTTAAAAGGAAAAGGGGAACTGATGTGCTTAGATAATAAAACACATTTAAAAATGAAAATTTTGCCTCATGGAATTATTTGTGTGTTGAAACTGAATATAGTGTTGATTAATAATTTTGTATCTTATTCATCCTTGCCCTTCTATAGCCTAACCAGTATTATGAAGTAAATAAATCCATACCTCCAGATCTCCTGAGATATTGGCCCCTGCGAGAATGCCAGTAGCTGCTGGGAAAAAAATGGCAAAGACCGAGAAAAATCCTTCACCTCTGAAATCTGGTCCAAAATTTTCTGCAAATATTGAGGCTGCAAATACAAATGAAAATTAAACATATCATCCAGACTTGATTCTGAAGTGACATGATGAAGTAGGTAAATGAACTAGTCCTTCACCTCTGGAAGACTGGGGTCCAATCTGTTTTATCTCATAAGTGAGGTGAATTTGATCATCTCACTCTAGTTTGCCACAGTGCACATTTTCTCCAGATCACAGAACTACAGCTCAGTATTGAAATAACAGGCATGTTCCAGGTTCAGATTAAAATAGATAAAACCGTGTGCCCACATATAAATGGCTCAAACCGCTACTGCCAGTGTGTCACCTTCAGAGGTATTCACAGGTTCAAAAATAAAAATGGACTCAATCCAGTCACCCAGAAATATATTTAAAAAAAAAACTGGGTTCCCTTAGTTTACAGGCTCATTTATATTTGGATAAAAGAGCCTGATCTTATAGCATTTATCAACGGGAATTTTGCAGAACTAAAGGCTGCAGGACTGGGCTGAAAATATTAATTTATTTTATATTATTTGGTCATAGCAACACTTGCCTTGGTAATTAAAAAAGCCTCTGGCCTTCTTTTCGTTGCTGGTCGGAATGACTGTCCCAATGAAGAAATTTGCAATGGCAATAAGAAGAATGACCAGAAGAATTACTTGAGCCTGTTAGTAGAGACAAAAGCATTTTACTAGTGGACTCTTTTTTGTTTTGAATATGGTGGTAATTATGTATGTAGTGGTATTTATGTATTACTTATGATGTATTTCAAATTTCTGCAATATTAGAACACACTCAGCCACTGCTTGGGCAGATGATTCAATAATCCAGATGACTAAACAGACAAACTGCCTTAAACTCTATGACAATAACGAATATTTTGTAACAAGGAATGGATATGAAATATAGAAAGTTATGACTCCCGCTTTATATTGTAGTTTGCTTCCTTTACAAGAAAAGGAAAAATGAAACAGCTGATGGATAAATATTTAGATTAAAACATTTTATATTGTTTGTTTAGTTTCAGGGCATTGTTACATCATGGGTATTATATGTCTAATTGACCACTCTTACAAGTAGCTCTAAATTCCCCTCAGAGCAGAACATAAAGATAAGGTTGCTATTCTGGATCTGATTTTGACAGGTACATTCCAGTCTCTTAGCCGTAACATTTCCTTTATTTTATGGGTGTTTTCCCATTAATAAACATGACTGAGATTTTTAACATTCGAACAGTAGACAGGAAGGCATGAATCCTTAGAGGGTAATGAATGGAGAGCAATATAACAACCCACTTTGGGGCCAGTATCCTACACAGAGTAGCACGGCTAGACTGTGTATTATTTTTATTATTATTATTTCTATAGAGCTATAAAAAAAAATAAAAGGGGCATCTACCTAAGGCTATAGATGATCCTGCCATAAATTACAAAAACAAATAAAATTAAATGCCTGCAGAACACAAAACTCCTCTTTCCCCACAAATTTCAGTGTGAGGAAAAGAGGGAGCCTGCGGCCTAACTCTGCTTCCACTGACATCAATAGCTAACTCTCATTGACTTCAAAGGGAGCTGGGAAGCTAATGTTGAGTACTTTTGAAATTCCCACCTGTCATATCATAGAATATCAGGGTTGGAAGGGACCTCAGGAGGTCATCAAAGCAGGACCAATCCCCAGACAGATCTTTACCCCAGATCCCTAAATGGCCCCCTCAAGGATTGAACTCACAACCCTGGGTTTAGCAGGCCAATGCTCAAACCACATAGATCTCAACCCCCAAACCCCTGTTTTATGCTTATATAACACGTTCTGCAGTGTAATAATATTTATTTATACATAACTTTTGAAGCTTACCTTTGCTTCCCATTCCATACCAGCCATAGAAATGCCTAAAAGAACAACTACAGTAATGGAGCCTATTATTCTGATGTCATTGAATTCATCCACCATCAATGCACCACTGCTCTGGAAAGGGTAAGAACACAGTGTATATGATCAGCTGGATAGATCAGACAACCAGGTAAAATAGAATGGAATGAGTACATTAGCTTAAACAGTTTCAGGGGTTAATGATTTCCTGTGCTAGTTTGACCTTAGTAGTTGAGACTACTGGTTGACTAATTAGGGACCTATTCCCTTTAGTGATTTTGGAGCTCTTGTAGGACTGTAAAAAACGCTTCTGATATAAGTTAGAAGTGATGGAAAATCTTATTAAGTAGGATTCGTGGTCCATTTAGAGAGATCTAAATAACAGCCAAAGACTGAAGCAGTTAGAAAAGTTGACCGAATTCCCTGGTTTAACCACATGCAATAAATATACTTTCATATTTACCTTAAGAAGCTCTACAACAGTTTCAGCAAATCCAACTACATACATGGCTACTGCTACAGCATTGGCAAAGGCAAAGATAAGTCCGATTGATCCTCCAAATTCAGGTCCTAAACTTCTTGAGATAAGATAGTAAGCACCACCTGCCAACAGAAGAGACTGTTGCTTTAACATAATTCAGCTATTGCCAGATCTTGCTTACCTTACTCATGTGAGCCATACCACTAGGAGTTTTGTTTTTTGCTTGAGGATTTGCCCTATTAATAGAAGGAACAAATTTGCATGTGGATGGGCCCAGAAAAATGTTTGCAAAAATTCAGCTTTTGGAACTTACTGTAGAATTTCAAATATTAAGTATTGAAAATGATTAGCTATTGGAATCATTAGTATCTTTTTAGCATGTATTATTTGGTATATAACTTGAGGGGGCCACTTAGGGATCTGGGGCAAAATCAGTACTTGGTCCTGCTAGTGAAGGCAGGGAGCTGGACTTGATGACCTTTCAAGGTTCCTTCCAGTTCTAGGAGATAGGATATCTCCATTAATTAATTAAACCAGCCACTAATGGTATATAATTAAAACACACCGCTGAAAGGATTTTTCCTTACCTGGGTCCTCCCGTTGTCAGTGTAAAAATTCATTCGCCAAGATACAAACATGCACAATACACTCCTTAAATAGTCCACAGAGTTAAGCCATAAAGTCTTTAAAGTTTTTGCATTTCTACATAGGTGGAACCTTAGTCAATCAATTAAATAGTTCCTTCTATCATAATGAACCATAGTGTTTAATGTCAGAATGTTTTAAAATCTCCTGAAGAGACATGTTGTTATTTGGAGTTATCTCAGTAAAAGAGATCACCCAAAACTTTTATATTTTGATTTCTCTTTGCTTTACTGTACTGAGCTAACACCATTACAATCTCTCCATTTTATTCTAAATCATCCCTGCAGATTTCCATATTTTCCATATAGTTATATTTACGTACCTCCTCTTACTACTCCATTAGTGCAAATGGCAGACATTGAGATACCTGTTAATGTTGTTACTACCACACTCAGCATAATAGCCATGATTCCAAGACCTGAAAAATCCCAAAAAGAATATATTCAACCTAAATACCTGCTCAGCACTTGAATCCTGTAGTTAGAAATCACCATCATCCACTGTGGGGGAAACACCCGGTGTACCTTCAAGACCCTGAAATGCACTAAACTTTTAGATACAAGTTTCATGAAGTACCTGAAATGTACTAGACTTTGGTATTGCACCAAGAGTAATCACTTATGTTCCAAGAAGCACCTGAAATGTAAAAGGATTTTATAAGGAAATGTACAGGAAGTGATAAAAATTAATGTATCCATCAATCTGCATCAGCCTTTAAGCTAAAGGAATGAGGTTCATAATATTCACTCTCTCCAAGGAAATGCAACCTGAAATGCTCTGAATAAGAATGATCTATTAAAAGAGTAAGAACAAAAGAACTCCAGGACAAAGTGGAATCCATTCCTCCTCCAGTCTCAGACAGGAACATCTGAAACGTACTTTACAAACTGAAGTGAAACTGCGATTTATTAAAATGACAACTCAAACATTCTAAAATTGTGGATAGTGTTGGGTAGATGTATTACCTGCTGATTCATCTGGGTTCTAGGTGTCCAGTTTGGTTTATCCTTAGTGGTGGTGGTATTTTAGGGAATACGACCTCTGGTTTCTCTCATAAGAATATAATTAAACCTTTTTGAGTCTTGAGAACATAAGAAACCCTAAAGATTTTACCTCCACGGACAAACCCATTAGTTGCTATTGCAGAAGTTGACAACCCAGTAATTGAGGTTACTGTGGTGGCAAGAAGAATTATGACAACTCCAAGACCTGTCAGTAATGAAAAGATAAAATATTTTATTTGTGATCCATATTCCTCAAAATCGTTTAAATTAAACTTTCAAACTAGAATCAGAGCTCTGAACTGAAATGATAGTTTGTAGACCACTCATGGTCTTTGGAGCAATTCCAGCAGGTCCATGTAGCTACTTCTATCACAATAGCAAAGCATCCATCAGTCTTCAAGCAGTGATGTTTTCTGACAGAAGTAGCCCAGTCATGGACTCTCTTATGATCTCCAGAGACTTTCTTGAAACTAATAAAAATAATAATAAAAAAGCAATTCTCTGCATGGGTGCCTCATGTCTTTCTTTGATCCACCCCCTTGTTACTACAAAAATTAAGCAACCAAGCAATGTTATAATGTCTTTTTTTCTTGTGTAGATGGTTGGAGTAAACATGCTATAAGCATTTTAGAGAGCCATATTTCAGTCATGGGGTTAAAACATGGATCTTGAACAAGTTCTCGTATAGGGAAAAACAAAAAAAAGTTATAATTTGGTTTCCATTTTATTCTGCTTTGGTTCTCATACTGCACCCATCACCAAGTGATTGGTCATAACATTAGTACAAAAATATGCAGCTTTGTCAGGTGTTTGCTATACATTTAGCCTTGATCCACGGTTCTCAAACTGTGGGTTGGGACCCCAAAGTGGGTCACAGACCCATTTTAATGGGGTCGCCAAGGCTGGCTTAGACTTGCTGGGGCCCGGGGCTGAAGCCCGAGCCCCACCTCCCGAGACCAAAGCCAGAGGACTTCAGCCCTGGGCAGCGGGGCTCAGGTTACAGGCTCCCTGTCTGGGACTGAAGCCTTTGGGAAGGGTTGGGTTGGGATTAGGAGGGGATGTGGCTCTGAGAGAATCTTCATTTTAACAAGAGGACCAGAAAAGGTAAACTTTGAGATCCATTTGTTTAACTAAAATTCAACATACTGCGGAATTACATGTAACTAATCAAATACCTGGAGGTTTATTTTACTAAAAGGTGAACCTTGAAAGGTTCCGAGGTTCTTTACAGTTCAGATAGTTTGCATGTTTTACTGGACCTTATCCATACAGCGCAGTTCTCTTAACTCTGCAAAACTGGACTAGAAAGCTCATGAGAATAGGGCTTCTTCTGAGGTTTTCCTTCCAAACTACTTTCCTGCTTCTAGTCAAGCAAGAAATATTATAACAGCTTTTCTCTTATTTTGTTGCTTTTACTTCCTGTGGCGTATTGGAAACTGATTAAAAATGACAAACTTTCACTTTAAGTGTCAGGGATTCCCTGCTCCTGCTTGGAGACTCTGAAGGAAGCCATGTGATCTGGATTATCTGAGTCAGTAGTGGACAGCCAGGCTGGAAGGAACAAGCTTAAAGCCATGTGGGGTGAGCTGTGCCTGGCTACCTTAGGGAGCAGCCTATTTTCTCTCTTTCTTGGGTTCTTGTGTGTTATCATTCTGAATTTTAAGAAATGAGGTAGTTGCAACCTTCCAGCAAGAGTATTTCTGTTTTCATCTAATTTCTCTGTGTGAAATCTTAATTGTATCTGAACTTCTTCACGCTTCCCTACTTCAGCATTTCCTGCTAAGTAACTCTATTGCTCCCATTAGGTATGTGCATTTTCATTTTAAAATGGAAGCATAAACTTAGCCTGTAGCAGTAAATATTGGCCATGGTTTGTCAGAACTGAAACATGGATACTGTAACTACCCTGTTTCCCCGAAAATAAGACAGTGTCTTATATTAATTTTTGCTCCCAAAGATGCGCTAGGTCTTATTTTCAGGGGATGTCTTATTTTTCAATGAAGAAGAATACGGTACACATTTTTTTGCCTTATTATCGGGGAGGTCTTATTATCGGGGGGGTCTTATTATCGGGGGGATGCCTTATATTACAACGAGAGGCAAAACTGTAAGTAGGCCTTATTTTCGGAGGATGTCTTATTTTCGGGGAAACAGGGTAGCAAACCGTTAGCGGTACTACAATGTATGGACTTATGTGCCCTAGTTCTACCTGCTGGCTTCATTTCAGATCAGATAGCTGACTTCATTTCATATGGGATTATTATAGGTATCTAATCCCCAAACAAATGTTCTTTGTTTCTAAAATGATAGCCATGTTATCACAGCACACTAAGGCAGAGCAACATCGTGCAGGAGATATAAGTGATATATAGCATGAAGTTAGATATTTTAAATGATAAATCACATTTACACTATTGACGTGTGAGCTTTAATTTTAACCTAGGATGCACCTATTTGGTATACACTTCTGTATACAAAGTCAGTTCCTTGGGCCATATCCTATCATAGTCTGCACACAAAAGTCCCACTGAATCCAATGGGTGTTTTTCACCCTGGTGAATGGCAGGCCACGATCTGACTTTTTAATAAACTGTTAACTCATTAAATTGAATAATTCAGAGACATCACTCTCAAAATAGATTGAATGTTTCCCTGTAATTGGTATAAAGTACCTTCCAGGGCTTTTCAATTACATTTTGATAACATATTTTATCAAAACAAATGTGCTAAACAGGGCTATATATTTTGCTCATTAGACAATTGATGTGTCTGTTTGGACAGAATTTGTTACCAATCGAGAAAAAAAGGAAATATTCAACAGGCACAATGCAAGAGATAAATGAACTAGGCAAAACAAAACACTACGAATATTATTCATTTCATTATTATATGGTAAGATTTGGGGCAATATTTTCTAATGGCCTAAACTTGGCCCCTCTTCTCACCTCTGCCTAACTACAAGGTTTGGGGGAGCTGCAAAATGGCAGGTGCAAATTAACAGGATGGTTTTGGAAATGTAACCCTCTCAGTAGCAGATTTAACTACTCTTTTCATAGTTGATAAATTCTTATGATTAGAGAACCTTGTCTCCACCTGTTTTTTCCTCTTTAACAGCTTGTACCCAAGACAACTTAGCAAGAAAAGGGTTTGCTCTCTACTCCCTTCTAATGATTGGGATATAAATGGGGCCCAGATGGTAGCTTCACTGACTCATTTAACTTCCATGTTAGCAGCAGTGCCCAGTGAAATCTCCAAGCCATGGTGGTGATGAGCTTCATCTCTACTCTCCTTAAATAACTTGTCTTGGGACATAATGCTCATTGCTTATAGGATATTCAGAAAATGCATTGGGAGATTATTCAAACAGAATTCAGTGTCCCATTTTAAAAATGAAACTGACCTGCTTTACGTACAAGATGTAATTTAAATAAAACAACAACAAACCAATAAACAGTAAGAAGGGAGGGTTTGATTATTAGTGAGTTACAACTGTAAAATTAAATGTGAAACCAGGGCCATTGTAACTGCTGTTGTGCAAAGTAATGATAAGATCTGATTAAAGTTTATATTGAAACCCAGACATATGGATGTTAAGTAAATTGCATTAAAATGAATTACTCTTGCCTATGGCTATTCTCACACCTCAAAACAAAGTAATGCTTCTTGATGATCTCAATAAGTTACTAAACTGCCCTTAAAAAACTAATTTTGCATGAAACCCTGGAGCAAAGTCTTGGCAATGTTAAGATGCAGAGTTTTCATGGCAAGGCATACACTTATGTGTACCCTGTGGCTGCAAACCCTCATTTGGTATGCATCATAAAATCAGCAAGCACCCTTTTGTCAGGGCCAGGCACAGTACTGGAGCCAGATATGGAACACTGTAAAAATATGCAGAGTTCTTCCATTTTCTTTCAGGAACTTTCTTGCCTTTTCAACCTTATGTCTGAGTATGTTTATGTTCTTTTTTCAGAAGACCTGTTACACAGAGTTTTCCTAATTGCAAATTCAGGGCTCAATCTAGCAATCCTCACTCAAGCAAAACTTCCGTGATGCCAATGGGAGTTTTGCCTGAGATGAGATTTCAGCCCTTGAAAAGTCTTGAGAGGGTGCGTGGAGCTGAGGTTCTGTTTCAGCCCAGAGATCCATCCACGTTTGAATTCTGAATCACCTCCGAGATCAGGCATGGTCAGATCTCCGATCCAAAGTTTTGGTTCAAGTTCCTCTCTAATACCAATTTATATTGAGAGAAAACCAGTAAAACAACAATTGAAAATACCTGCTATTGATATTTTGGAGACTGCAGATTACAGCTGTCATTATTTGTATTCTATTAGTGCCTATTGGCCTCGGTCAAGGTCCCATTGTTCTAAGCACTGTACAAACACAGAACAAAAAGAGAGACCTGTCCTGAAGAGCTTACTTATATCAAGTAAATCTGTGCATGATCTGCACCAGACACTGAAAGTGACAGAGGAGGCGAGAGACTTGGCTGTGTGGATTGATGCACAGGATGATTATGAGCCACCAGTGTGATGTGGCTATGAAAAAGGCAAATGCAATCCTAGGGTGTATTAGGAGAAGCATTTCCAATAGAGCTAGAGAAGTATTAATGCCATTGTACAAGGCACTGGTAATATTCCACATCAGGACTTATGTACAGTTCTGGTCACCCATGTTCAGGAAAGATTAATTTAAACTGGAACAGGAACAGAGGAGAGCTACTAGGACAATCGGGAATGGAGGGCCTGTCTTTTGAGAGGAGACTGGAAGTGCTTGGCTTGGTTAGCCTAGCAAAGAGAAGGCTGAGAGGAGATTATGATTGTTCTCTATAAATACATTAGGAAGTAAATACCAGGGAGGGTGAAGACTTGTTTAAGCTAAAAAGGCACAAGAACGTATGGATATAAATTGGCTATGAGCCAGCGCAGGCTGCAAATTAGAGGAAGGGGGATGGTGTTCTGGTACAGCCTCCCAATAGGAGCTGTGGGGGGCAAACAACTTAATGAGTTTGAGAGAGTTGGACAAATGTGAGTGCAGTTGTATGACAGGGCTGCTTATGATGGTGGGGGGCAGGGCTCAACAACCCTGGGGCTCACTTCTGTTTATGTCTTATGTTCCGAAAGGTCTTTCTTCAGGGTGCCAGCTGGCTGCCGGCAGGGGTCAGGAAGGGATTTCCTCTCCAACCCCAATATATTCTGGGAGGGCTTTTTTTAACTCCTTTCTCTGAAGCATCAGGGATGGCCATGGCTGGAGATGAGACATAGGATGATGTGGGTCTGGTCTCTGAGGTGGCATCAAGCCTTCTCTCTCTATCAGGCGCTTGGCCGGCTGGTTCTTGTTCACATGCTCAGGGTCTAACGATTGCCATATGTGGAGTTGGGAAGAAATTGGCCTTTCTCTGCAGCGTGTGGGTGTAGGTCACTTGCCAGGATTATCTGGGTGTATCTCAACCATTTCCCTGGCATTGCAGGGGCCTCAGGCACTGGTGCACCTGGGTCCCTGCTATTCTCTTGTCTGTGCACATAATAATCTAGTCTCCCGTGAGCTGTGATACTTTGGTCTCATTTTGGTTGTTCAGTTGTTGGGTTTAGTGTGCTGTTGCTGGGTGGTGTTGGTGGCCTGCAATGTACAGGAGATCAGACTAAATGATCTGATGATGCCTTCCGGCCTTAAACTCTGTGATGCTATGATTTTACATTCCTGAATAAAAGCCTGATACTGCAAGATGCTGAAAACTCTGTGAGTTGGTGAGATGAGCACACTCATCTCCCATTGACTTCAGTGGGGGTTAGAGCACTCATTACCATGCATGACTGAGCCCTCAGGGTCCAACTCCCACTGAAGTTGGTGAGTCATTACATTAAATTCAGTGGGAGTTGGATAGGATGCAGACACAATGAAAAAGAAACGGTCCTGCACCACAAAATGTACTTTGTTAATTTATCTGAAAAGCTTAGTTGAGTTTTATTAAAATATTTCCTGGTGCCACTAGTATCTGGTTCTGTATTGTAGTTAAAAATAGTGTGTGAATGACAGTTTGGGTTCATGGATTAGCAAAGTGTGAAGTAGAAAGGTCAACTGTGTATGAGTATACATATTATAACTTGGCTTCAGTCATGAAGTTGAGAGCTGTTACTGGTTCTAAATACAAATTTCACCAAAGATGGGGGTTGTTATATGTTTGTGTATATAGTTGACACCACATCCCTCTAAGCAGTAATTTGGCTGGGAGTCTGGAAAATTCCAGTAACTCTTATACCCTAGCAAGCAAACACTTGGAAGACCAAAGTTAGTGCAACATGCAAACTCACATTTCAGATTAAATATTAATTGTAATCATGTGTAGTTTCTACCCTTTATTCTTTATGCTGTTGAAAAAATACATACCAATTCCAGCTTGACCTACAATCCAGGACAGTCGAATGAAAAGCATCACACCCCAGATATTCAACATGCATCTCACCTAAGTTTTAAACAAATAATCTTGCATCACTATAAAATTACAAACAGTATTCTGAAACTTGCTAAGGTGCATTGCAGAAAACGAATAGGCTTTTTAAAAGCAGCAAACAACCCCTCCCCCCTTTTTAAGGTAATTGATAATTGCTGATATATTAATTTTTGTAAGATACAGATAATTTTCTGGTAGGAAGGTTTAGGTTTCTCTCACCAGCACACCTTTCACCCATCCAAACTTCACAAATCCCCCTTTGCCTTCTTCTTCCTTGTTGGCTGTTGCTTCATCTCCTGGAGTGCCATCTCCATTAGTAACTCTCTCGATTGAACCGGGATTCACTGCTATGTTCTAAAAGATCACACAAAAAAACAAATATATTCTGTACAGTTGCTAAACAATATACCAAGAGGATGACAACTAGCTACATAAGGAACACATGACAAATAGGGATCCAAAATAAAAGTGTATTTTGCTTTTTTTTTTTTTTTTTTGGGGGAAGAGAATGTTATCCTCTTACTCACACTAAATAGTAGCTGAACTACTCAAGGTATAATCAGAATGAGTAAGTGTATCATAGTCTGGACTTAAATATTGTCTATGTGTGTGTATATGGGTAAGTGTTAACAGTATACAGCATATACCATACTTATATGTTTGTATAGCACATAGCACACTGAGATCCTGACCCTGGTTGACCTCTAAATGCTACTGAAATGTAAATTATTGTTATTAATAATAAAAATAAAATATATTTTATATAACATAAGAAGTAGTGCTGGCTAAAGAAACTAGAATTTGCTGACTACTACTTGGCAAATAAATTATGTTATGAATGTCACCATTTTTCATCAGATAATACTGTCACCAAATACATCTCTACCCCGATATAACATGACGTGATATAACATGAATTCGGATATAATGTGGTAAAGCAGCGCTTCGGGGGGGCAGGGCTGCGCAGTCCAGGGGATCAAAGCAAGTTTGATATAACCCGGTTTCACCTATAATGCAGTGAGATTTTTTGGCTCCCGAGGACAGCGTTATATCGGGATAGAGGTGTATATCTTTGCAGAATTTGACCAACTCTGTAGCTTAAGTTCTCTTTAGTGAGAATGTTATTTGATGAACAGCCGCAAAAATGCATCAGATAATACCCTAAATGAATAACCTGTTCTACTGTTTAACTAGCTTTAATAGAAGTATAAGCATACAGGGTCAAGTATTGGCATGCTGGCGCCACAACCACATGCCAAATGCGGCGTTCATGTGTGCTCACATCCTGGCTTTGAAAAGCCTTCTCCCTACACACAGAGGAATGGCTGAACCACCATCCCAAAGTTTTGGGAAAGTTCAGATCTGGATGCAGACTTAGATCTGTCCCTGTCCCTCTAATGGGACAACCAAAAACCCGCAGTGTCCCTCCCCTCAGCTTTTGAGAAAGTTCAGCTCCAGGGCTGCAGCTTGCAGTTCGGGTAGGAATAAGTTGTTTCAGAGGATTGCACCTTGCAGCCATTGGTGGGTCAGGGAGTACCTGTGGACTAACACAGAGACCATGTCCCTGACCTCTGAATTATGCTTCATTGCTCCCTTCTGGGTTTCATCATATGAAGTTTCTGGGCGAATCAGCATAAGGGCAAACAACATCCAGGTGCAGGCTAGGCCCTGTGTGAAGAAAGATACATAGCCCATTGGGGTGAGTGAGAGGGTCAGAGAGATGGAGGAAGCCGGTAGTTCAGGGAACTCAGTGCTTTTTAGGATTTGGTGGGGTATGAGGACATTTCCAGAGCGGGTAACTATGCAAAGGGTGGAGGGAGAGGGGTAACATACTAGCGCATAAACATAGCTGGGTTCCCAATTAATGTGTCAAGTTGTGTGCATGTAGGAGATAGGAAATCTCCATTTATTTCTTCTACATCCTTCTATGTCCAAATAAGGAGGAGAGGATGGAAGATGATAAAATACAGGTAGGATATGATGAGAAACAGTCAAAAGAAAAAAAGTCCCATTCAATTACATCATGTAATGGCAGACAGCTAAAAAGTGACAAGTTTTTGAAGTGCTTGTATACCAGTGCTAAAAGTCTAAATAGTAAGATGGGTGAACTAGAGTGCCTTGTATTAAATGAGGATATTGATATAATAAGCATCACAGAAGCTTGGTGGAATGAGGATAATCAATGGGACACAGTAATACCAGGGTAGAAAATATATCAGAAGGACAGAACAGGTCATGCTGGTGGGGAAGCCGCACTATATGTGAAAGAAAGCATAGAATCAAATGAAGTAAAAATCTTAAATGAACCAAACTGTACCATAGAATCCCTATGGATAATAATTCTATGCTTGAATAATAAGAATATAGCAGTAGGGATATATTACAGATCACCTGACCAGGATGGTGATAGTGACTGTGAAATGCTCAGGAAGATTAGAGAGGCCATTAAAATAAAAAACTCAATAATAATGGGGGATTTCAACTATCCCCATATTGACTGGGTACATGTCACCTCAGGAAGGGATGCTGAGATAAAGTTTCTTGACACCTTAAATGACTGCTTCTTGGAGCAGCTAGTCCTGGAACCCTCAAGAGGAGAGGCAATTCTTGATTTGGTCCTAAGTGGAGCACAGTTTCAGGTCCAAGAGGTGAATATAACTGGACTGAATATAGCTTGGTAATAGTAACCATAATATAATTCAATTTAACATCCTTGTGACAGGGAAAACACCATCACGGCCCAACACTGTAGCATTTCATTTCAGAAAGGGGAACTACACAAAAATGAGGAGGTTAGTGAAACAGAAATTAAAAGGTACAGTACCAAAAGTAAAATCCCTGAAAGCTGCATGGAAACTTTTTAAAGACACCATAATAGAGGCTCAAATTGAATGTATACCCCAAATTAAAAAACATAGGAAGAGAACAAAAAAGAGCCACAGTGGCTAAACAATAAAGTAAAAGAAGCAGTGAGAGGCAAAAAGGCATCCTTTAAAAAGTGAAAGTTAAATCCTAATGCGGAAAATAGAATGGAGCATAAACTCTGGCAAATGAAGTGTAAAAACATAATTAGGAAGGCCAAAAAATAATTTGAAGAACAGCTAGCCAAAGACTCAAAAAGTAATAGCAATATTTTTTTAAGTACATCAGAAGCAGGAAGCCTTCTAAACAACCAGTGAGGCCACTAGACGATCAAGATGCTAAAGAAGCACTCAAGGGTGATAAGGCCAGTGCAGAGAAACTAAATTAATTCTTTGCATTGGTCTTCACGGTTGAGGATGTGAGGGAGATTCCCAAACCTGAGCCATTTTTTATAGCTGACAAATCTGAGGAACTGTCCCAGATTGAGGTGTCGTTAGAGGAGGTTATGGAACAAATTGATAAACCTAACAGTAATAAGTCACGAGGCCCAGATGGTATTAACCCAAGAGTTCTGAAGGAACTCAAATGTGAAATTGCAGGACTACTAACTGTCGGCTGTAAATCAGCTTCTGTACCAAATGCCTGGAGGATAGCTAATGTGACGCCAATTTTTAACAAGGGCTCCAGAGGTGACCCTGGCAATTACAAGCTGGTAAGCCTGACTTCAGTACCGGGCAAACTGATTGACATTAAAGAACAAAATTGTCAGACACATAGATGAACATAATTTGTTGGGGAATAGTCAACATGGTTTTTGTAAAGGGAAATCATGCCTCACCAATCCACTAGAATTCTTTGAGGGGGTCAACAAGCATGTGGACAAAGGAAATCCAGTGGATATAGTGTATTTAGATTTTCAGAAAGCCTTTGACAAGGTCCCTCACCAAAGGCTCTTAAGCAAAGTAAGCAGTCCTGGGATAAGAGGGAAGATCCTCTCATAGATTGGTAACTGGTTAAAAGATAAGAAACAAAGGGTAGGAATAAATGGTCAGTTTGCAGGATGGAGAGAGGTAAATAGTGGTGTCCCCCAGGAGTCTGTACTGGATCCAGTCCTATTCAACATAAATGAGCTGGAAAAAAGGGTGAACAGTGAGGTGGCAAAATGTACAGATGATACAAAACTACTCAAGATAGTTAAGTCCCAGGCAGACTGTGAAGAGCTATAAAAGGATCTTTCACAACTGGGTGACTGGGCAACAAAGTGGCAGATGAAATTCAATGTTGATAAATGCAAAATAATGCACATTGGAAAACATAATCCCAACTAAACATATAAATGATGAGGTCTAAATTAGCTGTTACCTCTCAAGACAGAGATCTTAGAGTCATTGTGGATAGTTCTCTGAATACATCCACTCAATGTGCAGCGGCAGTCAAAAAAGCAAACAGAATGTTGAGAATCATTAAGAAAGGGATAGATAATAAGACAAAAAAATATCATATTGCCTCTATATAAATCCATGATACGCCCACATCTTGAATACTGCATGCAGATGTGGTCACCCCATCTCAAAAAAGATATATTGGCCTTGGAAAAGGTTCAGAAAAGGGCAACAAAAATTATTAGGGATTTGGAACAGCTGTCGTATGAGGAGAAATTAATAAGATTGGGACTTTTCAGCTTGGAAAAGAGAAGACTAAGGGGGGATATGATAGAGGTCTATAAAATCATGACTGGTGTGGAGAAAGTAAATAAGGAAGTGTTATTTACTCTTTCTCAGAACACAAGAACTAGGGGCCACCAAATGAAATTAATAGGCAGCAGGTTTAAAACGAACAAAAGCAAGTATTTTTTCACACAACGCACAGTCAACCTGTAGAACTCCTTGCCAGAGGATATTGTGAAGGCCGAGATTATAACAGGGTTCAAAAAAGAACTAGATAAGTTCATCAAGGATAGGTCCAGCAATGGCTATTAGCCAGGTGGGCAGGGATGGTGTCCCTAACCTCTGTTTGCCAGAAGCTGGGAATGGGCAACAGGGGATGGATCACTTGATGATTACCTGTTCTCTTCATTTCCTCTGGGGCACCTGGCATTGGCCACTGTCAGAAGACAGGATACTAGGCTAGATGGACCTTTGGTCTGACCTAATAGGGCCATTCTTATGTTCTTAAGAAGGCCATTGAGGTAAAGAAATCATGGTCCCTTGCTAGGAAGGAGAAAAGTAGGGGGGAGGTGTCAGAGAATGGGGCTTTGTGCTGCCACTCTATTGGCAGATGTCTAGGGTAGGTTCCTGCCAACACCCGCCCAGTTATGTTTCATATTGTCAGCTGGCATGTGCATGCCCAAACAGGATTTGTCCTGTAGTGTACACATATATGTATTAATGTAGAAATATATAATATATAAGATTTTATTGTATGTGTAATTAAAACTGTGAAGAACCTGCTTTAATGTGATAACACCACAGAAACATAATTCATTACAATCATTATAACAGTAACAGCAACAATCATTATCACACATCTTACAAAATCAGGAACATCTACTTACAATTACCCTCATACAACATGAAGTGTACCATAAAGCAGAAGCATCTCTTCTTATGAAAGGCAATGTATTCCAGGGGATAGGCTACCTGTCTGGGACATAGGAGAACTGGATTCTATTTCTGGATCTGCCATTCACTCAGTGTGTGATATTGAGCAAAGTCAAAATTTCTGAAAGTGGCCTCTAATTTTGGCCATTTCCGTTTTTAAGAGTCCAGATTGAGAGATATGGTGCCTTATTTTCAAAGGTGCCGAGCACCCATAACACCAAATCAATGGGAATTAAGTATGCTTGTTGTGTAGAAAATATGGACTTAGTTCTGACCTCAGATACACAAACAGTAGATAGCTTTGCTGCATACACAGTTGCATATCAGACCTGATGTTCTATATTCTCCTCCTGGTGCTACCTACCATCTTATCTGATGAAGAAGAACAATGCTGAACTTCTTTGGAGAGAATTTATCTCCTTAAGCCCATCTGTGGGTGGGATTTTCAAAACTACCCATGTGATTTAGGAGCACAAATCTCATTGTGCTCCTAAGTCACTTGAGCGCCTTTGAAAAATCTCACCCAGGATGATAGCGTCTACATTCACTCAAAATACAGTCAATTCTTAAGTAGAGGCCAAGAGGATTAGCAGCCATAATATTGTCACATGAATTTTTGTTTATTGCACATTCATGGGATCAAGTCGTCAAAGACAAAAAATAAAAGGTTAAGTCATTGCCACTTGAAACTAGTTGTTTCTTACATACGTCAAATTAATTTGTGCTTTCACATTCCATTACTGTAAATTATGGTCCTAAACCTTCCATGTTGCATTTTAAATTGGAGTGCTTTAGGGAATGATTATTTATTTACCAAATGGCTTTACCTGGGCAATTCATGCATTAAGGGTAAGGAGTAAAGGTGACAGAACATTTCAAGAAGTCATCCAAATCAAAAGTTATTGCTGTTTTAAACATTTTCCCTTCTTCATTTCAGAACGTTTCGGCTTTAGTATCTTGTGTGGCTAGTAACGATGAGTTCATCCAATCTACATAATAAGTGTGGCGAACAGCCAAGGAGATGAAGGAAGGTTAAATTATTTTTTATGGTGGGATAACTGTTAGACCCAAGCAATTCTCACCCACTACCAGCTGTGAAATAGTTCTTACAAAATATATCTTTAACTATAATTGGCATTTTGGAGCTTAATACGAGCTAAAAATGACACATCTTGTTAAAAGATTACACACATTTGACTGCAGTAGTGAAGGAGCTGGATCTCAGATGTTCCTCTCAGCCTGCTTAAATTCTGGCATCAAAAAAACGATACATTTTAAAAAAATGTATTAAATATGAATGTTTTATCTCTGATGTTAAACCAGCATCAAAGCACAATGGAAAGGCTTATGTAGGACTCAGTCAGTTGGAGTCACAAAATATGTTGCTTCTAGCCACCAGCAATGGGCTCAGACAGGCTAGTTATGTTTGACAACTTTGTCTGGTTTTGTTGTTTGAAACTAGTTTTCTCCTAGTGAGATGTGCTTACCGCCATGTGAACTGCACTGAGAAAAAAGGGAGATAGTATTTAATGCACCAGACAGGTATGGCATACACTGCATCAAACACTAGCAATGGTGCAGGATTACAGGATTATGGTACACTGTGTGTGGTTTGCATAAATGGTCATATGAATCACAAGCCCAGGTTTAATGTATTTAAAGGCCACCATCCTTCCTCAAACCGTCAAATGCACAGCTAGGACTGCTAGTGGAACCCACACCACTCAGTGTGACACTCTGTTCCCCTCTAGTGTAGGCTAGGCCACATATAGAGGTTGATGAGCCTACTACAGCGGTGTCTAGCAGGAGCAACGCCAGGCTGTGCATAATGCAGAATTCTTCCTCCCACTTGTGGATGATCAGCCATGGAAACTAGTTTGCCATGGCTGCTACTTCATCCTTCAAAACCCCCATTAGGTGTTTTTAATCTACAGGTTGACTCACATAACAAGTTCTGCTACACTGTGGTTTGCAGGGAGCTACCACAGGGCTGGGCTCCACTGCTTGCAAGGATGGATGGGCATACCTTGTGCAAGCTCTTTAAGTCCTACCTCCCTCTCACACAGTGTAACAGCAACATGTTTGGGGGGTGGAGGGCAGAACCAAAGTCAATAGCAAAACTCCAATTGATTTAACTGGGAGTTAGAGCAGGCCCACTGTGTAATTTAGAGTCATTATAATGCTAACTGAAAAAGTCCCATTGAAATCAAGTCCTTGCTTGTTTTCACAAACTGCATGGGGAATGGTTGAGTTATTTCCACCATAGAAGTAGTTGGTGCATATGCTAACACAAAACACTAACCAATGTACTCCAGGGAACAATCTAGCCCTGGCAGAGGGAGAAGCTTGATATCCTGATAGGTCTTCTCCATCACTAATTTCTAATTTTCAAAAGTGACTAGTGATTTTGGATTGCCCCAGTTTTGGGGCACCCAAATTGAGACACCATGAAGTAGGCTGCTATTCAGAAAGTGCTCTGAAAATACCACCCTCTGAAAATCACGCACCTTTAAGAGGTCTCAAGATAGACACTGCAAAACTGAGACTCCCCTGCCCCCAATCACTAGTAATTTTTGCAATTCTTGCCCTGAGTTCCTCTGCACCCAGGAACTACTTTTCATAATCATTCTGCTAGTGCCAACTGTAGTCTAAAGCAGTGGTGGGTAACCTGCGGCCCATCAGGGTAATCCACTGGCGGGCCACAAGACAGTGTTTACATTAACCATCTGCAGGCATGGCCTCCCGCAGCTCGCAGGGGCTGTGGTTCGCCATTCCCGGCCAATGGAAGCTGCAGGAAGCGGCGGCCAGCACGTCCCTGCGGCCCGCACCACTTCCCGCAGCTCCCATTGGCCGGGAACGGTGAACCGCGGCCACTGGAAGCTGCAGGAGGCCGTGCCTGCAGACGGTCAATGTAAACACTTTCTTGTGGCCCACCAGCGGATTATCCTGATGGGATGTATGCGGGCCGTAGATTGTCCACTACTGGTTTAGAGCTTATATGGAGTTGTTCCACATAAAGGGAATGAAGTGTGATTATTTCACTAATAATCAGTTACTATAACAACTCCATAATACCCCGTGTGCACTAAAAACACCGTGACAATTAAAATTATTGCGCTTGCATAGTGCTTGCTATCTTAACCTGTCATGCAATTACATCTAATTTATTTATTCTTCTAAATACCAAAATTGCCTTCTCTATGTTCTTATCCTGTGTTCTCCAGTGTTTCAGGTTAAGATCTCAGAACACTTTACAAACATTGATAACTTAGACCTCACAGCACTTGCTTCAGGTCCAGTTAAATATTAATATCCCCATTTTATGGATGGGGTAATTAAGACCCAGGGAACTTGTGACTTGCCTACATCATTCAGTGAATCAATGGAAGAGCCAGGATTACAGCCCAGAAATCCTGACTGCTAGTGCTGTGTGTCAACAGCGAGAATATGCCTCCTTCTCCCCCAGTAGTCATGCCCTGCAAAACCTTATGTTAAAAAAGTAATGTTATGAAGCTTCTGAAATGAGCCAGACAGTTCTTGCTTTGACCTTCGCTCACTAAAAAAAACCCTCAAAGGACAAAAAACTAAACAGCTGAAGTTCAACTACATTCTGTAAACAAAAACAGATACCCAAACTGAAAAGCTGTCCAGCAGCAAACCTCAGACTGAATTAGGTTATAATGGTCAAGACGTAAACCCCAGGACACCAGGGTTTCATTGTGCTACTTCACATGCACTAGTGTCATTCATTTATATAATACAGCTTATCTGAACATGGAGGGCCAGATTCCTCACTGCCTTGTCCTTCGAGTTTTCACTTGTACATCTGCAAAGTTAGTGGAGCTACCAAATTGGAATTCTCCACTCATTTACCCCAGGGATAGTGTTTTACACCCACTTGGCATTCATGTTGCATAGCTGTAAGTGACCACACCAAGGACCTGATTCTCATTTACATTAAGGCCACTTTACACAGCTCAGGCAGGGGCCTTCTTGTAAAGGGGAGTCCCAATGTGGGAGATGGGGGGGAGAATCAGGCCCTGATTTTCCAAATGGTTAACTTTAGGCTTGATTTCACTACTTCTGATTGATCCTTCCTAGGATGGGTGAACCTCAAGAGGTTTGTAGTTTGAACTACATTTGAATCAGCATCCAAAAGTCTAATGCTTATCCAAATTATTCAGACCTCACAAATATGCAAAACTGAGTTGGAAATGAAATGAGAGCAGGCTTTCTCTGGAGACTTCTGCTTCCACATTTGGCCAGTAATAGAGGAGGAACCGTTTTTTTCTCACTGTATTTTGGCACTTCTAGTCCCAGTTGGAAGCTAGACATGAACCCCCTTCTCCTGCCTCTTCCCTAAGACACATCTGAACAGTTTAGAATCTCGGGGGGAGGGGGGGGAATGGTTTGACTTCCACTCTAAAAAAGGGGTGAAGGTTAGCTCTCAGCAATGCTTTATATAGAAAACTTGTCACCATGGTTTGGGGGTAAGAGGGATTCTCATTTTATCCAGATCAGTTGAACCATCCCTAATAATTTCTTCCAGTAGGTTTTCAATTACTTTGTTTAACTGTTGCAAAGAACTATATAGAGGGCTTGATCTAGTAGTCTTTGTCCACCCAAAACTCTCAGGCCAGGTCTACACTACCCCCCTAATTCGAACTAAGGTACGCAACTTCAGCTACGTGAATAACGTAGCTGAAGTTCGAAGTACCTTAGTTCGAATTTACCTTGGTCCACACTCGGCAGGCAGGCTCCCCCGTCGACTCCGCGGTACTCCTCTCGCTGAGCTGGAGTACCGCAGTCGACGGCGAGCACTTCCGGGTTCGACTTATCGCGTCCAGACTAGACGCGATAAGTCGAACCCAGAAGTTCGATTGCCAGCCGCCGAACTAGCGGGTAAGTGTAGCCAAGGCCTAAGTGAAGTTGTATTTTATACCTACTCTTCGCTCACTTTATATGTGTGTGACTACCGAGCAAGGCAGTGAAGAATCAGGCCCCCGGCCTTCCATTAAGTTTGTTTTTTTTATAGAAATGAATTACACTGGTGCACATGAAGTAGCACAGACATTTGTGAAACCCTGCTATTCAGAGGGTTGGTCTTGACCATTACAATGTGATTCAGTCTGAGACTTGCTGTTATCAATTTTTCAAATACAGTACATTTAAGGGGAATTTTGAGAGTGCAGGGAATCAGACCTAGACAATGCATTTCTGGTGAATCGTTGTGGGAAAAGTAGGTGCAGAGGGCAACAGAAATGAGGATTCTGATGACAAAGGGCCTGTTTCTTGTTAATTAATGATCAATTTACCAGGGTGGCTGTGCAAATAAAATGGAGCATGCATCCAGTGACTGCTGGAGGGGAAGTTCTGTTCATTAGACCCATCAATCTTGTGGGTCAGTGGTAAACTCTCCTATTCATTCAGTTAATCAAAACTAGGGCCACAATCCCCCTAGAAAGGAGAGGGGAAATAACCCCAACTCTAGAAAATCATTTAAAGCAGTTTAGGTATCTCATTTGTCAAGAGCAGCTGTTCTCTGTGGTTCTAACTAGTTTTCTGTAAGTCTGTCTTGCCTCTGTACTTCCATGGTCACATCACCATAGTATACGAGTGAATCCTAAACATCTCTTTTGCACTGGTCAGTAAAAAAGATTTAGCCAAATGATTTCTGAATAAATGGTTGATAGACGATCATCAAGTGGTGCCTCTCAGACCCTCCCAAAAATCATTGTTACAATAAACAATGAGGGCCAAAGTCATCCCTAGTGTGAATCCATTGATATCAGTGGGGTAACCAGTGCCCTAAGGATGAATTTGTCCCCAAGAATTGTCTGTTAACATATACCTCTTTAAAGCAAATATTTTCAGAACCAACACACATTCTTTTCTGTGTTTGAAACTCATCTTAATTTGCAGCTTGTCACCTTTGCTTACAATTTGGTAGCTTTTGTTCATAGCTCAAATGGGTAAAGCTTTGTATTTCTGACTAGTTGATAATGGTATTTATTATACATTATAAAACTTTAATACAACAGTTATTACCAGATTATTGAATGAACACAACAAACTAATCAGTAGAACTCTAGTTATGATCAGGTGTTAGATTAAAGGTTAGAATAGACACTTTCATATTTGATTTAGGTTAAATTATGGCTTAAGTTGCTACTTCTACACATTTAACTGTAAGTCAAACATAAAATGAATCCTGTGGTTTTATAGCTGTAGACAAGAAATAGGCATATTTTCCTACTGATTGAGTACATTCATTATTTTCAACCAGATACAAACCTGTTTAACAAAAATCTTTGCTCCTAGCAGAATACAGAACAGAGAACATCCTGCAGGTACAAGTCTAAATAAGGGAAGTATTTAGTTACACTTTTTCTCTTGCACAGGGTTCACAAGATAAGGGGCTGGATATGTTACTAAACAAAATTTGCCTGGAAATCTAATGGAAAGTGTTTGTATCATTCCTTTCCACTTACCTTTGCCAGTTGTTCATGAATTTCTAACAAGCTTGGTCTGTTCATTTTGGCCCCACTGATGCTGCCAGTATTTCGATAATAATCAATGTTAGGAACTGCATCCACTGTATTATGGCCAAAGGTTTTTAAGTAATATGTGTTACTATGAGTATCATAGGGATGTAAATTTCCATCCGATTTAACAGTATCCCCATTTTGAAGAAAATTTTCATAAAATGCTCTATTTCCAGGCCTGTGACTGATCCTGTGTCTGCCATGTGCTTCTTCAGTAAATGATGTTTCTTCATAATGTGGAGGATCGGCATCCTCTTGGGGTGTTGCATTATTGTCATGGCTTTCGTTAATTACATTAACTTGAAACCTATTTGGACTTGGCTCCAAGAATATATTTGGAGAATTATTCATTGACATCTTCAGGGATGTTATGTGCTTAGGTCACCAATCTTTCTATTCTTCTGTAGTCGGAGGTAGTGTTGCTTTATCTGCAATAAGACAATAATGCTGTTGCATTTGAAAGATCTTGGTTCTTAATCTAGCAAAGTTCAATGGAGACTTTCTTGAAGTGTTCACTCCTAAGTATTCTTCTTAAGGTTGTCCTGCATGACTCTGTCATCAAAAGCATAAGTAAAACTTTTCTATATTTAATTAACTTACATAGTAAGGTAACTCTTCCATGATTTCTTAAAAAACCCTGTGAGACAGCAACCTTATAACTTTTTACAAACAGGGCCTGATCCAAACTCTGAGTCAATGTGTAATCAATAGGAGTCTTGCTATTTATCTCAATGGGCTTCGATCAGGCCCTAAATAGGCTAACACTATACTTAAAAGTAACTTTCCTGAGTATATTAACTTTTCAGGGACTAAACGTAGTACTTCTCTGAACAATGTACAGCCCAATGGTTCATTGAAGATGAAAGGAATGCAACATCTAGCCAAGAAGGATGGAATTCACCAGAGATCCTGCACATGGTATTTACCACTGCACACTGGTTGTTTTCACCCATAGTGCAGAAGTAAATTGACATGACTCTTCAAAAAATCCAATGTTTTTTTAAGTTAATTGTAATATATTAGACTATTAAAAATAAAACAAATAAGTCTTTACAATTTTCAGTAGTTCCAAAATGTGAAATAATTTATGAGTAGGTGACTGAAGCACTGAAAACTATACATTTTAGATGTATCTAGGAGTAATGTCACATAAAGGAATAAATGTTAGAAAACTGAAATATATAAAAACATGTTTTTACTAAATTGTAATGAATATGTCCAAATAACTAAAGCAAAATGACAGTTATTTATTACTGAAATATATATTAGCAATAGTTTTAGGCAATACAAGATTCAAAGAATAATTTTACAGACCTGATCTTGCATTCCTTGTGTCCCCAAATACCCATTTAAGACCATTTGAAATAAATAGTGGCAGATGGTTAGAACTAAATGTGTGAGGGATGCAGAACTGCCCCCTGCTCCCTAAAAAAGGAAAAAAGGCTATATATAAGGCCCAGTCCTGCAAATGGTTAAGCTTTCAGGATTGGGTCCAAGGAGAACAAGCTGTCAAGTTAGATTACTCTGAAATGGCATGTATTACAAATTATTTGTGATCTACTAAATCCTGTGCCAGACCAATATGAGGCTTGAAATAATTGCATATATTGATTAATACTTTCAGTAACTAAAGAAATGTGATTTTACAACCCTGTGTAGAACAATTCAGTAAAAGTCCAATCCTGTCCCTGTTGAGCTCATGTGGGGTCTTGGGCCCTTTTGAAAATATATCTGATAGCAGGAAATTTTGGAGAAAAAACATGCAATATTATAAAAGGATTATACCAACTGAACATCAGGTAAATAAATAAACCCATTAGAAGAATGAACTGAGAATTGAAAGACAAATTAACCATATCTATTGATAGATCTACATATGCCTACCTATATAAAATATCAAATAATCACACAGGGGAATTATAACTTGAAGAGCCCCTTAACCAAATACACTCAAACCTCATTATGAGACTTAGCTATAGCACTTGAATGCAAGTCAGATGCAGATTCTGTGAGTCCCATCTACTCTCGCTCTCTGTTTCTGTATATAGAATATCCTGCTGTAAACTCTCATCACAGCAAAATTTCTTTATAACCCTCTAGATATTGGTTTTTCAAAGCAAGCTGTTCTTTTCTGCTTAATGTTTTGTGAACTCCACCAGAAACAAGAAGTTCCTTCTTTCAGCTTCTTTTTTTGGTACTATTTTTCTTGGTCACCTCTGATCCATATTACATTTGTTATGTTATTGATTGGTAATCTCTGAGCATAGATTGTATGCTTTTCCCCTTAGCATAAAAATCTTTAATATAAAAAGAGTGCACGGAAATGAAATATTTTCTTACATAAATGCCAGATCCTGATCCTACTATAGTCAATAACAGTGTTGCTGCTGACTTCAGTAAAAAACAGATTTAGTCCTAACTCTGTACTTGTAGACTCTGGGTGAAATCCTGGTGCTTTGAAGTCAATGGGAATTTTGCCATTGGCTTCAGTAGACCCATAATTTCACTTTCCAAGTTTACTTCTATGGTAAGTGTTTCTGCCACTAGGGAAATAAAAGTCTCTTACCTTTCTGCTGCCTTTGCAAATAATGATTTTTTTTTTGCAGTAGATTTCCAGAGGTCTGTTAGATGCTGTTATTTGCCATTAAATTTAGTATTATTAGTATTATTGTATTATGCATAAGTTAACAAGCTTACACTGTTCAGGATAGTTTAACTTACCTCTCGGTCCCGTGCTGTAGTGTAGGGCAATCAGCCTTTTATTTACTTCTGTATATAGACTGTCCTTCTCACTTATGCATCATGGTTTTTACCTCATTGGCTAATTCTTTCTTCTGTGCAAAACATTAAGTGACTCACCCAACCCCTGTCTTTGACATATGCTCTAAAACGCTCCTAAATGACTGATTTAGAGGGACATTCTAGCTTGTTAAATATCAACTAGTAAATGAACCTGTTAATTCTTGGAAGGAACCTGTTAATTCTTGGAAAAACTGTGACTGCATGTCATAGGAGGAAAATAGGTTGGTTTGTTTTTCTTTAGAATTTATAAAATATAGCTACAGGCTTCTAGGCAGCTGTATCAGTTACTGTCCCATAATTATGGATCTGCTTATGTGCACTTGCACGTCAGTATGTCCTTCCTGTTTATTTCCTTTTAGATTGTGGATCATTTCATTTTAGATTTTTTTTTCTTTGATACCTTAGGGGATGGGGAAGAGATACAATAAGAGGTGGCTGAATTTACATTAAAATTTCTAAAACTCCACGACTGGAAATCTGATTTTAGCAGATCGCATTTGGAAGTTGAACAGTGAGTCCAGCAAGTAGTCCCATTAAAGTCAATGGAAAAGACTCATGGAATAAGATACTATTCATTATTACTGTGGTTATTTATTTTTTGTATTATGGTAGTCCCTGGAGGGCTCACTCACAGTTTAAATGTGTTTAGCTTTAAGCACATGAGTGACACAGGATTTGGGGACTTCATCAGCAGAGTCAAGGGAAGGGTAGGGACGGTTTTGTGGCCTGCAGCATGCAGGGGGTCAGACCAGATGATCATAATGGTCCCTTCTGACCTTAAAGTCTAAAGTCTATGAGACACCATTGGCTTGATTGGGACTGCTCATGTGCATAAAGTTAAATATCAGAGACGCCTTTGCAGGACTGGCGTCTGTATAGACACAGAGTGAGAGAAAGGCGGTATTATGATCTCTGTTTTAAATAGAAGCACACAGACAGTAAGTGACTTGCTCAGGGTCTCACTGGGAATGTGGAATCTGGGTCTCCTGAATCCCCATCCAGTGCCTTAACCACAAGTCCATCCATCTCAACAGTGCATGTAGCAGAATTGGGTCAAGTACTTATATCATTTGAAATGAACATGTTTATTTGTTCACAAACTACTCTGACTTCGCAATGGTGTGTTTGTAGGATCTGCCAACTACATAATTATCAGTAAACTCTCCTCTTGGGATTGAAACTCATGCCTATTGGGCGTAGTGTTTGAGCTTGAGCCTCCAGATGCGGTGAAGTTCAGCCTGTGTGAGTGATGTGCCTATCACCACATCTGAGACTTGGGCAGTGGCACTATCCAGGGAGTTAATATAAAGCTTCATGCTGAAGAAAGCTAGCCTAGCAGTCCGAGTATAGGTCTGGGTGCCAGGTACTCTGGCACTCTAAGCCTAGCTTTGGACAGGTCTTTGAAAAGAGTTTGGGAATTGTGTTTAAAAAACCAAAGTTTGATGGGGTCACACTTTGCTGGCACTATGTTTAAAATCGTGGCCTTGCTCAGCTCTTTGCTTCGGCTATAACACATTTTAGAACACCGGTTAGCCCCATCAACATCCCCTATTAACACTGTTAAAAACTGGTTTAGCTGGAAGCATGTTTATGCATAATCCTGAATTCATTTAGATCCCCAGCATGGATGAGACCACTGACTCTCCTTGTGACCTTGATGAGGTCATTTAACCTTCCTGTCTCCGTGCCTTGGTTTCCCCATCAGTAAATTGGGGATAAGAATACATGAGAGGAGAATCAGGCTGTGTGTGAACTTTTTTGAGTCTATTTCTGTTAAAAATCTTGCCCTGTATTTTTGAGGAAAGCCTTTTGAAAAGTTCCAGTTTGTGCACTCCTTCTTGTAGCCTTGAGTTTTTCCTTTTGAGGGAGAAACAACTAATGTTGCTCTGTAATCAAAATGGAATTTAGTACATGGCTATAACAAAATATTGTAAAGTCAAAGAACTAAGCACAGTTCATGGACCAGAGCATAAATGAAATAGTACATTATTTCTTGTTACCAAGATGAAAAGGATGAGCATGTGTACGGTGTGCTAAAGCTCTGCACTGGATAATTTTGCATACTTGATTTATGTTTGAATTAAAACCAAAATAAATAGAGTATATTCGAGCTATGTGGCCTCAAAGGTTTCTCACACTGGAACCTAAGCCATTTAAATGCTACATGTTCCAGGTCACAGCTTTTCACATTGTACACTTTGGAGAGTGGATGGAGAAGACCACCAAAAAGAGTCAGTACCGCCACTACTGTTCTCTTTCTTGCTATTAGCCTCAGGCATGATGTTCATGGCTTTTTCCATATAATCCAGTGGCTTTCCCCGTGAATGGCATTTTGCTTAGCCAAGTTCCCTTCACTGCCACTTATCTAGCAGATATGGCATGTGGCACAATATGGATTTTGCTGAATTACTGTAAAACAAACAATCACTACAACTCATCTTCTTGTCTCTGCATCTCTTAGCACGCGTAGCTGTATAGTGAGAGTGACAATACCTAAACAGAAGTCTGTTTCCAAGTTTCTCAAAAGTGGAATCGAATTACTATCAAGTTCTGACACTCTCACACAGCAGCTATTTGTGCTAAGAGGTGACCTTGAGGTGTTACTACTCAGCTTCTGTTTTTTCTCTGTGTTACCTCTTCTGTCTTACTAGGACCCTCTGCCACAGAATTCCTCAGAGTGACACTCCAAATCCAATCCAATGGTAGGACCAGACCCTGTCCCCTGATTTGCCCCTTTGCACCACACTGGTAGTGCAAAGAGACTGAAAAACTGTCCTGCCCTGCCTGTTGGGGCTTTTCTAGCATGGGGGGAATCACTGGATGGTGCACAGCTGGCAGAAACAGGTCTAGGTTCCATCCTCTTTTGATCCACTGGTATAGAGAGACTTGCAGATTGCCTCTGTACTCTGGCAATCCCCAGCTGGTATTATGGCCACTGGGGACTGTTATCATCCAACACAAGTTAGAGCAGCAAAGGCCGTTCCAACTTCTGCCAAGAGCTGAACCAGTCCCCAGGGGAGCACAAAGGTGCTGCAAAGATAGCTATACACCCCTTTAGGTCCTGCTCTGAGCACAGCTCAACTAGACTTGAGGAATGGGTCCTTAACTAATATTTGCTTTTTTCTCTTCCCCTCTCCTCATCTCTGTGAATCTCTCTTTATCAGGCTCAGAATGACTTTGCTTTCTGATGCGAGCTACTAACTAATTTTCAGCTGTATGAGGATGTGAGGATGGAATTAGAGGCTCTGGTTGGATTTTTGAGCTGGGCATGTGTCTTGCAATGCTGAGTGTACCGTATATCTTATGTATAGCAACCAAACCATCTTTAATTACATTTAACTCCCACCCCCATCCCAATAACTCTTCCTTGGCCATCTAAGAATTTGATTAGAGCAGAAGGGAAGTTTTGTTTCAGCAAGTGTAAACAGTTTTCTCAGACTGGGAGCAAGAAACAGCCCTACACGTTGTTCTGAAAAGACTGTGGAAACACTGGATACAGTAGCAGCAGCATGATGCTCCTCTCACATGGATTTAGCCAATGTGACAGCACCTCCAGGTGTTCGAGGGTGGGACTTTCATTAGTGACTGCAATAACCATTAGCACTTACGTTGGTTTTTCTGTTCTCTTAGTAACTGAAAACAAGAGTTTCCACGTGCAGACACATGAGTACCTGCAGGCTTCTCCCCTTGTGCTGTGATCCTGTTGTGCTGTTTAATCTTGCAAACTAAGCTGGTCCAGTACATTGGGCTGATTCAGTTTTTGCATATGAGGTCTCCAAGGTCAGTTTCTGGACTTAAAGAAATCATGTTGGATGAGTTGGGAGTTACTATTCAAAAATATTTCACACCCATTTGTCACTGATGTGATGTTGTGGCATGAATTCTGCCTATGAAGAGACAGGTGACAGGTCTGGTTCTCAAGAGATTTCTCTGCCACTCCTCCTCACTGAATGTTTAGTGAATCATCTCCCAAAAGTCTTTCTTTGACATTAGCTGTTTCTTACCCACAGCTCCACAAAAGGTGAATTCCCAAAATAAAAGCAGCATGAAATGCTTTTATGATTCTGCAACAAATATTTATTTAACAAAACGGATGCCACCATCATATCTTCAAAACATAGGTTTATAGTACAAATGTATCAGTACTAGGTTTTCAAAATGAAATCAACATCAAAAGTAAGGCAGGATACTCTTTTGAGTTTTCATGCAAGAGCATATTCAAACGTTCCTTTATCAAGACCCTCGACTTCATCTTCCCAGGTGGAAGATGGCATGCTACTATACGGGTCCAGTAAGATTTTGAAGCATCTAATAATAAGTAGTCCCAAGAAAACACACAGAATCCCTACGAAGGCAAAGCCAGTTTTTTGCTCTAAAGTCAGTGAGAAGGCAGACACTTCGCTGACACTCATGCTGGCTGAAGCGTTGCTGCAGTAGCTACTGCTCATCATTGGGCGTCACATACTGGTGAGTCTTCGGGATTTTCACTCGTATTCCTTCTTTGCCTGTACACAAAAGTGGAGTCAGTTTGGTTATGGCCAAATGTAACATAGATCTCTGAGCTATTATCAGCATAAAAAAACAAAAACCGCATGGGCGTTAATAGTGAAAGTACATTTTTGTGCACCCAAATCAGCCTGGCAACACTGTCATTAGAAATTGGTAGTCAAACAAAAGCTAGTTGGAGTTGCTAATCCTGACAATGACAATGAAAAACTGATCATTTACTTGCTTGTCCCCACCACCCAAAATAGAAAACTACTGGCCAGGGGCATGTGAAATTTTGCAAGGCTGCTTTAAATGGCATTTTATCAGATTGGGCAAAATCCTGCCAATCTTCATCAGGTCAGAGCTTGCAAGACCTCCATGTGCAGAGTTAAATGGGAAACTTAT
The DNA here is from genome assembly GCF_011386835.1 of Chrysemys picta bellii. Taxonomy (NCBI): domain Eukaryota; kingdom Metazoa; phylum Chordata; order Testudines; family Emydidae; genus Chrysemys; species Chrysemys picta. Next base: position 20,715,665 of record NC_088800.1, read on the forward strand.
GCTGGAGAGCTTGCACTATCAGTATCTGAGTCCTTAATCTGGTGAAACACCCGTTGACTTCAATGAGCATTTCACCTGAGTCAGACTGATGGATTGGGCCTACATGTATTTTAGCCTAGAACTCTAACTGCAATAAACCAAACGTACAGAATGAAAATGTCATTTTTATATAATAGTGTTGGGCATCTTATTGTTTGGGCTCCATTTTCAGACAAATGCATGTATTTGCATGCCTAAAAATGCTTGTAAAAATGACCGGCTGAACGTTTAACTTCTCACTAATCATGTGTATGTGTAAGTAGTGTTAAATGCAAGCTAATGTGCTTGTGTAGTTGCGTACTTGCTTTTCTGAATACCACCTGCCCTATGCGATTGTCATCATTAGTGCATAAACATTATTAGAGTCTGGGTGGGGCACAGACTGTCAAAAGCTACATTCAGATTTGCAGGCTGAGCCATGTGCCAGCTCCCAAGGGTACAAAGTGTATATGTCCCCACCAACCTGAAATTAGAAATCCCTACACCCATTAGTGTATGCGGAAAGGTTAATGGAAGAAGTGAGAATACAAATCTTTTTCCTTTCCCTCATTATGCTCTTCTCTTCACCATTATTTTCCCTTTTAAAATATTGCTGTTCCCCAAGACACTGATTTAGGAGTAGGGTTACCATTCGTCCGGATTTACCCGGACATGTCCTCCTTTTTGTTCTAAAAATAGCGTCCGGGGGGAATTTGTAAAGCACTCACAATGTCCGGGATTTCCCCCCCCCGCCCCGGGCAGAGCAGAGCGAGTGGCTGGGAGGGCTGCAGGAAAGTCCCGGGCTGGACTCCGGAGCAGCTTCCTCCTCCCTGCATTCTGAGCCGGCAGCAGCTCCTCCTCCTGCAGCCCGGTCCCGCAGCCCTGTGCAGGGCCAGGGACCGGGTTTTGTTGTGCTGGGGAGCTCAGCCATGTGTCCGGCTGGCACAGAGCCCAACACCCTGTTCTGAGCAGCAGGGTAAGGGGGCCAGGGGGCAGGAAGGTTCTGGAGGTGGCAGTCAAGAAACGGGGGGGGGCTTTTTGGGGGGAGTGGAGAAAGTTTTGGGCAGTCAGGGTACAGGTAGGGGGTAGGGTCCTGGGGGGCAGTTGGGGGGGTCTTAGGAGGGGGCAGTTAGGGGACAAGGAGTGGGGGGGTGGGGGGCTGGGAGTTCGGGGGGGGAGCTGTCAGGGGGCAGGAGTGGGGAGAGGGATCGGAGCAGTCAGGGGACAAGGAGCGGGGGGGTAGGGGGCTGGGAGTTCTGGGGGGGAGCTGTCAGGGGGCAGGAGTGGGGAGAGGGATCGGAGCAGTCAGGGGACAGGGAGCAGAGGGGTTTAGATGGGTTGGGAGTTCTGGGGGGGGCTGTCAGGGGGTGGGAAGTGGTTGGATGGGGCGTGGGAGTCCCAGGGGTCTGTCTGGGGGTGGGGGTGTGGATAAGGGTTGGGGCAGTCAGGGGACAAGAGGCAAGGAGGCTTAGATAGGGAGTGGAGTCCTGGGGGGCAGTTAGGGGCAGGGGTCCCAGGAGGGGGCAGTCAGGGGACAAGGAACGGGGGGAGGGTTGGGGGTTCTGGGGGGGCAGGAAATGGGAGGGGCAGGGGCGGGGCTAGGGCGGGGCTCCTCCTGTCCTCTTTTTTGCTTGTTGAAATATGGTAACCCTATTTAGGAGCCTTAAAACAGCTTCTTCATTCAAAGGATCATTTATAAGCAGTACACAAAGGGCCCAATCCTGCATTCGTGGCACTTTAAAAACATCCACTGACTTCACTGGCAGTTTGGGCGGGAGAGTGCAAGGAATGCAGAAGGGCCCAAAATACACAGGGTCAAATTATGGTTTGCCCTTGCATGAGTGCAGTAGTCTGGGAAGAGCGTGCAGGGAACCCTTTCTCCTTTCTAGTGCACTCACGCTGGAGGTAGCCCATGCTGGGATTTGTGCTCCCTTAGTGTGGGTGGAAGGAGTGAGGAGGGGCTCGCTAGCCCATGTAGTGACAGTAGAGGCTGCAAAGAGGGGTGGCAAAGTGGGCTAGGGAACATGGCCAGGGCCCCACCCATACACTCCAGCTGATGCCTTGAGACTGCTGCTGGACTGAGCACACATTCCACCATTTTTAGAGGTGTACAAGTGACATTTCTGAACATGCTTTCTCCTGTGCTCTTGGGAGCAATACACCTGCCTTAGCCTTACATGGGCATTATGTTCCAGCCACTTCCACTCAGGTGCCACACCTGCCTCATCACCACTGCCACAATTCAGCAGACCTCAAGGTGTCAGAGCATGATAGATGATTTGCAAAGGGGAAAGAAATTGGACTCCCCCCCCTTTTTTATTGGCTTCTTTATAATGATAAAGAAGGCCAAAGAGGTTTCTCTTCTCTTCATAATTTTTGTCTGCTTGGTTTCCTGTTAGAAACGGATATCCTGCCTACCCTGACGACTCTATGGACAACTAGAGAACTGGTAGGATTATAACATAGCAAGTACCAAGGGGGGGGGGTCATTTTTAGGCTGATTATTTGTTTTTGTTGGCTGTTGTTAACACCTATTTAACTAAAACACTTGGGGAAAACATTCCTTGTGTTCAGCACCCTTCCTTCAAGGAAGCTCCCATTACAAATTTCAAAGTCATCCCAGAAATCTTCTAGCTGAAAAACAAACAGCAGCCAGTAAAAGATTCTTGTTTGGATCCTCTCTTTTCCTCCTGATAACCTCCATTTTTCTTTATATAGATCATAAAGAACCAAAATTAAAAAAACAGCCAAAAACAGGGAGGGGAGAAGAGAAAAGGGCAGAAACCAAACCTATTTTTTTCTTTTTCAGCTTCCATTTAACTTAGTCCATAATAAGGAGTAAGGATAAAACGGAAGGAAGGAAGGAAGGAAGGATACAGTTAAAAACTGGGACGGATCTTTAGATGATGTGAATCAGCGTAGAGCTATTGACTTCTTTGGAATTACACTGGTTTATACCCATTGGATTTGGCCCTACAACCTGCACCTGTTTTAAGGTTTGGAAAATGTTGGTTTAAGCACCTCACCACCACCCTCTCTTTCCTTTCCCTGACTCCCAGTCCAAACCTCTGCACGTTGTTCATTAGCAAAATTCATTCCTCTTACTTAGAGGCTTGTCCATCAGAGCCATGAGATCTTTACTCCTGTTGAGTAATGTCTTGTTCTGTGATTTATGCCATTGAACCAAAGGGTACAACTTGCGGGGTGTGGTGCTACTTGGTGAGAGACAAAGTGCCAGTATATGGCCCATAGTAACCAAAAATAATGTCAAGAGCAATTGAATGACAATAATTGATATCTATATGAAGAAAACAAATGAAATAGATGAAACCACCTGATTCACACGTTTTCATGTAAGGCACGTTTCCAGTTTTTCCAGGAGGTTTAACAGCTGCAGAGATTGGAAAGTAAAATCACAGAATTCTCAAATTGTTGCCCAAATCAGTTATATGTACCAGGATCCAGCCAAGAAGAAAGTTCTCCTTCCAGGAGTCCAAGGACACTGGGAAATTAAAAAATGAAAGGCTTATACTGGGAAAGGATTTGTACACTAAAGCAAGAAGACATAGTGCCAGAAAATAAAGTACACCCATAAAAGACACAGAAGTCTCTGAGACAAACTATAGCCCAGGTTCTGCAATTGGGTCTGCAGGAGCGGGACACTTGTGCCTATGTGAAGCCCATAGAAATCAGTGGGTCTCTGCTTGGGTGCAGAGGTCTGTGCCCCCCAACTCCCAGAGGAGCATAAACTCCCAATCTTGCAGTCTTACTCAGGCAAAATTCTCTCCCATTGGAGTCAATAGGAGTTTTGCCTGAGAAACGAGTGCAGAAGCAGGATCCAAGATAAGATACAGTTTACAAACCAAACCAAACCAGGAAGTAACACCATTTATTTTAATGAGGTAGGATGATCACATAATTCAGGAATGAAGAAGAGACACATATGACCTGTGTTAAAGCACCAACAGCAGTATTATGCCCTGGAACCTATGGCTTAATTAATAGGGTTAGACCAATATTTGGGCTGATTTCTCACACGGGCTAGGAAACAGGCATTGCTATTGGTCCTTGCATGCTTGCTCTACTAAATGTTTGCTATTAGCCCACACTGATATTATTTTATTTATTTATTATTCAGTTCATCATCACTGGCAATTATGGGTCAAATCTTCGGCATGCAAAGCCTGAGTAAATTGGCAGGGAGTACAAGGAAATGCATACAGGACTGAGGAACAGAATTCTTGGCCCCAACCTGCGGTAGTGGGGTGGAATGGCTCTGTGGGTGCCATTGGCTAAATGGAGTAATAGTGTATATTTCTTGTGCAGGGGCCTTGGGCCTGTCAATCCATATTGTGCCTCTCTGTTGAGCCCTGAGCTCTCTTTCTCCCCATCCTGAGCAGCAGAGATGTAGTATTTCCACTGCATTTCAGGCCTTGCATACTCACAGATTGGAGTGGAAAATTTTGTCCTAAATATATACCATATAAAGGTAAGATTTTACTTGTTTGGGGGACTGGGATATGTTTACATTGTAAATCTGTTTGCAGATTGGCAACTGAGGGCTGCAGCCAGCAGTTATGCATACATAATGTCATCTGCTCTAGAGTATGTCTGAAATCACAAGCAAAAAGACCATGAATGCTAGAGGGCCCTAATCCAACAAAGTATGTAGGTAACCACTAGGTCAGAGATCAGGGGCATGCATTATAAGAACTAGAACTTGTAGGGTCCATTTGTCAGGAGGTGCCACCAAACCTATACCTATTGGTACAGTTTCTACAGTTTGCTTCCATGTAGTTTCACTCAACTGCCCCTCAAATTGGGAGAGGGGAGAAGCAAGGATCCCTGAATAGCCTGCTGTGGTGGAAAAGGCCATCTGATGCCCCTTCAAGACCAGAAAGGAGGCCACCAGGAAGCAGGAGTGGTACAAATGCCTCACTCCCATAGATGACCTAGGTAAGTAGAGGGTGGGAAGCAGCTGGGTGTTGCTGGATAAATGGTGCTAAGGAGGTCAAAAGATGGTAGTGAGCACTGTATAGAAGCCTAGATAAATAGGTAGATAAATTGGAGTGCCTAAGATTATTGTAACAGCATCTACCCATATCCACCAAATGTTTGTGGACCCAGGCTGATGTTTAAAGTTTCATTAGAATCCAACCCTGATTATGGGTGGTTTGAGGGTTTCAATATGAACTTTTTGTGCAACCCTAGTTACCCACCCTCACATTTCCAGACTTTAGAAAAAGAAAGTGTCAACAGTAATTCCAGATATTCTCGGGAAAGGGTCTGAGAAGTCTGACCACAGCCTCCATAGGTTGCTGATTACAAGACTTCCTCAAGAGTCTTCCTCGCATGCTGGATATTAGCCTTACCCTCAAAAACAAACAGGTTTTGTTGTAAAGATCACCGTGTAAGGGCCCAATCTGGGGAGGTGCTGAGTACACTTAAGTCCCATTGAAGTCATCAGGAGTTGAGAAGACTCAGATCCTTGCATGATCAAGCCCGGGTTGACTGAGAATTCACATTACATATTACAACCTAGGTTAAAAAACTAATTGTGCTTAATGAGTTTCAGGTGACTCCTGTAAATCACAAGTTTCACCTAATAGTAATAAAAAGTCATTCCTGCTGCCATGGTACTCAGATAGTTCTCATTCAGGAAGTACTGGAGGTTGCATGGCTGAAGCAGTGGTGCAGTGACCCCATCATTCTGATGATGCTTCAAATGGCCTGGATTCTAGATTAATGCTTCTAAGAATTTTTAAAGGCATTTAGGTGCCTAAAGATGCTGACAGGCACCTAGTGGGATTTTCAAAAGCACTTAGGTGCCTGTATGCATCTTTATTCATAGATTCATAGATTCTAGGATGGGAAGGGACCTCGAGAGGTCATAGAGTCCAGTCCCCTGCCTGCATGGCAGGACCAAATACTGTCTAGACCATCCCTGATAGACATTTATCTAACCTACTCTTAAATATCTCCAGAGATGGAGATTCCATAACCTCCCTAGGCAATTTATTCCAGCGTTATCTTTAAAAACCTGGCTCTGGAGGAGTGGCACTTCAGGGTGGTACCATTGCTGTAGCAGGAATTTGAAGGCAGTAATGAAGGGAGAGGATTAGTGATGGGTACACCTCAAAAAGTTCTCTCCAGTTTCCATGAATTTGGAAGTTTATCCAAACCATCTGGACCACTCTGAGATGACAACACTGGTCTGGAAATGTCACAAGAACAGCTCTGTGACTGCAGAGCCAACCTCACTTCAGTTAATATGCATACTGCATCCCTAAATCATTGCAGGAAAGTCAGCCTCTTCTTCCCACCCTATCCAGCCAGCAGGTCACGATCCCAAACCTGGCATTCAAGAGAGTCTTATGCAGGGAGCCCAATGCCATGCTGCCCAGCACTGTTTGGTATCAGAAGGGTGTAATTAGCCATTCTGAGAGTGTAGTAGGGCCAGGCGTGGCCTGCAGTATGTAAGCACAGGACATACTGCATCTTTTTGGAGCAGCAGTAAATTCCATTCCACTGTGCATTCCCCTGCAAATCTGAGCCAGCAAGAGATTGCCACCTCCACCCCTCAAATATACAAAGTATTGTAAAGATAAGATTTTACTCCTAGTAAATGTACAATACCTAGAGTATCCATTTGGTGGTAGATCCTGCGCTCTGTAATGCACTTTTTATTCTTATGAGCTAGGGATGTCTGGATAAGTGAGAAACAGAATAGGAAAAAAAAAGATTCAGTGTCATCATCCTTGGACTTGTGAACATAAAATAATGCAGTACACTGGCTATGAGCATGTAGTATAATTGTACCATAAAATATGGAGTATCTGCAAGGCAACTGTTGATATACAGTTATATCTATAGCTTTCACTTCTCTTTGGCATCCTTTTGCACTAGGACACTTATGTATTTACAAAAACATAGATTTCAGTCTATAATCATTTATGGCAAATTTCAAGGAGCAGTATTGAAAATCAACATTTAATTTCTGTAAAAACTACCTGCTTTGTCTTACCCTAACAGAGGCTTTCTCTGAGAATATCCCTTACCTGGCCATAATACAATCATTATCTGCATTATTAAAAGCAAATCTACAGCATAGCTAGGAAATCATAACAAAACAGCATAGCAAGCTCAAGATATCCTGCAGAATTTAAACAGACAAAATCAGTGCAATTCTCCAGCCAAGATGTGCACAGCTCCCCTCCCTTCTTGTTTTCTAACTAGACAGAGAAGCATCTTTATCGAATGAAAACCTAGCAATACAAACCCCGTTCTTCCTTGTCCCCTCTCCCCATGCTGATGAACTGCCGAAGTTGCAGTGGCTCACAGTGTAGGTTCTCAAGCTGTTGAGAGCTCAGGATTGAGCCTATGACTGCTGGGATTCTCCCTTGTGGCCACAAACCCAGCAACCCCCTCCGGAGGCTCTAGGGGTCATCGGTGGGCGTTTCTTCAGACGGATGGACGCATCGCTCGGGGACTCCTCTCCAAACACTTGGGTGAAGATGCGGTTGGAAATTCTCGAACTGGGTTAAAAAAGAAAAAGAAAAAACCCTTTCGGATGATTCAGCCCCGCTTCCCTCCAACCCCCCCCCCCCCCCTCTACCGACTGAACTGAAGAAGTATGGAAACTTCCTGCAAAATACTACGTGAGAGGCATCAGCAAATCTTTGCTGCACACCCATCCAGATGCTGCAGCAGCCGCAAGAGTGGCTGCCCAGCGATTTCTCTCTTGGCTCACCGGAGCCTGCAGCTACCATCCCTCCTGAAACACGAGGTTTTGGGACATGGCATCTGGAGGCACAGCAGCACCTCTGTTGAGGTGTCAGAGGGGTCCTTATCGTGCAAGCAACAATGTCACGCAGACAAGGGTTTTCTCACGGGCTGGTTTTCAAGCAAAGCAAGTGAAAGCGGGGAGGCGGGATTTGAAATTGACTAAGGTGTTCTGTGGCTATCTGCACTAAATTGCTTATTTCCAGAACAATGCGGGGGCTCTCGCCTTTCATTCTGTGTGGGCTATCTGAATTATTTAGGTCGGTTAATTTAGCCCTCGGGTGCAGTCTGGTTAAGTAGAAAGCGCGGGTATATAATCAGTGCACTGTGCTAACATCCTAGCCGCATCAGCCCTGGATCTCCCGAGGGAGCGGTCAGACTTTCGATCTCACGCTTTCTACCATCTAGTGATTAATGAGACCGGAAGAGCCATGTTAAATACCCCGGGTCCAAATCCTGCTCTCCTGCAAGCAACTGGTGTGGAGTAAATGAGCAAGATGTAGGCATGTAGCCCATAACATTCAACTGGTTTCTGTGAGGTCCGGGGGTGAGCTGAAGAATGGTCTCGTCTTATTTTGTGTCTACCTCTGGCATTGCCAGCACCCCTTCTCCCAGCAGTTTAATAATAAATAATTATTAATAATAATCATGTCCTGGAGCTGTCATTAGTGCTGAAGCTTCTTTGCCGAGTTTGTGCCTAAGTTACATATGTCTTGTAGATCTCTGTTTGCAAATATAAATTTAAAAAATAAGGATTCCACTTGCCATATTAGAAGGTGGTATTAACATGTATGTGGCTACCAGATGAAGAATTATTTTAAGTTGTTTTAACTTTAATATATTATGTTTTAATATATTAAATTTAAAAAAAAACCGCTCAGGCACATTTTAACCAATCATTCCATTTCCGTGCATTCCAGTAATTAGGCACTGCATTGGAAATTCATACTGATTTCAGTGGCACAGGACAGGTATCCAAGTAAGTATCAAGGATGACAAGGTTTGCAGTTACACTGGCTAGCTGAACACCTCAGGTATGTGCTGAAACACAAGGTTCAAGGGTAAAGACAGGGGAAGTCCTGGTATAAATGCATATCTTGAAAGGTTTTTTAATTGCTTTAATTAAAATAGAGTTTTAACTATTGTTAAATAAATACAATAAATATAATTTGTGAAGTTATTTTTTCTGAGAAAATGGGGGGAAGGTTTTTTCCTGCTGTGTATTGTTATGTTTACATATTAATCATTTTTTTCATTGTTTGTACAGCACCTAGCACAATGGGGGGGTCCTAAGACTTTGGGCCCTCTCACAGGGCCGGTGCAACCATTAGGCGAACTAGGCGGTCACCTAGGGTGCCAAGTGGTTGGGGGCGTCCAAGATTTTTCCTCCCTCCCCTCCCTTCCCCTCACACAGAGTGCGGTGTGGCGGATTGGGCGCCTGGCCTGATTTAGCAGCTCCCATTGGCCTCCAGCAGGCAGAGCCCCTCCCCTATTCCCCCCCTCCCCTTGCCTCAGTGTCGTGTCGCCAGCACACTGTGGGGGAGGGGCTGTGTGCTTCGCAGCCTGTTTATTTTGGCTCCACGTGGAGTCAGCGGCTGGAGCGGCATGGTGGTAAGGGGAATCCCAGAGGGGCTGTCAGGGGGCGGGGGGAGAGTTGGATGGGTCGGGAGTTCTGGGGGGGTCTCTCAGGAGGCGGGGAGTGGTTGGATGGGGCATGGGAGTCCCGGGGCGGGGGTGTGGATAAGGGTTGGGGCAGCCAGGGGACAGGTAGGGGTAGGGTCCTAGGGAGGCAGATAGGGTGGGGGGTCTCAGGAGGGGGCAGTCAGGGGACAAGGAACAGGGAGGCTTAGATAGGGGGTGAGGTCCTGGGGGGCAGGTAGGGGCAGGGGTCCCAGGAGGGGGCAGCCAGGGGACAAGGAGCGGGGGGGGAGGGGAAGTGGGAGGGAGTGGATGTGGGTGGGGCTCTCCCCCTGTCCTCTTTTTTGATTGTTGAAATATGGTAACCCTAAAAAAGCGGTGCCCTGGCTCAGCAGGGAGGAGCCACCTTCCGTAGGCACCGGAGAGCCAGAGTGTCGGCTTGCGGGGGTGGCGAGCCCCAGCCATGGAAGAGCCGGCGCGGCACAGGGGATCAGCAGCCCTGCAAAGGCAGCGGCACCGCTAGCGGGGAGCAGCCGCACCCCCTACCCCTCGTGCCCAGGCTGCGGCCCGGCGCGCCCCCCCCTCGGGGGCTCCTGCAGGCTGCAGCAGTTACATGTGGTTGGAGGCCCCTGTGCGCCCCCCGGCTCCCCGCTTGCCGTGCTCGGGCTCTGCAGCTCCAGGCATGTGAGCTACCGGGGCGCAGGGCCCTGAGCCTATTCTGGGAGGGGCAGCGGCAGTGGCGGCTCACACTCCCAGGAGCCGCAGAGCCCGAGCGTGGCAGGGGGGAGCCGGGAGGCGCACGGGAGCTGCTGCCCGCATGCATCCACTGCAGGAGCCCCCAGAGGGGGCACCAGGTGGGTTGCAGCCCAGGCAGGCGCACCCCCCCGGCTTACCCCTCACCGCGCTCGGGTTCTGCGGCTCCCAGGCCTGTGAGCCGCTGCTGCCCCTTCTGGAGCAAGCTCAGAACCCTGTGCCCCGGCAGCGGCTCACAGGCCCGGGAGCTGCAGAGCCCGAGCACAGCGAGGGGAAAGCCGGGGGGCGCATGACGGGCCTGCATCCGCTGCAGACTGTAGGAGACCCCGGGAGGGGAGTGCCCGGCCGCAGCCTGGGCAGGAGGGGCGGGGGGCGCAGCTGCTCCCTGCTAGCCGCACCACAGCTTTTGCAGGGCTGCTGCCCCCCTCTGCCGCGCCGGCTCCTCCATGACTGGGGCTCGCCGCCCCCGCAAGCCGATGCTCTGGCTCTCTGGTGCCTCCAGAAGGCAGCTCCTCCCTGCCGAACTGCTGCAGCGGCCCAAGCCCGGCAAAACCAGTGAGTGGACTCGGGGCGGGGACCGCCGGTGTGGAGTGGGGAGGGCTCATGCGGGGCGGGCTGTGCACCCTTCAGGGGAGTTCAGGGGGCAGGGAGGGGGGAACCTGGTCTGGGGAGCAGCCCCTGGGCACAACTGGCTCCTGGGCAGGCTGGCCCCTGGGGTCTATAAAGGCTCGTTGGGATTTGCCCCTCAATGAACCGATGTGTGGGGGGGAGAGGGGGGCGCAAGGTGGAAGTTTCCCCTAGGGTGCAAAATATCCTTGCACCAGCCCTGCCCTCACATAATAGAAATGTTTACTACTACTACTAAAAATCTGTGTGATTGTTATCCTGTAATGGCCCTTCATGATCACAGAATGAACAATGTGTATTACGGAAAATGTTACATATATAAAATTAATCTTTAAAGGGATTATTATTTGTAAAGACACTTGGTCCCTTTAAAAACAGATCCTTTCAAAGGATATGATGGGCCAGACTGTGCCTCCAAAATATACTCGTGAAGGGGGCCTTCTGTGAGTGGTTCTCCCCTGCTGCCTCCGCAGCACCACCACCCTTTTTCTGGGACCCTGCAAAAGGCTCTCCATGAGTTAAGATTTGCATAGAGGAGAAATGGGAAGTCAGCAGGTTTAGGCTAGTCATTGGGAGGGTCCGCTTTATCTCCTCAACAGTTCAGCACCATTTACTAGGGAGAGGTAATACAGCTCCAGGCTCTTCTACTAAGCTCTGTTACCTCTTCTGTTGAACGTCTTGACACAGCAGAATCATCCTTTAAGTGGGCCTTCAGATAGCTGGGGCCAGAGAAGGAGCTGATGGTATGGCTCCATTGGATGTAGCTGTGCTGGCTGCGAATCAGGGGAGGGGCAGGCCTGAGCCCAGGGCCGGCCCACAACATTTTGGCACCTGAGGCGGGGAGCTCAAATGACGCCCCCATGCCCCCTCGCTTGGGCCAATACTTTGAAAGGTCTCAATTCTGCCTTCTTCCAGTTCTACTCCTCTCATGGTACTGCTCTGCTACCTACCCCAATAAAGGAGAACTAACAACTTAAAATGCGTTGTTCAAAAATTGTAAGTAATACTTAACTTTCAAACGCCTCAACAGCAAATGTAACTTTTCTTGTCTGCATAGTAAACACTGGCATTTTTATCTGTTTGAATAATCAAAGGGGTGCTTTCTTGGTTGCAAAGATTTGAACTGTTTCCTGAAGGTCCACAGTCTGGGCCAGCTCATGCTCTATTATTGAGATGGTTGCAAGTCCGACCAGCCTTTCCTGTGTCATTGTGGGTGTAGATGTGTTTTATTAACTTCAGCTTGGAGAAGCTGCGTTCTCCACTGGCAACTGTTACAGGAAGTGTTAGAAGTATGTGCAGAGCAACAAAAGCATTTGGAAAGAGGGTGGTCATCTTATTTGTGCACATATATTCATTCCAGAACAGCCTTTGGAGTTGATCCTGCTGAAATGTATCTTGAAAGGGCTTTCAGTTCATCACCTAAATCACTCGCATCAATATCGTGCATGTCATCATATGTCAACACTGTCTCTAGTGCCCTGCATTGCTGGTGTAGGTCTTCTTCAGGTAGAGTGAGGAGTTTTGGAATATCATACAACATCCCAAATATACTGCTGTGTTCCTTGAGCTGCATGAAATGTTCTTCAACTGACTGTATTGCACAATCTAGCACCTGGTTAAAGAATTCAACTTTGAATTGTTGTTTGGGGTCTCTTATGGGATTATCCTGTGCCTTGTAATCAAAATGTCTTTTTCTTCGGTGACTCTTGTATTCTTGAATGGGTGGGAAAATAGCTTCAGTGTGAAGTTCCTCTGCCAACTTCTGTGCAGTCTTCAGAACGTTTTGAAGTCCCTCATCTGACCGGTAAAACTGTAGGTATGACTTTGCTTTGTCCAGTTGTTCCATTGCTCCAGATATATCAAGGTCAACACCTTGGAGTCTTTTGCTTACAACATTTATTTCAAACAGTATGTCATGCCACAACACTAAGCCACACAGAAATTTGAAGTTATGTATGTTTCTGGTGATTCCATTTCCCTCTGCCACTGTTCTCCCACGAACAGTTCCTGTCATAGCATTATCCTCCATAATGGCAACTATGGCATCATCCGTCTTCCCAATTTGGTGTTTGGTAGGCTTTATTGCCTCCACTCAACTTTCCCATCGTGTGGCACTCAATGGTTTCAGTGTCAGAGAGGATATTCTAGATGTTGCTTCAAAATTTGTCATCAATGAGTTGATGCAGAGAAAAATACATAGATGCTTTGAATTACATTAAAAAATTCAGCAGCCTCACTAGAAGCTGATGCTGCATCACTGACCACCAAGTGAATGAGAACTGCATAGGACAAAAAAAGCTTGAGGGTTTAACTCTCGGATCTGTGTCTGCACTCCTCTGTTCTTTCCTCTCATGTTGGCACCATTATCATAGCCCTGACCTCTCATGTCAGCTATCGCAATTCCCGTATCTTCCAGGTTTAAGAAGCACATTTGTCATACCAGCTCCTGTAGTATCATCAATGTCAATAAGTTCTAGAAAATGCTCTCTGACAGTCACCATTGCAGGGACATTTTCACTAGGTTCTATTGTTGTTACAAAACACACCATTAAAGTAATTTGTTCTGTATGGCTGATGTCAGGTGTGCAGTCCAGAATAACAGTAATATTTTGCTGACTTCAGATCTGCCACAATCTTCTGTTTGACTTTTGTTGCCAGTAACTGTATAATCTCGTTTTGAATTGTTTTTCCAAGGTAGTGGTGTGTGTACATTTTTTGGGTGGTGACTCTTCTTAGATGCTCCTGGAGTACAGTATCAAACTCAGCCATCAGCTCCACAATTTTAACGAAGTTTCCATTGTTTGGCACGTACAGCTGATCTGAAGTGCCACGCAGTGCTAGGTTTTGGGTAGCAAGCATTCTCACAATGGCGATGAGCCTTTTCAGAACATTTTGTCAGTAAAGAGACTCTGATGCAATCTTCTCTTGATGCTGATCATCTATGGTGGCCTTTAACCTTAGTCTCATCTCAAGCTCTTTCCACCTAAGGAATGCTCGCTGGTGATTTGCTGCCTTCTCATGGCATACCAGATTTCTAGCCAGATTTTTCCAGTCCTTTGTTCCTGTAGAACCCAATGTGTCTGGAACATTAGACTGGAAGAGTTTGCAACAAAAACAGTATGCAGCATTCTGGGTTTTTGAGTACATAAGCCATGGCTTCTCCACTCTGTCACCATTGGGGATTTCACGCCAGTAATGTGTTGGATGGAAACTTCTATTTTCATTGTCTTTGGGGAACATGAAGATTTTCACTTGCTGTGGCCCATGGAGTACAAGGAAGTCCCTCAGGCTACTGCTCAAGTGGGTCCACAGTCCTGGATCATCTAGACTTAAGGAACTAAACTCAGCAGCAGCTGTTTCTTGCGCCTCCACCTCACTCTTCTCTGATCTACACTTTTTTTCAGGAATGTGCATGGTTACATCCATTTGAGATGGAGATATGGATGCTGCAGTAGCTGCCAGGTCACCTGCACTCTGACTAACTGGAAGATCAGGCATCTCCTCACCATTCACATCCTCACTGGGGCCGGAAGGCTCACTGTGAACATTTGTGTCTATGTATCCCAGGAGAGCTCCTTCCTGCTTAGATAAAAAAGCTTCCTTTGCTTTCTTTCTTTGAATGCTGCCCAGAGGGGCGTTTTCTTCTTTCACTCATGACTGCTGTTCTGTGCCAGCTATAGTGGCTCTCAACACTCAATTGAAGGGGACAAATAAGCAAGCTGGTAGCAGGGCCTGAGTGAGGGAAGATATCAGCGTCTTAAGGGCCTAACTGGCTCCTACTACTTCAGTTGACTGCCTGTTCCCCTCAAGTGGATTCAGGGAAGCAGCAGGAAACAGGAGAAGCTGTTGTTAATCAGTCCAGGCTCCTGGGGGTGCTAGAGAGGTACATAAGAGGCTCCTCCTCCTCTCTCTCCCTGCAGCTCCTGCTGCTTTCTGTTATTCCCTCTCACCTTTTCTCCTGCCCGCCTGTTATGTCGCTTGTGCCCTCCTTCCTCCAGCACAGCACTCCACCATCTTTGTGCATCTACAGCAGAGAGAATACATATGCAGCAGCAGCAGACACAATTTTCTACACTCTGGGTCCTAGTGCGCCCCCCCCCCCCACAGTCTGGCACCTGAGGTGGCCGCCTCAGTTCGCCTCATGGTAAGGCCAGCCCTGCCTGAGCCATTTTGGCGGTAGCCAGCCTCTATGTGGATGGCTCTTGCCTCCTGGAGATCTTCAAGTTCCATAGTGTGGAAGTGCCGTTCATTCACCCTTGCCTCCTCTTGGAATGATTTTGGGAAATCCTCATGCTGTTTTCCTCCCCTCAGGTGCCCTCCTGTAAAAACGGATGCTGAGGCCAATCATTTAAAAATTGGAACTATTCTCTTCACACTTATACTATTACAGGCTTGAGTAGCCTGATCTTGTAACTGGTTCTTGAAACTGGCACTTGCAGTTTTATTTCAAACATTTCCCCCCACTGCATTTTTATCTGTTTGACTTCCATTTTTCATGGAAACCAAACTAGAGAAGCAGTGGGTAGCCAGCAGCTGAGAATGAGAGAGCTGCTGGTTGTCAGTAGTAGTGTTGTTTTTTCAAATTCCCAGTGCAGTCCAAAGTGTTGTACTTTAGAATGGGGGGAAAACAATGAAAGATGAAAGTAAATGAAGCCACCACTTCCCCCCTTGGGTTGTAGTAGTGAATTCTTGGATCGCAAACTGGTTAACTGTTTGGTATGCTAGATACCTGAACAAATGGAACCTTCATCACCCCTCATTTTCCATTTTCCATCAGGCTGAATTTCTACTGAATTCAGCAATACAACCCCCATTAGCTTAATTTAGAGTTTGCACTGATTTGACCCTAGATTCCTTTCCTAAAGAGGATTAAGGGTACATTGGAAATGGATCCCTTGAATAGGAATTGAAATGTTATAGTCATCTAATAATTTAGTATTTTGATCTTTGCAGATTTCATCAGGCAAAATTAAGGTTGGTTAGGTGGTGCAAAGCAAATGGGGTGGGAATGAGTGACAGTGGGAAGCTAGCTATATATATATATAATTAAATCCATGGTACACCCACATCTTGAATACTGCTTGCAGATGTGGTTGCCCCATCTCAAAAAAGATATATTGGACTTGGAAAAGGTTCAGAAAAGGGCAACAAAAATGATTAGGGGTATGTGTGATGCTCTGTACCTCGGGGGAACATCCTGCATCCCCATGTTCATCCTTATAATATGATTGTGTGGTATCCAGTGCGAAGTTTGTCATGTCGGGTGTCTTCAGAAGGCTCATGATGCACTGAGCATTGTTGTTATAGTAATGTTATAGGTTGTAATTTCATGTGTATAGTTATGAGGCTGAAAATGTGTCCTAATGGTTTAAAACAAGCCTAGGCAAAAACTCTCCAAGAGCAGAGGCCCAGGCAAAACTCTCCAAGAGCAGAGGGGCAGTTCATACCTCATCAGGGCATGTATGGGGCAAACCCAGCCCAGCCTCACAGGAACAAAGGACACTGGCCTAGGCAGCAACAAAGGATCTGTTGGACTCTTGAGTGAGTCACACTCCTTCCCTTGACCAGTTTGGGACTACGATGAGGTAATGCTCACCTGACTCTGAAGGGGGGGGCAAAGTCAAGAGGGAAGAAAGGACATGATAAAAGGGAGAGATGTTTGCCATGCTCTCTCTCTCTTCCATCTCCATCTATAGAGACCACCAACAAGCGACTGAAGCGCTGATCAAAGGGGAGAACCTGGCTGAAGGGTAACCAGCCAGCCTGTGGTGAGAAGCATCTAAGTTTGTAAGGGCACTGAAAGTGTTAAGATCAGCTTAGAATACATTTTGCTTTTATTTCATTTGACCAAATCTGACTTGTTGTGCTTTGACTTATAATCACTTAAAATCTATCTTTTGTAGTTAATAAATTTGTTTGTTAATCCTACCTGAAGCAGTGCATTTGGTTTGAAGCATCTCAGAGACTCCCCTTGGGATAACAAGCCTGGTACATATCAATTTCTTTGTTAATTGACAAACTCATATAAGCTTGCAGCGTACAGTGGGCATAACTGGACATTATAAGACGGAGGTTCCTAGGGTTGTGTTTGGGACCAGAGCTTTGGCTAGTGTCATTCAGTTGCAGAATCCAAGCAGTGGCTGGCCAAGAATGCTCACTCACATAGCTGGGAGCAGCTTACATGCCAGAGGCTGTGCGTGAACAGCCCAGGAGTGAGGGTTCTCACAGTGGAGCAGGGTAAGGCTGGCTCCCAGAGTTGAGGATTGGAGTGACCTAGCAGATCACTGGTCCAGATAACACCAGGGGAACGCCACAGTATGGAACGTCTGCCGTATGAGGAGAGATTATGAAGACTTGGACTTTTCAGCTTGGAAAAGAGACAACTAAGGGGGGATATGATAGAGGTCTATAAAATCATGACTGGTGTGGAAAAAGTAAATAAGGAAGTGTTATTTAGTCCTTCTCATAACACAAGAACTAGGGGCCACCAAATGAAATTAATAAGCAGCAGGTTTAAAATAAACAAAAGGAAGTATTTTTTCACACAATGCACAGTCAACCTGTGGAACTCCTTCAGAGGATGTTGTGAAGGCCAAGACTATAACAGGGTTCAAAAAAGAATTAGATAAATTAATGGAGGATAGGTCCATCAATGGCTATTAGTCAGGATGGGCAGGGATGGTGTCCCTAACCTCTGTTTCCCAGAAGCTGGGAATGGGCGATGGGATGGATCACTTGATGATTACCTGTTTTGTTCATTCCCTCTGGGGCACCTGGCATTGGCCACTGTCGGAAGGCAGGATTGTGATGGTGCACTCCATATGATGTTATGAAAATATGCTAATGAGTGTAAATATAATGTAACTGGAATATGCTTCATGCAAAAGGTCTCTTGTAAGGTATCATTACAAAGCTTATAATCTACTGATTATGTTAATCCTATTTGTATAAATATATCATTCTTGTATCTGAAACTAGAAATATGAAATATAACTCTGAGGTCCTATTGTAATTATGCAAAGTATGGGCCATTAATGGTGGCTTGGAATCTAGATGGCTCCCATTAACCAGGACAATTGGTTGTAAATGGCTCTGTTTACTTGTAAGTCTTCCTGTATACCTGAGTGCTAGCAAGTGGGTAATGAAGTCTTACAGTGACATGTGATCATGTCACCTGAACTGGAAGTGGAATCCATCTTTAACCTGGTGCTTTTCCATTTAAAAGGAGGGGTGAGAACCCAGAGAGGGACAAAGGATTCCCGCCTTGTGCAAAAGATATATAAGGGGGTGGAACAGAACAAAGGGGGCTGCAGTTATGAGAAATCCCCTAGCTACCACCTGAGCTGGAACCAGGGGAAAGAATTGGGCCCGGACTAGAAGGAGGCTAGTCTGTCAAGAAGCTTATTGGAGCATCTCTGTGGGTGAGATTTACTTGCATTTAGTTTCCTACTGTATTAGGTTTAGACATGTGTTTTATTTTGTTTGGTAATTTACTTTGTTCTGTCTGTTATTACTTGGAACCACTTAAATCCTAATTCACCTAGAGTATGTATTAATATCTGGGGAGGAGGGGGAGGAAAGGGCTGTGCATAGCTCTCTATCAGTGTTATAGAGGGCGAACAATTTATGAGTTTACCCTGTATAAGCTTTATACAGGGTAAAACAGATTTATTTGGGGTTTGGACCCCATTGGGAGCTGGGTATCTGAGTGCTGGAGACAGGAGCACTTCTTAAGCTGTTTTCAGTTAAGCCTGCAGCTTGTGGGGGAAGTGGTTCAGACTTGGATCTCTGTTTGCAGCAGGCAAGCGTGTCTGGCTCAAACAAGGCAAGGTACTGAAGTCCCAAGCTGCCGGGGAAAATGGGCTCAGAGGTAGTCCCAGCACATCAGGTGGCAGTCCTAAGGAGGTTTCTGTGACCCAACCCGTCACAAGGATACTGGGCTAGATGGACCTTTGGTCTGACCCAGTATGGCCATTCTTATGTTTTTATGTCACTGTTTATTTTCAGACTTTTTAATGTTTAGTTATAGAACTGTAAAGAAAATGTAACTTCTTTGAGAGGTAATCAAGCTCCATTACTACACACTTGCAAACTTAATATTTTAATAGCTTTTTAAAAATCCCATTTTTTAACAATTGCCAGAAATTTAAATTGAGTTGGTGCATAAGATCAATGGAGGGAGCCCTGTTTTGAAAGATCTGACATTGATTAATCAGGGTTCCCGTCCTACAGCTTTCAGCAAATCTATAGGAGGTGTGTGTAGGGTGATATATGAGGGGAAGTGGACAACGGAAAAGAATAAACATGTTGATGGAGAAAGGCTTTTATCCACATAGCAAACCTGAAATGCTAAATTATTTATATCTAGAAATTGTTAATGTTTAAAGTTTTAACAATGATATACCACTCCATCTCACCCTGTTCCTCTCTATGCCTCCAGCAACCCCCTTCACGTCTCCTCCATGTCCCCTCAGGACACTGTACACCAAGATCTCAGATGATCCATTTCTGAGTAAGAAATATAAGGCAGCAAAGTTTCAGATACAGGAAAACTAATCTGGAAGTAGAGATAAATAAATAAAAGATTTCCTAGACTTTAACGCCCCTATCTTAGGCACGTATGTAATTATACACATGAGTAGTCAAACTGATCTCAGTGGGACACTTCATGTCCTAAAAGTTATGCACATGCTTAAGTGTTTTGCATAAGTGCATAAATAATCTGTAAAATGCCAAATAGGGAGACCTTCTCCACCAAACAACCACGCACATTCCACCCCCCAAAAAAGCCTGAGGCCTGGTCTATGCTAAGAATTTACTTTGGAATAGCTACGTCTCTTGGGGTGTGAAAAATCCACTCCTCTGAGAGAGGTAGCTATACTGTCCTAACCCCTGGCATAGACAGCAATAGGTCGATGGAAGAATTCTTCTGTCAACCTAGCTACTGCCTCTTGGGGAGGTGGATTACCTATACCAACAGGAGAACCTCTTCCATCTGCATAGGAAGTGTCTACACTGAAGCACTACAGTGGTGCAGCATTTTTCAGCATAGAGATACCCTGAGTAAAAGTTTAGCAAACCCAGGCTCTGCTGGACCAATCAGAGACCATACACTGAGAAAGTCCTACCTCCTAGCCCAGGCCCTAACTCAGTGGTCCCCAAACTTTTTACCTCACATCCCCCATTACCGCTGTCCACCCCTCCTGAAGCCGCGGTTGGAAGCTGGGGCTGGGAGTAGGGCCACGGTCGGGGCCGCGGTTGGGGGGCAGAGCCACAGTTGGGGGCAGGGCCGGAGCCAAGAGTGGAGTCGCGACTGGGACCTGGGGATGGGGCTGGAGCAGAGCTGAGGGATGAGTGGGGCTGGGTGATGCTCCCTCCCCAGCCCCTGTGGAGGCTGGCCTGGATCCTGCTGCACACCTCTGAACGTTCCTCTGCACCCCCATGGGGTACGCCCCACAGTTTGGGGACCACTGCCCTGATATATCTGGGAACTGTCAATTTAAGTGTCCCAACGGATGTCCCTGCTGTGTTAAAACATGAAGAGAGAATCCATATCCAATTTAGTAGGGTTTCATCAAAGCTTAATGGATCAAAACCCAGACCTTGACTTATACCTGGGAATGAACTAAAAGCCAGAGCAGACTCTGGGACATATAGTCATGTACAAGAACCAGCACTATTGTTTGAAAACTCAGAAGGAGGCTAGAGAGAGAAAAACAATGAATCCTGATGAAGTCTTTTATTCTTTAAAACAAAAAGACAAACTGGAAAAATGCTAAAATGGCAAGGAAGACAGCTGGAAGCAATCGGCAGCACATATAAAGGTATAAAGCTCAGTGATATTAGTAGGTTTCAGTTCTGTATTTGTTATACTGCTGCTGTGTTCCTTGTGGGAGATTTCTGCTAACAAACAACCCTCTGCAGTTTGTCCCTTCCAATGTTTGGCATTTTGGCCCTCAAAAATATAAACATCCCAATTTTTGCAGGTTGAGGGGAGAAACCTTTGTTTAATAGGAGGCAGTGGGGTTGGGGGCGGATCATATTCTGTCTTACCTCAAACTCACATAACTTGTGTAACCAAAGTTTGTAGAGTA
This sequence comes from Chrysemys picta bellii, assembly GCF_011386835.1. Taxonomy (NCBI): domain Eukaryota; kingdom Metazoa; phylum Chordata; order Testudines; family Emydidae; genus Chrysemys; species Chrysemys picta. Next base: position 20,736,577 of record NC_088800.1, read on the forward strand.
GACATGGCATTATTCCTGTACAGGAAGAGGAATTAGCTATACTGGTGCATCAGTGTTATGGGTTGTACTGATATAACTATATCAGTAAAAAATCACACCTCTAACAAAAATAGAGTGCAAAATCTGTATATAGACCAGGCCAAAGACACATACTGCCATAAATGATGGCATGGTGGGGGCAAGACAGTAGAGCCAGTAGAACGCTCTCAACATGTGTACACAGGTCTAAAGTTTAGACTCTAAACCTCCATGTAGGAAGTAGGCAAGAATCTTAGCTGTTACTAGAGCATATGGGGCATGAAGTGGCAGAGGAGTCATCCCTTAGCCACTTTGCACCAATGCACTGTGTTTGGGGTATAGGACTCCCTTTTCCTCAACATTTTTTAGATCCCTTGTACAAAACCCATTTATGCAGAGGTTTCCGTACTTGGTCCAATAATATAAAGGTTTGAATTACTCCCTTTCATCTCAGTAGCGTGATAGCTCCAAAACATATTGACAGCAATTTACAGACAATATTAACTAGTTCATTACTGATCATTATAGCAGAAACATCCAGCTATTATGCTATTAGGTAAAGCTTGAATAGAATGTTATCATTCCTTCCATTTAGCCCCTGGGCAGAATGCACTTAGCCCTACCTGCTTAATCATAGGCCTGGTCTATACGGGGGTGGGGCTCGATCTAAGTTACGCAACTTCAGCTACATGAATAACGTAACTGAAGTCGACGTGCTTAGATCTACTTACTGCAGTGTCTTCACTGCGGTAAGTTGACGGTTGATGCTCTCCCGTTGACTCCACCTGCACCTCTCATCCTGGTGGAGTACCAGATTCGACGGGAGAGACTAGACTAGACACGATAAATCGACCCCGCTGGATCGATTGCTGCCCATCGATCCAGTGGGTAGTGTAGACAAGCCCTTAGCTTTTTATGTGCCTGGTGTAGACTTAAAATTTAGGTCAACATAGCTACTGCGCTCAGGGGCATGAAAATCCACAACCTGAGCACCGTAGTTATGCCGACCTAACCCCTGGGGTAGAAGCAGCTAGACTGATGGCAGAATGCTTCTATTGAGCTAGCTACCATTGCTTAAGGAGGTTGTGTTCCCACAGCAATGGAAAAACCCCTTCTGTCACTGTAGCCCGTTTACACCATGGGGTTATGCTGGCATGGCTACAGTTCCATAGCTATGCTGCTGTAGTCCCTATAGTGTAGACATAGCCTGAGACTACGCTTTTAGGAGATTTCTTAAAATCTCAGGATTTCCTCCAAAATCTCCGTAGTATTGTCAAGGCTGGTGGTGTCATAACATGAAAATATAGGGCAAAAGAGAGTCCCACAAAAAAAGATAGATCCTGAACTCTAGAATGGTCTAGATTCACCATAGGACATATAATATTCTTCCTCATTTAAAAAATGCTGAGATACCAGACTGGTGACTCCTTTATAAATTTCTAAGTTAAATCCCAAATCATTTGATGTTAATATTTTTTCAAATGATCTGGAGAAAATAGGATGAAATGGATGGGCAGAGGAAGTCAATCTATGTTGAAAGGGATATCTCAGGCTTTTTTGTTTCCATTTGCAGGCTGGTATGTACCCATTGCCAATGTGAGACAGGATCAGGTCCTTTGGTTATAGATCTTTGGGGTATTGACTGTATCTTCTTATATATCTGTAAAGTGCTGTGCAGACTTTTATTATTTAGATTTAATAATAAAATTAATGCTCATGCATAAGCTCTGAATATCCTAACAATAATTAAACTTACAATAATAATAAGAACCACCCAGCAGCATTAAATACTAACAAACAAATACATTATCTGCAGCACTGAATAATCAAATAATAATGCTTCATGGTACTGCATTAATATTGAGATACAGGGGATGGAAAGCGACTCAGACATCTCAAAATTGTAGATCAAGATAAATAACACCATGTCACAACGTTGGCAGGGAGAGTGGAATATGAGAGAGGATACACAGAAATATCTTGAAGCTGTGGAGTGAGATAAACAGCACTGTATCTTAACATGTAGCAAGTGATAATGCAAACCATAGAAAAATATAGAGAAGAGCCTGAAGAAAAATGCATTGTTTTTTATGAGCTAGGAGCAGATAGTTTGGTGGTAGTGTCACATTAGGACAAGCAGAAACTCATTCCTGCACTGAGGCCACTGTAAGCCCCTCTGGTGAATACACCTGAAATGGGGGTGCGGGGGGGGGGGAGGCCCACAACTACAACAACACAGTCAGTATATCTGGTTCTTTGCTATCCTCATCGGGAGTCTTCACCTCAAGAGGTGTGCCAGGAAAGTGGCCAAGGTGTTCCTATGCCAGGGCTATTCCTAACTGTTAGAATTGCTCATAGGGAAATAGTTGCCGCTGGGGCAAAAACTAGGAGAGCCCTTGGGTATGCTGTGACCTGTGTTGGGGTGTGCTGCGGTGTGTGGAGTGGGTCGAAAGCAGCTCCTGGCAGCCCTCTGATTGGAGAGGCCTATTGCCCCTGCGCTGTGCTCTGCACTAATGCAGGGATGAATTTGGTCCAGAGTTGGGAAGCCAAAAGTTTGCACAGATATGTGGGACCTCCCTAAGGCTGGAGGTAAGTTAGTGGCAAAGAGTACAATGTCACTGGGGGAAAGATTGGTGTGATGATCTGGATTTCAAAGAAATAATGGCCATGCATATGAAAAGTACAGGACAAAGGTTGTTTTTAAGAGGCTATGCCCTGGCCTGCAGGATGTTATTTGTGGTATAAAATCACCCATTTGTATCCAGATTATGGACTTTTTGTGTTCAAAGCTAGATGGGTAATTTTTGAGGGAGAGACCTCTGGGACTGAGTGGGTGACTACTGAACTTAGTGCTGGGTGCAGACAGTTTTGGTGTAAATCCTAGGTGTGTTTATGGAACAATTAATGGTGAAAGCGGATTACGTTGGGGGTGAGTAGTAGGGGAGTGATTGAAAATGTAGCAATGGGAGTTTTGGGGGTATGCTGGGAGGAAGGGGGGTTATTGAATATTTAGAGATGGGAGTGTTTATGTTGGGGGGCTAAGCGAGGCTCGGGGTGTTGAAGATTCAGAAGTGGGAGTAGGTATTTTTGTGGGGGGAAGGGGTCTCAGGGCAGATAGAATTGGCAGTAGGTTCTCTGGGGAAGGTGGATGCACAGAGAGCGCTGGGTAATGTATTGGGGGGGGGGTTACACTTCGAGCTGGAAGCAGCTAATTAAGGGGAGTCCTTCGACCGGCGCCTGTAAGATGTCCCCGCCTAGGAGGGGGGGGGAGGATGGAGACTATAGGCCTCTCCGGCACAATGGTGTCACTATGGTAACCCAACAGCCCTCTTCGCTCCCCCCCTTCCGGACTTGTTCTCGCGAGAGCTGGCCGGGCCGGCGCGGAGAGGCCAGGGCGCTCAGGGGCCTTTTCAAACCCAGCGGCTGCGGCGGCACAGGAGCTCGGCAAGGAAATGGCGGAGAATGATAAGCCGGAGGCCGCGGCGCCACCGGGGGGAGTGGAGGAGGCCATAGCCGCCCCCGACAACCAGCCTCAGCAGCAGGATGAGGCGGCGGCGGCAACAGCGACCGAGAGCGGCGGCAGCGCCAATGGCGTCAAAATGTGTGTGCGGGGCTGGGCCTGGGCTCCGAGCCGGGGGACAAGCGGGCGGGGGCCAGGCAACGGGGCTACCTGAGCGCGGGGATTCAGCGGGCCGCCTAGGCCGTGGTAGAGAGGCAGCCCGTCCTCTCCTTCCCCCCTCCCTCCGCAAGGCTCCTCCTCCTCCAGGAGTGGAGTGGATGGGGCTACACAGTCCGGGGGAGCCCCCATCACCTGGGAGGGGAAGTAGAGCCCCCCCGCCCCTCCCCGTTAGTGTTAGCCGTTGTGGTGTAGCTTGGGGGCCATGTGTGGAGGAGGGGATAACGAGGAGGTCGGAGGAGGGGGCTAAGAGCAGGGGGAGGGGAGGCTTATGGGGGCTGCCCTGCGATGGGGTGCTGCGCTAGGGGAGGGCTGCTTCCCCCATGCCATTAGCCTCTTCTTGGGAACACGGAGAGCATGGCCCTGCGGCAAGGCAGGAGGCAAGGCAATTGCATGATATTAACGATGGTGAGGTTTCTCGGTGTGATCACTGGGAGTAGTGCGCTTCCTTGCATGGTGGTGTGTCTGCTCGCTGAATCCAAGCCGTGCGTGTAACATAGACCGTAAGTATGTGAGGATTATATGGGTGGGAGTTGATCATTACTCCATGGCAAGCCACAGGTCGCTTTTGAGTAGTGAAACCTTAATGCCTTCAAATACCATAACCTGTTCTGTTTATACAACGCTTTTCTGGAGATGTATTGTAACTTTACATTGCTGCTTTTTTTTGGGGGGGTATCCCTCCATCTGTAAGGCCAGGTTGTCTTAGAACCATGAGTCCTCTTGTGCAGGTGGATAGAGAAAAATCTGTACTTGTAACACATTTTAACACAGGTTTTAAAAATTAACAGCTTTCCTGTAAATTATAGTGGTGCTATTTTAAGATCCAGTAAACCATGACCTGTCAGGGACAGATACCAAATATTATAAGGAAGCTTGGAATTTCAGCTTTCCAATGTAATAAAGCAAATGGATTTTCTAGGGCTGATGGTTCTTGACATCAGACCTTCAAACTGTTACTAGGCTGAACATAGGAAGTCTTTGATCTCAAATCAGTACAACTTTCAGCTCCTCACTTTACCCAATTCACACCCGGGAAGAAAGTATATTTTGTTACAGACTTCTTTTAATACATGGTGTCTGTTTGAAAGCTGTGTTGACATTTGAAATTTTAAAAGTATGGATTGTGGTAAATAAACACACTTGAGGTCAGATTCAGAATAAAAACATTCATAAAAGGAGTGAAGAATGAAGGTATTTTTGACCACACATGATATTTGTGTAGATTATATTTTACATACCTTGGGGTAACCTAGGCCAAGTTTTCCTTTGTTGTGCACCTGGCTCTAAATGCTCACACTCCTGATTTTTGTGGTTTGTATTCTTGGTTTGAGGCCATATGTAGGGCCTTGCATTTTCAAACTGCTGTGCAAACATCAAAATGCAACACAGTGGTAATCACAGTTTTTCATTTTCTTCTGGGAATGTAACAATTATGGTAGTGACTTAACAAAAAACCTGTTACCCTATATTTTTGTTGGTAGAGTTGGGGAGTTGGTTTATTTAGAAAGCAATGCAAGATATGATCCTGGACATCAGGGTTTCATGTACACATAATCCCCCCTCTGTTCCCCCTGCATGTACAGAAAGCATTGTGTTAATTTTAATGTGTGTCAAAAGACAAATTTCAGTCTGTTCAAATTCTCCTGTAACAAGATAATGCTTACGTGAAAGTGGACAGGTGGACTCCAATCCTGCAATTACTTATGCACCTACTTAACCTTACTATGTTGAGTAATAGGACTACTTATGTAGTCCCGGCTCTCCTAGCTCTGGTCAAGTGAAAAAATTCTCTAAGTTAAAAATTTGCATCATCAGGCACTTAGTTGTGGAACATCCTACACTGCCCCTTTGTACCCACCTACTGGTTCGTACGGATGCTTATGAACAGAACCAATAGAAGTTCCTAGAATAACTTCTTCAACAAAATACATTGAATAACTAGAATTCTGAGCTGTACGTATTTTGTTAACTTTCGTATCATGAGAAATCACTTGCATATTAAAGATTTGTAATCTTTTTCTATGGGTTCTTTATACATAAGCTTGGAAGATTTATCTTTTATTTATTTTGTTTTTAAGGTTTATTTTCTGCACAATTTTGGATTTAAATGTTTGCCTCAGTTTGTTTCCTACAGATGCAGTCTTCTAGTTAAAATTTAATTACTAGTAATATCTGGAATCAGAAATAAAAATCAGTTTAATTGTGTTTCTTGTTCTTATTTAAGCATTATGCAGTATGCTAATAATAAATGCTGTTGATTGTAATCAAAGTTTAGAATCGTGTTATTGTTCCTACTCAGCTTTGGCCCCAGCACATGTTGATGCATACTACATTGGGTCAATCTAACTATCAAGTGATTGACCACAGAATGAACAAACAAAAAATCCCTTTACGTAAAATTTGATTAATAACAAAAATTCTTGCTGTTTTGGGGATCTGGGTCAAGAAGTCAAATATAAACACTTACACAACAATAAAAAAGTGCTAGCTGCTCTACAGACAAGTACAGTATGAAGACAAAATCCCTGGCCTTAATTAGCTAATTTATAACTGATGTCCCTGTATTGCTTAATTTCATTACTTCCATGGGAATTCTGTACTGATTGACTTTTTCTGACTGAATGGATTCCCCACTAAAGTGAGATAATGAAGTTCATAGCTCTTAAAGTTGTCATTTCAGTTGGTCTCCAGACCGCAAAGGTAATGCTGCTTTGAATCCCGTTTGGAAGGTTTTCTCTGTAGTCAAGGAAGAAACTATTTAAAGTGATAGCTCATATTTTACAGAAAACATTGCCTCTCCTTTAGGATGCACAGAAGTTCTGCATCTATGGATTTCTATATTCCTTATGAATGCTCAGGTGATGAGATTGTTTTGCTATATGTAAAATATGAAAATACCTACATATGCTTGTTTTTTGGATATAATCTCTTTGGCTATAATAGCTTTTTTGGATATAAACTTTGAGGTAATCTCTCAACTAACTTGATTATTACATATTTTGGCTACAAAGCCCATTTCACACCAGTGCTTTCTAATTCTAAGAAAAGTAATTGCTTCAGAGTCATGCTCTGAATTCCTAAAATGGAGTTTGGCATTGTGAATGGATAATAAATGGGACCACACTGTAGAACTTTTCATTTACTTAGCGCAACAGTAATAAATTGACTATTGCACACTCAGGATATGCAGGTTGATTACATTTGAAGGTGTAGTTTTCATGAAGAGAATCTTGGTTCCTAATTTCATAATTCTTCAATAAACACAAACCAAACAGTCCAGCGATGAACTGTATGTATAGAACTGAAATGTGTATTTTAGGTCATTTCAGCTACACTCTGAAAGTGTCAAAATGTTATGTAAAATTTTAGGTCCTGCAAGCCTGTTGAAACAAATACAGCTTGTGAGGCGTTCTGAAGATACTGTTTTGCTCATGTAATAAGTTAAGCAAGAGGGTTCCAAATCCACCTTTTCTGCAATCTTGTAACACTTAGATATGAGAGGAATATTGCGTAATCACAACTGATGTTTTATGCAAAGACCTTTCAGTACACTATTTAAAACTCCTAAGTCTCAAGGCTTGTAATAACTAGAATGATACATCTCAGTTACAGAAGTTTTTAATAATCAGTTTCTTTATAACACCACCTTGCTGGAATTTGACAGGCATATTAGTAGAGAAGTACAACTTAACTAGACTTCCTTACTGTGATTACAATGGAACAGTGTGGCCTTTCGTTGCAAACTTTAACTTCTTATTTTGTTGCCAAATAAAACAATGTGTTCATGAAATGAGACTGTTTAAAATGAAATAATTCTTAAAATATCTTGGGAACTAGGGAGTTCTGAATGGTAGTTGCAAAGCTGATAGCATGCAAAATGTGGGATTTGCCCTATTAATGTAGAATTGTACCATTATCTCAAAGCAAAACTAATCTGTCTGCCTCTTGAAAATATAGGGATAATGATGAGGCAGCAAAGGAAGAGAAAGCACCTGTGAAGGAAAAGTATGTTCCAAAACCGAAGGCAATTCCATCTCTTGGAAACAAGAATAGATTCCATCCCTATTCAAAGGACAAGAATTCAGGCACTGGAGAAAAGAAGACTATTAACCGTAACAGAGTTTTCATTAGCAACATCCCATATGACATGAAATGGCAAGCTATTAAAGATCTTATGAGAGAAAAAGGTAACTTACTCCTGATAACCCACTTCATATAGGAAGGGGAGGAACTTAAAATATTTTTGTCCTTTGAGCCACACAGATTTGACTTGCTTTTTTTTTTTTTTTTTTTTTGGGCCTTTACTCGATACGTCTATCTTTTCCCCCACTCTTTCATTTGAGACAACTGCATTGCAAGGGTAGTATGGGAAAATGAAGTGTTTACAATCTTGCCATTTTAGTGTGACAGTAGAGAGCCAACAGCATATGCATGCCCTCATGACTTTTTAAAGAGATTGTGTTTTGTCTAGTTGTAGTCTTTGTAGATTTTTAAAGGGCTATTGTATTTAAGCAATACACTTAGTGTGTATTTCAAAAGATGTTTTGTATTTCCTTGGTGGAATCTGGCTGTGGAATTAACTTTGTCTGCATTGTCACTACTGCCATGACTGACTGTCTGGAGATCTATATTAAAAGTGTGTTACTGCTGTTGCAGTTTTGATAGAGTAATCTGAACACCCCAAATGTTTTACTCTGGACAGTTTGGGGGAAAATAACTCTAATAAGAATTCTGTAAAAAGTTAGATGTTATTTTTCTTGAAAATATTGATTCTTTAAAAGTAATGCAAAGCACACTTGGCTTCTAGGCTGTTAAATAATGCCAAAAACTTTTTGTAACTTTGCTTGGTGTATCTGTTGTAAGGTGACATGACTATTTGATTGGTTTTATTCACCGAAACTTTAGAAAGTGTGTGGCTTGCTGTGAAATATTTGACTTGTAAATTTGGTTATTATATTGAAGGCAAACTCTTATGATTGAAGACATTCAGGTAGAAAGTCACCTTAAAACAGCTGTTGTGAGTAGGATGACAAATGTCACTGAAAAGTGCTAATGTTGATGTTCTAATTTGATAGGTTAAGGGACCAAGTGTGTATCTGAATTTGTTCACCAACTATATCATACTGGCCAAAATATGATCTGTAGTATGAATTAGGTTAAATATAGTTGTTTGTATAGCTCTTGAGAATGTGGCTGCTGCATATTTCTGAAAATTAGCTAAATTATATAGCCATTGACAGGAGGTATGTTGGTCTGGTTTTGATTGTTGGTGAATAATAGGTGCTTCTCTGTAGAGTTGTGCACAGGGGCACAGTAAAGCAAGATATTGGTGTTTAAATGCATTGTCTCTTGGTATTTTCCCTTTGTATGTCTTATGTAGTTGGTGAGGTTACATACGTGGAGCTGTTTAAGGATGCTGAAGGAAAATCAAGGGTAAGTGCCGTGGGCAACAATCTGCTAGAGGCTTAAAAGTTCCTCAGCAGTTTTATTTTTGTATAATACCTGTACCAGTTTTTGGAAAGTAAGTTTCATTTTTATTTTATTATGATAGACTTGAGGCTTCTGTATTAGAATCAGTCTGACACTTTCATGTAAATCAAACTAGCTGGCTGTAAGGGTCGAGTTTATTTTATAAAAGTCAACAAATGGCATTTACTTAATTCTTCTAAGGTAATACTTTTCAGCCAACACTTTAATTTAGGATTTTTGTTGTGTTCTAGATCTGTTTTATGTAAAGGACTTTAAAAAAAACCTACTGAACTGACAAATTTTGCAAGTGTAATATTTTTATTTGAGTCCAATAAGTATAAAAATGTATAGACTATACTGTTTGAAGAATCTAATTTGAGAGTTTACAGGACTAGTGCGCTGAACACTTTGGTTTACTGAATTTGCCTGTTTTTTAAACTGAATGGAAGGAGGTGGTTGGCAGCCAAGAGAATGCCAGCAATGAGGCACTTAGAGTGAAGAATGTTAAAGCTCCTTTGTCTTTTTTCAGTCAAAAGTTTGAACTATAATAGATCTGAACCTGCTGTATGAACTGAGAAATGCAGGTTTGATTCTAACTAAGCAGGAATAATTGTTGTAAATGATTTCCCTAACATTTGTAAAACAAAATGGTGTGTTTTCAGTTTAGTCTCTGCATTACTGCTCACTTAAAGCAGTCCTAAACTAGTTGCTTTATTTAAATGGGTTTTGGTGCAGTCGATAATTTACTTTCATGAAAAGTAACTTAACTTTTTAACGTAATTCTGAAAGGTACACAAAATCCTTGTATATTGTATGTATATGGAATTTAATTTTGTACTCAAATTTTGTACTGAGTGTGCTGATCACATTCTTTTAACTGTCCTTATATCGATCTGTGTGGCATTTTTCTATAGTCCAATTCTGGTTTGGCTCAAAGAGAATAAAATGGAGTTTAGAATATTGTCTTTTGCTTTTTAATTGTAATATCCACTGAAGTATGTTTGTTCAAAAGACACTAGGTGAAATTTAAATTTTGGCTATCAGTAAAAAGCATGTGTTTATAAATTCTGGAGTTGAAATTTAACGAACAGTTATTTAACAATAATATGGAATCTTAAAATTTACGTTTACTGACTCACTCCTTTTTTTTTTTTCCTCCCCCCCCCCTTACATGTGTTCACAAATCTTCATCATGGATGTAGGGTTGTGGGTAAGTTTTTGTTTGTGTGTGTGCGGAAAGACACTACCGTACAAAGATTCTGCTAACTTTTTAAAATTAACTTTACTTTAATACTCTAAATATTTTGTTCCTTCTTAAGTGTGGTTGAATTCAAAGATGAAGAATTCGTAAAGAAAGCATTAGAAACTATGAACAAATATGACCTTAGTGGAAGACCCCTGAACATTAAAGAGGTATGAATGTTACTTTGTTTTAGCTTGAATTGATTAAATCTTTTCTAGGAACACTTGAAGTGGCTTTACACTAACATTAGGTGGTCTATTAGCTATACATATCTTCTGCTTTCTATAGTGGAGAGGCCTCTTATGTTTCCTTAGACAGCCAGGCGCCTGTTGGTCCCCTAGCATTGTGCCTTCTGTGAGCTAATGTGACAAAATCATGATGTATCCTAAAGACTGTAGTATGCCAAAATAAACAAATGCCATTTATTTATTTTTTTATTTTTTTAAATGGTCGATACCTCCTAACTTCCTACCACTTCCCTCTTTCATCCCAGGCTATTACTTTCAGTTTTTATACTTTTATCAAAATATGACTCTTAACTCTAGTCTGCCAGTCAGATTGTTCCGACTATTTTGTAGTGGGATGGGGGTGGAAATAGGGTGATTGTGCAAATTGAGATCTCAAATAAGTGTTAAAATTCTCAATGTAATATATAGTGTTGGGTCCTATAATAGTTCTTTGGAATGTTCTGCTACATTTTTAATCATGGAATTAACAAATAAAATAAAGTTCATTGAATTAACTCAGTGCTTGGAAGAAGGTACTAGACTGACAGCCCATTAGATTGAAATCTTTTCTACTTGTCCATAGGCTAGGTACAGCATGTGAAGTGGCAGTGCACGCTTCCTCCACAAGTGCTTTGCCAATATGCCTCAACCCTCATCTGAAAGGACCCACCTCTAGAGGTGAGGGAATTAGGTCTCCATGCTAATTAAGTGCTTGATCCCTCTGCTGATGCTGACAAGGATATTAGTTGATTTTGATGGATTTTTGTGGAATTTTAAAATAGTTCTCTTTTTTGTTCAACTGTCAATCCTGCTGTTGATGAATATGTTAGCTTTACTTTTAAATGTGTTCTAGGATCCTGATGGTGAACATGCTCGCAGGGCATTGCAGCGTGTGGGAGGACCATTCCCAGGAGGACATGGACCTGATATGGCACCTGGATTGATGAATTTACCCCCTTCAATTCTCAATAATCCAAACATTCCTCCTGAGATTATTAGTAATTTGCAGGCTGGCAGGCTTGGGTCCACTATTTTTGTTGCTAATGTAAGTTTAAACACATATTTAAAAATGTTAATGTCTAGTCTATCTTAAAAAATCTTTATGTTCAGTAGTACCAATCTCTGTGAATGATACAAGAGAATCCACTCTGTCTCTTCACTTTAAAAAGAAATGCATATGAATTTTAAGGTCTGGTATTTCTTTCCTGAAACTGAAGAGAGAGTGCATGCATGAGTCCAGATTTGGGTGTAAAAACGAAATACGTTAAATGGATTTTAAGGAGCAGCAGACTACTACTAGTAGGTCTCTTTGAAGGTCTTCACTCTGCTGTAGTCCTTCCTTGCAATTTTTTAAAATAGTATTTACAGATAGGTTTATTTCCAGTAAATAACTTTGGCTTTTCTTTACAACTGAGTGTATCTGTTGTCATGTGTATCCACCTTGTGCAGAGAATCTTGCCAGTTATTCTGCATTAACACAAACTCTATTTTACATTATTATTTCAATGCGATCGTTTATTTTGATTTTTTACTAGCTCAGAATTTGCACAAATTTAAGAAATACTAGAACTAGTTTCTCTTTAAATGCAAACTGGTACTTAAGAGAATGCAGGTACTGCAAAAAAAATTCCCTTCCTAATCAGCATGTTAAAAGTTGAGGAGGAGGGGAGCATACAGAAGTGACATAAATTCATCACTTTTAAAGAGATTTAACTTGTTAGACTCACTGTGGTGGACATGTGCTATAAAAATGTATTGTTTTTAGGAGTTTAAAAAGTTACTATGCTGTAAAATGTCTTCTAAATTATTTAATGAGAAGAGATAAATGTATTGGAATTGTGTAATTTTGTATATTCAGCTTGACTTTAAAGTTGGCTGGAAAAAACTAAAGGAGGTGTTCAGCATTGCTGGAACTGTAAAACGTGCAGATATCAAAGAAGACAAGGATGGCAAGAGTCGAGGAATGGGAACAGTCACTTTTGAACAAGCAATTGAAGCAGTTCAGGCAATATGTATCCTTTATTTTTTTTGAGAATTAGTTATCTGGTTAAAGGAGCAATTTGTTAAATGTGGATTCAGTTTGTGTTGAATGGTATATGAGTGTATGTGATTGATTTAAAGCTACACTATATCCATTTGCATTGTAGCTGGTTTGTGTGCATGCTAAACTTCAGTTTCTGTGTACATGAAGACCTTGAATGCACTTCACAAAACAGCTTAGGTGCCTAAACTCCAGTATTAGGCACGTAAGTCCCCATGCATGGCGCCACTGAAGTCCACGCAACTCCTTCTAGGTTTTAGACCTTGGGGCATGTCCAATTCTACTCTAGGCATCCAGGTGCCTAAGTCCCAGCGCAATTCATGAACCAGGGGAAGATAAGAATTCGTTGGCTTGTGTGGCTTGGGGCAGCCTCTGGGCACACGCACCAGATCAGGTCCCATTCAAAATCCAGGTGGTGTTGCTGGTGCCTACCTTATAACTGTTAGCTCAGTGGTTAGAGCACTCTGCTGGGATGTGGGAAAACCAGGTACAATTCTCATCTCTCCCACCACCTCTTTGGGAGAGAGGGTTTGAACAGAAAATGCTCTAACCCCTGAGCTATGGGATATTCTGATGTGGGGCTTCCTCAGCTTCTCTTGTTGAAGCCATTCTATAGTGGATGAATGATGAAAGAATGGAGCAGGGAGACTGTACCAGGTTTTGCAAACTTCCGAGGTGGGTGCTCTAACCACTGGAATTCAGAAACCTTCTCTTTCTCTTGCCCAGTGACTGTTCAAATGCAGATAAACACTTAAATAATCACGGGGCTGGAGAGAGAGGGTGACTCTGCAGTCCAGTAGTTAAGGTTGAAAAAGGAGCTGATTTGTTCAGTGATTGTCTATAACTGTCATTCTAACTAGCTGATCTTCTTGATTGGAGAAGGGGGGAGGAAACCACTAAGAAGGGTGAGGGAGGTGGGTAAGCTAAATTATAAAAATGAGTCTTTAAAACTAGTTAGGCTGCCTTCAGTATTCAGATCAAACTTCTTTGACTTGGTCTTCAGCTATGTTCAATGGACAGTTCCTGTTCGATAGACCCATGCATGTAAAAATGGTGAGTTGTCTGCCCGTTCCCTTGTACCTTAATTTTAGCTAAGCTAAAATGTAGTGAAATCTCTCCTAATAATACTCATTTCACAACAGGATGACAAATCAATTCCTCATGAAGACTTCCGTGTGGTGGAAAACAAGACGACACAGTTACCTCGTGAGTATGGGCTATAATCTTTCTTACTCCTTGAACTTCATATGTTATGACGTTTGGAACTGTATTATGTCTGCACCAGAAGACATGAATGATGTTTGTAGGGTCTCATTGTGGCAACAGAAATCCTGACTCCTGATGGTGATACTTACTGTGGTTTTCAAAGGTGGCCTTGGAGGTATTGGGATGGGACTTGGACCAGGAGGACAGCCCATCAGCGCAACCCAATTGAGCATGGGTGGTGGAATGGGGAATATGGGTCCAGGAGGTGAGGATATTTTTATTTCTTTTCTATATAATGTTAATGGTTCTTGGTCTTGCATCAGGAAAAGTTGTCTGCTCTAACAAAGTAAACCTTGAATAGTGTGAATTTGATTAATTGACTTACATAAATTACTCCTAGGGGAATTCTGCACAATACAGTATTTGCGCAAAATTAATGTTCTGTGCAAAATTTCCTTTTAACCCCTCAGAAATGGGCTGCAGAGGTGCTGATGGCCACTTGGGGCCACTGGACCCAGCAGAGCCCAGCTTGCAAATAGAAGACACTCCAAGGGGAAGCAGGAGGGAGTTGAAGGGTTCCTGGCAGCTGCAGTTCCTGGCATGCCCTGGAGCAGGGGTGACCAACTTGAGCCTAAGAAGGAGCCAGAATTTACCAATATACATTGCCAAAGAGCCACAGTAATATGTCAGCAGCCCCCCATCAGCTCCCTCCCCCCCCCGCTCCCAATGCCTCCCATCTACTGGCTGCCCTGCCAATTAGCACCTCCCCCTTCCTCCCGTGCACACCTGTTTTGTGGTGTGCACGAAGCTCTGGGGGTGGCGGGCACAGCAGGCTCAGGGGAGGGGAAGGGGTGGAGTGGGGGTGGGGGTGGAGGGCATGGCAGGCTCAGGGAAGGGGCCAGGAAGGGGTGGAGTGGGGGCAGAGCCAGGGGTTGAGCAGTGAGCACCCCCTGGCACATTAAAAGTTGTCGCCGGCAGCTCCAGCCCTGGAGCTGCATATTCACTTCTGAAGAGCCACATGTGGCTCTGGAGCCACAGGTTGGTCACCCCTGCCCTGGAGGAAGGAGGCGGCATGCAGGAAACTCCGTACGAGCCCTGGACCCAGCATCAGGCTGTTTCTCCCTCTGAATCCCTGGGCTCTGGGAGGATAGGGGGCATGAGTGTCTGAGGTGGAGCTGGGCCCTGGAGGGAGTGTGGGGGTGTCTGGCCCTCAGGCGGGACTCGAGGAGGGGGTCAGAGAAACAACAAGTGGTTGTTGTAGGGGCTTCTTTAATTCCTGGGGGAATTTTTTTTTGTCTTTATTATTAGACATAATTGCTGACAGTATTTTGAAATTAATTACCCAAATAATTGAAATTGGTGGTGTTTTGATAAAATATGCAGAATTTTAAATTTTTTTGGTGCAGAATTCCCCCAGGAATAATAATAATAGAAATGTTTCAGAGTAGAAATAGAGATCTTTTTCTGTGTTCTAAACTATATGTATAACTTTTGGTTGAAGGTATGGGAATGGATGGCCCAGGCTTTGGAGGAATGAACAGAATGGGAGGAGGTATATGTATTTTTTTATTTCTTTTCTGTTAACTTCTTTAAAATATAGTATAGAAAACATTTTTCCTTATTGCATAGGTATCGGTGGATTTGGTGGAATGAAAGGAATGACTAACATGGGAGGATTTGGCGGAGTCAGCAGAATGGGAGGTGGGTGAACTTTCTCTCTCTCTCTCCCCCTCTACTTTTAATCCATTATTGTTGTTAAAACTCTTGTTTTTCTTTACATAGGGATGGGGAGTGTAGATGACTTCAGAGGAAATATGGGCAGTGGAATGAGTGGGGGCATAGGAACCGGCATGGGAGGCATGGCAACTGGCATGGGAGGTAAGTTAGCAAACTTAAATGTGAGCTCTTCAGAATTGTGCTTTAAACTACTTTCCCTTTACATGAGCAGTCATGAAATATGTAATTTATGAACATCTTATGTTGAAAATATAACAGAAAATCTATTGCAACTTGTGTTTGTTTGTTGGTATATTCTCAGCAGAAATGTTCCGTGGTGGAATGGGAGGAAGTATGGACAGAGATTTTGGTCGGAGTGACATGGCAATGAACCGGGGCTTTGGAGATTCGTTTGGAAGAATGGGTATGGTAATTCTGTCAAACTTGAGTTCCTCCTGAGCAATCACAATGTGTTGCAAGTACTTTATTTCTTTTGACAAGTAAACCGACTAGTAAATCTATCTATCTGCTCTTCACCTTCAACCTCAGTCTCCAAAGAGCATTTTGGTAGGTGCTGCAATGAGGATAAAATTTAGATCTTTACATAGATGGAAGTATGGTGGCCCTGTCCAAAATAAATAAAATATATATATATATAATTTTTTTTAAATGGGGGAATGTTTAAAGAGAATATTTTAAGTTAACAGAGCTAGTAACTTTGAGTATTTGAATAATTGAAATTCTAGGACACCTTTCTGGAAACTGCATACCAGCTGTTCAAATATTTGTCTTGCAATTTCTGTGGCCCTGTCTCATTATTGCACACTAGACAGGTTATCCTTCCCGTTTATGTAAATTGGATAGGAGGCATCCAACAGTGAAATGTACTGTCTTTGTCTCCTCCCCTTCTTCCTTGCACAGGCCCAGTCTGCTTCCTTTCCTTTTTTGATGCAAGTCATACTCCTGGGGGAGTTCTGCACCAAAAAATTAAAAATACTGAGCACAATATTTTAAAATTCTGAAAATTTTATTTGTCAAAATAACACTACATAATAACAGCAGTTTGTTATTTTGGTAATTTATTTCAAAATACCTGTCAGCAAGTATGTCTGTAACAATACAGACACAAAAATTCCCCCAGGAGTAAAGAGTTAAAGAGACCCCCATGACAACCCAGTTCCTGTTTCTCTGCCCCTTTCTCCCCTCACCCAGAGCCCAGCTGGGGGGGCCCAGACACCCACAACCCCTTCCCCCCCCTCCCCAAGCCAGCCACTGTGCTCCCCCAGCCAGTATACCCAAACCCCCTTCTCCCCCCTTGCCCAGATCCCATGCCCTCTTCTCTCCCCTTCCCCTCCCCCCCACCCCCTCCCCAGCCCAGCCAAGCTCCCATCTCTCCCTCCCCCAGGGCATGCTGGGAACTGTAGCTGCCGGGAATCCTCTAGCTCCCTCCCCCACCCCCCGGCAGTGTCTTCTATGTGTGAGTTTGGCTCTGCTGGGTCCAGCGACCGCTAGTTGTGGCCCTCAGCACTGCAGTCCATTTCTGTGGGGGCAAGGAAATTCTGCGTGCACGTTAATTTCTGAAAAATTCTGCATTGCACAGTGGTGCAGAATGACCCCGGGGTAAAGACAGCTCAGGAGGTTGTGCTGATATTTTCTCCACTTTTAGGTCACAATGTCCTGTGCAAGGATGTTGCACGTTTTTGACTGAGCAGGTTTCATTACTCTCTTGGCTTCACTTGCTCATTTAGGACAAAAAATATTCTGCAGAAGTAGAGCCTAGGTTGACCAGAAGTGCAAGGATGAGCCTGGATCCTGACTAAATGTAGCTATTTACTTCCTTCCTTTTGTGGTGGACATGCTAAAGAGATTGACTTTCTTTTCTGTTAACTCCACCCTGCAAAGGTGAAGAATAGCATGAGGTTGACTCATAAAACCTTCATGATATGTGGATGCCTCATTGGAAGAGGCAGAAGGGACTAGTTTAGGTTGCCACCATAAAGGCTGCTTGTAAAACAGTTTTTTCCCTGAAGGAGATTCAGGCATGATTACCAATTTTAATTAGAAAATCCCCATTTAGACAGGTGCTTAAGTCAAATTAGAGAATCATTCTTTACGCAAGTCAGTCTGGAAGCTCTGCTTCTTCCGGCCTGTGAATGGCTTCTACTCTTCATACATTCTCTGTTTGGGGTGGGGCATCTTCAAGGATTGGGTCCACATCACAGAAGACCAGTGGGTCCTCTTGACTATCTTGAATTTCTGAGTTGCCTCCCTGTCTCACAAGATGATTCAGTCTTTTCTTCAGGGGCAGAAAAGAAGATTCTTAGCAAATCGTTTTATCATCTTTGCACAATCTGGTTAATTTGCCCCTTTCCAGAAGACATCAGATTTTCTGGTATCTGTTTTAGACTGTTTCCCATCTTTTAAGATGGCAGGAAGTCTTTGCCCCATCTTGGATTTAAAGTGGCTGAACAGTTCCTTGGAAGTGAAGACATTCAGAATAGAATATATTTAGGGTGATAGTGGCTGCTATGTATTTGTAGACCAAATTTCTCAGTTGAAAACACAAACTTAGTTCTGACTGCAGATGTTTTACACCGGGGGTAGGCAACCTATGGCACGCGTGCCAAAGGCGGCACGCGAGATGATTTTTTCAGTGGCACTCACACTGCCCGGGTCCTGGCCACCAGTCCTGGGGACTCTGCGTTTTAATTTAATTTTAAATGAAGCTGCTTAAACATTTTGAAAACCTTATTTACTTTACATACAACAATAGTTTAGTTACATATTATAGACTTCTAGAAAGAGACCTTCTAAAAACATTAAAATGTATTACTGGCACGCGAAACCTTAAATTAGAGTGAATAAATGAAGACTCAGCACACCACTTCTGAAAGGTTGCCGACCCCTGTTTTACACTAATACCAGATTATTTTTTTTCCTTGTGTATTGATGATGCATCTTGGTCTTGCAGAGGCTGGTATTAAGTCTGTGCATTTTAATACTGTTGTGAGGAATTGGATGCGGGAGTTCTGCATGCAATAGACGGGAGCAGGCTTCAGCCAAGTAGAGTGCAAAACAGCAGGGCTCTGCCATATACTTGCATTCTCTGGTGCTGCTGTAACAGAACAAGACAGTACATACTTAAAGGTGAAAGTGTCCTGGGCTGATTTGTATCTACAAAGTCTATATCCTGGCTTCCTGTGGTCATTACTGTTTAGGGAATCACTGAGCAGGATAGCAGTGTCAGAGAATGGAAGTAATTGGAAGTTACCAGATATCTGCTTCTCTTGATTGTGTTTTGGCATTGCGTTTGTATTTAGTGACAACTTGATAGAATCCCAGAGGACCTATAACTTTTTTCCTTTTGCTAGATAAACTATTACGACTTTACATCATAACTATTGGTTTATGCTGTGCTTAGCTGAGGAAGACCCTACTGTCCTCCTATCCCAATATCTAGGCTGATGCCTTCTTACTTAAGGAAAATGGGCCACTGGTGCATCGAAGAGGGGCTTCACAGCTTTAATGTACCCAAGAGACTGTATTGGTCATTTTAAGGGGCATTGTTTGAAGTAAAAGGCTCTCCCCTCTTCCTTGCCTACAATATCAAGAAAATCTATGACTCTAGAACAAGATCTATGAGATGACTAGCTTATTTAGAAGTTTGTGTATCAAAATGGCTGTGGCCAGAGTGGAGATGTTCTTGAATCTAGGCCTCTTCGTTAATGAGAGGCGCTTGGCAGAAGATTTCTTGCTCCTAACAAATGCTTGGAGATTAGTATTCCCTTCAGAGAATCACTTTGAGGATAAAATCTGATTGCCCAATTAGCATGGTAGATTTCTCCAGCAATCTGAGCTCTGCTGATGTTGTTTGACGTTACTGTATCCTGCTGGGATTTAGTACCCTGGTTTCAAACTCTGCAAACAGTTCCTTATCATAGAGGACACTTTCAATCAAAGCAATAAGTATGAACTAGTCTTTCCCCTACAGTCACAAAATGTGTTGCATTGTGATGAAACAATGAAAAGGATGCCCCTGCAGGACCCGAACGCAAGCTTTTTGGGTTTGGGGATCCGGTCTAAGCATCCATCTGACCCAAGGAAATATTGTACTTCAGAGAGAGAGAGCTTTTGATCCCCACCTGCTGGAGCGCTGAAAAGCCCAGCTTGCATTGAACAAACAGTATTCTAGCCAGAATCAGCACATTATTCTGAGGTCAGGTAACACTGGTGTGGCAAAGGGGGAAACAAACTCTTCCTCTGAGAGACCATCGTTCTACTCAGGTTTGCAGAGAACAATCATCTTTCCGTTTGAACTGCTGAGCCAACCAGTCTGTCATCAGGTTCATTATGCAGAAAATATATCCACCCTGGGGAACAGTTTCAGAAATTGGGTATTCAGAGTGTGTGCAGTCTGGTCAAGTCAGTCACTGACTTTCTGTGGCAAAAAACACCAGACCAGATAAACAAAAAACCCAGAATGTGAAAGGTTCTCCAGCAGATAAAGTAGCATGGGCAACATGAAGTTTCAGTGTTCTTCCTTCTAGCCCATACCATGCACACTCTTGTTTCCTTTCATGTGAAGGGTAATAAAATCAAGCAAGTCAGAGCCAAGATTGTGCTGATAGTTTTGGAGTGAGCAAGTCATCAGTTTGCGGATATACATTGGATGACATTAGAACCCCACCCATTTGTCTTCTCATATTAAGATCTATTGTCACAGTGACACTGCCTTTGTCACAGTCTAGCAGATCTAGGTTTATCAGAGAGAGTTCTTTCTCTTCTCTTCTCCATAAAAATGGCCATACTGGGTCAGACCAATGGTCCACCTAGCTCAGTTTCCTGTCTTCCAACAGTGGCTGGTGCAGGGTGCTTCAGAGGGAATGAACACAATAGGGCAGTTTGAGTGATCTGTGCCCTATGGTCCAGTCCCAGCTATAGTCAGTCAGAGGTTTAGGGACACTCAGAGCATGGAGTTGCATCCTTGATCATCTTGGCTAATAGCCATTGATGGACCTATCCTCCATGAATGTATCTAATTCTTTTTTAACCCATTTATACCTTTGGCCTTTACAGCACCCCCTGGCAACAAGTTCTACAGATTGACTGTGGGTTGTATGAAGTACTTCCTTAAGTTAGTTTTAAACTTGCTACCTCTTAATTTCATTTGGTGTGACCCCAGGTTCATGTATTATGTGAAGGGGTAAATAACACTTCCTTATTCACCTTCTCCAAACCATTCATGATTGTATAGACCTCTATCATATTCCCGTTCAGTCATCTCTTTTTCTAAGCTGACTAGTCCCAGACTTTTTAATCTCTCCTCATATGGAAGCTGTTCCATATCCCTAATCATTTTTGTTGTCCTTCTCTGTGCTTTTTCCAATTTAAAAAAAATATATATATTTTTTTGAGATGGGTGACCAGAACTGCATGCAGTATTCAAGGTGTGGGCATTCCATGGATTTATATAGTGGCAATATGATATTTTCTGTTTTCTTGTCTGACCCTTTCGTAATGGTTCCTAACACTATTAGCTTTTTTGAGTGCTGCTTCACATTGAGCAGATGTTTTCAGAGACCTGTCCACAATGACTCCAAGGTTTGTCTTGAGTGGTAACAGCTAATTTAGAACCCATCATTTTGTATGTATAGTTGGGATTGTTTTCCAACATGCATTACTTTGCATTTATCAACATTGAATTTCATCTGCCATTTTGTTGCTCAGTCACCTAGTTTTTGTGAGATCCCTTTGTAGCGCTTCGCAGCTGTGGACTTAACTATCCTGAGTAAGTTTGTATTATCTGCAAATTTTGCCACTTCACTATTCTCACTCTTTACCCCTTTTTCCAGATCATTTATGAATATGTTGTACAGAACTGGTCCCAGTATGGATCCTTGTGGGACCCCACTATTTACTTCTGTCCATTGTGAAAATTGACTATATATTCCTACCCTTTGTTTCCTAGCTTTTGACCAGTTAGTGATCCATGAGAGGACCTTCCCTTTTATCCCATGACTCCTTACTTTGCTTAAGAGCCTTTGGTGAAGGACCTTATCAAAGGCTTTCTGAAAGTCCAAGTACACTATTTCCACTGGATCACCCTTGTCCACATGCTTGTTGACATCCTCAAAGAATTCTAATAGACTGGTGAGGTATTATTTCCCTCAACAAAAGCCTCATTGACTCTTCCCCAATATATTGTGCTCATCTGTATCTGATAATTCAGTTCTTTACTATTATAGTTTCAACCACTTTGCCTAGTATTGAGATTTACTCCAGAAAGAAGGGCAATTTAGCTGCTTACAACAGAATCTGGACAGGGACAGGAGGTATAGTGCTATGGTAACCTCTACCAAAGCCATCCCGAGGGAGTTTTAGAATGGTGGGATTAAAGTACTTTCCCCTTGCTGCCTCAGTCTTGTAGCTCTTAGGAGTTTAATGAATTTGGTGTGTCTTTTCTTCCACATCCCTAGCACTGTTCCCTGAAAGTATGTTCTCTCCTCTGACCCACTATAGGCTTCCCCAGTGGAATCTTTACTTGAGTGTTTAATAAGCAGCTGCTTTGAATTTCTTTGAATCTTTCAGGAGAGAAGCAAAAGCTTCAAGTAATTCTCCTGGTATTTGTTACATCAGTTGGGAATGGCATTCACAGAAGCCCATTCCACCCTATATTTTTCACAATAAGGTGGTCCTGTTAGCCTTGCTTTGGTGTTCTTGCAAGATCATTTTCTGTATTCCATCTAGCTTGCCCTAATGGCAATTTGTCCGTACAAAATAATTTTTTTCCTAGAAAGGCTTTGGAAAGAATCTTAAAACCTGTAAAAAGAGCTCAAGGCTAGAGACCATCAAAGTCACTTATTATAGGCTTCCCAGCCAGCTTGCATAATAAAGTACCGATCCATCTAATCTACATAGGTGAAACCAGTCCACAGAGAAGAATCATAAGGTAAGAATGTCTTGTGTAGTTTTAAATGTTAACCAGTGTACTTGCTAATATTGTCTGGCTTTGTTAACTTGATTTTTTTTTTTTTTCTATCCTTGTTTAGGTGGTGCAATGGTTGGTGGTTTTGCAGGAGGAATGGGAGCTTCTAGCATGGGCCCAGTAGGATCTGGAATGAGTAGGTTGATTGGGTTTCAACAGAATGTAAATGATCAATGTATAGATGTAGCAGAAGATTTTTGAAAATAATTAACTTGTTCTAGTGCAATACTTTCAGTGGCAGGAAAATATTCATGTATCAGTCCCAGGTTGTGATTGTAATTCTAATTGTTTTTGGAGGCGCTGTTTTGCTAGAGATGCTTTCCTTATATATATAGGGCCCTACTAAATTCACGGACTGTGAAATCAGGCCTCCCCGCCCAATGAAATCTAGCTATTGGGGGGGAGCGGCAGGGCTGGGAGCACCCCAACTGGGGGCTCATACTGTTCACTGGGCTCCAGCTGCTAGTCTGCTGGGATGGGGCTTCGTCTTCCCCTGCATGATCACTCAGAGGGGAGATCAAACCCATCTTTGGGGTACCCAGAGGTGGGTCTGATCTCTCTCTTTCCTCCCCCTCCCCAGGCCATGCAGTGGAAGAGGAAGTCCTGTCCCTCCACAGTCCGGCCCAGACTAGCAGCTAGGAGCCTCCAACTGGGGCGCTTATAGCAGTACCGGGGAGATCAGACCCACCTCCAGGAACCTTCCCTGGCTGCAGGAAGCATTATGGCAATCCTGCGACCTGCCCGCCCCCCTCATCCCCCCCCTCCTCCTCCACACACAACAGCTTTGTCTTACACACACCCTCCCTCCCCCTCCCCCCCCGATGCCCTTTTAGGTTGGGGCCCCCACGATTACAACACAGTGAAATTTCAGATGCAAACATCTGAAAGTGTGAAATTGACCAATTTAAAAACCCTCTGGCCGTGAAACTTACCAAAATGGACCATGAATTTAGTAGGACCCTATTTATATATAAACACTGAGTTTCCTCCTCGTTCACTACATCCTTTCTAACTCTTAATCTGATGTTGGAATTTGTCAGACTTCTTAGTTTGCTAAGTATTTTTGACGAAAGGAGCAGCATTCTGGTAAGCTTTTTGCCAGAAGAAAGATAGGGTGAGTTATTTGTAAGAATCCTACAAACAACTCTGATTTTTCAATACTGTAACTTTTGCAGTAAGTAAAGGATGCTAGAAACCATCATTTGTGGTCTAGAATTTCAGACGTAATTCAGTTAACTTCTTTGTGTAGCGGTCTAATCTTGAACTTGTGTAAAGGCAACATTCATAGCCAGTATGACATGACATGGCATGACACCTTCACACTGGGATAGTTGAAAGACAGTAATGCCTTGCAATTGGCTATTTTGGGTGGCACATTAGGAAATCCACCTCCTTGATACTCAAGACATGTGGATGAAGTTGAAGCTCCTGCCTTACCTGAATTTTAATTGTGGATTCATAAAATTTTCAAGAGGATATTTATCTGAGTGCCAGTAGTTTCACATGCATGACACATACTAATGTGCTTTAAAATAGCATTTGGTGTTGGAAAGTCCAGGCTTCTGATATCAAGTAGGGGCTATTAATGCCAATCCAGTTTAATATCCAAATAACCCTTTCTTTAGAAGATGATGCCATCAGGTAGGTAAAAGTGTATCTGCATTCAGGAAAACTGACATATTTTTATTTTGCCTTCCTGGATTATAATGCTCGAATCATCCATGTTCTAAAACTTCTACAAAATTTTCATTTCATCTTTTTGGTCCCCTGTATGACTTAGTGAAATTTGAAAATCATTGAACTTTCAATTCCTGTGAGGTTTGTGATGTTACTCATTGGAATGTTTTTTTTATAGATGCAGTACTAGTCCATCAACACTTCTGTATCTGCTACTTGGTACCGATATTTTGATAATTCAGAAATGTTCAAATAAAAACATTTTAGTAACTTGCAAAGAATGTAATAACTGTGATCAGGCTAACATGCTAATATTTGAATCTGCTTGGAGCTTATAGGAAATATGACAAATTTCATTATGCTCTGTACTAGATCAGTTTTCTTACCTAAAATGACTGCATTTTCACTACACAAGAGATCTAATTAGTTAAGTTCACTTATGATACAGCTATAACTTGCATTTAAATTAATATCATGAAGTAAACTTGATTTTATTTCCTGAACATCTTTTCTTCCTCTCTCTGCCTAGGTGGTGGAATGGGTGGTATGAATAGTATGACTGGAGGAATGGGAATGGGGATGGATCGGATGAGCTCCAGTTTTGATCGAATGGGACCAGCTATGGGAGCTGGCCTGGACAGGAACATTGATATGGATCGAGGATTTGTGGCTGGCCCGATGGGAAGTGGTGTGAGAGAGAGAGGTTCTAAAGGCAACCAGATATTTGTCAGAAATGTAAGCATGTGAATTCAAACAAACAGCTATTTTTTCCACTCTGTGTCTGTATATATTATTAATACCTGTTTTCATTCTAGCTTCCATTTGACTTGACCTGGCAGAAGCTAAAAGAGAAATTCAGTCAGTGTGGTAAGTATATGGAAGGCTGCAAATGTTGTTGTCCTGCATAAGCCATAAAGTAAGAGCTTAACAAATGTCCAGTCTACAGGGACAGTGGGATGTAGTTATTGCCTAGACAAAATGTTAAATAGCCTGAAGAGTAGTCTGGCCAGCCTTATCCTGCACACATACCTTAATTTCTGGGAAAATTACTGTACTAAATTTACCCGTGCGACTTTAGATGTGACTTACAGCTGGAGCCAAATTGTTTTTGTTCAGCTAGATGGGCCTGGTCTATGTATTCTCTGAGGGCTGTGGCTTATAAAATAATTCTTGCTATATTGTTTGGCTTTGTGTATGGAAGAAATGCAGGATTGCTGTGGATATTTAACATAGCATTGATTTATGCGGGTACTTCGGAATGCCTTTATCGCCCTATTGCTAAAAATGCATGAATCATGGGGCTTAGATGTAAGAACAAACAACTTGTTTCCCCCTTTGAAAACTCACTTTCTGAACTCCGAACCTAATTAGCTTTTTTTACTTTGCGGGGGGGGGGAGAGGAGGAAGAAATAATTCTCAGCATAGCACTGCCATCTGATATGTTGAATAGACAGTCAAACATTTGTGCTGTACAAATTTGATAGCTAATGTACATAGGTTTTGTCCAAGCAAATGAAGTTGCAGGTATTCCTGCTTTTGACTTCATGCAAAGATGTTCACTGCTGGGATGTTATGGGTACATCTACAAAGCAAAAAACAACACAAAAAACCTGCGGCAGTGAATCTCAGAGCCCAGGTCAACTGACTTGGGCTGGCACTACAGGGCTAAAAATAGCAGAGTAGACACTCCTGCTTCGGCTCTGAAACCTGGGGGCGGGTATGGGAACCTCAGGGCCTGGGCTCCAGCTTGAGTGGGAACATCTATATTGCTGTTTTTAGCCCTGTAGTGCAAGCCCGAGTCAGTTGACCCAGATTTTGAGACTTACTGCTACAGAGGGTGTGTGGCGTTTTTCTCCCCCCTCCCCATGTTGATGTAACCTCTGAGACTGTGTTTATGCTACTTGGCAGGAGTGCATAAGATAGTAAACTGTTTTCCAGTCTCTTGCGGCTATTTTTGTAACTAAACTTTCTTCCTCTTGGCTATCTTCAGGTTTTACTGTTGTGCCTAGAACCAATAGAGCTCCATTGTACTTGGCATTGTACAAACATAAAACAAAAGATAGTCTCTGCCCCAAACAGTAGTAACCATTTTTTTGCAATTGCGCTAATCTTAATAGCTGCCTTCTTTCCATGAGTAACCTACGTTGCATCTTAAAATTAAAAGAATTTTGTGAACATTGGAAGAATGTGGAATTAAAATGTGGAAAAACCTTTACAAGCCATTCTGCAAATATTAGTATAAAGGAGAAGCAGGGAGGGGAACTAAGGAGAAGTATGAAAACAGAATCTCTGTTTAAGGGTTGTCTAAATACAGTTTTTTGTACTGCTTTAGCTATATCCGTTTCTAAACCAATAATACTGGTACAACTGCCTAGTGTAGATGCAGTTATACAGTTATAAAGGTGCTTTTACCAGAATAGTGTTTATCCATAAATTTACAGAAATAAGCTATACTGAAAAGAATCTTTACCTGTGCCCACAGTATCCCTGTTTCTAAACAATGCAATTTCTGTTCGGATTTAACTAAATGATCCCTAGAAATGCATCTGCTTTTCTTTGACAATCTTCACTGCAGCTAACGTAGTAATTGTTGAATGATTTTAAGAAAAGAATGATTAGTACAAATCAGAAAAATCTGTACATCATGCAAATATCATTAAGGGACTACAAAGAATATCTGTCTCTAAATGTTTCATCTCTTTCTGTGAAAAGTCAGTCTTATATTGTGAGTGTCTCAAAAATGAGGCCTACATTTTAGAGAGGTTTGCCTACTTTTGGTGGCTTGGCTGTATTAGCATGGTGTAGCTAAAAGGATAGCTCATTATGAAATGTCTACCTTAAAACACCTAGTTAATGACTAGTTTTCTGTCTTGAGTGCTTTTTTAAATCTTGCGTCTTCTAAAGAAGTGTATTGAGGATAAAGGAATGTCCATTCATGAGAAGTCATCTAATTCTTATTTCAGTAATCACTCCAGTAACAGAACTTCCACTCCATTTGATCTGTACTATGATTGTTTTACTGTAACATGCACCTAGTAAGTAATCACCATGTGATTGCTAGCATCTTTAAACTGCCTGATAGCTCAAATTGTGGCTGAAAGGGGCTCAAAACTGGTCTTATTCTGATAGGATTCTTCTGTTTGTGCAACTGAGCTCAACTAATTCAAGCAAAAGCATGTTTAATTCTATACTGGTATGAGACCAGAACTGTTGCTATTTGTGTAGACCAAGGAGTTTTCATACTCTGATTCTTGTCTGCTGTATTGATACTTATGTTTCCTTTCAATAAGTAAACGCTACCTGAATGTATTGGAATAGCAACTCTTATGTTTTAACTTATTTTTTTTATTAAAATGTAATTGACACCTCAGATTGACCCAAAGATTCAGTCTGCTGTAAGATGGATGCAAACTTTATACTTGGTTAGTCCATTTGATGGTAGTATGTTTTTAGATTGTATTTTAACATCTAAACTTAGATGCTTCCTAAAAAAAATTTTTTAAATGTCTTTCTACCTTAATCTGTCATTGGATCTCTAACTTGGTAGTGCAATGTAGCCTTTATAGTAACTGCTGTTTAACTTATTTATTCAGGTCATGTAATGTTTGCTGAAATAAAAATGGAGAATGGAAAATCAAAAGGCTGTGGAACAGTCAGGTTTGACTCACCAGAATCTGCTGAAAAAGCCTGTAGAATAATGAACGGCATAAAAATCAATGGCAGAGAAATTGATGTACGCTTGGATCGCAATGCATAATTTAAAACTGTGTTCAGGAACATTCCTATGTCTGTTTAGCTTCTATATCCTAGTAAGTCATTTTTAGTAACATTGTATGCTTACAAAAGCGGTAAAAACAAACTTTTAAATCCCACCAGCCTTTAACAGTATAGTGTTTAATATACTGTGATTCTTGGTAACTAAATCTTACTATGTTTGGTTTTTAAGGACAGTTTGCCCGATTTTCAGAGGTACTAAACACCTGCAGTCCCCTTAAAGACAGCGGAAGCTGTGGATGCTTGGCACCTCTGGAAAATTAGGCCAAGTGTCTCTAGTCATTCAGTTTAAATGAATGGTTATACTGTTTTTAATAAAATAAGCCATTTTCTCTGTTCTCAAGATTGCATAGTGGGATTTGTTTAGTGTTTCAGATTCCTTCAGCTCGTATCAACATTGTAATGTAAAAAATTAGATGTCCCTTCCAGAATTTTGGTTTTATATATGCATTGTAGTCACACTGTAATTCTTGACTCTAAAAAAAAAAAAAAAAAGGGCTCCAATTAGGCTGTGATGTTGTTTTATTTTTAAGATTACTTTTATGCCATGATTTAGAGCTTCTGTAAATAAGTTTTAGAGCCCAAAGGGAGTTTTGGATTTTTTTTTATTTGACTAAATGAAGAAATTGATCCTCTCTCATTGTTTTGTGTCTTCCTCAGTACAGTCACTGGCTAAAACTAGCCACCACAGACCTTTACAGGATTGTTCCCTATGATCCCAAGTTCATATAAAATTGACAATATAGTAAATACTAAGTACATTACTAGACAGATTGCTCCCAGTTTTTTATCTAACTTCCAACCATTCAAGTGAACTGCCAGAAAAATAAAAATAATGGAACAAATAAGAGAAATAGCTGTGTAAGTCAAACCACTGCTATTCACTTCCACAGGTGCTGATGTATCTATGAAGGCAGTTTTTATAAACCAAGGTAATCCCAAACACAGCATGTCGAATACATTGGATCCTACAATGTTAGACATAGCCATATCTCCTTTTCCTGAAAAACAAAAAACACTGAGTGTTCATTTAATTTTATTGCACTGTAGAAAGAATTTTCTAAGCATCTCCCTAAACTACGAGCATCTATATCGAGATCACTTGATAAAGTAAGCTATATACCACTGGCTAAAATCAATCCTGTTGGAACACAATTAAACTTGCAGTTTTATAGTAGTCATAATTCTTGTTCAACAGCAATCAGACATTTCCTAAAATGTTTGATATATTTTTTTTTAACTTTAAATTTTAGAAGGCTAAGCTACAATTGACTTTAGGTGAACTTCAGTATTTAATACTAATGAATTTTGTTTTAAACACTCAAAACAGTAGCAGCTTTATGACTTGCGCTGTGAACCTTTCAGATATAGTGAAATATCTGTGAGACCTCTCTGCCCTAGCTCCTAAAACAAGTTCTTAATGGAGTGAGCATGAATGCTGAAATTCTTACCTTTCCTAGCCACCAGTACACTTGCAACTGTGTCTGGTATGCTTGTCCCTGCTGCTAGTAATGTAAGACCCATTACTGTCTCTGGAATTGCCAGCGTATCACCTGTAGTGAATAAACAAGGACACTGAGTAACAACACATTTCATAGGTGAAGTCTGGTCCGAGGAAACTGCTACATATGTTTTTACCAGAGAAAGAAAGGATTGGTATTTGTATGCTAATTCCAAAAGGAATCCATGCGAGCCAGTAAGAATTCAAGATAGCTTAACTTTATTTACTGAAATCTTACAGGCTTGACACTGATTTCATTTAAACTTTTTTACTAGCCAGTGGTTATTTACTAATGGAACAAGCACCTTCAGTAACATGATGTGGAATTTGTTTTCCGTTTGAAAATAAATATGCCCACTCAGCTAGAGATAAGGAGGCTATTACTGACTTCCTGCAGATACAGTAAAAGTGAGAGGTTTCTGACAATTGTGACACTTTTTTTGAACTGCTGAAAATAGACTAATCCCTTGTGTTCTTTGGGCATTTTATCACATGAGTTCTGGAAGTCACATGAAGCAGTAACCCCTTTACTCATTCACTCTTGAAAAAAGCACATGAACTCCCTGAGGAGACATATGAAAAGACTTTAAATAGTCCAAATTCATTGCTGTGAAACTTCACTTCTGTCAAAAAATGCAACTTTCCAAGTCTTAGTAGTCATACATAGCAAAATGCTAAGTAAAATATAATTGCAACACTTCTTATTTAGAACCCTACGTTTCCCACAGGTACATACTAGTTTTCTCACATTAACTTCAGTAGCAGTACACTATTTTCTTCCCTGCTAGCAGCCATTAATACTTTGAAAATGGATTAACTCCTACTCTTCATCTTTGTGCTTCAGTTGCTTAACTAAAATTTAAAGATAAATTCAAATCCAAGTTAAGCAATTCTATCTTTTGGGGCTAACCTTGAGCAGCCTTTAGTTTTGATTTTACTGTCAAGCAGATGTCGTCATTTGTTTCTCCTAATGCAGTATTCATAAAACTTGGGCAGAAAGTTTGAAGGATTTGATCTGTTTAAACTCTTAACTTGTTTTTTAATGGATAATTTAATTCACTTTACTGAAAAGTGTATTGTCTACCTCTAAATTTTGTTGTTGTGGGTCTTCCATCCATAATAGTAAGGGTTTTGACCAACCGTAATAAGCAGTTTTGTTAGACTGAATTATTCAGTGGATTGTCTGTAAACTTAGGTGCACTGTAGTTGCATTCCAAATACCAGCTTAGGTCAGTTAGAGGCAAAACTTAAAAATAGGGAATCTAAAACTGCTGCTTCTCTGTTGGAAGGGATTGAAAGTGATTCTGATCTGGAATTTGTAATGGTCCAAACCCTCCCTCCCAAGATTAAGGCATAAGTGTAGGAAGAAAGTCAGCTTGTAAACCAAGAAGGCTAAAAAGTAATAGGCAAGACAAGGGGGAGCTGAAGCATGAATCTCTTAGCCTATGGGACAAAGTGCTAGCTTCTAGCCCTAGAAGGTAAGATTGGAACCTAAACGGAAGTGAGTCTGAGCTCTTTCCTCACTACATAGTTTTATCAGCTTCATAGTTCAAGTGCAGATCTAGCCTGGTAAGTGACTATGTGAAGATGGGACTAATATGTACTAATAGGGAATTTGAACATAAGACCGGCCACACTGGGTCAGACCAAAGGTCCATCTAGCCCAGCATCCTGTCTTCCGATAGTGGCTGATACCAGGTGCCCCAAAGGGAATGAACAGAATAGGTAATCATCAAGTGATCCATCTTGTCGCCCATTCCCAGCTTCTGGCAAACAGGCTAGGGACACCATCCCTACCCATCCTGGCTAATAGCCATTGATAGACCTATCCTCTACGAATTCATCAATTTTTGTTGTTAGATTCTATTTGTATGCACCAGAATTAAGTTCCAGTATGTTAAACCTGTACAAACCCTGTGAAGTTCAGGAGCAGGATAGGTGTTAGCATTACCTTTTACAAAAACTGATTTGTGAAAAGAAAAGAACCCAGGTTGAATATGCAGGGCTATCAAAAGCTTTATATTGTATACAGAACAAACATAGTTTGAAGTCAGTGAGAGACAGACTCCCTCCCAATACCACTTTTAATCACTTTTCAAAGTAGACCAGCACTCGACCCTGTTTGAAACTTTGGCATACCCACTTTTCACATTGTCATGGCTCTAACTAGCAGATCAGCAATCCCTCTCGCCTGCAATATGGGAAAGCTTGTCAAAGATTCCTAGCTCACTACACTAAATTACCTGCTTTTACCTATGAGTGAATGAAGTAGGGGCTGAATTACCTCTATCAGTACACTAGACCACGTGACAGCTAGTTGTTTAATTTTGGTTGTCTCAAACTACACAAACCTCTGTTGGCAGGATTGTTTTTCCTTATTTAAGATATTCAATTAGAATTAATTCAAAACCAATTAGGATGTGAATTAGTAGACTACATAGGCAGACTTAAAGTGAGCTACAAAGGAGAAATGCAAGGGTTGTACCGCCTTCCCCCCCCCCCCCCCCTTGCTTTTGAGATGTAAAGCTTGAAAGGCTTGTCAGTTTTCAGCTTGTTCTTAAAATTTGAAATTTCACGTCTACCCTGAAAGCGATGACTGGAGAACTAGTCAAGTTATGCCATGTGACTGAAAGTTGAGCAATTGAAAGGGGGAAAACAGTTTAATCAGCATTCAGAAACATTTTTTTGCTTTTACACCTATTTAACTCCAATTGCTAAAACGCTAAAAAAAGGAGACAGGATTACTTAGAGACTTAACACTTCTGTCCTTTCACTTCTGATGTGAGTTCATGAGACTGCCAGAAAGTACTCTCGTTTTCCTCGAGTTTGCTAGCCATACATGATTTTAAAGGTTTAAATCTCTCTCACACACACACAATTCAAGCCTCCCCATCAGAGCAGCAAAATAGGCAAACCGCAAACTTGTTAAAACCCTTTACTTGTCACTGAAGGTACTAAAATAAATTCATTTCTTTAAAGGACCATTATTGATCTTTGCCTCCTAATTGATGCTTGCAAGGAAATGATGTTTAAAGTTAAGTGATAACTGCTCTTGTATGAGAGGAACTGAACCTTTATCTCCAGTCTTGGCAGATAAATTTTGTAATTTTGATACCTGCTTGGTAAATCAGCTTAAAATAATGCTATACATGTAATGCTGTTTAAGATCTTAATGTTAGGTAGAACAAATCCATAATTTTCTGAACAACTTGAGCAATGACGTAAATATTTTTTCTCAAATGCATTCATTGTTACATAGCCACATGAGTAGATGCCCATCACCTAGATTGGGAAGGCTGATGGTGCAGCACAATGGTACAGCCAAGGTCAATTTTCCAGGAAATATTCTTCTTGGGAAATATCAGATGGAGAAAGGAAGTTTAACTATGAAAACTTCTCAATACAGTCTTTAGGTAGCTCTGAACTAGCCCTTTTCAAAGCAGTAATGGCTGAATTATCTTGTCAACCACTTCTATGGGGCAGTGGGTGGGAGAGGAACTTGAACTATGAACATGCAATCTGAGGCTAACCTTTTTCAGAAGAGTATCCTCCCCAGTTGTGGAAAAGGAAACTAGATGGGAAAAATCATTCATTCCTCAGTGATTGAGTCAGTTGACATGATATAGCAGCAAGTAAAGTACATACCCACTATGGTTACCATCCATACAAGGACATATGTAAATGCAGAAATCCACACAGCTGACATGAAAAATGTCACCATGAACCAGTTTTTCCAAAACTGTCTTCTGCAGTCTGGTGTGGTCAAATATAGTAGTGTAATAATAGGAAGAGAGAGCACCCAGACAATTCTTTTTAAATCTGCTTCAGGGATGGTGAAGACACTTGGAGGATCTGTTGGAGATTAAAAGGTAAACCATTTTAAACTATCCCTGTAATGAGGCTATGTTTGTGTATAATCTGATAACCTGACTCTTAAGAATGATGGGCAAAAGCATACAAAAATACAGTCTCAAACAAGTTTTCCCTTTCTTTCATCACTAGGAAAAGCCCCCTGAGTTATTTTGCTTACTTGAGTAACCTGAGCTTCTTTGTAATCTGTTTGTTTGGTGCTTCCTTAGTGAGTAACTAGGTCCATAAGTGAAGTTTTTCCATAAGTACCTGATGATTAGTCACATCAGGGGGTCACTTTCTTTTTTTAAATTCCTGCCTCAGAAGCATTAGTCAAATCCATACTATAGCACATTTTGGGGGTTATAAAACTGCCCGTTTCACAGAACACCAGTATCACACAGTTAGTGCAGGTAGCAGTTATATCAAATGAAAGACTTATCAGCTGAGCCATTGAGAAGTTTCAAATATGCACTTCAAAGAATCTCAAGGAAAGTTACTCTACTCATCATTCATAGTTCTTCTGTGGCTCAAATGAATGACTGCTTTGGCATTCTTCCAGTGGATAACTTTATATAACCAGCTCTGTGTTTTGATTTTGCTAAAGATCAGATTCCAAGAAGGAATAGTAGTGTATTAAACTCAACTAGAGTTCTTTCCTGGTCTAAACCATTTGAAATTAATCTTGCAATTTACTCAACCCCCATTCCCATAATTAAAGACACACGTAGACTGGTAGAGGCTGTATTAATACCTTCAGAAATTTCATCAAGCCCATGTAAACTTATAGAAAGTTGTGAGTAGTCTGATTCATCATGAAAAATTCCACTATCGATTCTTGATTGTCGACAAATTAGTGGTTCACATTCTTCCTTCCAGCCAATTAATGGCTGCTGTTCAGTGTTTTCTTCCATAGCTTTTGCAAAACAAGTACAGCAGGGACTAAACTTCTTCATAATATATTGATTGATTTTAATATCAAAACACAGCACCAGAATATATAACCCATAAATCAGCAGCAGGGAAGCACCTTCATACCTAGAATAAAAATTGGATTTTACATAAAAATCCAACTCATTTTTATCTTCAGTTATTTTTAAAGAAATTGATTTTAAAAAAGCTGTTTTAGCTGAGTAATACTTAAGTGACTGCCCACTCAGGCGATAATTAATTGGCTTTGGCAGCAAAAGGAAAATAAGTGGAAACAAACTTATTTCCCCAATGCAGATTATCAAAGATTTCTAATTTACAAGGGGACATGTTACGTATAGATACCATAATGGAGACTAATGTTTCTTCTTATTTTACAGCAATTTGATTAATATACTACAGCCCCAGTCCCACAAACACTTATCTATGAAAGTATTCTATCATCTTATAGAACTACTCATGAGTAAACATTTGCAAGACTGAATCCTATTATGTTAATCAACAGAAGGCATGGTCTGAGCTCTAGGAACTTCAGAGTTCTATTCCTGGGTTTAGCTAATCTGCTAAAGGCTACACAGAGGAACTTATTTGTAAAGAGAAACTAGTCCAAATATCTTCTGGTGCAAATGGGTGCAACTCCATTGACTTAAGTAGTGTTGTCCCTTTATATTAGAACTGAGCCCACTATTTGTAAACTCAGCTCACAAGGATGTTGAGGATTTTAATGGTCTTTGAAGATAAAAAATGCCAAATGAGTGCAATGTATTTAATAATGAACATGGAATAATGACAGGTGGTAGGTGCTTCCATTACCCAGTGAAAGAAAAACCTAAAAATTCAGATCTCATGCATATTGCAGGCTAATTTCTGTGGGAAAGAAGAAAAGCGGAGGCTGAATGGTTCAGGAAATTGGTAATTAAAGACTAAAGCCTCTCCTCATAGGTTCACATCCAATCGAGGTCAATATTGACTGAAAATAGTTACCATTGGATAGTTCAGCAGTTCATATGAGTTACTCCATCCATTTGATAGTGGACAACTGTCTCAAGTCAGGTGCACAAAAGAGGTTAACAAAGGAACAGACTGAAGACTAATGGTTGTGCAAGGTAGGGGACACCAGAACAGGTTTGAAGTGCAGTGCAAGGAAGCCTTTGCTGGTTGAGATTGATAAGCAGGAATCCACAGTATGGTTAATGTAACAGCCTTCATGAACACTGAATTCAATATACAATTCTTAAAGCCAACAAGATATTCATATTTGTGAATGTACAATACAATTAACTTCAGATTGGGATACTTGAGGTTAATGCTTGATTAAAAAAGTGACTAAATTTATTTTTACACACGCTAATTTCCAGTCAACATGAACTTAACACAAATTGTGCACTTACCAGTAAATTCTGCTGTCAAAGATCATTGCAAGGACTGCTGCTGCACTAATTGCATATGCCAAACAGTCTCTAAACAGTGGCCAACAAGACAGCCTCGAAACCTGCAGGACACAAATTACTTTTTCAAATCTATTATAGTTCTTTCACCAAGTACTGAACATGCTGCCTTAATGTTTCTGTATTGATATGTGACTAACTTGGTTCTTAGAAAATGATTTAAATGTAGTAACTCAAAAGTAATTAGTGTTTTTTTTTTTAATCTTATTGGGGAGTTATCTTCTGATTGGTTACATGCTGTTTTGCTACTGAGTAATAAATTGAACTATTATCATACAAAACTTGCTTTGTGGCTTTTGTCAGTAAACCATAGGAAGTTACAATTATTTGGCTCTAAAGAGAGCAGAATTAGATCAGTGTTTTACGTACCACGCTAGATAACAACCCACAAGCTGCACAGATACCAAGAAGGTTATAGATTGCAGATCCAAGGATGGTGCTAACTCCAATGTCTCCCTTTGTCACGAATACCCCTGTAAGCAAAATAGTGTTTAACATAGTTAATTTCCGCTGTTCCGTTTTTTTAGGAGAAGGGGCGATTATATATTCTGAATTGTTAAACAATTGTTTGTTTTACCTAGAAAAGCAGTGACCAATTCAGGAGCAGAGCTACCAGCTGCCATAAAAGTTGCTCCAGCAACATCTTGAGAGAGGCCAAGGGCTGAAGATGGAATAAAATAATTACTATTAAACAAAAGTTATACCTCTAGTCTACACACACTACTTACAACTAATGTGTAAAAAGTACAGTAGCTCCTTACATTATTGGGAACCACAAAATCAACATTCTTAGCAGAAGAAAATTAATTTGTGTTACAGAATAAGCTATAACACAGATGCTTGGAGACCTTTGAATGTCAGTAAGACAACTGATCAAGAACTTCATTTATAAACTTTTCTAAAGATGGGTGCATAGGTTTAAGTGTTGAAATAGTTTTTGCTCTAATAAGTGCACAAGATTTATAAACTTGTAGGATTGAGACCTTTATTTGTGGATGAAAAATTTAAAGTTGTCAGATTAAATCCAAGTTCATTGATGTTCTAGATGTTACTTGTTTGTATCTACTTTTGTGAGAAAAATACACTCAAGTCAAGCATCAGCAACTCAGTGAAGCATAAAACAACTGACCATTAGTTCCTGCTTCACTTATGTGCTGAATCCATTTGTAAAATGGGTATAGTACTACTTGTTTCATGGATATATTGTGTAAGGCTTAGGCCATGGCTACACTATTAAGCTTACAATGGCACAGCTGTTCCGCCAACATAGCGTTGTGCACACTATCACTTATGCGAGTGAAACATGTCCTCTGGGGGTGGTTTTTTTTACATCCCTGAATGACATAAGTTTTGCTCACATAAGTGGTAGTGTAGACGTGGCCTTAATTAAGCAGCTTAAGATCCCTTGAAGCATAACAAAACACGAAGTTAACAGCCCACTCAAGACTGGGCATTTTAACCAGCAATTGTCTGTCTTAAAGATGAACGGTTTTTGGTTTTAAACCACATTGTATTGGGATGAAGGAAACTTTAGGGCTAAGTTTACACTAGCTTTTATGGAAAAACTCCCCATTGTTTCCATTAGCACATATGTTTGGTAGAAGAGGGCACCACTGTTCTTACCATTGTGTCCTTATGCTCTGGGAAATTGTCAGGTTATTTATTAGGTAAATTCTTGATGATTCTAACACCTTTGTTCCCCCCACTGCTTAAGCTGATTTTAAGTAAGATATTGCTAATACACCCAGCATCTTAGAATATAGGCAGTTAGCTAGGAGATATCTACTGTAGATGGAGAGAAAGCCACTGTATGCATGTTGCACTTCTGTCCTGCTGCATGTGGGATGATAAAGCCAGCAGAGAGTGTTGATCATCTAGCCTGACCTACCTAACACCAGCCTTAGGACTTCCCTGAATTAATTCCTGTTTGAACTAGAGCAAACCTTTTTGAAAAAAATCCAATCTAGACTTAAAAACTTCTAGTGACGGAGATTCCCCTACAGCCCTTGGTAAATAGTTCCAATGGTTAATTACCCTATTACAATGTGTGTATTTAGAGTCTGAATTTGTCTAGTTTCAGCTTCCAGCCATTAGATATTGTTACACTTTGCTTGTTACATTGAAGAGCACTGTATTATAAATTATTGCTCCCTATGTAGATACTTGGATTGTTAGTAAATCACCCTGTAACCATCTATTTGATAAAACTAAATATATTGTCAAGTATCAGGGGGTAGCCGTGTTAGTCTGTATCTACAAAAACAATAAGGAGTCTGGTGGCACCTTAAAGACTAACGGATTTATTTGGGCATAAGCTTTCGTGGGTAAAAACCTCACTTCTTTAGATGTATCCCACGAAAGCTTATGCCCAAATAAATCCGTTAGTCTTTAAGGTGCCACCAGACTCCTTATTGTTTTAACTAAATATATTGAATGTTTTAACTCTTTCACTAAAAGTAATGTTTTCTAATCCTTTAATCATTCTGTGGCTGTTTGCTGAACACTCCAATTTATCAACATGATGCATACAAGAGGAATCCCATTGGTACTAGTGTGTGTTTTTGTGAATCTTTTCTGCAGGAACCAGTGTCCTGGGAAAAGCAATCTGCCTTAGTCTAGGACATCTGGTACTTTCATTTTTTAAATCACTTTAAAGTTAATCACTTTATTTACAATATTTTTCTTTTTAGTGTTAAGCCTGGATGTCAGTATTAAATCTCCTGCACTCCTGTAGTTTACCAGCCTTAAGCCCACTCTGTCTGTACACTGTTTCCCAACTCAGCTAAATATTGAATGTTGAACTTTCTGCCCTCATTTCTAAGTTGCACTCATACTGTCAAACTCTACAAAGGGAATAATCTTGCCAATAGCGGTTCAATTTTACAGAAATGATTACTAGGACTTAAAAAATAACTTACATTCACTAATGCTCTCTAGAGAAGGAAGGAAGTAATCATCACACACAATGGAGACAGCCATAAACATATAAAGGATAATTATGAAATAGATAATGATCCCCCCATCTTCTCTCTCCTGTTGTGTAAAAAATGCGTCAGGAAATTCCGATGAGGGAGGGGGGATGCATTGTGTTTTATTTTCTGAAAAGAGAATACAAAGGTCTTATGCAGATTATCAAACATTGTCTTCTTCCCCCAGCTACAAAACTTTTGAGGATGTTTTCAATGGAATTTTGGGTAGGTGGAACATATGAACCTATTTTAAATGATTAGTTCTTAATTGTTGGAAGCCCCCAGACAGAGAACTGTTGCAATACACATAAGGGGATAGGGATATTGCCAATGTTTCATTCCTGCACATAGGATGACCAGCTGTCCTGATTTTATAGGGACTCCCAATTTTGGGGTCTTTTTTTTATATAGGCTCCTATTACCCCCTCACCCCTGTCCCGATTTTTCACATTTGCTATGTGGTCACCCTACCTGCACACAACACTGTCAAACGTACACCAAGGAAAGCCAGCAACCCAAACTTGTTTCCAACCCTTTGCCTAATGAGCCTTTGACACACACCCCTTTATAGAGCAACCAATGTTAAGGTATCCTGCGGTTTC
Source organism: Chrysemys picta bellii (assembly GCF_011386835.1). NCBI lineage: Eukaryota > Metazoa > Chordata > Testudines > Emydidae > Chrysemys > Chrysemys picta. Next base: position 20,775,911 of record NC_088800.1, read on the forward strand.
CAGTACAACTCTGTTTGACCTCCAGTTAAGACTTCAGAAAGGCAAAAATACTGGGGTGGGTGCCATGTATGGCCGCAGAAGGTTTGCTTAAACTTAGACATTTTCCAGTCAGCTACAGGTCATGCTCGAGTTATCCTGGCAAAAGAAATAAAGGGTTCTCTTCCAACCGCCGGGGCGGAAAACAGCCAGCGAAGGAAAGGGAGAAAACTCAGGACCATATTGAAATAGTTGAACACATTTGCCTTTCTTAGCAACTACGCTGGTGTGACAAGAAAGGTCCCAGCTCTTTCCAACGCTTCCCCCCTGGGCACTGTGTGCATCTCGGCTTGATTAGCTGAAAAGCCCCAGTAAACCGAGCGGCCCATGCGATGGCTAGTCCTGTAGCTACTGCGCTTTTCCCACCCACGCTCCATCCCCGAGCCCCTTTCCGGCGGGGTCCCCTGGCGCACGGGGCGGGGGTTTGGAGCGGAGCCGCTCCCGAGGTGTGAACGCAGCCGGCTGACACTCCGCGCCCCCGGCCTACCTGTGTCCCTGGGGAGCCGCTGGGCGGCAGCGCCCCTGCGAGGCAGGTGAAAGGCGGCCAGAGCCCCCAGGAGCAGCAGGACGGAGGCTACCCGGCCGCCTCTTGCACGGTTCCTCCAGCCTCCCTGCATCGCGCCGGCCTCAGCCTCGCACTGAGCGGCGGGGGGAGGCGTAGAGGGGATTAGGGGCCGGCGGGATCATGTGAGGGGGCGGTTTTGGCCGCTTCCCCCGGGCGCGCAGCGGCGAGGAGGCAGGGGGTGGGGTGGGGTGGGGAGCTCGCCTCCTGCTGCAGCCCAGGCCCGATGCCGCCAGACCCGGGCTCGTTCTCCCGGCGGCTGGCGCCCCGGATCCCGGGCTGCCTGTCCTGGGCCGAACGGGGGACGCACCACGCTGGGGTGCTGCTGGCAGGTGGGGCTGAGTTTCGGGCCCTCACTAGTCCCGCGGGGCGGCTGCTCCCCTGCACCCCGGTTCGGTTACAAGCCAGGCCTCGGGCTGGAGTCCCCTTAGCCGAGGCTACCACTGCCAAGGGTAGATACAAACCATAGCTGGGGCTCCCTCCCCCCGCTTCTCCCAGGAATTGCCCCCAGAGGCGCAGGGCCTAGCTTGCCCACTGAAGGGCGCCAGGCATCAAGTGCAGCACACAAACAGCCCTGAAGTTCTGGGGGAGGCCCGGATCTCGCAATGGGTTCTGGGCCCCTGTGCTCAGGCACAGACAAAAGTCTGTCCCGTTGCAGACTGGAGGCTTTAGCTATTATTACTAACTTTCCCTTAGTTTCTGCAACTGTGGAAAAAGCATGTGACATGTTGGCCACCACCCAACTTGGAAGCTGGTGAGACTGTGCAAATGTTGGGATGGGAAGGAGATTTAATGTAGGCTGCTCTCATACCAATATGACTATCTTCCTTGCACCACTCTACAGCCTCAGCTTAGTCCCATTGGGCTGTGACCGAGTTCCCACGCGGGGTGATGCCAATACCAAATTTATGTGGGAAGAAGACTTCCATACCCGTCAGATGAATTATTCAGCAAGAGTCACAGTGAGACCAAGCACACAGGCCCCTGCTTCAGAGCCTGCAACCCAAACTTGTTTCCATCCCTTTGTCTAATGACCTTTCAACATTGAAGTCAGGTGTGTAATTGAAGATTAAATACAAAGCTTTCTTGCTTAAAAATGTATTTTAATAGGTCCCACAAAACTCTTGGCTACTCCGAAGGAAAAGCTGAATTAGGTTTCTATCAAATCAATTTCTAACCTTAGTGTCCATAAATGTTTACTGTCCAATTATGTGAAATGACATTGTAAAGTGCCAATATTGTAACTGGCCATTTCTTAGGAGCAGGGCTAATGCTCACTCACATTTAGATATTTGGGCTTATTTCTCTTGCAAATTGAAAAACATTATTTTTGCTTCATTGCATCCTAATCCTTTAAGTGTATTGCTCCTTATTCCCATGCTGGTTTAGCTAATGCATGATCGACCACCGTATAGTATGAATAAGATGTGATGGGGTTTAGTAACTCCACTGCAAAAGTGTGGCAGGGTTATTTTTTTTTCCTTTTTATAATAAAAGAGATTGTGTCTACAAAACATCATTAGGACAGGGTAGAGACTGGCAATTAAAAAAAACTATTCTGAACCTGCCCAGTCATCCATAATAACTATATCAATCTCCAGCACCTCTTTATCTCAATATTAAAAACAGTGTGATTGTTCTCTCCCAGAATAGTATAAGTTATAAGGGCCAAGGTTTCAAAAGTGGCTTGTGAGATTGGGTGCTTAACCTGAGACATTTTAAAGGGTGGGTGCTCAGTGTCTTCTGAAAATCAGCCACTCTAAGGTGTGTCAAGTTGGGAACCCAAGATTACTAGCTACTTTTGAAAATCTTGGTAAAAGCTTTACATTGTTTCTCTGACATAAAGAGAGAAAACCAGGGGGTGGAGATGGAAATCATCTTGGCCCGGATAGATTTATCTATAAGGAAAGTTAAATCCATATTCTTCTGATTCCTGTTTTTCACTATGGGTGCATTTTTACTAGAGACAAACAGAGGAGGACTTTCTGGAACTGGAACTCTTTCTAGTCACTGTTTAAATTATCTAATTTCCTGCTTCCTCTATGTAGGTCAATAAAGGGGGTCTTCCTACACAAGGTCTCTAGCACTATCCCCTGGATCTCTTCCATAAAGGTAAGCTGATTGCTCACCCATTACACAATGAATACTGTAATACAGCTTTCTAGTATCCAGTGTGTTTAAAGAGGATCTTTTCAATTCCATTTTTTTATGGTATCTGTCTTTTATTGGTTGAAATGACATTTGCAGCTCTGATTGAAATGTGTGCTCTAACTGGAACAGAACAGCAATTCTTCTTAGAGCGATTGCTCATATCGATTCCAATTAGGTGAGTGCGTGCCGTGTGCATAGTCGTTGGAAAGTTTTTCACCTAGCAGCACCTGTCGGGTTGGCTGTGTAGCTCCCTGGAATGGCGTCTCCATAGTGCTCTATATATGACCCTGCCAACCCGGTGCCACCTCAATTCCTTCTTGCCACCAGTGACAGTTGTTGGAACTGTGGCGTCTTGCTCAGCAAGCTCTCCATGTTTCCCTAGCTTCTATCTATGTTAGTGTTTGTCTTCCATAGTAAGTTTAGTTAGTTATTAGTTAGTGTAGTGTTAATAGTTCGCTGTTGGGGGAGATGGGGGGGTTCCCCTCCAACCTGACTGTGTTCTTCCTGGGGACTCAGGGCATGCCTAAGTCCTACAGGTTCAAACCCTGCAAGTCCGGCAACAAGCCTATGCCAACGGGTGACTCCCACGATGATTGCTTAAAGTGTCTGGGGGAAATGCATCAGGCGGATAAGTGCAGGATTTGCAATGGGTTTCGCCCGAGAACGAAAAAGGAGTGGGACTTTAGACTGAAGCAGTTCCTTATGGAGGCGGCATTTAGACCGCAATCAGCATCGGCGCAGCAGGACCCAGGACCGAGTGCATTGGTGTGTAGTGCCCTGGCAGTGGTAACGGAGACAGCACCACGGAAGGAATCTGGACGAGACCTGCGGCACCGCCGCTCTCCAGTGCAGAAACAGTCGGAGACGACTTGGCACCGTTCCCATTCCCTGGGGCGGAAGTGGCACTGGAAACAAGGTACTGGAAATCTCGACTTCGGGTCCCACTCCCTCCGAACCGGCCAATGGGTGCATCCCAGGGAGGAGCCCACAGTGCCGAAAACTTTGGAGCCGGCACCATTGACTTTGGTCCCGCAAGTAGGGCCGTTGAGTCTGGTGCAATTGGACTCATGTTGTCAGGTAATGGAGGAGGTGCAACTGCCTTCCATCCCAGACACATTTGAGGCTGTGAGAGACCTCATAGATATGACGGCACTGCGGTCCCTGGCACTTCGCGCCAAGCCTCCGATACCATAGCGTTCGGCACCGTCCCGTAGAAAACCGGCAATGCTCCACCCCTTGGTGCTACCACCAGAGGCAAGATTCTACTTAGAGGCCCGGTGCCACTCAGAGTCCCAGTGCCGATCACACTCACGGCACCAGTCGTACTCGCGGCGCCAGTCTGACTTGCGGCACTGATTCAGGTCCCGCCAGCAATTCCGTTGGCAGCGTCGATCACCGTTGCGCAGCAGGTCCCGGTCCTGGCACAGTCCATCTTGGCACCATTCCATGTCTCATCGCGCAGACCCTGCTCGCGGCACCACTCTCCAGCCTCGCGGCATTGCTCCCTGGCCTAACAGCGCTCGGCACAGGCAATCCTGAGTAGATAGAACTTTAACTCCTGGAACTCGATGCTGAAGTTTAAGGAATTGCAGAGTCCAAAGAGGAGTTTGGGGCTATTATTGAGGAGGGCAAGGCAGTGGTAAGGACCTCTTTACAGGCCTCACTGGATGCTGCGTACTCAGCGGCACGCACCTTGTCCTCAGGAATCGCCATGAGGCGTAGCTCATGGCTGCAGGCCTTGGGGCTTCCACCCAAGGCTCAACAAACTATGCAGGACCTGCCTTTCGATGGGGTGGGTCCGTTTGCTGAACAGATGGACTCCAGGCTGCATAGCCTAAAGGATTCCAGGGCTACAATGAAATCTTGGGTATGCACACCCCGGCAACCCAAAGAGCGTCCTTTAAGCCCCAACCACAGAAACAACATTCATATCCTCAGCTGAGGCAGGATCCTACAGACGCAGGGGCAGAAATGGCAGGCGCAAGCCCTCCCACCCTCCGTCTGGACAGGGCCAGGGCCCGACTAAACCTTTGTCAGGCTCAAAGCAGTCATTTTGAAGGTGTGCCCGAGGATGGCGCACCTGTCTTAGCACCAGTTCTTTTCCTGTGTTTTCTGAACCGTCTATCCCATTTCTACTGTGCTTGGTTCCAAATAACATGGGACTGCTGGGTTCTTCGCATGGTAGAAGTGGGATATTCTCTCCAATTCTGGTCCTCCCTTCCCTCCCACCCCTCTTCCCCGTCCCTCTTCAGGGACCCCTCTCACGAGCAGCTCCTTATCCAGGAGGTGCAGGCGCTCCTCGCCATAGGAGCAGTGGAGGAGATTCCTCAGGAGTAAGGGGCAAGGGATTCTACTCCCACTATTTCCTAATCCCCAAGGCAAAGGGGGGTCTCCGACCCATTCTAGACCTGCGAGGACTCAACAAATTCATGGTGAAGCTGAAGTTCCATATGGTCTCCCTGAGCACGATTATCCCTTCCCTGGATTTGGGAGACTGGAATGCCGCCCTCGACATCAGAGACGTACTTTCACATAGCCATTTAGCCTGTGCCAGGTGATTTCTAAGGTTTGTGGTCAACCACAAACACTATTCTCCCATTTGGTCTCTCAACGGCCCCCTGAGTGTTCACCAAGTGCATGTCAGTCGTAGCAGCCTTCCTCCGCAAGAGACAGGTGCAGGTATAGCCCTACCTCGATAACTGGCTGCTCCGGAGGGCGCAGCAGGGAGCAGGTGGAATCTCAGGTTTGGTTCCTCCAATTCACTTTCAAGAGACTGGGCCTCCTCCTTAATGTGAACAAGTCAACCTTGTCTCCTCCGACCCAGAGAATAGAGTTCATCGGAGCGGTGCTGGACTTTGTGCAGGCAAGAGCGTTTTTGCCGGACACACGATTCCAAGCCACGTTGAACATCATTCAAGGCCTCGGGCAATTCCCGACCACTACTGCAAGGGGTTGTCTACGTCTCCTTGGCCACATGGCAGCCTGCACTTATGTGGTCTGTCATGCCAGGCTGAGGCTCAGACTGCTGCAAGCATGGCTTGCGTCAGCCTATCGCCCGGGACACCACAACCTGGACATAGTCATGATGGTACCAGAACACATACTCGAGTCCCTCCAGTGGTGGCTTGACCCTCGGAGGGTGTGCGAAGGTGTCCACTTCAACAGCCCCCAGCCCTCCTTGTCCCTGGTAACGTACGCGTCAGCTGTGGGTTGGGGCATGCATTTGGGAGATCTAGAAACGCAGGGCCTATGGTCTCAAGACAAGCTCTCCCCTCATATCAACATCAAGGAGCTCAGGGCGGTACATCTAGCATGCCAAACTTTTCAGGCCCGGCTCCAAGGCCAGTGTGTGGCAGTGAGGACGGACAACACCCCTGCCATGTTTTACATCAACAAGCAGGGTGGAGCCTGTTCCTCCCCCCTGTGTCAAGAAGCCCTCAGGCTCTGGGAGTTTTGCCACGCTCTTGGAACTGTCAGTGGTTGCCCCAGTTGCGTTGCCACTCTACCGCAACCTGATCACTCAAGACCACGGTCGCCTGCTCCAACCAGACCTCAAGTCCCTCCAGCTCATGGTTTGGAAGCTTCATCGTTAAACCGCATGTAACTTTTGTGCTCAGAATCTGTAAGGGAAGTCCTACTTGGCAGCAGGAAACCATCCACCAGGGCCACTTATCTAGCTAAGTGGAAAAGGTTCACTTGCTAGTGTGCCCAGCGTCACACACCTCCATTCCAGGTGTCTATACCACTCATCCTAGAGTACCTCCTACACCTAAAACAACAATGCCTGGCAGCAGCATCCATCAAGGTACACCTTGCTGGTCTCTCGGCCTTCCACCCAGGTGTGTCTGGATGCTCTGTATTTGCCAGCCGCATGGTGGGATGTTTTCTCAAGGGCCTGGAACAGCTACATTCACAGATTAGACAGCCAGTTCCTACGTGGGACCTTAACTTGGTCCTCTCCAAACTAGTAGGGCCACCATTTGAACCACTAGCAACTTGCTCCCCTCTCTATCGTGCAAGGTAGCTTTTCTGGTCGCCATTACCTCAGCAAGGAGGGTGTCTGAGTTAAAGCCATCACCTCTGACCCACCTTACACCCGTCTTCCACAAGGATAAGGTGCATTTTAGGCCTCACCCGGCCTTTCTTCCTAAGGTTGTGTCACTTTTTCATACGAGTCAAGACATATTCCTGCCTGTTTTCTATCCTAAGCCTCATGCCAGTAACCACGAGCAGATGCTGCACTCTCTGGATGTTCGGCGGGCGCTAGCTTTCTATATCGAACGCACTAAGCCATTTAGAAAGTTGAACCAGCTATTCGTAGCAGTGGCAGACTGGATGAAAGGACTCCTGGTATCATCACAAAGAATATCTTCCTGGATCATGTCCTGCATCTGCACATGCTACGAGTTGGTCAGATCCCAGCTCTGACACTTACGACACACTCCACAAGGGCACAGGCCTCATTGGCGGCATTCCTGGCCCAATTCCTGATCCAAGAAATCTGCAGGGCAGCAACATATATACATACATTCAACTCTCATTACCCCATTGTTCAGCATGCTAGAGATGATGCAGCTTTTGGCAGAGCAGTGCTTCAGTCGCACTTCCATAACTCCGACCCCACCGCCTAGGTAAGGCTTGGGTGTCACAAATTGGAATCAATATGAGCAATCACTCGAAGAAGAAAGAACGGTTACTCACCTTCTCATAACTGTTCTTTGAGATGTGTTGCTCATATCCATTCCAAACCCACCCAGCTTCCCCTCAGTTGGAGTAGCCAGCAAGAAGGAACTGAGGAGGCGCTGGGTCGGCAGGATCATATATAGAGCACTAGAGAGGCGCTGCTCCAGGGGGCTCCACAGCCAACCTGACAGGTGCTGCTAGAGGAAAAACTTTCCAACGACTATGCACGCGGTGCGCACACACCTAATTGGAATGGATATGAGCAACACATCTCGAAGAACAACAGTTACGAGAAGGTGAGTAACCGTTCTTTATCATGTACTTATGAAAACTTGCCTAGAAAAATCCTCCAGACTTGTTATTTCACTAGCATAGACTGTGGGCTGGCCTAATGATCAATAGCATCTGACCAGTCTGCTGCTCCATCACAGTGAATTTTCTCTGTCCAAACGAAGTGCCGCTTGAGGGCTGCAGGCTCTGATCATAAATGTTTCTCTTTCAGTTTACGATTTCACAGTTGTTATTGCAAGCAAAAGAACTAGAAACTCATACATTCTTTTAAAATTAAAACGGAGATTAAATGATATTTTAGGGCCCTGAAATTGGAGATAGAGTGGAAACTGTGCACTTTGCAGACTCCTAAATGCCTGTTCAGCTCTCCCATTCATGTTTATGTAGTCTCTTCCCTGGAGTCATGCTATTGTGATGAGCTAACCACACTCTCATCCTGCATTGTTTTAACAAAAAACTTCTAAAGAATGTGTAGCATTTACCGTCAAAACTGAACCCTCCCAGCACTGCAGTATTATCCCCATTTTTACAGAAGGAAAAGCGGAGGAGGAAAGGTGAAGTGGCTGCAGCAGGAGTCAGTGCTAGAGAGACTCAGGCTATTCAGTTCACACTTTCCCAGTTCTGTGCTCATGCATGCTATTTAGATAATCCCTTTCCTGCTTAGGGTAATTATCTATTTAAAATACTAGTCTCTAAAAATAGCTTTCGCAGAATAAATTCTCAGTCTCTGTTACCCTTAGGTGCTCAGATAATATTGTAATGAGGACTGCCTAAGCACCTAGATAGATACTCTGCTGCATTTCAGAGTTAAAATAAGTCTCTTCAGTGTAACTATATTATCCTTAGTTTAAAAGATAAATATGCCACCATGGTCTGACAAAATATTCCTCCTTGTCAATATTGCATGGCTCACCACCTGGAAGCTGATAGACTGGTGATATCTTTTTAATATTTTCCCTCATAATGAAGGATTTGAGTGTTGCCAATTCTCACGATGTTTGCCATTTTTCTGAAATGTCCAGCTCCAAGACATATGTAATTACATGAAAATCTCAGCTTTCATTTAAAAAAAATAGATTTCTAGCCCTCCTGGTTGTGGAGAAAAGCTTGAGAACATGAACCCTAAAGGCTCCAGCACCAAGAGGCAAATACAAAGATCCAAAATTAATTATTAAAAAAAACCCTCATGATTTTTAAGCCAATCTCATGATTTTGGAGGGCCTGACTCATAATTTGTGAACCTCTGGGGTTGGCATTACTGGATTTCTCCCCAAAATGCACAATGGTTGAATATTTTTCTGAAACAAATAGCTCTGAAAGGCTCTGGCAGAGAAAACTATACAAAATGAAGGGCCTGACAACAACAGGGAAAGCTATGGAACTGAAGGAAGGGTATCAAGCCTGTGTGATTCTAACCCCTTCTTGCTGTTCTCACGCTAAATACTATAGTTTCCCCAAGTATTCTGGACAGGCACATGAATGTCCAAATCAGGCATGTGCATATGTGGTGGTCAAAAAAGCAAACAAAATCTTAGAATGTATAAAGGAATGGAGCAGAAAATACAGTAACTCCTCACTTAACGTTGTAGTTACGTTCCTGAAAAATGTGACTTTAAGCGAAACGATGTCAAGTGAATCCAATTTCCCCATAAGAATTAATGTAAATGAGGGGGTTAGGTTCCAGGGAATTTTTTTTTCACCAGACAAAAGACTATATTATATAAATACACAGACACAGTATAAGTTTTAAACAAACAATTTAATACTGGTACACAGTGATGATGATTGTGAAGTTTGGTTGAGGTGGAGGAGACAGAGGGTGGGATATTTTCCAGGGAATGCCTTACTGCTAAATGATGAACTAGCAATTGGCTGAGCCCTCAAGGGTTAACTCTCACACTCTACAAGGCAGCAGGAATGGAGGGAGGGGAGAGAGCATCGCAGACAGTGTGTGTGTTTGTGTGTGTGTGTGTGTGAGAAAGAGATGTGCATTTCCCCTTTAAGTACACTGCCTTGTTAATTAGATCAGCTTGCTGAGACCAGAGCTGCTGCTGCCAGCAAGCTACCTCTATCCTGAGCCCTGTCATGTGTCCCCCCTGCTCTATGGAAGATGGGGTAAGCAGGGTGCAGGAGCAGGGGGGAGGGGGACACCCTGACATTAGCCCCCCTCTTCTTCCCCCCTTCTCCCCCCCCCCCCCGCACAGCTAGCAGGAGGGGAGCAGCTCCAAGACAGAGGGCAGGAGCAGCACATGGCAGTGGGGGGAGGGACAGCTGCAATTGCTAGCCTGCTGGGCAGCTGCTGCACAGGGAACTTAGGGGAGCGGGGAGCTGATTGATAGGGGGGCTGGTTCCAAGCCCCCACCAGCTAGCTGCAACGGGCTGCTCTTCCTGCAAGCAGTGGACAAAGCAGGCGGCTACCAAACGTTAGAAGGGAGCATTGCACAACTTTAAACGAGCATGTTCCCTAATTGATCAGCAATGTAACAACGAAACAATGTTAACTGGGACGACTTTAAGTGAGGAGTTACTGTAGTGAGACTATTATAACGCCATTACATAAGTCAATGGTATGCCCTCACCTGGAATTCTGTGTTCAGTTCTGGTCATCCTTTTCTTTCTACCTATCTCCTGATTATTTTACAAAGAATATGCATAAAGTTCTGTTTCTCTCAGTGCAGTAGAAACAAACACCAGGCCTTTTCCTTGCTCACAATTTCTAAGCCTGACTTTCCAGCCAGTCCTGTGACTCAAGGAGCTCTGTCTCTCGGCTTTCTCTCAGGATGGGGTTGCCAGTTTTGGTTGGATGTATTCCTGGAGGTTTCATCACATAACATACTCTTTAATTAAAGATTAATCTTTAATTCCTGGAGACTCCAGGACGATCCTGGAGGGTTGGCAACCCTATCTCAGGGCCTTGCTCAAGACTGCTTCTCTCATCTGCTGGCTTTCTGGACTTTTCCTCCAATACACACAGTTTGCCAAACAATCACATAGGTCCTGCATTTGCATCCAATCCCAGGGAAACTTTTCAACCCATATGCTTTGTCCCTGCTCAGGCTTTGTCATGAGGCCCATATTGAACAGTAGCTTCTATTGTCTCCAGTTATTTCACTCCATAAAGGGACTCCTTTCATTTAACCTGAAAAAGGGGTTGTTAACACACCCATCAACCTTAGAAGGTCTCTGGTTATCTGTAGATCTAGGACCTGCTAGATGGAAGCCATTAACACTTTCTAGCATAGCACGGGGCAAGATTTCTGTTGGAGAGATTGAAAAGACTGGGACAGTTTAGGGCCAGGTGTTCACTAGTAGTGCTTTACCAATAAAGCTGTAACTGGCATACTGTACTGCAAAGTGTTCCTAACTGTGTTTTTGCCAGTATAGCTTATACCTTCTCTGTCTGCCCACCCTGAATGAAACAAGCTATAACTGTGCTTTTTGCAGTCAGCGATCTCACCTCATCGCATCTCTGACTGACTCTGGTTTCTCTTCAGATCATATAAATCTTTTGCCTGCTGAAGTTTGTAGTATAAAAGAGGATTTGATAGAGATGTTGGTGGTGGGGAAATGGAATGAAATAGAGAAGGTAAATCGTGACTTCCTACTTATCCTTTCTCAATAACATTAGGATCCATGGATGTCAGGAGGTATAGATGGATCTCAACTGTTTTCATAGAACGTGCCATGAGTTCTGAGCAGTGGAAGTTGGCTAGTTCAGTGAGAGACCCATTTCGTATTACCAGTTTATGAGTTAGTGAATAATAAGCATGATGACATCAATCCATCAGTACCTCACCTGAGCAACTATATGAGGTAAGGAAGTAGTTCTGTTTTACATATGGCACGCTGAAATCACAGTGAGATCATGTCTGGTCCAAAGAGAGTCTGTGACAGAGCCAGGAATGGAACCTAGATTGCATGAGTCCCAGCCCAGTACCTTAACCACAAGATGATCAAGCCTGCTCCTTTAATTTTTTTCTCTCTTCTGCAGTCCTCCCAACTCTCTCTTCTTTACATTCTCTTCTGTTTTTTTTTTCTTCCAGCTTGAAGATCATGTCCTGTCTGTGCTTTGACTTTCTCCACAATCAGGCAGCATTTCCTTGTATTATTCTAGTGTCATCACTGATGTGAGAAGTCTGTGGTAGCACCAGCTGGGAGCCACTGCATCTGTTATGAGCTTGCTGGGTTTATTGGTATGAATTTTTCTATCTGAAGATTAGCCCAGTACAAGATAGCCAGGTTTGTGTGTAACTTTCAGTTGACCTTGACTTTGCAAGTGTACTGAGACTTCTATTCCAGATAGATAAAGTGCAGAATATTATAACCATCGCTTATCATCTGCAATGTCTGTTGTGATAGCTCAGGAGATAAAATCATCTGAACTCAAAAACATCTATATGTAAATAACACCAGTTGTTTGTTCGCCAATGTTTTAATCTCTTCATGTTTTCATACAATTATGAATTAGCGTTAGAATAACAATAATTATTGACAGGGATCTCTGGAGAAAACTCACTGATCGTTTTATCCCTCTAATAAATTACCAAGTACCCAGTACGTGCTGATGTTATCCAGTGAAACAAAGTGTACAGTAATAGGTTCTGTTGGTTTGGGGAGTCTTTCTGTTTTAGAAATCGATTGATAAAATACAGTGCATTGCAGCAATACCATCTGTATACTTTGGGTTTTGTCACTCTGCCTCAATCTGGAAGAGTGCCCTTGCATTTCTACATGTCTTCAGCTTTCAGTGCAATAGTTCTAGTCTCGATCTTAATTGTTATATTCACTGTGTGCATTGGGACATGCTCATGGAAATTTCCCCCCACAGTCCCAGAAGTGGGGAGGCTTCATCTGGCCAGAAGCAGAAGAAAAACCTTTGGCCCGTCTAAGGATTGCACCCTTTGCTCCTCTCCTGGTGGATACTCAGCCTCCTCTTGGATTTGAGGAGGGGAGAAGGGGGCTCTGGCACCTGCAGGCACCTTCTATGTCTGAAAGACAACCATGCCCACCCTCCACCTCCCCTTTGGCATTAGAGTGAGGGGGACATGGGGCCTTGCTGGGGGCATCATGTTAGTTGCCTTTTTGAAGCTGAGAAGGAATTTTTCCCTCCGCCAGACTGGCCTGGGCATTGTGGGTTTTTTGCTTTCTTCTCAGCAGCCCAGGGACCTGGTGGGTAGATTAGGTTTTTGTCACAGCTTGGCAGGTGCCCAGTTCAGATGATGGTTCCATAGTGGCCCAGCTCCCTGACCTTGGATTAGGAGAGGACAGCTCATAATGGAGGTGGGGAATGGTGTGAGGATCCTAATATCTGGTACAGTGATGTGGGTGGGGGTGAGGAGACAACCCCCTCAACTCTTGTATAAGGGGAGGGCTGTGGGGTTCACATTGAAAGTACTGGTTTAGCAGCTGGAATGGTGAAATGGATTACCAAGGAAGGATGATGTGCACTGGATGAATTTTTGTGGGATAGTTCCCAGATGTGCTACTTAATACATTTGCAGCCTAATTAAACCACATTTCTGGAGTCTTTTTCTTTCGGTGGTATCTGGGACCAAAGCAAACTTGGTTTGTGATTATGTGTGAAGTGAACATTGCTGAAGATAATTTCTTAAGTGCAAGTATCTTAATTGATTGTTAGCCTTATTCCTAATATAATCTCTTAGATTTAAATTATTTGAAGAGGTGTAAGCGTCCCTTTCCTTGGGATATAAGAGAGAAGGTTTGTGTAAAGTGAACTCAAACGATCCACAATGAACTTTCATTTTGTGATAAAAATTGAAACAAAAGAAATATTGGGGCGGGGGAATGTTTCAAGGCACACATGGCAGTAAAATGCTCAGCTCCCAGTTATGTCTTTGGAAACCTACTTATTTTACATGAGATCAGCTAGGCCTGGTCCACACTTAAAATTTGGGTTGACGTAGCTAGAATGCTCAAGGGTGTGAAGAGTCTGTAGCTATACTGATGTGACCCCTGGTGTAGGCGCAACAAGGTTGACAGAAGAATGCTTCCGTCAGCCTAGCTACCGTCACTTGGCGACAGGGGCGGATTAGGGTTTTGTGGGACCGTGGGCCAGAGTAAGTGGGGGCCCCTCCCCACCCCTTCCGCCTGCAGTCCCTCCCCCCACCCCCCGGGCCGGCTCCAGGCACCAGCTTGGCAAGCAGGTGCTTGGGACGGCCACTCCGGAGTGGGGCAGCAGGTCCAGCTATTCAGCGGCAATTCGGCGGATGGTCCCTCAGTCCCTCTCAGAGTGAAGGATCTTCGGCCAAATTGCCGCCGCAGATCGCGATCGCGGCTTTTTTTTTTCCCCCCGCTGCTTGGGGCAGCCAAAAACCTGGAGCTGGCCCTGCCCCCACTCCCCCCCCCCCCGCTGCCGGCAGGAGTGTGGTGGGGTCGGGGGGAACTGCAGACAGAAGGGGTGGGGAGGGGCAGGAACACCGGGCAGAATGGGGCAAGTCCCTGTGCCCTGACCCCACTCCCCGGCAGGAGTGCTGGGTGGAGAGGGTCAGGGTGTGCCCATTTTTCCAGGGCCCCAAAATTGGCCAGGGAGTGGCTAATCCACCACTGCTTGGGAAGGTGGTGTTCCTACAGCAATGGAAAAAGTCCTCCTTCTGTCACCCTAGACTGTATCTGCAGCACAGGATTTATGCTGTCCTATAGCTGTGCTACTACAGTCTCCTGAGTGTAGACACGGCCTTAGGGTGCTAGCACGGACATTGGGAGACTCAAGTTCAGTTTCTAGCTCTACCACAGACTTTCTGTGTAATCTTGGATAAGTCACTTGGGCCCATGTTTTTAAATGTATGTATGTGGTGCTGCGCTCAGTGTTGCAGTGCCTGTTTTAGGAACCTAACTCAGAGTTTTGAAAGGGACCTAGGCACTTAACCAAAATCCCATCAATGGGATTTTGACTCCTATGTCCTTTTTGACTCCTAAATTGGCTAAGCACTGCACACTGAGCGCAGCAATGCAGAAATACCTTTAAAAACATGGGCCTAAGTCTCTCTGTGCCTCAGGTCCCTGTCTGTACAATGAAGTGAATAGTACTTCTCTGTGAGGCCAGGGTGTTGTGAGGATAACTACATTAAATATTGTGAGGTTGTATACTACAGCAATGAGGGCTATGCAAGTACCTAAGATTAGGCTAGAAATAGACATTGCAATTCCTTGCCCATTGTTTTAAGCCAAAATTGAAGAGATGAACCCAACTGGCTGTGTGCCAAAAAATGCCTTTTGACTAGATATCTCTTCATTTGGGATTAATGAAAATAGGTTGGAACTTGACAAAATACCCTTCCTGACAAATAACTTCTCCCAGTTTGCACTATGGACAGGAGCTGGTATAAATAAAATCCAAAATAATGCCCAAGATAAACACAAGTGCAGCTGCCTGCTTTTCCTCTGGAAACGATGAGGCACCATGAGAATGAAGGGCCAACGTATGTCTTACAAAGTCATAGATTCATAGATTCTAGGACTGGAAGGGACCTTGAGAGGTCATCGAGTCCAGTCCCCTGCCCGCATGGCAGGACCAAATACTGTCTAGACCATCCCTGATAGACATTTATCTAACCTACTCTTAAATATCTCCAGAGATGGAGATTCCACAGCGTCCTTAGGC
Organism: Chrysemys picta bellii; assembly: GCF_011386835.1. NCBI lineage: Eukaryota > Metazoa > Chordata > Testudines > Emydidae > Chrysemys > Chrysemys picta. The sequence continues at coordinate 20,791,255 of NC_088800.1, forward strand.
AATTTATTCCAGTGTTTAACCACCCTGATAGTTAGGAACTTTTTCCTAATGTGCAACCTAGACCTCCCTTGCTGCAGTTTAAACCCATTGCTTCTTGTTCTATCCTTAGAGGCTAAGATGAACAGGTTTTCTCCCTCCTCCTTCTGACACCCTTTTAAATACCTGAAAACTGCTATCATGTCCCCTCTCAGTCTTCTCTTTTCCAAACTAAACAAACCCAATTCTTTCAGCCTTTCTTCATAGGTCATGTTCTCAAGACCTTTAATCATTCTTGTTGCTCTTCTCTGGACCCTTTCCAATTTCTCCACATCTTTTTTAAAATGCGGTGCCCAGAACTGGACACAATACTCCAGCTGAGGCCTAACCAGAGCAGAATAGAGCGGAAGAATGACTTCTCGTGTCTTGCTCACAACACACCTGTTAATACATCCCAGAATCATGTTTGCTTTTTTTGCAACAGCATCACACTGTTGACTCATATTTAGCTTGTGGTCCACTATAACCCCTAGATCCCTTTCTGCCGTACTCCTTCCTAGACAGTCTCTTCCCATTCTGTATGTGTGAAACTGATTGTTCCTTCCTAAGTGGAGCACTTTGCATTTGTCTTTGTTAAACTTCATCCTGTTTACCTCAGCCCATTTCTCCAATTTGTCCAGATCATTTTGAATTATGACCCTGTCCTCCAAAGCAGTTGCAATCCCTCCCAGTTTGGTATCATCCGCAAACTTAATAAGCGTACTTTCTATGCCAATATCTAAGTCGTTGATGAAGATATTGAACAGAGCTGGTCCCAAAACAGACCCCTGCGGTACCCCACTCGTTATGCCTTTCCAGCAGGATTGGGAACCATTAATAATAATTCTCTGAGTACGGTTATCCAGCCAGTTATGCACCCACCTTATAGTAGCCCCATCTAAATTGTATTTGCCTAGTTTATCAATAAGAATATCATGCGAGACTGTATCAAATGCCTTACTAAAGTCTAGGTATACCACATCCACAGGTTCACCCTTATCCACAAGGCTCGTTATCCTAACAAAGAAAGCTATCAGATTGGTTTGACATGATTTGTTCTTCACAAATCCATGCTGGCTGTTCTCTATCACCTTACCACCTTCCAAGTGTTTGCAGATGATTTCCTTAATTACTTGCTCCATTATCTTCCCTGGCACAGAAGTTAAACTAACTGGTCTGTAGTTACCTGGGTTGTTTTTATTTCCCTTTTTATAGATGGGCACTATATTTGCCCTTTTCCAGTCTTCTGGAATCTCTCCCGTCTCCCATGATTTTCCAAAGATAATAGCTAGAGGCTCAGATACCTCCTCTATTAGCTCCTTGAGTATTCTAGGATGCATTTCATCAGGCCCTGGTGACTTGCAGGCATCTAACTTTTCTAAGTGATTTTTAACTTGTTCTTTTTTTATTTTATCTGCTAAACCTACCCCCTTCCCATTAGCATTCACTATGTTAGGCATTCCTTCAGACTCCTCGGTGAAGACCGAAACAAAGAAGTCATTAAGCATCTCTGCCATTTCCAATTTTCCTGTTACTGTTTCTCCCTCTTCACTAAGCAGTGGGCCTACCCTGTCTTTGGTCTTCCTCTTGCTTCTAATGTATTGATAAAAAGTCTTCTTGTTTCCCTTTATTCCCGTAGCTAGTTTGAGCTCATTTTGTGCCTTTGCCTTTCTAATCTTGCCCCTGCATTCCTGTGTTGTTTGCCTATATTCAACCTTTGTAATCTGTCCTAGTTTCCATTTTTTATAGGACTCCTTTTTATTTTTTAGATCATGCAAGATCTCGTGGTTAAGCCAAGGTGGTCTTTTGCCACATTTTCTATCTTTCCTAACCAGCGGAATAGCTTGCTTTTGAGCCCCTACTAGTGTCCCTTTGAAAAACTGCCAACTCTCCTCAGTTGTTTTTCCCCTCAGTCGTGATTCCCATGGGACCTTACCTATCAGCTCTCTGAGCTTCCCAAAATCTGCCTTCCTGAAATCCATTGTCTCTATTTTGCTGTTCTCCCTTCTACCCTTCCTTAGAATTGCAAACTCTATGATTTCATGATCACTTTCACCCAAGCTGCCTTCTACTTTCAAATTCTCAATGAGTTCCTCCCTATTTGTTAAAATCAAGTCTAGAACAGCTTCCCCCCTAGTAGCTTTTTCAACCTTCTGAAATAAAAAGTTGTCTGCAATGCAGTCCAAGAATTTGTTGGATAGTCTGTGCCCCGCTGTGTTATTTTCCCAACATATATCCGGATAGTTGAAGTCCCCCATCACCACCAAATCTTGGGCTTTGGATGATTTTGTTAGTTGCTTAAAAAAAGCCTCATCCACCTCTTCCACCTGGTTAGGTGGCCTGTAGTAGACTCCTAGCATGACATCTCCCTTGTTTTTTACCCCTTTTAGCCTAACCCAGAGACTCTCAACACTTCCGTCTCCTGTGTCCCTCTCTACCTCAGTCCAAGTGTGTACATTTTTAATATATAAGGCAACACCTCCTCCCTTTTTCCCCATCTATCCTTCCTGAGCAAGCTGTACCCATCCACACCAACATTCCAATCATGTTGGTCAGTTTTTGGCTTCTAACAAGGAAACGATAAACCATTACTGTACAAACTGGGTAGTGCAAATGTCATGAGCATAAAATGTTTGTAAACCCTATGGAGCTTTGTTGTTTTTCTGCAAGCCCTTTCCTCTTCCCTCTAATGTATCTTATCATTTGATACATTCCTTATCTGAGCTCAAATTTCCCTGTAGCTCCCGCAAACTGGTAGTCATTTCTTGCTGTTTATTACTTCTAAATGTTAAAATTGAAATGATTCATTGTGAAATTGGGGTTATAAAAGTATATGTTAAAGCAACTAATGTCATTGTAGGATAGGCAGACTTATGCTAGAACAGTTGCTCTTAATCTTTTCAGACTACTGTACCCCTTTCAGGAGTCTGATTTGTCTTGCGTGCCCACAAGTTTCACCTCACTTAAAAACTACTTGCTTACAAAATCAGACATAAAAATACAAAACTGTCACAACACACTATTACTGCAAAATTGCTTACTTTCTCATTTTTACCATATAATTACAAAATAAATCAATTGCAATATAAATAGTGTACTTACGTTTCAGTGTATAGTATATATAGAGGAGTATAAATAAGTCATTGTCTATATATGAAATTTTAGGTTGTACTGACTTCGCTAGTGCTTTTTATGTAGCCTGTTGTAAAACTAGGCAAATATCTAGATGAGTTGATGTACCCCCTGGAAGACCTCTGTGTACCTCTGGGGGTATGTGTACCCCTGGTTGAGAACCACTGTGTTAGAACAGACCACTTGAATTTCCTAGAGCAACATTTCAGGTTTTATCAGACCTTTCATGAATGCATTGCTAGATCTATCTGTACCTTGTGTCAGTGTACATCACATAAGAGCACGTAATAGTATGTCTGTTTTGGGTGATCATGATTACAGTGGGGCTGAGGTGATAGGCTGGTGTTACAGGGTAGCTTGTCACTGAGGATAAACTAATCCAGCCCAGCTCCCCTGGAGCAGAGCAGGGAAGCCTAGTCCAGCCAATTAAAGAGGGTTGGATTACAGCTGGGCCTATAAAGGGCTGCTAGTGGGCAGCTGGGGGAGATTGAGTGAGACCAGCTGTACCCTGGGATGGGAAAACCACACTGGACTGGAGCTAGCTCCTGTGGTGGATCTGTGGAGTAAGGGGCTCAGAGAAGCAGCCCTGGGGCTGCAGCTCCGGGAAGGGAGCAGAGCTGATTGGAATTGAGAAGCTGCCAGGAGCAGGAGTGGCAGAGACCGCTGGTCTGGGTGGCCCTGAAGCTGGAGGCTAAGGAATTAGTTAAAAGGACTGTGTTTCTCTGTTTGCTAACCTCCTTGCAAGAGACTGGGCATGTCAGTGCACATGTTGGAGCTGGGGAGATATCCAGCTCAGTGGCAGGTGGGTACAAATTTGAAGCTGAAGCCAACATAACTTAAAACTTTTTCAAATCTTTTTTCAGAAAATTCAGTCCCTTTCTAATTTAAAGGCCATTGACTGCACTGTTATTCCCTGGCAGGTTGGGAGCTGTGCTCTCTGGTTATCAGTGAACTTCACACTAATAAAAACCATCAGCGCACACTGAGAGGGCCTGCCCGGGTGCCAGCATGTGAAAATGTTTGCCAGAGGCAGTTCTCCTGATAAGCAGGGGATCTGATGGCAGCCAAGTCTCCAACTGCTGGACCGTTCTGTGCACATTCTGGTGGGATTGAGAATATTTTCTTCCTAGGAGGGTAACAGGGAAAAAAGGGTATTAAACCCTAAAAGTCAGCGGGGTGACACAAAGCCTCCAACGGCTCCAGGCTCCCAGCTAGTATGAAAAAACATGCTCCACTTTTCTCCTCCTGTTTCCTCATCCTAACAGCTCCCTCCTGCTTGCCCCTAGCTATGCTGCTCTCCCTTTTACCTCCCTGGCTCCTCTTATCTTCTCCTGCCTCAGTGGCTCCCCCTTCTGCCTCTCTCCCTTGCTTCCTCCCGTCATCCTGTTTCCCTTGTCTGCCCTATTTGCCCCATTCTTGTGTCTGCCCTTTGTCTCCACCCATGTGTTCCTATAACTGATTTGCAGTGTTTGCCACTGATAGCGTCATAGGGGGAGTGGAGGCCTTCATTGCTGCTTGGTGCTGACCAGGCTGGATGACTGCATGCTCTTCCCACCCTCTCTCGCTGCCCGAGAACATTGAGCTCCAGGGTTTAAAAAGCAAGAAAGGAAGCTCAGTCTCTCCCCCATTTCTTCCCCCAGTATATGCCCTTATGGCAGGAAGCTGATGCTGAGCCCGATTGAGTGCTGTTCTGTGGTCCCTTTGTGACAACTAGGCTGAAGAATACCACCCTGTATAGGGAGCACTTAGCCTTGTGTAGAGCAGGTTCTGGCTGCTATGAGCTGTCTCCACAGGAGGCCTGGTACAGGGGCTGTTCCGGGGTAGGGTGACTTGGGGTGGGAAGCAGGCTGGGGTGGATGGCCAGTTCTGTTCTCCTGCAGTGATTCATAATGTTTTATTACAGCAGGGGTGCAACTTAGGGTAGCCCTCTGGATTCCTCTAAGCTGTGCCAGGGGCCGCACTGGCTCTGAATAGGAAAGGTGGAAGCTGCCTTGCCACTGGTTGCAGTGCAGGGATGAATCTGTCTCATTGCATGGCCCTTTGCTTGGGTCAAACTCCTGTGTGCACTAGCAGCAGGAGGACTTGGGGCAGTCCCATGCCAAATCCAAAATGGGACTAGTCACAAGTATGAGTCTGCATAGCCATGTTGTTAAATGAGGGCCAGTACTGGGAGGTGTAGAGTGGCTTTCATTCCCATTGAGATGCTTGGTGTTTGTGCCTTCGGAAATCCTCTTGTAGGCAAAATGGAAACCAGTCTCTAATATACTACCATATGAGGCAGTGTGTACCAGAGCCAGGGACGGCTCTAGGCACCAGCAAAGCAAGCAGGTGCTTGGGGCAGCCCATTTGCAGGGGCGGCAGGGATCCAGCATGGGAGCTGAGAACCAACAGGGGGCCCTGAGAGCTGTAGTTCCTTGGTTAGCTCCCTGCCTATACAGGCAGCCCTGGAGCAGGGAAAGAACTACATTTCCCAGCATTCCCTTGGCCTCTACCAACAGGAAAGGGAGGTGGAGGGAGTGAGGTAGCTGAAACCTCATGCTGCAGCTTGCTGTGAATGGATAGCTCACTGCTAGAGAGGGGTGGCCCTGGGGATGAGTAACAAGTGTGCCCAAGGAGTAGAAGGCTTTGGCCCAGCTATCCCCTTCTGAAGACATCCCCAGACTGGATTAGGGATACTGCTGTGACCTCACCTTGCAGCCCCCAAAGAAAGAACTGGGTGGACTAAATGGACAGCGCCCCTCTCTATCTGAAGCCTAGCAAGGGAGGTACATGGATCCCATTAGAATTTAAAACGAAAAGTAAGGGAGGGGAGGCTCTGGACCTGGGATACAGAACCAGGTACGTAGGAGGATTTCCACGTCTGAGCCATGGAAGCAGAAAATGATTTTTCCTTTCCAGATTTAGCTAATATTCAGAAAGGGAATCTAGCACCTGCCCTCCAGATTTGAACACCTCAACATTCAGGAGTGCTCAAGCTCAATACGGGGAGCTGTTACTTCATTTCTCCCAAATCAAATATACTGATCCACTGTAACTTGCTGTAGAAAAAGTAGGATAAAATTGAGCAAGAAATGCTCCCCAGTGGTTATTAGGACTGGAATTGCTATTTTCAACAGCCATTGCCATTTTTTTTTTTTTTTTTTAGTTTTATTTGTTTAAAAGGAAGACAGTGATATTGCATTGGCAAATTCCCCATAGAAACAGAGAGTGGAACAAAAGAATAATAAAGGCACCTTAACTTTTTCCTCATTTATGGAGGACAGTCTTATAATATGCATCCAGATATCCTCCAATCACACAAGCTGAAAATAGTTCCACTTTACTAGAGTTCTGTAACCATATGGGAACCAATCCTGTCTGTGTTTTGTGCACATCTAAAATTCCTGCTCAATGACCCGCCCTGGGAGCGAGTTACCAGTGACCCAGGGATGGGGCGGAAGGAGGGTACAGTTGGCAGGGGAGAGCCTAGGGCTGGGGCGGCAGGGAGTGCGGGTGGAAGAGGGAGAGCCCAGGGCTGGGGCAGCAGGAGGTGTGTGGATGGGGGGGCACTGGTGGGGGGAAGGGGGAGCCCAGAGCTGGGGCAGCAGGGGATGTGGGTGGGTGGGGGGGGTAGAGCCCAGGGCTGGGGCGGCAGGGGGATGCAGGGGGTAGCCCAGAGCTGGGGTGGGGGGCAGCCAAACATTTTTTTGCTTGGGGCGGCAAAAAACCTAGAGCCGGCCCTGACCACAGCCAACTATGAATAACAGAAACAAGGTCCTGCTTACATACGATTGATCTTTCTGCACAGAGCAGGCCTGCTGATTCATAAAAGTTCTTTCAAATCTCTAGATACTCTTAAAAAAACTGAACCTTAAATGGATGTCTGAACACTTTAATTTTGATACTTTGAAAAGTAAGGCTGCTTGTTCTATGGGCTCTACATTCTTCCTCTGGGGCTAAATAGCATCACAGCAGCCTGCTGGGAACTTTGGGCAGGTGTGAGAATGAGGTCCCTGCCTGAAAAAGTTTTCAGTCTAATTCTGTCACTGAGGTAGTGAACACTGTATCTTTTTAAATGAGTGCCTGCTTTTAGAGTTTAAAATTCAGACAGGATCTTAAGTTAAAAAAATGCTAAGATTCTCCCCTCCCCCCCTTCCATGTTAGTGAGCAAAAGGAGACTATGCACAAGACCCATTTGCAGTAAAAATCTGTTCTTGTAAACTGCTGTCATCTGTTGGAGCCATGAGCCCATTTCTATGCAAATCAGCTCATTGATGTCAATTTGTGCCAGCTTTGGACCAATTCACAAAGGACTTAGTGAATGTTGAGAAAATGCTTTTGTCAATTCTCCATTCCTTCCCCACTCACGCTTACTCTCACAAATCCTAAATATTAGGAACCAGCCATGAGTCTGGCCCAGCACCTCTAAGCCTCAGCCTCTGGCAGTGCACTTATGACTGGTGCAGAGCAGTCAGAATCTAGGAAGAGAAATGGTAACATCATGGTCTCACACAACACAGAATTTCCCTTCTCCTGCTTTCTGCTGCCAGCATGGATTAAAAATCTTTATTTAAAAAAAAAAAAAAAGCACTGTACTTAAAAAAGGCATCTCCTATTCCTGCCGGTTGAGAAAACAAAAATGTGCCCATTCCCCTACCTAGCCCTGGTCTCAAACACCTTATAATTCTGTGCTGTTTGAAATCTTAATCCTAATCTGCATCTAAATTTTACAAACGATCCTTATCTTATTAATGATCTGAATCCAGACTTGACTCTCAACACCTTGAATTATGGTGTCTTTAAAATCCACATCCAAATCTAGCATAGCACTGCCCTTCATGACACGTGTGTGTTTGCACATCAGTGTGGGTAAAGGGGAAAAGAACCCATCTCCTTAGTTCTCTGTTGCTTTACTTGTCTGATAGCTATTGAGAACTGCTGTGTTAAGAAGTTAAATAAAATAAATTACCAAATGTTACCAAGGTATTTGCAAACCATAGTGAAACCAAACAACCTTTCAAACAGTTACCTGCCTACTTTTGAAGCAGGTGAAACAGTAAAGCCAAAAAATAAATCTCTACCCAGTATCTAAAAAATAAGTGGGTAAAAGAAATCTCTGCAGACCCACATTGTCTTTTGCCAACTGTTATATATTTAGCTTTAATTTTAACAGAAGCTCAGTGCAAAGTTTTTTCTTATTGTATGTTTGTTACATATCTAGAAGACTCTTTAGGATGCCTTCATTTGCATAATCTAATGTGGCAAGAGTCCATTCATTCTGTTCCTTTGCTCCATCTACTGTTAGCATTATCAGCCATCTTGCTCTATGTATTATTAACTCTCCCCACGTATTTTACAAATGCTATTATGTAGTACTTTTGCACAGCCCGTATACTTAGCAGATTGTATGGTCAAATGATTGCGTTAGAGTGAATGATAGAAATCCAGAACACAAACAATTATGGCACCGAACTGACTGTATGAGCTGGAGCCATGGCTGATTTTAGCGACAGATGGAAAACTCCACCGAACCTTTTATTGGCCATATGCCATTTTTGAGTGTTGGCCAACAACAAGATTTGTTGCTAATATATAATGATTTAAACAGTAAAAAGAGCAGCTGCACTTTGGGTTTTTTGGTGTCTTTACTCTAGGTTTTCCTGGAGTCTTTGCATGTCTGGGGCCACTTTTTAATACAAGGCTGTCATTTCTAGACTATGAGAGGTGGCTTCATTTTCACAGCACTAAATGTGGCTGAATTTTATATTTTGATACTTACCATTAAAACTCTCCCTCCCTTTCGTTGCATTTAATAAGATGAGGTTGTAAAATCTGACTGCTACATGAAACCAAAAACGGTTTCTAAGCACTTGGCTCTATTGTGTAGTGCAACAGAGCCTTTGTTATGCTGTCAGTAGTGCTGCTTGTATTTAAGACCTGTCTGAGGACTGGCCTCTTGGTGTTCCTCCACCTGCCCAGAGAAAAAGTCTTTCAAAATATAACCCAGAGGAGCTGCAGTTATTCACTGTGTCACCAGGATGGTGCTTGCAAGACACAAACCCATGAACATATGGCATTTAAACTGAAAGCTTTAGCCACACAGTAGAATATGACACAAGGCCCCTGCTGCTACTGCCTAGCTGCCATATAGTGTCATGCCTTTCACCTCTCCTAAAGACAGAGTGATTCTGCTTACTTTAGTGGTATTAACCTGTGATTACATTGGTGCAAACTGAGACTGGAACCTGGACTGGAGTATAATTTCTGTGGCACTCCCAACTGCTAAGAGTTTGAGAAGAGGGATGCCTGGACCTATGACTCCTGGCTAGTAATGTTGGCCTAGATCCATAAAGAGACTATGTTGCAATGCCTAACTTTTAGGCGCCAGGAAAATCACAACAAAAAAATCCACAAAGCCCAAGTTAGGCACCTATACAATGAATGGGAAGAGACAGGTGCCTAAAAACGTGATCCACAAAAGCCAGCATGCAAGGTGGGGAGCTGCCTAAGCTAGCCAAGGAGAGATGTTGATGAGAGGAGTGATAATGATGGAGCAGCTTCAACAGGAGAGTTTGAGGGAGCGCCACAACAGCATATCCCATAGCCCAGTGGTTAGAGCACTCTCCTGAGGGGTAGGAGACTCCTATTCAGATCCTTTCTCCCCATCAGACAGAAGGGGGAGTTGAACTTGCATCTCCCACATCTCAGGTGAGTGCTGTAACCATTGGGGTAAAAGTTATAAGGTGGACACACCCCAGATTTTGAACGGTAGGTGGCCTCTGAGTAAGCTTCCCAGACAGGGGCCCTCAGGTGAGATGGATGCTCCTCCACCTGACTTCCTCTGGTTCATGGATTGCAACAAGGCATAGATGGGAGATAGCAGTGCAGACACCTAGAGCAGGGGTTCTCAAACTGGGGGTCAGGACACGTCGGGGGTCGCGAGGTTATTACGTGGGGGAGGGGTCACGAGCTGTCAGCCTCCACCCCAAACCCCGCTTTGCCTCCAGCATTTATAATGGTGTTAAATATATTTTAAAAAGTGTTTTTAATTTATAAGGGGGGTCGCACTCAAAGGCTTGCTATGTGAAAGGGGTCACCTGTACAAAAGTTTGAGAACCACTGACCTAGAGTGAGGAAGCAGGGTGCACGCCTCAGGCAGGAAAATACATGCCTAGGGAACTTTTACAGCAAAAGTTTAGGCACCAAGTATGATTAGGTGGCTATAGAGTTAGGCAACAGCCAAGCAGAAGTTATGAAAATCACGGTGGTGCCCCAAACTGGGATTTAAGCAACTAAGTACCTTGTGGATCTGGGCTGTTGTGCTTCCAACAAACCCTCTGTGATGATCTTCATTATTTTATTTTCAAAATGTGTGGATTTTATGTAGATATGTATAAAAACCCACTTAATTTCATTATGCAAACATATGTCAGGAGAGAAATAGTTATGCAAGCATTCGTTACACATATCGGTGGAGATATGCCATGTTGCAGTGGAACATGAACATGGGGTTAGTGTGATATATCTGACATATATGAATAGATCCCAACCACGGTAAAGCTTTCCAAAGAGGAGTAAGGGGGCAAAAAGAGCCCTCTTGCTACTTGCATCATGGGAGGGGAGTGTGAAGGGGAGGGGGTAGTTGCCGCCTGACTAGGGTAACCAGATGTCCCGATTTTATAGGAACAGTCCCGATTTTGGGGTCTTTTTCTTATATAGATGCCTATTACCTCCCCACCCCCTGTCCCGATGTTTCACATTTGCTGTCTGGTCACCCTACGCCTGACTGTAACTCATCTGCCTCCATAAGTGGGCAGAACGTTGGCTCTACCCGCACAATGTTCCAGCTGGTGTGGAGGGGGAAACAGCTTCTAAGCTGTGGCTCTGAATCTCAATCTGGTTCCTGCTCTGCCTCTGGGGCAGCACAGTTTGCCCAGCCCCTTGCTTGGGGCAGATTACAGAGCACAAGAAAACAGGAGGGTGGGGAGAAGAAAATGGGAAGATATTGTACGAAAGAAGACTATTAGGTCAGCTGTTCAACTGGCCCACTTTTGAACCAACAGAATCGGTCGGCACTCTTGGGGGAGGTGTTGATAAAATATTACATTAGGAGCATTGAGTGCTATTACAAATGATACTGCCAACTTTACTTATAGGAATTGTTTATAGATTTTGAGAAAATAACATGTATGTATTATACAAAATTATCGGCCTAAAAATTTCTGCAAATAATTCTTGATCTGTAGCTTTTGTTGCGAGTATGCAAAATCCAAGTTGCTTTAATTAGACAATGTTCCTGTGGTATACAGTATTTATGATGGTTGATTGTATGAGTGTGACTTAGAACCAGGCTTCCAGTGCAAATACTCACCACTACAAATTTGAAAAGCAGTTTTCTGTGAGCTTTCTACAACACTCATAGCTGTTTTTGGCAAATGGTCCTAAAAACCAACTCAGTTGCTAGAATATTTACAGAAAGTGAACACAAAAGGGGTAGCAATACAATTGAAGTAAATTAACTGAAACATTTTTGCGGTGGTCACTCCTATAACATTTCAGAACAATGTGAAATGCACAACAGCCACAGTGTTTGAAAACTATGTAATTCTTATTTGTACTGGAATGGAGACGAAAAACAAAAAAAATAAAAAATAAAAACCAAAACACTATAAATCCTGTTTTGAGCAGGGTTTATAGCTGTATGTGTTGCCAATCTGAAACAGTACACAATGAGCAGTAATTCTCCCTCTGGTCTTGATGCCTTTAATGTGTGATTTGTGAGCTGAATGTTCTGCTCTTTCGAAGTGGATGGAGTCCTGTGTTTGTTTCATCTCTTGTAGGGAGCATCTGATATCTCATGCATGCATGTGACACAGTCCAACCAACTTCTTCCTTTTCTGGCCTCATTTTCACATGGTTCTGCTGCCACCTCCAGCTGGTGCCTCTAGATAAAGCAAGTCAAGCTGAGTTTAATACATATGCAAAACAGTTGTCTTGTGTTTCTTTCATTTGTCCTTCCTTTTTTACAGGACTGAAAAAATCTCTTATGTAGGTGGTCACAGTTAGGGGCAGAATACTGCAAACTCTCCATCATACAGATATAGTTTCTGAGATCTCAGTGCTTGTACTTTACATACATTTTAAAGTGACTCCCTAGCACCCACTTATATCCTATCTTGTAACTGTTAGTTATTGCTTCATCTGCCCTCTTTGCAGTGTCTGAAGTATCAACATCTGCTGGTGATCTTTATTTGAAAACTAGTCAAATAAGTGAACCAAGGTCATAGCTGCCAGTGTGTTGGTGTGTTGCTTGTTAAGTTTAAAATCAAATTGATTTAAGCAGCATAATTTTGTAGTGATTAAGACATATCTGCTGCAAACAGCAAATATGTACCTATCTACTTTTTTATGGTTTAAAATCGATAGACATTTTAAAATAATTTATGGCCAACTCAGATAATCCAAAACAACGGCAAATGACACCTATTAAAAGCATGTTGGGAAATTAGGGTTGTGATTTCCCATGGATTCTCATGTAACTCCCACTAATGTTTATAGACAGTGTGCATGCAGGCACACAGAAGAGAGAATATGATCATTTAAATGATTATGAAATCAATACAGTGCTACATTTTTCTCTTCCTTCTCAAAAAATGTGTTCCTGCTTCATGTCAAGATTTTAAATAATTTAAAGACATACAGTAGACAATTTTTAGCCTTGGTTAAAAATTACTCTTTCTGGTGGTATTGTGTAACAGCACCAATGATTTACAAGTTTAAGATAAATGTCCTGGGTGTCATCATTGCAGAGTATGAAGTAATTAAAAAACATGATAGGGATGGACTGGCAGCAGATGACACAGATGAAGAAAATGAAAGTGCTTTGCTAGTGTCAGCTGTTAATTTAGTATTTGTTTTCTTAAAGGCACAAGGTTTTGTAATCTCCTTTTTTGTTCAACCCAGCAAGCACTCAGTCTGATCTGTAAGACTATGCCCTGCTGACTGCTGTGGTATTCATTTATATTCATGCAATATAAATGCATTAAGATCTATAGCCTGATCTTGTGGGAAACCGTGATGGGAATATCTTTAAAACATTGTGTTGAGAACAGTGCCTTAAAACAGGAAAGCAACAAAACATACTGTTGTAACAGCCCTACAAGCTTTATACAAGGGAAGACATTTCCTGTATGGAAGTTTCAGTAAGCACTTCCGAGAAACATATGCTACTACTGCTACTTACAATTCTTCCAGCCACGGTGCAGTTACAGAGAGCAGGATTTTAGGTGCTAGCCCTACCTTAATGGTTGGAGAGGATGCCAAGTTGACTTCTGACATTATTATAGATACCTCTATAATATCCTTACTATCTTAGAACTATCTGTTCCTGAACCAATCTCCCTATGATGTGCTCTTGAACAAATCACACAGCTGATCTCCCAGTAAACATATGCGCACCTGCATTGATTTATTTAAATTAATATAAATAATTTATAATTAAAAAGCGTGTGTGTGTCTATGTGGCACATATATGTGAAGATACTAACCATGTGATTAACTGCAAAGCAATGTGATAAAGTAATTTATGCATCATTGCTCACATCACCTGCTCCCTGCCTGGTAATCAATCCTAAACACTGCCTCTTCTCCAAGCCTTAATGCAACATTTCAAATGGCTGCATCTTTAAAAAAAAAAAAAAAGTCTACCTGCCAGAAAAATGTTTCCTCCTTCTTCCCTAAACTGTTGTGCTATGTCATGAGCTGGCCTTGCAAGCGAGTTGGGCTCAGCCTCATTTGTGTCATGGGGTTGCCTTCCTCCCCAGGTGAAGGGAATGAGTGCAGGAGTCATGTGGTGGGAGCATGTGACTCAGAACCAAGCTGGCAAAGACCCAAAAAGGGCACCCTGAATATCTAATTGCGGCTCTGTTATGTATGGAGTTTTTGTTTTAAAGGGGACCTTAGCCTGAGGTCCAGGATGGGTAATGTTTAGACCTGAGCTGCTGCTGGATTTTCTACATGTAAGTAGGTTGTGGTTTCGATTAATGTTATTTTGTGGTTATGCAAGGCTAGAAATGAGCGGTTTATGCTGTGGTGCAAAGGATAATAGCACACTTTCTCAGCCCTTTAGGGATCCAGAAAGGTAAAAAGAGGGAAGAGATGAGCACTCATTTAGCACAAAATTGAGATCCTGGGAAGAAAATTAATTAAGGAACCAAAGGACATGAAGAGAAAAAAATCTTTAATTGCCTATATACCAATGCTAGGAGATGGGGCAACAAACAAGAGGAATTGGAATAGCTAATTTATGAGCATAAATTTGATCTAGTTGGTATTACTGAAACTTGGTGGGATGATTCATATGGTTGGAATGTTGAAGTCAATGGCTATAACGTACATAAGAAGGATTTAGTGGACAAAAGGTGAGGGGGAATGGCACTCTGTCAAAAATGCTGTTACCTGTTTCCGAGTCACTGATGACTCAGAAGAAAATGATCTTGAATACTTATGGATCAATGTCCTAACAGATAAAGCACATGATGGGGTATTAGGTAGTGTCTGCTACAGACCACCAGATCATACTCAGGAACAGGATGTCCGGCTCTTTATGCACCTGTTTGTAATGTGCAAGAAACAAAGCTGCATGATCATGGGGGACTTCAATTTGAGTGACATATGCTCATGCTGCCAGTACTAAAAGATGATTGGAATGTGAAAATATTATAGAAGACAATTTCCTAACTCAGAAAAATGTTTAGTCTTGACAGATGAAGAGGATCATATCACAGAACTAAAAATTAATGGTAGCTTAGGTACAAGAGATCATGACTTGATCATGTACAAATAGAATAAAGTCCAGACCAAAAAGAGCCAATTTAAAAAGGCCGATTTCACAAAGCTGAAAATAATTATGAACCATATCAACTGGAAGTAAGAATTTAATAAGAAAAATGTGAATGATAATTGGGAATTTTTTAACACTTTACTATATGCCAAAAAAGCCACAATTGAGGAAGAAGGCCATATTGGTTAACAAACCAACCTGGTTTAGCAGGGATCTGAAGGCAGATATTAAAAAAAAAAAAAAAGAAGAAGAAGAAAGGGGAAGATAGTAAAGAATATAAATTAGAAGTTAGGAATTGCAGAAAATTGATATGGGAAGCAAAGGGACACAAGGAGAAATCTATGGACAGCAGAGTTAAGGACAATAAGAAAGAATTTATTAGGAACAAAAAGAATCCTGGCAATGGTATTGCTCCATTACTAGATGGAAATGGAAGAATTATCAATAATAACGCAGAAAAGGCAGAAGTGGTCAATAAATATTTCTGTTCTATATTTGGGGGGAAAACAGATGAGATGGTCTCATCATATGATAACACTCTTTCCCTTCCAGTAGTATCTCAGGAGGATATTAAATAGCAGCTATAAAAGTTAGATGTGTTTAAATCGGCAGGTCCAGATAACTTGCATTCAAGAGTTTTAAAAGAGCTGGCTGAGGAGCCCTCTGTAATGTTGATTTTTCAATAAGTCTTGGAATGCTGGGAAAGTTCCATAAACTGGAAGAAAGCCAATATGCCAATATTTAAAAGGTAATTATAGGCCTAATCAGCCTGATGTTGATTCTGGGCAAGATAATGAAATAGCTGATATGGGCCTTGAACAAAGAACTAAGAGGATAATGGAATTAATGCCAATCATCATGGCATTATGGACAATAGATCCAGTCAAATTAACTTGATGTATATATTTTTGATGAGATTACAAGTTTGGTTGATAAAGGTAACAGTGTTGCTGTAATATACTTGGACTTCTGTGAGGCATTTGATTTGATATCACTTGACATTTTGATTAAAAAACTAGAACAATATAAAATTAACATGGCACACATTAAATGGATTAAAAGATGACTAATGGGTAGGTCTCAAAATGTAATTGTAAATGAGGAATCATCATTGACCAGGGGTGTTTTAATGGGGTACTGCAGAGATCAGTTCTTGGCCCTATGCTATTTAATATTTTTTATCAATGACCTGGAAGAAAGCATAAAATCATCACTGATAATGTTTGCAGATGCTCCCAAAATGAGGGGGAATGGTAAATAACAAAGGGTCAGGTCGCTGATAGAGTGATTTGGATCATTAGGTAAACTGGTTGCAAGCAAAAATATGTGTTTGAATAAGGCTAAATGTATATATCTAGGAACGAAGAATGTAGGCCATACTTACAGGATGGGGGATTCTGAAAAAGATTTGGAGGCTGTGGTGGATAATCAGCTGAACATGAGCTCCCAGGGTGATGCTATAGCCAAAAGAGCTAATGAGATCCTTGGATGCATAAACAGTGGAATCTCAATTAGGAACAGAGATGTTATTCGGCACTGGAGTGACCACTGCTGGAATACTATGTCCCGTTTTGGTGTCCATACATCAAGAAGGATGTTGAATAATTGGAGAGGGTTCAGAGAAGAGTCATGAGAATATTTAAAGGATTAGAAAACCAGCCTTATAGTGATAGACTCAAGGAGCTCAAGCTGTTTAGTTTAACAAAAAGGTTATGGAGTGACTTGATTACAGTCTATAGGTACCTACATGGGGAACAAATATTTGATAATGCGCTCTTCAGTGTAGCAGAGGCTGGAAGCTGAAGCTAGGGGGTAATTAGAACGATGTACCATTGGAACAATTTACCAAGGATCTTGGTTGATTCCCATCACTGGCAATTTTTAAATCAAGATTTAATGTTTTTCTAAAAGATATGCTTTAGGGATTATTTTGGGGGAGATCTATGGCCTTTGTTATACAGGAGGTCAGATGAGGTAATCACAGTAGTCCTTTCTGGCCTTGGAATCTATGAAGGATATCAGTCTTTAAAGTCATTACATTTCTGGCATAGGATAATTGTTTTAAGTCATTTCAGATGCTTTTATGGCTTCTTCTCTGACCCTTCTTTGGTTAGACCCGTGGTTATAAGTAAGGCTCCGTGTTTGTCACAGAGGGGGGAGGGATAGCTCAGTGGTTTGAGCATTGGCCTACTAAACCCAGGGTTGTGAGTTCAGTCCTTGAGGGGGCCACTTAGGGATCTGGGGCAAAATCAGTACTTGGTCCTCCTAGTGAAGGTCCCTTTCAAGGTCCCTTCCAGTTCTAGGAGATGGGATTATCTCCATTAATTTAATTTCTTTAATTTAATTTAATTTAGGTCACAGAAAGTCACGGATTCCGTGACTTTCCGTGACCTCCATGACTTCTGCAGCGGCTGGTGTGCCTGGCCTGCCTCTGGGCCAGTTGCACCGGCTGCTGCTGGGGCAGTTTCGCCCCCCCCTCACCTCCCAGCAGCAGGAGTTTGGGGGAGTGGGGGCTCAGGGCTGGAGATTGGGGGGTGGGGTGGTGCTTACCTAGGACAGGCTCCCCAGAAGGGCTACAGGAACTCCCCTCCCTCAGCTCCTAGCTCCACGTGCTGCCTCTGCCGACGGCCAATGGGAGCTGCAGAACTGGGGCTTGGGGTGGAGCGGAGGCAGCACATGAGAGCTCAGGAGCCCGGTAAGGAGCCTGCCCCAGCCCCGCCAACCCTCCCCCTCAGCATCCATGGTGCCCCCCGCCCCCCGTGCTGTCCCCACCCCCAAGTTTTCATTACGGGTATTTTTAGTAAAAGTAATGGACAGGTCATGGGCCGTGAATTTTTGTTTACTACCTGTGACCTTTTCCTGACTTTTACTAAAATTACCCATGACTAAAACGTAGCCTTAGTTATAAGGCATCTAGCTTTACGGGTAGAAGGATTCAAAAAGTACTCCCTATTTAAAACAAAATACACCCCCCCCAACCTTAAAACTTCCTACACTGGCTTTACTGTAATGTGAGATGGAGCAGCCCTGTAGATAGGTCACTTGACTGGGAATCAGAATACCTGGGTCAATTCCTGGCTCTGCCACTGGCCTACAGGGAGACCTGGCAAGTCACCTCTTCCTCTGTACATCCATTTCCCCATCTGTAAAATGGGCATAATGATACTGACCTTTAGTACAGTGCTTTGAAATCTGAAGGTGAAAAGCGCTATGTATAAGAGTTAGGTATGCATTATGGTAAGTTGTTTTCTAAAGGTTTTATCAGCACTTGTTTGGGATGACCTGAATAACTCTCTGGTAGCTTTGCTACTTAGAAGTAATTCTGTCTTCTCAAACTCATAATAACCTTTATGCTATGCCACCTCACACAATCCTGCATTTCCCGTGTGTGTATGTGTGTACACCAGGGATCGGCAACGTTTGGCACGCGGCTCGCCAGGGTAAGCACCCTAGCGGGCCGGGCCAGTTTATTTACCTGCTGACGCAGCAGGTTCGGCCTATCGCGGCCCCCACTGGCCGTGGTTCGCCGTCCCGGGCCAATGGGGGCGGCGGGAAGCGGCGCGGGCAAGGGATGTGTTATATAGTCTCAGTTAGGAAAGTCAAGGTGGTATGATAGTTCCCTGATATAAGGGGTGTAAGAACCATTGGGCCCAGAGTCAGGCCCAAGAGCTGACCCAAGGTTATTGGACTTATTGTTTTGTTGGACTCTGTTACCTTAGAAGAGGTGGGACAGAATGTGACCTCGCCAGAGGGCTGAGTCATGAGAAGAAGCAGACCAACAGAAGGGCCAGGAACAGTTGTTAACAGGTGGTGCCAGAGGAGGAGAACCTGCTTTGCCATGCTCAGCCAGGAGAGGGTGTGTCTGCTGAGTGTCTCTCTCTCCTACAGCTGGGTTAATAAGAGTATTGAAATGTCTTATGTGCACTTGGCTAGTATCAAACAGTAATATATTGTAATGAGCTGGTTAATGTGTATCACTGCCCTCTACTGGATGGAGTGAGAACTGCCCATCTGTGTCAGACACCGTCTATAATGCTAACAGTTAAGAGTACACTTATCTTTTGCTCAGGTGGGTAGGATGTATACTTTTGGAGGACGAGGAGAATCTAAGTTCTGGCCCTAGTGTTGCCAGGAAGTTCTGAGTGGCCATAATGTACAGCACAGTAAAAACCAGCCTCTTGGAATGTCTAAATCGTATCTCCACCATGTAGGTGGTTCTTGCTTATCATCATGATAGTTAACTTGGCATGAGAATTAATCACTGCTAGATGTGAACACTGCACTTCCAGAATATCTGCACTTCTGAATAAATATTTAGCAAACTGTGCATGTAAAACAATTATTTCGGTGAGGTTTCTTTTTGTTCCCTGTCTGTATATACCCACCATACAGCCAGTAAAATATGTTATTGGAACTCAAAACTTTCAGTAAAATCATTGGTCAAGTCAAATATCCTGGTCCAGCTGAAACTAATACCACTGGATGCTAAAATAAATGGCAGAGATAAAATCAAAACACAATTTCCTGGGCTAATAGAGCATCAGGCATCAGTGAACAATAAACAAACTAGAACTAGAGTATGCTTAAGGATTTTTGTATTTTTGCCTTGTACACTTTCTGGGATCACATTCCACTGTTGACCTTGGAAGCACTGATTAGTTTTTAGCATAATACGATTACATATCTATCTGCAGGGTTTAAGATGGAAATTGAAACCTTGCAATAATTTGGCTAAAAACTACTAGAGTGTTCATCCAGCTGTCAAATTACAAGACAAACCATATTAAGCAAAAACAAGCTGTAGCTGTTAAACTGATATTTAAACACTGTCAGTGCAGCTACCTGGACAGGAGCTATTTGGCCAGCATAATTTGTTGGCTACAAGTGTGAATTCTTAGCAAAATGCACTTTAGTGAGAGCTTACCCACTCTGGGCCACATACTGTTCTGTCCACATGTTCGGCTTGTATTGTAGCCAGAGAAGGTGCACTCATAACAACTCACAATCTTGTTTCTTCTTTCTCTTTTGTTCCTAGATCTGTTTTCACAACTTAGACGGACACGAGGATTCTGTGAATTACACACTCAGGAGAGAATATCTTGTTGTCGCCTATGGATGTAGGCAGCTGTGAACTGATAAACAAAACCCATGGCAGGAATCTTAGCACGAATATTGCTACCTAAAAAATATGACTGTGCTTCATTAATGAACTGAGCCCTTTTCTAGATAAAAAGCTACAGCTTTTGATGATGACTAGTGGAGCTATTCCCTATAGGTCAATGCAATGCCTGGCATACATGCCTGAACTTGCCCGACAGCCTTTCTGGACATAAAGGTCATTCATCCTCAAGGCAGAAGCAACCAGTAGCAGTGGTGAGTAATTCTCTTTCTTTAATGATCTTCTTTCCTTTTCTAATATGAATTGTAATAGATGGGTAGCTGTTGGCTTCTTCAGATCTAGCAAAAACATTGTATGATCCATAGCATCCTGTGTAGAAAACATATATAGGCTCTTTGAGTTGTATATCATAGAATTATCTTGTTGCGCTTTTTGTTTCTGTTACTTGCAGAATGTGCTGCTTATGTAAGATTTACATCAGACACCTGAACAACTCTGTCCTTTTGTTCAACTTGCACAAAGAATGAAAGTGTTCTAATGCATTTAGTTATTCATATATAGTAGCTGTGCATAGCTGGGAAATGGTCTGGCTCTGTTACAAGGTCTTAGCTAAAAAAATTTTTAAAGCCACTTTGTAGTCAGGGAGGATTGCGTGCGCGGGTAGAGGAAGTTAGTTTTAAGGTCTTCATGTTTTTATAATGGAAAATCCTTGCCTGCATTGCACAGAGCCCTCTCACTAGGGTGACCAGACAGCAAATGTGAAAAATCGGGATGGGAGTGGGGGGTAATAGGAGCCTATATAAGAAAAAGACCCAAAAATCGGGACTGTCCCTATAAAATCGGGACATCTGGTCACCCTACCTCTCACCAACAACCAATACAAATGTAGGTCCCTGTTTTCTCTTACATATTTGAAATTGTCCCTGAGAAGTACTCTATACTGAGTACCATGATCACATGGTAATTTATTTGCAAGCATGTTGCAGTATCTTGAGCCCCCATTACTATATTTTAAAAACTTATTTATGGCTCTTGAAAGATAATGTGATGGGTAAAGCACAAGAAAATATGCTGTAGGGAATAATCCTTCACTGGCTGGGGAGAGAAAGATGACCCAATCGTTATTTTTTCCATCTCCCATTTCTCATATTACAACATAAGAGGTAGCAATATAACAGGAACATCTTTTTTTGCAGTACACAAGTTTCAGTTTTTAACACACTAATATTTTAACCTGATGCAGAAATGATGACACAGAAGTCCTTTAAAAGTCTTTGTGTCCTCTGAAGTTCTCCTGATTGGGAAGAAGGGGACAGAGGAAATGTTCATTTAGAGAAAGGAACAGAGGACATGCAGCCTTGCTATCTATGGCTTCCATATTATTCAATAACTCCCCCTGCCTCCCTCCCCCCTCCCTTTTTTGTTTTTTTGTTTTTTTTACCCTGGTATCTATTAAATACTGTTTTCCCTGAGACATCATTTTAAAGTTGTTGTTATTGATTGTTTGTATTAGCACATCACCTAAGAGCTCTAGTCATGGACTGGGACCCCCATTGTGCTAGGCGCTGTACAAACACAGAAGAAAAAGACTGGTCCTGCCCAAGGAGCTTACAGTCTAAGTACTGTATAAGACAAGAGGCAACATATGGGTATAGACAGATGGGGGAGTACAAGTGAACAATGCAATAATATTGGTCAGCATGATGGGCTGTGGTCTTTGCCCACCAACAGGCAAACTCTTGTCAAGTTGTTTGTAACTGGAAATAGACTCAAACTGCAAAACTTTCTGGCTTTCAAACTCTCAAGGTTTTTGGAGCTTGTTCACACCCTAGTTTTCATTTCAGCCCATTAAAGACAGGGTCTGGCTGTAGAAATCTGTATCTGGGTTCAGGTTCTGAATCCTGTCTCCCTCTCACCATCCCATCCATCTGGCAACTATTGAGTATGTTCAAGCCTGGATTTGGTTCTGGCCCCTCTCCAGTTGAAATCCTGTTCTGGTTTTTTTGGTTAGGAATTCTAAAACAGAGAACTAAAAATATAGGCCCTTATCCTGCAGTGTGTAGAGTGCAGGTGGATGTACATATGCAGGCCCTAATGGAGAATCTGTATGCCCCTGTTTGCAGAATCAGGACCATATTTTATGTATTAACTGTTCTAAATGCACATTTCCATTATGAGTTGTGCACACTTCTCTGCCTCTCCCTCTCATAATTCTTGAGAAAGATTTGCCTATTTCATTCTCGCTGTGATGGCAGCTTTTGAATAGAAGGTCCCCTTTTCTACATATACTGGGTTGGCCTCCCTATTTAATAAAGAATTTTGAGTCCCGAGCCTTAATGGAAGATGTTGAATCAGTTTCAGCTTTTAAGAGAACTGCTATCTTTCCATTTGGGGTCTTATTGTTCCCCCCACCCCTGAAATGTCAGTCAGATCTTTTGTCCTTCAATGGCTGGAGGTTCAAGTATCATATACTTTGTGGGATTTTTATGTGCTTTTATAGTTCTTTTTTTTGGTGCTTGTGCAACTTCTGTTTTGGGTGAGTCAAAGTGGCCGCCTGAGTGGTGCTGTGACCCACTAATGTTGTACTTTCTGATTTTTGTCAAGGATGTCTCTAGCTGAGCCATCTTGCCTAGCTCGGCCTTGCAATTGTTTCTCTTTTGCATGGTAAAGCTGGTGTCCCCTTCCCATTCCAGCTGGAGGAGCTGCACTTGAAAATATTACTGCTCGGATGACTTCTCTTTGCCTTCCATCGCAAGCGTAGAGATGAGAAAGGTCACTCCACTGCCACTGTTGTAGAGTCCCTATGATCTATTTTCTAGAACTTCTTCCCATTTTGGTTTAGATGTCACCTTTCTAGGAAGGCTTCATATTTTCTCACTCTTAGCAGCATATCTTCCCATAGCTCAAATTTTAATATTTCTGAAATTGCATAATAAAAGGTAAAATATTTTCCCTTGGAACTGCAAGCTGTGTGTTTGTCCTATTATGCCAGCCCTGTCTTGTGTCACAGTGGTATTTTATTAATATTTTTGATAAATTATTATAACCTATTTTTGTTTCCTCCCTCATGTTTTTAGGTCTTCTGTTTTAGCAGTTTCTTTCTCTTGACTTGCCACAAAAGAGTTTTCACAAAGCTATTGACAATAAGTTTGCCACTTTTGAGAGATTGCTAGGAGCACTGAGTGAAGTCTCCATCTGTAGGTTTGCTGCAAACAGTCACTTATTGTATTAATTCCTTGCTGGGTTTATTTGATTTCCATAGTGTCTATTGCTGGCATCTGGGCTGCTGTATAATTAGCAGTGGTCAAACAAAGCATGTCCAAGTTTGGCTCCGCTGTCAGCTGCTGTCGTAAAACATAACCAGATGAGTAAATAAATTCCAAGGAAGCTGTTGAAAAAGGAAAGGGGAGGAAATTGTCCAAATGATGTGAACAGCAAAGCCTTGCAGAGAGTCCAGAAGAGAGCCACCAAAGGGCATGCTTGAGCTGGTTGTCTTGGGTCCCTGAAATAAAGAAGGTCTTGTCCCCAGTCTGAATTAGTTTGAACCTCAGGCTGGAAGATGATGGCAACTTGTCGTAGGTGAATGCATCTGCCTTAGAAGGGCATAGCCGGAGAGAGACTTGTTTATGTGTGGGGAAAGAGTACATACAGGATTCTCATGATCTCCTTAGTCTGTTTTGGAGAGAAGCTTCTGTATGAGAAGCATGCACCTGATGTTGGGTTAACTTTATTAAGCAACAAGAAGAACATCCTGTAGCTTCCTATGAGGATAGAAATACCATTAAAGGGAGCAATACTGATCATTACAGTATGTTACATCTGAGATCTTCCAATTACATCTGGGCATCCAAATCCCACTGATAATCTCACTTTACAGCTTTCCATGCTGTAACCCACTCCACTGCAGGGTGTCATTGCGAGTGCCATACTGCCCCAGTCCCCTGGATGTCTTGGTAGAATGCTGGGCATACCTCAAGCTTGGAGATGAGCATTGTAGGCACTCCAAGCACTGGGCACTTCAGGCCCTAGTCTGTGGTGGGTGCCCCCGAACAACTGTATGTTTGGATTAAGTAGGATTCCTTTATTAGGGCTGCCAGAAATACAAGGTGCAAATGCCCTCCGCACACTCTCATTAATCCCAGTGTAACCCCTCTGTGCTGTCCTGTCTGTGTGCAGCCCTTTGTTCTTGTGCTGCAGCTGCTGCCAGCTGCATGGTGTGTCTGGCTGTCCAGCTCTGAAGGCTTCCAGTTACTGCTCTCAGGCCCTCCAGTTCCACCCTGGCCTTCCTTCTGCAGCCAGCTCTCAGGCTGCTGTTCCTGCTCTCCAACAGCCTTGTGCTCCCTCCTGCATCTGGTCCCATCAGACCATGGGTAGATCCATCAGGTTCATTATGAATCTGGATTTATGGTGTGGGTTTTAGAGCAGCCGTATAGGAAAAGCATTATACCATATTGTAACCGAACAAGAACACTCCTCTTTGCACAAAGTTCCTATGGACATTTCCAGAGCTTTACGTTGAACTGTGCAGCACTGACCCGATCCTGGCTTCTCAGGAACTTCTTGGGTTCATTGCAACCCAGCTACACACTGGACTGTATGTGTTGTCTGGTCCCTTTGCTTTCCTTGCCTGCTGTTTGCTTGTGGTCTGACATGGTTTTGTGACGGAAAAGAATGCTGTCCTGCCAGAGCTTCTGAGAGTGGGAGTCTTTTCAGTTTCAATATCTTGCCCCTTCACAAAAACCGAGCTGTCAGGGAGATTATAGTGATGGCAGGAAGTGCGTGGATGGAGTGTGATTACAACAAACAGTGTTCTGGAAATTGCCTAGCCTATAGGCTGGGATGTGGTTAGTTTTGTAACTCTCATGTTTAAGGCCAATAACTTTTTCCATAGTGATATATTGATACTATAATATTAGGCCTTCTGTTTTTCAGGGTTTATTAATATTCTTTTGGGGTTTATTTTTAACAATTGAGTTTAGTGTAGATGTCCAAAAATTGGGTGTTTTTGTAGCTTGCATTACTTGTTACAATAGTATATGCCTGATGTCCAGTTGAGTGGAGAGAAAAAGTGCTAGATCCTATGGAGATTTGAGGTTCTGAAGTGTATTTTATTGTCAACCGTAAAAGGGAGCAACCACATCTCATTTCATACCTACCATGTTATATGGGATTGGCTGGCACAGGCATTCATTTTAGTACCAGGGGACTGAGCTCAAGCTTGTGCACATGTGAAACAAGTGAGCTGCAAAATTCTACTCCTAGCCTAGAAATCAAATCCATTGTCCTACACTGAAATCAATAGGTGGAAGAGGGAAATGACTGTGATACAAGGTGTTCTCTCTGAATCTCAGGTGTCCGTCTCTCTTTCTCTGTACTCATTTTCACTTATAATCACTAGAGTATTGGTACAAAGCCCGGTTAACTGATTACAAATTATGCAGTTACACAAATAATTAATAAATTGAGATGTTTCCATTCACAGACTGTATATCACACGATCTGTTTAGTTTAAGGAAGAGGTTGGGGCCCCCAATTTCTACAATGCACAGGGCCCCAAAATTCTTTAATCCAGCGTAGGGAGGATGATAAGAAAGATAAGGACCCTGGACAGGATCCAAGAACAGCACAGTGGTAGGAATCCTGATAGCCTCCCGTATTCTAGCAGTTTGAGGTGATTTCTCATTTGCGGATTGCCTCTTGACAGTGGTTCCCCTATCTTTATATGGTAAGTAGGGTCAGTCCTCTGGATGTTAGGGCGTAGATATTTTACCTGTTACCTATATGTGCTGGGGTAAGTGAATGGGCTGGGGTCAGAGTCAGGATAAGAGTAATGGGGTAAGATTGATGAGATCCAAAAGAGAAGTTCAGTGTGTGAAAGAGTACTGAAAGAATCTGAGGGGAGAAGAAAAGAGGAAAGACAGAGGTAGAGAATACAGGGAAAGAGAGAATATAAGAGGTGGTAGGATACAAAAGAGAAAGAGGAAACAACACAGGAAAAGATCAAACAAAATAGGAAATGAAATGAATGAAACTAGTAGGGGGAAGGTCTGACTCTTTGGGCTAGGGACTATTTTCCTTGGTGTTTGGAATATGACCAGCAAGTTTTAGGCACTTGAAAACAGTCTAAATAGTAATAAAAACTGATGAACAGTGAGAACAAGATTTGATGTTTTCCTGTAGGATCCAGCTCCTGGATTCATGTGACTATAGGAGAATATCTTGGTGTTATGTGTGGTTTTTTTTTAATTAAGGTTTTAGTTCTCATGGTTGTGGAGAAGAGCTTGAGATTGTGAACCCTAGTCTGGGACAGTAATGTCCAGGAGGATTTAAGGGAGCATGGGAAAACTATTTCATTAAACCCGTTATCCTCTTCATAATACACCTCTACCTCGATATAATGCTTTCCTCGGGAGCCAAAAAATCTTACCGCGTTATAGGTGAAATCGAGTTATATTGAACTTGCTTTGATCCACCGGAGTGCGCAGCCCCGTTTCCCCCCCCCCTCCCCGGAGCACTGCTTTACCGCGTTATATCCGAATTTGTGTTATATCGGGTCGCGTTATATCGGGGTAGATGTGTCCCTGGTGGACACATCTGGCGTTGCGAGGGAGTAATGTAATGACAGACATTTTGCTTAAGGTTTCATTCCATCTCCTGGTCTAGAAGGGAACAATTAATTTAGGCTGTGCTTTTAGTCCTGAAATATAACAGGTGCTGAGGCAGAGTGTAGGCAGCACCCTCTCTTTGTATTTGGGATGTTGGCAGGTTACTTTCCCTTTGCAGTGATCTGATCACATCTGTTATTCCCTTTTAGCTTCAGACGCACACACTGTCATGAGTGCCCCACTGACAGCAGTGCAACTGTTCTCTTGAAATGAAAGAGCGTCTCAGATGGGCTCCTGTGGTCATGCTGCAAATGCCAGCGCACAGAGGAATAAACACCAGAATCACTTTCATCCCGAGAGGAAATCCTTTGAAGAAGGGCTTTTGGGGGAGCCCCTCAAGAATAGTATCCTGAGGGTGAGTACTTTTCTTTTGATTATACCGATCTGCCATGATTTCATAATTGGCTGTTGATGCAACAGGAGCTGCTTGAGCACGGGTTCATGGGAGCAATTGCACCCACAGAAGTCCCACAGCAGTGGCTCCTGTCCTGTGGGGCTGGGTGTGGCGACTGGGGTCCACCAACCACCCACACCACTCAGATTTTTCCTGTTCACCCCTCAGCCATCCTGATGGGGTGGCTTGACCAAAATTGACTGAGTGGCACTGAGACACTTTGTGCAATGCCCAGAGCGAGGAGTTGGACCCAGCTCTGTGGGACAGATGCTGCGGCTGAGGGAGAGGATCTTTCCAGACTGTTCCCCCTGGACCTCCCTTCTTCACTGGGCCAGGATTAGGGTTGCAGTGCCAGAGCGGAGGGTGTTGCTATGGTTGGTTGGTGCTCCCATGGCAGGGTGAAGAGGAGTAGGCAGCAGAGAGCGTCTATTTAATCAGGAGGCTACATCCACCTCTGATTAAAGAGTACTAGGAAGGCTGCTTCTAATAAGTTCAGATGTCAGAGTCTTGTGATGCATCAGTTCAGTATGGCCCGTTCTGTAATGGGAATTGATAACTAGATCATGCCTCTTGGGTGCCAGATGGGCAAAGTGGTGATATCTGGCTAGCTTGTAGAGAGTGGAAAGCTATCACTCGTATATTGATGAGTCACTCAAGATTTAGCAACGGACAGTTTGGTGTTCCAGGGATCATTCCTCTTAGTGAGGGCTAGATTGAACTCCAGACTGGCAGGAGCTTTGTTACCCTTTTTTGTTTGTTTACACTAACTTCTGATGGATCCTTGTGAAAGAAAAAAAACCTTTTCAGGGGTCAGCCCCCCATTTTTACACCCTGAAAGTGGTAGCTCTATTACAGCTGGCTGGGCACGTTTCAATAGAACCATATGCCATCGGAATATGCTCTTTTATTGAAGTCAAGATGTTTCATGAAATCAAGTTGTTTGTGGGGTTTTTTGCCATAATTTAGTTTCAGAAGAAAACCAAAACAAGTTTCCACAATGTTGAAACCACCCATTTTGATGTTTTGGGAATAAAATGTTTTGATTTTTCATTTTGAAGTTATTTTAATTTCAAAATGTCTGTTTGTATTGTTATATAATTTTAATTTTATTTTAACACAAAATAAAAAGGTGCAATTGAAACACTTTGACTTGAAAAGGTTTTTTTTCAGAATTTTCATTTGTGGAAAATGTCAACATTTTCAGTTTTCATTCTGATTTAGAACAAAATTGGATTTTAAAATCTCTAAATCCTTCGTGAAATGGAACTTCTGTCCTCCCACAGCTCTAGCCTCTAGTCCCTTTGTCACTTCTGGTAACGTCCTGCAGTGTGCTGTACTGAGGAGTGCAGCTAACCATCTTCTCAGGGATGGTCTGTACTAGAATATTTGATTTACACAGCTATGTCATTCGGGGTGTGAAAAATCCGCACCCTGAATGATGTAGCGAAGTTGATTGAAGTCCCCAGGTACACAGCATTAAGTCGACAGAAGAATTCTTCTGTTTAACTAACTACTCCCTCTCGTGGAGGTGGATTTACCACAGTGCTGGGAGAACCCCTCCCTCCGCTGTAGTAAATGTCTATACTGAAGCGCTGCAGCAGCATTTTAAGTGTAGATATAGCCAGAGTGTGGCAAGCTACTCTGAGCATAGTATAGCTATGCTCATGCTCCTGTACTGCTGATGTCTGGCAATGTTGATTGGCCGATCTTGTGATGCCTTTGCTTTTCAGCAGGAGTGAAAACAGCATGGTAACCACAGCTCCTGACATGGCATATCAGGTATTTGGAAGGCCTCTGTGATTGGCCATGCAGAATATAACTGGAAAACTTGCTAATATCTGCAGTTATAGGCTCATTCAGCCCATATTCTAGTGTGGTATTGCTAGTGGTACTGCATTAGAGCTTGCCTAAAGAAAAAGGAAAGGGTGAAATCTCGGTGTCACTGAAATCAATGGAAGTTTATCCATAATGGGGCCAGGATTTAACCCACAGTATTTTTTTTTTGGGAGGGGGGGTCATTTTTAAAGTGGTGCCATGTCATAATGAGTGCAGCTCTGAGTCCGCTACTATTATGGCAATTATGTTAACAGATATAAAAAAACATTTAAATTTCTCTTTTGGAATTGGAGGAACAGACTCCAAAGTTATTTTTATTTTTGTTTTGTTTTTTAAGTACTGCAGTTTCTCCCAACTGCCTAGGAGAGGAATGACTTTGTATGGAAGCAAATTCCACCCTGATCCCCTACATATGCTGCTATAACTACTCCATGGGAAAAGTAGAAAGGGAGGGTGACAAGTCTCACTTACCCATTACCATAAAAACAGTGTAGTAGGCTAAGTTGGCCTTTGGCTCACACAGATTAACTTGGAATCCCCGGTCTTCTGGCGTATTTATACTTCACATTCAATTAAAAAAATATTCTCTGTGGGTTAAAGAATCTTGGAAGGTCAAAGTATTCATTTGGAAGCTATCAGGCTGGATGGGTGGCATGTACTGGATTAACATGAGCCTGGCCATTTTTAAAAACCTGTATTATAGTAATGATAATACTTAGGACTTTACATTTTCAAGGTGTTTTTATAAACACTCATGAAATAATCCTCAAAGCATCCCTATGCGATGTGAAAGATGTATTAGAAGTCCAGTTAAATTCATAGCATATCTTGGTCATATTAAATATAGAAGATCCATTGTTATGTTTTCACCTCTATTCCATTACATGAGGCTAACGGTGTTTGTCTAGCCTGTTCTTAAAAACCTCCAATGACAGAAATTCTGCAAACTCCCTAGGCAATTTGTTCCAGTGCTCCGAGAGGAAGTTTTTCCTAATGTCCAACCTAAACCTCTCTTGCTGAAGTTTAATCCCATTGCTTCTTGTTCTAGCCTCAGAATTATTTTTTCTCCTTCCTCCTTGTGACAACCTTTTATGTACTTGAAAACTGTTGTGTCCCCCTTCTGTCTTCTCTTCTCCAGACTAAACAAACCCAGTTTTTCCTATCTTTCCTCATAGGTCATGTTTTCTACACCTTTAATCATTTTTGTTGCTGTTCTCTGGACTTTCTCCAACTGATTGAGCTAGCATGCCATGGCGGTGGGGGCAATGGGACAGGCTAAGTATAATCCTATCTAATACCCTAGATAAGTACTTGGGTGGCTGGCCTGTGCTACCACCTGTACTGCTGTGGCTATGCTATTTCTTTGCATGCTAGCTTGATCAAAGTTAGCATGTACATCTACTCGAGATAGAAATTACACCTTCAGCTGCACTGTAGACATAGGCCCTTAAGTGTCAAAGGGTAAATCCCATTGAATGTCGGTGGAATTTAGGCTCTGAAGTCACTTAAGCACTTTTGAAAATTTTACTTGTTGGGTCTAGGTCTGATGACTCATGCTAAGTAAAACTCACTTTTTGACTTGTACTTGGTCAAGCATTAATGAAAATTTTAAAAACATACTAAATAAATAACTGCAATTACATTAATGTTCAGTAGAGATTGATGGAACTGGAGTTGGATTGACCTAGCTGGAAACTGTGGATGGGTTTAGAATCTTCCATTTTGTCAGCAAAAGGGCCACCAAAAAAATCCAACCAAACCTGCACTGAATTAAGTTAGTGTGCATTACAAAAATCCTTTTGTTTTGACAGTGGCTATTTTGCCATTAGTGCATTAGAAGAAAAAAGTCAATGTTTAGGAATGGGGAGTAAAATATTTAAGTATTAAAAATGATACTTTAGATGACACATTGTAAGGCATTCAGGAGTCTTAATAGAACTTTTAGGTTTAACAAATATGTATCCGTTTGTTTTCAATTGTTGTGTTTTTTAATTCATAAATGATGCAGAGATTAGTAATTACACTGCTTTCTCACAATTTCTCAGCCTTCTTTTAATAAACGCTTTGCAGATAAGTCAGGAGTGTTGATGTTGCACAAGAAACTTGTCAACATGAAAACTTTTATCGAAGTATAATTGTGTGTTTAGGCAGTAATAAATGTGCACTGTTTCATCCTCTTTAAATCCTTTGGGTCAGATCACAGAATTTCTGTCACCTGAGAAATTCAGACACTTCAAAATCTGTGGTTTTGTTCCAAATTGGAATAAAAGGCTGAAATTTTGAGTTTTTTCTATTGGAACAGAAATTCCAAAATTTTTTAATTTGGAAACATTGAATCATTTTGAGCCTGTCAAATCATTTCAATATTGTGGATTTATATCTAATACAATGTTAAAATGTATAAAAGTCAAAACAAACTTCAACTATTAAGCTGAAATGTTTTGACACTTTTCTGTCTAATTTCATCAATCAATACTTTCCCGCAAAACAGTTGGGTTTCAGCAAAATTGCATTTTTTTAATGAAAAACTTTCAAATTTTTCAACAATCTCTAGCTCTGCGCCAGATAATGCTGTGTCACAAAGCTGTAAACCTGGAATAACTCCGCTGCTTTCAGGTAGACAGAGGTCAGGATCTGACTCAGAGTTTATAGTAGAAACTACAGTATGCCTGTATGTTTCACTCTGAGCAGTGATAGTTTATACAACTTCAGGGGCCTTATCAGCAAGGGAAAAAAAAGAAACCAAAACAAATCCTTGCTGGTAGGAGAGGTGAGACATGGAACAACAAAATCCAATATTGATAATATTGGCAATTGTTCTATTTGGTAAAGTGTTTTAATAGCCTAAATCCACGCTCGCATGCATTATAGTAGGAGAAGCCAGTTATTATTTTATCTTTTTCAGAGGGATTAAGGGAAAAGAAAATTGGTCTGTAATGGAGAAAATGAATGGTCTTAGATCTTAGCTATTGGTAGTAGCTGGTGGCAGTAGTTTTTAAAGCACCAGTGTAGCTTATGGTTTCCAGTCCATTGATTCTGCACACTTACTATTTTTTTATTGATAGCGTATCTTTATGCCCCCTTTTTGTTTTAATTTGAAGATTTATTGTGGCATTACTTCTACTGTCTATAAGCAAATGTGTCCCTTTCTTCCTCCCCCCCCCCCCCCAAATATGACCTAATATAAAATGCTGAGAGGGGATTAGCTATGGCTCTTTTCTCTTTACCTACTGTATACTTTTCTGACATGTTAGATTAACTTTCAGCCCCAGGCCAATCTGTCAAAGAAACGGGGAATGTTTCCTTCTATGATGGATTTGCCAGAGGCTGAGTTTTGAAATAAGTTGGGTATTGCTTCTTACACAAAAGTAATTTCTCCCTGCTAAGAGAGCTATCACTGAATCAGCTGAACAGAAGCCTCTGACTTGCATTTCTAGGTTCTGATCTGAACATCTGCAACAGGCATTTTTTTTAATAAACTCATCTGCCACAAAGGAGCTCTGGCAGTATAACTCTGGGGGAACTCTCAGCAATATAAGGTCAAAATAATTTCCTCGAGGAGATCAGAAAAGCAATATGTATTTTTTAAAAAACTTTCCACGTATGATTTCAGCACCGTTATCACATTGGATGAATATATACTGCTGCAAAGTTAGATCAATAGGTCAGACCTCAACACGCAGACAGACCTATCCAGCATCACCACGTCTGTCCACAACAGTAACAAAAACGTTGGACTCAATTTATCATCTAATCTGAAAGATAAGAAATCACTCATTATGCCCTCCAATTGGCCTCAGTTTGCAGTAGTGGGGGAGGAAAAGGGGGAACTGCACAGTCAAAACCCTTTCTTCACAGCATGGCTTCTCCAAAAGGAAAATCGATACCCAGCATGCAAAGCAAATCCAACAAAGTAACAAAGCCTGGCATTTCTGCACAAATGACTAAACATGATATCTATTAAAGGCATCCTCTAAGAAGCATTCCAGACAATCGCACAACAGTTAAACTGCTGCTGGGCAGCTTGCTGGGTAAAATGAAGTCATGGCTCATTCAGTCGGTGCTCCCTTTGCAGGGCAGTTGCTTAAAGCAGTGGAATGTGTTTCTTTCCCCATCCTGTGTTGGCTGGTGGAATCCATTTTCAGATCCGTGGGGGAGGCCATGAGATTTCAGTTACAATAGAGAGACGAGCAGAGTGGCAAAGGAACCTCCGCTCCCGCTGCCCTCCCTGGCCTCCACGTGAGTTTCCAATAGATGGGGAAGTGTGTCAGCCTATTAGTGTTGTCATATACTTGTACAAAGATCTCTTAAACTGGGAGCCAGATCCTAGGCTGGTGGAAATGGTCAGTGGTATTGGGCTCAATAGAAGAATTAATAAGTGTAATTCTATGGTCTGTGTTATGCAGATTTTACTGTGTCATCATGATGGCCCCTTCTGGCCTTAAAATCAACTTAATCTATGAAAATCAGCACAGCTCCACTAAAATCAAGAGAGGTACACACCAATTTACACCAGCTGAGGATCTGGCCCTATATGCCCATGTTAAATAAAATCAAACTAAACTAAACAAAATATGAAGTTTATGAAATTCATTTAGTCACAAGAATATATGAAAATCTCAGTCTTAGACAAATGATTTTTACCTTTTGTTCCTGGTAATACATGTTTTGCTCTTTGTGTTTGCTAAACATACGCGAGCAGAGATTGATCTGGTGTGTGCTAAAAGTAGAGTGTAGCCATGATGGTGGGAGGAGCTGGCTTAGAGGCAGTGGGTTTATACTCGGGGCAGCTAGCCCTTCGCACTGCTGCAGCTACAGTCTCTCTCTTTAGTGCACTGGCTTGATCAAAGCTACACCTCCTGCTTGACGTGTAGGCATACTCTTAAATAGAAAAACAGAGTTCCCGATGTCATTTGGTGTATTGGAATCCCTGTTTAAATCCCTTTTGACCCTCCCCCCGGGGCCAAAACACATAAGCAGAGTGTCTTCATGAACAATTAATGGATGATAAATGTACAGTATGGTAGTGCCCGATGGCCCCACTTGTCTTATAGTTACAGTAAAGTAGTAGTTCAGAGGAGCTAGGATGAGATTGGAAGTGTAGTTCAACACTACTTTTTTAGTAAGTTCCTTGCTGCCAGTTAGATTCTTTGGGTGTACAGTATGAGAGGAAATCTGCTGTTCATCTCTTGGGCTCATGGTGGGCTTATGAGGGGGAATGAAGCCTAGAAGCTTACAGGTTTAAAAGCTCAAGGAACATGAATAACGAACTTCACATCCCACCTGAAATCACAGAGAATGAAATTGCAATGTGACCTATTGATCTCATTCTGAAAGCTCCCCATGTGACTTTCTGCTGTGTGATTGAGTCATAGAAGGGGAGGGGAAAGAGAGGACTTCTGTCGGCTTTTTTTAAGTTGACTGAAATAGAAACTAATAGGAAACAGACAAAGGAACATGCTCACATTTAAAATCTGATTCGACTTTGATACATTGCAGCACTCCTGATTTCACACAGTAAAATGCAATGGAAGAGAGGAAAAGGCTGAAAATCTTGGAACGTCAGGAAACAGAAACAGAAGAAAGGGAACAGGAGACTTTCATTGCTATAGTTGCACGCTCCTAAGATGTTATCCCCTACAGACATTTATTTTTAAAGTATATTGAATTTTCGGTGACAAATGTAAGGGAGCAAACTTTCAAAGAAGGTGCAGTTTTTGCCCCCACGAACATGTACATGCGCTTGTTTAACAAAATGCCATTGCAAGGGGGGAATGGGGTGGGAGGGACTTACTTGATTTGCACATTGGAATTATTTGGGGCAAATCCTTCCTACATCCCCTATGCTAAGGCTAAGTGGGTGGATGTCAGAGGAGAATGAGAGGGAGAGGGTTTGGTGAGCAATGGAATCCCCTCACTCATCCTCAGGCTACAGAATGACAACAGGGCTGTTCTGGCTGTTACAGCTGCCTTGGAGATAGTTGTGTCCACAACCAATATGTGCTCATTCCACAGAGGGGTGAGAAAAGGATGGTGAATCTCTGTAACAGAAGATGTGTGAGTGTCCATGTGCCTCTCATGAGTTGAACTCTGCAGTGCAGAGAGCATGTAGAA
Organism: Chrysemys picta bellii; assembly: GCF_011386835.1. Lineage (NCBI taxonomy): Eukaryota > Metazoa > Chordata > Testudines > Emydidae > Chrysemys > Chrysemys picta. The sequence goes on from NC_088800.1 coordinate 20,826,351, forward strand.
GGCCTGCATGAGGTCCCAGTTTTGGCTTTTTCCCCCCATCCTGAGCCATGGAAGTGCATGGATTCTACCTGCTGCAGAAGGGGCAGGATTTGCCTTCAGGCAGTTATTTGATGTTAATTTGCAAATCCTGGGAAAGGGAAGAGAAATATTGGAGGCGATCTTGGTATGTAAGATTTAGGGTGACCAGGTGTCCCGATTTTATAGGGACAATCCTGATTTTTGGGTCTTTTTCTTTCTATAGGCTCCTATTACCCCCCCCCCCTCATGTCCCGATTTTTCACATTTGCTGTCTGGTCACCCTAGTAAGATTCCTTTTTGTGCTAAACAATAAGAAGTCTGTTTCAGGAGAGTAAAAGATGAGGAATTACTCCAGGCTCCCTTACAAGGGACATACTGGAGTTCTGGATTTGCTAGACAGAGGCTTTTTCCCCCCTCATTCGAAGCAAAACTAACATTTTTGGCGTTTGTCCAGTTCTGCAATGGTTTGAGTTATTTCACAGTAGAGAAGTGGTCAGATTTCATGGATAATGAGATTAAGAAACTGCTTTTCCAACTCTAAACAGCCCTCTCCAATTCAACAGAAAAGTCAAAGTAGGCCAGGGTCCAAAAGAGAATAATTAAAATAACTCCTCTCTGGGGTGGTGGGAGTTCTAATGTGTAAACCAGTCAGTGTGTCTGAGATGGAGCTATCAGCTTGGAAGGCATGGAGGCATCTTATTTCACTGAGGGTTTGGATATATAATATATCAAAAAATATTTCAGGTAAGGCCTAAATATCCCTAGGATAAGTTTCTAATATTTCTTTCAGAGCTGGATCTAAGAGTCCTATAAACCCCAGATGTTTTTGCTCTGTGACCCAGGTAATGGGTTCTTGGCCACTCTTATCTGAAATACGTTTATGTAAACATTTCAGTCTTAACAAAATGCTTCGGGTTGTACTCTCTTTCTTGGCGCTATTGGCTCCTAATGGAGGAGGAAGGCGAGAAAGCAGGGAATGTGAAGACAGCATTTATCAGAGTGAATTAAATTTTTAAAAATGTGTATACTAAGGCATGTTCAGAGGTTATACCAGAATCTGAAGTGAAGGGCTGAAAAAATCAGTGCAGTAGATTATAGAGAATTCAAGATGGTGCTATTGACATGATAGAAGAGAGATGAGCCATTGAATTTTTACTGAAGTACTTGAATAATGAAGAGAAGTGGGGATAGATGTTCTCCTGGTAAAGTAGAACTTGTATAAGTACTGTACTTCTGAAGTGATACTGACCCAGATCCTGAGCTGTTATTCACTGGAATGCATCAGGCCTGGTCTGCACTTAAAACTTACACTGGCATAACTATGTCGAGTAGGGATGTGAAAAAACCATACCCTGATGATATAGCTAGACCGACACTACTTCCAGTGTAGATGCAGCTATGCCAACAGAAATCCTCTTCTGTCGGCATAGCTAATGTCGTTTGGGGAGGTGGTCTTCCTAGACAGGCAGAACTCCTCCTTCTGTTGGCATGCATTGCGTCTACAATAGGGAGTTATGCCAACATAGGCTCTGTAGTGTAGGTATAGCTTCAATTTTGACTAAGCTTTTGTAAGGAAGGTTTCTTGGGTGCAGTATGGAATTTCTGCTCAATATGACAGAGAGAGAGAGAGAGACTGACCCTATACTCCGGTGGTTATGGCTCTTACCTGGGATGTGAGAGACCCAGGATCAGGTCCCTTCTCTGCCTGATTCAGAGCAGGGACTTGAACCTGACTCCCATCTCAGTGCCCTGGCTACTGGCTATTCTGGGTCAGGATGCACTCTCTCTCTCTTCCTGAAAAATTTCAAAAGATCTCAATTCTGTCCCAATGCAGTATGGAATTTTTTTTTAAATCTCAACAGTTTTCAGGGGGCGGGAAAACTGTTTCCTGCTCAGCCCTACTGAGGAGTGCTCAATGCAGCTTGAGGCCAGGGGTGCAATGGTAGCCTTCAGCCCCTGATTCTGGGCTGATTTATGGTCCCCACAGCTCAATCTGTGGTCCCCACAGCTCAATGCAGAAGAACTTGACATTTCAAGGGGCTGTTACAGCAGGCAGGGATTACTGAGGGACAGGGAACCCCTTTCCTCTGGCCATGCCCCCGTGTCAGCTGGATGAAGAGGTAAGGAGGCTTTGTGACCTCTGGTGGGATCCCCATACATAGGAAAGATCCTGCCAGGGATGGTTAAGGAAGCTTTGGGACAGCTTTGTGCTGGTGATATGTACAAAACTGCCCTAATGCAGGTGAGGTTTTAGCCCACTGCCACAAGTACTCCTGTTCTTCTTTTTGCCTGTAACTGTTTCTCTTGTGAACACTGGCCTGACAGTCAATCTCAGACAGTCAATATCAGTACCTTCAGGAAATGTCACTGTATGCTGTAGATCGGGGGTAGGCAACCTATGGCGGCACGCAAGCTGATTTTCAGGGGCACTCACACTGCCCGGGTCCTGGCCACCGGTCCGGGGGGCTCTGCATTTTAATTTAATTTTAAATGAAGCTTTTTAAACATTTTAAAATCCTTATTTACTTTACATACAACAATAGTTTAGTAATATATTATAGACTTATAGAAAGAGACCTTCTAAAAACGTTAAAATGTATTACTGGCACGCGAAACCTTAACTTAGAGTGAATAAATGAAGACTCGGCACACCACTTCTGAAAGGTTGCTGACCCCTGCCATAGATTCTGACTGTAAGAGGAATTCAGCAATGAGCTAGGAAGAGTAATATGCTGCTTCCTTTATTGAGAGGAAGAAAACTACCCAAATTAAAAGCAGAGTTTAAGTCTTTGAGTCAAAACACGTACTATATAAAATGTCTCCAGTTCTCCCTTCACAAACATGAGAGCTCTCACAAAACCCCTTGTCATCTTGCCCCCACTTCTCAGTAGATCTGTAATAAGCTGAGTGCTGTAGTGCTCTCTTATTGTTACTCTTAGTAAATGTATGGTAGCATATAACTAGCAGAGCAAGGGGAGCTATTCACAGCCAACAACTGATGTGATGAATTTAGCCCTTTTCCCCTTTGCAAGTTATGTGTAAGTGGCCTTGGTTTTCACAGATTGGTTCCTTAACCAGTTTCTGCAAAGTTTTCATCCTGTGAATTGTTCACAAACTCTCTATGGTGACTATTGCTGTACAAATAATGGCTCAGGACTACATAAGAATGGTCAGACCAATAGTCCATCTAGCCAAGTATCCTATCTTCTGACAGTGGCTGGTGCCAGATGCTTCAAAGGGGATGAACAGAACAGGACAATTTATTGAGTAAGCCATCTCCTGTTTGTTCAGTCCCATCTTCTGGCAGTCAGAGGTTTAGGGACACACAGAGCGTGGGGTTGCATCTGACTATCTTGGCTAATAGCCATTGATGGACCTATCCTCAATGAACTTATCTAGGTTTTTTTTAAACCCAGTTGTAAACAATATCCCCTGGCAATGAGTTCCACAGGTTTACTGTGTTTTGTGAAGAAGTACTTCCTTATGATAGGTTTAATTTAATTAATTAATTTCATTGGGTGACCCCTGGTTCTTGTGTTATGTGAAGTGGTAAACAATACTTCCTTAGTCACTTTGTCCACACCATTCATGGTTGTATAGATCTCTATCATATCTCCCCTTTGGTCGTTTCTTTTCCAAGCTGAATAGTGCCAGTCTTTGTAATCTCTCCTCATATGGACGCTGTTCCATACCCCTAATAATTTTTGTTGCCCTTTCCTATACTTTTTCCAATTCTAATATCTTTTTTGAGATGGGGTGACTAGAACTGCACACAATATTCAAGGTGTGGGTGTACCTTGTATTTATATGATGGGATTATGATATTTTCTGTCTTATTATCTATCCCTTTCATAATGGTTCCTAACATTCTGTTAGCTTTTTGACTGCTGCTGTACATTGAGCAGATATTTTCAGGGGACTATCCACAATGACTCCAAGATGTTTCTTGAGTGGTAACAGCTAATTTATACTCTTATTATTCAAACATGGAATTTCTGTTAATAGAGATTCTGTGGTACTGTTTGATTTAAAATGTCATTAAAGATTTTTACTATATTTGACTCAATGCTTTCTTTCACATGTAGGCCCACTCCCCCACCAGTGCAACCTACTCTGTCATTCCTATATATTTTGTACCTTGGTATTACCATGTCCAATTGATTATCATTGTTCCACCAGGGTTCTCTGATGCCTATTATAACAATATCCTCAATCAATAGCAAGCACTCAAGTTCACCTGTCTTAGTATTTAGACTTCTTGCATTTGTATACAAGCACTTATAAAATTTATCAATATTTAGTTGTCTGCCTTCATGTGATGTAATTGAATGGGACTATTTTGTTTGACTGTTTCTCTTCAATTCCTACCTGCACTTTATCAACTTCTATTCTCTCCTCTTTACTAACATATAGAGTATCCCCTTTAATAAATCCTCTCCTAGGCAATATGTCAGCGTGAACCATGTGGTTTTCCACAGCCATGGGCTTGCTCCCAGTCCTTAGTTTAAAAGTTCCTCTACAACCTCTTTAATTTTACATGCCAACAATTTGGTTTAGGTGGAGCCCATTGCTCCCATATAGGCTCCTCCTTTCCCAAAAGGTTCCCCAGTTCCTAATAAACCTAAACCACTTCTCCGAACACCATTGTCTCATCCACACATTGAGACCCTGCTGTTCTGTAAGTCTAACTGTCCCTGCACGTGGAATTGGAATCATTTCAGGGAATGCTACCATGAAGATCCTGGTTTTTAATTTCTTGCCTAGCAACCTAAATTTGGCCTCCAGGACCTCTCTCCTACCTTTCCTTATGTCATTGGTACCTACATCTACCATGACCATTGGCTCCTCTCTAGCACTGTGCATAAGTTTATTTAGATGTCTCGAGAGGTCTGCAATTGTCACACCTGGCAGGCAATTCACCATGCGGTTCTCCCGGTCACCACAAACCCAACTATATTTCTAATAATCAAATCTCCCATTGTTATTACCTGTCTATTCCTAATAAAAGGGGTCCCTTCCCATGGAGAGGTATCCTCAGTATGAGACAGTACCAGGACATCAACTGGAAGGAGGCTCCTAACCATGGGATTATTGCCCTCCGCTCCAGCTTGGTGTTCTCCTTCCCTGAGACTTTCCTCCTCCTTCGCAGCACAGAGGCTGTCAGACTGGGGGTGGGATTGCTCATCTATGTACCTGTCCATCTCCGTTAGGTTCCTCTAGTTCAGCCACCCAGGTTTCAAGAGACCATACTCAGTGTCTGAGGGCCATGAGCTGCTTGTACAGAATGCATACACCCATGCCACCTGCACACCAGGCAGGTAATCATACATGCTGCATTCAGTGCAATAATCTGGTTAGCCCTCACTCTGCTGCTGGACTTCTGCTTGCATCATTTTTATTCTTGCAACAGGTTGGATGGTTTGTTTTGTTCTTTGTGTGTGCGCTTTGGGGAGTGAGTTATTAGGGGTTTCTGGCTATCACACTCCCTCACAATACTCTCTCCGTTTGCTGCTCCTGTTCACTAGCTCCTCTGGTCGCTTGCGAGTGGCTTTTTAAACCCCTATTCTCCCTGAGTTAGCCCTGTCCCCTTGTTAAGGGAGCCTAAAGGGATTAGGGATCAAAGAATGGAAGGCTGTTGCCTCGTTAGCAAATATGCAATGTATTATTAATCACCTAGTACACATGATGGGTCTGCTCACTGACTGGATAACTCTTGAACCCCTGGAGATCTTTCAAGGTGGCCCCACAAACACTTCTGGTGTGAATACTTGTGCAAATACACACTCTCGCTATGGTGAGCTCATGGCATTCCTCGTTCCACAAATGGTTTTTGTGAGCAAAAACTTAAATGTTCAGACAGGATGAATGGAAATAGCTGTATATGCTAACCAAGTGAATTCACAGCTTTTATTCAAATCAGTGCTCATGAGCGTGGTTTTTTTTTTTTAAGAGTTTACCCAAATCTGTTTACTAGTGAACTATGGGTATGTCTACACTGCAGTTAAACACCTGCAGCAGGCCCGTGTCAGTTGGTTCAGGCTTAGATTACTGGGCAGTTTAATTGCGGTGTAGATGTTTGGACTCAGAGGATCCACAATGTCTGCACTGCAGTTAAACAGCCCTGTCACCCTAGTCCCACAAGCTCAAGTCAGCTGGCATGGGCAAGCTGCGGGTGTTTAATTGCAGTGTAGACATAAGACTAAACTACACTCCTGAAAAATAAATGAACACAGTAAGTTGTGCCATGTTATCTTTGACTGGGTTCTTTAATGGTGTTTGGTTAGTTCTGGTAATTTGTGACAGGCCTTTCAGTGTGGTTCTGCTGTATTACATAGACAGGCAAGTCAATAGGAAAAAGAGACACATCCCACATTAGCAAGCCTGTAGGAAAAGGCTTGAACATTTTTCCATCTTTTAATACCATACTTCTCAAAACTTAACTACTGAAGTCTCTTTAATGGCCACTATCTCAAAAACGCTGTTTCAGAGTAGGTAGTTGTGAGTTCATTGCTTTGAGTGAAACGAACTCTGATATCTAGCAAAGGAATAGTCTCTCTCCAGTGAAGGTGATCTCTGGTTGTTTGTTTGAATACCTCCATTGTGGGCCCTTCATCATTTTTATTGTTGATAAGAAATATGTCATATGTATAGCAACTGGACAACGTTTACTGAAAATTAAGTTGGTTTAAAGCATTATATTTCAGATTAGTCATAAAGATTTCAATGGCAATGTTCCTTCACTTTAACGGATAGTCGCTTTTATTCAAAACAACAGTGCTTTTGTCTGCTTTTATAATCTAAATACGGCAGTTCTTAAAAAATCACTTTGGAAAAGAGTTGGATTCTGCAGTTTCTTGACTTCAAGTCCTAAAACATTCTGTTTGAAATGCAGCCAATATTACTCCATTATCAAAATTCATCTGCCACTTCCTTTTTTTTAAATATTAGTGGCCAACATTTCTTCAGCTGGCCGTGAAAAACAAGCCATTACTGCTTGACAGATCTTGTAGTTAAAAGCATAGCACTGGGAGTCAATAAACCTGAATTTGTTTTTCTTAATTCTTCCACAGACTTCTGTTGAGATCTTGGGCTAGTCACTTATACTTCCCTATGCTACTGTCATGATCTTTGACTGGAAGGGCTATATAAGTGTAAAATACCATTGGCCAACATCCTTGGTGAGATGTAGCAGACATTTCATAAATATCTTCAAATTAGTGTAACTGTAGTGCCCTCCTGGCCAGGATGGAGTCTGTTCTGCAGGCATCTCTGGCCAAGAAAAAGCACGTGCAAGAACACAGCAGGGAAATTCCCTTCCACACCAAGGGCGTGCCCGTTCCACACCCCCTGGAGAAAATACATGCACCAGAATAGTACAATGAATATAGGAAAGGGAAATATTTATTTACAGAGGGACAAATGGAGAAAAACAAAAGGGGAGAAGGTAGGAGGAGCAGTAAAATAGGGTGACATCCAAGAAAAGGCCCCACAGGTCCAGTGGTACCACAGTAAGAAAGGGCAGACACCAAGCAATGTGTCTACACTCAGAATTCAGGAGTCCTGGGTCAAGTTCCAGTCCAGCAGTGAGTCTTGGGTGCTTCTGGTAGTCTTCGGCGCCAGTGAACGTTCAACACCAAACCCCTCCAGTGCCCACTTCTGCTGTTCTCTGCAAAGCCACACAGAGCGACAACCTCCACACTTAGCTAGTTACAGCCTCCCTCCTTGTTCCCAATGCAAGGTCACAAGCCCCAGTATTCACAGCCTCATACAGCTCTGAGCAGCAGTGATACTCGGTCCAGTTCTGGTTTGCCTTTCTTGGGTGATTGCTACCTGACAGAGTACTCCTCTTGGTTCCTGTCCTGGGGTGTCCCCGATCGGCCGCTCTGTCCCTCCCAGGCTTTGGGCTCGTTCTCGGCTGCTTTACTATGTGAGGGCCTGCTCACTGTAACCCTCTTGTCTGGAGCTACAGACACACACACACTCTGTGCTCTCCCTCTCTCCACTCCCCTTGAACAACTAACACTTCCTTTTCCTGGCACCATCAGTACTTCCTCTGGCTCAGGACAAGGTTTTAAAGGGGCCATGCTCTCTAAACCCCAGCGGGGTTACATTAGTCCCTTACTGGAATAAAGCTAATGTACTTAAATATGTAGATATATCTGACTCATCAGCTAGTCGGACTCATGAGAGCAATATTTTTTAGATACATGATGCATGTCGGGTAACATCCTGAATTCCATTTATTCCAGAAGAAGACATGGGGAGGGGATAAAAAATTTTAACCAGTAAGCAGAATTTTCCTTTCACTGGCCATGTTGTATTATTTTTCTTCAGTGTAAAAACACTGATGGCAAAACACATGTGTGCTTGGTTTCTGAAATCTTAAACTGTTCAAAATTCCTTAAGCAGCAATTTTTGATCTGCTGATATTAGTGACTGTGAAGGCTATCAACTTTTTGGAGAGGGTTTACTTTTTCATTGGCCCATTGGTTTCCTTTCCTTGTTGTTGCCAGTTTCTTATCTTTTCCTCATTTCCATCTCCTTTTATCTTGTGAAATATTGATACATTAATTCCTATTGAAAACTGCTGCTGAGACGTAAAGAATAGTTCAAATAGGGAATCCATTTTTGATTCAGGTCCAGCTTTATCCTGTTTTACAGTTCAGCTGACAGAGAGGCTCAAGCGACTTTCTCCAGGGACCTGTTAAGACTAGCTGGAGCCCTAGATAGGCTCTTTCCCCCACCTTCTAAGCAAAGGCAAATTAGAGGCTGGTCTACGCACCAGGTTGGTCTACTGGGTTGTACAGGGATAATTATGTCTATTAGGAGTGTCTTTTTTCCCTCTTCTCACTAGTAAAAGTCCTAGTGTGGATTGCAGTTATACTGCTATAAAGGTGCCTTATGCTGGTAGGCTACACTTATAAACACTTCTATACTGGGGTAAGTGAACACCCATCTGAACTTTTTGGCAGTCCTTTTAGGAAATATTTTGGTGCCCACATTTTTAAAATATAGCCTATCCAACCTGTAAAGACCCCATCTGTTCTAATAGTCCTTGTATCTTGCAGACTGTTGGGCTTCCTGCACTAGCCATACATCTGCCATTATTTACCAGGTCCTGAGCACAGTGCTGCTAGGATAAAACTGAATCCTCTTTAAGAATTAATTTCTCTAACATGTTTTGAAGATGTAACTATTTAAAACTTGCAACTTTCTCCCCCTCCATACCACTGACTAAAAACCATCCCAGTGAGAATGATGGGTAACTGGGTGGTGTATTGTGAAATTTGCATTCAATATACATGTGGAGATTTGTGGCTTTCTAAGTATAACCTTTACTTGCCTGCTCATGTTGGTAGGTGTTAGCCTGGGGCAAGGCCTCCTGGGAAATAAGAGGAATATATAACCCCTACTCTTTTCCACAGGTGGAGTGTATTCTGAAAGAAAGCAAGCTTTGCTGCTGGGTTACCCTGAAAGTTATGAGCAAGTAAACCTACTCTGTTTGATTTGTGTAATCGTTTTGCTCTGTAATGTCTTTTGAGGCAGACACCTGATCGCCATCTGAACCAATTACAGAGAGATGTAACTTTTCCTTCCTTCCTTTCGAATTGGGTTTCCTGGCAAGGAAACCTTTGTGTGTATATGGTTGTGGCTTTTCTCCAACCTTACATTGCCCCTAGTGACTTTATAGAGCAGGACCTTATGCTAATCATTTAATTTCTCGGAACAACTATTTATCCACTTCTAAAATGTGTATAGTGGTGACTTAGCTGTAAAGGGTGTTAAGAGACTTAACTAATATTTGTAAAGCGTTTTGAGGTTCTCAGCCTTATTTAAGTGCAAAGTATCAGTGTTAATCTATCTTACTACTAATGTTTATGATGGTTTACTCATTGGACTTGGGAGTGTTAGAAAGGTTTGAGCAAAGGAAAGATCTTATTTGCTTCCCATCTTGCATAGATCTGTATATACTAAAACATGAAGACTGGGGAAGTTGTTTGGCAGTAACCAAGCTAAAACTTTTGTTCCCCAGCCAAGGGCAGTTTAACATTCATATCAACATGTTATAGATAAGGGATGACTTGATGTCTGAGATCATACTTTTTTTTAAGTAGTCATACTGTGTCGCATTTCTTTCTGATCTGCACTTAAATTTTCATTTACTTTTATATGTTGCTGGCTGAGGGCCACTAGTTTTCCATCACGAAAAATGGTTGCTGAATGAAATTTGTGCATCTCTTCAAAGCAGGGCAAAAAAGCATTCTCCCAAGCAAGTGTTTGGATCAGAAAAGGAGAGTAGATGGTTCTGTAGGGAATATCCCTAGCAAAACAGTAGCATAAATAGGTCTTGTGTCAGCATTTGGTGTAATGTCTTGATATGTGTTGTCATGAATTATATAATTATCAGATTTATCATTTCTTCTACTGTTAAGGGACACTGATTCTTTGAGTTTTCTTCATGACTTGAAAGATTTGCTGATGAATTGAAATACCTTCTATTGGAGATTCAGATGAACTTTGGAAATTTGAGATAAGGACTATAAATCTATTGCAAATTAGGAAGCCATTTCTCAAGGTGTCTATTTGTTGACAGTGTTGTATATGAATGAGGAGCAGGATAGAATTATACATCAGAAATGATTCTCCTTCTTTCAACAACGTGAAAGAAATGAGCAAATCTTAACACAGATTGTACACTCTGTGGTTCATTTATCAACAAAGTAGTGGTCTCCATTAGGACATCCTGTGCCAAAGTGTTCTGTGTCATAGTAAAGGACAGAATAGTCTCAACGCATTTTTAACATGCCACTGCAGCTGTCTCAAAATTGCTACTGCCTCCACAGCTTTTGCTTTTTGGATACACTATGTCTCCAATTTTAAAATAGGTGCCAAGACTTATAAGTTCATATTTCAAATTCATCTAAAGAGTAGTCTGATTTCAAAAGTACTGAACAACTAGCAGTAATCTTGACTTAAATCAGGCATTTCATCTGAAATCAACTTCATCTGGGTGCTTGAAATACTGAAAATCAGGCTACTGAGGAGCCTAAATTTAGGTTCCACTTCTTAAAAAAATCTTGTACGACACTCTTGAGCAAGAGGTCAAGGAACATATTCTAGATCTTCACCCAGCAAGAAACTTAGTTTGGTTAACTCAAAAGATAGAGCTACTGATGCAGAAGGATAGTCCAAATGACATGTCACTCGAGTATTGAAGGGGAAATTGTATGAAAAGAGAAATGCCTGTAAGGTAAGATTCTGGACTCATTTTATTCCACAGGAAAATATATGTGTGAAAGGTGGGGGCGATAAAAATTGTAATAAGTAAGCAGAATTTTTCTTTCACTGGCCACATTAGATTTATTTTCCTCAATATAAAAATGCTGATGGCAAAACATGTGTGCCTGGTTTCTGAAATCTGAAACTTAAAAAATCCTTAACCAGAGATTATTGGGCTGCCAAGATTAGTGAGTGGAAAGACTACCAACTTTTTGGAGATGGTCACCTTTTCTTCTGCCAACTGGTTTTCTTTCCTTGTTGTTGCCAGTGCCTTATCTTTTTCTCATTTTCCATCTCTTTTTATCTAGTGATATATTGGTGTATTAACTGCAGACATGCTAGATGGGGTTGTATTTCTTTAACTATACTTGAAGCAGTAAAACTTTCGAATGTAGACAAGCCTGAAGACAAAATATTACCTAGATTTACTCAATCTGTGGGCACCCTCAAAAGTCACTAATTTCCCATGTGATGTGGGAAGAAAAGACAAACATGTAGAAACCTGAGCCATGTTACAAAATGCACCCAAAACAGTCACCAATCTATCATCATTGTTGCAACCCCTATATAAACAATTGTTGACCCAGCTGTGCAGCAGGGATTGGCCAGGGCAGTCCTCGGATATTCAGCATTCCCTTCTCCTTCATGTGTGCAGACGTCAAGGAGTGAATGCCAGATTTCATGGTGTTCAGTAACAACTGTGGGTTCCAGTGTGCTTGGAAGATTTACTCTTTATGCAGTGACCAGTATCCACTGCTTCTGCATACAGGAACATGGGCTCTTGCAGCTCCTCTGTCCCAGTCTTCCTATTACCAACCTACTAAATAAACTTATTGACAATGTAAAAAGCAACAGGGGGTCCTGTGGCACCTTTAAGACTAACAGAAGTATTGGGTGCATAAGCTTTCGTGGGTAAGAACCTCACTTCTTCAGATGCAAGTGATTATTGACAATGTTTGATTAACCTCTGAGGTGAGTCCATTTGTTCTGGGCTCGATTGTCTTATCCATTATGGTTGTTGCCTAACTGAGACCTCCTATGGCAAAATCCCTCCCGTCTAGAAGCTGGAGGCATCACCTATTCCTCCTCAGTGTGTCCATGACAACCTCATAAGACCTTGAGGTAACTTCATGCAACACCCGGGCTGTTTGTGACCAGTGATTTCTATCATATAAGTCCACTGTCATATTCAAGAAGTGGTGGCAACTCCTGGGACCCCAAATCATACTGCTCTTTTGGTTTATCTTTCTATCTTGACTTCTGCAAATCCCTAGTTCCTATGACATAAGCTTCTATCATTACAGGCATTCTTGTTCTTTGTGTTCTTTTTACCAAAATGTCTGCAGGTGACATAAAGAGATATGGAAAGAGAGAGAGAGAAGGACATAGAGAGAAGGAATATTGGGACTCATAGAAACCATCGTCAAACCCCTCACCGCACAAAGGATCAGCTTGCTCCAGGGCACAACTGACTTCTTCCACAAATTCTCCAATATTAAAAACCTCCTTCAGAACACCATCCTTGCCACCAAGAATGTCACGTCCCAGTACACCAACTCCCCTCACAATGACGGCATTGCTGCCTGTCTCAAATATTTATAAAACAACGGACAACCCCCAGAAATCCACCCCAAACACCAATCGCCAAACTCATCCATTTCATCCTCACCCATAACAATTTTACATTCAACAGCAAACAGTTTGCCCAAATCATGGGAACAGCCATGGGTGCTAGGATGGCTCCCCAATATGCTGATATCTTCATGGGCCACCTTGAAGAAGAATTTCTGAACCAATGCACCATGAAACCAATGATCTACCTGTGATATACTAGTGATATTTTCATCCTCTGGACAGATTGCTTAAACGCCTTCCTAGATTTCCACCACAACTTCAACAGCCACCTGCTGTCCATTAAATTCTCTCTGGAACACTCCCACACTAGCATCAACTTCCTGGACACCACAATCAGCTTCAACAATGGAACCCTACAGAGAACCATATACAAGAAATCCAAGGACCACCACATCTACCTTCACAGATCCAGTAACCACCCCAGACACACCAAGAAATCTGTTATCTACAGCCAGGCACTAAGAATATGCTCCATAGAATATGCTCTGAGGAGAAAGTCCAGGATATACACCTTAACACACTCAAAACCACCTTCCCCAAACAAATCTCTGCCAGAGAAGTAGATCACATCATGGAGTGGGGCCACCCAAATAGCCTGAGAGAAGCTGCTTCAATACAGTAAAACCCCCTCTGACTGCATACCCCGGTTGTCACCTACCACCCCACACTGGAACTCGTACAGGGTAACAACTACATACTGGATGGGGACCCCATCGTGAAAGAAATCTTTCCTGAACCCCCAATTCTGGCATTCAGATAACTCCCTCCCCCAGCCTCTCCAAGCTCATCGGATGTAAGCTTCCCACAAACCAGGACACACCAAATCAAAGGAGCACCAAACCCTGCCAAAACAACAGATGCAAAACCTGGAGATATATCGGGTACAGTGATCAACACTCCCACAACACACCTTCTGAGATCCATGGATCATACACATGCTTATCACAACATGTGGTATACCTCATCCAGTGCACTAAATGACCCAATGACAACTATGTGGGTCAAACCAGACAATCACCATGTTCTCTAATGCACTTACGCAGGAAAATGATAAAAGACAAAAACACCCTATTACCAGCTGGTAAGCACTTTTCACAGAGCAATCGTATATCTGACCTATCAGTCTTCATTCTCAAAGGAAGCCTGCATAACACTTTCAAAAGATGAGCCTGGGAGCTTAAATTCATTACTCTGCTAGACACTAAAAGTCCTGGCCTGAACAGACACACTGGATTTATGGCTTAGTTCCACAATCTATAACCCACTAACCTCCTCTTTTTGTCCTATCACTGCAGATGTGTTAACGGGCCACTCTGTCTGGAATGGTCCCTTACAATATGCGCAAACTTCTTATGATAAACAGTCTGTTCTGCCTTGCATTTTGGGGAGTACCTTTCCCAGACCTGAAGAAGAGCTCTGTTTGGCTCAAAAGCTTGTCTGTCACCAACAGAAGTTGGTCCAATAAAAGATATTACCTCACCCACCTTGTTTCTCTAATATCCTGGGACACACACAGTTACCACTACATTGCATGCAGGTGACATAAACACTTCTTAAGAGTCAGTGTACTGACATAACCATATACTCATGCCTTATAGTTATAACACTTAAACATGAACAATTACTGTAATTGGAATAAAAAGGCTTGATAATTATGATACTCTTATGGGCATTGGTAGGTGTGAGAGTTAAGGGTAATCAAATAAAGTGCTCTAGAGCGTAAGCTGAGTGCTGGCTGGGCTCCAAAGGAATTGTTTTCTCAGCTGGCTATGGTAGGTGCCTTAGGGCAGGGGTGGCCAACCTGAGCTTGAGACGGAGCCAGAATTTACCAATGTACATTGCCAAAGAGCCACAGTAATATTTCAGCAGTCCCCATCAGTTCCCCCCCCCTCCCCCGGCTCCCAGCATCTCCCGCCCACTGGCAGCCCTGCCGATCAGCGCCTCCCCCTCCCTCCTTCAGCTGTTTCATGGCATGCAGGAGGCTCGGGGGGGGGGGGGGAGGGGAAACACGAGGGCATGGCAGCCTCAGGGGAGTGGGTGGGAAGGGGTGGAGTGTGGGCAGGGCCTGTGACAGAACCAGGGATTGAGCAGTGAACACCCCCCG
This sequence comes from Chrysemys picta bellii, assembly GCF_011386835.1. Taxonomy (NCBI): domain Eukaryota; kingdom Metazoa; phylum Chordata; order Testudines; family Emydidae; genus Chrysemys; species Chrysemys picta. The sequence goes on from NC_088800.1 coordinate 20,841,388, forward strand.
GCACATTGGAAAGTTGACACCTGTAGCTCGAGCCCCAGAGTCGGTGCCTATACAAGGAGCCGCATATTAACTTCTGAAGAGCTGCATGTGGCTCCGGAGCCACAGATTGGCCACTCCTGCCTTAGGGTAAAGGTGTCTGCCTTCCTATGAACTATTGGGCATTGGCAATGAAGGCACTGAAGTGCATCATTGGACTGAGCCAGTATGAAAAGCCTATGTTGATTCCAGATACGATCTGTGGTATATGTAGGGATGAATGCAAGGAGGAATTCAGTCTATCGTCTCTTTGCTGTAACTTTAAATGTAGAAGCCTCTTCAGGGGCAGCAATGAAGCAGCTACCTTCTTGGTTCTACAGTTTAAATGTAGAATGTTGCAGAGGAGAGTGACTGAATTCTTGCTCTTTCTCTCTGATTTTTGTGGTCTCAGTCCTACAAGAAGCCTTCTCCCATTACAGGCTCAGCCCATGTAAAGCTCCTTGCAGTATCTGGGCCTATATTTTTTGCTTGTTTCCATAATATGAAATCCTCTAGACGGAAAGTTGCATGTCTTGCTCATTTTCAGAGTCAGTTTTCAGCTCTGTTCAGCTAGGTAAGACGAGGAGAATGGCATCCAAGTGGGAATTTTCCTGCCAATGTCTAGCACCTGTTCTTACTGGTGTTGATGCACAAGCTGCTGCTGCTTCTCCCAACAGAGGTTAGGTGAGTTTAATTCAAAGAAATTACCACTGAATTTTTAAGACTGTGATTATTAATTTACTATACTTAATTTCTATACATGAGCTGGATTCTTATCTCCCTTTACACCAGTAAAACTTAGAGCAATTCTACTGAAGCCAGTGGGGGTCCCCCAATGTAAAGTGGGAGGAGAAAGTGTCACAGCAAATCTATTTTTCCTCCAGTGCATACGTCCTGTTGACTAGGAACAACATCCATCCAGTGTGACAAACTAGATCAGTGCTTTGCATTGTTCTTGATAAATGCAATGACGAGACAGAATATTAATACAGTGTAGAGAAGTGAGATGAAATCACACCTAGTGTGGGCTTATTCCACTAGTGTGAGTATAGTAGAGTGGAGTTTGAACACACTGCTGCAGCTCTGTGGGCAGCTGCACTGAAGAAGGAAATTCACCTCAGAAATCCAGCAGAAGGCTTCAGAATCAACATTCCATTGAGAAGAGCTGTTTTCTCCTGTATTGGTGCTATTGTTTTAAGCTGTCTGTAGACTTATGAAGTATGGGATGCTTTTGTTTACATCTGGTTGACCTCTAAAAAGCTATCTTTGCCACCTTAAATACTAGTGAGAAATTTTCTTTTAAAATGAAAGCTTAGATTGCAAAGCACAAAATGAGGTCTCACCAAGCCACAATTAACTGGCCCAGTTCAATCACTGTTTATAGGCTGCAGAGTGGTCTGGCCACACTGGTCAGATTTCACCTACTCTGGACCTAACTATCCACGGTATGTAGATTTTTGGTTTAGGTTTGTTTCAGTTGAGGGATGGTCATTTGGGTTTTGTAAAACTTCATCAGTCAGGTTTTTGATTTTACAAAACCAAAACAAAATTAGGGTAGTTCAATCCACAGTCCATTTTTTAAAATCTGATCTTTAAAGTTTCTGGGGGAGGGGAGTTTGGCTATATCATTCATAACTTCAAAGTGCTATCACTGGCTGGCATACTCAAACGAATGTTTGTACAATAAAATAGCTGTCTTGGCTATTCCCTCCTCCTTTAAAAAACCCAAACAAAGCTAACAAGGAAAAGCAGCAAGCAAGTGAAGGGCCAGGTTTTTGGAATTGCGTGTGTTCCTGTTCTGTGTGTACATTTACCAGCACTGTGATCAGTGATCACACATTTAAGAGCTACCTTGATCTAATTTTATACAGTGGAACCTCAAAGTTACGAACATCTCAGGAATGTTTGTTGTTTGTAATTCTGAAATGTTCGTAACTCTAAACCAAACTTATGGTGGTTCTTTCAAAAGTTTACAATTGAACATTGACTTAATTCAGCTTTAAAACTTTACTATGCAGAAAAAATGCTGCTTTTAACTATCTTAATTTAAATGAAACAAGCACAGAAATGGTTTCCTGACCTTGTCAAATCTTTTTTTAAACTTTCCCCCTTTATTTCTTTTAGCAGTTTACGTTTAACACAGTACTGTACTGTATTTGCTTTTTTGGGTCTCTGCTGCTGCCTGATTGAGCACTTCCGGTTCCAAATGAGGTGTGTGTGGTTGACTGGTCAGTTCATAACTCTGCTGTTCATAACTCTGAGGATCTAGTGTAGCTGAGAATTTTTTACATGCACAGCTATTAAGGAATTTAGAGTTTTGCTTTCCAGGTAGCTGTCAAATTAGAACCCTTGAAAAATCTTTACTATTAACTGTATATGGTAATCATGGCACCAAATCCTTCTGCCTCCTGTTTCTGTGCTTCCCTATATGCCTGGAACGTCACCCTTCTCCACTGTGCTAAACTTCTGTGCACCACTCTTAAAAACTCCTCTGGGCTTAGCCTTCCTCTTGCCCCCATGGTAAGATATGATACCTTTAAAAAATGCCCCCAAACCAAAGAGAAGAATGTTTAAGCCAAACAGTCTAAATTACTCAACTGTCAACCTACCACTCCCATGCCCTTTTAAATAAATAACCACAGTTTATGATTAGGTGCATAGAGCCCTCCGCTTCTAATGAAACTCAGTACTCTGCAGGATTGATCCTTACATTTTCAGTGCTGTCAGACAGAGACTTTGATTTCTATATGTAAAGCATATTATTATATGTTATGCATGCATGCATGGTGCTGTGTATAGAAGGAATAACTGTAATACCTCAGCATATGCATTTGTGCAATATGGCCAAGATCTGGTTGGTGTGGGTAACATATAACTCTGAGCTTCCTGACTTTTCCCTATATTTTTTTAAACTTCATAATGGGGACCCAGAAGTTATGATTTAGTGTCTTCATGATCTTTCTACCTGTAGGTGGCAGCATCTTCCTGCTCTATCTGCAGCCGAATGGCCAGTTTTCACTCTTCTGAGTTGATTAGGAAACTAAAGATTAGAGGTGAGGCCATCCAACCCCTTGCTAAGGTTATTGATGTCTTTGGGTGAATCTTAAGTGACCTGAAAAGCTTAACACCTGTTCGGTTCTAGCTGTGCTCCTTCTGCATTTTCATTCTAAACATGGCTCCTCCTTTTTGTCTGTTTTTTCCTCTAGTTCGTTAGTTTCATTTTGTTCTCTGCTCAGGCTTCCAAGATTTAAGAGCTGTGGGAAGCTAGAGATCAGAGGCTTAGAGAACTGGGTCTATTGAAATACTGGGAATTTGCTGCATAGGCAAAGTTTTCAATGAATGGGCATTGGGAAGCCTATGCATCTTTTTGTTCCTGTCAGTAAGATTTATTTTGTTGTTGCATCCTAGAAAGGTCAAAAATGGCATGAATCAAAACACTTATTTTGACAAAAGTCATTCTGATTTCCATAGTACCCCTCTTCATTTGTTTAGCACAGGTGGGCTTTTACTTTATAAGGGTCATTAAAAAAAGGAGGAGAAACATTGCTGTCAGTCCTAAAAATTATTTTTATTGCAGTCGTGCCTCAATGCACTAGACACTGTACATGCATAAAAAGAGAGCAGCCTGGCCCCAAAGAGGGTCATTCTAAAAAGACAAAAGAAACATACAAAAGGTGGGGACAGATAATAGGAGTAATTACAATTTTAAAAAAATGTGTTATCAATTTCTGCCTTGCTAATAGTTAATAAGCCCAGACCTCTCTACCATTAAAAGTGTAAAAATAGATCGCTGCCCTGTATGGAGGGAGGGTCCATGGGGCTCCGTGCTCTTTTGTAAGAGTTTTCTCACATAAGATCCTGTTCTTCCTCCAGCAAAGATAGGAGAGGCAACCACTCCTAAGCCCAGACCTACTGCAGCGTGCACCAATCAGGTGCTGCAATCAGGCAAAATATAGGGAATGCCCCTTGGACACTTACATAATAACTTGGGCTAGCTAGGAGCCATTTCAGTGCCCTGGTGTAACTTAGAGCATCCAAAGGCCTGTTCTTAATTATACCAACTGGAAAGGTCCCCTACGGCTGTTAAATTGGCTAGGGATTGCTGGAGCATAGTGAGCTCCAGCCAAAAAGGGCCACCCTCAGCATGTCTCCTCTGGTGGGGAGGAGACAGGAGAAGGTGTTATATACCCTGCTACACTGGCACCAGCTGTATTCTGCCCATGGACAGACTTCTGATTCAGTTAGGCTAGCTTCCAGTGCGTGAAGCAGCTGGATTGGTGTGCTGAGGATCTAGCTGACTGTTTTAACTGGTGGTAGTTAAAGTCCAGAAGGTCACTACCACCACCAATACGGCTTCTGATGATGTAGGTTTATCTGCTTCATTGACGCTGCCTAGCTGTCTTCCAGCAACTACTGATTATCTGAGCAGTGTTATCGCACTGCTACTCCAGATTTTCCCTTCACGTATGGAAGTGAGACACATCTAAGTTTACCATACCTGTATTGGGATCATATCAAGGGGTTCCTGGGTTGGTAACTGGATCCCCATAATGACCATTTTCTCAGATGGAATGTATACAGGCTCTGCTTTTCATGTTGAAGGACTTGTAATACTCCACTATAACATCTTCCTTTGCTTGAATGGATGACAGACTATTATATTCTATCACCTTTCTAAATAGTGAGGATTCAGAAGTCTTGTTTGCCCTTTTCATAATAACATGAAGAGTTACGGTTTGCAACACTGCCGTTTTTTGATGGCTCAGACAGTGTATGTTTACTCTGGTAAGATGGGCCCCAACTGCAAAACTTAAATACCGTCATGTACCATCATGGGCCGTGGGGTGTTTTGGATCTGGGATTTGGCCCCATATTGCACTTGGTTTATGAAGCTTGAAAGGGTATTCTGCCCCTCTTGGGTAAGGGCATTATGTTAGAGGATGGCTGCATCTCAAGGTGAGAGAGCAGAAACTTCAGCACTGCTAGTCACCAGTCACCTCAACTACGCTCTCTAAAATATTGACCTAGCTGACCAGATACAGCCTTAAGCTGGTGAATCTGCAGGCTAAAGTTTAAAATAGGAACTCCTTCATCTTCCAGCTATTTAAAGCCACTTGCTATAAAATGTCTTCAAACTTGCAATGATGAGGTACTGCTTCCCATTTCCTGTTCAGTTAATGTAGTTACTTTCTACTTGGAAAGTGTGGCGAATTTTGTTTTAACTGCTAAAAGCAATAACTCACCCAAGGGGTCCTTCGGGAAACATGTAAAGATTGTTGCCACAAACGTAACTCAGCGTGCTATACCCTTACTCCAGGGCCCCTAACTCCTTTATTACCAGGAGTAGAATAATTTAGTGTGATGGTATCCATTGACTCCAGTGGCTATTAACTCCTGCCAGGTTATACTCCAGGTAGAAGGGGTATGGCCTTTTGCTATGACTTGGGGAGGTGATAGTCTCCTCTTCCCATGCACCTTTTCTTGTCCTTTGTGATGCTTTCTACAGCTTGTCCTAGCACTAGTCCAGTGTTCTCAGCATCTCTTCCCTATCTCCAGTCTGTCGCCTCTGACCAGTCTGCTCCCTATTTGATCTCTTGAATTCACTCAGTGATCCAATCCAAGTATAGTAATGCCTTATATGTATCTATGTTTTGGATATAAACCTAAATGGATCCAAACAACCTGTGGGGAAAAAATGCTGAGTTTTGCACCACTCTTAATGAGGGAATAAGGATTTTGTTAAAGCTGCTTCCCCATGAGGTGAAGTTAAAGGGCGATGGTCTACTGTTGTTAACTGGTCAGATTTGGGGATGTGCCAGGCTGTCTCATTAAAGATAGGAGAAACTGTTCTTGTCTTTTGCCCCTGCAGGTGCCACTAAGAAAACAAACATAAAATCACTGAAAAATTAAACTGCTCTTGTATAATTGGCTTCTTTGCTAATTATGCTTAATGCCTTTTCAAATGTGGTGGAGCAGTGTGGGGTTTATTTTATCGATACCTGTCATTTGAATTAATTCTGATTGCATGTTAAAATTTATATGGACATGGACTTCCCTCCCCCATTTACCTCTTAGTGCATATTTTTATAGATGTGAGATGAAGTCATCTGTTCATCCACAGAACTTGTACAGCACAAGCTAAGGCAATACAAGCTTCTCGTTCACTGCCTTTCAAGTGTGCCTCAAACCTGACCTGGAAGGACCCATCTTTAGGAGCAAAAGGAGAACTTGGTCTCTCTGGTCCTTTCAATCATTCATCTTCCAAGCTAGTAATTTGTGGTGGTGTGGACACTTACTCGCTACGGACAGGACTGAAACTATCAAGTCCATTTTCCCATAAGCCAAACAGCCACTCATGGTAACAGCTGGTTGAAAACCTTTTGATGGCACAGTTTTCCATTGGAAAATGCTGATGTGAGTAAATCCAGATGTTTCATGGGAACATACTGATTTCACCAATTTTTAACAGAATATTATGAGAATGTTTCATTTTGATAAGGTCTAAATGTTTTGACTTATAAGTCAAAACAAAATATTTTGAAATATTTTTGTTTCACTTAAAATTCCCAAATTGTGACTTTTTGTCCTGATTTGGAATGAAACAAAATTTTGGAAATGCCATGGTTTTGGCCAGTTGTAATAACTGTCTGTCCCTATTAACCTAGGCTGGATGCAAATTAGTAATTGACTTCTCTTCTTTTCAATAAAAAGACTGGTTTCATAAAAGCAATTATTATTTCATGTTGTACAATTATGTTTAATGTATTCACACAGACATGTTTGGAGTTAGTCCTACATTGTGCTTATCACCTGTCTGCTCCCATTGACTTCTGTGGGAGTGAAAGGTAGCTCAGCACCTCTTAGAATTGGGTCCTTAATATCCAGAGGAATATTTTTCAAATTACTAACTTCCCCACACACCCAAAAAGTTCCTTTATGTTGACTACTAAGGCTGGGATTTCAAAGACCCTGAAGAAATTAGGTGCCCAACTCTGATTGACTTTCAGTGGAACATAAGTGTTTTACTCTATCAGACTTTTTAGAAGATCCCAGTCTGAATTACTTAGTTATTTTAAAACCTATCTTTTGTAACAGGTGACAATTAAAGAATAATAGAATGAGATGCAAAGTTTCATGGGATTGTTGGGGCAACTATTTCTATAGTTTAAATGAGAATCTTGTTATAAAGTGTGGCACAGACATACAAAAACTTTCCAAACATCATTATTTTTCAGATTTCAAGAAGTTGATGGTTCTACTTAAGTGATAAGGTCTCACATTCAGGGCTCTGTCAGGAAAGCATAAACACTGATGTGTGTTTTTTGTCTCTGTGTATGGCTACTCATCAGTCTCCATTGTAATTTCTAGTAAGAGACAATCAATTGAATTACTGCTATTAAGGCACAGTTCAAAACAATCACTTTGAATATTCAGAATTGCATGCTTTTTAAAAAAACAGTTTGTACCATGATAAAGGAATTTGAAGGACATAAATCTTCATTTAAATAGTATTAAGCGTCTGAACTGAACACACAAAAGCCAGGAAATTAATAGCTCTGGTTGATACACCTTCTATCACTGTCCTTTGAGGTAGCATAGCACTCATGTATAAAAGCAGTGACCAGATGTCTTGTTTTCTCATCAGTACAATGGGGATAATACCTACTGCAGAAGGTTGCCTTGTGAGGATTTATCTTTGTAAAGTCCTACAGAAGAAGTAATTGTTTGTTGGTGTCCCAGATAATTATAGTGATTGGCTCTTCTAATAGTTTGTCTGAATGGACCTGAGAAGTACTAGAAATCTTTCAAATGCCTGTTCCTTAGATTTCCAGACATCAGAGATTCAAATGGTTTGGATAAATGTCCGGACTGACCAGAGCTTCTGTGTCTTAGAGGGTCACCGTAAACCTAGATGAGATATGAGAGAGCTTGCTTTCTGAAGGATCCCAAAGCACTTTACAAATTGACCTTCAAACTATAGAGACAAAGTGGGTAAGGTAATAGTTTTCAATTGGATCAAAGAGACACGTTTTCAAGCTACACCGAATTCTTCTTCAGGGCTGGAAAAAGTTTTCAGAGTGTCACAGCTAAATACAAGTTGGAACAGATTGTTTCGCATAAGTAAGACAAACCATACACAGATTATAACAGCCATCGCTAGGGTGGCACACTGCTTCTGGTTGAAAATGCACAATACTACACAACAATTTTGGGGAGGAAGTGAAAAACAGTCTGTTTAAAAACCACAGGGAGAATATAGGGAGACAATGTAACTCAATTGGAATTTGGCCATTACCTGGGGATTATTGGCCCTCTTCTTACACAGAGTTCCAGGTGAATTGGGATCTTCCGTGTCCTCAAAAGATTAGAGCTGCTTTAATATCTGTGTGGAAAATGGCACCTTCAATCTTGTAACTTCATATTGGGGAATTTTGTTAATTGGCGAATTGAAGCCTCAGAGGGAAGAACAACCAGCACCACAAGCACACAAATCAGCGTAGCTGATGGAAGAGCACAACATATCAAACCACCGCAAGCACTTAAAACAGCAACCTATTTTGAAGGTTTCCTTGACAGCCTGTACCTGCTGTAGCTTGAAAGATCTGAGATCACAGTACAAAGTTGTCATGGTTTGCATTTTAAAAGAATACTTGGATACGATATTTTAAAATGTCTTTTAAAAAAAATTCAGACCTAGAAAAAAACCTTCATTTTTGATAGTTAGAAGTTGCTCCTTGTATTTCTGATTGCTTGTCCCTGGGTCTGTATTAATCTTCTACCTTTGCTTTCTACCGTAGAGAATTCATGGAGATCACTATGATCCAGCAGAAACCTTTTCTCATCCTGCTTTGTTGCTTTTCAGGAGCAAAATTGAACCAGGCTGTTGCTGCTATTGTTTTCATTTTCCACCTCTTCTCCCTTCCCCCCCCAACAAAAAAATGAAGCTTGCTTGAGAAATTATGTTCTCTGCAACTATAGAAACCTGTTAATGCTCAGCTATGACAGAAGATGTAAATCTTAATATACAAAATAAATTTCCAGTGTACAGTACCATATAAATAATGGAGCTACCCATAATAATGAAAGAGATAGAGGTACTGTGCGATGTTGCTTCACCTAATAATCATATTCAGGCTATCACCAGGCCTATTTGCATCATGATATACTGGGCATTTGATTGGCTAATGATATACACTGTACAGTTGCTAAAACTCATTATAGTAGTAATTTAGAAACTGATCAGTGCAATTTGTGCTGAATCAACCAAAATATTGTTCCCCGTTTCCTTTTAGTGGTTCTACTGATCTTATTTAAACATCCTGTCATTCCTCAATTTGTTTTTGGCATTCAAAGATATAAAGAAAGGAATGTCTGGTGGTCTTTTTGAATGACCCGATTCAACCTAAACATGAAACTTCTCTTTAATTTTAAAAAATTCGCAAAGTTTTCCAGTCACGTTGATCAATTTCTTTAACTCTATGATATCCCTTAAGGGACAGAAAGTCTTGCTGCACCCTCCAAAAGAAATCTCTCCCCTTCAAGCAATCTGTTTTTTTTGTTTGTTTGTTTTTTTTGTTTTTTGGGCCAATGAATAACCTCTTCTTCCAGTGAGGAACGGGATTAATTTGAGGTGGAACAATCCTGTGAAGTTCTGAGTGTCCTTAACTCCTGTTTGGTTGAGGGCACTTAGCACCTCTCAGGGTTCCGATCTTTGTGAGTTAGCTCTCTTTCTAGGGATGTATTTTATATGAAGATGATAACTAGTGTGACAGACCCAGACCAGTGGGGTACAGGAGTCTGGTAGAGGGCAAATATATTGGCCACTGGATGAGTAGTTTTCTGTTCCCTGAGTGACCAGAGCAGGGGCTGCACTAGAGTAATCAGGAACCTGCTAGAACCAGTTCAGGTAGGCTAATTAGGACACCTGGAGCCAATTAAGAAGAAGCTGCTAGAATCAATTAAGGCAGGCTAATCAGGGCACCTGGGTTTTTAAAAAGGAGCTCACTTCAGTTTGTGGTGAGAGTGTGAGGAGCTGGGAGCAAGAGGCGCAAGGAGCTGAGAGTGTGCTGCTAGAGGACTGAGGAGTACAAGCGTTATCAGACCAGGAGGAAGGTCCTGTGGTGAGAATAAGGAAGGTGTTTGGAGGAGGCAATGGGGAAGTAGCCCAGGGAGTTGTAGCTGTCATGCAGCTGTTACAGGAGGCACTATAGACAGCTGCAGTCCACGGGGCCCTGGGCTGGAACCCGGAGTAGAGGGAGGGCCTGGGTTCCCCCCAAACCTCCCAATTGACCTGGACTGTGGGTTCTTCCAGAGGGGAAGGTCTCTGGGCTGTTCCCCAACCCACACGGTGAATCTCTGAGGCAAGAAAATCCGCTAATAAGCGCAGGACCCACCAAGATAGAGGAGGAACTTTGTCACACTAGGGCCTGGCAAATCCGCAGGTATCTGCGTCTGCGGATGCGGTTGTATTGTTTGCCATGTTTGCGGATCGGCTGCAGATCCACATTTTTGTATCCGCATGGGGCTCTAATGATAACCATAGTTTTCTATCAGTTTTGATGAAAGAAAGCTCAGCAGTGTCAGTGTGATGGTCAATGTGTGCAAAGCCATTCTTAGAACTCAGCCAGGAAGTTCCAGGTCATGTTTTGCCCAATGTAATAAGCATTTTAGATAATATTCCTAAAACAAAAAAAATGATTACATGTATGGCTCTTCATTTTTTATACATGTACTCTCTTCAGCAGGGATGGATGATTTGGTTGTGTGGTATTCAACCCATGAGAGACTGGGTGGGGCTTGTCTGATGGCTTGAGGACAGATGGGCTGTGATCAGAGAAACTTCCTCTTGTCCATTGCTATTAGGGTCATGTATGAGTCTCCAGTTGGATTGAACGCTAGTCTCCTTTGATAGGGAATGGACAGAAATAGGGTGGGTCCATAGAAAGCCTGCACCTAATGAAGTTTCTGATGGTTTGAAGATTGCAGAGAACCATTGTGGTTGGTGTCACAATTTGCTGTGAATCATCCAATGTTAAGATCCATAAAATCAACTTGCACTTTAACAGCACAGGATCACTGAACATTACCATTTCCTCTGTGGTTCTGGAGTTCTGAAGAGGAGTCCCCTACAAAGAAACATAAATACAACATAATATTATGTGCTCCATCCATAGATTTGTCGAGAGGGTCACACTTAAGGGAACTCTTCCACATTTGAAAAGTTGAATTTTGGTTGAACTTGCAGTACTTTTATTCAACCAGTAAAGGGTCGGAAGTAAACCCTGGCTTCATAATTCTTGCCTGTAAAGTGCAGATTAATTCATTACAGACACTATCCTAGCATGTTTGTTTTTTATTTGGAATGTATTAATGCAGTAATATTGCTTAGCCTAGTCTATTGCGATTGTGTTCTACTGAGTTGGTTCCACATATTACTCAGATTCAGAGCAGGTAGAAATTTTCCTGAATTTCAAGTTTGTGATGAAATCTTTTATCAAAAATTTTGTTTTCAATGACCCACTTCTGTATTCCCTCAAAGAAATTTTTGGGTTTTTTGACATCTAAAATTTTGTTTTTAAATGTCAATGATATTTTTTTATACCTTTTTCAAAATTTCTAAAAAAGTTGCAGTGACTTTTTTGTGACCCGCTCTGCTCATACTCAACTTGACATAGAGAAAGCTTCAAGGGGCTCCATCAAATCTGCCCCAAAGTTCTCCAAACTGTCCCAAAGGTTTGCTTTCCTGACTCATCACTATTCATTGTTGTTTGGTCTAAATGCTCCCCATGTAATTCAGGTTGATGAGTTATGACTTTGTTTTAAATTACGTTACAGGTAAAATTACACACTCAAAAACCTCTACAACTCTTAGGAAAAATCCCATTTGCTGGGCATTAGTAGGTTTTTCCACTAAATCCCTTAAAATGGACTCAATATATTTGGTTAACCTTAGAAGTAAATGCAAGATACATAGTGGGTTGTTTTTTTTCCCAAAGAATTATACATAATAAACTATTAGTTTTATTAAAGTGTTTTTTTTAAAACAGTCAAACAATCCCGCTTCCCCACAACCATATCTATTCAGAAATAAAGTTTTTCCCAGGAGTGAGATGACAACTGTGGTGCCACTTACTCTGTTGCTCCACACCAGCCCTTCATTTCAGTGCTGGTTTGGTGGCAGGGTCCGGAAGGTGGCAAGCTGCAAATGCATATTTATCCAGCTGAAATATCTATACCCTTGGCAGACTCAAGAGACACTGGTTCTGGCAGATGTCGACTACTCTGACTATTTAGCACAGTTGTACAGTTAGTGGGCTGTTGGACAATTTTGTCAAATTTGCTATTTTTTAGTGACTCGTCTATAATTCTAGGAAAGGAACATACTGTTAGCCATTTGTGAATAAGTGGAAATTTTCTCAGTCTCATAAGAAGCACTTCTGTGGTTAAATGGGGTTGTTTCTCACGTTTGTTTATATGTTTCCTGTATAAAATTTCTATTGTGACCGTAGAATGATCCATATACTTCCCCATTGGTGGGTGCTCTTTTTTTTTATTTTTCCCCAAAAAGTGCTTTAAGAGGCAAGGGGGTTAATTACTGTTATGCCCTAGTTTACATGTCGTTAATTTAAATAAAATAGGATGCCTGTAAATACAGCAGGCAGAGCTAGAGTTTCATGTGTGTACATCTAGACTTTACATAAATCACAGGTGTATAAATGTGATAGTGATAGCTAAGTGTTAAACTGCTTTTATTTTTTACTTTGGCCCACCTCACCTGCACTCTGCTCACTAATTTCTCTTGGGGCTGCGTTTAATAGACTCTAGAGCAGCTTCAAGCAGCTGCTATTTAAATAAGCAAAAGAGAAACTTCTCTCCCCCTCATCCCCCACATTAATGGTCTAAGGGGCAGCAGAGAATATTCAGTCCTGCATGTATAGCAGATGTGCAATTTCTGTTTACCCATCAGGCCTATAGATGGGGGGTGGTTACAGTTAGAAAGAGGAGACTCTCAGATTTCTAATGGGACAACACTTATATTTTGACCTGAAAATCACAAAATCATTCTGTGTCGAATGTTTTTTGGGTAACTTTTGGATCTTTTTAAATTTCATTAGTTATCCTTTTCATCTTGTACAATAGGAATGATAGAGTATAGTATTGAGAGAGCACAACTTTACAGGGGGAGAGGGGGCAAATGAATAGTACCAATAATTTTTTTAAAAAGCATTTTCTTTTTAAATGCTTTTTTAAACATGAAATGCAATATGCAGAATGTGGTACTAAAGACTATATTGGTCGTTGCTTAGGGTGGAATGCATGATGCACTCATCTCTTTTGCATCCCATATAAATGGCCATCCAAGTTATCACAGCATCATGTACTGATGCATATAAAATTATGTACCCACCCAGTGAAATGCATGTCTCTGAGAGAGGCTGTCAATTGTCCAAGAAAACTTTACCTTTTAAAACTGATTTATTTCAAAATTCTAGTGTCAGTCTGCTCTATAACAAAATACCAAATGTTCGGTATTTTCTTCTTGTAATCTAATTTAATTTGTATTAAAGCACCACACTGGCAGAATTTTCATAATTTTTTTTATACAGGCAACCAATAGAAAATACATATGTGCTGCAAATACAGTAGCTTGTTCTGACCAGAAAGTCTTAAAACTTTTAAACTAGTTACAATGGAGAGTGGTAATCCTTTTGGTTAGACCTTCCTTCCCATATTATATGTTTGTTGTTATGCAACATTTTTCACTTTCAGCTGAAAACCGTTTCCCCAGAAAATAAGCTAGACCTAGCTTTGTGGAGATGGAAATAAGGGGATGGTTTTACTGACTAAGTAATCTGTTTTCTTCTGACTCTAAACAAGCAGTAGTTAGAATGAAACACTAGAGATAACAGTAATTTACTAATCAGGAGAAAATCATTTGTTACTGAAACATACCCCATGTTTATTGCAAAATGGATTTAAAGCACAACTTAAAATATTGGCCTAAGAACAGATGCTCACAATTGTAAATGTAACATTTGCATATATATATGATAAAGTGTTGGAGAGCGAATTTTACTGATTGAGGTCTCTGGAGGGCAGAGATGATAGAAAGAAATGAGTGGCTAAAATTAGCTAGCCACTAATGTCTGAATGGGAACACTGAGATTCTAAACAGATGCCCACGCCGCGCCCACCTACTAGGGAAAATAAAATTGGAGGCTAATAAAACATTAAAAATAAATCCAAATATTATGATGGAAAATAAAATAATGTATTTCCTTACCTCTGTTTGCCGACGCTAAAGTGCTGAATTTCACCCAGCAAGAGTAACCTCCTGAGTGCTGTAGATGCACAATTGTGGGGTGGCAGTCACAAAGTACAGTGCATCACAGACAGAAGCTTTCCTATAAAAACTGGTTTCAAAAACCTACCTTACAAACAGTGAAAATTAGAGTATTTTTGTCCCATTTACACATTTATGCACATCCTGCTCCTACCTGTTTGTGCTGCATGTGGTAATACACATATTCAGATAGCTTTATAGTGGCTGCAGCCAAGCTAAGTCTGGTATACCCAGATGGAAAAAACTCTGCATCTCAAGTTCTGTAACAACCGACTTGGCAACTCATAAGCGGTGTTCCTGCTGGGAGCAGGTGTCTTCAGTTTGACGAGATTACATTTTATTCATGGGTGCTCAAAATGCACTATAGCTGGTAGCAGGTCAAACAGGACTGAATTTTGTAAAAAGACTCTTGTAAGACTTTGGTAATGAGGTTGAGGTGGTTAACAATGACATGTGAAACTAATTACCTGTTTACTAATGTCACAATAATTCACCCATTTGATTTGACTGGAGCCATGCAGAGCGCAGACTCTTCCAGACCTGGTTTCCTGTACAATGCTGGTGTGTGAGCTGTTTTGCTAAGAAATGCCCTTCTACACCACAAAATCATTTAACTGTTACATCCTAGATTTGAATTTGCTGACTGTAGTAGAGATTCAGGAATTAGACTTGTTTACATGCCGCACATGTCGCTGTGGGAGCAATCTGTTTTCACTCAATAGGATAAACTGGACACCCAACGGAAGAGTTAATTACCTGAGTGCTAATGTTTTCAGACTCGTATGTAATGCACAAAAGTATTACTAATACTCAAGTGCTGACTGACTGTAAAATCAAATTATCGCTAAAAGTTTTACTGTTGAAATGTGTTTTGGTGTGGCTTGCAACAATGCAGGTTACAAATGGCAAGTGGCACAAGAAACAAGCAATGAATTTCTTGTCGGGAGGTGAATACAGACTGTTTTCAATTCCTGAAACAATAAAATTTTGATCTTGGGTCACATTAGTTGGGGTTCAATTAGCGACCTGATATGGTTCCCTGACTGGGTGCCCTCAACAGTTACCTTAGGATGAAAAAATGATCCTTCTAAAACTGCGTAAAGGTCAAGGAGAGTTTTAAAATGTTGACTTTTTTATCTTTATTCTGCAAGCTTTTTAAGCATAATAGTTTCCAGTTCATAAATCACTTAGTTGGTCTGAATTTGCTGCTGTCACTTGATTTTTTATGTCAAGAGATGAATCTTTCTAAATAGACAGCTCTTTCCTACATGCCTGATCTAAAACCCACTGAAGTCAATGATTGTCTTTCTGTCAGACCCTAATCATGCCACTATTGGGAAGTATGTGTGGTCTAGTCATTAAAAATAAAATAATGCATTACAATAAGAAATAAGTTTCATACCACCATGCAAAGGCAGGGACGATGGTTTCAGAGCTGGAGAAATTGAGGTTGGTTGCCTAATTGTGTACAAAGATCTCCAGAAGGGTGAGGGTGTGCTCCTGAAGATTAGTACCTGTCTGGGAAGTGAAAAATCACTCTCTTAAATAAAGGTACTGAAAAGCGTAGAAGGCTTGATCAAAACTAGACCTGTTGTATTTGTCTGGGCTGAGGCCCATTTCTAGCTACTCTCAAATGTGTTCAGCAGCCCAGTGGAATCTAGGCATGCCTACTTTTCACCAGGCCGGTTCTAGGGGTGGACAAAGAGGGTGGTTGCCATGGGCACCAATTTCCGAGGTGAACAGTTATGCAGTGCTGCTCAGTTCTTGGCTTTTTGGGGGCATAGGGGGCTTGGTCGAGGGGGAGAGGCAGGGTCAGCTGAACATATTTTCTGCTCTGGCAGACAGAATGGGTAAGGCTGCTCCTGCCTTTCACATACAAGTTTTAAAGGCACTGACCAGGAAACCTCCCCTTTTCACCCAGCCCAATTGTATTATTGTGTGTGTGTGTGTCTCTCTCTCTCTCTCTCTCCCCCTGCAGGAATAGGATTTAGCCTGTATTAAAAACCTCCTAAGACAGGGAGCCTCACAATTTAGAATGATAAATGTTAAAGTAAATCTTAGAACAGACGCTTTAGGATGAAGTGTGCACTGCAGGTTGCTGCATATTTTACACCTAGGAGATATCAGGAGGGCAGGTTAACTTCTTTTAGTGAAATTATATTGTTCTGAAAAATTATATTGGAAAGCCCCATGCTGGAGTCTGAGAAGCCAGCGGGCCATAGGGAATGGAAATGATGGGAAACTGAAAAATGGCCCAAGTACTCAATTGACAATGTTGGATGCAAGTTCTAGTTTAGCTTTATTTTCTCAGGAAAGAAGATGACAACAGTCCAGCACAGGTATCAAGAACTCAGATTCAGGTACATTTCTTATTATTATTACTTACGATAGTACCTGCTGTGCTAGGCTTTCAAGCACCCATGAGTATGGGCCCTGCCCCAAAGATTTCATAATCTAAAAGATTCATACTTAATTTATCCTGTTTATGATTTTTGCTTGGTTCAATGTAATCTCATTGGCCCATCCTCTTTCATTCTCTATTTATCAACAACAAAATAAACCTGCACATGCAAATTTTTCTTTTGGTGTATATGAAGACAGAATCACTTTCCACTAGATCTGTGAATATCTGGCTATCCTACACTCAAGAAAAAGAAATGAGTCAGGTATACTGAAGGCCTTTTTGCTTCTGCACTTTTTTTTTTTTTAATGCAGGCTATCTCATCACAACCAGCAATAGAAGTTGAAACTAATTCTTTATTTTAGATTGTTTCAGTTACACTTGTGCTGTACGTATTGGAAATGGCACTTTCACATCCAACCAGAGGCTGACAAATGAGATTATTAAGAGTAACTTTCAGGAGGTGATTGTTGCTGTTGGGGAAATCAAAGGAATCAACACCCAGATTTTGGGAAACTTACCTAAACCTCCTGAGTCTAAATCTAAACCTGCTAAGAATTTGGCTAGACATCATCTGAGAACAGACTTTCTCATGAGATTCCTCTTATATCCTGACAGAATTTCTTGGAATATTTCATCTCTTTTGTTCTCAGTCCCCACAGGAAGAGGCCCCTGAAAATGAGACTGGGTAGGGAGAGAGATCAGCAGAGGAAGATCTGTCATCAAAACTATTTTACATTTCAGAGTTTTTAGTTAAGGTTCTATAATACTCACTTACAGAAATCAAAGACTTTATTGGGACACCACAAATAACACTAGTACACCAGGCAGGAGTGAAATTTCATACAGCAACCTTCCACCTCCCACCGCCTCAGGTACAATGACATAATAGCAAAACAGCTAATAATTTATCACTAAGATAAAGATATATCACCACCTATTGGTAGACGTGCTGTCTGCACTGTTCATTACAGTTCACTTTGTTTTAGAGGAAGGTATGGGTCAGTTCTTATACCAATTTGCCCATCCCTACTGGTATGATCCTACTTAGAAATGGGCCAAATCAGAGCTCTTTATTTGAAACACCCAAACTTCGGTTCAGATTCAATGGATTCCAGATCCAAAATGCCTCAGTTTCATTTTGCAATCACAGTCTGACTAACAACGTTTTGCGAAGTCCAAATGGTTTGTGGCACCATGCCTAGCCTTTGGCTCTGAGATGGGGAACCAGCCACAAAGCAAATCTGGTAAAAATGATGTTTTGATTTGAGTGGAAGGCATTTTACCACTTGGCACCTATCAGAGGTAATTAGCTATAAACCCATTTTAAAAGTAGCCCACCAAAGGGCAGGAGACTTGTAAGAAGTTAATCTTTTGCTAACAGGGATTCCCACTAGAGAAGAGGCATCATGAAGTGATCAAGGGTGGCTACTGAATTATCCAAAATAATCTGATGTGAAACTTATATCATGTTCCTATTTTTGAATGAAAAAGCATGAGGCCTACACATGTCTAAAGTGCAAATTTCTTTCCATTTTGAAGCAAAAGGGTGAGGGGTCAGTAGAAGTCAATGATGAAATCAAAGGCAAACAAATTTCATAGGGACCAAAGAGAACAGTAATTAGGCAAGGCTGGACAAGCAGAGATCTCAGAGCTGATGGAGGTGGAGGAACATGGTTTCAGGGAAGACTAGAAGCTGTAGAAAGAGCAGAAAGAAAATACGGATGGAGCTATTTAACCTTTAGTACCTGTGACAGATTCCAATTGCAACAAGATAGAGATCAGATTCAGAAAAGCCCAAGGTAATTGTCAGTAGGCCGCCCACTAATAAGGAGGTGAGCACTGAAAGAGTGCAGAAAAGAGGCTAATCATTCTGACTGACTCTACTGAGAGGAATGTGGTCCAAAACATCTGTAGCTCAGATAAGGAAAACAAGATAGTGTGGTGCCGGCTAGGTACAAGAACAAAGACTATTGCAATAATGGTGCCAGGTACCTCGAAGAATGGTGGGAAATTATCACTGATTTATAATTCATGTGGGACTAAATGCTAGGTACCAAAATCTGATAGACTCAAGAATGGGTTCAAGAGCCTGCGGGAACAAGTGATCTCATGCTAGGGCGCCAACCATGAGTGAAGAAAGGGTAACACTGATACTGGAGACCAACCAATGAATGTGCCAGTGGGGCAGCTAGGATGGTTTTGGATTCAGAGAGTACTGTGATCAGAGGCAGCTGTTTGGACATGATTCTCATTGTAACAAGAAGAGCCACAGCAGAATTGTTGGTAAAGGATGGAGACGGATCTAGCAGGCATGACTCAGATTTGGTGGGATGATTCTCATAAGCAGAATGCCAGTTTAGAAGGGTAAAATCTACATAGGAGATAGCAAAAGGGACCAGTATTTGCTATGAGTCAAAAATTGTCACAATGGCAGCAAGTTACAGTTTAGCAAAGAAGAGCATGTTGAATCCTAAGATGGGAATGGCTGCCCCTCTGGATCCATAGGTCTAGCCCATTCCTGTCTCCACAATAATGAGGGGGGTTAGCTGCAAGTCATGTGATGCACCATTGCATAGGCTGTAACAATGTGGCAATGGTACAGTTGTTCAGCATCAAGCTCCTATTTCATATGCAGGATTCTTTCTTGCAACCTTCCCTTAAATCATTTGTGCAAAGCTTCAGACATTAGGCCTTAACAGCCTGATCTGGAGCCCCCTGAAGTCAATGGAGCGTCTTTCCATTGACATAACCAGTTGTGTTGCGTCAGACACCCAGTGGTGGGGAAGGGGAGGGAATGAAATGAATTACTTTTAAAATGCCGGAGATCTTGAACCCGTTGTAAGTCTCTTTACATGAAAAATAAAGAAAATCCAAATGTAGATTTAGCTGAGAAATTTACACGTTCCCAATTGTGATTGTTACTGGAAGGCCAGTTAGGTTTGTATGGTTGCTTTGAAAGGAAAAAACAAAAACCCAGGGGCAGGGCCGGTGCTACCACTAGGCGAACTAGGCAGTGGCCTAGGGCGGTGAGTGGTTGGGGCCATCCTCAGGCATAGGCAGCTGGGTAGAGCACCTGAGAATTTTTGGCACCACTGGCTCTTAGGGTATGTCTACACTACGGGATTAATCCGAATTTATATAATTCGAATTTTGGAAACAGATTGTATAAAGTCGAATGTATGCGGCCACACTAAGCACATTAATTCGGTGGTGTGTGTCCATGTACCGGGGCTAGCGTCGATTTCTGGAGCACTGCACTGTGGGTAGCTATCCCATAGCTATCCCATAGTTCCTGCAATCTCCTCCACCCATTGGAATTCTGTGTTGAGATCCCAATGCCTGATGGGGCCAAAAACATTGTCGTGGGTGGTTCTGAGTATATCCTCCCCCCTCTCCAGGGAAGCAACGGCAGACAACCGTTTCGCACCTTTTTCCTGGGTGAACAGTGCAAACGCCATACCACGGCAAGCATGGAGCCCGCTCAGCTCAAGACAGCAGTCATGAACATTGTAAATACCTCGGGCGTTATCATGCAGTTTATGCTGAACCAGAACCTGCAGAACCAGGCGGCGAGGAGTAGGCTACGGCAGCGCAACGGCGAGAGTGATGAGGATATGGACATGGAATTCTATCAAACCACGGGACCTGGTGCTTTGTAGATCATGCTGTTAATGGGGCAGGTTATAGCCGTGGAACGCTGATTCTGGGCCCGGGAAACAAGCACAGACTGGTGGGACCGCATAGTGTTACAGGTGTGGGACGATTCCCAGTGGCTGCAAAACTTTCGCATGCGTAAGGGCACTTTCTTGGAACTTTGACTTGCTTTCCCCTGTCCTGAAGTGCCAGAATGCCAAGATGAGAGCAGCCCTCACAGTTGAGAAGCGAGTGGTGATAGCCCTGTGGAAGCTTGCAACGCCAGACAGCTACCGGTCAGTCGGGAATCAATTTGGAGTGGGCAAATCTACTGTGGGGGCTGCTGTGATGCAAGTAGCCAAAGCAATCACTGAGGTGCTGCTACGAAAGGTAGTGACTCTGGGAAATGTGCAGGTCATAGTGGATGGCTTTGCTGCAATGGGATTCCCTAACTGTGATGGAACACATATCCCTATCTTGGCTCCGGAGCACCAGGATACCCAGTACATAAACCGCAAGGGGTACTTTTCAATGGTGCTGCAAGCACTTGTGGATCACAAGGGACGTTTCACCAACATTAACGTGGGCTGGCCGGGAAGGGTTCATGACGCTCGCGTCTTCAGGAACACTAATCTGTTTAAACGGCTGCAGCAAGGGACTTACTTCCTGGACCAGAAAATAGCCGTTGGGGATGTTGAAATGCCAATAGTTATTCTTGGGGACCCAGCCTACCCCTTAATGCCATGGCTCATGAAGCCATACACAGGCAGCCTGGACAGGAGTCAAGAGCTGTTCAGCTACAGGCTGAGCAAGTGCAGAATGGTGATGGAATGTGCATTTGGCCATTTAAAAGGTCGCTGGCGATCGTTACTGACTCGCTCAGACCTCAGCCAAACCAGTATCCCCATTGTTATTTCTGCTTGCTGTGTGCTCCACAATCTCTGTGAAAGTAAGGGGGAGACCTTTATGGTGGGGTGGGAGGCTGAGGCAAATCGCCTGGCTGCTGCTTACACGCAGCCAGACACCAGGGCGATTAGAAGAGCACACCAGGAAGCGCTGTGCATCAGAAAAGCTTTGAAAACCAGTTTCATGACTGGCCAGGCTACAGTGTGAAATTTCTGTTTGTTTCTCCTTCATGAAAACCCACCCCCTTTATTGACTCATTCTCTGTAAGGAACCTGCCCTCCCCCTTCCCCCAGCTTGCTTTCAAAGGAAATAAAGTCACTATTGTTTAAAAATCATGTATTCTTTATTAATTGATTATAAACATAGGGAGAGAACCGACAAGGTAATCTGGGTGAAGTTTGGGAGGAGGATAGGAGGGAAGTAAAAGGCCACTGAAAAAATTCAATATAATGACAGCCTTTTGGTTGGGCTGTCCACTGGGGTGGAGTGGGAGGGTGCACGGAGCCTCCCTCCCCGCGTTCTTACACGTCTGGGTGAGGAGGATATGGAACATGATGAGGGGGGAGGGAGGTTATACAGCGGCTGCAGCGGCAGTCTGTTATCCTGCTGCCGTTCCTGAAGCTCCACCAGACGCCGGAGCATGTCCGTTTGATCATGCAGCAGCCCCAGCGTTGCAGCCTGCCACCTCTCATCTCGAGCGTCCCTCATGACCTCACGTTCACTGGCATCTTTCCTAAATTTAGATACCGTGTCTTTCCACTCATTCAAATGAGCTCTTTCATTGCGGGTGCATTCCATTATTTCCGTGAACATCTCATCTCGCGTCCTCTTTCTCCGCCGCCTTATCTGAGGACGGAGGAGGGAGGCTTGAAAAATTTGCAGCTGCTGGAGGGAGGGTTGAAAAAAAGGAGAGAAGTTTTTAAAATGATACATTTTACAAAACAATGCTTATACTCTTTCATGGTGAACAACACTATTCACATTACATAGCACATGTGATTTCAGTACAAGGTCGCATTTTCCATCTTAATATTGAGTGCCTGTGGCTTTGGTGTTAGAGATCACAGACGCAGGTCCGGGCAACAGAATTCAGCTTGCATGCGGCCATGGTAAGCCATTGTCTTTCGGCTTCCGCGCCCTC
Source organism: Chrysemys picta bellii (assembly GCF_011386835.1). Lineage (NCBI taxonomy): Eukaryota > Metazoa > Chordata > Testudines > Emydidae > Chrysemys > Chrysemys picta. The sequence continues at coordinate 20,863,831 of NC_088800.1, forward strand.
CTTTCCCACATACCAAGCAAAGCCCGTTGACTGCTGCGGTTTTCCTGTTAACCTTCAGCAGCAGAAAACAAACTAACTGCCCCCCCCCCCCCCCCACCATCCAATTCTCTGGGATGATCGCTGTACCCCTCCCCCCACCGTGTGGCTGGTAACAGGGAAGATCCCTGCTAGCCAAACATGAAAAGCTCAGGGCCAATTCCCCCTCCCCTCCCCCACGTTTGGCTAACTGCAGGGAAGGATTTCTTTTCAGCCACAGGCAAACAGCCCAGTAGGAACGGCCACCTCTGTCCCCTTAATTAAATTCCCGTATTTCAACCAGGTTACCATGAGCGATATCACTCTCCTGAGGATTACACAGCGAGATAAAGAACGGATGTTGCTTGAATGCCAGCAAACACCGGGACCATACACTGCCAGGCTTTGTCATGCAATGATACCAGATTACTTGCTGCAAGCATGGCGTGGTCAAGTGTCCTACCATGGAGGACGGAATAAGGCTGCACTGCCCAGAAACCTTGTGGCAAGGCTTTTGGAGTACCTCCAGGAGAGCTTCATGGAGATGTCCCTGGAGGATTTCCGCTCCATCCCCAGACATGTTAACAGACTTTTCCAGTAGCTGGCCGCGAATGCATCCCAAGTCCTCAGGGCAAAGTAATCATTAAAAAACGCTTGCTTTTAAAACAAGTTTTATATTTTAAAAGGTAAACTCACCTGAGGTCCCTTCCATGGGGTCATGGTTTTGGATACTGGGTTGGGAGGGTACTTCAGTCAGGCTGAGAAAAAGATCCTGGCTGTTGGGGAGAACGGAGTGCTGGGTGCTCTCCGCAAGCTCGTCCTCGTCCTCCTCCTCCTCCTCCTCCTCTTCCCCGTCCGCAGAATCCTCAGGTGTAGCTGATGAGATTATCCCCGACCCGGAATCCACGGTCAGAGGTGGGATAGTGGGGGCGGCCCCCCCTAGAACTGCATGCAGCTGGGCATAGAAGCGGCATGTCCGCGGCTCTGACCCGGAGCGACCGTTTGCCTCCTTTGTTTTTTGATAGACTTGTCTGAGCTCCTTGACTTTCACACGGCACTGATCTGAGTCCCTATTGTGGCCTCTCTCCATCATGCCCTTGGAGATTTTTTCAAAAGTTTTGGCATTTCGTCTTTTCGAACGAAGTTCTGCTAGCACTGAATCCTCTCCCCATATTGCGATCAGATCCAGTACCTCCCGTACGGTCCATGCTGGTGCTCTTTTTCGATTATCGGCCTGCATGGTTACCTGTGCTGATGAGCTGAGCTATCTGTGGTCACCTGTGCTCTCCACGCTGGGCAAACAGGAAATGAAAGTCAAATGTTCGCGGGGCTTTTCCTGTCTACCGGGCCAGTGCATCCGAGTTCAGATTGCTGTCCAGAGCGGTCACAATGGTGCACTGTGGGACAGCTCCCGGAGGCCAATACCATCGAATTGCGGCCACACTAACCCTAATTCGAAATGACAATATCGATTTTGGCGCTACACTGCTCGTCGGGGTGGAGTATAGAAATCAATTTTAAGAGCCCTTTATTTCAAAATAAATGGCTTCGTTGTGTGGACGGGTGCAGGGTTAATTCGATTTAACGCTGCTAAATCCGAATTAAAGTCATAGTGTAGACCAGGCCTTAGTGTCCACCCTACTGGTTTTCCTGTCCCTGTTCTGACCCTTCCTGCAGGCTTTGAGTCTTCCTGGGAAGGGGATCTAGTAGTTAAAAGAAAAAAGTCTCCAGCCTGCCAGACCTACTAGCACAACACTGAAACTGTTAAAGAGCCATTCAAGACGTAATGAAGACATTTAACAGGCATTTGCCAACCCCTAGGTATCTACTGTCAGTTTCTGAATGTACTGACAAAAACAGTCGTGCATGACTGTAATATTTACTCACAACATGTCAGTCTACAGGACCTTAGTTTAAAATTTGCTTTAAAAATATTTCATTAGTGAGTTGGTGAAGATTATAAAATCACATCTCTAAAAAATCCTTGCATAGATTTTTTTTTAGATGCACAAACATCTTTAGCCTTAAATGTTTGGATCTTCAGACATGTTTTTTTAAAATAAATTCTTCAAAAGACCACCCTTACCTAAAATACACATTTTAATTACACCTCTACCTCGATATAACGTTACCCAATATAACACTAATTCGGATATAACACTGTAAAGCAGTGCTCCGGGGGGGCGGGGCTGCGCACTCTGGTGGATCAAAGCCAGTTCAATATAACGCGGTTTCACCTATAACGCGGCAAGATTTTTTGGCTCCCAAGGACAGCATTATATCGAGGTAGAGGTGTACTATAATAAAAAAAATTACTTCCAAAGTCTTCCAGTCCTTTCTGTCCATCCATTTCTCCCTTAACTCCTCCCCCCACCCCCTTGAAGGCAGCAACAGCCCTTTGCTTCCAGATAGTTTCCCTTTCTTTACTTCTGACTATCTGATGAACTAGTTTTAAGCAAAATCAGTACCTGAACAAAGGATTTTATATCTTACTATGCCTAAAATCTTTGGAAACATATTTTTTAAAGTTGGTGAAATTTCATTAACATGTATATTGTTACGGAGATCACACACAGTAAATTAGTGTTCCCTTTTTCTAAAAGCAATGAACATTGTTATGAACACACTAAACCTCTGTGACTGATTAATTTAAAACAATGTCTGTTTCAGTGAGTTAAATATGTAGTAATCTGGAATGATTACTTTATGAAGGCTTAAGAGTACATTTAAAATATAAAATCAGCTTAGAAATACTGATTAAGAAAATGTAAAACAGACAAGAGTTGCATCATGAATTCCATAATATTTAATGTTGTATTCAACAAGACAGCTGAATTCAGCTGACTCACCCTTACTACAAAGTTTTTGCAAATAAATGTCTGACAAACTTCAGGGCATATCAAAAAACCTGTGACTGACATTTTTTTATTCCCAAGTTTAGTGCTTTTAATTAGGTACCTTCTGCATGTCTATTCTGCGTGAGGGAGAGGGTACAGGGGAGTCTGCGGGGAACTGTGACTCTCTGCCACCATGAGGCGGGCCCGGCATCTTGTTATTCTTTCTGCCTTGTCCCTCTCCCCCTGCCCCTGCCCCCACCGGGTTGCAATCTCAGGCTGCCGTCTGGCATAGGGGCACCAGTTTAATAATACTGCATAGGGCCCCATAAATCCTAAGGACGGCCCTGGGAGTGCCAAAAAGTGGTGCGCGAGCTCGGTAGGGAGGAGCCACCTTCAGGAGGTGCCAGAGAGTCAGCTTGCGGGGGCAGCAAGCCCCAGCCATGGAGGAGCCGGTGTGGCGCAGGGGGGCAGGAGCCTTGCAAAGGTGGCGGTGCCGCTGGGGGGAGCAGCCGCCCCTCCTGCCCAGGCTGCGGCCCGACGCGCGCCCCCCCCCCCAGGGGCTCCTGCAGGCTGCAGCAGATGCATGCGGGCAGAGGCCCCCGTGCACCCTCCAGCTCCCCCCTCGCCACGCTTGGGCTCTGTGCCTCCCGGGCATGTGAGCTGCCGGGGCATGGGGCCCTGAGCCTGCGGGAGGAGCAGCAGTGGCGGCGGCTCACACTCCCGGGAGCCGCAGAGCCCGAGCGTGGTGAGGGGGGAGCTGGGGGGCACACAGGGGCCTCTGCCCACATGCATCTGCTGCAGGAGCCCCCAGAAGGCAGCTCCTTCCTGCCAAACTGCTGCAGCGGCCCAAGCCTGGCAAAGCCAGTGAGTGGACTCGGGCTGGGGGCCGGTGGGGTGGGGTGGGGAGGGCTCATGGGGGGGGGGGGGGCTGTGCACCCTCCAGGGGAGTTCCGGGGGCGGGGAGGGGGGAACCTGGTCTGGGGAGCAGCCCCTGGGCACGGCTGGTCCCTGGGGTCTATAAAGGCTCGTTGGGATTTGCCCCTCAATGAACCGATGTGTGTGTGTGTGGGGGGGGGGGCTCAAGGTGGAAGTTTAGCCTAGGGCACAAAATATTCTTGCACTGGCCCTGCTCAGGGGGCTCTTCATGTTCTAAATGAGATGTGGCTGAACCAGAACTTGGGGCCTAATCTGGATGCTTGCAAATTGAACCTGAATCTGATTTTTGCAAATGCATCAAACATAAAAATACCTCTTGATATTTGCAGTGTTCAAAAGACAGACTACATTTTTTTTTTCCAGATTGAACTGGTTTCTGGTTCCTTAGAAAATCTGAGAGAAACCAGGGAGGAACCATCTACTCAGCAAACGGGGCCAAATTCTTTACTGACTTGAGGGAATATGTTGTATGCATTGATGTTTTATTATTAGAGAGAAAAGGTGGGTGAGGTCTGGGCTGACCTGAAGAAGAGCTCTGTTTGAGCTCGAAAGCTTGTCTCTCTCACCAACAGAAATTGGTCCAATAAAAGCTATTACCTCACCCACCTTATCTCTTTAAAGGAATATAGCATTTGACATAGGGCACATAGACAGAGGGTTAATTTTCTCAACATGGGTTCCAAATACACAGACTTGACCACAAACTCCTGTGAGTTGAAAGATGTGAACATAGTGCTCTAAAGCAATAGGCAAATTTTTTTTTAGCTGCTTCACTTTCTTTTTTCTGGCTCTTTTCCTAATGTGTATTAGGATTATATCAGATCTGAGGGATGGAAAATGGTAGTCACAGTACATTCTGAATGTTAATAGAATCTTAGTTTTCTCTGCATTTTTCCTGCATAAATGTTCTTTGCAAGATTGCAAATGAGGGAAGTGTGACCCTGCCATTTGTCATGCTTATGTATTTTAAGATTTCGAACATACAGTGAAACAAAAGGAAGGTAACTTTAACTTTTGTTGTGAACATGAAATGTATTTACTAAATATTCTGAAGAGACAAGTTCAAACAGGAGAAACAGCATCAGGACACCAGAGAGATTCTGATCAAGAAGGATAGGCTGTAGCAGAGCTATATCTTTATTTCTCAGAGAACAGTAAAAGTATTCTTGATTTTTCTTAACACCTGAGTATGTCAAGGGCAGTGAGCACACTTTACCTCTTGATTTTTACAGGCAATGCTGTCATGAACAGAATATTATTAGAGGAGACTGGAATATTATTAGCATACTATTTTTCCAAATCATGTGTATATGCTTTCTGTTTTGGAAATCCACAGCAGAATGTCGAATGTTTAGTACAAGCACCAGTCTATAATAAGCTGTAAATGCATTGGATAGGTCCTGCTTCTTAAAGGCTTTGCACACTGAAGTGAGAGATTTCATCATGAACGGGGAGGGACAATGTAAAGCTGTCAGCTGTGCATAAAATTTACCCCTATTATTGCTGACAGCAGATGGCTGTTAATGGCAAGTGTTTTTAACACTGCTTTATTGTCCCATCTTGGGATATTATCTTGTCTCTTCGGTTTAAAAGAAAAAAAAAAGTCACTTTGTGAAAATGACACCTTGGCATGACTCATATTTTTTCCTCTTTGGTTTCCATGTCATGTTTTGCTCAGTATTGGTGAGTCAGTGTGCGCAGCAAGCTATTAGTATGTGTTCTTTCTGTTTCATATGTCCTCAGTAATAAGTAACAAAAACAATCATTCTTCGGGAATTGGAATGAGTAATTGATGCCCATTGTTGGACTGATTCTGAGAACTCTGAAGCAAAAGTAAATGCTGCCTGTTTCCACATGCTGAGCTGATATTTACAGGACTAAATACTAAGTGCCAAACTTGTTTGGACTAGCAAACCCGATAACAGAAGCAGTAGAGAGAAAATGCATATGAAATACCCAAGCATGCGTCTATGAGCATGCAGAGAGTGTTTACTTAATGGACACACAAAGACTGGCACAAAAAGACCTGTAAACAAAACAGGCAGCAAAATTAAATAAAGCAATCCTATGCCGTTTAAGACAGATAGAGAGGCAGGTAGTAAATTGGTGGCTGATCCCAAATAATCCCTTCTGAAGGCATCCCCCTCCCCCCCCCCTCCCCCCCCCACATACAGGTTGTGAAACCTACTTGTGTTGCATTTCCTTATATTTACCATTTGGGAGTTTACCTGGTCATAATCTTACAGAGAGACATGTGATGAGGGCTAGGTTCCAGGCTTCTTATAATTCTAAGGAAGCTTTGTTCTGAGCTATCATTAGGAGAAAAGCCTTGTATTGTTTTGTTCTCAATCTCTGGGGTGGGCCCTCCTGAGGCAATGCGGTCTAATGGGACTGAGAGTCAGAAGGTCTGGGATTTGAACAAGTCACTTAACCTTTCTTTGACTGTTTTTTACATGTATGAAAAGGTGAGAATACTTACCCTCCTTTTGAAAGTGCTTTGAGATCAAGGGATGAAAACTACTGTATGAGGGCGAAGTTGTTCTTTATTATTAGTCTGGGGGCTTTGGGAGCTGGGGAGAGGAATCATACTGACAGGGAAAGTCACATGGGCACAGATCAACACCAACATGAACAAAGTGGAACTCAAGGTGTTGTGTGTGTGTGTGTGTGTGTGTGTGTGTGTGACTACAGCAACTGTGCCAGTGATGCTTGATCCAAGGACTCATGGGGAATGGGCAGGAGGCATTCACTGATTGAATGGTCTCAATGAGACTCTAATTTGACAATTCCTAACCGTTTATTGTTAATCTGAACTACCAGACTGATGGGAGAATGGTCAGAAGGCTGTCAGACCGGGGTTGCTGCATTTTCTGGGAAAGCAGCTCACCATGAGCCTGTGGAAAAGCCAGGTTTTCAGACTAATAGATAAGATTTTTTAAAAACTTACTTTTAACCTAAAATTCATCCATTTTGGTGCTTCCTCTGCCAAATTTCAGTTTTATCAAGTAGCTGATGGCAGCTATGTTGCATCATCTCAAGAATGATTCTTCTTCAAGTGAAAAGCAACAGAGGGTCCTGTGGCACCTTTAAGACTAACAGAAATATTGGGAGAATAAGCTTTCGTGGGTAAGAACCTCACTTCTTCAGATGCAAGTCTTCTTCAAGTGATTGCTCATGTGTATTCCACAGTAGGTGTGTGTGCTCGCCATGTGCACCGGGGCCGGAAGTTTTTCCCCTAGCAGTACCTGTGGTGGGGACTGGCCCCTGCCTGGGGTGGTATAAGGGGAGCTGCGCGCTCTTCCTCAGTTCCTTCTTGCCTCCAGTGAAGGTGCGTCGGAACTGCTCTGCTCCAGCTTTGCTGTAGCTCATCCCCAGAACTGTTCGTTCAGTGTTAGTACCTGTAGTTAGTTAGCTGTTCAGTTAGTCAGTGAGCCCGGGCCGGGGCATGCCCTGCGCCCCTGGGTTTAAGTTGTGCGGCTCTTGTAGGTGTTCTATGCCAAGAAGTGACCCACATGCAGACCGTTTGCGCTGCTTGGGAGAAACCCGTATCAACGAAAGATGCAAGATTTGCAAGTCGTTTAAGCCTCGGACCAAAAGAGAAAGGGACATTAGGCTCCGGGTCATCCTGATGGAGTCGGTGCTGACCCTGACCCCAGCACCCCGCTCCGAACTGGTACCCCAGCACCATGGCGTCGGTGCCATCGACCAGCCAGCACCACTCCCCGTCCATGGGGTATGCCAAGAGGGCCAGGAAGACTCCCTCTTCGCAGCGGTATCGAGGGAAGTCTGGGACAGAGGCTAGGGCAGTCCTCGATCCCCACCGGGCCCCAGGCCTTCGACTCAAGCTGAGTGGAGTAGCCCAGCCCCTTCGGGACAGGCCTCTCCAGATGTCTGGATGCCGTCCACACCTGAAGCCCTCCAGGCAGCCCGGGACGTCATGTCCATGCCGGTGCCCAGAGAGCTGCTGATGTCAGCCCCGCGCTCCAGAGGCAAGCCACCACTGGGATCTCCACAGTCGTCTCCGGCCCAGTACCAGTCTCGGTTGAGGGAACATTCCCGATGCTGATCACCGCCCAGCGACCGCTTGGGGCAGAGTCCAGATAGATCACCCTCGATGCTGACCAGACTGTCTTGCTGGGTCCCGTCCTGCTGGGACTTGCGGCACCGCTCGTCCTCAAGGAGCGAATATCGATGGGACCATGGCGGGCATCGCTGTCAGTCCTCATCTCAGAGAGGGTACCGCAGTCGGTCACGGCACAATCATCAACGCTGCTCCCGCTCCAAGTCTCTGCCAAGACATCGCAGCACCGGGTGTCAATCGCCGGCATCTCGCTGTCACGGGTCCGCCCGTCGAGGCCGTTCACGGAGCAGCTATTACCGTTGGTAGCAGTCCTCCACGTCGAGATCGTGGTCCCGTGGCCATCATAGATCCCGGCACCGCCGCTCCTCCCAGTCCAGAAACAGCAGCAGATCTTACACCAACCCGGTCTCCATTTGTAGCAGTCCTTCAATGGGCCAGGCCAGCCAACCTGGACAGCCGGCCCTGCCGGTGTCACAGCAAGTGCATAAGGGGAGCAAGTCGTGGCCAGCCCAATGGTACCAGTGGGCACCGTGGCCTCCGGCGCAGCCCCCGGTGGGAACTCACTTGGTGGCGGGAGCTTCGGAAGCACCCTAGGCCCCCATCTCCAGACCCCCGAGAAAGGAGTCAGTGGGACGTACGTCCTCGTCACCGTGCCCAGAGTCCGACCAGGTGGTGGACCCTCCGGTGCCGGCCAACATCCAGAGCACCGCACCGGCCTCTTCGCCCCACCCGGAGGAGGTGATTGCCGCCCCGCCTCCCTCTATCCCGCAGGAGGACTTCAGGGCCCACCAAGAACTCTTAAAGAGGGTGGCAGCAAGCCTACACCTCCAGGCAGAGGAAATGGAGGGTCCCTCGGACTTCCTGTTTAATGTATTGTCCCCATCAGCACAGGATAGGGTGGCCTTGCTTCTCCATGAAGGGGTAGCTAAGATTTCAAATGCCCTGTGGCAAACACTGGCCTCATTGGTCCCCATCTTTAAAAAAGCAGAATGCAAGTACTTTGTACCCACTAAAGGGCATGAGTACTTATATACCCACCCGGCGCCCAACTCTCTGTTGGTCAACCACAGGGAACGGCAGAGTCAGCCAGCCCCGACCCCAAAGAACAAAGATTCTCGGAGACTGGACTCTTTCGGAAGGAAAATTTATTCATCTTCAAGCTTCCAGTTATGAGTGGCGAACCATCAGGCTCTTCTTGGCCAGTACGAATTCAATCTGTTGGGCTCCCAGCCTAAGTTTGAGGACTCCCTCCAGGAGCGCGATAGGAAAGAGTTCAGGGTGCTAGTGGAGGAAGGGGTAGTGGCCGCCAGGACGTCTCTGCAGGCAGCCTTGAATGCTGCGGACATGGCCACATGATCAATTGCCTTCACGGTGTCCATGAGACGGGCGTCATGGCTCCTGCTCTCTGGGCTATCCAGCGAGGTGCAGTCTTCCATGCAGGATCTCCCGTTTGATGAGAAAGTTCTGTTTGCAGAAGAAATAGATACAAGGCTGCATGGCATGAAAGACTCCCACATGACCCTCCAGACTCTGGGCCTCTATGTCCCAGCTCCGGCAAAACCTAAGTTCAAGCCGCAGCAGACTCCTGCTCAGGCCACCCTCCCGAATTACGAGGCCGCCCATAAGAAGCAACAGGACAATAAGAGACGCCTTCAGAGGCAGTCTCGGCCTGCCCCCCAGCCTGGGTCCTCCAAGGGCAAGCAGGCAGGGAAAAGGCATTTTTGACGAGATGCTCAGGGGCACCCCGCCAGTCCTCATCAGGGATCCACCCCCAATAAAGCTTCCCTTCTCCAACTGGTTGTGTGCTTTCCTCCCAGAATGTTCGCAGCTAACCTCAGACCGATGGGTCCTCAGCACCATCTCCCGGGATTACACCCTCCAGTTTACTTCCTGCCCGCCCAACCACCCCCATCCCCGTCCCTCTTGGGGGACCCCTCGCACGAAGCTCTGCTCGAGCAGGAGGTGGGGTGTCTCCTAGGACTAGGAGCGATAGAGGCGGTGCCCAAGGAGTTAATGGGCAAGGTGACTACTCCCGTTATTTCCTTATCCCGAAGGCCAAAGGGGGGATCAGGGCCATCCTAGACCTCCGAGGTCTGAACCAGTACATGGTGAAGCTCAAGTTCCACATGTTCTCCCTGGCCTCCATCTTCCCCTCCCTGGATCCCGGGGATTGGTATGCCGCCCTCGATCTACAGGACGCATACTTCCACATCCACATATTCGAGGGGCACAGGCACTTCCTCCATTTCGTGGTGGGACTGAATCATTACCAATTCACGGTCCTCCCGTTTGGTCTGTCCACTGCCCCCAGGGTGTTCACAAAATACATGTCGGTTGTAGCGGCCTACCTCAGTCGGCAGGGGGTCCAGATATTTCCCTATCTGGATGATTGGCTTGTCAAGGGCACCTCTCGGTTGCAGGTGAAGGATCACGTGGCACTTCTCCTGTAAACAACACCATAGAATCATAGAATATCAGGGTTGGAAGGGACCTCAGGAGGTCATCTAGTCCAACCCCCTGCTCAAAGCAGGACCAATTCCCAACTAAATCATCCCAGCCAAGGCTTTATCAAGCTGGGCCTTAAAAACCTCCAAGGAAGGAGATTCCACCACCTCCCTAGGTAACGCATTCCAGTGCTTCACCACCCTTCTAGTGAAAAACTTTTTCCTAATATCCAACCTAGACCTCTCCCACTGCAACTTGAGACCATTGCTCCTTGTTCTGTCATCTGCCACCACTGAGAACAGCCGAGCTTCATCCTCTTTGGAACCGCCCCCCTCAGGTAGTTGAAAGCAGCTATCAAATCCCCCCTCATTCTTCTCTTCTGGAGACTAAACAATCCCAGTTCCCTCAGCCTCTCCTCATAAGTCATGTGCTCCAGACCCCTAATCATTTTTGTTGCCCTCTGCTGGTCTCTTTCCAATTTTTCCACATCCTTCTTGTAGTGTGGGGCCCAAAACTGGACACAGTACTCCAGATGAGGCCTCACCAATGTCGAATAAAGGGGAACGATCACATTCCTCGATCTGCTGGCAATGTCCCTACTTATGCAGCCCAAAATGCCGTTAGCCTTCTTGGCAACAAGAGCCCACTGTTGACTCATATCCAGCTTCTCGTCCACTGTGACCCCTAGGTCCTTTTCTGCAGAATTGCTACCTAGCCATTCAGTTCCTAGTCTGTAGCAGTGCATGGGATTCTTCTGTCCTAAGTACAGGATTCTGCACTTGTCCTTGTTGAACCTCATCAGGTTTTTTTTGGCCCAATCCTCTAATTTGTCTAGGTCCCTCCGTATCCAATCCCTACTCTCCAGTGTATCTACCACGCCTCCCAGTTTAGTGTCATCTGCAAACTTGCTGAGAGTGCAGTCCACACCACCCTCCAGATCATTAATAAAGATATTAAACAAAACCGGCCCCAGGACTGACCCTTGGGGCACTCCGCTTGAAACTGGCTGCCAACTAGACATGGAGTCATTGATCACTACCCGTTGAGCCCGACGATCTAGCCAGCTTTCTATCCACCTTACAGTCCATACTTCTTTAACTTGGCGGCAAGAATACTGTGGGAGACCGTATCAAAAGCTTTGCTAAAGTCAAGGAATAACACATCCACTGCTTTCCCCTCATCCACAGAGCCAGTTATCTCATCATAGAAGGCAATTAGGTTAGTCAGGCACGACTTCCCCTTCGTGAATCCATGCTGACTGTTCCTGATCACTTTCCTCTCCTCTAAGTGTTTCATAATTGATTCCTTGAGGACCTGCTCCATGATTTTTCCAGGGACTGAGGTGAGGCTGATTGGCCTGTAGTTCCCTGGATCCTCCTCCTTCCCTTTTTTAAAGATGGGCATTACATAAGCCTGTTTTCAGTCATCCGGGACCTTCCCCGATCGCCATGAGTTTTCAAAAATAATGGCCAATGGCTCTACAATCTCATCCGCCAACTCCTTTAGCACCCTCGGATACAGCACATCCGGCCCCATGGACTTGTGCACGTCCAGTTTTTTTAAATAGTCCCGAACCACTTCTTTCTCCACAGAGGGCTGGTCACCTTCTCCCCATATTGTGCTGCCCAGTACAGCAGTCTGGGAGCTGACCTTGTTCGTGAAGACAGAGGCAAAAAAAATCATTGAGTACATTAGCTTTTTCCACATCCTCGGTCACTAGGTTGCCTCCCTCATTCAGTAAGGGGCCCACACTTTCCTTGACTTTCTTCTTGTTGCTAACATAGCTGAAGAAACCCTTCTTGTTACTCTTAACATCTCTTGCTAGTTGCAACTCCAAGTGTGATTTGGCCTTCCTGATTTCACTCCTGCATGCCTGAGCAATATTTTTATACTCCTCCCTGGTCATTTGTCCAATCTTCCACTTCTTGTAAGCTTCTTTTTTGCGTTTAAGATCAGCAAGGATTTCACTGTTAAGCCAAGCTGGTCGCCTGCCATATTTACTATTCTTTCTACACATCGGGATGGTTTGTTCCTGCAACCGCAATAAGGATTCTTTAAAATACAGCCAGCTCTCCTGGACCCCTTTGCCCTTCATTTTATTCTCCCAGGGGATCCTGCCCATCTGTTCCCTGAGGGAGTCAAAGTCTGCAAGTTAAACACCAAGTCAACGCTAGTCCCGTTCCAACGCATAGAGTTTATTGGGGCGCTCCTGGATGCAATGTCGTCCAGGGCCTCTCTCCCGCCAGACAAATTCAAGACCCTGAAAGGTCTCATCAATTTGGTCACAAGGTTCCTGGTGACAACTGCCAGGGTTTGCCTGCAACTTTTGGGTCACATGTTGGCGTGCACATACGTGGTCCGTCACGCCAGACTCAGGATGAGGCACTTCCAGCTCTGATTGGCCCCAAAGTTCTCCCAGGCCATGGACACGATGGACAAGGTCCTCACTGTACCGGACTCTGTGATCGCCTCCCTACGGTGGTGGTCCGCCCCAAACAACATGCTTCAAGTGGTCCCGTTCAGGGACAGGGCCCCATCGTTGGAGCTGGTGTCCGATGCGTCAGACCTGGGTTGGGGGGCCCATGTGGGGAAGTTTCAGACCCAAGGCCTGTCGCCGGCTCAAGACCTGACCCTACATATAAACGTCCAGGAGCTCAGGGCGGTGCGGCTGGCGTGTATGGCCTTCCGCTCGCAGCTGGAGGGCAAGGTAGTCAGGGTCCTCACGGACAACACAGCCTCGATGTTCTATATCAACAGGCAAGGCAGGGCTGGATCCTCTGCCCTCTGCCATGAAGCTCTCAGGCTGTGGGACTTCTGTATAGCCCATGACATCCACCTGAAGGCCTTCCACCTACCGGGTGCCTGGAACGAGAGGGTGGATCACTTGAGCAGGGACTTTTCCTTGCAACATGAGTGGTCCCTCCACCCGGAAGGGGCCCACAGGCTCTTCGAAGGTGGGGAACTCCCCAGGTGGACCTATTTGCAACTTTGCAGAACTGGTGATGCCCCCGGTTCTGCTCCAGAGGGGTCTGGGGAGGGGTGCTATCTCCGATGCCTTTCTCCTGTCCTGGTCAGGCCGGCTTCTCTACGCCTTTCCTCCATTCCCCCTAATCAGCAGGGTCCTGGAGACGATAAAGTTGGACAAGGCCCGAGTCCTCCTGATTGCTCCTGTGTGGCCCAGGCAGCATTGGTACGGGACCCTCACGGACCTGGCGGTAGCTCTGCCGTGGCCGTTGCTACTCTGCCCGGACCTGCTCTCTCTCTCTCCTCCATCCCAATCTAGCGGCTCCTCACCTCACGGCATGGCTGCTCAGTGGTTAGGTGGAGAGGAAAGGACGTGCTCAGAGTAGGTTTAGTGTGTCCTCCTCAAAAGTAGATGGCCCTCCACTCGCCACGCTTATTTGGCGAAGTGGTCCCGGTTTTCTGGGTGGACGGCAGACCCACCGGTGTCTCCCTGGTGACCATGCCGATCCAGCTTATCCTTGATTATCTCCTCCACCTGAGGGCCCAGGGCCTGGCTCCCTTGTCAGTCGTGGTGCACTTGGCAGCCATATCGGCCTTCCATCCGCCGGTGCAAGGGCACACAGTATTTTCCCATGCTATGACTGGCCGGTTCCTTAAGGGTTTGGACTGTCTTTTTCCGTATTCTGGACCCCTGGTCCTGCAGTGGGACCTAAACCTGGTGCTGGCTTGTCTCATGGGGCCCCCGTTTGACTCACTGGCCACGTGCTCCCCGTCTCACCTCTCGTGGAAGGTGGCCTTCCTGGTTGCAATCAAGTCGGCCAGGCGAGTCTCGGAGCTCAGGGTCCTGACCTCTGGGCCGCTACACACGGTCTTTCATAAGGACAAGGTCCAGCTCTTCCCACACCCCTTGTTCCTCCCGAAGGTGGTCTCCGCCTACCACGTGGGTCAGGACATTTTTCTACCAGTCCTCTGCCCCAAGCTTCACGGGTCCAGTGAGGAGAGCCTTCTCCTCACGCTTGATGTGCAGCGGGCTCTGACTTTCTACCTCGAGCGGACTAAGCTGTTCAGTAAGTCCTCGCAACTGTTCGTTGCCGTGGCTGAGCATGCGAGGGGCCAGCCAATTTCCACTCACTGGCTTTCCAATTGGATCACTTCGTGCATCCGTTCCTGTTATGAGCTGGCGGGTGTCCCCCCGCCACCCATTGTGAGGGCACACTTGACACGGGCGCATCTGCTGCCTTCATGGCCTATGTCCCCATCCAGGACGTTTGTAAGGCCTCCACGTGGTCTTCGGTTCACACGATCACCTCACACTATGCGATCGTCCCCCCAGACCAGGGATGACGCCAGGTTCAGCAGGGCTGTCCTCCATTCTGGGAACTTGTGAACTCCTACTCACCTCCAACAGATATAGTTTGGAATCACCTGTTGTGGAATACACATGAACAATCACTCTAAGAAGAAAAGACAGTTACCTTTTCCATAACTGGTGTTTTTTGAGATGTGTTGTTCATGTCTGTTCCATGTCCCACCCTCCTTCCCCTCTGTCGGAGTTGTCTGGTAAGAAGGAATTGGGAGTGGGGGGAGCTCGCAGCTCCCCTTATACCGCACCAGGCAGGCGCCACTCCAGGGATCATGGGGGCGCTCCCGCCCCACAGGTACTGCTAGGGGAAAAACTTCCGGCACTGGTGCACGTGGCGAGCATGCACACCTATTATGGAATAAACATGACACACATCTCGAAGAACACCAGTTACGGAAAAGGTTACTGTCTTATCTCACAAAACAAGATCAAGGCAATAATCAGTCCATTTTCCTGTTGTGCCCTAGAAATAATTGTACAGCAGCTGTCAAATTCCCAGTCTGAAACTCGGCTCCGTGTAGTGCAGCAGTGGGATAGGTATTGGCCAGTGCATACTGACACTAATAAGTTAGAAGAGGAGTAACTTATTTCACATATATGCTGTAGTGTTTTTTCTTCTTGCTTTGAACCATACCTATTCTTGTTACTTTGATCACAAGAAGTGATTTCGTTTTTTTAATTATTTTTTTTTGCCATCCATATATGGCCACCAGGTTGCCTAACAGATAATGCTTATAATGTTAACCATGACCTGAATAACACAACTTTCAATTAATCATCAGATGGACCTTCCTTGGACTCTTCTATATTGGCATTTTTTAATTAAATGGCTGCTTTCTTTAGTCAGTGATTGAATTGCAATTGTGAAGCAGGTATTGTTGAATCAAGTGCTAAAATCTGATCGAAATAAAGGGCTGGAGATTGTTACACATACAAACAGTTTGGTTCCAGAGTGTTTGATCAAATTAAATGGAGGATCAAATTTTCCAATGACTGAATTCTTTGGAAGGAACTGCATGACCTATGCTGCTATATAGATCTCAAAATCATTAACCTAATTCTTCGAGTGCTGGCTCATGTCGATTCCATGCTAGGTGTGCATGCACAATATGCACAGTTGCCAGAGATTTTTCCCTTCGTAGTATCCGTAGGGCTGGCTCTAGTGCTCCCTGGAGTCCTGTGCAGATGCACCGGTATAAGGGGCGCCAACGACTCTGCACCCTCTCAGTTCCTTCTTATCACCAGTGACGGTTGATTGGAACAATCTTCTTGCTCTCGCAACGCTTCCCTAACAGTGGTTTGGACTCTGATCTGTGCTGTATATAGTTTTTGTAGTTAGCGCATTTAGTTACCAGTTAGTCTTAGTGTACATAATGTAGATAGTGGTCCCAGCCATAGAGGGACGTTGTCCCAGGGGCTTCAAGCTCTGCAACTCCTGTGGCAAATCTCATGCCTGTGAGCGACCCACGCTCAGCCTGTCTAAAGTGCATGGGAAAGCTCATGTTAAGGAGAAATGTAAGATCTGCAGGGGCTTCAGACCACGGACTCAGAAAGACAGAGACATTCGCCTCAAAGCTCTGCTAATGGAGGCAGCCCTCAGACTGTCCTCCATGCAAAGTGCTCCACTGGCACCATTCTGCATGCCGAGAGAGGGTGCTCTCCAGTGCTGAAGAGGAATAAGAAGGGAGCAACCGACCTAGTGAGACCCATGCCAGGCCACTTGTCCTCCCCAGAGCCATGGTCGGCTCCGGTGACTCTGCCTAGGGCACCAAGCCCAGTCTGGCACCCACCTCTGACTCCGGGGAGTGATCATGGTACCTTGTGCCTGTGGGTCCTCACGACTCGAGGCTTTCCAGGCTGCAAAGGACTTAACGTCCCTCCTGATACCCACCCACTCCCCAGGGTCCCATGCCTGTCAGTGCTACCAGGGACAGAAGGGTGCAAGGTGCGGTGAGCTCCTTTGCGGCACTGGCTGTAGTGGCACCTTCCAGAGGAAAGCCCTCCATGGCCCCGCTGCAGTGGTCCCCGCCGTGACGTCAGTCACCAATCCCCTGGCACTGTCTGGAGGCAGAACCGGGTACAGCTTCTCCATGGTCTCTGAGAGAATAGTCCGAGGTGGAGTCCTTCGGCCCACCAAAGAATTACAGTACCGGTACCCAACTTATGCACTGGACTTCAGTTCCGGCTCTGCAGCCAGTGCTTGGCTACCAGGACATTTGCCCATGAATTGGCAGTATTGGAACCTGTGTGGTTTTCCTTCTGCACCAGTATCCCCTTCCCAGTGGTCCTACTCAGTCGATTCTGAAAGATGAGCCAAGGCGCTGTCCCGACCAGCAGCAGACCCCCACTCTGGCACCAACCCCGGCACTGAGGTCACTGAAGTGGCCCCATTGAAGGCAGTACAAAGGGAGGAGAAAGGAGCACCCCCTCCCATGACACTAGCAGCCTCCTGCTCCTCGTCCCTGAATGAGGTGGTTAGTAGGTCCTTCTATCCTGTTCCTTCGGGACGATTTCATGGCCCATCAGGAGCTCCTGAAATGAACCGCTACAAGCTTTGGGCTGGAAGTGGAGGAGCTAAAGGAGTCCACACAGCCTGATTGATATCCTGGCTGCAGCGGCTCCCTCCAGAGTGGCCCTCCCAGTCAATGAGGTGGTGTTGGGCAATGAGGTGGTGTTGGGACCAGTCAGGGCTCTATGGCAGACCCCTTCCGCACCTCAGAAAGGGTAGAAAAGAAGTATTATGTACAGGCCAGTGGGTTCGAGTACTTTGTATTCACACACACACACACACTCTCTCTCTCTCTCTCTCTCTCTCTCTCTGATGGTGTCAGCCGTGAACGAGAGGGACAGACAAGGACAGTCCAGCGCCACACCAAAGAATGAAGAGGCTAAGAGACTAGATCTGTTCGGGAGAGAGGTTTATTCCACAGGCAGCCAGCCTCCAGCTCCATATCTCTAACCAGCAGGTGTTGCTGGGAAGGTCCGATTTTAATCTGTGGGACTCAGTGGACAAGTTCAAGGACTCCCTGCTGCAGGAGTCGAGGCAAGAGTTCATGGCCATCCTGGAGGAAGGCAAGATGGTGGCCAGGGTCTCTCTCCAGGCAGCTCTGGATGCGGCTGTCTATGACCAGAAAGATGGCGTTGGTGGTCACCATGAGACGCTGTTTGTGGCTCCAGTCATCAGGCCTCTCGCATGAGGTGCAACAGTCAGTCCAGGATCTCCCCTTCAAGGGTAGCTCTCTAGTCTCCAAGCAGACAGACTCCAAATTGCACAGCCTCAAAGACTCAAGAGCCACACTCCGCTCTCTAGGCCTGTACATGCCCCTGGCCTCCTGGAAGCATTTCAGGCCTCAACAGTCTCCCAGGTTTCTGGGGCTTCCCAGGCAGGAATCCTATAAGAGGAAAGGAAAGGGCTATAAGTGCCTTCAGCCCATATGGTCTTCATCAGCCTCCCAGTCGCACCCTGGGTGGGTCCAGACAGGCCTTTTGAGGGTACGCCTGAGGACAGCATACCAGACTCAGTTCAGGATCCATCCCCCGTTTGTTTTTGGACCACCTATCACCCTTCCACACTGCATGGTTCTGCATAACATTGGACTGCTGGGTGCTCAGTACTGACAGTTGGAGACATCCTGCAGTTTTCATCCACCCCTCCCTTCCACCCTCAAACCCCGTCACTCTTCAGGGACCCTTCTCATGAGCAACTTCTCATCCAGGAGGTGCACTCTCCTACATGTGGGGGCCATAGAGAAAGTTCCTCAAGACTTGAGAGGGAAGGGGTTTTACTCCTGATATTTCCTAATCGAAGGCCAAGGGGATTTGCGTCGCCTCAACAAATATCTAATTAAATTGAGGTTCCGCATGGTCTCCCTGGCCTCCACCATTCCATCCCTGGATCCGGGAGACTGGTACGCCACCCTTGATTTAAAGGACACTTATTTCTACATCTCTGTCTTCCACAGATCCCAAAGATTCCTCCAGTTTGTGGTGAGCCAACGCCATTACGTGCTTCCTTTCCTTTCCTGTCAGCAGCCTCAGGGGTTCTTACAAAGTGAATGGTGGTGGTTTCAGCTTACCTGAGACATAGAGGTGTACAAATCTACCCATACCTTGATGATTGGCTGATCAAAGGCCAGTTGCGGGCTCAGGTTCAGCACAGCATTGGCATAGTACTGGCCATCTATCGGGCACTGGGCCTGTTAATAAATGGACAGAAATCAATACTAGTCCCAGTGCAGAGAATAGAGTTTATAGAGGCAGTGCTCGACTCAACTCAGGCCAAGGCCTACCTGCTGGAGGCCCAGTTCCAAACTATGTCCAATCTAATAACCCACATCACAGATCACCTGCTTACGACTGCCTGGGTGTGCCTCAAGCTGTTAAGTAACATGGCAGCATGCACCGATGTGGCGCAGTACGTGCGGCTTTGCCTCAGACCCCTACAGATGTTGCTGGCATTAGTCTACTCCCTGGGCAGACACCACTTGGACTCAGTTTTCATGATTCTGCCAACTGTCTTAGCTTCTCTGATTTGGTGGACAGACCCTCATTTGGTGATGAAAAGGGTGCCTTTCACTGCCCTGTACCCAACAGTAATGTTGGTTTCGGAAGCATCAGACATGGAGTGGGGAGCCCCACCTTGGCAGACTTAGAACCCAGGGTCTCTGGTCCCAGGAAGAACTCTTCCTGCACATAAATGTCAGGGATCTCAGGGCGATAAGTTTAGCCTGCCAGCTGTTTCTTCCCCAGGTCTCAGACCAGGCCATGCAGGTCTTGACGGACAACACAGCCTCAAAGTTTTACATCAACAAGCAAAGAGGAGCTTGCTCCTCAGCCCTGTGTCAAGAGACCCTCTGACTGTGGGACTTCTGTGTGAGCCATGCCATTCAGCTTGAGGTGGCACACCTCCCAGGAAACTGGAATGTCTTAGCAGATCGCCTGAGTGGGTTCTTTTCCTCTTGCCACTAGAGGTCTCTTCACCCTGAGTTTGCCAGTGTTATCTTCCAGAAGTGAGGGGACTCCCCAGGTGGACCTGTTCATCACCAGACAGAACAGGAAATGCCACCAGTTCTGTTCAATGCACGGGCTCAACAAGGGCTCCCTGTCCAACAGCTTCCTGCTCTCATGGGCAGATGGACAGCTGTATGCCTTCCCACCCATCCCCTTGTTTTACAAGGTGCTCCCAAAAATCCAGATGGACAAGGCGAAGGTTATCATGATAACTCCAGCATGGCCATGCCAGCACTGGTTCAGCATGCTTCTGGACCTCTTGGTAGCAATTCCACTAGGGCTCCCACCCCATCTGGACTTGATTTTGCAAGATCACGACTGGTTGCTTCACCTGAACCTCGCCTCCCTACACCTGATGGTGTGGCTTTTGCATGGCTGAACCCTGAGGAGCAGGCCTGCTCAGATCAGGTCCCACAAGTCTTGCTAGGTGGTAGGAAACTTTCCACCATGGCTACTTCCTCCATCTCTGTCTTCCTTGCAGTCTGTCTTGGACCGTTTGCTCCACCTTGGTCAAAGTTCACTTGGCAGCCATCTTGACTTTCCATCCTCCAGTCCAGGGCAGATCAGTCTTCTCCCATGAGATGACAATCAGGTTCCTCAAGGTTTTGGAAAGACACTCTACCCACAGGTTCGTGACCTGGTTCCCCCCTGGGACTTAAACCTGGTCCTGTCGAGTCTCATGGGGCTCCCACTTTGAGTCACTGGCATCTTGTTCCTTACTGCTCCTCTTGTGGAAGGTCACCTTTCTGGTGGCGATTACTTCATCCGGAAGGGTCTCTGAGAGCAAAGCCCTGACATCAGAACCCCCATATACGGTGTTCTTCAAGGACAAGGTCCAGCTGCGCCCCCACCCGGCTCTCCTACCCAAGGTGTGGTTGAAGTTCCATATCAACCAGGACATTTTTCTGTCTTCTTTTCGAAGCCTCACAGCACCGATGAGGAACGTCGGCTACACACATTAGACATTAGGTGGGCCCTGGCCTTCTATATCAAAAGGACTAAGCCCTTCTGCAAGTCTACGCACCTTTTTGTAGCTGTGGCAGACAGGATGAAAGGACTACTGGTGTCATCCCAAAGAATCTTGTCCTGGATAACCGCCTGCTTCTGAGCTTGCTACAAGCAAGGTGAAGATTCCGCCTCCGGCCATCGGTACAGCTCATCCCACAAGAACCCACACTTCAACAGTTACCAATCCAGGACATCTGCACGGCCGTGATGTGGTCGTTCGCGTCCCACTATGTCATGACCCAACAGGCCCATGACGATGCCAGTTTCTGGAGAGCAGTGTTGCAGTCGGCACATTCATGAACTCCGAGCCCATCTCCAGGGATACGTCTTGTGGATCACCTAGCATGGAATGGACATGAGCAGCACATCTCTAAGAATAACAGTTATGGAAGATTAGTAACCGTTTTTTCTTCTAACAAGCCATAATCTTTGCATAGTGGCTTTTTCCTGGCATACTGTATCATAGCTAGCAGCGCATTTATTTGATCAGCTGTACCTGCAATGAGTAAAGTTTTCTTTGTAGTAATCTTGTAGCTGCATATTCTGCTTTCATGTTTTCAATGGTTGTCAAACTTAAATATTCAGAAAAATAGTATTTTTTAATCCAGTGGAATATTTATTCATTCTGAACATGAGCTTTATTGTGTATCTTACAAATGTCATTTGGATACAGTTCAAGGGATGGCAGCTTCTCCCAGGGGTAAGATTAAAAGGACCACTTCTGTTCTCCCCTTTTACGGATACAAATAAACTATTATTCCATGCGGTGGCTTTTAATGAGTAACTGATTCAGCATTTAATTTAACGGTTGTTCCCCAAAAAGATTTTTGCCAGGACAAAAACAAAACAAAACAAAAAAAACCCCAACCCTTTTTTCAATAATATCACATCAAAGCATTTGGCATATTCAGCTGAAGTCAAGTATCAAAAGTTCCATTTGTAGACAAGAACTCCATTGTACTACCTGCTGTGCAAACATAGAACTTAAAAGATGGTCACTGCCCCAAGCAGCTTACAATCTAAATATAAGACGAGACACAATGGGGTACTGCAAACAGATGTGGGAGGACAAGGAGACAGTATCTGTTGTCATGATAGGCAATAGTTTCAACATATCAGATGCCTAGTCATTGTCAAGTAGCAAGTCTCTTGAGATTAAAACTGCAAGGACAGTGACTAGTTTATATATATTTTTAAAGTGTCTATTTTAGGTGTCTGTATACCACCAATCTAGGCACTGAATATCATGTGATATGATTGAACCCAGGTTTGAAATATGGAATACATATAAAATCCATTATGAGGCAGACAAAATATAAAATTATGTCTGTACAAACCATAGATGCATAAATGTTTGGTCCTTTACTGAGAGTTGTATAGCAGCTTTTATAGTACCTGTAGTATAGCACATTGAATAACTACTACCAGAGCTTTTTTAAAAAACCTGTGAATTCTTTATATAGATTCTATTTTGAACCGTAAAAGCAAGGAACAACAGTGGCATACGTAAACCATCCTGGAATTATTTTTGTTAGAAGACAGCAGGAAGAGTGGTTGGTTAGATGTTTGAAAATATGTTTATGCTTAGGTCCTGGCATATCTCAAATTGCTAGGGTGATGCACAGAGAGTTCATATCATCTGTGCTTACTGGATTCACTGTCCTTTTTTGAATCCAATAATATAAAAAATCTTATTAGGCAAAATGTTTTAATATTCCTGTTTGGCTGCTAAAGATGGTCTTTAAAAGAATAAATGGTTATTTATCAATATTTTAATAGATCAGGTATACAGTATCAACCTGATCCAAAACCCACTGACGTTCACGGGAGTTTTTCCACCAACTTCAATGAGCTTTGGGTCAGACCCTGTAATCATGGGTTTGAAGTACGTCTGTTTTTACTAGATGGGTTCTCCTATATGTGAAGTAGTATTCCCTAGAGCAATGGTCTCCAAAGTGGGGTGCGCACCCTCTGGGGGCGCGCAAGAGGATCCTTTGGGGTGCGCGGCAGGAGGAGCACTGTTGAGCGGCTTTTTTTTTTTTTTTTTTTTTCCCGCTTCGGCAGTTTGGGTGGGAGTCTGAGCAGCTTTTTTTTTTTTATTATTATTATTTTTATTTTTTTTTTTGCTTGGGGCAGCAAAAATGGTAGAGCCGGCCCTATGGTGTGGCAGGGTGTGCGTGCTCAAAATTTTTTTACTGATAGGGGTGCACGATCAAAAAAGTTTGGAGACCACTGCCCTAGAGGGTAAGCTAGAATGTTAAAATGTTAACTAATAGCACCTTTTGCGAAAATGCTCTTTGGTGCCACTCTGTTAAATTTCACTTTCAAGAAGAAGTTGAAAGTAGAAGCCAAACTGTGGTTAGGGTGCACCCCGAGTTGCACACAAACAAATCAGGGATTTGCACACACACATTTGTGTTCACATCAAGCATTTCAGGCATGTGGTTCAGGTGGGCAGAAAACTTGTGCGTGTGCTTCTGAAAATGTGGGCTGAGTAAATTACAACTGCATTTTGTATTATGTACCGAAGTGCCTGAGATTAAAGGGATACTAATTAGTGCAGTTTCCATTCTCTCACCGAATCTTGAAATCCCTTTGTATAACAGTCAAAACCTGAGTGTGCTTGATCTAAATTAAGTATCTCTTTATACAAATAGCTTTATTGCCATCTTCTATTGTCAACTACACTATGGACTCCTTATTAAAGCTCTGAAATGCCTGAATATTATTACAAAGGGCTGGTCCACACTAACCCCCCACTTCGAACTAAGATACGCAACTTCAGCTACATTATTCATGTAGCTGAAGTCGAACTATCTTAGTTCGAACTTACCACGGGTCCACACGCGGCAGGCAGGCTCCCCCGTCGACTCCACGTACTCCTCTCGCCGAGCACGAGTACCGGCGTCGATGGCAAGCACTTCCGGGATTGATCCGGGATCGATTTATCCTGTCTAGACAAGACGCGATGGCTCGATCCCAGAAGATCGATTGCTTACCGCCAGACCCCGAGGTAAGTATAGACGTACCCATAGAGGCAGATATTCTGTGTCTGGAAAATCAAAGCTTCCTTCTATATATAAGGTAAATTTTTAAAAAATGGTGCTCCCACTCTTATGAGGCCATCATTAAAACAAAGACGACATATCTTTATTTTTTAAGAATATCTTTATTTTTTTCCCCTCAGCATTTTAGGACGGTGCTTTTCTTAACTGAGCTGGCTTGACTGCACGTGTAGCTCAGACATAGAGGCACTTGAAAGGATAGTCTATGACAGTGTAATAGTAAGAATAATAAAACATCAATATCATATTAAAAAAGGGAAACTGTTTAGACTAAAATAGGAATTGTGGCATATATTTTGTGCAAGTACCAACTTTTTAACTAGTGAAGCTGTCTATCCTTTATCCCAAAGTACACTTTTATTTATAAATCAATACAAAAATTAAAAATACATACAAAATTAACACTGATTTCCTCTTTAAATTATCCATATGTTTATAAGGGCCCTCTTCTCACCTTAGCTGCTTAATACAACGGAACAAAGCGTTGTTTAAATCACAGAATTGGGGCTATGCACTGCTATTGTAGGGCTACTATTATCATTTTATTGTTTGCATTATTTTAGCTCACACAAGCTTCAGCTGAGATCAGGGCCCCATTGTGCTGGGTACTGTACAAATACATAATACGAGACAGTCCCCATCCCAAAGAACTTACAGTTTAAATAGTGAAGAAAGACACAGGTTGGGAGGGCAAATCAAGGCAAAGTAACTTGCCTAAGGTGACACACCAATCAACAGCAGAGTTGGGCATAGAACCTGGGTCTCCCAAGTCCTATTCCAATGTCTCATCCATAGGACAATTCTTCCTCTGTCTTTTGAGCAGTTCTAGTAGGAGGCTGACATTTTTTTTTTAATAACACCTTAAAATTAATGATCATTTAAATAATTTTATGCAAGAACTTTGGACATTATCATAGCAGCTCTGGTGATATTGAAGTCTGCCGGAGGGGTTGACAGACCCTATAATGTGCTGATGTGATCCCACTTACTCATACTGACACCCTGATGCCCAAAGGACCTGTGACTAAGTAGAAGGTAATGCCTTAGACTATGTTCAGTGTATGACACATTAGTGAAACCATAGCAGCTCCACTGATGTTGAAATACATGAGTCGTGACTGTTACATTTGCAACCTGTTGGGCTCAAATGGAAGTGTGTGTGTGTGTTGTAGTACCTGGACATAAGCAACACCCTTATGTCCAGAAGAACTATCTCTATAAATAAGAGAATTGTCATCTTAAACACGCTATGGGCAAAGGCGTGCGCACTGGGTGTGCCGGGTGTGCCCGGGCACACCCTAATTCAGGGGTGGGCAAATGGCCCCCCTCTCCAGGTGCGGCAAGCCACGGGGTCTGCGCTCCCCGGCCGGAGCACCCGGCCGAGTGCAGCAAGCTGCCGGCCCCTCCCCCGCCTTTCTCCCTTCCCATGAGTCCTGCCGCTGAGTGCAGCGCTCTGGGGGCCGGGGCTGCACGCTCCCGTGGGGCAGGGTTTGGCTCCACGGGGAGGCAGTTGCCTCCCTCCCTCTCCTGGAGCCATGCTGCCCCGTGTGCAGTGCTCTGGGGGCCAGGGCTGTGTGCGCTCCTGCGGGGCAGCGTTTGGCTCTGCGGGGAGGCAGACATCCTCCCCCCTCTCCTGGAGCCCTGCCGCCGCATGTGCAGTGCTCTGGGGGCCGGGGCTGCGCACGCTCCCGTGGGGCAGCGTTTGGCTCCGCGGGGAGGCTAGGAGCCTCATCTCATGCCATGGTAAGGAGTCAGGGGGGTTGGATAAGGGGTCGGGGGAGTCAGGGGACAGGGAGCAGGGTGGGTTGGGTGGGGGGTTTCTGGAGGGGGCAATCAGGGAGCAGGGGGGGTTGGATGGAGCATGAGAATCCCAGGGTCTGTCAGGGGGCGGGGGGTAGATATGGGTCAGGGGACAGGGAGCAAGGAGGGTCCTGGGGGGGCAGTTAGGGTGGGGAGGCCTCCGGAGGGGGTGGTCAGGGGACAAGGAGCTGGGGGGGATTGGATGAGTTGGGAGTTCTGGGGGGAGGCTGTCAGGAGGTAGGGGTGTGGAGCGGGGTTGGGGGAGGCAGGGAGCAGAGGGGGTTGGATGGGTCAGGAGTTTTGGGGGTCCTGTCAGGGGGCGGGGAGTGGTTGGATAGGCGTGGGAGTGGATAAGGGTCGGGGCAGTCAGGGGACAGGTAGGGGGTTGGGTCCTAGGGGGGCAGTCAGGGGACAAGGAGCAGGGAGGCTTAGATAGGGGGTGGAGTCCTGGGGGGACAGTTAGGGGCAGGGGTCCCAGTAGGGGGTAGTCAGGGGACAAGGAGCGGGGGGGTTGGGGATTCTGAGGGTGGCAGTCAGAGGGCAGGAAGTAGGAGGGAGTGGATGGGCTGGGGCTAGGGCGGGGCTCCCTGGGTGCACACCCTAATGAAATGGGCTGCACACGCCTATGGCTATGGGATTCATAGGCGGACATCAACATCAGTAGAGCTACTATACTTTCTTTGTGTTATGAATGTCTGTGACACACTAACGCTATTATGTGAAGCAGCTACAGTGTCGATTCAGAGGTGGCCTCTGCTAAACCTAAGGTCTGATCTGCACTACAGAGTTAGGGTATGTCTACACTTGCAGAGTTTTTGCGCTGTAAGTTTCACCAGTGATAGAGAACCGGTGAAAATAAAGCTCTGGTTTGTGTCGGAGAGAGTTTACATTAGTAGCACTTCCATCCCCAATGAGAGCAGTGCTCTAGGGCAGCTGTTCCACAGTACAGCTCTCTCCATTTTGATGATGGGTCTTGTGGGGAAGGGGGGTGATCGCAGGCCATCCTGGGTCCCTGCACATCCTTCTTGCCCCTAACACTGAGCAGCTCCAGTAGCTCAGCATTGCTCTAAGCAGAGAATTGTTTGCTCCATGGAGCAGGCATTATCACCTGGCCAGATGATAAGTGAGCACTTGCCAAGAAAACAGGAAGGGCAGTTTCAAAGTTCCCAGGGCTTTACAGGGGGACGAATGGATGTCTGTTTAACTGGTAGCAAAGTAGCAGAGCTGCTGGCCAGAGTGGTCACCGAGGCACTGTGGGATATCCTCAGGAGGCTAAAAGCTGTGTAAACAGGAAGAACGTGTCTTCACTTGCACATCACTGCAAAAGCATCATTGTTAAGAGCTGTATGCCTTTCGTGGAGGTAGTTTTCTTTTTGCAGTGAAACTTCTGAGTTTCACCACAAAAAGTCATTGGCATGTGTAGACACTCCCACGGTTTTGGGGCAAAAAAGGGACTTTTTCTGCTTTAAATGGCAAGTGTAGACATGTCCTTTGGTTGACTCAAGACAGCTTACGTCGACCTAACTATGGAAGTGTCTACACTAAAATTTCATTCCTGCCGACACAACTGCCTTGCTATGCCAACAAGTGGTGTAGAGTCAAGATCAATGTAGTTAGGTTGATGCAGAGTCAGTGTAGACACTGCATTGCTTACATTGACTGTTACTGGCTTTCGGGAGCTGTCCTACAGTGCTCCACACTGACAGTACAATTGATGCAAGTGCTCCTAGTGAGGATGCATACCACCGACACAGGGAGTAAAGTGTAGACACGCACAAGTGACATGATTACTGTGGTGGCTGTATGCCGACATATGTTAGGTCGACTTAATTTTGTAGTGTAGACATGCCCTAAATATCAAAGCCTTTTAAATGTTACGGAAGCTAAATAATGTTGTTAAATATATATTTAAATTAGTACCACAAACCTGACTACACCAAAGAGGTAGTGTTTGTTTCAGTAGTAAAAAGCCTCAGTAGCTGCTGCTTTACAAAGGCCACTTTTGCATCACTCTGTGTATGCATGTGTGTAGGTGTTTAAAGTGGTCTCTTGTTTTATAGATACAAACAGATGTAAACGTGGGCACATAGGAGGTTTTCAAAGGCAGAAATATCAGTCAGGCATCTAATTTCCATTGGCTATCAACCAATATCATTGACCTTCAGTGAGATTTAGGCACCTAACTACCACTTTGTGCCTTTGAAAATCTCACCCCCCCAGTGATGTTAGCATTTAGGGATGAGATTGTCAAAAGTGCTCAGTCTTTACCTCTCTCTCTCTCTCTCTCTCTCTCGTCCCAGTGAAGTCAATGGAGTCAGTGAGGCAAAGGTAGAACACCCATTGATTTCCCTGGGAGGAGAGTTAAGCCCATGCTGAGTACTTTTTTAAATCCCACCCTAGATTTCTAATTTCCTGTGAGTGCAGTACACGCTATGTACATGTGCAGTAGCATAACAGACTGCTAAATTCTAGTGACTGAGCTAACGATTAATTGTGGAAGAAAACCCGGACATGCAAAATTGGATGATGCTGTTTGAAAATGAGGCCCATAATTGTATTGTGTTTCTAGGGATAGCTTACATGCATATGACATCAGTTCTGTAAGGTTCATTTTCACTGTCACAGCAGTTGGAGGCACAATCCTGAGAAGGGGACTGAATGCCTAGTTTGAGTCACTCAGTAGCTTCAATGCCTCTTGAGAATTACACACTGAAGTGATGTTTCTGTGAAAATGAAAGAGCTTTTCCCCTGCTAAGATACACTCTATGTTAACATAAATGTCTAATATAGTTACATTGGCAAAGTAATGTCATGGTGCCATTAAGCTGTCAATAAGCTTGGGTTTGAAGACAATCCATTATGCACTCAGCATACTTGGAATGACATCACATTGCTTCCCCCTCCCCTCCAGCAGGGCAACTTTAGAATATTAGAATTTTTAATTAAAATATTATGGATAGACATTTTTAAGCAATTAAAATATGATTTGATTTAAGTCACTAGAAAGGAAATTCAGTTCAGGCCACTACTCTATCCCTACTATATCCCGTTGTTAGTAACAGCAGTGCCTATGTTATGGAAGCTCACTCACTCTTCTTAATATCCAGACTCTATAGGGTACATTAAAAAACCCCAGTGGAGGCTGCAATACTAGATTTCCTTGCTTTTGGCAGAGTTAATCCTATAAATTACTTTACCTTTTTTGTTAGTTTAACCAAACTGTGGTTGATAGACTTTTCTGGTATAATTTAGCTAAAAGCATTGTTAATTTAACAAATCTTCCCCACTGTAGGTTTCTCTTGAACTCTCTCTTTCCGATATCTGATACTTGGGGCTGGTCTACACTGGGGGGGATCGATCTAAGATACGCAACTTCAGCTACGTGAATAGTGTAGCTGAAGTCGACATATCTTAGATCGATTTACCTCGGGTCCTCACAGCACGGGATCGACGGCCGCGGCTCCCCCGTCGACTCCGCTACCGCCTCTCGCTCTGGTGGAGTTCCGGAGTCGATGGGGAGCGCGTTCGGGGATCGATTTATCGCATCTAGACGAGACGTGATAAATCGATCCCCGATAGATTGATTACACCCGCCGATGCAGCAGGTAGTGAAGACGTACCCTTGTATTTGAAGTCAGCCCTTCTCCCCCCCCCCCCAAAAATAAAGCCTGAACAAGAGACCGAGTTCCAATTCTCTAGATTTCTCTTAATTAATCTTTTATATTCCCTAAATTCTACTCCAGGTTTTAGGCTCTACTCTCCAAGAGTAGAGTTTCTAATGCCAACAATACCTAAATTAGTGTCATAGAAAATGACATGAGCTCTGTATCATTGTGGAACTATACTATCCCTAGCAGGGCTTTGTGGGGTAGACATTTATTAAGAGTGACTGGGGAATGAAATTTAAGGAGAGATCAGTTCAATGGCTACCTCTGTGCTAGAGGCATAGTATGTAGCTGGTTGACCTAGGCAAAGAAAAAGCACCCTGACAGGATCCAATCCGCCCAAGTTCAGAATTTCTACAGTTACTGAATGCCTTCCAAAAGCATCTTGATACCTAATATAGAGATGCTATGATTGTCAATCTACTGTATTAAGAATTATTTGTCTAATGTTGTACATAAATGTGCCATTCCAAATTTATTCCACTTGATGTGAATGTCTGAGTTGATCCATTACCAAGTATAGGATCCACTCTTGCAAGCCTTTACACATATCATGGAATCATAGAACCATAAGTTTAGAAGAGACCCCAAGGGTCATCTAGTCTAACCCCCTGCCAAGATACAGGATTTGTTGTGCTACTAAACCATCCAATCCAGCCACTTCTTGAAAGCCTCCAGTGAAGGTGTATCCTTTGACTTGAATGGGATATTTGTGAGTAAATGTGACTAATGAGCATGAGTAAGATTACATAAAGGAGTACGATTTTTGCAAGATCAGACCCTTAGCTTGCTTGGATAGGACTATTTCTAAGGGTATGTATACCCAGCAATCAAGGGTTGTGATTGCAGCATGTGTAGACCTACCCAAACTAGCTTTAATTTAACTAGCTTGGGTACCAATAGCAGTGAAGCCAAGGCAGTACAGGGTGTACAAGCCCACCTGGAACCCTGGGTATGTACTTGAGCAGCTAGCTTGCACTGAAGACTGTGCTGCCGCATCGTCACTGATAGATTAAAACTAACTCGGGTAGGTCTACATGTGCTGCAGTAATACCTCTGACTGCAGTGCAGACATACCCTAAGTCTGACGTAGCCTGTAGTCGGATATCAAACACACAGAGAACTTTCATTCCATCAAAGAACTATTTTGGGAGCTTTATTTGAAATGGAAGGAGACTCTAGTAAAAATGATCTTATAAGAATAAGTATTTCTAGGAAGATGCCTTACAGATAGGTAGTAGCATGTCGTACATCACATCTAAATCTTTTCAACAGGCTGCTTTTATGCCAAGTCTTGTGCAGGTCTGAAATTTGTGTTGCCTTTTTATAATGACTAAAAAGTTTTAAATACTGTAACAATATGATTGTGTAGATTTAAATAAGATGAAGTCTACAATCCTTGTGTAACTTCTTTCATTGTGTTTGATCCAGGACCCCTGCAATACCTGTTGGTGTTTGTAGCACCTTATGTCTCCAGCTGAGCCTGGGACAATTCCATTATGGTGAGAGTTAGGGGGTTTATTCCTTCACCCTTCCATTCCCTGGTCCTTCTAGCATGAACAGAGAGCAACAATACCCGAAGTCCGAATGTGCAAACAATTTGATGTTTATTGGGGTGCATGATTCCAGTTTCCTTCCTCAGTGTCCCCCTTCCCAGCTCTGACACCACAGAGCCTTGTGGTGTCCTTTTTCCTATTCCCATTCCCTGTTCCCATTCCCCCCTTAGCAAAACATGATCCCAATTCCCCCTCCCGCTGTTCCCATTCCCCCCCTTACTTCCTGATTGACTGCAGACTATATAGTAAAACTTGAGTTCTGCTTAGCTATACCTTAACCAATCATTTTACTGAAATTTAACTAACCAATCTTAACATACTGTAACATGGTTATTTAACCAATTATATCCCAGCACCTTAATTGGTTTACACCCAACAAAATTAATTATACAGCAGACAGAAACAATCACAGAACCAGACAGAGGTTATACAGACAAACAATAGGGAAGTGGAGACTACAGTGATGGAACAATACAGAAATGAGGATTTCACATCCCAACTATTGATAAGTGAGTTCTTGCCAGACAGGATGCTATCAAACTAAGTTTCCTTTTACATCATCTAGGCTCTTCCCTTTCTCTGGAGGTGATAGGAATATCAGGACAGGATTGTATTCCTAACAGCCCAATAGCACCTTATTTCAATGAGACTAGTTTGGAATGTGAGGATGTGACCATTCATTTCCCAGTTTATGGCTGGCCTCTGCTGCTTAGCCGAAGGCCTTAGCCTAAGAACCAGGCCTCAGACTGTCACCGTGAGAGAAGGCCCTTACACATACAGAGAGTGATTTTGATTCTCTCTTTTATATCTCTGTAACTAGCTAAGTGATAAGAATACACCTAAATTCTTAAAGTATAGGCTTTTGCAGACAGGCCTGAATATCTATAGACTAACAGTGAGTACTGTATAAACACCTGTACCACATATGCTGCAATTCATCATAATCACAATGGCGTGAGTTAAAGAAGGGGCATTTGCCTTTACTTTGAAATTCCCGTCTGTTCTTCAAATCCTTAATGTTGTTTAAACATTGTACTAATATTTTATGCAGAAGGGACAAGTTCTTAAAAAACTTGCAAAGGGGATTATCCAGTGCTTTGTATCCCCCCTTCCCTCCAGTCATATTTAGCATGCTGTTAAGAAGAGCTTGGTTTAATATTCTGGGGCAGTAAAGGGTTCTCTAATGTCTAAGGGCCCTGTTCAACAAGAAAAGAATCAGCATGTCATGTTAATAAATTTGCATAACTTAGAAGAAAAAAAACACAAAATGCATCTTCAAACATAAATTACCTTATTCCTAGATTCCTCAAATCTACTTTGTCCACACAGGCCTCCCCTGACCATTGATAAGACTAGCTCAAAATACAGAGATCCGATCAAAGAACAAAATATGCATTCCTGGCAAATATATTGACAATCAAAAAAGTACATGCACTGTTAGCACTGTCCTATCTACAACACACTGTAAGCACAAAAGCACTAAAATATTTTTTGACCAATATGTGTTATGTATTGCATGATTTAATGGCTAGCTGTGTAACACATGGGTTGCACACTTTCCAAGAGGCAAAGCATGTACTTGTTTGCCTAACAAAAACAGCAGTGTTAACATCCTGGATGTTCCTTTAAACAAAGCTTTAAAAATCCCTTTCTATAGAATGGAGGAAAATATCCATTGAAATGTGCTGTGTGACTTTACATGGAATTCCATTGACCCTTTGCAGGGACACTTTTAGTAAATATCTCTGATAGTGTAGACGCTAATCAAGAGGATGCCTCAGTCTGCTTTGTTTCGTAATGACCAAGTTTGAGGCCGTATTTAAAACAGCTTTGAATTGAGCTAGGGTTTAGTAGTGTGAGGATATGGCATTAGCAATTAGACCTAACAAGGCTATTTAGGAACAAGAAATTATTTACTGTGATAATAGGACAGTTGGTTAGTAAAGCAGGGAGCTAAAGAAAGATTTTGCTAAGGGTGGTGACCCTATATTATCTGTAGGTCAGCATGCAGGAATTAAGGGCCAAATTCTCTGGTGGCATAACTCAAATGACTTCAGTGCAATTGCACCACTATCCTAAGTATTAGATTTCAATTGTATTTCTTTTGTATTAGAGGCAAATTCTAGATTACTAGTTTTGCATTATAATGAATTTCTGGAGGAGTTGAATCAGTACACAATTATTTTGGTGCATAAATCTAGGTGGGCTCCAACTGATACCCATTATTTCTGAAATGAACATTTAACACTCTTCTTTAACTCCCTTAACATCCAATGCAGGAGCTGCTTTGCACCATTTCTCCTCTCATCATATTTTTGTTGACTCCTTTCTCTACCTGAGTGTTCTTTAAATTTCATTTGAGCTTTAAATTTGTTTTGTTTGCTCCAGGAGGTCATGGGATGCAGCATATGTGTGCTGTAATGCCACTGATCTAGTTTTGTTTTCTGAAGATAACTGTTTAGATTTAATTTCATGTTTCTGTGAAGATTATGGTGTTCTCTCCCCCTACCCCCTGAATAACTTAAATGTTTCCCGGTAGCCCACAAAAGGTTATGCTCAAATAAATTTGTTAGTCTCTAAGGCGCCACAAGTACTCCTGTTCTTTTTCCCCGAAGAATGTTGACCCGAAGAAGAGCTCTGTAAGTTCGAAAGCGTCTCTCTCTCACTAACAGAAGTTGGTCCAATAAGTGTTTACCTCACCCACCTTGTGTTTTGAATGTTTCCAGTGAAATTACTTGGTCACTGACAATGGAGATAGGTTTCAAAAACCGCTGATTAACATAGTTATTAAGTATTTGGTCATCACATAATGCAGAGTGGAATATCCATGTTTTGGGAGAATCCAGTCTTCATAAATGTCTTCTGAAATACCTATTGGCGAACAGTTAGCTATAAAGGGTATTGCAAAGCTACTGTGAAAGGAGAAAAACTGTTGATTGGCTTGATTGGCTGACGGGTGGAAAGTTGCTTACAATAACACAGTGCCATGGCTTTGGAGAATTTTCTTTTCTTTTCTTTTTGTTTCGTTTCTTTTGAGAGGGTTTTGTCTTGAGGCTTTGCTGTTCAGCCCTTTCCCGTCTTGGTGAGCACTTTCCCATTGATGTCAATGTGCATAAGGGATAAATAGTCTAGCCCTTAGTCTTACAGAAGGTTCCTAAGAACAATACCACAGAGCAGAAGATAATTCGGTGTCAGCAAGTTTCATGCTGAAGACATGGTCCTAGCTTTTGGATGCTTATCCAGTCTCTGAGCCATTTGGGAGCCCCATCCCATGACCTTTTGTGATTTCCCTCCTTCCCACAAGTTTTTCATCAGCCCAACCCAAGACGTGCCATTCACCAACAGGATCTCAGTTTTAAGGTTCCCTTCGTCCATATTCTCTGTAGGAATTAATTATTAGAATTCATCTTTATTTCATTTTGTGTAGGAGATAAAGGCCTGGATTATTATTTTTGCCCTGTGAAATTTGAATTGGTACACAAGATGATTTGGTGCCTATGCCCTCTCTCTGGCCACAGATGTTTTTCAAATAGATGCCCACTTCTTCCTCCCCATCCTGGCTGCCAGTCCTCCTTCAGGGGGACACCTTGTGAAATCCTTCCCACCTCAGAATATTGGTGACATACTGAGAGCAAGGGCTCTCAGCAGGGAGCTCAGAGAGGCTTTCAAACTGCATGCGTTTATAACACCCTGTTGATTCTGATGCTGCAGAGGGGCAAACCAGAAACTGAGAAAACTGGAATGAAGCAGGACAACGTGCCTGACAAATGAGGGCATTAAGTCCAGCAATCAAATGTCCCTGTTGTATTGGGTTAAGGAGTTTCTCTTGGTATTGAGTCCACTTGACTTTATTGAACTTGGGTCTGGGGGCTCTAGCCACTGGCAAGGTCAGTAGTACATCTGTCAGTAGGCACAGGGCTTGATCTGAATGGACTGATGGTCTCTCCTTTGCTATAGACGTATGGCTTTGACGTACATGCATTACCCAGTTTGCAAAAGTAAACCACAAAGTGTAGATATTTGGGGAAAGCAAGTGTCCACAAAGTGGATATAAACCTGCTGAATGTGATTACAGTTATTGAATCACTGGCTGAGCAATTGGGGGCATGTACTGCTGTTTTTTTCCTCCTGCCACTAGTGCTGATTATTTGTTTTCTTTCTGCTTTGTTGCATTCATCCAAAATCTAGTTTCAGATAAGGGAGATTTAAAAAAAAAAAAAAGTCTCTATATGAGTGGAAGAGTTCAGTAGTCCAAAAAGAAGTGCTCAGTGATTATATGTATGTTCCGTAGATCATTCTGTCCTTTTTATAGCTCCATAACACATATATGTATTTACAATTTACACACATTTGAATTTCAAAGTAGAGTTCGCAAATTGCCTATTTATATTAGTAGTTCCCTTTTGAATCTTTTTCTCCGTGTATCATCCACTCACCACCTCCCTTCTGTCACCCAACTATGCTGACTATAATCTGTGTTTTAGTTTTGTTTTGTGTAAACTAAAACATTATCCATTACAGCATGTGTGTATTTGCACTTTCTGTTCGTGAACTGGAATGGTCAGTCTATTGTGACAAAGTTCCTCCTCTATCTTGGTGGATCCTGCGCTTATTGGCGGATTTTCTTGCTTCAGAGATTCACCATGTCGGTTGGGGAACAGCCCAGAGACCTTCCCCTCTGGAAGAATCCACAGTCCAGATCAATTGGGAGGTTTGGGGGGAACCCGGGCCCACCCTCTACTCCGGGTTCCAGCCCAGGGCCCTGTGGACTGCAGCTGTCTATAGTGCCTCCTGTAACAGCTGCATGACAGCTACAACTCCCTGGGCTACTTCCCCATGGCCTCCTCCAAACACCTTCCTTATTCTCACCACAGGACTTTCCTCCTGGTGTCTGATAACGCTTGTGCTCCTCAGTCCTCCAGCAGCACACCCTCACCCTCTCACTCTCAGCTCCTTGTGCCTCTTGCTCCCAGCCCCTCACACTCTCACCACAAACTGACATGAGCTCCTTTTTAAAACCCAGGTGCCCTGATTAGCCTGCCTTAATTGATTCTAGCAGCTTCTTCTTAATTGGCTCCAGGTGTCCTAATTAGCCTGCCTGCCTCAACTGGTTCTAGCAGGTGCCTGATTATTCTAGTGCAGCCCCTACTCTGGTCACTCATGGAACAGAAAACTACTCATCCAGTGACCAGTATATTTGCCCTCTACCAGACTCCTGTACCCCACTGGTCTGGGTCTGTCACACTATATACTGGGCAACTGCCACATAGGCAAAGGATAAATACTTGGTTGCTATGAAAGGTTATTGCTATTGCCAAATTCTCACAAATGAAAGGTTATGGGGCTCTTTTCACTAGTTTGGATGTACAGTCTTGTGTTTGACATACCTGAATAGAATTTAGATGCACTGGAATCTATTCCCAGCTCTGCCACAGACTTCTTTTGCAATCTTGGGCAGATCATTTAGGCCCAGATATTTAAAGGTACTCAGGTGTGGCTATGCTCAGCATTGCAATGCCTCACTAATTTAGGAGCCTAAATCTAATTTTTAAAAGCAATTTAGGCACTTAGGAGGATAAATCCCTTTTAAATATGAAATTTTGGCTCCTGAGTCAATTAGGTGATGCACAGCAACTCCTAAATACCTTTACAAATCTGGGCCTCTGGGACAGATTTTCAAAAGAGCTCCTCTGCCATTTAGGGGCATAAATGAAAGGCTAGATTTTCAATAGCGCTCATCACCCTTTGGGAACAATAGGCGCTGCTGTGTGTGAAAACCTGTCCCTTAATCTATCTTTTGCCTCAGATCCTTTTGTTTAAGATGGGGATAATAATACTTCCCTACTTCACAATGGTGTTGTGAGGTGTTCAGATGCTATGATTATGAATGCCCTAGCAAAGCCTAGGAATTAATAAAAATGATTGCACCCTCTAAATCCTGAAATAAATATATAAACTTCAGCAAGAACTCCGTTCATATCCATTCATTGTGAGAGTAATTTAACACTTATTTTCAAACTCAAATGACTTAAGAGGCTGTTGTGAAGGAAGAACAAAATGCAGCATTGTTCAAAACAAGTAGTGGAGCAGAACAATTACTATTTGATGCCAGTGGAATTGGAAGATGTATGATGAGGCGGGAACATTGAGTTTACTGTGCAGCTTGCTAGTCGGGATTTTTTTTTTTTTTTTGGCATAGTTTACCCAATTTCTATCTTTCCACTAATATGTACGCCCCAGTGAGAGGAGAGGATTCCAGTAAAAGCTAATCTGGTTCTAGGAATTCTCTCCCACAAATCTAAGGCTTGTTCACAGCACTGCTCGGGTTTCTGCACTTAAAGGCCAGCAAGATGACTCTCTTGACATATCGAAACACTGCAACCCTTCTTTTGCAGACTAGTTACAGTTACAGGATAGACCTCGTTAGATGAAATAAGCCAGAAGTTGTCGTTATGTTGCAGCATATCCTCTGACAATGCTGCCTTTATTTATGCATGCTTGTTTAAAGATTGCTTTTCGTGCTCCAAGGATCATTATATCAAATATCAGTCAAATGAGTATCAAAATTCACTAGCTCAGTGAAGGATCAGAAAGACAGTGCAGGATCCCAACTTGCATGGGATTAAAAATATCTTTATACGTTTGCCAACATCTTCATCCAAATTGACCTGAAGAATAACTTCATGTGACCCGTACATAATCTCTTATTTTCTTTGTATTTTCCTCTCCCTATAACCTAATAATCTGACTGTTCAGTGAGATGTTGTCAAGCAGTTCATTAAAGGACTGCTAGTTTCCCCATGGTAATGTTTGAAAAACAATCCATTCAGAAATAATGCTTTTTGTACCAGCCTATATCATCTGTATCTCTCTCCTCTTACTGTCTATTAACTAAGGATATGGAAACAGAATCTTTATTCTTTAAGAGCTCATCTACTCCTACGTAAAGTTACAATCCTCTCTGCATGTGACATCACAGTTGGTTGCTGTGCAAACGATTATGACATCTCCAACAGAGGACTGACTTCAAGTGGGGAATAAATGCCACGAGCAGCTGAAATCTCAAAACAAAAGTTCTGCTTGAATAGGTATATTTATAATAAAGACTGAGGGAAAAGAAAATACAGAGACTATAGACTATATCAGGGATGGGCAAAGTTTTTGGCTTGAGGGCCACATTGAGGTGCGAAATTGTATGGAGTAGGGAAAGCTGTGCCTCCCCAAACAGCCTGGCCCCTACCCCCTATCTGCCCCTCCCACTTCTCACCCCCTGACTGCCCCCCTCTGCACCCCCCCATCCAACTCCCCCCCGCTACTTGTCCCCTGACCATCCCCTCCCGGGACCCTTACCTCTAACCGCCCCCGGGACCCCACCCCCTATCCAACCTCCCCCCTGTTCCCCATCCCCTGCCCCCCTGAACCTCTGCCCCATCCAGCCACTCCCTGTCCCCTGATTGCCCCCCAGAGCTCCCCCTGCCCCTTATCCAACACCCCAGCCCTCTTACCATGCCGTTCAGAGCAGCATGTCTGGAGCTGCACCTCTTGGCCAGAGCCAGACACGCTGCTGTGCTGCCCTGCATGAGTGTGCATCCCCTCCGCCCAGAGTGCTGCCTGCGTGGCGGCGTGGCTGTGGGGGAGAGGCCTAGGGCTAGCTGCCTGGCCAGGAGGAGCTCAGGGGCCAGGCAGGATGGTCCTGTGGGCCATAGTTTTCCCACCTCTGGACTATATGGAGCTTGGTTGAAAAAGATTTTATTTGCAAACAAAGTTTTCTATGAGGATTCACTGTCTCTTTTAACAGTCTATAGGGTAAAATATATTCTTAATTCATCCCAGCATTAGAAAGTGAAATACACACATTTATGCTAAATTATGCAGGTAGCAACAGAAGGCTTTCTTGCTCACTTCTGTTTTAGTGTTGTCCTACCAAATGGATAGCAGCAGAGAGAGTGACATTGTTTTTTCTCCTCTGCAAGATTCTGTCTGCCAGTCCCTTTGCCTATTTGTTGCCTCTTTGCTGTACTTCTTTCAACTCAACTTTCTGCTGTTTGCACCTTAGTTTGGCTGATTGCTGTAGCCCTGGGACGTTGCAGTCTAGATAAAAAAAATTATTTCTGGAGGGTCAATACACTCGTTAAAACTCACAGAGACAAGAAAAATACATTGCTGGTCTGCTTGAAACTTTCCTGAGCACTGACTGTATGGAGGGTTAGGTATGTGTGATAGGAAGGGAGGAACTTGTTTCTAATAGAGAGCCCACCA
This sequence comes from Chrysemys picta bellii, assembly GCF_011386835.1. Lineage (NCBI taxonomy): Eukaryota > Metazoa > Chordata > Testudines > Emydidae > Chrysemys > Chrysemys picta. The sequence goes on from NC_088800.1 coordinate 20,902,835, forward strand.
CTAGCAGCATTGTAGCAAATTTAAGTGTCCATTCCCTGCATAATCCATTTTAAAAAACTGTCAGTACATACAACCAGTTCATTTCAGTTATTGCCTGTCCGTTTATCCCCTGGGGGGAATCTGCCCTTAGATTAACTACTTTTCAGTGGTATATTATGCCCAAATAGCCATGGTAGCAAAAAATGCCTAACTTTACCTGTGACAAGTAAGAAGAGGGTGTCCCTTCAGCTTCTTTACCTCTGTGCTTAATTATTGTCATTGATATCTGGGAATGAAGCCACACCCCCTGAAAAAGCTCCAGTGCTTGGCAACACAGGAATACATCACTCTGGTGCTCTACCAGCTGCACTTGTTCCCTGGTAAATAACAGAGTAATAGAAGCAATATATAACTTTGATCTACTTGCCTTGGTTCCAGTAGGATATAATTGAATTTTTTTTTAATGGAGTGAAGATGATTCCTAGATTTTTAAGGCCAGAAGGGACTGATATGATTGTCTAGTCAGATCTCCTGCGTAAGACAAGCCAGACAACCTCATGCAATAATTTCTTTATCAAACTCATAACTTCTGTTTTGAGCTATAACCTGTCTTTTAGGAAGGTATCCAGTTTTGACTTGGACTGCAAATGATGGAGACTCTACCATGTCTCTAGATAAAATATGACTTCCACCATCTTGGCCCATATGGAGCATTGCAAAGCTGAAAGCATGAGTCTTTACAGCTGAAGCTAAAGAGGCAGGGCCATGACAACTTACTGTTTACATCTTGTGCCAGCTACATTGACGACTATGTCAAACCTAAACCGCTGAATTTCTTAACTCTTGCCAACATTTAAAACAAATCCTGAATGTTAGTGATGGGGTCTTAATATGAATCTAAGCAACAACTGATTTTTGTTTCGTAGCCCATAAAAATGTATACCCCATCATCTGTTTCAGATGTGCACACAATGAATGTGGGCCACTCGTTATGAACAGCAGGCATAATTATTTAGCTCCTTGAGTTGCTGATTTACAGTGTTTCCCAGTGCATAATATGCAGGTCTGGCTTTATGTAATTTAGCAGTTGCTTTCTGAAACATAAAGCTTTTCCTTAATTCTTTTAACCGAATCCATCTCTCGTTTGAATACAGAGGCATACTTGCCACACTTTTCTCTACAGGATAAGTGATCACCTTACCTCTGAGGTTATGTCTACACAGCCGACGTTAAAGCGTAGCGCTTTGACGTGGCTGTGCAGTTGCAGCTCCAGCACTGGGAGAAAGCTCTCCCAGCACTGTAATAAAACCACTTCCGTGAAGGGAATAGCACTGTAGCACTGTACACTGCCCCTTTACAGCGCTGAAACTTGCATTGCTCGGGGGGGTGTTTTTTCACACTCCTGGGCGAAGAAAGCTTCAGCGCTGTAAGTGGCAGTGTAGACAAGGTCTTAGTTTCTGAGTCAATTTCTATTCCAAAGAGCAGGATAATTTACCACCAGGACCCAATAGTTCACTATTGGTAGCATTTCCCATTGTGACTGCTGTTATATATATTTAGAATCGCGTTGCTGAATTGTGACTTAAATGTTCTGAATTTGCTCTTGTGCCATTGTTCAAAGATAGTATATAGTTGCCCTAGAGCTAGATTGTTAACTGCATGCAGACCAGAGTTTATGGGTGGTGCAGAGTAGCCAGACTGTATGGTACTAGTGATAAGCTATTATGTCTCTATCCTATGCATCCCTGGGGCAGCTTTGGGAGGATTCTGATTTGGAGAGGTGTGCTAGAGAAGAATGCCCTTTACTACAGTCTTTCATGGGGTGCAGAATAACCCCCCCCCCCCCCGATGAACTGGCTTTGTTCCATGGGCCAGCGTGACAGGGCAAACAGGGCCAATCCCTGTGGGGCAATCTGTGCTCCTGGGGCCCCATGAAGGGAACAGTCCAGGAGTGCAGTTCTCAGAGGCCCGTGCATACAGCACCCAGCGGCTGGAAAGCCCCCCATGCTAAGCCCCTTCCCTCCATGTAAGGCCCTTTCCGAATTTGTAGAGCTCATCAAGAAATGAATTTTCCTCACCAGGGCCGGCTCCAGGCAGCAGCTTAACAAGCAGGTGCTTGGGGCGGCACCTGTGGCATTTCGGGGGCGGCAGGTCCCTCACTCCCTCTAGGAGCGAAGGACCTGCTGCTGAACTGCCGCCGCCGATCGTGGCTTCCCCCCCCCCCCCAGTTGTCGCCGCCGGTCGCGATTGCGATCGCGGCTTTTTTTTTTTTTTTTTGCTTGGGGCAGCAGAAATGCTGGAGCCGGCCCTGTTCCTCACACACAGTTTTTTGACGAAAATAACTGTTCTCATTTTGGTAGAAAATTTTACATAAGAACAGCCATACTTGGTCAGACCAAAGGTCCATCTAGCCCAGTATCCTGTCTTCTGACAGTGGCCAACGCCAGGTGCCCCAGAGGGAATTAACAGAACAGGAAATCATCAGGTGATCCATCCCCTGTTGCCCATTCCCAGCTTCTGGCAAACAGAGGCTAGGGACGCCATCCCTGCCCATCCTAGCTAGTAGCCATTGATGGACCTATCCTCCATAAATTTATCTAGTTCTTTTTTAAACCCTGTTAGAGTCTTGGCCTTTACAACATCCTCTGGCAAAGAGTTCCACTGGTTGACTGTGTGTTGTGTGTGGAAATTTTCTTCAAAATTGTTCGGATTTTCATCAAGAAACAAAAAACTTGAAAACAAATCTTTTGGTGGTTTCCAGGTTCTGTTGTTTGAGATTAAAATCTCATTATTATTTTTTTGTGACAATATCTATTTAATTGCAATTTTATTTTTCTGTTGAAAATATTTGATGGGCTCAGATTCTGAGCTTTATGCCACTCTAGCTCAATACTATGACAGATATGGCAATTTCCTGCAATGTCCTTGGGAGACCTTATTGTATTAAAGCATAACTCCCCCTAAAGGGGGGAAAATATGACCAATGTGAGATCTTGGAAGTGCTAAGGAGTTCAAAAGACAATATTGAATTCTGACAAATCAGCGTGGGCTTTTTGGGACAATAAATTTTAAGTAGATTTCTAGGAGAAATCCCTGGCGATTGGCTACTTCAAATTCCACATTTCTAATAATGCAAAACCCTAGACTTTTGAAGCTATGCCTGAGGAGAGGGTCGTTGTCTGCTGATTACTTACTACAGAAAGCTAAGATCAAAGACCCAAGCTATGTAAAGAAAGAGTTGAACTGTCCACTTGGTTGTTCTAGTTCTGGATCTAGGATGGATGAACTTGTAACCATGGGGAAAACCCAGTTGTGGATTTTGAGCGATTAAAACCTATTAGAGCCGTACATTGGAGTTAGGGTGACCTCTGGTAAGATTTTTAGCATTTGTGTAAGTTCTTTTATTATTTTAATGTTTTCTCAGTAACGCTTTTACATTAAGGGTAAAGGTGCTTGCATAGAAGAAGTTGTGAAGTAATTTTTGTAATTGCAGATGCAACACTGGTCCTAGCTAGGGTGACCAGATGTCCCGATTTTATAGGGACAGTCCCGATTTTGGGGTCTTTTTCTTATATAAGTTCCTATTACCTCCCACCCCTGTCCCGATTTTCACATTTGCTGTCTGGTCACCCTAGTCCTAGCCCTCAGAGAGAAAGCAAAGAACACGCACAAGCCTTTTTAGAGACAACTAAGGGGGGATATGGTAGAGATTTATAAAATCATGAATGCTGTGGAGAAAGTAAATAAGGAAGTGTTATTTACTTCTTCACATAACATAAGAACCAGAGATCACCAAATGAAATTAAGAGGCAGCATGTTTAAAACAAACATAAGGAAGTACTTCAGACAACACATATCAACCTGTGGAACTTGTTGCTAGGGGATGTTGTGAAGGCCAAAAGTATAACTTGGTTCAAAATAAAATTCTGTAAGTTCCTGGAAGATATGTTCATCAGTGGTTATTAGCCAAGATGGTCAGGGAGGCAACCCAATCATCTGGGTGTCCCTGAACCTCCGACTCACAGCAGCTGGGACTGAACAACAGGGAATGGATCAGTCAATAATTGCTCTGTTCTGTTCATTCCATCTGAAGAATCTGGTCATTGTTGGAAGACAGGATGTTGGGTGAGATGGACCATTGATCTGACCTAGTATGGCTATTCTTATGTTTAGTCTGGCCTGCTGGAAATATCACAGTGTAAAGCAGGGAGTTCTGCAGTGTTAAAATCCCTGTCAGGAGACAGTGAGATAAGAGTCTACGCCCAAGAGAGATGACATCTGGGAGCCAGAAACCTAAAGTGACAGAGGGTCCTATTGTGTGGCCAGGGAGGTTGAAGTGTTCTCCTACAGGTTTTTGTATATTGCCATTCCTGATATCTGACTTGTGTCCATTTATCCTCTTGCGTAGTGACTGTCCAGTCTGGCCAGTGTACATAGCAGAGGGGCATTGCTGGCATATGATGGCATATATAACATTGGTGGACGTGCAGGTGAATGAGCCGGTGATGTTGTAGCTGATCTGGTTAGGTCCTGTGATGGTGTTGCTAGTGTAGATATGTGGGCAGAGTTGGCATCAAGGTTTGTTGCATGGGTTGGTTCCTGAGTTAGAGTTGTTATGGTGCGGTGCGTGGTTGCTGGTGAGAATATGCTTAAGGTTGGCGGGTTGTCAATGCCCCTCTGGTATGTACTTTGGCCAAACTGGACAGTCACAATAGCTGATGTAAAGATAGCCATCTTACAGCAAAAAAACTTCAGGACCAGACTCCAAAGAGAAACTGCTGAGCTCCAGTTCATTTGCAAATTTGACACCATCAGATCAGGATTAAACAAAGACTGTGAATGGCTATCCAACTACAGAAGCAGTTTCTCCTCCCTCAACTGCTAGCAGAGCACCTCACCCTCCCTGATAGAACTAACCTCGTTATCTCCATACTGATTTATACCTGCCTCTGGAAATTTCCATTACTTGCATCTGAAGAAGTGAGGTTCTTACCCACGAAAGCTTATGCTCCCAATACTTCTGTTAGTCTTAAAGGTGCCACAGGACCCTCTGTTGCTTTTTACAGATTCAGACTAACACGGCTACCCCTCTGATACTAGAAACCTAAAGTGGGTACCCTTGGTGGACCACGGAGGGAGAATATAGGTGGGATTGCACTGATGCTGTGACAAGCACTGCCAGGGGGGTTTCCATGCAGTCACTGTACCATGTCAGCTTTGTTTTTTCATTCTCTGCTGTTCCTATTTTAGAAACATGGAGGGCCGGCAGAAAGCTCTCCATTACGTGGGGTAGTTGCTGCCAGCCTCTTTTTTTCCTAATAACTATGGGGTGCAGTGTATGAGAATGAAGTCTGGGTGGCAACTCCGTGAGCTTTACCATTGTCAGGGATAATTCCATGTTTTTATTCACACTCTTGCTGCAGAAAGTCTCTGGTGTGAACATCTCAGATTTTCTAATATTCCCTAATCTTTAGCTCAATTGTGAATATCAGGAACCCAAACAAGACTACTCTCTCACCTGTAGTAAGATCCAGGGGACATCTTCATAGCCTTAGTATGGAAAGCACAGCAGAAGCTACTGATGCTGTTCAAAAGCATGGACAGGCATTTGCAGGATGTATCAGTTGAGCAATGAAATAGATATTTCTATCTTTACTTGGCTGACTACCTAAAGCAGTCATTACAGCGCTCCTGAGAGAGCTCATCCAGGTAGAAAGATATCATAGGGATCCTGCATGCTTAGTGAAGCTGCCCTGGGGTAATGAAGTCCACCTCACCTCCCCCCAAACCCTGCCCCCCTGAATACCACTAATTGCCAGTTGACTAGATAGATTTGACAGGGGAAGCAGATACCTCTATCTAAGCATTTTTACCATGTTCATCACTGTAATAGCTCAGTGCCTCTTTACCCTGAGGAAAGAGAGGGGAACCAAATGACAGCTGTGACTTTCAAAGTCACAGAAGAAGAGAATATTTTTTACTCTGTAGCCTTTATTTCAAGCTTAGGCTATGAAACCTATTTGAACTTTTTTTGAGCCCTTAAGGTGTATCCAATGTCACTCGAACATCAGAGCTCCAGAGCTGAAATGGAAGGAGAGCAACCAAAAATATATATATAAAAATTAAAGGTTAAAACAAAACAACCCACCATGTTTCTGTTTTCATGGAATACTAAAAAAAGAAAACATTACCTTTATGTTTACCCAGGCAAACAGAACAGACTGAGATGTGAAGCCAGCTGTTATTAGAGGCTGGCCTTCGTTCTAAAAATGATACACACTTATATTTTATCAGTAACAAGACAGTGACTCTCGAGGCTTTGTTTTGGGGAACATAAAAGTTGGATGATCTCTTTGGCCAATAAAACTGCATTGTGGTTAATGTCACATTATCACTTTTAATTTTTTTTTAAATTAACATAAAATGCAAACTTTTTCCGCATTTCTATCTGCTGAGCTTATAAGCAGTGCCATTTCTGTGTATATCTGCATTCATATATTTCACTAATCAGTTGCATTTATCGTAGTGGGGTAAATTCATACCGGTTTAACACCCAGGCAACCCTAGTGAAATCAGAGTTTACACCCATACAGTGGGGTTGTGTGGCTGTAACTGAAGGAAAAATTTGTCCCCTTCAGTTGAACTTCACTTTAGTAAACTACAGTCACTGGTCCAGTTCTGTCCTCACACATACATATGCAATTCCTACTTCTAGAATCATAGAATTGTAGGACTGGAAGGGACCTTGAGAGGTCATCTAGTCTCCCACCTGCCCCCATTCTGATGTAGGACTAAGTATATCTAGACCATCTCTGACAGATGTTTGTCTAACCTGGTCTTAAAATCCTCCAGTGATGGGGATTCCACAACCTCCACTGGTAACCTATTCCAGTACTTAACTATCGTTATAGTTAGAAAGTTTTTCCTAATATCTAATTTAAATATCCTTTGCTCCAGATTAAGCCATTGAATCTGCACCAATTTGGGTCTGTTATTTTAAGGCTATATCATGTGTGAAGTGGAAGGGTGATGCTACAAAGAGCAACCTGAAGCAGCCCCTCCCCCCCCCAACTTACAGAACCTTTTAACGTTTTGCTTTCTCCTGGAACCTGTTCTCAGCTTGGTACAGCAGCTAAACATGTCTTTCCTGTGATTTTCCAGTGTCTAGACCAAAAAACATCACTCAGCTTGTGTCCCCTGGCTCCCTCATTCTACTAGCACCCCATATGTTCATTCTAGAGTACAGTTCAGTGAAACCTAGGTAAGAGAAAGTATTGGTAGAGTGTTCAGAGGATGTGACGTCCATTGAGTTGTGTTCTAAATTTCTCTCCTGTATTTAGACCTGGGGTCAGCAACATTGGACACATGGCTCGCCAGGGTAAGCACCCTGGCGGGCCAAGTCAGTTTACTTACCTGCTGACGCGACAGGTTCGGCCGATCGCTGCCCCCACTGGCCGCGGTTCACTGTCCCGGGCCAATGTGGGTAGCGGGAAGCCGCAGCCAGCACATCCCTCGCCCGCGCCGCTTCCCGCCGTCCCCATTGGCCCGGGATGGCGAACAGCGGCCAGTGGGGGCCGTGATTGGCCGAACCTGTCACGTCACCAGGTAAATAAACTGGCCCGGCCCGCCAGGGTGCTTACCCTGGCGAGCTGCGTGCCAAACGTTGCCGACCCCTGATTTAGACCCAACAGCAATGTGACCAACTTGCCATTCTTAGGGTTCTGTTAGATTATTTTTCATGACTTGCAACAGTAGGTTGAGTTAACAGAAAGCATCAGTTAACAGACAACTTTTTATTTCAGAAGGCTGAAAAAGCTACTAGGGGGAAAGTTGTTCTAGACTTGATTTTAACAAATAGGGAGGAACTCATTGAGAATTTGAAAGTAGAAGGCAACTTCGGTGAAAGTGATCATGAAATCATAGAATTTGAAATTCTAAGGAAGGGTAAAAGGGAGTACAGCAAAATAGAGACAATGGATTTCAGGAAGGCGGATTTTGGTAAGCTCAGAGAGTTGATAGGTAAGGTCCCATGGGAATCAAGACCAAGGGGAAAAACAACTGAGGAGAGTTGGCAGTTTTTCAAAGGGACACTATTAAGGGCCCAAAAGCAAGCTATTCCGCTGGTTAGGAAAGATAGAAAATGTGGCAAAAGACCACCTTGGCTTAACCACGAGATCTTGCATGATCTAAAAAATAAAAAGGAGTCCTATAAAAACTGGAAACTAGGACAGATTACAAAGGATGAATATAGGCAAACAACACAGGAATGCAGGGGCAAGATTAGAAAGGCAAAGGCACAAAATGAGCTCAAATTAGCTACGGGAATAAAGGGAAACAAGAAGACTTTTTATCAATACATTAGAAGCAAGAGGAAGACCAAATACAGGGTAGGCCCACTGCTTAGTGAAGAGGGAGAAACAGTAACAGGAAACTTGGAAATGGCAGAGATGCTTAATGACTTCTTTGTTTCGGTCTTCACTGAGAAGTTTGAAGGAATGCCTAACCTAGTGAATGCTAATGGGAAGGGGGTAGGTTTAGCAGATAAAATAAAAAAAGAACAAATTAAAAATCACTTAGAAAAGCTAGATGCCTGCAAGTCACTAGGGCCTGATGAAATGCAACCTAGAACACTTAAGGAGCTAATAGAGGAGGTATCTGAGCCTCTAGCTATTATCTTTGGAAAATCATGGGCGACGGGAGAGATTCCAGAAGACTGGAAAAGGACAAATATAGTGCCCATCTATAAAAAGGGAAATAAAAACAACCCAGGAAACTACAGACCAGTTAGTTTAACTTCTGTGCCAGGGAAGATAATGGAGCAAGTAATTAAGGAAATCATCTGCAAACACTTGGAAGGTGGTAAGGTGATAGGGAATAGCCACCATGGATTTGTAAAGAACAAATCGTGTCAAACCAATCTGATAGCTTTCTTTGATAGGATAACGAGCCTTGTGGATAAGGGAGAAGCTGAGGATGTGGTATACCTAGACTTTAGTAAGGCATTTGATACGATCTCGCATGATATTCTTATTGATAAACTAGGCAAATACAATTTAGATGGGGCTACTATAAGGTGGGTGCATAACTGGCTGGATAACCGTACTCAGAGAGTTGTTATTAATGGTTCCCAATCCTGCTGGAAAGGCATAACAAGTGGGGTTCCGCAGGGGTCTGCTTTGGGACCGTCTCTGTTCAATATCTTCATTAACGACTTAGATATTGGTATAGAAAGTACACTTATTAAGTTTGCAGAAGATACCAAACTGGGAGGGATTGCAACTGCTTTGGAGGACAGGGTCATAATTCAAAATGATCTGGACAAATTGGAGAAATGGTCTGAGGTAAACAGGATGAAGTTTAACAAAGACAAATGCAAAGTGCTCCACTTAGGAAGGAACAATCAGTTTCACACATACAGAATGGGAAGAGACTGTCTAGGAAGGAGTACAGCAGAAAAGGATCTAGGGGTTATAGTGGACCACAAGCTAAATATGAGTCAACAGTGTGATGCTGTTGCAAAAAAAAGCAAACATGATTCTGGGATATATTAACAGGTGTGTTGTGAGCAAGACACGAGAAGTCATTCTTCCGCTCTACTCTGCGCTGGTTAGGCCTCAGCTGGAGTATTGTGTCCAGTTCTGGGCACCGCATTTCAAGAAAGATGTGGAGAAATTGGAGAGGGTCCAGAGAAGAGCAACGAGAATGATTAAAGGTCTTGAGAACATGACCTATAAAGGAAGGCTGAAAGAATTGGGTTTGTTTAGTTTGCAAAAGAGAAGACTGAGAGGGGACATGATAGCAGTTTTCAGGTATCTAAAAGGGTGTCATAAGGAGGAGGGAGAAAACTTGTTCACCTTAGCCTCTAAGGATAGAACAAGAAGCAATGGGCTTAAACTGCAGCAAGGGAGGTTTAGGTTGGACATTAGGAAAAAGTTCCTAACTGTCAGGGTGGTTAAACACTGGAATAAACTGCCTAGGGAGGTTGTGGAATCTCCATCTCTGGAGATATTTAAGAGTAGGTTAGATAAATGTCTATCAGGGATGGTCTAGACAGTATTTGGTCCTGCCATGAGGGCAGGGGACTGGACTCGATGACCTCTCGAGGTCCCTTCCAGTCCTTGAATCTATGAATCTATGAAAAACAGGAACAGCTTCTTTGGTAGACAAGGGATTTTGGCATATGCTGCAATATATTTATTAATTACTCAATTTCCCAGAATTATTACAAATTGGTCCTTAATATGCATCTGCTTTTTTAAAAAACCTGAGATTTCTATATAGGATGCAGTAACATTGCATCATGTTAGATTACTCTGTGTTCACGTTAAATGTTGACCTTGAGTGACGTGACGTGACATGACATGACATGACATGCTACAGCCTAAGTAATGAAACCTGATACAGCATATCATGCATTTAATGTTAATCTGGTAAATTATTATCCATGACTGTAGCAATGAGTTTGGATAGTCTGTTGCATGGATTTCCACCCCTGAGCAGTCTGGAATATGTGGGTTAAAACTAACCAACGAACAACAAGAAAGAAAGAAAAGGTGAAAAAGCCAGGCATGTGGCTGTGTGGGAGTTAGCTAGCTAATGATTCAGCTTGATAGGAACCTGAAACTAGTCTACTAAATGAGACTCTCAGACTCAATCTGCCTTACCAATATCCTGGCTATTATGATGCTATCTTTACGTAATGTGGACTTTTGATTTGTTCAGTGGTTTGGAGTTTTTGTAATAAAGTTGCTAACTTACGTTTCTGAATATATTATTGATTGATGGCTGTATCACTCATTGAAAATTTTAATTTTAATGTTAGACTTTAGTGAGTGAATCATTATTGCAACATGTCTCCTTTGCCCATATGCTTGCTTAATCTTTTGACCTATTACGAAATTGTGCATAATGCTATGCGGTCAAATCCTAATTAAGGCTTACAGAAACTGGTTTTTTTTTGTGTTTTGTAGGGAGATAAGGTCGTGGTTTAGAGAGAATTCAGGTTTTCTTGGAGGATTTTCGCATTTGAAAAGTGGATATTAGGTTAAAAAAACTGCAAAACAAATTGCTTAGATTTTAAGGCTTTTTAAAGTAATGTGCTATACTCTTGTTGCACATAGTTGTTTTCTTTGGCTGTATGACAAGGTGACAGTGTTTACAGACGAATTTGGGTTTTCCTTTAGTGTACTCCTCTAACAGAATAATGTTCTCTAGTATATTCACTGGCTGACTTACTACTATATGCCATCTTCACTCTCATTTTGCTAATTCTGAGTGACAGAGAATATCAATCTTGAGTTGTCATTAAGCAAAAATTTTAAAATCTCAGAACCTAGAATTAGCCTCCAAAAGCCATAACTAGGCAACGGAGTTTGCAGACATGCTGGTCAATCCAAGCTCCAAACATCTTTGAAAAGCAGACTACACTACCTGATTATAGCTAACTATGGATCTGGGGACCTCATATTATACATCCTGGATTGTAAATTTTGTCTTCAGATAACAATCACGCTTTTTTGTTGTTGTTGATAAAAATGAAAAAAGTCTCCTACTTTAAAAAGCAGTCTCTGTGTGTAGGATTTTTCCATGCCATAAACATTAATAGGAGCTGTTGGGACATCTAGTAAGGAAAATTGGATCCTCTCTCCTTCCGCATCAGAGAGACAACCTTTGTTCGCTATAGAAATATCTTTTTAATCATGGATGGTTGTTATGTTCTTGCTTATTTTGAGCCCAGTCATGCTCCCATTGAGGTCAGTAAAAAAAAAAAACCCCAAACATTAACTAAAGTGTGGGATTGGGTCCATTGCTGTTATGACATGACAGAGTTGTTGGGTGGGTGGGTGGGTGATTGGTTGTTTTTTGATAGATCCTCCTGTACTTGTATCATCCATAAGTTCCCAAAACTCCTTAAATTATTTGATTTCATAAGTCTCCTGGGCACAATAGTGTTGACACTTCAGCTGCCTTTTCTTTCTTGTGTCTCTTCTTGGTTTTCTCTCCCTTCCCCCTCCATCCCCCCGCCATCATTAACATGTAGCCTGATATTAGAAGTATTTTCAGAATGAAATAGCAGAAGAGACAACACAGGAGTTAACTAACAAAAGTACCAGGAAGAAAAAAATAATTTGTTTCCTGTTGCTGCTAATATCCTAACCTCTGTAGTGATGATGAAACAAAGCTGCATGTGGCTTCTGAACTTGAGTGGGCCAGACTCAGCTGTGTGTTGCAAGCAACATCCCCTCCAAGCAGGTTTAACTTTAGCTAACAGCTAAAGTGGAAAATGGGTCTGGTGATTTGAAAGGTTCACTGTAGGTTATTCTGGGCCCTTAATCAAAAAACAGAGGAAAACCAAACGAAAGCTTGTAGATATACATGAAAGGGAGAAAGGCTGCTCACAATTTGTACTCATTATGTCAGACAGGAGATTGGATGAAACAATAAATATGAGACTGTTGCAAAGCAAATTGAGGTTTATTACATTCTGCGATTTGGATGATTTTTTTTTTAATTTAAAACAATATTAATCAGGGATGCAGGCAAATCTTTGTATTCTTCCAAGTGCTGTGATGTTGAAATGAGTCATCAAAGCACTAAACTCAAAAAGGCTACAAGTAAATACCTTAGAAGAGGTATTTAAACTAACCTGCAAAAATGAACCTAGGAGAAAACAGGTCATTTTGAAGAATAATTTCCAGAGAGGCAGCATTCCAAACATGTATGCAAGTGTGTACTACAAAGACATTATCATGTTGTGTCCAACCAATGTAGCACATGAATAGCAACAAAAGACCAGAGCTATACTGAATGAATATAAACCTCTATTAATAATCAATTAATAATTATGCTACTATGTAGAGGAGCACAGCGCACCAGAAGATGCACCTGGTGAATACAATACTTGAAAACAGGCTACATGGCAGCATGCTGCAGATTGTTGGCAACAGTTGGAGTTGTCCAAGAAGGACAGAGCCAAGTGTGAGGAAGAAATTGCATTTCTGTGTACAGTAAGTTCTGACCAGTCAGATAAATCATAGCTAGTCACAAGTTACTCCAGGGCTGGTAACCCAAGGCTGAGTACAAGGCAGAGACATAGAATTTGATGTGATTTGTTTTTTATTTGGGGAAACTGTAAAAAAGACACGGTGCAGTTTCCCTAAAGAAATGAGGTACAGTTGCCAGAGTCAAAGGGACTTAACTAAAATGTAAAGGGGTTCAGGGAAGGCAACATGTGCCCTGTTTCCTCCAATGCAGTTGTACAGAGCTAGTGATAATTTGGCCCTTAGTCTTCAGTAAGACCAGGAGTACTGAGTCATGAGACAATTCATTGGGAAAATCCTCTTAAAGGAGTGTTAAAGGTCCAGGCAGTGAATTCATTTGTGGGTTTGATGTCCCAGGTTTTGATTATCATCAGTAGGGCAAATAACTCACTGGAGCCTTGATCCTGCAGTGTGATGCTTGCTTACGGTGCTCAACTGAAGTCAATGGGACTTTGCGGGGGGTCCACTCTAGAGCGTCTGTTGTGGGACTGGGGGCCTAGAATAGTAACAAAGTGGAATATTTCCAGGAAGAATGTTTGAGCAATATTTTGGGATCCCACTTGGGAAACAAACTTTGTAAAGCTCCTATACTCTGTCCCGCCCAGATGTCGGGGGCAGTACTGTGGTGGCTGGATGATGCCTTTTATAGCACATCTCTAAGTGGTCAAACAAATCCTGTTCTGTTACACTCCCCCATTTCCACCCTCCATTTGTCTTTCTCAATGTCTAACTAACAGTAATAGGTATTATTCTACTACCTCAGATGTACACAAACGTGCAATGCAAGCTATATCTTGCAGAGCAGGTTTAGATACACTTGCCCATATTTGATCACATTGGCGTCTCAATGATATTTTGTTGCTTTATGGGGTTGTGCTGTATGAGTGATCTCCTCCTCCTCATAGGTAAAGGCAGAACCATTCCTGATTGTCCCCAGTCTTTAATTTTTGCTGAGCAAAGTGACAGAATTCCTTTGTCAGAAAGACCATTCTCTAAGATTAGCTTCTGGCACTCCATAAATTAGCAGAGTAACACAGCTGGTACTAACTGAGTAAGTAGGTTTTGTTCCAAGGGAACGTGCCCATGTGTACACAGAGATCTCTTTTGCCTTTATTGTATGGCAATGATAACTATTTTACCGCTAAATAGCACCTTTCATGCTGAAGGATCCCAGAGCTCTTCACAAACGATACACATACAGGACCATAGAAATTCAGCCTCTAGGAGCATGAGTAGTAGAACATGGGAAATTTTGGTTAAGGACACAATGGCAAATCCTCACTTTTATGAAAGATGCCTCAGGGTCTTTAGGGTGAGATTTTTTTTTCACAGTCAGGTATGGGATTTGAACACCAAAATCCCATTAAAACCAAGCATCTAAATCCCCTCGGAGCATTGAAAATTGCACCCTTAATGCCTACAAAGAACTGACACATTCTGCTTTTTGAAAAGGTGGAATTCTAAGCTCCATGGGCATTGCCCTTCCTTTGCAAGGGAAAGTAAAAGTAAATGAAGCTGTGTTTTGCCTAAAAGCAATGAACTGCTTGTCGATATTTTTAATTTGAATTTTCATGAACAGCTAAGAAACTCTGCTGATGCTTGAGGGGGCAAGAAAATGTCTTTTAATGGTAAGAGAAACATTTGAAAGCTTATTGACAAAGAGCATAGTGCACGTAATTTATATTGGCTAAGCAAATTGAAGATGTTTGACTTATTGGCAATATGGTGCAGGGTCAAAAGGGTGAAGGATTAGTGTTTTGCTTCACAGTCCAAGTTAATACTTATTGTGTTCTTTGTATGCTTTTGTCCCAATACGTGTCTGAAAGGTTATATATACACAAACTTGCTCTAGTTTAGTTAAAGCAGTACCAAACTTTATGTGGTCACTCTTATTCTGGTTTAAGTGAAGTTTATTTTGGTTTTGCTTAAATGTGTTCCTAATTGACCAAACCAAAATAAAAGCATCCACACAGTGGCTTGCACCAGTTTAACTAAGGCCACATCTACGCTATAGCCACTACAGCAGCACAACTGTGGCGCTGCATCCGTGCCACTGTAGCACCGTAGAGTAGAGGCTTCCTATGTCGACGGAAGGGTTTTTTCCTGTTGATGTAGTTAATCCACCACTCTCAGAGATGATAGCTAGGATGATGGAAGAATTCTTCCATCGACGTAGCTGAATCTTCACCAAGGGTTAGGTCAACCTAACTACAGCACTTAAGGCACAAAATTTTTCACAGTCCTGAGCAATGTAGCTGGTTCGACCTAATTTTTAAGTGTACATCAGGCCTTAATCAGTTTAAAATCACATCTTAAATTAAACCTGTGCAATTCTATGTGCAGAGAAGCCCTGAGTCATTTTTTATCTTGGAAACCTACAGCAGTAGCAGTGTGCATGCTGAAGTTATCTGCTATTGTGGGGTAGCTCTGAGCACACCTGCAGGGACTGCAGCACTGGTGTGGGAATGAGTAAAATGATGCCCAGCCGGGGCCACTCCTGCACTCAGAACTGCACTAGAGAACTCCCTTATTCTGGGTGCACTAGGACCCAGGTGATGCCTCTTCCCCAACCCTCTCTCATGTGGGGGAAAACTGCAGAGAAGAGCCAGTCAGACTTTAGCTTGTAGGCTGTTTGGGGCAGAGACTGGTTGCTGCTCGGTGTTGGAATGATGCCTAGCACAATGGGGCCCCATTCTTGGCTGGCCCTTAGACACTGCCATAATAAACATGATTAAAAATAATAAAATCTCATGCCAGGATATAGAGATTTTTTTAAAAGCCTCTCAGGGTGTTCCGCTGTTCGGTGGACTGCCACTGGCCTGTGCACTGGCACAGCAATGAAGGAGACACGACTGCCAGCTTGAGGAGACCGATGGATGCTTTTCAAACCTACAAATACAATTTAAAGAATAAGAAGTGAAGGAATGAGCTGGAAAATGGCAGACCGAGGCCAGAGACAGAAATTAGAGCAATGAAGCTCTCCTATTTCCTTTGAATTGTTTAGGCACGTCCACAGCAGTGGTCAAATCTATCGGCGCTCATCATGTTAAAATATTAAAATAATAAGGCTTCAATCCTGAAGGTGCTGAGCAACCTCAACTTCTGCTGACTTCAGTGGTAGAAGAAGGTGTTCAGTACCATGTAGGATTGAATCCTAAGACAATATTCAGTATACATATCTGGAAGATTAGAGCATGATTTGTGTTGCAAAGCAAAGTCTGAATGAATGTAATTCAAGAAGTGCAGTGAACATGCTGGGGAGCACTGTCTCAAGTCTCTTGCTGCTGTTATGAAAGGAAATTTACATATACAAATTAAAAACATCTGATTTTTTTCCTTGGATATTACTGGAATTGGCATCTATTCAGAAAGTCCAATTGTTGAGCCCAGAGCACCTGATCCAATTGTATACTGGAGGCTGCATTTTAATACTGTAGTTTCTTTGAAAATGATTTTCTTCCTGTTTTGGATTGAACAAAATGCAGAAACACTTGCCTTGTTTTTGTACCCGTCATCATAAGAAAAATCAAGAAGTTTTTCTCCCCTACAAGGCCTGGATACCACGTGCTACAGTGCAATGCATGTTGTTATGTTGCTGGGGAATTTACAATCACAGATTTATTATGAGAAGAACATAAATATCTAGGAAGTTTTCTTCACCACTGATTTCAATAGCCCCAAATCATAACATGAATAATCACTTTCTGACACCCATGCAGCCTCAGAGCTGCAATGGCCCTGCAGGTATGGCTGCAGGATCGTGTATCAGCAAATTAGCACCAAACTCCCTTGCATGCTGGGGTGCAGTGATCCCCTGCTGAACAGAGATGTGTGGCATAAAATGGGTGCAGAAACCCTGTGAGGGTCCTAGCATTCTGTCCCCATCCCTATGCATTAGATACACATTTGGAGTGAGATGGGATGGGAGGGGGTCAGGCCTTGCCCTAAATCAGCTTTTTTTCCCCTATAGTGTAATTACTACATTCCATGTTGTAAATCAGAATGACTGCACAGAGAAATCCAGGTATCCGGATGGATTTGCAGTAGATTACAGTAAGTTTGGAAGCTTCATTTAAAGCTTTGCAGCAGCAGTAGCTTGTTAGTTATTAGACAGTCTTATAGTGAGAATGAAGTACACAAGTTTTTATTTGTTTTATAATAGTGGTATAATGTCAGGGAATAATTGAGTCATCTATTCCATGAGCAGCCTAAAGTGATATTGCTGCATGCAATAGTACTATCCAAATATTGACTTGATCTAAAATGGTAGGAATTAAATTGGGGGAAAGACTCTTGTCTCTAAATATTGTAGCTGTTATATTTTAGTTTTTAAATCCATCTCTTGGCCACCAAGGAACCTAGAAAACATTGCAGAGACTACCTAATTTAAAAAATGTTCTATTTGTTAGCTCTGTGGATTTGCAGCAGTTATCTAACACAGAAAGCGAACCTTCAGTTCTTACACTGGCAAAATTCCCATAGAAATTCATGGGAGTTGTATTGGTGTGTGGACCAGATGATGGGGATCAGTTTCTCCCCCAGCTGTGCCTCTGCCAGTGATGGTTTTGCTGTGCAAACACAGTAAATAAAAAATGGAGTGGGGTTAATCTGTGCTCCATTTAAAATGCAAAACAAGAAACACAATGTTTGATAATAGGTGTCCAACAGTGTGAAAATGGATGGCTGCCTTAGCCAGAACAGCTTCACTTGGAAAAGGGAACACCAGAGTTTTGGCCTTGGTTATACATAAAAGTTGTACCACTTTAACTAGACTGGTATCTCGTACGAGAATAGCTAGAGTATATTTATATGGGTGTAACTGTGCCCACACTAGGGGGATTGTACCACTATACCAGTCTAGTTAAAGTGGTACAATCCTCCTAGTGTGGACACAGTTATGCCCATATAAATATGCTATAGCTCTTCTTGTATGAGATGGGGATAAGCTATACTGGTAGAAGACACCTTTATCTTGTTGTAACTGCATTCACGCTAGGGGTTGAACTGGTATATCTATTTCAGTAAGAAAATCACAGCACTAATTGTACTGGTACAAAAATGATGTGCAGACAAAGCAACTAATTAAGGTACATTTGAAACAATGGTGAGCACCAGTATCTGTGCTTGACTGCAGTGTTGTGGTTGCTCAGTACTTTGGAGTGAAATCCTTACCCCATTGCAGTTGATAGGAGTTTTGGCATTCACTTTAGTGGGGTGAGGATTTCATCTTTTGTATATCATATGCACTCAAATTTCTTCCTCCCTATTAGCTGTATTTATCACCCCTTTGCCCTATTTCACTTTTTCATTTTTGTCTGGACACGTCTGTAACGTGCTTTTGAGAAGGTCGGATGAGTTAGAAATTTACTTAACTTGTGCTTGCTTTGCCCATTGATAGCTATGCATATAATCATTTTATTCTCTTTGTGCATATTTTACATGTTTGAACATAGTTCATTTTTTTAAAAAAATCATTAAATAAGATTTTTTTAATAAGTGAAAAACAGAAACTGCAGGGAAGGAACTTTTTTATGTTTCCAAGCTTCTGAAAAGCTATTGCCAAAATATGTAAATTTAAAAAAATCAAATACTGGACAGTCTTTTTTAAAAGAGGCTTTGTTCCTTTTAGAATTTAGGCAACATAGCCTATTTTTTGAGGCTTGCAGCTGAGGTCAGCTTGTCTGTGGTTGCTAGTATCACTAGACTGTGGCACTGCATTGCTTCAAGCCCTACGGCACAAATTTAAATTGTCACATATAGTGTGCCTCATAGTGACATCTTTTTCTGTGCAAGTGAAGGATAATACAGTGCTTGTGCTAAAGAATAAAACAGTGCCCTCTCATCAGCCATGAAAACTGTCTGTGAATTTCTTTCAGTGTTCAGGCTTGTTTTCCTTGATTGTAACTGCTAGTCAAGGAAAAACACAAAATTCATTTTACTTCGGAAAGAACAATGCTTGGCACTGTAGCGAATTATAATGCAATTAATTATTCCTGATACTGTGTCAGTCCTCTGTGGAGTTCAATGTCTCTAAACAAAGGTTTAACAATCCAGAGACACCCCTGTGGTTTCACCCAGTGAATGTACTCTCTTCAGGCCAGTCTTTAATAAGCTGACTCTCAATCTGCCCTCTACCCCCTGCATTGTGGAATGTCACATCTGTTATGGTAGAGTTCAGTGGGTGGTTTTAAATTTGCTTTGTTTTGTTGAAAAACTGATGGTTGCATTGTCCTTCTTTATTAAAAATCTATCTGTATAGCGAGCTTTTGACTGTGTTGAGTGGGGCAGCCTAAAAGGGAATATTGTCTTTTATGGGTTTCCAGGGCAGAGTTCCAGAGATGAACAATTGTGATAAACCCAAGCAAAGGGCTGGACAAGATCCCAAATGTTTGCCTACTATAGGAACCTTAGCTCATATGATAGGAAGAATCTGCCTCTGACTTGGTAGGGTTAGATTATTCTCTGTCTCACTGTTCACTGATACTTATTCTGTAACTCAATGAATTATACCATCTTTTGCAATGGAATTGGTTATTAATGATAGAGTATTGCATGTTCAGCATAAACTGGGGAAAATATTAGAGACACAAGGTTGATGAGGTAATATCTTTTATTGGACCAACTTTTGTTGGTGAGAAAGAGAAGCTTTTGAGCTTACACAGAATCAGGTTAAAAGAAATCATTCTAAAACCCCCACAAACTTTCTTACCAAGAGTACAAATAATCTCTTAAATCATTAAAACCGAAAGAACTTTTAAAATCTCATTTACTTGTGCTATTTCTTCTGCTTCCTTACTTTTTGCATTTCTTAGCGCTTGGAAGAGGAAGATAGATTCATTAGTTTCATTTCTTAGTTTTTATGTACTAGTACAATACTACAATGTTTGGGTTGAGAGATTTGTTTTCTTGTTTGTTTAAAAACAAAACAATCCCCTCCCTTCCAACAAAGAAACAAAAATCCTTGGGAAAATAAATAAATCCATAAAAAGGAACAAACTGTTTCCACTTTGATTGCTTTACAATAAAAATAATATTGAAATATTTGCTGGGTCTAAAGGTTCTGTAAAAGCATGTTTTTATAAAACCCGGTGTTGATAAAATGTTGCCTTGCAGTGTGTTCCCTCAAGGTAGCCATCAAGTCTTATTTACACAGCCCAAATTTTAAAGCACTGAGCCCTGCTTGAAAGAATACACCTGGATTTATGCATGCAAATAGGGTACTTCATATGCACAAATTCCGGTTTAAACATTCAAAAGTGACTTTTACATGTGCAAATGTGATGAGTACATTCACATTTCTAGCATGCAGGCTGCCTCTCTGTGTTAAAAATTTGGCACATAATGTTTCATTTACACCTGTTGATTTTGTTTCATTTGAAGAGGGGAGGATTCGATTACAGAACATGAAAAATAATAAAACTACTTGTAAAGTTGTCAGTGAAAATAGTAACCATCGTGGTAATTCTCTGCAAAGTGACTTTCACTGAATCAGCTTACTGAAGAGCTGTAAGTTGGTTGGCAGTATATCTATGATTCTTTCAAAGTTACACATCTCTAAACACTTGTATTGCGATATTCACAATATGAACTTCTAATGAAAAATATTTTTACAAAACCACCATTGGGAAGATCTCACCTTGGTTATTTTCCTTGTATTTAGAAACAATATTTAATAATTGAAGTATATGACACTTTCAAGCTTAGTGCTTACTCCATGAATAGTCCTGTCCAAGACACAGGGACTGTTACCAAAAGTGCATATTCCCATACTCAAGAGGTGACAGGATTGGGATCATATATGCGCACCTTCCCTTTCGTGCCATTGGTTCACAGGCAATTCTTCATAAATAGTCACTGATTTGGGGTGTCTCAATTTTGGGGGAGCACAATATGTCTTTGTTATGTGTTTATACAGTGCTTAACACAATGAGGCTCTGCTCCATGATTGTGGCCCCAAGGGGTCCTATTGCAGTACAAATAAACGTATGATGATAATATTAATAATAAGCCACTTTGAGCCTGGTTTTCAGGGGAGGTCTCAGGTGAACTTTGGGTTACCAGTTCCTCATCAAATCGAGTCCAAGCGGTCTCATGTGTTTAGCTCTCAAAAGCCATGCTACTTTTGATGCAATTGAACTGGTGCCTGATCTGTACTCCAAAGCACCTCTTGGTATCAATGGGATTTTTAAATAGAGTAAGAACTTTACAGCTGAGCTCTATGGGGCCAATGCGCCTCCCAGTGACACTAATGGGATCAGGTTTTGTATTCCTAACTTTAGGAAATATACAATTTTTTTTTAAAAATCCAGACTTTTTAAAAAATGTACAAGCAACTGAAAACATCTGACATCCTAGAGGGGATGTTAGTAAAAGTTCTGATGTGAAACTTTAAAGTAAAAATTATTTTTTCTTCATCAAGAAGCCATAGTTAAAATTTTGCTTCAAGGAATAGAGAATGATTAATTAAGCTTCTCTTAGCACACTAAGCTTTCTTGAGATTTAAATGTGTACTAGAAGAAATGTCCAAAACTTAGAATGAATTATTTATAAAAAGAAATTATGCAATATACAATGCTCATGGCTTCTGTTCAAAACAGGAGATAAAAAGCTTCTATGTTCTAAAAATTATTATTTTATTTCCAAGCTTTTTTTTCTTACTGCATTCTTGACATATGTACTGTTAATTAACCAGTAAACAGTAATGATTTTCTTTCATTTGCACTACCAATTACGTCAATAATTATTCCTTTATTCATGGAATATATTTTGCTAACTGACCTTGGGCTCAGTGTGGAATACAAAATGAGAGAGAATTGTTAAAGTTCCAGTTGACGCTTTGAGATTCCTAGGGAGTTCTGCCTTTAAGTTTTGAATTTTAATTTGGGAGACATCAACAAAGATCTACCACAGAAAGATGTAGGGTTTCAACTAAATATATTACTTTGACAGAAGTCACTGAATTCTACAATTAATTCTTGCCTGTAGATCAATGGATTTCATAAACTACAAGTCATTCTGACAAGATGAAACAAATATAAATCGTTAGTGAAATCCTGATAATGTGGAACAATGGGCTGTGAAACTAGGTCAGTTGATATTTGCTTTGGAACATTTTTTTGTCCATAGTATTTCATACTTGACTAGCCGTGAAAATGCACTTGACATCTTTGGTAATTGATCAAATGCCAATTAGAACTTGTATGCATATGTGCAAAAAGTTCAGGGAGATGCTTCAACATGATGTACTGTGATAGCAAACAAAATGTTAATTTAAAACTATTGGAAATCTGTCAAAAATGTCTCTTTTCTAGCCTGAAGAATGTACAAATTTTTCTTCTTCCTGTTTTGGGGTAGGTAAAATTTAATGTCTTCTAGCCTTTTGCCTGTCCCAGTGAAATGATTTGTTTGATTTTGCTGTTCAAATTACTGGCATTAAAATAGTAAGTAATAATTAATCCTATGCAAGGAGTAAAGAGAGGAGATCCTTGTAAAATGTTGCCTCTTAGTGACTTTTTTCAGGAAAAAAAGAAATCTTCCTGCACAGATGTATGAAGACTTCCAAATTTAACTGAAATGTTTATGCCTCCCACTGCGGATTTTTCATTGCAGTTTGTTACAGAACATTTCAGTCTAAGATATGAACTGTATTTTCAATACGGTTCAGGCGTATTATGAGGCGTTACTTTTCAGAGCAGGGGGAAGGGGTGAATCCAAGATACTGTTTTCTCCAATTATAGCCTGAGCAGCAAAAGCTATGAGAAGAAAACTAGACTTTGAAATCTGAGCTGGCTTCTTTGGATATCATTGTTACTGTTCTGTCTCAAGCTAAATTCCATCTAGTCACAGATGTCTGGGTGGAAGAGTTGGACTAAGATGACATGTCTCATGAGGGTTTTTGTTGGCAGTCTAAGAAAAACTAAGAAGTAGATAAAGGGAACTTGTTTAGTTCAAATGAAGACTTCATTAATGAACCCTGTTATGCCTATTTTTGGAGTGTTTGGATTTTCTAAAACATAGACAGTGATGTATTATAGCTGGTTACAGTGGGATTAGCTGGTCACTTTTATCTTTTTGTGTATATGAATTTGTAATTATACATGTAGGCAAGTGATCTTTACTGTAATAATGAGGTTCTCTTACACTTGATCCATCTGAACTGGATTGTGTTTCATTGTTCACTTTCTTCGTACACTATCATGCTTATTTAATCTTCCTGCAGATATTCTTTTAGATCTTTATTTTCCTCATACATTTAATTAAGATTTTATCTGGGATGGTGGCTGTTTCATTTGAATAGTTTCTTGTTTTTCTTGTGATATAGTTTTTTGAATGTCTATGTAAATGCCTATGATGATAGGCCCAGTACTGAAGTCCTAATTCAGCACCAAATCTTGGTGTCATGGACTTAAATGGGACTTCTGATTGAGTAAAGACTACAGCCAAGATTTCCAAAAGTGACTAGTGGCTTTGGGGTGGCTAAAATGTGGTGGTCCAAGCTGAGACACATTTAAAGGGGGCCGATTTGTGGGGAGAATGTTAATGCTTTCTGAAAATCTGACGCCTTTAAGGTGTTTCAAGTTGAGAGCCAAAAAATGGAGGCACCAATAATCACTGGTCACTTGGCCTACAGGATTAGGGCTGCATTCTGTGATATCTCTATTCACACTGTGTAATGCCTTATTGATGACAGGACTGTTGCTTCACAGTGCACCATGAGTAAGGGGCTGCATGTAGTTGCATTGTCCTAGGAGGAGGGCAGGGAATTAGATTTTGATTCTGAGTCTCTGTTTAGTTCCATGCTCCAGGAGGTAGTAATTGGTGCCAGTTCTTTTGCTGGCTCAGTTTATTTCCCCCTCTGTGCTGACTCCACTGCACAGGCTGGAGCATTGGGGAGTGTAAGCACAGCTCTGCCCATTCTTGTCTGTAGTGCCTGCTCTCTTCCACTCCCCCACCTGAACATCCAGTGAGGCAGATAGCCCACACAGTAGAGTAAAGGGGCTCTTTACCCACTCTAATCCTCTGCAAGTGCACAGCCGGCACTGAGCCCTCATTTGAATTCTGTGGGGTTGCTCATGGAATACAGTATGTGAAACAATCAGAAGAGAGAGTTCCTGCCAAGTAAACACCCCATTCCCCCCCCCCCCCCGCAAAAAAACCCTCAAACCCCATAAACCCAGATACTTTCAAACATAAATGGAAGTAGTTTGTGGAGGTGGCTGGGGATAGTCTGAAGATTCTGTTTTTTGTTTTGGTGCTTTTTTTCACAGGTCTTCAGGTGCAAAATCAAACCCGGACCCAGCTCTCCCTTTGAAATGTCAGTGACTCAAGCCCAGCGTTTGTCTATTAGACAACTTGTTTAAGATAGTATTAGCATTCAGATAGTCACAATGAGGCTTTGAGGTTAACATCCCATTAAGATGAATGGGAGATGTTCATACCTCAGGCTGTAGATTCAACAAGACAGCAGCACATTGATTTACATAGTGAAGGCTATATCTTGGCAAACCAGAAGGACTGCAGACTTCTTTTTTTTCTAAAGGGAAGCGTAGATTTCTAGCAAGCACAGTAAAGGCTGCAAAATGCTCCAATCAGTGGAGCCAGTGGAATTGGATAGCCGCTGGCTTTTATTTCAAACCAAAAGAGATCAAATGAGCCTTTCACTACCCGAGTTCAGATCTTAGATGGGGTCAAACACAGGTGCCGGTGTGCTCCTCACACCAACTACCAGGCTCTCTTCATCCTAGCTAGTCTCTCACCCAACCCAGTCCCCTCCCACGAACCGTTTTCTGACAGGAAATGTGGGACAAACATTATGTAACCTTTACTGACCTCAACGTTGCACATTGTCTCCTTGTTTAGTTTCTTTTCTTTTATTCCGTTTATTTCTTTTCCACCTCAGTTTCATTTTCTTATCTCTATAGCACCCCCCCCTTTCTTCTTCCTCATTCCTGTGTTTCCTCCTTCCTCTCTGGTTTTATCTGCTTATTGTGCTTCCTTCTCTGCTGCTTCTTTTTCCGCACGAGACCTTTTCTACTGTCTCTGTCCTGGTTGCTGTCCTCTGCCAAGCCAAACCCATCTCTTTTTTCCTCCCCTGTGACTCTCCATCTCCTCGTCTGTTCTTTTTTCCTTTCCCCTCCCAAGTGGGTATTTTGGGGCTCCCCTATATATGGGCATGATGGATTTCTGTAGGAATAGCCCCACATCAACTCTCCCAATGTCTCTGGAACTGTCGGGCCTTCCTGCAAATTCCAAGGTTCTTCTGCTCTGGTGCAAAGAGCGAGAGAAGTTATGGAATTTGCAGAAAGGTAAAATGTCAGCCAGTATGTCTCTATAACTTGTTGCTGAAAGCACTGGTGTGGTTAACCAGTTCATAACAGCTTAATTTGAGCACCATTCTGAAGTAAAAATTAATTTGGTTTCATTTTAGTTCCAGTTATTCATACCACAAAACCACGTTGCATCATTGTTTGGCATGACTGGAAATTTTCTGACCAAGAGGAGAACCCAGGAATGGAGTGGCAGGGGGTGCTAAAGGTCAAAATTGAGGCGCAATTGGCAGAGTTATACCTCCTACAGCAGCTACGCTCACTATGATGCAAAGCTATTATTATTCTCCTGCTCATCTTGGCCTTGGCTACACTTGCAACTTACAGCGCTGTAAAGGCTCCCCCAGCGCTGTAACTCACTCCCCGTCCACACTGGCAAGGCATTTGCAGCGCTGTATCTCCGTGGTTGCAGCGCTGCATGTACTCCACCTCTCCGAGAGGAATAGCGAGTATTGCGCTGCCGCTGCAGCGCTGCGGCGCCAGTGTGGCCACCCAATGCGCTGTGAATGGCCTCCAGAATTATTTGGCAGTATCCCACAATGCCTGTTCTAGCCACTCTGGTCATCAGTAACCAACCATGTGACCCACCCTTTACATTCCCCGGGAATTTTAAAAATCCCCTTCCTGTTTGCTCAGCCCGGCGTGGTGTGGAGTGCTATCAGCGAATCTTTCCAGGTGACCATGCCTCCACGCGCCAAGCGAGCCCCAGAATGGAGCAATGGCGAGTTGCTAGACCTCCTCATGGGGGGAGGAAGCTGTACAGTCCCAGCTGCGCTCCAGACGTAGGAATTTACGATACCTTCGGGAAGGTATCAAAGGACATGATGGAAAGGGGCCATGACCGGGACGCCCTGCAGTGCAGGATTAAAGTGAAGGAGCTGCGGCGTGCCTACCGCAAAGCCCGCGACGCAAACGGCTGCTCGGGTGCTCCCCCCGCGACCTGCTGATTCTACAAACAGCTGGATGCGATACTTGGGGTTAACCCCACCTCCACTCTGAACACCACCATGGACACTTCAGAGCTGGTGTGGGGGCGGGGAGGAGGAAGAGGAGGAGAAGGAGGAGGAAGAGGAAAACGGGAGTGATGGTGGTGGGCCGGATGGAGACACCCCGGAATCCCTGGAGCCATGCAGCCAGGAGCTCTTCTTGAGCCAGGAGGAAGGTAGCCAGTCGCAGCGGCCGGTACTTGGTGGAGGACAAACAGAAGAGCAGGTTCCCGGTAAGGGGCTTTTTTTTTCGGGAAGGAATTTTTTCGGTGCGGGCTCTTTGGGAGAGGAGGGTTAGGCATGCATGCCTAGATGCGGAATAGTGCATTGCTGTGGTTTATCACATCACAGTAGTCGGCCTCGGTAATCTCCTCAAATGTCTCATCCAGAACGTGTGCAATGCGCTTGCTCAGGTTTATCGGGAGAGCCACCGTGATCCTTGTCCCAGCCAGGCTAACGTGTCCACGCCACTGTGCCGCAAGGGGCGGGGGGACCATTGCTGCACACAGGCAAGCTGCATATGGGCCAGGGCGGAAGCCGCATTGCAGTAGAAGACCCTCCCTTGCTTCCCAGGTCACCCTCAGCAGCGAGATATCGTCCAGGACGAACTCCTGTGGAAAATGTTGGGACAGTGTTCAGTGTAGGTGCCCCCTGAAGCTGTTGGCTCTCCCCAAGGCACAGAAACCTAGAGGACAGTGCAGCCCTGAAACAATCAGTCCCCCTTACTCACCATTTTGAGACTCCCGTGGGATATGTGTGGTTTGTTTCGGACGTGAAAATTATGTTATTGTGTAGACCCTGTGTGTTTTCTACTCCTTAAGTGCGGCGGGAATCATTACTCTGTCTGGTATAAACAATGCTGCCTCTGTTAAATGTTGCGTTTTGCCTATACGGCTGCATGAACCTTGAGACCTCAGCCGTCCCTCTTATCGCCTGCTCAGAAATGGCAAAGACTCAGGAAGAGACCGCGAAAAAGCAAAGAAGACATGCTGCAAGAAGTGATGTGGCAATCCATTAAAGAGAATGAGAAAGCACAGAACTGGAGGGAGAGAGAAAGCAGGATCCGCCAGGAAAACGCAGCGCACCGGCGGCAAAGCACCGCGCACCGACAGCAAAGCACTGATAGGCTCATAAGCATCCTGGAGCGCCAAGCAGACGCTATCCAGGAGCTGGTAGCCATGCAGAAAGAGGAGTAGTACCGCAAACGCCACCCTCCCCCCACCCCCACAGCCCTTGTCCCAAAACTCTTTCCGTTGTCCCACTGTCACCTCCAACCCACTTTCCCCAACTTCCGTGTTCTTCACTCCAACACCAGTATCTTCACCACCCAGCCCTGAAAACCACGACCCTTACCCTCTGCAGTCAACCCCCATCACCATGCAGTATAGCTGTCCTGAAGTGCAGCACTCACTGCACAGCACACCAGACAGGACAACTCGAATCTGTGATTGTACTGTTCCCCACTCCACCCCCTTGTTTCTTTTCAATAAATAATTTTTTTCCTTTTCAATAATTGGATTCTTTGGCTTTGAAAACATTCTTTATTATTGCATAAAGTAAAAGACTCCTTAGCCCAGGATATAAACAGGCACTGCAAGTCTGCTTGTCTGCTTAGCAAACACTGATTCCTAAAGATTGGAATTACTGCACTTCACTCCCGTGCAGGGCACCAGATATCACTGCTGGTTTTCAGCCTCAAATTGCTCCCTCAAGGCATCCCTAATCCTTGCAGCCCCGCGCGGGGCCCCTCTAATAGCCCTGCTCTCTGGCTGTGCAAATTCAGCCTCCAGGTGTTGAACCTCAGAGGTCCATGCCTGAGTGAAGCTTTCACCCTTCCCTTCACAAATATTATGGAGGGCACAGCACGCGGATATAACCGCGGGGATGCTGTTTTCGGCCAAGTCCAGCTTCCCATACAGAGATCGCCAGCGGGCCTTTAAACGGCCAAAGGCACACTCCACAGTCATTCAGCACCGGCTCAGCCTGTAGTTGAACCATTCCTTGCTGCTGTCAAGGCTCCCTGTGTAGGGTTTCATGAGCCACGGCATTAACGGGTAAGCAGGATCTCGAAGGATCACAATGGGCATTTCAACTTCCCCTACCGTGATCTTCCGCTCTGGGAAAAATGTCCCGGCCTGCATCTTCCTGAACAGCCAAGCGTTCCGAAAGATGCATGCGTCATGCACCTTTCTGGGCCAGCCTGTGTTAATGTCAGTGAAATGCCCACGGTGATCCACAAGCGCCTGGAGAACCATAGAGAAATACCCCTTCCGATTAACGTACTCGGATCCTTGGTGGGGTGGTGCCAGAATAGGAATGTGCGTCCTATCTATCGCCCCTCCACAATTAGGGAACCCCATTTGTGCAAAGCCATCAACTATTTCCTGCACGTTACCCAGAGTCACAGTTCTTCTGAGTAGGATGCGATTAATGGCCTTGCAAACTTGCATCAACACGATTCCAACGGGTCGACTTTCCCACTCCAAACTGGTTTGCGACCGACCGGTAGCTGTCTGGAGTTGCCAGCTTTCAGATTGCAATAGCCACCCGCTTCTCCACTGGCAGGGCAGCTCTGAATCTCGTGTCCTTGCGCCGCAGGGCGGGAGCGAGCTCCTCACACAGTCCCATGAAAGTGGCTTTTCTCATCCGAAAGTTCTGCAACCACTGCTCGTCATCCCAGACTTCCATGACGACATGATCCCACCACTCGGTACTTGTTTCCCGAGCCCAAAAGCGGGGTTCCACGGTGCTGAGCATGTCCGTGAATGCCACAAGCAATTTAGTGTCATACGCATTACGCGGCTCGATAGCATCGTCGGACTCCTCACCCTCACTCTCACTGTCACTTTGGATCTTAAGGAATAGTTCGACAGCCAAACGTGACGTGCTGGCGAGACTCATCAGCATACGCCTCAGCAGTTCGGACTCCATTTCCCGCAGACAGATTGCACTGCACAGAAACTGCTGAAAGATGGCGCCAATGATGGACGGAAACAAAGGGATTTCTGGGATGTGAAGCGATCCATCACGGGGCATTGGGACAGGACCTAGAATGCCCCACACCCACGCCCCCTTCCCACAACCCACGGCGCCAGAATGGGAAAAGGTGCTCTGTGGGATAGCTGCCCATAATGCACCGCTCCCAATAGCGCTGCAATTGCTGCAAATGTGGCCACGACAGTGCGCTGGGCAGCTGTCAGTGTGGACAGACTGCAGCGCTTTCCCTACTCAGCTGCACGAAGTCAGGTTTAACTCACAGCACTATACATCTGCAAGTGTAGCCAAGGCCCCAGTTGATACTAAAGCCACTCAATTGATTTGGGCAGTAGTTTTCAGCCTTAGACTATGTCTATGGGGTTCACAAAAGATTTTTGTTACCATAGAACAGTGGTTTTCAACCTGTGGTCCGCGGACTCCTGGGGGTCTGCAGACTATGTCTAAGATTTCCAGAAGGGTCCACATCTCCATTCAAAATCTTTTAGGGGTGTATAAATGAAAAAAGGTTGAAAACCACTGGTTTTGAGAAATAGTTTGAATTTTAGTTTAAAAGAGGAAAACACAAATTAATTTTTTCTAAAACCCTTTTTGTCTGCTTGTAAATTTTGATTTGCTAGAATAAATTCATTTATTGACTGTTCCAGCATGTGTAATTAATTAATCAGTCTTGGCACAAGATGTGAAACTCAGAGCTATTATTTGCCGGACAAAAATTGCTGCATACCTGGATTTCTTCATTTTTCTCTTTTACTAACACAGCAGAGCTAGACTGAGGGCCAGATACTTTATTAATGACTCCCGGTTGCATTATTTTCAACATCTCAACCATCACTTTAAGTTACACAGCAGTGCACTTGGAACTTGATATAGTTAGTGTCTAATAAGCTTCATTTTCTGTACCGCTAGCTCATGTTATAGAATGTTAGTTTCCCAAGCATGATACTAAGCAATTTTAGGAAATGCTGATACAGCTGTAGCAATTTTCCACAATTTGTTCCTGACAAAGAACTCACTTCAAAATTGAGTTGGCTTCATTTTTGTTCGAAACACTGGTAAACACAATTAGCCTCATTAACCTTGGTTTCTGTTTTCATAACAGAAAATTAGCCTACAATCACTGGTATGCAGGAAAGCATTGTTATAATTAGTCTTCAACAGTCTGATATGAAAAATCCATCCAGTCTTTAATTTCTTTGACATCTCAGTATATACAGGAACATATCTGATCTTTCTAATATTTACATCAGGGACTGGGTAAAGTCCAGGGGTAGATCCTCCATTGGCTTCCTGACTCCACTGATTTACACCAACTTAGAATTTGGCCCTTTAAGGTGTGCAGGAACAAAACTAATGACAAGGGGATGAAATCCTGCCTCCGTTGAAGGTAATAGAATTTTTTCCCTTTACATCAATGGAACCAGGATTTCACCCATCAACATCTCCTCCCCCCCCCAAAAAAACCCCCACTGCATTTCTCCAATTTTATGCTGATATAAAAAACTGTGTTGCTCCAGCTTTGCACTGATGTAAGTCCATTAAACTCCATGGTGTTACATCAGCATAAAATGCAGTAACTCATTGGTGAGTCCAGGCCTGTTGTTATGCCTGAATATTTAGTAGATATTTTGAAATCTGCAAATACGATAGATATTTATTAAAGTACGCTTTCAAGAATTGCACAGCTCAATTTAATATATGTCTAAATTAATAGTTGTGGTTTTTGTTTTAATGAAATTACTGTTTCTAGAATGTTGTTTCAATTAAAGAAATAAACTATGCCATTAGCAGGAACATATGTGGATTATATATTCAGAGGTTCACACCTTATATGTGTAACTTTCCTCCATTACCCTCTTAGTGACACATCTATTGTGGCAAAAAGTATGACACAAAGAAAATGCAACAGCCCTAATGGTAAATGATACTATAAAAAGACTATATAATATGTATTGATTAATTATGAACCAAATCATGCAATCCTTCATACACCCATTGAAGTCAGTGATGCTAAGAAATGAACTTCTGGATTGGGTCTATTGTCATCAGTTCATACAAATTGAACCCAACACTAGGAAATGATAGAAAATAGAAGAGAGGAAAAAAAGGAACCTGTTGAAATGAAACGACTCCCCTGCCCCTGATAAAATCCTTACTATGTTTAAGAAAAAATGTATGCCCTTTGGGAAAGGGACCAGTACTACTAATAGTGCTGAAGAAAGGATTTTTGCCTTAGAGTGGATGCAGCATAGGATAACAAAGAGTACTAAGCCTTAATTTTTAATTATGATGAAAGGCTAAAGGGTTATCACCACATATCTGTAGAAGTGTGAGGGTAACCCATACGTAATACAAGGATCATACTTGGAAGAGGCAAGTGTCCATACTAGGCATGATACTGTAGTCAGTCCTGAATAATTGATCCTTGTATTTCATGCAAGGATCGTTGACTTTGATGGCAATAATATCAGGCCCAATGGCTGGGATTCAAGTGAAGTGGGTTCCATTCTCAGCTGTGACCTCAACACCTCTGTGACCTTGGGTAAGTCACTAGGGCCAAGAGTTTCAAAAATCCCCATTAATTATGGAGTGTCCAATATCTTTTAAGTAAGCGCGGGTCCCCTTGTCTGTGTTTGGAATTGGTGCTGAGCACCTCTCAATTGGGCCCATGGAATCTGGAGTTGGACACCAGAAATTAGAAGCCACTTTTAAAACCTTAGCCATAACCTAGATTTCCCCATCTGTAAAATAAGGTAACAGTAACTACATACCTCCCAGAAGTGTCAGACATTTCAACAGGGGATGCTAAGTAAATGCAAAGTATTATTTTAGTGAAAGACAGGATAAGCTATATGTATCTTAATTACATGTATAATCACAGCACCTAGATACTACAATCTTAAGTGATTAAGCAGTGTGCATAAGGAAGTCCACCTGCACAGTAGAAGGCAGAAAAATAACTGTATTTTGCCCGTTTGCGTGGACTGGCTGTGCTATAAAGTGTAGATCCCAGGAACCTCTCTAGTGGCTGGTGAACTCTCCTTGCCTAAGGGACATTTTTCTGCTGTATTAAATATTCCTCTTATTTCTCAATTGTTCCTCTCTCTAAATGTATATGGCACCCTGGGATGTCTCAATTTGAATGATCTGAATTGCCTCCGTGTCCATTTGGGCATCTGGCTAGAGGACTGTGAAATGAGCTGAACTGTTCTCTTTTGGTACCTAAACTGTAAATGAGAAATCTTGGAATTCAAATAGAAATTCATTCAGGTCACAACATATGTTTATTATAAAACAATTAAATGATCAAAGAATAACTAGATAAGAAACAGTAATTTAATTTATGAGGTGCCCTGAGCATATATGATAGAAATAAAACAATGTTAGTGAAATTAACATTGCTTGTTTGTTTCAACCAGAAATATGCAAAATTCTGATAAATAGCAAAGCCTCAAAACACCATCTTCATTCATGCATGAGGCACCCTGCGTGCAAAATTATAGTGTTAGGAATGTCAGACAATCAAGCAGTCTAATTGGCTGAACTGCTTACATGCCTCATCTTGAACACAGCTGATTTTAACTTTTTGTTTGCCACAGTTTAGTTTGTCCAAAGAATAGATGTTTATTATAGTTGCTTTATCTCTTGTGCCCTTCTACACTAGATTTTTCTTTAATGTGCCATTGATACACTAGTATTCGTTACCTGTGGTAGTAGCTGCGGGATTGCTAATGTAGACAGGCCAGCAGCATTTCAGCCACTATGTCATCTACATGTCGTCTGAATAGAGCTGGATGGCATGGCGGTTAAAATGCCAGCAGTCAGTCAGCATGACAGCTCCAGTCATTGCTACAGCTGATGGAGTTAGAGTGGTGGAAAGAACAGGAGTACTTGTGGCACCTTAGAGACTAACAAATTTATTTGAGCCATAAGCTTTCGTGGGCTACAGCCCACTTCTTCGGATGCATGTTGATGTTGATGCATCCGAAGAAGTGGGCTGTAGCCCACGAAAGCTTATGTTCAAATAAATTTGTTAGTCTCTAAGGTGCCACAAGTACTCCTGTTCTTTTTGCGGATACAGACTAACACGGCTGCTACTCTTAGTGGTGGGCAATTCTAAGAGTCTACTGTAGGCAAGGTCCAGGGTTGAAGTGTGTGGATTGGAAGTTATAACAGGTCATTGGGAGTTAATATTCTTGTGTTCTATTTTTGCCTCTTTCATTGAGTTGTGTGGCCTTGAACAAGTCATCCAACTCCTCTGAACCTCAGTTTATTCTTCTGTAAAATTGGTATAATTCCTCTTTATCTCTAAGGCCTGTAGAACATTAATTAATGTTTGTAAAGTGTTTTTGAGTTCCTTGCAAGAAAACTGCGATAGAAGGAAAGCATTAATATCAAGCGCCCATTCTGGACTCATCAGCCAAAGCCCATTCGGAAACATTCTACTGCATGCACATACTTATACTATACATTTGTCAACATATGTTAATTCTCCCACTCTACTGTTTCGGTTCCCTTTTTTGTATCGGACCAGATTCACCCTAAACTGAGGAAAAAAGAAATTAGGATGGATTATTTCAAACATCTGCAAATGCAGTAGAATGCACAAGGGGCATTTTTGGCATTAATGTTCCGTGTGTTTTGTTCGGTTAATTAAGCATAGAAAGGTCACCTTGTGTTCTAATAGCAAACATGGAGAAACGACTGAGAGAAAGATACCCCATTAAATAAAAACAATTGGAGGGGAAAACATTGGCATTTTTACTCTTTTTTTTTTTTCTTTTTTTTCTTTTAATTCTTCAGTATGCTGCGAGCTGCTGGAATATATTGATCTTTACTGTTGGTCCATGTGTGTTGTTTTCTACATCTGAATGAAGTATGACATTTAGCAGAGGCAAAACGCTGACATTCCCCCCTCCCCCCAATTCTCCTATTCCGCCAAGCACATTCCTTGCTTCTTAGTTCAGAGCAGTTTGCAGCCCAGAAAACACATATTGTTGGTCCAGCCGTTTGACACTGTTTGTTGTCTAGAAAGGGGGTGCAGGTGTGATCCATTACAAGCGCACACTTTGCTAATAGCCATTCCGAAGGCATGTCGTTTCATAAGTATTGTGGTGGGAGGAGACAGGACCTGACCATTTGTATGTATTTGTTATCCACACTTTTGTGTTGTGCACCCTTAAAATTTAGAATATTCAGCTCCTAAAGTGAGGTATTTTCCTTTTTAAAAGGGAGTATAGAGATGGGGGGGAGTTTGCTTATAAAGTTCAGGAAACCTCTACCCACAGTATTCCCCTATAGAAGATTTTATTTCTTTTCTCTAGCTTGCTAGCCAAGACTTTCTTTTTGTAACTCCTTAATTATGGGCAAACCAGGAAGCTGCCTAGGGCGACAGGGGAGGCTGGGACAAACCCGAGTGGCTCTGTGACCCTGCGCACCGGGTTGCAATGCCACTCTCTCAGATTTGGTCCTTCTGCTCCCCTCATCGTGATGCAGGGGCAGCCGGGCCAAACACAAGTGAGTAGCGCTGCAACCTGGCTCTTGGCCCCCCATTTCTACCATAACCACTGAACTATCAGAAGGCTTAATGCACTGCTCCCCCAGAAAGTCTGACGAGCATCCCTCCCCCCCCCAGTTGATAGCTTCCATTCTAGAGGACAAGAAGGGGGCAGCACACTACAGTTTTTCCTAGGGTAGAAGGTTGTCTTGAGCAACCTCTGCTACTAAGGCCTGGTCACATTACAGAGTTAGGTCAATGCAAGGCAGTTTATGTTGACCTGACTATGTTGTTGTCTACACCAAAATGTTGTTCCCCACCATGTAACTGCCCTGCTATACTGACTTAATAACTCCACCTCCAGGAGAGGCGTAGAGTCAATGTCGATGTAGTTAGGTCAACACAGTGTCAGTGTTGACGCTGCATTGCTTACATCGATGGTTACTAGCTTTCAGAAGCCATCCCACAAAACAATGCCCCACGCTGACAGTACAGTCGGTACAAGCACTCCTGTTGAGGATGCGTACCGCCGATACAAGGAGCAAAGTGTAAATGCGCACAAGTAATGTAATTACTGCGGCGGCTGTATGCCAATGTAAGTTAAGTCAACTTAATTTTGTAGTGTAGACATGCTGTAAGGGTATGTCTATACTGCAATCAGGAGGTGCAGTTGCAGCACGTGTAAGCATATCTGAGTTAGCTTTGTTTGAGCTGGCTCAACTAAAGAGCAGTATAACCATGGCTACACTGGCTGGTGGCATGGGCTAGCTGCCTGAGTACAATCCCGCCCAGGATCCTAGTTAAATACTCAGGTGGTTAGCCTATGTTGCTGCCCATGCCACCATGGCTACAGTGCTGCCTTTAGTGACCTAGCTCAATCAAGGCTAGTTTGGATATGCCTACAAATACTGTCCTAGTTGCAAGGTAGACCTACTCTAAGTGTTCCTTTCATCAGTTTTTCCAATGCACCATATTTCCTGTTACTCCAAATAAACTTACAGGTGTTTTAATGTACCTTAGATCTTCCATAAATCCCTTCTTGACTTGTGAATGCAGGGAGAAATTCTGCTGCTTAATTTAGTCCCCAGCAAGTTTTTTCATTTGGAAGTGGAGTCAGAGTTGGGAACTGTGGTGTACATGCGTGTTCTGGCTTATGCTGTAAGTCTTTTTTGCAGAAATCAGGGATGTTGATGTAACATAGAGCAGCCCCCAGGCTAAGTCTCTCTGGGGCTATTTCAGTCTCCAGAGTGCCCCAAACTGGAAGGGTGTGAAGTCTTCTGCCCATGCTGAGCAAACAAGAATGCAGTGGATGAAGGTATAGGAACTAATTTCTCTCCTGCTCCAGTTTCTAACAGAACATTTTAAATATCACTGTTTAGAAGTCCCCCTTGCCTCCTTTATTACTCTGCAAGGGCGCCTATTTGTGCCTTTTCCAGCTGCAGTCACTGTAATTTCTTTATTCCCTGCTCTGCTATGACCCTGAGTTCCTGAGTCCCCTTCTCATAGAAAATGTCATTCTGTCTCCAGTCTCACTCCTCCATTCTTTCTTGTGAACACTCCAACAAAGAATTCATTTCAATTTTCTTCTTTTTCTTCTGTCACTAAATAATCCTGGTGATCTCTAGATGCCCTGCTGACCTTTTGCTTCTTATATACTTGAAAAATTCTTGTGTCTTTACTCCTTGTACAATCTTTCGTTCATCCTTTACCTCAGCCTGCCTTATGCCCATTGTGCTTTCTCATAGCTTTATTCTCTCTACTCCCCATCCTACTCTTCTGTCTCATGCCTTTTTGATTATTTCCTGTAATTCCCTGTTCGACAGTGGCCTTTATCTCCTCCTACTGTATTTATTACTAGGTGACATGCAACTCTGGGAATGCAGTAATTTCTCTGTTACCATTGTTCATTTCCCTTTTGTGTCCTTTCTCCCACTGAATTATCTCACTGGACTTCCCTCATTTTTCCAAAATGTAATCTTTTTTTTTTCTTCTTGTTTTTGGTCTTCACCCAGTTTGGATTATAAATCTACTAATCTTATTGTCACCACCTGGGAACTAGAAAGGGGTTGCCGTTTGGTACAGTGTTTGTAAGAGGAATACAGATGCCAGCACCAGAGGTACCATGTGGGGATATGATTGGGGCATTTTATCAAATAACCAAATAGACACTGATTCAGCAAAGCACTTAAGCATGTGCTTTAACTTCAATAGGACTATTGACATGCTTAAAGTTAAGCGTAATCTTAAGGTTTGTGTTGGATCAGGGCCATGGAGATTAACGTTAATTTATTGTTAATTGGTAGCTAGCTCTGAACTACTGGAGGAGTAGGATCAGTGTGGTTGCTTAATTCCATATCTTCCATTTCCTAGTGTTTGCCAAAAGTCTGTCAAGGCCTTGCCTACATCAGAAGATTAAGTTCTTCACATGGAGTGTCTTGTTTGGATTTCAGTGTGCCTATATGGATTTAGTGTAATTCAGGAACTGGCTGAAGGCATCGCTGGGTTAACATGGAGCTCCCCATTGGCTCTCATTTCTCTACTACGTTTTGGTACCACATTGTCATTGGGATGGATTCTGCTTGCTGCCAAGTGCCTCCCTTGAAATGCTGAGCATCCTCAACTCCCACTGCCGTAATAAAATGCTGATCGTGTTCAGCACTTCACACAAGCAGGCCCTTGTGTGCGCACATGCATCCAGGTCTAGTATTTTTCTAGACCAGTTTGCTTTGTAGGAACATTGAAAACTCCTAACTCTGTCTGAACTAGGAATGTCACCATGGCTTCCTTTAGCCACCCGTAACTTTATTCTTAAAATAGCAGCCTAATGGTGCCGCAATGGACCACAATGCTCTTATCAGCAATGTAGTAAATCAAGATAGCTCAAGGACAACATGAGGGCATCTGCTTACAAGAGGGGCAGGAACGAGGGAGGGTGAAGGTTTGTACTATACTTTTACTAGACCTGTGAGGAGTGGTCAAGTGGCCTCAAGCTAGGTTACCACCCCTCTTGGTTGTTGCATTAACTTGGAGCAGCTGTAATTGTAACGTGAGGAGGGGAAGAGATAACATGGGAGGAAGAGGAAACCTGAAATTAAGGGTTGGTTGGAACCCCCTCCACTAGACTCGCTGTTGCTTGGAGAGGCTCTTACTTCTAAGCTTCTGCTGTGTGGAGCTCAGAGCTTGGGCTTTACTGTAAAAGCAGATGACACTGGATAAATAAAGACACTGGATTTATTACAACAATCTGTAACCCACTAACCCCCCTTTTTGTCCTATAACTGCAGGGGTGTTAATGGGCCACTTCACCTTGAATGGTCCCTTAGGATGTGTCTAACAACTTATGCTAAACTATCTGTTTGATTTAGTATTTAGCGGTGACACTTTGAGTACCTTTTCTGGAACTGAGGAAGAGCTCAGTGTAGCAGCTTGAAAGCTTGTCTCTGTCACCAAGGCCATATCTACATTACAAAATTATGTCGACCTAAGTTACATTGGCATACAACTACCATAGTTATTACATCACTTGTGCATCTGCATAGTACACTCCTTGTGTCAGTGGTGCACCTCCTCACCCGGAGTGCTTATACTGATGCAGAGTGAAGTGCGCCATGAGTAGGTATCCCACTGTGCAACTCACCACCATACAGCGCAGGGTGTTTTGGGAAGTTTTTGCAATGCCTGAGGGGGCCAAAACGAGTTGCACGGGATGACTGGGAGCATGGGTTCAACTTCCCATTATGCCGTGTTCTCCGTCCCATAATTTCACCTGCATCCCATAATATTTCACGCCTCTTTTTGAATTCCCTGTAAACCTGTACATTCCTCCTTGCTGTCCACCATCTCTGACAGAAGCATGGATCCTGCATGGCTTTGCACTATTGTAGTGAGTGTTGCGAGCAAGAAGTCCCTGATCCTGCAATATTCGCAGAGCTACAAGAGGAGCTGTGGGGAACATGATGATTCCTTGGCGGCTAGATTGCTGGGGGACACAGAAACAATTCAAGGTTGTTGGCAGCATTCACGGCACAGCTACAGATGGCGGCACACCAGTTCTAAGCCTGAGCAACAAGCACTAACCGGTGGGATCGCATTGTTATGCAGGTTTGGGATGACAAGCAGTGGCTGCAGAACTTTCGGATGCGCAGGGCCACATTCCTGGATTTGTGCACTGAGCTCGTCCCAGGCCTCCAGCGCAGCAACACCAAAAGGAGAGCCACACTGACAGTTGAGACGTGAGTGGGAATTGGCACTGTGGAAACTTGCAATGCCAGATTTCTGCTGGTCAGCTGGGAATCAATTTGGAGTTGGGAAATGCACTGCATGGGCCATTGTCATGCAAGTGTGCAGGGCCATTAGTTGTCTCCTGATAAGCAGGACTGTCATTCTGGGCAATGTGCAGGACATAGTGGATGGTTTTGCAATAATGGGATTCCCAAGCTCCATTAGGGCGATAGATGGCATGCAAATCCCTATTTTAGCACCAGACCATCTTGCCGCAGAGTACATCAACAGAAAGGGCTGTTTTTCTATAGTAATGCAAGCACCGGTGAATCATCCAGGACACTTTACCAACATCAGGGAAGGTGCATGACGTGCACATCTTTAAGAACATAGGACTGTTCAGAAAGCTGCTAAAAGAGACTTTCTTTCCTGACACGGATTACCATTGGGAATGTTGAAATGCTGACATTTGCAGCCTGGTATGATTCTTGTAGTAGCTGTATATGTAGGAATCTAACATTGTCAATGCATCTATTAGTATTGTTTGTGAATGATGTTATGGGTTCTGTGACACAGTGCAGCAACAGGAAATTGATCGCTGTCAGAGCTGCTCATCACCAGTGAGCATATGCTGTGAACTAATAAAGATGAATTATGTTCCAAAAAAACAAACAAACAAAAAAAACGTTTTATTCTGTAACATGAACCAGGCAAATAAAAAAAATTGGAACTTAATAAAACTTAATAAATTAAGGAAACAGAACTTATGAAGGGGAAAGAACAGTCATTTCCATTTCAGGTACACATACACCAGCTGTTTGTTTCACAGGTCAGTGTATGTGCAGCTGTGATTTTCTTTAATGTCCCCTGGGGTGGAGTGGTAGGGGTAGTGCAGTGATCTCTGCTGCCATGTGGAATGTTGAGTGGGGGTGTAGGGCGGTCCCGACACTGAACTGTCTATGGGTTGCAGAGGGAAGCGAGCATGGGATTGTGAACCTGCAAGTCTAAGTCCACCGCATCTCTGTTTGCTGCCTGAGAAACTCCATTATGTCCTGGTGCATCTCCCTCTCCTTTCCCTGCTTGTATTCCACAGCCTTTTTCTTATCCACTCTTTCCTTCTCCATGCTGTCTGCAAGGGTCATCCTCCAGGCCCTGGTCTCGTTCTCTGATGGAGCACAAGCCTGCACTATTTCCTGGAACATGTTATCCTGAGTCCTCTTCTTTCTCCTCATCATCTGGCTCAGGCATTCTGTAAGTGTGGAGGGGGGACCCTGAAGGCCACAATACCAGCAACTGCAGATACAACACACAGAGGTACCGTTGTCAGGGCAATCCTGGTGTAAGTCAAAACTTAGGAAAACTAACTCACTCCCCTTGATTCCCAAAAGTTGCAAGCCCTACATTCTCACTGCTCCTAGGGATTGATATAGCATTACTCCAGTCACAGCACTGGTCATGGTGAGTATGGCCCTCGGAGGGTGGGAGGATTCGGGAAATGAGGGGGAAATAACTCACAGGCCTGAGTATATTTGTGTAGGGCAATGGAACTGAATGCTGGCATGCTTTTCCACAGGCGGTGGTGATTTTAGCTGATATCTCGTTCCTGAGGGTAACAGAGGCAGAGAAAGCACAGCTGCTGCTGGCATCCTGATGTCGCCCGGGCCAGTATGCTGCTAGCCTGTGTACACTGAAATGGTGCCTGCTGAAGTAATCGTTAAGTGGTGTGGGAAAGTGTCCTACTGTAGCAGAAGAAATAAGGCAGCCTTGCCCAGAAACCTTTGGGAGAGGATTGCAGATACCTCCAGGAAAGTTTCATTGTAATTGCTATTGGACATCCCACATAAACAAACTGCTCCATGTGACTCCCCCGCCTAACTCTATAGGGGGAATGAGAAGCAGATAGCAACTCTGTCTCTCTTGGTTTTTTCACTACCTCTTCTAGACCAGGTGAAAAAGAGTAAATCAACAGATGTGTCCTGCTACTTTGGGGGTTCCATCCCTGTAATTTCAAAGCAAACTGCATACTGACCAGAGGTTTCTTTCCCTGCATCAGACTCAACTGTCGGGACTGGCTGGACTGCGGTGGAATCAAAAACAGGTCCTGGTTCGTTGTGCCTCTGGATCCCCTGGTCACCTGTTCCCCATTTCTTCCTCCTCCTCTTCCTCATCCAGCTCCTGACTATTCATGGTGGGGGCCTGTGACTCGTGCTCCTCCAAAGTATCCACAGGGCTCTTGGGGGTCGAGGATGGCATGATGCAGCTCTTTGTAAAAGCGGCAGGTCTGCGACTCCACACCAGATCGATTGTTGGCCTCCCTTGCTTTCTGGTACACCCCAGCTCATTGGCTTTCACATCGCACTGCTGCTGGTCCCTGTTGTAGCCCTTCTCCTCTATGTTCCGAGCAGTCTGCTCATAGATATTGACATTTCTACAGCCGGATCAGAGCTGTGCCTGCACAGCCTCTTCTCCCTACAGACACAGGAGATCCAATATCTCCTGTGCTCTAGGCAGGAATGCGTCTGCAGCATGTAGCTGGCATGGTCAGCTGGGCAGTTGCATGCAACAGTGGAGATCTGCGAGGTGCGCTCAGCAAGCGGGGCAAGCAGCAATAGATATTTCAAGAATTTACAGGGCTTTAAAGGGGAGGGGCAGTTGTCCACCTGACCCCTGGGCAGTGGAGTTCATAGTGGTGACCAGAGCGCTCTGTGTAGGGCATTGTAGGACTGGAGGCCAATAAGAGTTGACATAAACAACGCAGTGTCTAAACTGACATACTGTCGACCTGACTACATTGACCCTGACTCTACTTCGCTCCAGGAGGTGACGTTATTAAGTTAACATAACGGGGCCGTTACATCAGTGGGAACAAAATTTAAGTATAGACACATTCAC
Organism: Chrysemys picta bellii; assembly: GCF_011386835.1. NCBI lineage: Eukaryota > Metazoa > Chordata > Testudines > Emydidae > Chrysemys > Chrysemys picta. The sequence continues at coordinate 20,944,770 of NC_088800.1, forward strand.
AGCTAGGTCGACATAAGCTGCCTTGCATCAACCTAACTGTGTAGTAAAGACCAGGCCCAAGAGAAGTTGGTCCAATGAAAGATATTACCTCACCGAGCCTGTAAAGGCAGAAAGGAGACAGGAAAATACTGAAGCCATTGGTATTGGCTTACTAGTAAAATTTAGCTTTATAGGAAGGCAAAGATGTTGCCTGTATCCACATAATCTTCTTGCACAGTTTGTAATGTTTATAAAGAACAGGGGTCACATATGGCTGGCTGGCAGAGAGAGACAATAATCTTGGATTAGCATTAAAAAGGCTGAGCACTTAAAAAAGAATACAGCTATGTGTAACAAAAGTAAATGGTTACAGCTGTGACTAGAGAACTCCCTTCCTTCAAACATGACTCTGTGTCTCCTTCCCAAATTTCTGATGGCTCATTAAATTATTTATAGAATACATACCAAATCTGAAAGCTCGGGACCTGAAACTACCATGCAGGTTAATTGCCTGGTAAGCCATGTAGGGTGTTTTTGTGTGTTGGCAATTGCAAAGCATCAAGGGTCTGACTCTGTACCCAAAAGTATACCCCAGGTTTGGGGCACAGAGGGTTGTTGTGCAAACAACTCCCTGTTGGGACATTCTTAAAAACCCAATGCTAGATTGCCACTAGGCTTCACAACCCCCATGCTGTGGTTGTGTACTGTTTGGGGCAGGAACAAGAGCTGGCTACAACCAGGGCTGGCTTTAACTGTGTGAGATACTCGTATGCAGGACATAAAGAGTTAGCTCTCAAAGAAACGAGAGAAAAATAAGGCCAGTAAGAAATGCAGCCTTCCCCCTTCATCCTCTGCTGCTTCCTGCGGTTTAGCAATGTCAATGTACAATGGTGTATTTTAACACTGCCTGCTGATTATTCAAGTGACTATATAAAAAAATTACACTGCTGCAAAGAATATACTGAAGATATAGTGCCCAGAAAATGCCATGTGCTTGAATGGAGAGCTTTTGCTACAGAACAAAAAGTCTGAAGCTGTGCAACAAGACAGAAGGAAGAGTGGAGCCTGTGCTTTGCTAAAGGAAAAAATCCATTGTTTTGCTACATTGATTATGTCCCCAAAGCATTTTTAAAGACATTTTTCCTCTTGTTCAAACCTTCTGTACCCTGTGCATTGAGGGGAAGGGCAAAGGAGTAGGTGAAATGGTTCCAATGGACCCTACACTTACAGGAGTGGGAGTGGAGTAAATATATCTTACTCCTCTCTGTTCTTGAGCCTGCAGTGGACTCTGACAGATAAACTTGTCTCTGAGCTCCCACTGGCAATCTGACACCACGCCTCACTTACTCTGTTGCAAGGGAGGCAACTGATGCTGAGAGGAACTGAAGAGCAGAGCATAGATGGGGTATTGAATGATTGATATGCTTGCTTTGTATGATTTGAGTTGGTGCAATATGCAGTTTGGCAACTAGGGATCTGGTTCTCAGTTGCAATATGAAGCCTTTGTGCAGCTCTGGCAGTGCAAAGGGTTGTTAAAATGGCTTAATTGGCTATTAGGGAATTCCTCCTCCTTGTGGCCTGTGAAGGGTGGAAGTGAGGGAGAGTGGGGCAGCATGAGGCACCATCCCTGCTCCCTGAGAGGTCCTTCCCCATCAGGAGTTCAAGTTCAAAGGATCAGCCCGGCTCCATCAGACCAGGGTTCTGCTTTGGCAAAGCATAGGAGGTTCTCCAGAGGGGAAATCTGCTGCCAGGGGGATGCTCTTATTTTGCCTCCAAGTGTCCCTATCTCCTGCCCATTAGTAGGGTTACCATATTTTGTGCCTCCAAATGGAGGACACTCCACGGGGCCCCGCCCCCAGCCCCGCCCACGCCCCCACGCCCCAACTCCGCACCCTCCCCAAAGTCTCCGCCCCCTCCCCTGCTTCCCGCGAACATTTAATTCGCGGGAAGCCTGAAGCAGGTAAGGGGGAGTGTGGGGGGAGGAGGCGCGGCCCAGGCTGGCCCCCCGGCGGCACCAGCCTGGGTCGGCTCGGGCCCTGGGGTGCCGGCCCCGGCCCGCCCAGCACTGCCGGCCCCCGGCAGCCCAGCGCACCCCCCGGCGGCCCGGCCCCGCGACCCCGGACTGGCTCCCGGCCCTGCGGCCCAGCGCACCCCCCCGCTACCCCAGACCGGCTCCCGGCCCCGCGGCCCAGCGCACCCCCCGGCGGCCCGGACCGGCTCCTGGCCCCGCGGCCCAGCGCACCCCCCGGTGGCCCGGACCGGCTCCCGGCCCCGCGGCCCAGCGCACCCCCCCGCTACCCCGGACCGGTTCCCGGCCCCGCGGCCCAGCGCACCCCCCGGCGGCCCGGACCGGCTCCCGGCCCCGCGGCCCAGCGCACCCCCCGCTACCTCGGACCGGCTCCCGCCCCACGGCCCAGCGCACCCCCCGCTACCTCGGACCGGCTCCCGCCCCACGGCCCAGCGCACCCCCCGGCGGCCCGGACCGGCTCCCGGCCCCGCGGCCCAGCGCACCCCCCAGTGACCCCGGCCTGGCTCCTGGCCCCGCGGGCCCGGCCCGGCACCCCGGCCCCGTGCCCGGCCCGGCACCATGCCCCCGGCCCCGTGACCCCGGCCCTGCCCCGCACCGGCCCCGGCCAAAGAGGCCCCGGCCGAGCCCTCCCTCCCTCCCGATTTTCCCGGACATGCCCGGCTTTTGGGGATTTCCCCCCGGACGGGGATTTGAGCCCCCAAAAGCCGGACATGTCCGGGAAAATCCGGACGTATGGTAACCCTACCCATTAGTAACAGGGCCTGGGAGATGGTGGGAGGAGGGCACCCACAGCTTTGTCTCAGCGGTAGCGTCTCTCTCTGGCAGGCCTCCTGTAGTTCCCCACCGGGAGCTTTGGACTGACAGACCTGCAGAAGTTTTTCTCATTCTGGGCCTGGTTTCCCTAGACTTAACTGCAAGAGTTCAGGGCTCTAGATATAGAGGAATGAGTAAGGGGGGGTAATGGGCAGCCTGGCCTGCTAATCCTAAGGGCTCCTTACTCCCCTAATCCACATTCTGAGTAGAAAATGATTTCCCTCCCAGTTGTTGGCTCTGGTTGTTTATTTTGTTGATCAGAATAAATAAGCACTACAATGAATGGGAGTTAGAGGCATGAGGGATGGGGCAGAGAGGGGCCCATGGAGCTAGAAAGCCAGGCTGCCCACTGAGGCCAGGTATCTTGGGCCCTGCAGTGGGGCTGGAGACTGATGAGTAGTGGAAGCCAGTAAATCAGCTGGAAGCTCTGTTTCCCAGCCCCACTGTCAACTTCTGTGCCATTTATTCATGCTTTTCCCTGTATCTGTGCTCCCCTTGTTATGCTCATTCAAAGTACACGGGATCTTTATAGAGGAAGGTAAATACACACAGCATTTATTGAGAATACCACAGTTAGCATATGCTTTTCAGTAACACACACACACTCTCTCTCTCTCTCCCTCCTGCCAGTGATGTTCATAGTTACCAGTCTGTTGTAGCTCGAGTCAATCTAATGGCCAGTTAGATTGAGTACGAGTGTGGAGCTGGGTTCGGTCGATCGCGATCCGATGCTCCGAGGCCTTGCAGGACTGAACCCAGAGTTCCATGGCAAAACACCCCAGGCTTTATAGTTGTAAATTCTCACTTGAGTCCATGCATTTTGCAATGTCATCCTGTAATCATTAGTCCATAAGTGGTGTTATCATTTGATGGTTATTGTCCGGCTTCCCGTCATTATCTCCTATTTGTTGTCTCACCTTCGGGGGTGCCTGCCTCACCTCTGAGGTCGTCAATGCTGCTAACGTGTTTAACATCAGATACAATGGATGTTTTCTGATTGTCTCCTGGTCTTTCCAAGACTCTCACTTCTTCTTGACCATCTGGACATTTGTGTTGGCTTTCACACCTTATCTTTTCCTGATGCATGCATTCCTCATTCACACAAACAATCTCTTACAGAAACCTTCCAAGGTATACAGACAGCAGTATTATATATTCAGCAGAATACATTGTGAATCAAGCCTTGCTAAATCTTATAACTAAAACAATTCACATTGGGGCTTCAGGCTCTCAACATTCCTCTAATCTTCTTAACATAGATACAACAGAGAATCCTGTCTCTTACTTCCTAATTTGTAATACATATAGGAAACCATAGTAGCTTTATAACTTATTCTAAAACAAAAGGGTGACCATAAAAAACAAAAGGGTGACCATAATCAGTCATAAGGATTGTTCTGGTCTGTCATTCCTTTCTGCTATTCAAAAAAGGTGGCTGACAGGATGAAATCAAATCATACATTAATTCCCATAGTACATTATAAAATCCAGCTCCTAACACCCTGTCCTTCCTGCTGCCCTCCACAGTTGGTAAGCCTGGAAGCAGACTCACTTAGACTTCCTCAAGTCTGTTAGGGTTTGACTACACTGCTTCTGGGAGGCGTGATTCCAGCATGGGTAGACACACCCTAGCTCTGCTCAAGCTAGCGTGTTAAAAACTGCAGTGTGGACATTGCTGCACGGGCGGTGGCTCTGGTTAGCCACCCAAATCCAATCCCATCTGGCCCCCTGGGTCCAAGTTCAAGTGGCTAGCCTGAGCCGTCGCCTGTACCGTAATGTCCTAGTGCTGTTTTAGCATGCCAGCTTGAGCAGGGCTAGCACAAGTCTGTCTGCCTGTGTTGGGACACTCACCTCCCAGCTAAAGTGTAGACATACCCTTAGACTAGCACAAACCACAAGAGCCGCAAGCTGTAGGTTTCTGATGATCTGTGCTTCAACACCCACTCCCCTCTCCTGGCTTCTTTCATGGCCCCTTGTTACTAAGGGTGGTGTGGGAGGAGGCAGGGAGAGAGAATTGACCCCTAACTTGTCAAGGTCTGTGAGCTTACAGCTGTCCCCTGTAACATCAGAAAAGGAAGTCGCTAACAGGTCTGAGCTGTCCTGCTCTGACAAAGATGCATTAGGTTATCTTGAGTATGGGAAATAACTTTGTTTAATTGTAATATTTAAAAAGAGGCCTATAGTTGAGATGTGTATTTGTGGGAACTACGGCAGTTCAGCTAGAGCGACACCCTTCCCACTTCCCCCCCCGCAATTACCCCCATGAGATTATCAGGGCAAAATTTCAAATGTCGCACATTTTTAAAACAAAAGTTAGTACATATTTCTTTGCGAAAATGATATGGAAAATTAATTTGTCCTCATAAGAATAAATTCAAAATTCAAAGTGTGAAACCGAGGGAGTTTTAGTCCTACTTTGTGTTAACTTCATGGCAACCTTAACTATGCAGTCACTATCATTTTCTCTGTAAGGTGCGAATTTTATACAGTGTGTATATGTGGTGTATGCACGGAAATATATATTCTGCGCGGTACCATAATCCTACGCATAGAATACCTAAACGAATGCCACCTGCCTCTTTACAGGAGAGTAAACCCTTTATTATAGTTATCTTTCTAGTAAGGACAATCCATAATGTGTTAATTATCCAGTCTCGTTTTCTACCCATATTTGTCTCACATTTCTCACACACCACAGGAATGTGCGAAAGTCAAACAGCCTCTAAAGACTCTCCACCAATTAAAAAAAAAAACGTTCACTATGGAGGCATACAGTAAAGAGCTGCAGTTTATCCCACCAATAGATTCTTTTCCAGTATATTCCTTTTTTCAAAGCCACTGTTGGCTGAAAAAATGTCTTCCTGTAGAAATTAAGCAATAGATAAAGAATCCATGTTGGGGGAAATTCAGCTCTTTCCCCACACACAGCTTGAGTGATTGATTGGGGTTGAAATTCATTCTTCCCTGACTGATAGCCATCAGAATAGAAGAACAACTTTGTATGGATGCTATTCCAATGTGTGGATTGGAATAGTGGCTTCTTCTCTCCTTTCCCTGCTCTCAGCCATGGAGGGATTATGTAAATGATTTAGGCCAACTCTGTGTTCAGGTGAGGTTTACTTATTTGCAGATCCATACTGTGTACTCCATATAACTGCCACATGTTCCTGGCTGAGGATGGACAGTCTCTTCGTATTTAACAGCATACTTAGCATTTTCCTGCTCTGGAGTGAGTTTTCCAATTTTCTCTTCCTACATCCCTATTTATAGTGTTCAAATATGCAGCTAAACAAATGTCATTGCACAGAAGTGAGGAAGTATAAATAATACACCTTTTGGTGAATGTGTTTTCCATTGAAGCAGCAAAGAGTCACATGACCTTCTGTCCACCATAGAGATCCACAGTAGGAAGTAGTCTCACTTGACAGCTCTAACAAAGATCTAATGTCTGTTGCAGATTGCCAGTGTATCTGACAGCGAAGTGAATCACTTTTTAGAGACAATGACTTGTTTACTTTTCACTGAAACTTGAACTGAAGATATTTCATAATAGAATTCGAGCAAATTTACCAGCTGTTTCATCCCACTGTGCTTTTCTGGCAGGTCTACAAGATAGAATGCCAAGTAAGACTAATAAATCAAGCTGAGTATGAAAGGATTAGGGGCAGAATACAGTATATATGCCTGAAACCATAGGAATATACCTTTCTCCGTCAATCCCTGGGAATTCCTGATGTTTTCTGTGTTTGAGTCAGTGACTGATCTCAAATATAGAGGGGAAGGAGGTCCTGTTCTTTAGTTATTACCTATAGTGAGACATTTCTTTGTTGAAAGGCACATCTTGTATTGACGATGTGGATCATGTATATAAAATGGATAGATGTAGTTCTAGAATCAGGCTGTGTTCTATCCAACTGGGAAAATATGGAAAAGATGAGCATAAAGTGCTTTCAGAGGCTTGCTATGACCCAGCAGAACACACTGTAGTATTGCAAGAAATTAAAGTCCCTCTTCTCACCTCTCATTTTTTCTCCCTTTAGCTCTGTTTAGTTTCTTCTGATCTCTTTGCTTACATGCTGTATCAAGCAGATCTCTGTTTCACTCAGGGTCTGGGAATAGTATCGCTTATGAAAGGAGAAATCCATTTAGGACCTTCTGTGGTTCGAGGGAACACAACTTAATATTTTAAATAAATTATTTCTATGGGTGGCGGGTGAACGAGCCTCTGCATGAAGCCCCACTCCTCCCCCTCTGCTACCCCTCCTCCACTGGAGCCCACAGTGCATGCGCGCACACACAGCGCAGCCACCAGCCCCTTCATGCGCCCCCCTCCCCGGCCTGAGCAGCATGGCCCCAGCCCAGCCTGCCTGCTCCACCCTCTCGACCATGGAAGAGCGGGAAGGGAAGCAGGCAGGAGGAAACCTTGGGGCGGAGCGTGGGCGGGGGTACAGCCTCCCCCAGCCTGTGATACCCATCGCCCATGTTTATTCCCCTTTTTAATTAACTCTTGCAGCTCCAAGGCTCCATTTACCGACTGGTGGGCAAAAAGTCCAGAACTTGCATAGAGTACGGCATCATCCCTTCTCCTGCCCTGGCTTTGCTTCCTCTATCGCTGGTCATTCCAGCCTTTGCCCTGCTGCCAGCAGCTTTATAGTTTCCATCCACAGTAGCAGGAGTAAGATGTGGGGTTCTCCAAACTATGGTTGCCACCTTTCTAATTGCTGGTAACTGGACCCCTGAGGCCTTGCCCCTACCCCTCCTTTTCCCTGAGATCCTGCATCCTTCCCTGAGGTCCCACCCCCTCCTCCTCTTTCCCAAGGCCCCGCCCCATCACTCACTTCTTTCCCTTCCTCACACAGTCACTTGCTGGATCATCTCAAGGAGCCTGTCCCCAAAAAACGGGCACTTGGCAACCTTAAATGGCACCCAGACACAGAAGCCAAAAACCAACCTGTCCCAGGTAAAACCTGGACAGCTGGCAACCCTACACCAAACCCTGCTGCCAAAACAGGGATGTGGTGCAGAAAATATTTCTCTTCTTAGGCCCAGGCTACATTAGGGAAATATTAGTAAAGTTTCTCACTGTTGCTAACACTAGTTTGGTGTCATTGACGTTAGCAACACTGGGCACCCCAGTGCCAGTGAGGCTTGTGCTGCTGGCACAGTTTACAGCACCATATCTTCTAACTCTGCTGGGGATAAGCCTAAACCACATGGTGCTGAAAGCCACGTCTGTGGCCCAAACACTAGGGCTTGGCTACACTCGGGAATTCACAGCTCTGCCACGGCAGGGCTGTGAAGCATGAGTGTAGTCACGCCACCAGCGCTGCGAGAGAGCTCTCACAGCGCAGTAAGTACTCCACCTCTCTGAGGGGAGTAGCTTGCAGCGCTGCAAGCGAGCGTGCAGCGCTGTAGGCTCTGATTACACTGGCGCTGCATTTGCTGCGCTCGGGGGGGAGGGGCATTTTCACACCCTGGACCGCAGCAAGTTGCAGCGCTGTACAGTGCCAGTGTAGGCAAGGCCTAGGGCTCCCAATGTTGCAACTGTAGGTAAGACCTAAGGATGTATCTACACTGCAGCCAGGAGCCAGCCTTCCAGCGTGGATAGACAGACCTGTGGTAGCAGGGCTCGAGCTAGCATGCTAAAAATAGCACAATGGATGTGGTGGCTCAGGCTGTGGGCTCTCCCTTGGGTCTGAGCTTGGGTGTCTAGCCTGAGTCTCTGCCAGAGCTGCAATGTCCACGCTGTTATTTTTAGCTACTAGCTTGAGTCCCGCTCCCGCAGGTCTGTCTGTCCGGGCTGGAAGGCCAGCTCCTTGCTGCAGTGTAGACATAACCTTAGAGAAAAAGTGTTAGGCAGAATTCCTGCTACTAGGCTACCTCCCCACTCTGGTGCTGTTTTGGACTCCAGCTCATGCTGGTGTGAGAGCAGAACCAGCAACCTCTGCATCAACCCAGAAAGCAAGGCAGGAACTGTGCAACTGGGACTATCAAGCCAAGGAGAATTTTTTTTAATTAAAACACACACAAACAGGAGACTGGCTCTGGATAAAATTTATTCATCTGAAAAGTGATGTCAGATGAAAAGATGCAAGCCCCTACTTCCGCTTGTTTGACACATTACGTTTATCTGGACACTGCAGGCACCTCTAGTAATCTGGCATTTTGCCTTCATAGAGCTCTTCCCATCAATAAGGGTCTCACGTGGTAGGGGCACCAGCCAGCTAGCACCCAGCACGCTGCAAAATAGTGGAGAAAAGGGGAAGTTTTATCATAGGACCCTGGGGCAAGTCACTACCCTGACAAAAATGCCATGAAAATTTTAAGGACCTGTTTGAACGGCCCCCAGATGGTAAACTACATGATATTCAACTTGCCTGCCTCAGAGAGAGGCAGGGTTGAGCTGTGGCTCTACTTCCATTAAAATCTGTGGTTCTAAGAATGTATGTGTTCCCAATCCACAGCTGAGACCATTAAGCAATCCTTATACCAGTGCTACTCAGACCTCAGTGGTTCAGGAGCGAAATTAGCGATCTCTATTACTCACAAGAGCCACAGTAGTGTGAATTGATTTACTATAGTACTATATATTCATGTTTAAACAGCATGATAGGGAAATATTTAGTGTTATATAATATATATAATATCTTATTCTCTCAGCAAAATGACTGACCAGGTATTATTATTTTATCAACAACAATTGGTTAATAACATAGTAAAAGCATCCCAATTGGTTAATAATTAAATCACACAGTGTTTTAATATCATGTGCTGCAAAGAGCTGCAGGAGACGCATTAAAGAGCCACTTGTGGCTCGTGAGCCTCAGACTGAGTATCTCTGCCTTATACATTGGGAACTGGAAATAAAATAGCATTTTCAGGATTAAATAATTGGAATAAGGAAATATTGAATGCCCTCCAATTCTTAAGATCTTAAATCTTTCAAGACTTGAAACCATTAGTGTTCAGCCTGTGTCTGCTGAGTCAGTGGCACCGGTAGCCAGGAGATAATGTTAGAAACAATGGCGATTATTTTTTCTGCTTCTATCTATTGCTTGGTTGACTCCCGAAGACCAGCTTACTGGCAGCTGGCTCCTACCATAGGACAGTTTTTGAGGTGGCTGTGTTGCTGATCATCTAAATCCAAGTCTACAAAAGAGTAACAAATCATCACAGCACTCCCACTTTAGAAAAAAGGCCTGAACTTTAGAATAAAGTTCAAGCATGTGCTGTCATGCTCACAGAATGAAAACATGCTATAAGGGATAGAGCTGGGCGAAGAACTGATTTTTCAGTTTGCTTTCCAAACTAAAAAAATAGACTCAAAATAGTTTCAAGTCAATCTGAGATGAAAATTTTCTGGCAAATCCGAAAGTCAGAAACAATTTTTGTTTTAGGGTGAATTAAATGTTTTGTTTAATTTTTTTAATATTTGCATGTTTGAAACATTTTAAAATATTTCATTTCATTAACTTATTTTTTAATAAAATGGAAGCAGCTTTCAAAATAAAAAGTCATTTCAAGTTGAAAAACTGAAATGTTTAATTTAAAAAATGTCAATTAAACATTTCTATTTTTATATATTTTTATTTGTTAAAGGCCTTTTTTAGCCAAACCAATTTGGTGAATTCTGCACAAATTTGCAAAATGTTTCAGTCGACTCAAGTCAGCATTTGTGGGCAAAAAAAGGTGGGTTTTTTTGAGAAATTTCACCCAGGTCTGATGTGGATGCATCACTCCATGAGGTTTTAACGGCATGTCTTTCCCGCCCCATGGTTTTAAAACAGGTTGTGCTAGATGCATGTGTTAATTAAAATATCAGCTCCATAGACTATGAACTCACTACCTTAAAAATATAAGGGAGGTGCTGTGGCTACTGAACTGTACAATTTTGGGTTAGAAGCCATGTGAACTGGCAGGTGTTAACTTAAAGCAGTGTTTCCCAAACTTGGGACACCGCTTCTTTAGGGAAAGCCCCTGGCAGTCCGGGCCGGTTTGTTTACCTGCTGCATCCACAGGTCCAGCCGATCATGGCTCCCACTGGCTGCAGTTCACCGCTCCAGGCTAATGGGGGCTGCGGGAAGAAGCGCGGGCTGAGGGATGTGCTGGCCGCCGCTTCCAGCATCTCCCATTGGCCTGGAGCACGAACCCCGCAGCCAATGAGAGCTGCAATCGGCCGGACCTGCGGACGCGGCAGGTAAACAAACCGGCCCGGCCCGCCAGGGGCTTTCCCTAAACAATCGGTGTCCCAAGTTTGGGAAACACTGACTTAAATGAACCCTTCCTGTATTGTTTTCTGAATTCAACAAAGAAATATATTGAAAATGACACAGAAAAAAATGAATTAAAAATAGAAAATATGCGCAGCAGAGCTCAAAGAATGTCTGTTCCCTAGATTATTACCAAGATATGCGGGCATGCACAATTTCATGCAAATCAGACTTCATCTACTGTGTGTTTTGCTTCCGTAGTTAAAAATGAGATGAATGACAACCAGGATTTTCTCAACACCTCATACATAGTATGTTCATTTTGGGAAGTGGTAAGAAATAGAGTGAATGTGATTCCGGACAGTGACATCCCCAGTGATCTGAAAATATTTGCACTAGGTGACCTGAATAGTCTCTGGAATATAAATGAACCACAAAAGAAATTTTCTATTAAGAGCAAATGCAATTGCTAAAAGGATGATACTGCTGAAATGGAAATGTGCAAAAGGATTAAAGCTTGCAGTAAGATGCACAGGGTTAAGTGAACTGACAAATCTAGAGAAAATCACCTTGAGTTTGAATAAGCAAGAGAGTTTTTTTTTTTAGGAAATCTGGTAATTATATTTAGAGATTTATGATTGAATAATCATTCCATACATAATAAGTTACTGTTGTAAATTAGAATATCTAGAACTTGTTTATTTATTAGAATAGTAATACATAATCATGTAGTTATGCCAGGCTCTCAAAAAACTCAAGTATCTGAAACAAAACTTAAGAATTTTGAAAAGGAAATTTTTTTTGTACATTTGTATAAATTCTCCATCCATACAGCAGCTGTGAAAATGATTTTTGTACAGCTTAACAATGATTTGCATTTTAGATCGTGCTTTTCGTCTGCTGGCCACAGAGAACTTTCTGAAGAGGGATAAGTATTGCTGATCCTGTGTTATAGATGGGGAAACTGAAACACAGAGAGGTTAAGTGAGTTGGCAAAGGTTACAGAGTATCCGTGGCACAGAAAGGACTAGAACTCCTTACTTCTGTGCTCTAATCTCTAGACCATCTGACTCATTGTGATTGGTAGTATGTGAAATTGAGTAATCAGCTCAGTTCAAAAGTTTTCAGTGCTTGTTGTTAAGGCAATGTCCTGTATTTCCCATCAAGTGAAGTCCAGTGTTATCCCAGTGATAGTTGTGATTGCTGTGTGTTAAGGTTACATCAGAATGTTCATTGTAATGTCCCAGTCTTATAAATTTCTGAGATTCTTCTTTTGGGCTGCATTTTGCCATGCTTGGTCTCAGCCAAGTCCTGTTCACCGTATTCATATAAGTAGTCCCACTGAAGCCTGCAGTAGGGGCCAAGTCTTTGTATTGTAAGCTCACTGGGGCAAAGACAGTGTGTCTTTCTCTCTCTGCAGCACCTCGCACATTATTGGCTCTCAATAAATAATAGTAGTTGTTCACTAACAGGCTATTAGTTGCATCTATTAATATGTAAATCATATGGTATTAAGCGCTAATCATTAAGCATATGTGTTTAATATACATCTTTACAAGCAGTGCTTGAAGTCTTACAAGTGAACTATAATCTCTGTTCTTATAGCAGTTCTGAGTTATATACTTCTTAGCTGAACATTCTGTGTACTAAAAAGTCCAGTACAAGTTAAGATAGGTAAAGCATTCCTTCCCGTTGTGATTAAGAAAAAAAAAAAAAAGCTAACCAGAAATGAATTTCACCTCTGTTTTGCATAGCTTTGTATGTTAGTATGTCTATATTTTCAGCAACATGTGTAAAATAACTTTCCTTGACAGGACAACTATTATTTAAACTGGCTAAATAAAATAATGGAATTTAATAAACAACCCCTAGATAAGAATCATTAAACTACAGCACTACAAAATGGATCCATTCATTCCACAGATCAGTTTACAGCACAGTATACTACATCCAAACATTAGGGCATTACATACATATCCATAGCAGAATGAAGAGGGGCTGATTTATCATTGTACTGCACTTTGTGCAATAGTGCAAAGACAGTGTAAAGTCAGTGTGAAATGCTAGCATTCTAATTTACCCAATTTAGATGCAAGACAACAGTGAATTGGCCTCCAGGATCAATGTACTTTGTTTATATTGCAGGTAGATGCAGGGGTGTGGCTGGGTGTATTTGGTGCAGAGTGTTTGTTTCTGGGGTCATTTTGGACTCTTGCCTGAATAAGGGCTGCAGGATGTGGCCTTGAATAATGCTAAGGCACAAAGGTACAGCCGTGATTAAAGTATGTTAACAATCCATTCTGTTCTATGTAGATTCTTACACTGGTTCTTCATCACCAAGTGCCTTCTAGTAGGTCATAAAGTGACATGCGTAACCTCTGCCACGTGTGGTTCATTTTCTCTTTCATTCTCTCCCCAGGGGAATTGTGTGTGCAGTAAAGTGTTCTGACTTGGTTTGGGGTTTGGTTTTTTAATGTACATGCTGCTATTTGTTAATGCTAGAAGTGCGCCTGGCATGTGGAGCGGAAGGGGGTGAGGTTTGTGATAATCCTTAGTTTTTGTGAAAGTTTATTCAACAGTCTTGGACCAATGCCAGAGAAAACTCTGTCTCTTACACAGATGATCTTTACCTTTTAGGTACAAAGTTCCATTGTGCCAAAAGAGCGGTGTTGTCAACTACGGTTCTCACCCCAGAGTTTTAGGCAATAGTTTAGTGATGATATTGTTATGCTGTTATGTTGGGTAGCAGCAGCCAGTAAGCATGTCTTGGATATGTGGTAGCCATGTTTCATTCAGCCCAAATGAGGGAAGAAACGGTTACTCACCTTCTCGTAACTGTTGTTCTTCGAGATGTGTTGTTCATGTCCATTCCAAGCAGGTGTGTGCGTGCCGCGTGCACGCCAGCCGGAAGATTTTTCCATAGCAGCATCCGTAGGGTCGGCTCCGGCGCCCCCTGGAGTGGCGCCTTTATGGCGCTGTATATAGGGGCCAGCCGACCCCCCACCACCCCAGTTCCTTCTTGCCGATACTCCGACAGAGGGGTAGGAGGGTGGGTATTGGAATGGACATGAACAACACATCTCGAAGAACAACAGTTACGAGAAGGTGAGTAACCGTTTCTTCTTCTTCGAGTGATTGTTCATGTCCATTCCAAGCAGGTGACTCACAAGCCCAAGTCTAGGTGGTGGGGTTGGAGGTCACTGCAGACTGGAGGACTGCACGGCCAAATGCAGCATCCTCCGTAGCCTGGTGTGTAATGGCGTAGTGACCCATAAAGGTGTGGATTGAGGACCAGGTGGCCGCTCTACAAATTTCCTATGTTGGGATGTGGGCCAGGAACGCAGCTGAAGAGGCCTGCGCTCTCGTGGAGTGGGCCGTGATAGGCGCGGCTGGTATATTGGCCCGACTGTAGCACTCCTGGATACAGGTTCTGATCCAAGCCGAGATCCTCTGTGACGTGACTGGGAGCCCCTTCCCACTGTCAGCCACAGCGACAAAAAGTTGGGTCGACTTCCTGAAGGAAGTCCTTTCTATATAAAACGCGAGAGCCCTGCGAACATCCAGAGAATGCAGCCTGCGCTCCTTAGCCGAGGAGTGCGGTTTGGGGTGAAGGAGGTGACCGCGATCCTGCGTGATCAAGTCCGGTAGTAGGGGCAACCTGAGCGGAACCCTCGTAGACATGTGTAGGAGAGACACGTACCAATGCTGGCGTGGCCACGCAGGAGCTATGAGGATGAGTTGAGCGTGATCTCTGCGGGCCTTGAGGATCACCTTGTGACTCAAGGGAATCGGGGGAAGGCGTAAAGAAGCCCGTCTGCCCAAGAGAGGAGAAACGTCTGATAGGAATCCCTGACTGCGTCCCATGAGGGAGCAGAATTGACGACACTTCCTGTTCTCCCTGGAAGCAAACAAGTCCACCCGGGGATGACCCCAGAGTCGGAAAATTGAGAGAACTACATCCCAGCGGATAGACCACTCGTGACCCTGGAACGAGCGGCTGAGAGTGTCCGCGAGTGCGTTGTGCATGCTGGGGAGGTAGGATGCTATCAGGTGAATTACGTTCTGTACGCAAAAGTCCCATAATGCTTTGGCCTCCTGGCAAAGGGGAGAGGGGCGAGCACCACCCTGTTTGTTGATATAAAACATTGTTGGAGTATTGTCTGTGAGGACAGAAACGCACTTGCCCGCGAGCTGGGACTTGAATGCCATGCATGCGAGGCGTACTGCTTGCAATTCCCTGACATTGATGTGCGATGAAAGATCCTCCCTCGACCAAAGACCTTGGGTCCGGAGGTGGCCCAGATGTGCACCCCATCCCTGATCCGACGCGTCCGTTACCAGGGTCAGGGAGGGCTCTGGTTCGAGGAAAGGGACCCCCGCGCAGACCACCCGCGGGTCGAGCCACCATTGGAGGGAGTCCAGCACCGGACGAGGTAACGCCACCACTGAGTCTAGGGAGTCTCTGACTGGCCGATAAACTCCTGCCAACCAAGATTGGAGAGGGCGCAGTCTGAGCCTGGCGTGTCTGACGACATAGGTACATGCTGCCATGTGCCCTAGTAATTTGAGGCAGCTTCTTACTGTGGTGGTAGGGTAACTTTGGAGACCGAGAATGATGTTGGACAAAGTTCGGAATCTGGCCTCTGGGAGATATGCTCTGGCTTGTGTCGAGTCCAGAAGTGCTCCTATGAATTCGATTCTTTGTGTTGGAGAAAGAGTGGACTTGGCCTCCTTGAGTAAGAGGCCGAGAGAGCTGAAGGTGTGCCTGATGAAGACCACCTGAGCCTCCACGAGTGCCTTGCTCCTGCCCTTGATGAGCCAATCGCCAGGTAAGGGAATACCTGGATCTCTTGCCTGCAGAGGAAGGCTGCCACGACTGCCATGCACTTCGTGAAGACCCTTGGGGCTGCTGATAGACCAAAGGGTAGGACCGTGAACTGTAGATGAACGTTGCCAACGAGAAACCTGAGGTAATGCCTGTGGCGAGGGATTATCGCGATATGGAAGTATGCATCCTTTAAGTCGAGGGCGGCATACCAGTCTCCTGGATCCAGGAAAGGAATGATGGAGGACAGGGAGACCATGCGGAACTTGAGCTTCTTGACAAACTTGTTGAGACGCCGCAAGTCCAGAATAGGTCTGAGGCCCCCTTTCACTTTCGGTATTAGGAAATATCGAGAATAGAAGCCCTTGCCCCGTAGTTCTGGAGGCACCTCCTCCACTGCCCCTGAACTTCTTGAAGGAGAAGTTGCTCGTGAGAGGGGTCCCTGAAGAGGGACGGGGAGGGGGGCTGGTGGGGTGGGAGGGAGGAAAACTGGATAGAATATCCCTCCTCTACTGTGTGAAGCACCCAAGTGTCTGATGTGATCCGGGCCCACGCACGATAGAAGGGGGACAGACGTGATGAAAAGGTAAGGTTGGGAGGATCCAGAGATCTGTCCGGTAGGCCGTCCTTGACCGAACCCTCAAAATGGTGGTCTAGGCCCCTGCGGAGGCCTTGGTTGGGTAGAAGACTGGCCGAAGGGCTGCTGTTGTTGCCACCTCCTGTCAGTCCGCGGTCTTCTGCCCACGGTATCACCTCGATTTTGAGGTTGATATGGACGCGGGGCCTGTGGCAGCCTAAACTGCCTATGCTGAGTAACGGGTGTGTAGGCCTAAAGAACGGAGGGTGGTCCGCGAGTCCTTTAGGCTATGGAGCCGTTTGTCCGTCTTTTCTGAGAAAAGCGTGGGCCCTTCGAAAGGTAAGTCCTGTATAGTCTGTTGGACTTCATAAGGAAGGCCGGAAACTTGAAGCCAGGCTCCGCGCCTCATGCCAAGACCAGTAGCCAACGTGCGCGAGGCCGAATCGGCTGCGTCCAAGGCTGCCTGAAGGGAAGCTCGAGTAATTAATCTGCCCTCCTCGACAAGGGCCGAGAACTCGGTTCGTGAATCCTGCGGGAGGAGGTCCGTAAACCTAGACAAAGCCGAGCACGTGTTGTGTCCATACCGGCTCACTATGGCCTGCTGATTGGCAATACGCAACTGTAGGCCCCCCGTTGACTAGACCTTACGTCCGAAGAGGTCCAACTTTTTAGCCTCTCTATTTTTAGGAGTGGATCCCTGAAAACCTTGTCGCTCCCTCTGGTTGGCCGCATCCACCACCAGGGAGTCCGGCGGGGGGTGCGTGTAAAGATGTTCATAGCCCTTGGTTGGGACAAAATACCGCCTCTCAGTCTTTTTGGCTGTAGGGGCCAATGAGGCTGGAGTTTGCCACAAGGTGCGCGTTGTGTCCGCAATGGTTTTTATGAGGGGTAGGGCCACCCTAGATGGGCCCGACGGGGCCAGGATATCAATTACAGGATCGGTGTCCACCTCGATCTGTTCCGTCTGTATCGAGAGGCTCTGGGCCGCTCGAGTAAAGAGCTGTTGGAGGAGTCTATTATCCTCTAAAGCCGGAGCAGCAGAAGTTCCCGCTACTGCCTCATCCGGAGATGAAGAGGAAGATGTTCCATGTAGCTGCCCTTCATCTAGCATGTCTCCCTCTGTAAGGGCCTGCGGCACACGGTACTCTGGCTGCGCAGCCGGTGCGGGCTCAAGATGCGGCACCGCGGCCGGTACCGGGGTCGCCACCGAACGCTGAGGAGTGCTGGGTGGTGCCTGTGCTGAAGGAAGCAAAGCCCCTGTCGGTGCCGTTGTTTGACCTGGGGGTGCCGTAATGCTTTGTGGCACACTCCTGTCAGACGGCGGTGCCGGTGGCGGTGGCATTAGCGGCGGTGCCCCAGACGCTGAGGAGACGGAAGCGGTTCGTAAGCGGGGCCCGTACGCCTGACCCACCGACTGATGGTAGGCCCATGGCATCCAGAATGGCCACTGTGGAGGTGGTTGCCACTCCTGCTGCTGATGCCACTGTGGCGGGTATGGTTGGGCACTCCTACGCGAGGACGATCTGCTCCTCGATCTGTTAGAACGGTAGGAGTCCGCCTCCGAGTCAGAAGTCTCTGAATAGGAGGACATCGGAGGAGCGGTACCCACAGTCGCCGGATGGGGTGCTCGCGCCGGTGCCGCTACCGTGGCGCCGCGTGGAGAGTGTGGTGAGCGCATCGCCGGTTTACCCTTAGAGTGATACTGGGGCCTGGCGGCAGCAGGAGGTTGTCTGCACCGGTGTGACGACGCCGGCACCGGAAGGTTCAAGAGGTCTGAGGCGGCCTCGAATGCCTCAGGCGCCGATGGGAGGTGGACCTCCTCCATAATGTCCGGGGATCTATGCCGTTCCGGACTTGACCTTGCCCTCTCCGGGGCGGGAGTCAACGGGATGGCCGGATGGGTCTGCGGCGCGGGTTGCCCCGTAACAATCGTGGACTGCGCCCGACCTTTAGAGTCCCCGTGGGGAGATTGTTCGGTTTGCGGCCTGTTCTTTTTAGCCGGCACCGGTGAAGGAGAGCGGCGTCTTGTCGAAGACGATTTCTTATGCGCCGACTCTCTGTGGTGCCGGGGTCTTGGGGCCTTGGCCTCACGACCTATCTCCAGTGCTGGGGCACTGCGCACCGAGGATGAAGTGCTGGGTGCCGGCTCTGAAGGTCCGGGATCCGATTGTGGCCGCAGTGCCGCCTTCATTAGGAGGACTTTAAGTCTCTGCTCTCTATCCTTGAGAGTCCTGGGACGAAAGCCCTGCAAATAGGGCACCTGTCCCTTTGATGGGTCTCTCTGAGGCACCGCAAGCAGGAAGAGTGCGGATCACTTTTCGGCATACACTTCCCGCAGTCCCGACAGAGTTTGAACCCTGGGGACCCGGACATGCCCAAGCGGGGCGACGAAAAGTTGGGGAACCCCCCCCCCAACTGACACCTAACTATCTAACAGTAACACTAACTAATAACTAATAAACTATGTACAAGAACTATAGAACACTGCCACGATTGCTAAAGAGCAAGAGAAGTTCCAGCTAGCCATCACCGGCGGTAAGAAGGAACTGGGGTGGTGGGGGGTCGGCTGGCCCCTATATACAAGCGCCATAAAGGCGCCACTCCAGGGGGCGCCGGAGCTGACCCTACGGACGCTGCTATGGAAAAATCTTCCGGCTGGCATGCATGCGGCGCACACACACCTGCTTGGAATGGACATGAACAATCACTCAAAGAAGAACAATTAAAACTCTTTATTTAGTGATAGCTGATACAAGACAAGCCACTGCTCAAATCACAGAGCTGCATGGCAAGACCGGAGCAGAAGCTGAGATCTTGTCTAGACTTGAAAGTTAATTTGGATTAAATTAGGGGGTGAATTTAAAGCACGATAGCTATTCCTGAATAACTCCATATGTGGACACATTTATTCCAGAATAAGAATGTCCACCCTGGAGTTATTCCAGAATAGCTATGATGGAACAACCCCACGTGTAGACAACCACTGAGCCATGCAGGCTCTGATCTGATTGCAAATGCAGGGTCTGGGGATTGATTGGATTATAGCTCTGTGTGTGTTTATGTGTGGAGAAGCTGCGATACAGCAGGAAAAAGCCAGAGAAGCATAGGTAGCATGGCCTTGGAGGAAACACGGGCAGAGCTATGTGTACAGTGCTGGCTGGCAGCAGGCTTGGATTTCTGAAAAAGGAAACTGCCTAGTGTTTGATTCTTTCCGAGCTCAGGGAAATGGGTCTTTTATGTTCATTCTTTGTAAACTAACAGGATGGCACCCAAGAAATACCCGACTCCATCAATTTCTCTTCCTAATGGAAATGCCTGGCAAGGCCCTGAATATTGGCTAACCACTAGGGGCAAAAGGGGCAACAGTATTTTATGATTTCCTTGGCTATGTGGACTTCTTGGTTCAAATTCAGACCTGGTG
Source organism: Chrysemys picta bellii (assembly GCF_011386835.1). Lineage (NCBI taxonomy): Eukaryota > Metazoa > Chordata > Testudines > Emydidae > Chrysemys > Chrysemys picta. The sequence goes on from NC_088800.1 coordinate 20,964,624, forward strand.
TAAGAGGTATAGTATGCTGTTAATTTGTGGATTTCCCCACCTCTGAATTTGCTCCCTTGCATAATGGCTTAACTGCTACTTTTCTAATTTAAATGTAAAAAGTTGATAATGATAATAAAACATACACATGCATTTAATATTCCCATACTGTTCCCCCCTCCTATCTTTTGTTCCCTGTCAATAAGCAAGATCTTTCATGAGTGATTTGCTCAGTCAGAAAGTGATTCTACACTATTTCTTACAGAGATTTCTGCTGAAGTGGGGTGGCTGTAAAGAAGCAGTAATTCCTTTACATTCTATAACCATGCCGTTTTCTCTATCAGCATGGAGCATTTGACTCGTATGCCCTAGAAAATAACTCCTCACTCCCACTACGTTCTCATACATTGAGCTGAGATCTAAACCTGACCTGTAGTTCTGAGATGCAAACTCATGATTAAAACTGCTTGATGCAAGAGGTCAGTTATTCGGTATCCGGAGCCTCAGGAGTGCATGAAGCTGCTATTTAGGGGGGAGTGTCATGTATTGAAAGAGGTGTGAATGCTTTTTAATGTCTATTGAAGTCACAAAAAAAAGCGTCAGAATATATGTCTGACTCGGGGGGGGGGGTGGGGGGAATCATTATAGGGCTCAATCCTGATTCCTTTCAAGTCAGTCGGAGTTTTACCATTGACTTCATGGGAGCAGGATCAGGTTGTTAAATGTCACCCACTCGTGGGGTTTTTTGGGAAAAATCAATATTTTGTTAGTGAAAAGTTAAGAGGTCTCTAATTTCTGATGCAAGGATGGATGTGTGAGGAGAGAGAATGAATGGCAGAGACTTAGAAATGTAAGCAAAAAGCCAGTACGTTTCTCATAATGGCATTACTCTCCCATTGCAGTACATTAAAGTACATTGAGAAATTGGCCAGAGCTGCAGAATTCAGACCCGAATCAGAATTTTTAACTCCTCAAAGTCCAGATCTGGGGTTTGGTTAAGCCTCATTATAAACATAGGGTTAATTGATATTTGGAGCCAGACCTGTGGTTGGAAATGAGCTGCCTAGTCTTGTCTGGTTTGTTCAGTGCCCAGATTTAGTACAATACTCTCAAAACATGCACAGTTCAGGGCTGCTTGGGTACACAGATTTGATATAGGCTCATCTCTAATTGCAATTATTCAAAAGGCTTCTTCTTTGCCTGATTGCATAAAATGGTATTTGCATATGGACTAAAAGGCAACTGCCTGTCTAACTACTCACAAATGCACTCGCCAATCAGAAATCTCGAGAATTTGACTCAAATTCTGGTTAGTAACCTTTGTTTTATGAGCTATAAGTCTCCCTTATGCTGAATTTGTGCTTTGTTATTTTAAATTCTAAAAGGCACTGGGAACTGTGTTGATGAAAAATAAATGGAGTAATCATGGGGGAAACTCTCCTCACATTCGTTCTTCAGAGAGAGATTCTGATCTGCACATGAGGATTTAAAAACCACCACCATGAAAACCTAGCTCTCAAACCTAGTTCTGACAGTATCTCAGTTAAATACAGCGCTCTTGGCTGCCTTGAACTCCTGTCATCCAGACTCCTCTAGCTGTGACTAGCTGTCTTGTACTTCTCTTGATGAGCCATACATCCTGCTAAATGCTGAGATGCACATCTTCAAAGTGCTTCAGGGAGTTTTAGCCATCTGATTGTCCCATTGATTTTAATGGGAGCTCCAGGACCAGATCCCCATATATTACTTTGAAAAAAATATCTGTAGAGATTGATTCAGGGCTCAGATAGGTGCCTAAGACCTCATTTAGTCATTTCTGTATAGAGAGGAGTGAACTGTTCCTAACTAATTCTTCGTTCAATGAATGTTACCCTTTTTCATTTTGCAGAGACTTTGATTTTTATGAATTTATTCGTTATTTGAAATTACTTGATTATTTCTTGCAAACATATTTTAGCTGATGGATTCCTCATAAACTCTTTAGAGACTCCCAATGAGTCAATAAAGCATTAATCCTAACATTCATTCTCATGTTTGTTATATAATTAGGTATTTTAGGAGTAAAATTAGGAATGGTTAATCAGCAGAGCATTTACTCCAAACTTCTTATTAATGTGAGTTTGATTTGTCCTGAGTAACGACGCATAGTAACCACAAGTAAATATGGCAAGGATTTAAGATATATGACTGGAGTGTGACTATAGTTAACTAGTGGCGCTTATTTCCTCTCCGCTCTATTGGTGGTTAAATTAAATTCAAGGCACTGGATTTATTATTATTATTAAGTGTTTGTTTAAAGTCTTGGTCGTAAGAGTAATATTATGGTACCACCCACTCGTGGTACAAGGCCCCACTGTGCACACGCATAACAAAATGACAATCCCCGCTAAGGAGCTTACAATATAGTATGTGACACAACTCAGTTAGCATGTCAGATTAGCTGCAGAAAGTTGGGAGGTTTTCTCCTGAAAACAGGGTCCAGATCCAGGGTCAAACTTGGACTCTTTAGACAGAGCGTTTCTCCTAGCTCGGAAGAACACCCTCCTTAATGGCCTGTGGCTTTCCTCCCACTGCAGAGTTCTTTTACTCTTTCCCCAAATGAGGCTGGTGGCTCGCCAGAATGAGGTAGGTAGCTGCCTTGCACTTGCTGCTGACCTCAGGGCCTTGGTCCAAAGGTTGTGTCTTAACCCTCCCCTGCCTGTATATCTCTTGAGCATGTTTTTGCTAACGTTAAAAAAAGCTATCCTAAACTTTATCCAGCATCCCCCTCCGCTGTGAGTAGTTCTTTGGGAATGCTGACATGCTCAGTACTGTGCCCAAACCCTTCTCTGACCTCTACCACCTCCCAGTAAATCCCATCTACAGTGGCCAAATAATCACTCTCACATTTCCTGTTAACCACAAGGAAAATGGAGTCAATTTCCTCTGTTCTACGTTCTTGAGAGACTCACTTGTGATTTTTTTTCCTCCCCCCATTGAGTATTTCTATATCATATCTCACTTTCTCCCCTCGTCAGTCAACCCTCTTTGCTAATTTGGTAGTTATTTTCTTCGCCCCTACAATGTTATGCTCTCAACACACCCAGAGCCAATGCCTGTGGCAAGACAGCACCATTATAAAATTACTTAGCAGGCTGCCTGTGTCTCTGCTGTGGGCCTTGGGGAACTATCACACTCTCTGCTACACACTTTCTTCTTTCCTAGAGATCTAACACAATACTGTGACTAGTTACTTGGAGCTATATTTCCCTTTGTCCTGGAAAACTTTTATTTATTTTTAGTAAATGCTTGTCAGTATTTCTAACATTGTGCCTCCAGCAACATGGCCTGGACTGAAGCCACACAGCAGTCTGACAACCTGTTAGGCAAGTCTCCCATCAATTAGGCTGCAGCTGTCATTGTATCTATTCTCAGCCTCTTGTTACATGTTTGCAAATAGCATAGGCTGCAGTTTAGCTGCTTTTTAGTTTATTTCTCTTCCATATCTAGTCAAGAACATTTCATCTCCAGAACTCCTTGGCTCATTTCTTGTTCTTGCTTTCTAACCATCATAGCTTTATTATCCTATTTATATATGCTTATCAAGGTTACTCATCTGTTCCTTTTATAAATCCGGCTCTCTTTTACCCTAAAGCTCCTTAACTTGAGCCTTTTCATTACTTTTTTGACATGCAACACCAAACACAGGGCTAGATTTTGATGCTTTACACTTCATTTTCCACTATTCCAGTAGTTTCTCTAATATATATAGACTAGCTAATCGCCATTTAAATCCACCATATTAAAATTATATCGTCCAGAGACATCCTCCTTAGGGGCTGTCTTACTTCTGCTGGTGTTTGGACTATGGTCCTTTGCATTACATTAGTAGGTTCACTGCGGCGGGAAAGAGAAGCACTGAGAATGTATAACCTGTTAGAATTTCCTTTGCTATGCTCTTCCATTTGCAGTTTCCTGTTCCTCTGTAAACATCATGAAAATTGCTTTATAATAGAATTTTTTGCCAGCTGCTGCTCTTTGCTTGGTGGTCCTTGATGCTAATGTTTCATCCACTAATCTACAGAGCACAGTCCTGTTTATGTTAGCCAAATTAAACAACAACACTTGTGCATTTCATTTTCTTGTTTTGCTTCTCATATGAAATGGAAAGTCAGAACTGGTGTGTTCCAGCAAGATAGCAGAATCATAGAATCATAGAAATGTAGGACTGGAAGGGACCTTGATAGTTCATTTAGTCCAGTCCCTTGCACTGAGGCAGGACTAAGTATTATTAGACCATCTCTGACAGGTGTTTGTCTAACCTGTTCTTAAGAATCTCCAATGACAGAGATTCTACAACCTCCTTAGTTAACTTGTTCCAGTGCTTAACTACCCTTACAGTTTAGAAGTTTTTCCTATGTCTAACCTAAATCTCCCTTGCTGCAATTTAAGCCCATTGCTTCTTGTCCTAAGGAGAGCAATTCATC